>NW_023425344.1:96957733-98199576 GCF_014108415.1 Molossus molossus | reverse complement strand
AATAAAATGCTTTTCATTTTTTTTGAAACTTGCTGAAAAGTAAGGCAATTTAAATTGGTTGTAAATTCAAAACTAAACTCTGGTTTGGTCTTCCATTGCAAGTCTCCCAGAAGATGGAATACGTGTTTCTTATAGATATGAAATAAATACTGAGGTCAACAGAGTGATTAGACACATTAAAAATGTGCCATGTCACACTGAGCCTAAGAGGGGAAAACAACCTCTGCCCTACCTGGTGCTTCTCTCCCTGTTTCTATGTTTATCAAACACACATGTGTGAACTGTACCCTCCACGTCCGTCGGGAGAACTTTCATCGTCATCACGGCTTTGTTGTGAATCTGCATCAATACATCTTTGTGTTAGTCATGCTATGGAAAAAGGAAAAAGCCAAACCATTGATTTTCTAAAAAATCAGTGACAGTCCCCTGATATTACAAGTGATGTTCCTTTGGAAGCAGTCATAACTACTTTAAATATTAAACATGAGTTAACATTTACTTGTCTGAAAATGTATTCATCCTACACACCCTCTCTCAGACCTAGAAACCAAATGGTAAAACTCAACCTTAAAACACAAGACACTTTAAAACATACTTCTGTTTGCTTATCACATATCTTGAATTATTAAAGCAGACGATAAAATAAACAAAAAGAGTCATGGTACAAGTTGTCAAACTCCATTTAGCTTCCAGGCAAGACAAATGGAGTTTGGCTGAACATGCAATAACTTATATGGCCACTAGATGGCAATGACAGCTTTTGTCTCTCAAATGCTCACCCTGCCCTTGCAGTTAAGTGCCACAACCCTTGGCATTGAGTTTGTCAGGACATCAAAGTGTAAAAATACATTGGGTGACTCTTCTACAGCTCACATTCTTTTTGAATCTCCTGTCCCTGGCCCACCGCAGCTGAAGGCAGCCAGTGAAGCTTCCTTACTAGCAATCACTTTTTAGGAACTTGATGATGTTCAATAGAATTAATGCCAAGTTTGCAGAAGGTAAAAAATGGAAGCAAAAAATGGGAAATAAGAGGGAAATATAAATAAGGGACCAGGTTTCTTTCTGTCACTGAATGGCACTAAGCTGGCAGTGGATCACAATTTTGAGAATATATTTTTTAATTTAATTGCTTTCTGCCATATAGCAAAACTATGCCTGTTTTGCCTCAGCGTTTATGGTCTAAATTACTTCTTTCATTAGTTACATATACACACACAATCCAACATTCATATATGTTTCAAATAATTGTTTGTAGCAGTGACAATTAACTGATGACAGTTTAATTTTCCATAGTGAATTGGTTTTAAATTGACAAAGAAAAACTTTGAAAAAAATTTTAGATATAGTTAGGCTTATAACATTGCTTTCAAAATGTGTTGTAGAGTTAAAATATGTAACTATCTAAATTTTCATCAATTCAGAAATTAATGATAATCATAAAGGAGTTAGATGTTATGGTTTGTAACAAAGAATTGATTTGTTTTTCAAGGAAGGAGGGATTTAAACATATTCACCTGAGTAAGGACCTTTGATTCTGAATAGCTTGTGGGAAACTATTCCCACAAGGGAAAACCTCAAATTAGTATTTTGATAAGTGGGATAAGCTGATTGTATTAGTAAAGTTAAAATAAAGAGATTTTAATTATTTTATAAATATATGGAATGAATTGATACAGGTAAATTTAATTACCCTTATTTCAAAGATGATACCTATTCATCCCTATGTATTCCTATTTTAAATGATACAACCTTTGCCTATACCACATTTTGTCCACACACACACACACACAACTAAATTTGGGGTTTTTTTTTCCATTTATATTTTGTTTGCCACCCACAAACAATCCATCTATATGGACTAGATATGCCTCTATCTAGTCCACAGCTAAATCAATCAAACACATTTGGGAGAAAATAACTCTAAAGAACCAAGAAAGGATGGGATACTATCTTCTGTTAGATTCTCACATAAAAGCATGACATAATTCAGTAGCATTTGAAAATAATCTGAACAAATTCACTGTGTGGTCTCAGATAACCAAACTGGGTAGCATCACTGGTTTCTGAACCTTGTTACTTCTCCATGACATAGCCGGATCTAATGGAATGGAGTCAAAGCAATTGAAATGTGTTTTAATGTGTCATTTATTTTAGGGTTGAAGTGGTAGTGACTACACTTTGTTTGCAAGAAGAAAGATACATTTACAATTTTGTAAATACCGGTATATTTTTACACATAAACAGATAAGATAGATAGGTTTATTGATCAAAAACCTTGAATAACTTCTTAGAGTTCCACCTCATATTTTATATTCTGGAGTCTTAACTTTCAACTTCAACTATTTATGGAAAAATTAGCCAAAGGCTTTTACATAAGAATTTTAAGGATGGGAAATGGAGAGTAGAATGAATCATGACAAGTTATACACCAGTATCTATTTACCTTACATCTGAAAAGTAACTTTAAAATTTCTTAGATAAAAAGAGTATATCCAGTTTCTAATGGAAATAAATATCAGTGTTTTAGAATTATTATAGGCAAAAATTTTATCCCAATTTTTGGAAAACTTGGTAAGTTTCTAAAAGACAGACAGTGAGGGTAATTCAAATTTGTGTGTATACACGTGCATTCATACTAAATAGGGAGTTTGTGCCTTGTCCACACATACCCCAGCCACCCCCAAAAGAAGAATGTACAGAAAGAAACCCTTATGTTTTTAAAGGTCTTAAAATAAAAACAATGCTCACTTCAGCAGCACATATACTAAAATGGGGATGATACCGAGGCAATTAGTATGGTCCTTGGGCAAGGATAACATGCACATTCATTAAGTATCTCATATTTTTAAGCATGATGCAATTTTTAGAAAGGTCAGAAGTTGTCATTAGCCTACAAAAGTTTTCATTTAGAAAATAAAATGGACACTTTTCAACCAGTCACATCTAGGAGTAAATCTGTACATGATGAATATATGCAATTTAGTGCAAAAATAGTCATGAGATCATGACTTCAACTTGGGATTTCCAGAAATAAATGATAGATAGGTGAATAAATAGATAGATGATAGATAGATAGATAGATAGATAGATAGATAGATAGATAGATGATAGATCAATCGATCTTAGGTGTAAAGGATAAACAAGGAAAATTTTTTATTAAATAAAAGTGAACTAGATTTTGTATTAAAAAAATTGTATTTATATAATAAAATTCTTAACTTCTGACTCTAAACTACAAATAAATTCAATATCTTTGTTTTAAAAACTTAACAAAGGTATTGAAGTCATTGTTCATTTAAGTGTTATAATTCTATGGAATAGTTCCAAAGACCTAAACTTCAAGTAATGATTTTTTTTTTCTACTTTACACTGTAGAGGAGTAAGAGAAAGAACACTAACATTCACTGAAAGTGATCTGGTGGTGGTGTCAAACACCGTACATGTATTATTTATTGGGTTTTGGAGAGGTTCCTAAGATACTGAAACCAAAATGATAATCATTTTGCAATATCTCCAAATCACTGTTGAAGTGATGGTAAATGTTTGAATTAGAAATCAAATTTAGAGACTGAATATTTTGTAAAACAGAGTATATATTAGTTTACTGGAAGAAAAAAAAAAAAAAAGAATGCAGATTGTTTTTTTGCCAGATCTTCTTATCTGGGCCTGGTTTGTGTCGCTATGGCTCTAGTAGTCAACAAGGTACGGGAATCATAACAGACAATGTTTTAGAAAAGTTCTTTAAGAACAGAGAAGAAAATTAGAGGGGGTATTTTAAAAAAATACAGGGTATATTTTTCACAGGTGTCTATGTATTTCAGTATTGAATACCTAAAAGTAAGAATTCAAATTCTGATACAAGTAACTGACAAAAGCCATGCAAAATCTTAAAGTCATTAATATCAGAAAAGTTGTTTGACAAGCAGCTATTCATGTAGTGATTTTATATCTTTCAGCCTATTTTCTTCTTTCCCAGCCGTTATGGTTCCCTAGGCATTGCCAAAGGGAAATGCTCAGTCCAACTACAAGTACAGATTCTCTAATTTGCCTCTGCTCTTACTTTGCCATCTGAGTACTCATTCCCCTGGTTAATGTCTCTGCTCAGCTGTTCCTCCTCCCGTGGAGCCGCCTTCCTTCCAGTCCACCTGCTCTGCGGGTCTCCAAACTACTAACTAAAGAGGTTTTAACTAAGGTTATTAAAAGGTTCACAGAAATCTCGTCATGATCTATTTCATTTCATTTTTAAAGTATTCTGTTGGTTTTGATTTACATTTTACATTACATGTATGGGGCCACGTTGGTTAATAGGACGGTACAGGCTGTGGTGATCACGGTCTCCTGGCACCGTCTTGATTTTAGGAACAGTCGACGATTCAGACATGAACACGGATAGAAAGGAGCTGCCAAATGGAAGGCCCGGGTTCTTGACTCCATTTTCTTCTATCGCTTGTAAGTGAATACTCACTGATAAAATACTAAAGTGCCAGGAAGCAATCGGGCAGCCGAGACAATGGAATGAACGACCAGAAGATCGGCAACAGACGGAGAGTTGCAAATACAGGTGTTATGTGACCGGGAGAAAATAGCACAATGTAGGCCTAATTTTCTTCCAGTCTGGGTTTGTAGGCACAGATCAATGAAATGAGGCAAAAACACCAACAAAATGTTAACAAAAACAAGAATTCCAGATACTTATTAACTTGTGGAAAAATTTACTCTTTTGAAGCAGAGATGACCCTGTTTAAATGAAGTCGATGGATACATTTCAGAGTCTATATTTCAAACATACAAACAAGATTTTTATTCCAATAAAATGGGGATGGTAATAAGAAATAGGAAGGAAGAGACCCAGAAAACCTTATGGAGTGAGAGTGAAATCTGGTTTAATAAAAAGCTTAATATATTAAAAGTTCAGAGTAGGTTGAATCTGTTCTTTTTTGGGTGACATTTTCCTTCAGTAATTAATTGTGCATTATTATTTACCTCAAGACATAATATTGAAGCCTCATACATGATCACAATCGAAGTTTCTATCTGCAATGATTACATATATTGCTGTAGCTAACTATTATAGTGTTAGTGCTCAGCCTTTTATATAGACCGACAAGCTCAAGACTACATCAGCGTTTCTTTTGTATTGACATTACTTAGGACAGCCACCAATTCTTTTGGATTACCTTAATTTTAAGTGAATATATCCCCATTTTCCTACCATTTTCCTTCTTGTCTAACATACTAATTTTACTATTTAAACAGATGAATCCAGACTAATTTTTTCTTAATTAAGCAGAAATTTTTATAATGTGATCATACCTGAGATAACCAAGAATACTTCATTTTAGCCATCTATGTATTTAAATATATATATATATACACAAGAATGCCTCATTGGGTATTTCAGAACTACATATATTGAAAGTAGTTAGTATGAGGGATTCACTTCTCTAGGTTTGGCCCTGGTCTCTCTTCTTTTGAGATAGCCCTTTATTTTTGAATAATTGATGCACTTTCAAAAATTCACCTCGTTAAATAAGGTTTTGTTCATTGTTGTTTCATTGTGACATTGATAAGATACCACTGGAAATTTACTCTTGTTTCTATCAATTGCCTATGGTAAAATTGGTTACATTCTATATCCTTTTGTTTAAAGTCACAGAACCTATGGATGAATAAGTGAGGACTTATAGTTATTTCTGTATTGTTTATATTCCACATTTTTGTACCCTATCAACCAAACCCTAATGAGAACTGTCTTAGGGTAAGATATCTGTTTGGCTTCAGCATTATATGTATTAGTTTCTAATATGGTGCCTTATATACATATATTTAGCATGCATCATTTTTTGAGGACATACTATAGCCAGGCATTGTGCTAAGCCAAGAGGGTATATATAAGAACAACATAGAAAAAAAAAACATCTGCTTAACTTGCATATTCTATACCCTAGAGAGCAGCATACAATGGAATAAGCACTTAGATTTTGTAATTAGACCTGAATTCAAATCCTACTTCAATTCCTATGAGTTATATTATCATGTAACTCATTTCTGCTTCAGATTATTCATCAGTGAAAAGATAGATAACATTTACCTAAAAGATTTGTTGCAAGTGCCAAATCAGATTATTAGAGTGAATATTTTAATGTGAGATATATGAAGCATATAATAAATAAAATTTATATATTATTTAAATAGTTTATGTCATTTTTTTCTATATCACCATTGACACACTGTAATGACTTCATGTTTAGGCAGAGATAATACAAGGCCACTATGTAAAATATTTATGGCATATGATTGGCTTATCAATGAACACTATATACTATGTATCTACTTATTGATTTTGGTAATAGAAACATATAGATTTCTTCCTGAGGAACATTTCAGCATTTAATTTTGCACCTCATGAATTTTGCTGTATTTTGCTTAAAAGTGCTGCGACTGTTCCAGAACACAAATAGTGTCATTAATATGTTCATCTTTTCCAAAAGTATATTTTATAAAATGTAATCCTTATTTCTCTTTAAATTGATACTCATTTAAAGTGTGTAAGATAAGGATTAAATTTAAGAATTATTTTCAAGAAGTCAATTATCCCAAAATTATTTAATGAATATTAGATCTGCTCATATAAAATTTATAATATATTCATGATTACACAGTAAAGTTTATATCTACTAGGATTGAGAATTATGTTGTTACTTATGTTATTCATGGTATTAGTATATATACTGACCGAACATTATTTCTTTCAATGTGAGCATCTCTGTTTCTTTGGTTAAGCAAATATTTTAAACTAATATCAATATATAACACAGTAATTTCAAATTCATATATCTCATTCTTTTTTTGAAAATATTATTTATCTTTATCTGGCCGCTGTGCATCTTTAAGTAAAAATTTCAAGGAATGTATCCATGAAGAGTTTATGTTCTGAATCCTGCAGATTCAGGCATGGAAGTCATTCTGTTTTCTTAGCACATTAACTACTTCAGTCAAAATATTCTTGAATCACAACAGTTTTCTCTCCAAACTCCGTTCTTACTATTTCATTGTATTCTGACTCTCTGAGTTAAGTAAGAAAGTAAAACTGGTATGACATTTTTTTATTTTTCTTTTTGCCCAAATACTTGAGGGTTTTTTTTTCTTAAATATTTTTATTAATTTTTTTTTTAGTTTTAGGGAGAGAGGAAGGGAAAGAGAGAGAGAGAGAGAGAGAGAGAGAGAGAGAAACATTCATGTGAGAGCAGAACATGAATTGGCTGCCTCCTGCACACCACCTACCAGGGATCTAGCCCACAACCTGGCACGTGCCCTGACCAGGTATCAAACCAGCAACCTTTCAGAGCATGGGATGACACCCAGCCAAATGAGCCACACCAGCCAGGGCTAGATATTTTTTTCTTTAAACTTGAAATTCAAACACTTGGCCAAGTTTAAGTCACTTCATTATTTTTTGTTATGGGCTTTAGTGAACCCTTTTGACTTATATACTCAGGTAACGACTCTTCTTGTTTGGTTTATTTTGGCTAAAATATGGAAAGTGTTTTCTTTTAATAAATAATGCTCAACTTCATTTTAAAATTCATTATCAATGGCAGCCAGTTATTTAGATATACACATATTTTTTTATTCTCTTCTGTATCTTCTGTTATTATTATTATTATTATTATACTTTCCTTTCTTCTTAGAAAACTGTCATAGTTATTAGTGTTTTCATTTTCTACAGTGTCAATCATGTTCTTTACTACAGCTGAAGCCAACCTTAATTTTTTAATGTGATATCTTCTTCTCTCCCATGTTCTTTTTATATCTTTGACAGAAACATTTACAGTTTAACTATTCTCTTATTTTCCCCATTTTATATTTACTTGACATATTCATGACAAATACTTTATTTTTTAAGAGAAAAACTGCATCCCCTGGCTCAAGGTCAAAGTTACTTATTTTTTATTCCTCATCCAAGGATATGTTTGTTGATTTTCAAGACAGAGGAAGGAAGAGAGAGAAAGGAGAGAAAAAGAGAGAGAGAACATGAGAGAGAGAAACATAGATGTGAGAGAGGAACATTGATGGGTTGCCTCCTGTACGAGCCCGGTTCAGGATTGAATTCACAACCTGGGTGTGCACTCTGATGGGCATTTAACCCACCATCTTTTGGTATGGGACGATGCTCCAACAAACTGAGCCATCCGTCCAGGGCCAGTGTTACTTATTTTTATCTTTCAATGAGATAGAATCAAACACTGTTGATATTTTCAAAAAGCATCATTCCCTTAGAATCACTTTCTATCTTAATGTTTCCAAAATCGCATTTTATCTGCTCTCTTCAATGGTATGTTCTTTCCTAGTCAACTTTCAGGATTAAGCAAACACTTAAATACCTCAGTTCCACAAAAGTTAAAGTATTATCCTGTGTCTCTTGCCCTTCAATCTGAATATCAGGAGACGAATTAGTTCCTAGATAAGTTAAAATATTCTATGAATTCTCAGATTATTATCAGGTTTTTGCAGTAATCTACTAATTCCTGTTTCCTCCTTCCTGTCTAAGGACGCAGGGCCCCCATAACCTACCGATTTTCAGTCTTGTTCAAGGGAAAGGTGTGGACTTCCACAGAGTGGAGCTAGATAACAAGAAGACAAGGAGAAGGTAGTTCTGACCCACTCCAAAATGAGAACTAAGTGTTAAAAGTAGCCTCAAACTTTCTCATTGGTACTTTGGATTAGTCTTCATTGGATTCTATATTGATGGATAAAATCTTCCGTTCTGTATTACAGGATTCTTATTTCAGGTGTTCAGACATAGTTTAGCCTCTAATAATTTATTAACTGTCCTATATAATCTTTTAGCCCTGAGATTAAAAAAATATTTTATCAGTATTCTTGGTTTCATCTGCTGTTATATTTCTCTGTATTATTATGAGCATATCAAAGATCTGGCACAAGTAGGTAACCATCAGAAACTTACACCATTACTTTCTAACATAAATTACTAAGTCTTTAATAATAGTTGGCAATGATCTTTCCTGCCTGTTGATACACGTGCCTGAATAATTAAGATCTATCATGATATTAAAAACTCAGATAATGAAAAATTTAATGCAATCTCCTTTCAGAAAATTTCACGTGAGTTGAGTAGCTGATGATATGACTTTAAAAATGACAGGGTATAGAATTTTTCTTGAACTTTTGAGAAATGTAACTTGCAAGAAAAGTAGACTTTTGTTTTAAAATTCATATTTTTTATGATTATGGAGCAAATTTTGTGCAACTTTATAGAAAAATATGAAATTCCAATTTAGAATTCCATCATGAAACTACACCATTCTAATTTCTCCATGCCACGGTTTGTTAATATTCCACAAAGTCCCAGGATGCAACTATAAGACTGCATTCAAATCTATGAACATGAGGCAATCATGCTCAGCAGAGTATAACAATAATTATAATAGAGATTAAGTAAAAATAATTAGAAAAAGTTCATCTAGTTTTGATGTATTAATTATTCTGACCCTGTTCTATTCAGAGTCTAATTATCTGGTTCAGTGAAAATGCCAAGATTTCTACGACTCATAAAAATTACATTCAAGTAATTATGTCAGCAAACTAAACAGTATTCATTTACCATGCCTTTTTATGCACACATTTGAATATGCTTTTTTAACTGTTTTTGCTCTTTGTTCCTATTCATGTGAAATAATACCTGTAGAGAAACTTGAAAGTCAGTGGCACTCTGAGCGTAATGTGCAATTCTTGCTGATATTCTTCTTTTGTAAGACTGCTATAAGTCTCATATAACCTTTGTTTAAAAAACATGAATTAAAATTCACTCTTCAGTTGTTTCAAAGAAATCTTTAAAACCTGTAGCTGTAGTTTTTTTAAAAAAAGTTTAAAGCAGTAACACAAAGCATCTCTTAGAAAGTTTCTTACCTTGAGTGGCTCAGAAGCTGACTAAAGAATTCTCTGTAGTTATTTCTGCTACCCACATTTTCTTTAGAGGCATGTTGTGGCATCCTACAAAAGAGTCTGGATTTAGAAAAAATATGTACATAGTATCAAACTCATCAGTAAAGTGATCACGTAACTCAAGATCCCAAGTTATTCAGTTTTGTAAGCCATGAGAATTTTTTACATTATTATGGCACAGTTAGAAATTTCTTAATGCTAACAGCTAAGCAGCTTCATGTAACAAGCACACAGTTATACAGGCGAGGAAATTAATATCTATTATATTTTTTATAATAACATCTTTGGCTATTTTAGTAAAATATTTGATGGACAGTTTAATCAAAAGTTGTTGCTTGAAGTATTCAGATTATTGTTTTTCTTCTTCACGTGGATAGATGAACACAAAGTTAGCTGAAAATAAATCCTTCAATTATATTCACATTGGGAAGAATATATTAATAGTTAAGACTTCAAATATTTCCTTGGAGTTCTAATAATAAGATGTACCTATACACAAAAAATATGTACATAGTTATAGCCTAATTATTAGAAGGGAAAATATGTCTTCCTTGGTTCCTAGTTTATTTTTCAGTTTATCCAAGATGGGAAGGGGCAGAAGAATCAAGGAGTGATAGCTAATAACTGGATGGAGTTGAGACAAAGATGAGAAGGAGTTTGAAAATTTTACGTAAAATGTACCTACTAGCAAGGCTGTTATAGCTCTGAATTCATTAAACACAGATTTCATACAGATGAAATTCAAGAGAGAGACTCCAAATGGAGCTTGTGGTAGAGACTAGTGGTCCCAATGCCGTGATTCCTTTGTGTTTTATGTATCCATAGAAATCACCCTGCTGGGACCTCCTCAAGAGAATTTTTTCTTGGTTCACTTTTTGCATACACTGGAGCTATTGGTCAAACATGAAGTAAACTGAGAAACAATAGAAATTTGCAGACAAAATATCCTTTGAATATATTAGCTGCATTCAGTACTTGAGCGTGTCCTGAAACATCAGACATTGGAAATCAAGCACTAACCTTTTGTAAGCAGCAGTACGGACCCAGGCTTTATGTAGAATGAGTTGTTTTTTTCACATTCCTATAAGCATATACACACACAGTACGTCACTTCCCCCCACCCTGAGATATCAGACAGTGTCAAGGAACTCATCTTTGTGTGCTGCAATGTAGAATGTGTCATTTTGACACCCGTGAAGCAGTCCCCTTGAGGATGGTGCTCCTATTTCCCATTGCTGAGATATAGAAAATGGGACAGTAATAGAAACGCATGCTTACAATTCACCATCTAAATCCATGGCCCTAACAGGCAAGGTTGTGACTAGCGTCTGACAATGGCTTCAGGTTGCTCGTCTCGCCTGATTTGGGTAACCAATCTTGCTGTGCCTTCCTCATCATACCTCAGCCTACAGGGATAAACAAAATTTCCCAAGATGAACTTTGGGGTACTCCCCCTGCACCTCAATGACCTTCTCAGTTGTTGCACCCCATGCAGGACATCTCAGGGCAGTTTCTGGTGGCCCTGGGAGGACAGTTCTAGGATTTCTCCCTGACCTTTCAGCTTGTCATTAGTGTCCTGTCCTGTCAAGGGCTCCCTGCCCCACCTGAACTTGACCTAGAGTGCTCCTCAGGGACCTGCTTAGAGCTGAGTTCTAGAGGTGCCCCGCTGATCCTCTTTTCTTCACTCTCGATGAACCTATCAATCATTTTGGAGCCCAAAACATTACTGTGACAGTCAAGTGTCGTAATTAAGATTAGAGAGTCAGACTGTTTGCCTTTAAATCTTTTCCTTAACACAAACAAAGAGTGAAACAGTGGCTACCAGGGGATGAGGGTGGCAGACAAGATTGATGGTGTTTAAGGGTACAAGGGTACAAACTTGCAATATGTACTAAATAAGCCATAGAGATCTAATGTACAGTAGATTGAATATAGATAATAATATTGTACTCAAATATGTAATCTGCAAAATAGTCACACCAGCCACCATATCACAATATATAAATATATCAAAGTAATGCACTGTATACCTTACATTTATACAATGTTACATGTCAAAGTTATTTTTTATTGTGTTTTATGATGCTCAGTGATAATTTCTGTACCATAACTGCTTTCTACCTGCCTTCTACTTAATGTCTATTTCACTTCCATCCGATGCGTTCCTTCTGGTTATCAAATGCCCTCATCATGTGGATTTTATCTGTTATTTATTTAAAAAAAATTTTTTTTCTCTATTGATTTGAGAGAGAGGAAGGGAGAGGGAGAGAGAAACAGAAACATCTATGAACGAGAACATCAATCGGCTGCCTCCTGCATGCCCCCTACTGGGGACTTGGCCCACAGCCTGGGCATGTGCCCTGACTGGGAATCAAAACTTCGACCTCCTGGTGCATGGGTTGATGCTCAACCATCGAGCTACACCTGCCGGGCCATCATGTGGATTGTAAAACTTTGACATTTAGCCAAGCAATGTGTCATACTGCAATTGCAATGCTTCCTCTTTGTCTTTCATGATTCTATATATAAAGAATTAATGAGTTTGTTTTTTAATGGTTGAGATCGTATCTTATACGACCATTTTCTTTTATCTCCCATAATAGGGGAAATCAAAAAAGTTTTCATTGACATAGCTTTCTGTGAGTGTTATACTCAGGCCATAGAGAGGTCGTTTTGGTGTTTGATTAGATTTGCTGTTCCAAGGGTTAGATTGCGGAAGCTCTAAGACCTCAGTAACTATTGGTCTATTTACTTTGGCCCAGGATACTCAAAACAGGATCCATACAGATTCCTGAAGGAATGTGTATTCTAAGGCAAATTATAATGGTAATGGTGAAAAATAAAAATTAATATGTAAATCTCTGAATACCACTATTTTTTTAAAGAGTGTTTTATTTATTTATTTATTTATTTATTTATTTATTTAATTTTTATCCTCGCCCGATGACATTTTTTTATTTTTTATTCAGATAGAGCAGGAGGAAGAGAAAGAAAGAGAGAGAGAGAGAGAGAGAGAGAGAGAGAAACATTGACATGAAAGGGACACATCGAGTTGACTGCCACCCACACTACCCAACCAGGGCCGGGGACAAACTGCAACCGAGGTACATGCCCTTAGCAGGAACCGAACTCTGGTCTCTCTGGACCGCAGGCTGACACTCTAACCTCTGAGCCAAACTGGCCAGGGCTTGTTTTGTTTTTTAAATTGAAGGTCAAACACTTCAGGAATAAAAAATCCATATTAAATTTTTACACAGAAAAATTAACTTTAATATTTGCCTAAGCCTCAGAAGCTAGATTTTAATAACGTCTATAAAAGAGGGCAGAAGTGAGCAACATAAAAGTGTCACTAACAACAACGCATTTAAGTTATTACAAAATAATTAGCAGAGGTAGATAATTTAATTTAAGCTTTTAGAGATCATTGTTTTAACATAAAGGTGACCATCTGATTCATCTCGAAAGAGGTAAATCACTTTGCTCAGCTCGCTGCCAAGTAGGGAGAAGGATAAACTACTTTATGTAAGAAGAGTGATTTAAAAAGATGGGGAACTTTCAAACTTAATATGTATATAGTAAAACATAACAGAAACAGCAGAAAGAAGGTAACAGTGGAGGTGTAATTTGCATCTGTGAAGAGAACATCGTAACATTTTATTACCAGAATATTCTATACCAAAATCTCTAGAAGCACCAACTTTCTCATCTTTGAACACCTTGAAAGAGTGTACTTCATATGTGCATAAATACATCCACTAAGAGTCAGACTTTTGTTGTGGTTAGGATGTATCTTTTGATAATGTAATGATGAAATATCTCTCTTAAGAAAAAAATAAGGTAAAGCAAAGACTTTTTTAAAAAGATCAAAAGGAGAGCTCTTGTTCATGTTCTCATAGTAAACACTGTCTCCCTTATATTGACACATTAAAATTCTAAAGCTAAATGATACTTGACATAAAAAAATATAGGATCTCAGTTTTTTGAGGTCTTGGAAGCAATGAAGTGCTAAAAATAAAGATATCTGAAGTTAAAAAACTTTCTGAAGTCCTGGCCGATTTGGATCAGTGGTTAGAGCGTCAGCCTGTGGTCCAGAGAGACCTGGGTTCGGTTCCCACTAAGGGCACGTACCTTGGTTGCAATTTGTCCCCGGCTCTGGTTGGTCATACGGGTGGCAGCCACTCGATGTGTCCCTTTCACATTTCATGTTTCTCTCTCTCTCTCTCTCTCTACCTCTACCTCTCTCTCCCTCCCACTCTATAAATATGAACAAAAAATGGAGCCCTGGCCGGTTTGGCTCAGCGGTTAGAGCATCGGCCTGCGGTCCGGAGAGACCTGGGTTCAGTTCCCACTAAGGGCACGTACCTTGGTTGCAGTTTGTTCCCGGCCCTGATTGGGTCATGTGGGTGGCAACCACTCGATGTGTCCCTTTCACGTTGATGTCTATCTCTCTCTCTCTCCCTCCCACTCTATCTGAACAAAATATCAAAAAATGTCCTCAGGTGAGGATTAAAAAAAAAAAAATTCTCTCTCACCCAGGCCGGTTTGGCTCAGGGGTTAGAGCTTGGGCCCACAGACCAAAGAGTCACAGGTTTGAGTCTGGTCAAGGGCATGTACCTCGGTTATGTTTCATCCTGGCCCTCTTTGGAGTCATGTGGGAGGCGACCAGTTGATGTGTCTCTTTCACATCGGTGTTTCTCTCTCTCTCTCTCTCTCTCTCTCTCTCTCTCTTTCTCCGCTCCTTTCCTTTCATTCTATCTGAAGATAAATGAAAAAATATCCTCGGGTAAAGATTAAAAACAAATTCTCTCTCAGTGGAAAGAGAAAAATGTTTCTTTACTAAGATGCAGGTGAAATTTGTAAGCTACTTTAGGCAACATGATTCTTCCTCATTTCTTTCAAGGAAACGCATTTTGATTTCACAAAGTGCTAGATCATCTTAAAATATGTTTGTGGTTATTTTCTTTATGAGCAGAAATTTTTTCCAGTAAAAATGTGTAGGGGATGAGCCACAGCCATCAATTTCTCTGAAAATAATCTTTAATTATGTCTTACTTTCAGCTTATCCCTTAAGAGAGAGGTTAACTGGTTAAGCTGGAGACTGATCCCAAAGTAGAAATTAATGTTTTAATGCATTTAGAGATTGTAGAACTTTTTCAGTTGGGGAAAAAAATAGACTGATCCTAAATTATAATGAATGCTTTCTAACTTTACTAGATCTCTCATCATATGAAGTGCCTTAACTGCCTGAGTAAATTAGTTGAGTTTAACTCTTCCTAGTTAATTAATTCAAAGATGCCTGGTTTAGATCTGTATCTGATAGAAAAGTTCATGTATCTGGAATATCAACAAATAACTAACAAAAATATTACATAAAATAATCAGACATTTTTGTTTGTATTCTAGATTAACAGCTAAAGTAATTTTATTGTGTGTGAGAGTAAATGAAATGTATATTACCTTTAATCTAATTGTTTAAAATATCAAGTGTTAAATACACACAACGTGTTAAGTAGTAAGTACTAGTACACACCTAAGCACACATCATTTAGATGGAAACTTTTTGCCATTTTTTTTCTAAGTAATCAAACAGTAAAAGACCCAATGTAAGCAGTATCATCCATACAATTTCCTCCCTCCCAGATATAGCTAAGGTAATGAAGTTGATGTTTGTCTTTTCAATCTCAGTTCTTATACCTTTGTTTCATATGCATGCATACGTTATACATAGCATTTTGTTTGTTTCTTAAATTGACAAAATGGAGGCTGTATATACTATATAGATGTTTCCATAACTTTATTTTTATTCCACATAACATTCTGCAGATGTATGCATGTTGATTAATGTATACATTATTCATTAGTTTTAACAGCTTTATTACATTGTAAGAATATATCACAGTATTTTATTCCTTTCCTTACTGATATAATTTGATTATTTTCTGTAGTTTTTCTCAGTTATAAATAACGATGCTGTGAACATCCTAGCACATTTCTCATTGTGTACATGTGCAAATATTTCTTTGGGTTATGGACCTAGTTATAGAATTCTTAAATCATATATTTACATATTTATGTTTATTAGATATTGTCAAATGTGTTTCCAAACTCGTTAGCCAATTTCCATTCCATTAGCAGTATCTAAGAGATCCACTTATTAAACTTCACATATATCTCTATCTATGTATCTGTCTATCTATGAATTAATAATACTTCATTCTTTTGTAAATTTGTATTTTCAGAAATTTAAGTTTAAACATATATTCATATTTTGGTCATTTGGTTCCCTTCCTCTCTGAAGGGGGGCTCATTGGGCAGGAGATAGTAAGTAAAACTGTAAAATAATAAGGGAGCAGGCCATGCAGATATCTGTGGGGAAACTTTCACAAGCAGGGAGCAAAACATGTACAAATGTCTTCATGGAAGAATATCTCATCAGAATAATCAGTATAACCAGAGCGCCATCAGAGAGGGTGATAAAGAGTGTACATTGGAAAGGCTTTGTTGACAATGACAATAATTTTTTGCTTTTACTCTGAGTGAAAGTGGAAGTCATTGGATGATTTTAAGTAAGACAGTGGCATGAATAACTTAATTCTAACAGGTCACTCTGGCTGTGGCATTGAAATCAGACACTGTGACAAAGAGCAGAAGCAAGGACACTAGTGGTGGGGTTATTATAAAAGGCTAGGCAAGTGATAGTGGTGACCAGGATCATGGTCACGAGAGTGAGGCATTAAGAAGTGGTAAGTATGTGAATATGTTTTAAGAAACACGCCAAAAAAAAAAAAAGTATTGATATAATAGATGATGACTGTAAATGAAAAGGATGCGTCAAGGATGGCTCAAGCTATTCGGGTTTAGAAATAACAGGAAGATGTACTTGAGGGGCCAAGATTAGAAATGGTGGTGACCATATTCCTTGTGCTACTGTTTATATCAAGGCATTTTATCTGTAAAAACAAAAGCTGGTAGGTTGAGAAACTATATCAAAGTGAATGAGAGATTGAGAAGAGCTTCTAGCCATCTTATTAATGGAACTATGAAAATTGAGGATCCATGGCTGTCAAGAGTAAGGGGTTCAGCTGGACTGTCATAACACTGCAGGGGTTCAGCTGTACTGTGAACTGCTACAACAAAGGAATACAGGTGAAATGAAAATAGAGCAGATCTTTGAAGGATTGAAGCCTCTCTTTGAATCATCTTTATCTCTAATAGACAAAGTTGATTTGGGATTGCTAGTGCTCATAGTCTATCTGCATTAACAAAGTAAAAATAAATCCTCTCTGGGAGAAGGTAATATGATCCAAAGCCTCACTTTCCCTTCTGTAACTTTTATTATAAAATATACAATATTCACTTAAAAATAACTGGGCATAAGAGAAAACAAAACCTGAATGAAAACAGAGACAAGAGACAAAAGAAACAAACACGTAGGAATCTAGATAATAGAGTTATCAGATCCAGACAGTGAAACTACAGAGATTAATAGGTTTAAGAACTTAAGTGATAAGATGGAGAATTCAATTAACTTTAAAAATAAGCAAATGGAAATTCTAGACCTGAAAAATCAGTAACTGTAATTAACCAAAAATATATATATTTAACAACAAAAGAGACTGATATATACATTTTTGAGGGTTTTTTAAAAAACATACTACTAGATTTGATTTGATAATCTTTTATTAAGGATTTTAAAAACTGTACTCATAAGAGTAATTTTATTTCTTCTTATAATATTCTATGCTTTCTCATAAATTGAGTTGGAAAAGATTATATATAGATACATATATATGTATACAGATTGAAGCATGGTAATGCAAAGTAATACTAATAAATAGATAAAAGCTAAAAGGACAATGGAAATGATATAAAGACCTATTATACATGTAACAAGAGTCATAAGAGGAGAGGAGAAAGAACATAGCATAGAAAACATTTGAAGAGGTAATTATAATGAATTTTCTAAAGCCAACTAATGATTTTCAGACATAATCTTGAAGGTCACCATACATCAAGCAGGTTTAGAGAAAAGCACATTTAGGTATATCATAATAAAATTTTCATAGTTAAAAGCAGCCAAAGAACAATGTTTGCTATTACTTCAAATGAGGAACAATAAGATTGAGGACTGATTTTCAACAAAATTAATGAAAGACAGAAGACAATGGAACAGTATCTTCAATACACAGATAGTTATATAAATACCAACCTAGAATTCTATATCTAGCAAAAAAATTTTGTGAAATAAAAGATGAAATCAACATTTTTAGGCAAACCAAAACTGAGAGAATTTCTCACCAGCAGACTTGCACTGAAGGAAACACTAAAAGCAATTCTCAAGTTATAAGAAGAATAACCAAGTAACAAGGCCTAGAGATGCAGAAAGAAATGAAGAATGTGTAATGTAAATATGTGAGTAAAACTAAAAAACAGTAATGATATAAAACAGTAACTATACTGTACTATGAGATTTAAAATCTGGATGGAAACCTAAAAAATATAAATACCAAAGCAGAAATAAGAGGACACTAATAGAATTAGTGATTCAGGGAAATTAGTAAAAATACAATTTTATGTTGACTTTTAATAGGCCAAAAATTTACATTTTAATCTCTAGTATATCCACTAATATGTTTGTGAAAGCAGATGAAATTAATAAATCATTAGATGGAAAAGTAGAATAACAAAAAAATGAAGATAAAATAGTTGGGTAAGAAAGGAATACCAAAATATGAGAAAGACAGATGATAATACAGTACATATGAAGTTAAATATATAATTAAATTAAATGTAACTGACTAAATATCATAATTAAATA
Organism: Molossus molossus; assembly: GCF_014108415.1. NCBI lineage: Eukaryota > Metazoa > Chordata > Mammalia > Chiroptera > Molossidae > Molossus > Molossus molossus. The sequence continues at coordinate 98,180,792 of NW_023425344.1, read as the reverse complement.
ACAAAGATTTTCAGAGTAGATTTGAAAAACCAATCTATCCCTTACGAGACAATCCTAAATGATCAGAATGAACAAATGTTAAAAATAAAGGATAAAAATATATACAATGCAAATAAAACCCAAACGGAATCTGGTATAGCTATAGTAATATCAGACTTCATAGGCTGTAAGATCAAAACCATTACTAGAGAGAGACATTTTTTAATCATAATTATTATTACATTAACAATTATAATCCACCAGTAACATCTGACAATTTGTAATGTAGATATACTAATTACATAGCCTCAAATGTGTAAAACAAAACTAAAGTTTAAAAAAGAAATAAAGACACAACCTATTTCTTAATTGAATTTATTGGCATGATATTGGTTAATAAAATTATACAGGTTTCTACAATACACCATTTGTTTTGTTGTTTTTTGCTTTCTGTTTTTTTTTTATTAATTAATTTTTGTTACAGATGTTTCTCCTTTTCCCCCCACTGATTCCCCCCTCCCCCTCCCTCCCTGCCCTTTCCCCAGTTTGTTGTCCATGTCCACTGTTCATGCACACATGCATATAAGTTCTGTGGTTTATCTACCCCCCATCATCCCCTCTTCTGGGGATTGTCAGTCTGTACCCCACTCCCACGTCTCTGGGACCACCCCATTCCTCAGATTGTTATCTTCATTATTTTCCACAAATAAGTTAGATCACATGAAACTTGTATTTCTCTGTTTGGCTTGTTTCACTTAGGATGATACTTTCCAGGTCCCTCCATGTCGTCTCAAAGAATAAGAGGTCTTTCTTTCTTACAGCTGCGTAGTACTTTTTTGAGTAGATGTACCACTGCTTTTTTATCCATTCGTCTACTGATGGACACTTGGGCTGTTTCCAGATCTTAGCTATTGTAAATAGTGCTGCTATAAACATGGGAGTACATATATTCTTTCTGATTGGCGTTTCAGACTTCTTAGGGTATATTCCTAGAAGTGGAATCACTGGGTCAAATGGAAGTTCAATTTTTAATTTTTGGAGGTAACACCATATTGTTTTCCATAGTGGCTGCACCAGTCTGCATTCCCACCAGCAGTGCACTAGAGTCCCCTTTTCTCCACACCCTCGCCAACACTTGTTGTTTGATGATTTGTTGATGGGGGCCATTCTGACAGGTGTGAGGTGATACCTCATTGTTGTTTTAATTTGCATCTCTCTGATAATTAGTGATGATGAGCATCTCCTCATATGTTTCTTAGCCATTTGTATGTCCTGTTTGGAGAGGTGTCTATTTAGTTCCTCTGCCCATTTTTTTTTTTTTTTTTTATCCTCACCGGAGGACATCCCTCCTTTTTTTGTTCAGGTAGAGTGCGAGGGAGAGAGAGGAACAGAGAGAGAGAGAGAAACATCGATGTGAAAGGAACACATCGAGTGGCTGCCACCCTCACGACCAACCAGGGCCGGGGACAAACTGCAACCGAGGTACGTGCCCTTAGCGGGAACCAAACCTGGGACTCTCAGGACCGCAGGCCGACGCTCTAACCGCTGAGCCAAACTGGCCAGGGCCCTCTGCCCATTTTTTAATTGGGTTCTTTCTCTTCCTTTTGTGGAGTTGTATGAGCACTCTATATGTATTGGAAATCAACCCCTTATCTAATATATCATTGGCAATTATGCTCTCCCATACAGTGGATAGCCTTTCCGTTTTGATGATTGTATCTTTTGCTGCGCAGAAGCTTTTGAGTTTGATGTAGTCCCATGTGTTCATTTTCTCCTTTGTTTCTATTGCCTTAGGTGATGTGTCAGTGAAAATTCTACTGCGTATGATGTCTAAAATGTTGTTGCCTACAGTTTCTTCTAGGATTTTTATGGATTCATGAGTCAAATTTAAGTCTTTTATTCATTTTGAGTTTAGTCTTGTGTAGGGGTAAGTTGATGGTCGAGTTTCATTTTTCTGCAAGTAGCTGTCCAATTTTCCCAACACCATTTATTAAAGAGGCTGTCCTTACTCCACTGTATGCTCTTGCCACCTTTGTCAAATATTAATTGAGCATATTGCCTTGGGTCCATTTCTAGGTTCTCTGTTCTGTTCCACTGGTCTATATGCCTGTTCTCGTGCCAGTACCAGGCTGTTTTGATTACAGTGGCTTTGTAGTATAACCTGAAATCTGGTAATGTGATCCCTCCAAATTTGTTCTTTCTTTTCAAGATTACTGTGGCTATTTGAGGCCTTTTTTGGTTCCATATGAACTTTTGAAGTAATTGTTCTAATTGTGTGAAGTAAGCCGTTGGTATTTTGCTGGGGATTGCATTGAATCTATAGATTGCTTTGGGTAATATGGACATTTTAATGATGTTAATTCTCCCAATCCATGAACAGGGTATGTGCTTCCACTTTTTTATATCTTATTCTATTTCTTTTTTCAATGACCTGTAGTTTTCTGCTAATAGGTCCTTTATTTCTTTGGTTAAGTTTATTCCTAGGTATCTTAATTTTTTTTTGCCACAATGGTAAATGGGATTGATTTCTTAGTTTCTCTTTCTGTGAGTTCATCATTGGTGTATAAGAATGCCATTGATTTCTTGACGTTAATTTTGTATCCTGCTACTTTGCCAAATTCATTTATTAAGTCTAGTAAACTTTTGATGGAGTCTTTGGGGTTTTCTATGTATAGTATCATGTCATCTGCAAATAATGACAATTTCACTTCCTCCTTTCCAATTTGGATCCCTTTTATTTTTTCTTCCTGTCTGATTGCTGTGGCTAGGACTTCCAGTACTATGTTAAATAAGAGTGGCGAAAGTGGGCATCCTTGCCTTGTTCCTGTTCTTAAGGGAAATGCTTTTAGTTTTTGCCCATTGAGTATGATGTTGGCTGTAGGTCTTTCATAGATGGCCTTTATTATGTCTAGATATGATCCCTCTATTCCCACACTGCTGAGCGTTTTTATCAGAAATGGCTGCTGGATTTTGTTGAAGGCTTTTTCGGCATCTATTGATATGATCATGTGGTTTTTATTCTTCATTTTATTTATGTGGTGTATTACATTTATTGATTTGCAAATATTGTACCAGCCTTAGATCCCTGGGATGAATCCCACTTGGTCATGGTGGATAATTTTTTTGGTGTACAATACACCATTTGTATATTGTATTGTGTGTTTACCACCCCAAGCCAAGTCTCTTGAGTAGATGTTTAATTTTGTCAAATGTTTTTCTTCATCTTGTGTTTATAATAAATTGATATATGAATATTTTTTAAAATGTGTATTTCTGTAATAAATGCAACTTTATATTGTATTATATATTGTTTGGGTATAATTTTTTAACATATAGATGGATTTGATTTAATAATCTTTTATTAAGGGTTTTTAAAATTGTTCTCATAAAAAAGTAATTTTATGTCTTCTTTTAGAAGAAGTGATTATCAAGTTTGACCTTTCTGTAAAATTTGTGTGAAATTGGTATTGTTTATTTCTTAAATACTTAACAAAATAACCAGCAGGGCCTGGAGATTTTCTTCTTTACTTTTTTGGGTTATATTTTTCTCATAAAAATTCAATTTCTTTAAAGAATATATGTCTACTTCAAGTTTTTAATTCATGTGTATTTATTTTGTTAAATGGTATCATTTTCCATCTAAGTTTGAAAATTTATCAGCATAAAATTGTATGTATTAACTTTTACCTTTTCATGTCTGTGGCATCTGTAGAAATAATAGTCTTTCATTCTTGATATTGGAAATTTGTATTTTTTCCTGTTTCCCTCATCATTATTGCTTGAAATTTAGCAATTTCACTAATTTTTTTCAAACTACCAATTTTTGCATTATTGTTATACTCTCTTGTTTGTCTTGCATTTCATTCATTCCTGCTCTATTCTAGAAAATTATTTTTCTTCTATTTATTTTAGTTTGGCAATCTTTTTCTATCTTCTTAACTTAGAAATTTATAAATTTAGACCACCGTGTGTGAACCTTCTTTTCTTTCTACCATAACATTTAAACATATGAGTTTTTGCCCGGGCGGTGTAGCTCAGTGGTTGAGCATCAACCCATGCACCAAGAGGTCGCTGATTCGATTCCTGGTCAAGGCACATGCCCAGGTTGTGGGCCAAATCCCCAGTGAGGGGCATGCAGGAGGCAGCCAATCAGTGTTCTCTCAAAGTTTCTATCTCTCTCTCCCTTTCCCTTCCTCTCTCTCTCTCTAAAATCAATAAAGAAAAATATTTAAAATAAAAAATAAATCAGACAACATGTGAGTTTTTTTCTGCACACCCCTTAAGCTGCATTCTACACATTTTGATATGCTCTATTTTCATAATTATTCAGTTCAAAACATGTCATAATTTCACCTTTAATTTCTTCAGGAAATTGTGCATTATTTAGAAGTATGTACCTAATATTTAGATTTTGTATGTATCTCTTTTTATTTCTGTCATAGTTAATTCCTTTACAGTCAGACAATATTATCCATAAGCACTTCATCCTTGAAAATTTCTTGTGACTTGTGCTATGGCCCATCACATGGGTCTAAATGGTGAACATTTCATCTGCATTGGAGAAGAGTGTGTATCCTGCAATTATTTGGTTTAGTGTTTGAGAAATTCCAGTTAGGTCAAGGTGATTGAATATCTATTCTATATCTTTAATGTTTATTATCTCATTCTACAAATTACTGAAATAACAGTATTTAAATCTTTCACTATGAGTATAGATTTATTTATTTCTCAATTTTAGAGACCCCTCTGTTTTCTTCTTCTAGCTTACCACACATTATACATTATCCCCTTATCCTCTTTTATATATCTGTTGGCCATTTGTGTGTCTTCTTGGGGGAGATGTCTGTTCAGCTCCTCTGCTCACTTTTAATTGGACTGTTTGTTTGTTGTTCAGTTGTATGAGTTCTTTATATATTTCGAATATTAACTCCTTGTCAGAGCTGTTGTTTGCCAATATCATCTCCCATTCAATTGGTAGCCTTTTTGTTTTGTTGAAGGTATCACTTGCTGTGCAGAAGCTAAGATCTAAAACAATAAATCACATGAAAGGAAACATAGGCTCTAAACACATGGACCTTGTTATTAGAGAACATTTTATGAATTTGACCTCAAAGGCAAGAAAAGTAAAGGCAAAAATAAATGAATGGAACTATATGAAATTAAAGTAGAAAGAGTATAAACAGAAATATTTCTCAATGCACTTGCTTTCCCTCGAGGGTCAAACATCTTTGCTCTTTTTGGTCACTCTCCAGTACATCCAAATAACTGATCTTAACATTTTTTTCTAGAATTTGTTATTGTTGTCTGTGAGATATTAATATAAGAGTTAGTCAGATACAAGTTATTCTGCTGCTAGCAGAAGTCAATCTCTCCTTTCTACAATAGTGTAAACTACCTAGAGGACTCCTCTCAGAGTAGTTGTACACCAAGCCTACAAAGACCTGTCTTTCTTCTTGGTAAGTTACACAAAGGAAAAGGCTTATGTCTTACTGTAAAACTAGTGTATGTCTATTAAAATAGACATAACAGAAACCTATCTGACATCTTCTTCATGAGTAGAATTTAAAGTTACATCTCAAGAGAGTTTAAAAACACAAGGGTACCCAGTGGAGAATAACCTGAAGGTTGCTCTGTTATACTGAAGGATTTGTTGATTCAGTCAGTGATCTTAAGCTGAGGCGAATTTTCTTATGTAAAGTAAGAGATGTTAATACATACTTTCACCCAAATGATACTATGTAAAGATTTTGTTAGGCCTAAAATATTTGAACTTCTTTCAAAAAATGCAATGTAAATAGATTTGTCTTATAACAGAAATAACATTTTTCAGTTTCTAAACAACTCCCCCAATGCCCTTTTTACTGATGCATAACTAGTATTTAATGATAATACTATTTGCATTTTAAATTACTTAGTGTACACTGTATATTTACTCTGATCACAAGAAGTATATTGCCTTGGGGGGCAGGGGTGTTATGCTGCAGTCATAATTAACTTTTGCTTAAAAGTAGTATATGATCTTAGAAAATAAAGAAAGCTTGTTAACTGTGCCTTATTAATTTTTCATCATAGAGCAGAAAATTAACACTTAATTTTCTTTTGGTTTCTTTTGATATTTTCTACCATTGCCTTAAACCAAAGATTACATTTTCCTCAGTTATATTTTATTAATTATTAAATTAAAGGCAGGGTATTTCTATGACCATAAACACAGAGAATTTGATAAGCTTATTGAAATTAATCTGCTTCCTATCACTCTGTAACAACATAAGAATTAGAGTGTATAATTAGAGTAACAGGTCCCAGTTCATTCCTGCTCTATTTTTCCTGGACAATTTTTTTAATTGAATTTATTGGGGTGAGAGATAAAGGGGGTGGGGGAGGGTAAGTAGAAGGTAAGGGAGAGTACAGAGAGGGCAAGGGAGGGTAAATGGTGATGGGAGGAGACTTGACTTTGGATGATGAATACACAATGCAATATACAGATGATATATTATAGAACTGTATCCCTGAAACCTATATAATTTTATTAACCAATGTCACCCCTGAATAATTTTAATAGTGCTTCATTATACTACCACAATTTTCTGTGTAAGCAATACTTTTTTGGGGTAATAATTTATAACCAAGGTCTTCTCATTTACGATGCCTTGCTTACATTTGTGAGAGTGGTGTGTTAATGAAGTAAAAATACATGTTACATGTGTACATATATTATTATGTTCCGGAAAAAAGCACTATTATATTTCCATTATGAAAATTGCTACTATAACATAAAAAGTAAGCTAGAATTACAAACTAGATATGCTTAAATAAACATGGAGTAATTTTATACATATTAAAAACAAAGTACTCTTAAAGGGACATAAAAATATTCAACATATTAATATTGGGGTAAATTTCAAAGAATATGTCATTCAAAATTAATGAAGGAACCAGCATATGCCAAGCATTTTCTTCATAATATCAAGATAAAATAAGTCAGTGCGTTTCAAGCTCACATCTGATTTTTCCATTTACACAGTTAATGACCAAACCAATGTATATTGAAGTCATAACCTGGAGCAGGAGAGTATCATATGCAATATTACTTAGATTTTTACATTAATTTGGAAATGCATTATATCCACTCTGAGCAAAAGCATATGCTATTTGGTCAGTAGTGTTGCTAGACATTTACTATTTAAGTAATAAGTAATGAGATTTCATTCAAGGTAAAACCCGTGAACCAGTTCTTTTGGGAGGCACACCACACAGATGTCACATTCTCTTCCTTTGGACAGTGACATACAGTATCTGTTTTTCTATAGTTAGTATTTTACTGACAAAAGAAAACATTAGGACATCAGAATCTTTGAAAAATTGTTGCATCTGTTCACAACCATAAACACTCTTTTTTGGGGTGAGGTCATGAGGTATACTCCTTGTGCATCCTTGGGTAGAAGTGTGTCCTTCCTGAGCAGGTGAAAATATATCTAGGCTGATGGTCATATCTTAGGAACAGGTAAAATTAAAGGTTAAGTCACAAGTATGATCTTTTGGTGATTTATTCACTGGAGAAGGACATTTCCACATACTTAAGTCACAATTACTTCATTTCAATTAAATTAAAAAGATAATACTGAGCATCACTGTTTTGAAAATGAATGTGCTAGACATGATAGAGGACCAAAGGTCAGTACAGCCATCCCTCATTTATCGTGGTTAATCTGTTCCAGACTCTAGCGGTTGTACCTGGGGTTGCAGGATTCCTAGGGTGCTTGAATACATAGGCCTACGGTCCATACGTCCAGTAATTTTAATTTTAATACACGGGTGTATAATTGACTCAGACAATGGAGTGCGCGCTGTATCATTTTCACTGTCTTGATCAACTTTTTAGAGAAAAAACCGCGATAGAGTGAAGCCGCGAAGGTCGAAGTGTGAAGTGGTGAGGGACAACGGTATCTGTCCTCTGGGAGTTTGTAGTCTTTTCTTACAATAATGGAATAAGCCAGCAGTTGATAAGAGCCAAGAAAAGTATACAAAGGACTTCCTAAGGTACAAAGTGGGCTTTGAAACGGAAGTGAATATATCTGCAATGAAACTGGGAAAGTAATTTAGGATATATATTGCTAAAATTTGAAAGAAATTTATAAACGAATCCAATAGTTCTAAGGATTTATTAAACAATGTTTGAGCTAAGAATTGACACCATATGTTCCTGATTAAATTTCACTATTCGATCTCAATGGGTTTAATGTTACTAATTTCTGCCACTGAAGAGTTTCAGCAGTCTGATATTCAATTACTTTAATTCTAGACCTATAAAACTCATAGCAAAATTATGCTATATTATGAACTGAGATGTTAATAATAGGAAGCATTCATTTAAACTGAATGAAAAAATGTTAAATACATTTATTTGGCTCCGTAGCTACACTAATAATAACAGATAATCAGTGAGAACAACAGCAAGGATTTTCTTTTTAAAAATTACACAGGGTCTTTAATTTTTTATCTGAGATATGAACCCAGCTTTTTAGTTTCTTATAACTTAAGACCATTCTACTGAACTCATAGTTGACTGTTATTTCCATGTCCTGCATCAATTTTCATAGTGCACGGAAGTAAATCCTGCAAGTATCTATAATTCATTTTGTTATCCATGAACTAAAGACTATTAGATCTTAATCAACACTTAGAAGTTTGCACCAAAATTCAATGTGTTTACTAATATTATAGTATTAGCTCCTCAGTGATTTTTCTACATTATTTAGGTATGCTTTGAAGAATATCTTTTCTTTAACTTATTGATTCCTCAGAAATTAAGTTAATTTTCATGTAAAATGGGTTACATTGTCAAATTATCCTGGGGAATGAAATGTTAAATACTTTTTTTTTAACTTCAAACAATCAAATTTTAATTACTGCACATTGTAACTTTCCAATAAGGGATAAAATATGCAACTTTTTACTAAATTATTTAATCACATGATTCGTTTCTGCATTTGTAAAAAATACATATACAATTCTATGTGTAAAATATTCACCAGAAATATTTTCAAACTAATCGTATATACAGGTAGGAAGAAACCTGTTATGCTTTTCCAAGAATTCACAAATGTTGAATTTTGACTCTTAGCAAATGACCATAGTCCTGCCCTCAGTTGCGTCTATTACTGTTCTAAGCTAAGATGGTCTTTATAAGAAGCATGTGGCTACAAGTCATGTCAGATACTGGGCCTTTGACTGCATGAGCAAGTCACTATTCTAGACTTGTAGCAAATTTCCAATGAGACCCATGTATGAAGAAAGATCCTTCCTCTGCTCCTGGCCTCCGCGGAGTGCTTTTCTTGCCAGAATTCTAATTCCAGTTATGCATCTTTGACATCCTTGGACTGTATGATCTGATGTGTAAGGTAAGCTAAAGGGAAGCAGGCATTAGCATATGGAATTCTGTAATACAGAAATGCCATTTTGCACACATGAGGGAGTCTGGTAAATGGCCTAAAGTGGGGGTCCTTAGGTCAGCCAGAAACTTGGCATGGTGTTGTCCTGAAAAATATATTGCTTTTTTTTTTGCTTACTTTATTCCCTCTTTAAATGAAGCTGAAGCCCCGGCCAGTTTGGCTCAGCAGTTAGAGGGTCGGCCTGCAGACCCGAGAGTCCCAGGTTTGGTTCCCACTAAGCAGTGGTTCTCAACCTTCCTAATGCCGTGACCCTTTAATACAGTTCTTCATGTTGTGGTGACGCCAACCATAAAATTATTTTCATTGTTACTTCATAACTATAATTTTGCTACTGTTATGTTTTAGGCGACCCCTGTGAAAGGGTCATTCGACCCCTAAAGGGTTCCCCACCCACAGGTTGTGAACCGCTACCGGCTAAGGACATGTACCTCAGTTGCTGTTTGTCCTCGGCCCCGGTTGGGGTTATGTGGGTGGCAACCAGTTGATGTGTCTCTCTCACATCAATGTTTCTCTCTCTTTCTTCCCCTCTCTCTCCCTCCCGCTCTATCTGAAGAGAAATGCAAAAATGTCCTCAGGTGAGGATAAAATAAATAAATCAAATAAATGAAGCTGAAAACAGTATTTACTTCATATGTTTGAGATGAGGGTTCATCTGAAGTATTTAGTAAATAGTATATTTTAGTTATTTTAATTATCATCTTAACTTTAGCCAATGAAGGTATATACATGCAGAGATTTAAATATTTATCTTATTCCTAACAAAGTGGAAAGTATGTGAAACAAAGCCAATTCCTGTCTGTGTTTATTCAATAATAATTGTTACTCTCCTGGACAGACATGCAGAGGAATTTTAAGATCTAGAATCCTTTCTGATATGAAACTTCTCTGATTCCATTAAAATCCAAAATAAAAAAGTTAAGAGCATATAATATTGAGCTATAACCATGCCTGAAACATAGAATAACAATCCCAGCTCTGTGCTCACACTCTTTTCTCTGTCCATCTGCATCTCTACCTTTATAGATCTGTGTGATCAACGTCCCCATGAATTGCCCGCTTCCCCCATGAAGATTTGCTCCTGCCTACAGGACTCTGTCCACATTCCAGTTGTCATAACACTTAGCATGCATTTGTACTATCTCTTAAATCAGTTAGTTCATAACATAAAATCTAATCAATATACAAGAGAATAGACAAGGTTATTCCCAGTCCAATGGAAAGAAATGGTTATCTAAACCTATTTTAGAATATTCAAGGCTCGTTTCAATCAAAACCCATAACAGTATTGTCAGTGAGAGATATATAAATTACGGGAATGATATTTCTCCCCTTTCAAGGATAGAAATACAATCTCCTTGCTATTGCTGACATACAAACTTAAGGCAAAGTAAGTCAAGAAGAAGTTCAATGAATTATTTAAAATTGAATATGAAATTATTTGGGGATTCCATTATGGTTGCCAAAAAGTCATTATCCAGGCTGGATGAAAAGGGAGGAGTTCAGAATATTAAAAACTTAAAGCTTTGCCTTCATGGTATGTCCCTAAAACCACCATTGGGGGTGTTTGCAGATTCTGATGTGGTCACAGTAGTCCAGACTAATACTGCTTCCTCCAGGGGCACAATAACGAGTTTGGTGTCTTTGGCTGCAAATTTTGTGTTATCCATACAAATTTCTACTCCACCCATATGACTCTGAAATCCATTATTCATCATACGAAGCTGGCAGATGCTGACTGTATAAACTCTATAAGCTACATTTAATTATGTTCTACTAGAAAGCTGGGATATTTCATATCGCAATAACAATACCTCAGTTCACAGGTTTTCCGTTGGGAGGCCAGCCCCAAACAAACGTGTCATGTTAGCTTTCCTGCCATAATGCCATGATACCACCTTCACCTGAAATTCTCATTATTACAGTCACAATAGCACTAGATTGCAAAGCCGGAGCATTGTCTCCAGAAGCTACCATTGTAACACCTGCACAGGGGAAATATACAGGAATGAGAGGATGCTCGGGAAAACTGCCAGGAAGGAACATGTCCATGGGTAATAAGTATCAGAGAGAGGGTATGGAATGAGTATGATTATTAGGCTGGTAATGGTACAGGTAAAGACTAGATGTTAAATTAATTATATGTATCAAGGCAAAAATTGGTTATGATTGTGAAATCTGAAGACAACTTCATTTATTTATAGTCAATAATAACACTAATAAAATCTAAGGAGATGCATTTAATTTATCTAGTAAAAGCATTAAGTAATGATGCCATCACCAAATAGTGAAATTTTAATTGCTCTTCCTTGCTATGCCTATGGGATAGACATTGGATGATCTTAAGATCACAGAAGTGTCCAAATTCAACGCAAATGCTGACTCATTTTTATAAAGTAGTATTGGGAAGCACAATTTTAATTGCTTTCCTTTTTTGTGATCATTCCATTGTGTTAGATTCTTACAGAGTAAAGCGTGTATAAAAATATTACTCAGTAGTCTATTCTGTCACTTATGATTCATGAAAACCACTTCAGTTTTTGCCAAATAGTGCCTTTTCTTTTTTTTTTTTTTTTTTTTATCCTCACCCGATCGAGTGGCTGCCACCCTCACGACCAACCAGGGCCAGGGACAAACTGCAACCGAGGTACATGCCCTTAGCGGGAACCGAACCCAGGTCTCTCTGTACGGCAGGCCGACGCTCCAACCGCTGAGCCAAACCGGCCAGGGCCAAATAGTGCCTTTTCTTTAACTAAATCTGGAGAATTGTATGACAATTCTATATTCAATATCCTTTTTAAAAAAGAGTGCTAAAGTCACCTGAATGCTTGAAATGGTTAAAAAATGCAGGAACTTGAAACTGTTTGCTAATAAATCTATTTTACTGTGTATAAATTTATATATAAATGTCTGCAAACAACATAATCTTTGGGCAATTTGGATAGGCTCAGAGGGAAAAAAGTTATCATTTCTTATGACCATATGTTTTTACCTTTAATTTATATCTTGGGTTTGTTTTTTTTTTTCCATATAGGATTTGAGAGAAAACTTGAGTACAAGATCTTTATCCATGTATCAGCTGAAAGAAGCTAAGGCCTCTCTTCACACGATGAACTGGCACATTCAGTCACTTATGTGCGTGTCAGTCTTTTCTCCCCTCCACCGTGGATTCTCAGTCTCCCCTTTATTTCTAACTATTGCTGTTTATATGCCATATTACATTCTCTAATTTCCTTTTATCTTTTCTTTATTTTGCAGCGTCGCAGTAGGTGTCTCTTTAAGACAAGTTAATTTAGCCAATTACTTCAGTTTGGTTGAAGATAAAATCTTTAATTTATCCAGGCCTCCCTTTATTCTTTCTAGGATACTCTTTCCATTAATTTCATGAACATTCTAATTCTCCAGTTTAGGGAAAAGCTAATTTCTCCATACACATGGCACATGCACACACACGCATACACTGAGGTGCTGACCAATATATAACTCTGCTTTCAAAGTTAAGTTTTCTCTTCCTTTTTTAGATATGTTTTCATTTTTCAAAGTACTTGAAATAATAATAGATTTCAAATTGATAAATCCATATTTGTTATGTAATACATTTTATGCTTAAGCTTTTAATTAATTTACATTTCAGTAACACTAAGTTTCAGTTGACTGACTATATTATACGGATGTAGGGTACCTAGAGGAAAGTCGAGGAAGGACTGAAAAAGTCAAAAAGTGCAAAACTCAAAAGCCTGGGGCCTTTGAAAATAAAAAGATGTCACTTCTTTTATTCATCCATTTATTAAAACATTGCATGTACTAATTACTGTTTTAGGCATAAGGGCAAATGAAAAATACCATCTCTGATCTTCAAGTTGGGGCAAGAGATAAGAAACACATAAAATGATGCAATGTGTGCTGAATGAATGGATACAGGGAAGCAATGGGCCCTACCTGGGGCAAGTTTCACAAAAGAAGGATGTTTTGAAATAGGTTTTGAAGATGGCAGGAACAACTTGAGAGTGCCTATTTTATAGATTTCACACTTCTGATGTATTATCTAAGCAAATCATTAATATGGACATTTCCTGTATAATGTGGCAAGTTTAAATGTCTTTAGTCTTATACAGACATGCACTACTTCTGCTTCTAATTCTGATGATCTAGAAGACATTCTGTCTGTTTCAGGTACTAGATAATTTGCTTCTAAGTATGTCCTACCTGCTCCTTTCATGCATAAATAGGTTTTTTGTTCACACTGTATAAACAAAGCAATGAAAAAGGTATACTCAAAATATAACTGTTTTGATTCCTATTATAAGAAAATCATAATCACAGAAAGTATATTAAGAATGTCTAAATACTTCAATATTTAATTATTAGGGTTTTTATTTGGGGTTACAATATCTGTGCACCTTCTCCCACTCCCTTGCTTGCTTGTCTCTTTCCTGATTCATTGGCATTTTGTTCCTTTTTCCTCTTTGAGCCTCAAGCTTGAAAGCCCCCTCTAAGTGGTCAGCACTTTATTTTTTGTCTTGGGGTCTATTTTCTAGAGTGCCAAGGTCAACACAATTGGTTCTTCAGGATGGACCTTTGCGGTTAGTTACTTAGCTCTCTGCAAACAATAACTGCTGGCCTTACATGGTCTAAAACTCACCTAGGCATCCAGCTGTGGTTAATTATGATGTGTCGATGGAGGACAAGGCATTGGAAGGGAACTTAATAATTTTGGGACCATGTTCCTTATTAGGACCGTGATGTAAAAAAATTATGTCAATAGCACATTAGACAGAAAGAGTCAGGGAAGATACTTTCCAAATCAATACATGCTCAGAAAGCCAGAGGACACTACCAAATGTGTAACCTGGGTAGTTTTTCTATGACAAAGACTGGGACACTGCGACCTGGGAAAAAAAATCAGTGGGTGAACCTGACACTATAACCCCAGTTTCAGCCCTTCTCTCTTGTCATAGAATATACTTCAGTCTCCTCTCGCCTGCAGACTATGATATCACATGAGGCAGGTGTCTTGCAATAAGACATTTACTCTCCTCAAGGTATGCTCCCGGCACCCCACATTGCCGACAAGCCATAACCAAGATCAGGTCTCAACACATCCTCAACAGGGAAAATCCAATATGTACTCTGGGAAGAAATAACCTACACTGGAAATGTCACAGCAGTGCCCGGCTGTGGAATGGCAGGAAAGTAGGTCTGGGTCTGGGTCTTGAGACTATGAGGCTGGGAAGGCAGGGAAGCAGAGGACTGGATAGGCTCGGACTCTCATGAATCAGGATTTACTATTTTAGAAAGGACTACAGGAGCTGGCCTTAAATAATGTGCGTGTTAGCTCCCAGAAGTCTGGACTCGATGGTAAGGAGTAAACCTAGTGGGAGCGCAGAAGCTTCCTTGGCAAAATGTGAACTAGGCAATCCGAAAGTTCCAGTATGTGAGAATGTGGTCATCACTTTTTTATGTACAGTTCAAGAACTCACCACACAACTGAGTTCCCCAGGAGCAGATAAAGGGTACTCTGTCCACTGCAGAGTAAAAAAGGTACCAGAGTCATGACTGTCCTCTATAAGGGGAGGATTTTTGTAGGGAATCCGACCATTGACCTGGCCTCTTGACTCTCTCTAGAAAAGATAGCTCTGGAAAGGCATAGTGTAAGTAACAGCAATTAATTATTAGCTCCAGGATAAATATAATCTTCACAGTGGGAAGCAGGGACAGAGGGGCAGACAGGGCCTTAACCCACAAAGATCTATGGTGGCAGCTCAGAGCACGTGGTATCCCCAAGGGACTGAGACAAGATGGACAGCTGAAGAAAGTGCTGCATGTTTCATATAAATAGGAAAAAAATCAAGAGCAAGTTAGCAGAAGGCTAATCACAACGACTGCAGTGGAAATTCATAGCTATGTACCTAGTTTCCAAATATAAGTTGTTCCAGACACCCATCTGCACTGAAGGGAGGGGAGGCTGGGTTACCATGAGCAGGTTACTCTCCAATTCCACAGCAAGTGTATGCAGTAAATATTCTTCCAATTTTCCTCTGAAGAATCACATAGCTATTTGCCAAAATAACTGTGTCCTGTAAATAGGAAATATGCAGATTTTTACAAGAATGTTAAGTATGAGTTTCTAGATGACACTGATACCAGGAGACTCGAAACGTAACCATGGTTCACCAGCTAGAATGGGGGGAAGATGGACTGATAAATGCAGTTCTGGCTTGAGGTTATTTTACAGGTCTGTGGGCTCACCTGGCAGTTACGTTTCCAGTGAGCTGATGTGTTGGAAGGACATAGATAGATATGAGTTGCATGAATGGGCCCTGGATGGGACATGAACATTTCAGACCTTCTCATTTTCTCTGAACTGCCTCTTTTCTGTCACATGGTCAACAATGTATCCTGCTGGTTTTCCTTTCCTTTGCTATTCCCGGGAAAAATGTCCCAACAGACAGCATGATATTTAGTTGCTTGAGACCCTGACGAGGGGCTGAGTGACGCACTTTGAAACTGTCAGCAAGGTAGCCCTCCACAATGTGCATTTTGACTATGGCAAATGGAAGACTGGAAGAAACTGAACAGATAAATTTCACCTCCTTTCGTCTTTTCCGGGCTGTTCTGTGGTGTGATGTCTCCTTTTAGAAACATTCTTGCCAAGCAAACACATGTGCTGAACATGGAGTTGTACGTGGTTTAAAGGAATTGCATTAGAGGTGTTGCCAGCGCAGTAGTGATCACACCACAATGTTCTTTGTCTCTCTCCTGTGTACACCTGTCTCCCCATCCTCACCAGTCTGGGCTTGGACTTTCCAAACAGCATCAACACTTTGTCCTGTGCCTTAGGCTCCAACACAGAGAACAATATTAAGACAACCACTCTTTGGCCAACCAGGTGGGAGTATTTTGAGTCTATTTCACTGGGTCAAAGTTATTCAGTATGAAAAATACAAATTCACCCTTATTGCTTTCTTTTTTTATTTTTCAGTTTGACACAGATTATATTAAAATTAGCCAAAAACATCCTAAACATCCATATTAAACTGCCATTCATTTAGTCTGTCATTCTCTTCTTTTGGAGATCTTTTAGGCTGACAAATTGAATGAGAATTTATGCACCTAACTCCTCTGAGCAATAATTATTCTGTCATTTTCTCTTTTGAATTTGAGTCAGTTCTGACTAAGCACTGTATCAATTTCTTCCTTTTCCAGCAATGTCATTTCCTCTCCTTCTGTCTCAGTTACTATCTGTGTTATCAGGTAACCTAAGATAATAAAAAATTTAGCTCACTCATACTTTGTACATAAAGAGATTTGTGTGCTAGGTTTAAAAAGGGTGGGTGAGCTGACAGACGCCAGGGTGTGCAATGCAGGCTGGTGGCAGCTGTGGTTGTGGCAGTCTTGTTAGTGATGACCAGGAGGGAGCTGATGAGGGACAAGGGCCCTTTTCCAAAGGCCAGCAGGCCATTCTGCTGCTTCAGGGTAGCCCTCAGCGGGCCTGCAGAGTCCTGTTTGTTTTCTGTTCTCTTGCAAACTGACTGGGCATCAGGAGGCTAGAATAACCCAAGACTGTAATACAGTGCAGAGTCAAGGATATAATGTGGGCTACAGAGTTAGGTCATAAAATCACAGCAAAAATAAGTGAGGGAAATAAGAGACAATGCTGTTCAGCAAACCTCATTTTCCTATCTTTATGGAACATGGCTAGATATTCCTGTGCTTCCCTTGCATTGGTGACTGAGTTCTGTTCAGGTGGGAGAACGGGGTGTGTGCCACTTCCAGGCCTGCCCCCTGAAATCTCCTGTGTGTCCTTCCACTCAGCATGAAACAGAGACCTCAGGTCCCCAGGGGATGGCCTTTCTCTCCACAACCAACTACATACGATCATCTCATAGTCAGGAAGTAAATTGCTATTAGATGGACCTACTAAGATTTGGGCATTGTTTCCCTGGTCGGTTTGGCTCAGTGGTTAGAGGTCTGCCCAAGGACCAAAGGGTCTTGGGTTTGATTCTAGTCAAGGGTACGTGCCTCAGTTGCCATTTGATCCCTGGTCCTGGTTGGGAGTGTGTGGAAGGCAACCAATCGATGTGTCTCTCTCACATCAATGTTTCTCTCTCTCCCGCTCCCACCCCCACTCTGTCTGAAAATCAATAGAAAAATATCCTCGGGTAAAGATTAAAAAAAAAGGATTTGAGGATTGTTGATGGTAGCAGTTGACCTATCCTATATAATATGACATCTTTCTCTCAAATATTTGCATTGAAATCAACATTAGTTTTATTTCCTGCAGGTAGAAATTTGGGCAAAAAAATACTAAATTCATAAAACCTAGAGAATGGCAGAGAAAAAGATTTCTCTCTTTATGCCAATAATGCATTGTGTTAGTACTCTCTTAAAAGCAAAAAGGAAAAACATGTTTATTTCTTTTAATAGTAAATGAGAGTTCTGAATCCACTCCAGAAAAGTTAATTTCGGTGACTGAAATGAATGTACTAAACTTGGTCTCTTAAAAATGTGACATACCGGAATTATTTTTCAAAAAATAATGTCATCGTTGGGGGCTTACATATGGAGAACTATTTACATACTCCATTTCTTATCACCAATTATTTTATTAATTATTATATATTAATCAGCATAAACATAAATGAGTAGGGATTTCAAATGGACACTCATTAACTTCCTCTGGACTGATTATGCAATGCCATTTTACAAGGGACATATTATACATGACCAAATGTTTCTTTTTTGCAATTTTATGTTAATTATTAAACTTAGAATTAACCATTATGAATAATTATTAACATATTCTATTCATTACTATTATCATTCATAGTTTTATAACAGGGACTACATTCCAGAAAGAGAAACCTCATTACAGTCAAACATCATTTGTATGCTTTGCACTTCAACCATTTAAAATATCAGAGAAATAACCAACACACTCAAAGGAAATTTGAAAACTGCTAATAAAAATAATGAGAAAAACAAAATTCCCATTATTTTTTTCACTCTATCTTTGTTATTTTTTTAAACAATATTTTTTCAATACAAACATTATAAAATAAACAAAAGTGAGTTAACTGTGTTTCTGTAAATGATGTTGAACAATAATTTATGATATTATGTAACAAGGAACTTTGGTTGGTTTGTCAATCTATGATTTCTTTCATCGTAATAAATGTTGCACAGGATCTGTTTTTCTCTGAGCAAAATGGCAAAATCAGAGAATGCAAATACATCATCTTAGAATTCATGGGAGCTGGGAATCTGAGCAGTCAAGTTCATGCCTTAGGAAGCACACAGGTAGAAGGGAAAAAAAGGTGTATTTTGTTTGTAAAACATTTTGATATAGAAAGTATTTGGAAACAGTCTATTTGGAAACAAAATAGCTCTCAGCATTGTTTACACAGAAAACAAGTGTCCATGAGGCATAATTACAAGCAGTGAAAAGAATTTGTAGATGGGAACTTTGGGGCTTGATGTGCAAAATTGGGCTAGATAATCACTAGGGTCCCTTTATGCTTTTAAAGGTCAGAAAATCTACATTTTGCTTTTGATTAAAGAGAATAAATATTTTTTTCATTTGATTTAGCATTGAATTGGCCAGAGATAGATATTTTATCAAATACATACAGATTTATTGTTATCAGATTTTAGAATGGTTGTCATTAGGATACAGAATGTGTATTAAAAAATAATAATAATAAACATTTCTTGCATTACAATCCCCAAAAATACTAAATAAATGATATTTTTGACCCTGGGCAGTGTGGCGCAGTTGGTTGGAGCATCATCCTGTGTACCAAAGTGTTGTGGGTTCATTTCTTGGTCAGGGCGCATACCCAGGTTGTGGGTTGAATATCTAGTCAGGGCAAATATGGGAAGCAACTGATAGATATTTCTCTCTCACATTGACGTTTCTCTTTCTTCTTTTCTCTCTAAAGTCAATAACAATATATCCTTGGGTGAAGATTAAAAAAAAAATATATATATATATATATAATATTTTTGTTAATGCCCCTCCCCAAAATGATGCATGAAGCATGATAGAGCAGATAGAGCATCTTACATATCAGTTAGAACTCAATTACTAATAGATCATACATTTAGTTATGCTCAAATAGAAATTGACCATTTGGGAATGCATAGATTTTTCTTTATCCTCAGCAACACAGGAAAGTACCCTGAAATATTTGTTCCTTGTGCTCTTGTAAATAGCAGAGACCATAGGAATGAAGAAGTGTTAACTGGATCTCTTTTCAATAAGTGGGTGATTGTCCAGTTTCTGGGAGCGTGGCTGCTGGACAGCCTTCAGCCTCTTCCAGAATTGTCTGCCCATATTCATTCACTGAAGCAGGTGGGGTATAAAGACCCAAACATTTTGGCCCAACTTGGGGCAACTCTGATAAGCCAGTTTAGTTCTGTAGTACTTCTTGTGGGTCAGCTAAGACTGGGGTTTCTCTGGCTTGGCACTATTGACATTTTGGGCTAAAAAATACTTTTAAAGGAGCTGTCTTGTGCATGATAAGATGTTTAGCATCATTTCTATCCTCTGCCCACTAGTTGCCAATTGTAATCCCTTACCCCCACCCCATCATGAATATAAAAATGGTCTCCAGCATTGTCAAAGGTTTGCCCCCAGCTGAGAACCACTGGGTTAAAGCCCTTAGTTCTGCAACTTCTATTTATCAATTCTTCTCCTGACTCTGACCTGAAGTATTGATGTCAATGAAACACCACACAGATACCTGAAACACTAAACCCTATTACAGTTTCACAGAAAACAAGAAAACACTATTTAAAACCAAAATTGACTGGAGTCTCTTGGATTTGAGGAAGTTGCCATAATTCAGCAAATCTATTTCCAGCTCCTTGCAGAGGCTATTGAAAGAGGCAGATTCAAACCTGAAGTAAGTAGATAACACATCAGCCAATGACCTTAATGGATCTGTGGATATGTAAAGATAGAAGCAGAGGGAAATTTGGAGGGTGAACTGAAATGCTGTGCACAATTTAAAAGAAGGGTTTTTAAAAATAGTATTTAGGTTGGGTGAGGTCAATGGTCAAGTCAGAAAAAACATGGAGATGGTGCAGATTGGGGAATGCGGGGGCCTGTGAAAAATTGTATCTAAGAATTAGTGGGAAACATTGATCAGCTTATTGGTGTTATGATACAAATCTACATTCTCACTTCTAACCTTCAGTAAAATCTGTTATTCCTATACATTGGCAATTTTGCTCCAAGTTTGTTAATGTAGGTTTGGGGGGGGGGTTGAAAAAAATAATAATATTTTTTCCCCATTAGTAGCACCTCATAATGAGTTGTTTTATTGCTGGTACAAAATGACTTTAAAATATTTCTAGCCTCAGATCATAGCTTTCCTGTAGTTACCAGTTGCTGGCCCTGAGGTATATTTTTATGTCATTAGTTACAGGTTTTGTCTTTAATCTCTAGCCAGAGCTTCCTTCTTTAATCACTGTGGTTTAATGTGTGGGGTAGACTGTTGTTGGGTTTCTGCTCTTTTTTTTTTTTTTTTTTTTGGATTTTTATTTTTTAATTGGGGGAGGTGTGGGTCAGAGTTGGGATTATTCTCCTCTGAACTTCTTCCAAACTGTCTGGGGCTGAGAGGCCTCAAACTGAATTCAGCATCCAGGTGTGATATTCTGAGCATTTCAGAGACCTCCTCAGTCTGTAATGAGATGAGACATGTCTTCGTTTGTCACTGAATCAAACTTCTTTGGATGCATATCACTGACTACAGTATGTTTTAGTGCTATCACTTTTACTCTTTCTGTATGAGTCAAAGAGTGGACATCAACAGGCTACTGTGCCTTTTCATCTTCAATAGCTCTTTCAAAAGGTGCGTGTGTGTGCACGTGTGCATGTATGGGATTGTTAAGTAGTCCACTTATCTGTTGTTGTGTGACAAACTACCCCAAATCTTAGTGCCCTAAAACAGCCATTTTGACCCAGATTTGGGTCCAGATTTGGGGAGAGCTTAGTTGGATTATTCATCACCAATCCATGTGATGTGAGCAGGGGCAGGCAGGAAGGGATAATCCATTTTGAAGACAGTGCCTTTGCTCACACATGGGATACCAATGTACACCTTGGCCCATCTTCTTCTTTCCCATGGTTATTTTCTAGTCTGCTCCAAATGGCTTATGCTTCTCACAGGTTTACCTCAAGGAAGGGTTTGGATCCTTTTAACTAATAGCAATTCTAAAAAACTCCAAGAAAAAGACCAATATAGGTGCCTATACCCCAGGTCAACAGAATGTGACCAGAGAGACAAATCCCTAAGAATGCAGCAAATCCTTCCCAACTCATTGTTGGAGAAGTACATTCTTGGGAGGAAGGAGAGCGTTATGCCTATAATGTGATTTTATAAACTGAAAATAGTCGTTTCTTACATGAATATAATTATACCCAATCTGTTTTGTTCTCCACAAGTACAATAACAGAAAAGGGATATAAAAGTATACATCTAGATAATGAATAAAGTAATAAAGATCAATGATATGTCTCATCTGCATGAAATGCTTTTAGAAAAATATGTTGGCTTCATTTGATCACCTTGTTACTTTTCACTTTTTCTATAAACCTCAGTCTGTTCACTTCCCATCTGGTCTCTTACTTTTCTGTGCATGACTTTCCAAACCTAACACCTTATGTTGCATGAGGATGATGTTCCACAACCCTTAACAATGGAAGTCAGTCAGGGTCTTAGGGCCCTATGACTATGAGGATCTGCAGCTGAGCTACTAGCATAAAGCAAACAGTTGCGAACTGTGTCTCCAAACAGAAACTAAAACACTTCCCATCTGGGATACTACAAAGGAACCTGTGACCTGCCTCAGGCCGTAGGCAGAAAGGAGCCACCCTTAAAAAGTGGAAAACCCTCTCCTGACCGGTTTTGCTCAGTGGTTAGAGTGTCAGCTGTGGTCCAGAGAGACCCAGGTTCGGTTCCCGCTAAGGGCATGCACCTCAGTTGCAGTTTGTCCCCGGCCCTGGTTGGTTGTGTGGGTGGCAGCCACTCGATGTGTCCCTTTCACATCGATGTTTCTCTCTCTCTCTCTCTCTTCCTCTCTCTCCCTCCCACTCTATCTGAACAAAAAATAAAAAAATGTCCTCGGGTGAGGATAAAAAAAAAAAAAAAAAAAAGCGGGAAACCCAGCTGGTGCTGCAGCAGGTTATGGAGTCCAAATTCATAACATGCATAATTATATCTCAACTAATAAATTAAAATTGACATAAAACTGGTAAGAGACTGATAATTTGCCTCGTGTCACATTTGAGGCAAATATAGTATATTTATATGGTACATATCAAATAAGTTATATATACATAGTACTTATACAGTGTGTGGAATGTAGGTGTAAATTTAAAGATTGTTTTAAGACAGTGACTCCTAATTTTCTGAATCCAGAATTAGAAATGAATTCATCATGTAGATTACTCCAAGTCCCAAACAGGGTTAATATAAATCAGCACACCTGGCAAGAACAGAGTGAAAGGAGGACGTCACAGGAAAAAAGCAAAATCATAAAGCTTTAAGTAAAACAGATTACCTGTTTCAAAAAAAAAAAAAAATACAATTAGGTTGACAACACACTAAGCCTCAGCAAAAAACTGAGTAATATTTTTAAAGTGCTCAGGAAAAATAATGGTATTATGGTTGGCTACGTATTTCATATTAGCTGTCATTCAAATTTAAGGGGAAAATATAATATTTTCTACTTCCTAAAACAAGTTTTTGTTTTGAACCATTTAAAGTATAATGAACATTGTATATGAATTACCCAGAATCATAATCATTAATGTTTTCTACATTTGTTTTTCCGTTTTGCTTTGTCTACTGACCTACCTACCTATCTAACTCCATATATAGTTTTTTCCCTGAATCATTGAGAGTCTCTTACATACTCCATGACATTTGACTCCTAACCACTTCCATTTATTTTTCCTAATATCAAGGATATTCTCCTTGGAAACCATAATCCATGATCACACCCAAGAAAACGAATGTTGTGTACGTAATAGAGGATAGCATATATTGTGCAGTCCATACGCAAGCTTCTGTTATTGTGTAATCATGTTTTTAGAGTTGCATATACCCAAGATCATCCAAAGTTCAATAAAGATTTGTTCACTGTATTTGGTTTTCATGACTCATTTAGTTTCCTTTCATCTAGAACTCTTCATCTTTTTTGACTTTGACATTTAGAGAAGTCCTAAGTCTACATCATTATTCCATTTTACATTTGCAAGTCTGTTATATCAATACAAACTTAATCTATATAAAGATATATTTGACCTAACATGTTTCAGTAACAGTGTAGTAAATTCCTGTCCTCAGCTACTATAACAGCTATAAAAATATTCAATTTTCATAATCTGGTAGAGTTTCTGAACTAGGTACTTCTTACTTTCTCCTCTTTTTCTGTTTCACTCATTTTTAACACGATTATTACATTAACAAATGTGTATTTTTAAACTTTTTAAAATTTAGTGAGTTATGCTAAGAATAAAATAAAACAGTCACTCTCACAACTGGCAAAGACTCCTTGCCCGACCAAACTTTAGTCAGGCTCCTAACCCTTCTCCTGGGCTCCTCTTGGCATTTTAGCAATGATCCTGCTAATTCAGTCTAACCAGAATCTCCACCCTTAACATCTGGTCACCTTGACATTAGACCAGGCTCCTCAACCTCCGCCATCCCCCAGGTGATGTCTGATCACCTGGTCTGTCTTCTGCAAGAATCCTGTTTGGTCATTTTAGCCAGAATTCCTTTTAGTCAATTTCTATCCACTGCTCCTTGACTATAAATTCCCAATTGCCCATGCTGTATTTGTAGTTGAGCCCATTCTACACGGAGGCCTCTTTTCTCCTATTGCAATAATTCTGGATAAAATCTGTTTTTACTGCTTTAACTACTGTCCAGCTCTGGTTTTTCTTTGATATAATATACCATCCACATTTTCATGTGGATCCATTCATAGTCATGCTCCCCTATTCATTTATGGAACTTTTCAACGTATATAATTTCTTGTGAATTTATTTGCTTACATGGTTATTATTTTTTCTACCACACCAGAAAGTGCAGCGCTAGGCCTTTTTTGGTCATGTTTATATTCTATCCTCAGTTCTATCCTGCCCTAGGCACGCAGGAGATATTCACTGTATCATCTCATTCTGCTGTTTTCCCTTATTAGTGCTACTGGGTTCTGTTCTATTTGCTTCTGGTTCCACTGACACTCCCTGTCAGACTTGTCATTTCTCTCTGGAACGTTGCAGTAGTTTCTTTCCTTTGGTGGCTGCCTGTTTCTCTTCTCCAAATGTCCCTTCTCCCTTTAAGAAGATGCTCTTAATCGCATATTTTAATACTCAGTATTGGTTGTAATGTTTCCTTCTTAAATTATTTGTTTTGCAGTCTCTGTCTTTTTTCTTGGATATTTAGCTAAAGGTTTGTCAGTTTCGTTGATCTTCAAAACACCAACTCCTAGTGTCATTGATAATGTTGTTTCTCCATCCTATATTATGTTAATTTATGCTCTAATCTGTATAATTTTATTTCTCCTACTAACGCCAGGTTAGCTTTTTCTTCTTTTTCTTGTTCCTTGTGGTATAGAGTTAGTGTGTTTATCTGAAATGCATGAGAATCATGGCATTTTATTGCCGGAAGTAGTTTTGGATACTATCGAGTCCCTTCACCTGAAGTTATAAGTGAAGCAATTGGGTTTCAGAAATATGGAACACCTTCTATACAGCCATGTGGTATCTAATCAGCTGGTATTTTAATGAGATTTATTTCATGCCAGTCTCTTACTTTACATGTGTTACCTCTTGTAACACCCACAGCAATCCTATATGTCAATCAGTATTGTTCTCATTTAACAGATGGCACATCTAAGCCATGAAGAGGTTGAGAGAAGTTCTCAGGGCTCCCGTGTTAGCGAAGGAACTGAGATTCAAATGTGGCAGGCTGCAGGAGGTCTCTCAAATCGCCTCCTCGTGAACTTTCCATCATCCCATAATGCTCAGGACCTGTGGACACTTTCGTACTTCAAGTCAGTTATCAGTTGCTTCTCAGTTGTACTGAGCGGTGTTTTCTTATTTTCTTTGAAAGCAAAGAACTCATGACTCCTTGAGACCATTTCATCCTTCAGGTTTCCCAGTAGCTTACAATGTGTTGTCAGTGTCCGCACCTGAACATGAAGCTATTTCAAAAAACAACTATTTTGTTGTCCTGATGTTACCATTTCCCTGGCCTCAAACCATAAAAGAATGGGATTGTACTCTAAGTTACACACTTGTTGCCTCGGGATCTTCCTAGTGGCTGAGGTTTCTCTCTCATTCTTTCCATTGAATCAATAGGAACCTAGTCCTAATACAGGAATTACAAAGTCCGAGAGTTTCCTGTGGTATAAACCTTCTCCAGCTTGCAAAGGGAGAGTCCACGGGAGGCTGCCTCAGACGAGGACTTTCCTGTGGGATGCTGCAATGTCATTGGACAGGCTGCCACTTCAAGTGCGGGAGCTCAAGCACATGTGCTGCTCCTCTTAACCTCTCCTCACCTGAGCAAAGCCCTGAGGGCAACTTCTCTTTGGTGTGAAAAGAGGCTCCAGTAGCTGCTTTATGGATTCTGATGAGTATCAGTAACTAACAGCAGGATCGAGGAGAGATGCAAGTAGACTTATCAGGATAGGAGGGTAGGAACTATACACCAGCACTGGCATTTCCTTATCAAATAATCATACATAATTAAATTGGGAAGGGAAAAATGCCCTTTTTAAAACAAGCACAAAAAGTATTATTTTGGAGACCGGTAGAATGTAAGCAAGCCAGCTATTCATGCCATAGCCCGAAGTTCAGACAGAACTAAATTATGCTTCAGATTAATGTATCGGTCAGTTCAAAGGTTAGACAAACAGCTGTTTCTCAAGGAGGCGCACTACAAAGCTTAACTGTTCGTTGGAAGGTCTGTAATGGTCTCGGTGGATTCCCAGAGGAGTCACTGTTATTTGTTTCTGATTGGGAGATATCCCAAACTGACTCCATGCCACTGATGACCTGTGTTGCTAGGGCATGAGGGTGACACTCTGGAGCCAGTGCAATTTTACCAGTCTCTGGGAAAAAAAAAGAAAAAGAAAAAAACCACCCACGCATACATGTTTTTAGTGACTCGGAGATTATCCACAACCCAGCCCTTTGGAATGGGTAAAAGAATGCTGGAGAGTCAAGAGGTCTCAGTTCCCATTTCTGCAAAAATGTAAAATAACTTAAAATAGTAAGCTATCCAGAACGTGGTTTATAGTAGTCAGGTTTGATTTGGTGCAAAACTATTTAACTGGCAGTAAAAAAATTTTTAAAAAAGGAATAGAGTAAGTTGCATCCTTATTCAATATTTACTATCATTCTCTTGATGATTTGGAGATACTTGAATAATTCTTCATATGAAACTGCTGGTCATAAATGAAAAAGCAAAATAAAGCTCTAAGAAAAAGATGCAGAAAAGAGGGAGATATTAAAATTAGAGCTGTAGACTGGGATATAGTATATATTTAAATGTAATTATAGAAAAAAAATTAAAATCCAGGTCTCAGCAAGATAAACAGGTAACTTCTTGAAGTAGCCCTGAGAGATTTTTAGAGATCCCCATGATGAGTTTAAGTGTGTTCCAAAAGCATAATCCATTGTTTTTGTTTTATTTTTTCAGACATTTACTATTTACTCATTGTAAGACACTCAGCAGTAGTTTTATCACTTTTTATCTCTATGCTTCTCTACCACAGGACGTTCCAAGGTCTTTTTGGATTTTGTCTCAAAGATAAGTTTTCTGCTGTTTCGAGATGAATAAAAATCCTCCCAAACTTTATTCCATTCCACAATGTCATTCAACATTTGCTCAAATCAAAATGAAATTCTTGAGTATTTATTACAAACAGAGCACCTTCAGACTCAGGGGAGTTAAAAAGAAGTGTC
This sequence comes from Molossus molossus, assembly GCF_014108415.1. NCBI lineage: Eukaryota > Metazoa > Chordata > Mammalia > Chiroptera > Molossidae > Molossus > Molossus molossus. The sequence continues at coordinate 98,153,381 of NW_023425344.1, read as the reverse complement.
TTAGTAAGACATGACCTCTACCTAGGAAAAACCCAGCATAAAATTGTCACAATTTTCCTAGGTAGGAAAATTGCACTTCAGATATTGATTTACCCATGTATCAAATATGTATTCATTAGGTACACATTTATTCAACAAATGTTTCCAAGAGGACTTTAGAATAGATCCTTAGCAGTTATGAAATAATCATGTAATTCCCTGCTGGTATCAGTGTGAAGACAATTCAGATGCCATAAGAAGCAGTTGTTGAGAAATGAATTTGGAGAAATTAAAAGAATTACTTGGCAAGGAATACCTCAAAATTAAGAATGTATAAATTAGAGCACGGTGGTACCTCTGATAGAAATAAAGATGTAGGGAAGGAAACCAGTTTGAGGGAGTGAGACTACAGAGTTAAAAACACTACGGCCCAGTAGCATTTTTTTTTTTTTTTTAAGCAGATAAAGATAAGAAACCTAAAAAATGGGGAAGTGAAAAGACCAAGAAAGAGTTTTGAGAGTCATACATTGTTAATTTCACTAGAGAATTAGCAAGAGATGAACAAAAAGATTATTGTAGAGTAAAGAAGACCCAATTAAATCCCCAAAGCTTATATTTTTAATAAATGGGTTCATTTGCTCAGCTGCACCTTGCAGTCCATGGGCAAAGAAAACTCTTGACTGAGATTGTCTGGGGTGAGAATTGTCACAGTGGAAAATGAACAAGTCGTGTTGGCCAGGGAGTAAACCAGGGCTTTGGTGAAGATGATAACCAGGTGATGCAAGCCAGGAAGGAGGAAAATTACAATCAAAAGAGAACTTTAAATACCAGATATGTTTCTTGATATCATGTGTCTTAAAAGGCCAGCAAAGAGGAAGAGCAGGTTTGGAGGGCTGGCAGAAGAAATGACTGTGATGGGACATAATGAAAAAGGCACCTGTGGTCTTCATTACTCTCAGCCATAATTTTTACCATCTACAAAATAAGGCATTTTACAGAAACCCATTTTATATATAAATATGTATATAATGATTTTAATGTTATGGTATATATGGTTCTCATTATTCTGTCTTCTGGCATGATGCATTAAAAATACTGTATGCAGAAATTATATGCATGTATGCATGAACAATGGACATGGACAACAAAGCTGGGGAGAGGGCAGGGAGGGTGGGGGAGAGGGGAATTAGTGGGGGGAAAAGGAGAAACATCCGTAACAAAAATAAATTAATTAATTAAATTTAAAAATGTTTTCAATAAAAACATATTTGGAAAAACTTAAAAAAAATACTGTGTGCTTGCCCGGCTGGTGTGGCTCAGTGGATTGAGCATTGTCCCATGGACTGAGAGGTCCCAGTTCGATTCCCAGCCAGGGCACATGCCCGGGTTGTGGGCTTGATCCTCAGTGGGGGTCGTGCAGGAGGCAGCCAATTGATGTTTCTCTCACATCGATGTTTCTCTTTCTCTTCCTCTCTCTCTAAAAAGAAAAATTAATGAAAACATATTTAAAAAAATAGGGTGTGCTTAATACATATTTGTTAAAATCAACTGAATTATAAATTGTGACTGAGGGAATACCCATTTTGAGATCTTGTGATGTAATTACACATTTTATTGAATTGCATGAACTGTATGTTTTCTGTCTCTGGGAGAAACTCATAGAAGACTGAGCTCAAACTTTCCCAAAGGCCATCAGAAATACTGCTCAATGATGTAATAGAGAGCAACATATAAATTAGGTGCTGAATTAAAAGGAGGCATAGCTGAGAAGGGTGATGAGCTCTTCACTTTTTATTCTGAACCTCTCAAGCAGAAGAAAATATGCTTTATTCATCCTTATATCTATGGTGCCTAAAAAAAATGCCTATTATGTTGGTGTCTTGATTAAATTAAAAGAGAAATGCAATATAAGTCAGTGGTGTATTTCAAATGAAGAGAGATATTATGATTACAGAAGCACTCAGGAACCAAGAGTAAAATCTCTCCTTAATCAATTCATTTGTTCAGATAATTATGGAATACCTTAATATGTGCTAGATCTTCTTCTAGGCATCAAGGATACAAAAATGCACAAAACTGACACAATCCCTGCTATCACAGAGCTTCATTCGATCAGAGAAGACATACAGCATGTACAATTGACCTTTGAATAACATGGGTTTGAGCTGCACAGGCCCACTTACGTGTGAATTTTTTTTTCCTTATGAGTTCTTTATTTTTTTTATTCTCACTCAAGGACATTTTTTTTATTTTTTTGTTCAGATAGAGCGGGAGGAAGAGAGAGAGAGAAAAAAACATTGACATGAAAGGTACACATCGAGTGGCTGCCACCCGCACAACCCAATCAGGGCCAGGGACAAACTGCAACCAAAGTACGTGCCCTTAGTAGGAACTGAACCTGGGTCTCTCTGGACCACAGGCCGACGCTCTAACCACTGGGCCAAACTGGCCAGGGCTCCTTATGGGTTCTTAATAGCACTTTCTTTTCTCTAGCTTACTTCATTCTAAGAATACAGTATATAATGTATATAGCATACAAAATATGTGTTAACTGGCTGTTTATGTTATGAGTAAGTCCACAAGGCTATTAGTAGTTAATGTTTGAGAAGTCAGAAATTATACATAGATTTTCAACTGTGCGGTAGGGCTGTGGGGGGCTGGGTACTCTTAACCCCTACATTGTTAAAGGATCAACTGTACAGAGTTGAATCTTCCAAGAGCCTATGGAACATGCAGATCCCAGGACACATCCAGGAAACACTGATTCACTAGGTTTGGATGGGAACCAGGGTGACAGTGAATGACCACTCAGGTGATTCCCACACTTAGTTCTCAGACCTCACTTTGAGAAATGAGGAATTCGCTTGAAATTGTTAATTCACTAACTAGAAGGATCACCACATGTAATGGGTAGGATACTAGGGATGAGGGAAATTGGGCCGATGCCTTTAAGTGCCAGGAATGGGCTCAAATTAGCACTTGTTGGCCGAAATCAGTGGTTCTCAACCTTCCTAATGCCGCAGCCCTTTAATAGAGTTCCTCATGTTGTGGTGACCCCCAACCATAAAATTATTTTCGTTGCTACTTCATAACTGTAGTTTTGCTACTGTTATGTGTTAGGTGATCCCTGTGAAAGGGTCATTCGACCCCCAAAGGGGTCGCGACCCACTGGTTGAGAATCGCTGGCCTAAATGGTTGCATATTTTTCTGCTTGATCTGCTTTTCTCCTGAATTCTAACTAATTTCAAAGTAGATTTAAAAGTTCTGTTTCAGGTAAAGGTTTTTTTGTGTGTGTTTTTTAAATCCTTACCCAAGGATATTTTTTTATTTATCTTCAGACAGAGGGGGAGGGGGAGAGAGGGAGAGACAGGGAAAGAGAGAGAAACATCGATGCGAGAGGGACACATGGACTGGTTGTCTCCCGCCCGACCCTGACCAGGGCCGGGGACGAACCGCAACCAAGGTACATGCCCTTGGCTGGAATCGAACCTAAGACTCATTGGTCTGCCAACACTCTACCGCTGAGCCAAACTGGCCAGGGCCAGATAAGGTTTTAAGACTTATATTTGTGGAAACCAGAGGAAAAATACATTCAGATGAATTAACTGGTAGTACTGCCTACCGAATGCTATTGTAGGAGGAGGAATATAAAAGAGAAGAAACTGTGGCCATGAAAATCTTTCCCTCTACTTTATAGATTTTGTATTTTCTCTGGATTAAAAATAAGTTTTATTTTATATTGTAATTTCTATTTACTATGGGAATTTGCTATTTTGTAGTTCATTTAACTTCAAGTGTTTAAGTTTTCTAAAATTTAAAGAGTCCTTGACTGGAAAAAAATGCATAAATAGATGATACATTTCATTTGTAGAAAATATACATATCTATTGACTATACTCCAAAAATAACTGGATATTTTTAAGAAAAAAGAGAGGCTTCTTTCCACTTTAACATTAATTGAATTTTTTTTCAAAAATAAGACAATATTCACCCTAAAGTATTGGCATCATTAGTTTTCAACTTTGTGAATTTATGACATCTCCCAATCTGTTTCTGTATTATTTTGAACTCAAGCAATTAGGACAGGTATTATCAAGGTACAGTTTCTATCTCCTTTAAGTAGGTTGTGATCTAGCTAGAAACTCTTAGACTTTACAGGGCTCCTGAAGATATTAATGATTAACTGAAGGAGGCACAGGATGAAACAATCCGGTGCCCTCAGTAGGGAGCCAAAGAACTCCCTTCTCATTTTCATTGAACATGTTGATAAGTTTCAGAAATCTTGATAGTCTTCATCCTGTGTTCTGTTTCTTTCATGACTCTAAATAAGTATAAAGACATTCTGTACTTATCTTGCTAGAGATTTGGCCAAATTCTTGAGAAGGAAAATCATGATTCAGTATTTGAAAGTACATGAATGAAAAGAACAATGAAAAAATTTTAAAAGACATTGTGTGGCATCATCCTGTTGCATTCTTGAAGTACGTTTAGCTTTTCAATCATGTAAGACTATGGCTTGTTTTCAGTAGTGTAAACCAAAATATTTGAAGGTTTTCAGCTTAGTAACAACAGAGAGGTTGAGCATCCTTTATAGAACCACTTAGAGTGAGGTACATGTGTGTGGTTTTGATAGTTCATCTGTCTGGTTCTAATGTGTATATTTTAATATTTAAATTGAAACTGTGTAGCAGAAAATGGCTTTTGGTGTCATACAAAAGTCAGACAGTAAATAGTGATCACAGTCATTCAATGGAAAATGGTTCAAAGGCCAAAACATGATGCTATATACTTTAACACTTCTTAAACAACGTATTGCTATAGATTTAATGGAAAAAAAAATATGCTTGAACTATTCTACATTATAAGTTTAAAGAAAATATTTTCAAAACCATATTTAACATATATGCTGGACTTGATTCTGTAATTTATGTACAAACTTCTAAAAGTACTTAGTATGTTATTTATGAAGTAAAACTGTTTTTTTTTAACTGTTACTCTACTTAGTGATTAAGAGTATACCCCCCTCCCCCATTGTATTATTATCCCCCAAACTTCCAGGTTTGCACTCAAGAGACCCTTAATGACTATATTTCTATTTGAAGACATGTCTAATGTCTTTGGAATAAGAATATAGGTTTTGCCCTGGCCAGTTTGGCTCAACAGTTAGAGCGTCAGCCCACAGACCAATGAGTCGCGGGTTCGATTCTGATCAAGGGCACGTACCTCGGTTGCGATTAGTCCCTGGCCCTGGTTAGGGTCAAGGGGGAGGGAACCATTTGATGTGTCCTTTCACGTTGATGTTTCTCCCTCTCTCTTTCTTTTTCCTCTCTCTCCCTCCCACTCTATCTAAACAACAACAACACAAAAATGAAAATATGTCCTCGGGTGAAGATAAAAAAATAAATAAAAGAATATAGGTTTTGATTTGAGAGTGCCACCATTAACGTAGTGATATCGTCACATACGCTTCCTAAACCAGGAGTGCTTGATCCACATGCTCCACTTGGGGAATAGCATGAAGATTCTTTCTTTAGTGGCAGGAGAAAAAGCTGTATTGTAAGCAAACTGTTATAGTTGACAGTAAGTTATTTTCTTCTTTGGGCCAGTTCGCTGTTCCGTTCCCAGCCCCTTCTGCTCATAGAAAGAGTTCTAGTTCTCACTTTTAAAGGGACACAACCAAAGAGCTCACAGTGTTCTGATTGTAAACTTTGATTGTGGAGAAGAACACCAGCAGCTTGTCCTGCTGACTAGTGCCAGAGTCTCAACAACTCTGTTTGCAAAGGTCTGGAGATAAAGACAGCTCCAAAGCCCACCTCCCTCCACATCCTGGGGATTAATGCCGCCCTTTCCTCTGCTATCAGGCCAGCCCAGAGGAGAGGCAGGGCTGGTCGGCGTGATCAAGTCAGCAAACGGTAACAGCTGCCCACTTCCCTCATCCTCACCGGCTGCAATGATGACATTGCAAGTTTGATGTCAAAACACTAGAGGATTCCCTCTTCGTATGTGTAAAAATAATAATGATAATATTCAAGTAACTCAGACATCTAAGACACCCTCTGTGTGACTTGCGCACATTCACAAATGGGAGTCAGGATTACAAACAGAATTAGAGTAAACTCAGCAAAACGTAATTTTTGACTTCAACACTACACATGAATCCCTGAACTGTCAGAAGAGAAATAACAACGTATTTGGTAATTGAATAATTCTTTTAACTCTTGGCATGGCATAGGAAAGACAGGTTAATTTATCTTAATGTGGTTCTTATTTTATTTTTTAAATAACTAGATAACTCAGTGGAGCGATTAACATTCTAGAGCAACAAATGATCGTATTACTGCCAGGTCCCGACTCACTGTGAAGTCTCCAAGGTAAAAGGCTTTGAGCCGATACTGAAACCCCATCCTCTTGGACTTAGGTATGGCTCCTCATAAGGTAGCTTGTCTGGTGCCCTGCTGTTTGGAAATGACCCCAAGGCAGCCGTGGTAGATGAAGTTTCAGCAGGAGAGACTGAGAAACTCAGAGGATTTGCTCTGGGATGCAGGGACTCTTGACTGTGAGCAGTAATTTCCAAAGAAGGCTTCACTGGTAATATTCAATGATCGTGACTGTTTCACTCTTTTGCTCTGAGACGGGATGGTGGTCTCCGAATTTAAATCATGTGTTAACTCTGGATGGCAACCCTGGAAAATTTTAGAAGCAGGGAAACATCATATGGGGTCCTGAAAGACATAACTCAGACATGCAAAATACACTTTCCCAGACATTCATCTTCTCTCTCTGTCTCTCTCTTTCACACACCACACACACACACTTTATTTCTTTCCCCCCGGGAAGAAATCATGTAGTATATGAAATGAAATTTAATCTCCAGTATTTTTTCCCCAAAATATATTTTCCTTAATTAACATATAAGAGACATACAATACAGTATACAAGAGAAATATTATGGAAAGTTGAGTTTTCTAGCCACATAAGTTTGTAATTTTTCTGAATAAATTAAGTTATAATTTGAAATTTTCAAAGCCAGCGGCTTCTCCCTGTTGGAAGCTATCATTTAGAGACTAGCTACCACTGCCAGGTGATTTTAGGTTTTACTACTGTGGACATTAAGCCTTGATGCACCATTGCATTTGTAATGAAAATACTGGCTTGCAATTGTGAAGAGCTTAGAATAAATTTGGAATTAGGCCCACACAGATGATGCTGGCCCCAGTTTCCTGAAGAGTCAATGGGGAGGGAGGAGGGAGGAGGGAGGAAGAGAGTTCTTTTGTACAGTACAACTTGCCATATGGGATCTTGTCTCAGCGAACCCTCTGCTATTACATAGGTTGAGAATTTGGCCTTGGAGCTGAATGAGCTGCTGAAATCTGATCAGCTAAAGGCCAATCTGCAGGAAGCTGTCATCACCTCAGAGAGTTTGCAAAACTTAAAAGGAAACCACTTTCGCTTTCAGGGTCTTTACCAACCATAGGCTATTTCTCATACTGAAGCATTTCAGCAAGTCCCATCTTTTGATGAATTTGGATTGTTTGTGGTCTTCTGTTTGTAGTGTTTTGTCTTGCCCCACACTTCATTTCTCTCTTAACCTCTGCTTGTATATTCCGAGTGCCCGAAGGGAGAGTTTCACCAGGGAAGATAAGATCTTGTGCAGGTACTTTCATTCTAGCTGTCTTTTGCTTTTTCACTAATCCTCTTCATTCCTGCCACTGTAGTACAAGAACCAAGCCACACCCTGATTTTTGCCGGGATTCACCCAAGTGCTTGGCTTTGAAGTGAGTGCCGGTTATGCGCTGGTGAATCATTCTGTGTATGTGTATATGCATTTAGCTCTAGAGGTAATACCTTCCTTGTAGAGATAGTGGTGTCAGTGTTTTCCCAGAGGCCTTCATCTGAGAGGACAAAAACCTCTATTCCATAATGTTTACAACTTCCTATATCATTTCTTTTTTTAAATGGACTCATTCTGAGAGGGACAAGGATAGGATTTTGTCTTCTCCGAGAAAATGTGCTGAAAAAAAAAGAGTTGAAATTCTATGAATTTTAATTGCAATGTGGTCCTTTTAATGCCAAATTTTAAATGTTTTTTATTAATGTAATATAATATAATATTTTCTCTTTTTTTTTTTTTTGCAATGTAAACTTTAACTGTGGAGTACATGTATACCAAACCCTTAAAAAAGATACCACTTTTGGGTATTAGAACTTCCAAATCCACACACAAAAAAACATCATCAGGGAATTTTAAAAGAGTTGACACATATTTTACCTGTTTTGAAATGGTTAGTACACATGATACTGCTGTGGAATAAGAGAATAAGACTTGGACTTGGAGTTCTTCCAGGATTGGTGTGACATTTAAATAATACAATGGTTGTGGAATGCCTAGTCAGAACCTGGAGTAATAGATGCTCCAAACATGCTAACTAAATATGAACTTGAATTGTCTGAGGCCCCAGACACAACAAACATAATAATCTCAAGATTATTGCAATAAAGTAAACACCAACAATAGATCAAACAGACATTAAAAGTGTGATCTACTTCATTTAATAATTAATTGTCATGAATATTTTTCTCTTGCTGAAAATATTTCTCCAGCTTACTTAGGAAGCAAAGGTGCTTCATTGTACGGATCTTCAAATGTGAGTCTTGAAAAGGAGAAGGAGGTGGAGGAGGAGAAGGAAGAAGAGAGGGAGAAGAAGAAAAAGCAGAGGAAGAGGAGAAAAGACAAATAATTACATATCATGCTGAGCATTTGAAATTGTGAGCACTACAGCATGGAAGTGAGACTGCCTGGGTTTAAGCCCTGCACTAATATATGGTAGCTGGTTGACCACAGGCAAGTGATTTAGTGCCTCAAGCCACAATTTTCTCTTCTTTGAAATAGGGATGATAATAGCACCTACGTCTCAGGGTTGTTGTGAGGATTAAATGATGTAACAAGTCTAATACCTGTCTCTTTGTAAGTAATAAAGATTAGTTGTTAATATATATTACCTCTAGTGCTTATAACACCTGTAAAAGGTAGACACATTTATCCCATTTTTCCAAAGATAAGTACATTTCTCTTGTTGGAAGGCTTAGAAATTGCAGGCTCACTCCAAGGCCCATTGTCATACCCCTATGTTTCCTACTCCTATGGAGAACCTCTGAATGATTCAAAAACTACTATCTTATCATATGTATGACTGTATTAACAATGTGTATATATTTTGAGATTTTGAAATTAATAGCATAGTGCCTAAGAATATATACTTTATGGATAGAACTTTGATGTCAACATCAGACAAAGAGACTACAAAATAATTAAACTCCAGACCCATACCTCTGATGAACATTGATGCACAAATTCTCAACAAAACATTAGCAAACCAAATTTAATTGCACACATTAAAATGATTATACACCATGACAAAGTGGGATTTATTCCTGGATTGCAAAGATGGTTCAACATATGAAAACCTGTCAATTTAATATACCACACGATCATTTCAATGGGTGAAGAAGAAGCATTTGACAAAATTCAACATCCTTTAGTGATAAATAATACTCAAAAAAACTAGGACTACAATAAAAGTATTTCAATTAATAAAAGTCAAATATGGAAATCCCAAGCTAACATCATACTCAATGGTGAAAGACTAAAAGCTTTAATTCTAAGATTGAAACAAGGCAAAAATAACCACTCTTGCCACTTCTATTCAACAAACTACTGAAATTCACACAGAGAGCAATTAAGCAAGGGGGAAAGGGGTATCCAAATTAGAAAGGAAAAAATAAAATTATCTCTGTTTACAGATGATGTGATTTAAATATAGAAAATTTAAAATTTTTCACACAATAATCTATTAGAACAATGAACAAATTCAGGAGAGTTGCAGGATAAAAAATCAACATGCCAAATTGGTTACATATTTACACACTAACAGTTAACAATACAGAAATGAAATAAAGAAACAGCAAATACAATAGCATCAAGAAGAATAAAATACTTAGGAATAAACTTAACCAAGCTGATGAAAGACTTATACACTAAAAGCTATAAGACATTGCTGAAAAAAATTACAGAGGCACACATAAAGGGAAAGACACCCTGTGTTCCAGGATTGGAAGACTTAATATTGTTAAAATGTCCCTTCTACTCAAGCTACCTACAGATTCGTTGCAATTCCTATCAAAACCCCAATGACATTCTTTTATTTATTTATTTTTTAATTCTCACCCAAGGACATTTTGCCTTTATCTTTAGATAGAGCGGGAGGGAGAGAGGAAGGAAGAGAGAGAGAAACATCAATGTGAGAGAGACACTTCGAGTGGCTGCCACCCACACGACCCCAACCGGAGCTGGGGACAAACTGCAATGGAGGTACGTGCCCTTAGCAGGAACCGAACCCGGGACTCTCTGGTCGGCAGGCTGCCGCTCTAATCACTGAGCCAAACCGGCCAGGGCTCTTTTACTTATTTTTTTCAGAAAAAGAAAAATTCTTAAAATTCATATGGAATCTCAAGGAACCCGAACAGTGAAATCAATCTTGAGAAAGTAGAGCAAAGCTGTGAGGCCTCACACTTTCTGATTTAAAAACATTTTAAAAAGCTACAGTAACTAAAACAGTGGATACTGGTGTAAAGACTGACATAGAAACTAATGTCAGAACAGAATAGAGAGCCCAAAATTAAACCCATGAAAACACAATAAATTGTTCTTAGACAGGGTGACAAGAATACACAATGAGGAAAGGATGGGCTTTTCAATAAATTGTGCGGGGAAACTGGATATCCACATGCAAAAGAATGAAATTGGATTCCTATCTTACACCATCTGCAAAAAGTAACTCAAAGTGGATTAAAGTCTTAAATGTAAGGCCTGAGACTATAAAACTACTGTACCAAAAGATAAAGGGAAAAGAGCATTATGATATTGAATTTGGTAATAATTTGGGGGATCTGGCACTAAAAACACAGGAAACAAAAATGGAAGTAAGCAAAAAAGAGGACATCAAAATCAGAATCGTCTGCTCATCAGAGACAACAATCAATAGAGTGAAAATGCAAAGTGGTAATGGAATGGGAGAAAATATTTGCCATATATCTGATAAGGCATTCACATTTAGAATATATAAATAACTCCCAAATCTCAATAATATAAAAAAAAACTTGATTAAAAATTAGGCAAAAGACTTGAATAAAAATTTCTCCAGAGATATACAAATGGCCAAAAAGCATATGAAAAGATGCTCAGTATCATGAATCATTAGAGGAATGTAAATCAAAACCACAATGAGGCATCACCACATATCCATAAGGATGGCCACTATCAAAAACAAACAACCCCCCAAAAACATAAAATAACAAGTGTTGATGAAGATGTGAAACTCCTGTACACTGTTGGTAGGATTGTAAAGTGGTGAAATTGCTATGAAAAACAGTGTGGAGTTACTAAAAAGATTTAAAACAACATAACCGTATGATCCAGCCATCTCTCTTCTCAGTGTATATACAAAAGAATTGAGGCAAGATCTCAGAAAGATATTTGCACACCCACTTTTATTACAGTATTAGTAAAAAAATAAGAATAATACTAATAATAATAGCTCCAAATAGGAGCAACATAAATGTCCATCCACAGATGAATGAATAAACAAAATGCGGTCTATGCACACAATAGATTATCACCCGGCCTTTAAAAAAAGAAATCCTGACATGCTACAATCTGGATAAACCTGAGGACATTACGCTAAGTAAATAAACCAGTCACCAAAAGACAAATACTGTGTGATCCCTATCTAAAGGATATATGTTATCTAAAGAAGTTAAATTCATAGAAACAGAAAGTAGAATGGTGGTTGCCACAGGGTAGGAGGAGTGGAAGAGGGAGTTGTTCAGTGGTCAAAAAGTTTCAGTTTTGTAAGATGAAAATAAAAGTTCTAGAGTTCTGTTGCACAAAAAATGTGAATATAATTAACACTACTCAACTGCACACTTAAAAATGGTGAATTTTATGTTAAGTGTTTTTAATTTCATTAAAGGTGAAGATATTAACTAATACAGTTGTAAATATGGAATATTGAAGAAAATCGTGGGGGGAAAGCTTAGTTTGGCAACTGCTTATTGAATGAAAGTCTACAAATAAAAGTGTTTTCAAAATTAATATTAAAAATATTTTACTTGACTTTCATCCCACTGGACATGTATCAAGTGTTTCTATTCTACAGTGAAATGCCTGTAATGTATATTTAATAAATATTTGCTGAGTAAATAAATTTTCAATAGCTATATTTTGAAGTGATGTTTTCCAATCATTACACATTTATATAAAACTTTCTCCATAGAGACTCTGTTTTGTTAACATTTCCCCAAAACCCTAAAGAGGTTGTTAGCCCTTTAGGTAATTTTTAGAATTATGCTGACCAAGCCTCTTTGGAAGAAAGCTATTCTGAATCTATAGATTAATTCAAGTAGGGGTAAAATCTACAAATAATACCACATAGGAAAATAAAATTCCATGGTGCTTTGGGGGGAAAAAAGGACTTTGGGGTGGGAAAGATGCAAAAGCGGAAACTAGAAAGAAAAGATGGGAAGAGAGAAAGAAGAAGAGATTCATATTAAAAGAGCAAGATAAATGACAATATGTTTAAATTTAAGAAAAATTAGGAGTTGAAGATCAGACAATAGTGAGAACATTTACAGTAATTTAAAAGTAAACTCCAGTGAACTGACCTAGAAACAGATAATTAACACATTTAGAGTATGAGGTGCTTCTTCTAGTTCATTTAGAATTGGTTTGGTCCGAATTAGAATAGTGTTTGCTAAGTGTTCTTCACAAATTGAGAGATGAGGAAACCATGTAAAATAAATTATTTCAGTTAGCAAATATGATTTTCAAATATGAAACTAAGGAATAACATACCTCTTACAATATTTAAATATATAGTTGAGACAATTCAAAAAAATTCTACCAACAATTCCCTCCACGCCCCAAGCACTATGAGATATTTTGAGAGACACACATAAAGGATGTACATGTTTTTTGCTTTCTAAGAGGCTCACGACATCCCTTAGAATAGGACTTAGCATACGTGAAAATTTTTGAAAACAATCACAAAAGTTGCTCGCTAGGGCCTCATTGAAAGTAACCATGAACTGAACTGTGTGGATGGCCAGACTGAGAAGGGGAGGCTAAGTCCAGGTGCCCTGATCAGAAATGACAGGAACTTACTATTGTTAAGATTTGCATAAGACAAGAGAAAGAGGGGACTCCGGGATGGGGAGATGCTTTATAATTGTTTGGCAGGCTATTCACATTTTTTTGGTTAAAAAACAAAGAGGAAATAATAAATTTGGGTTAATGTCTCTGACAAAGCATAGAACAGGTCTCAAAGACAGACTACCTAAAGATAGAGATATAGGAGTTGAGGACAACTAAAGTTTTCCATCTAAGATACGTGAGCTAGGGTGCTTGGTGACACATTGAAAAAAACTTTTTTTTATCTGAGGACATGCTTGGGGTGAGGGGCAAGAGAGAAAGAAATCAGTGTGTGAGAGAAACACTAATCAGTTGTCTTCCTAAATGCCCTGACTGGGGATAAAACATGCAACCCAGGTATGTGCCCTGACCAGGAATCAAAACAGCAACCTTTCAGTGCACAGTATAATGCTCAACGAACTGAGCCCCTCCGGCCGGGTGACACTAATTTTTGAAAAAAAAAACAAACACAAAAAACAAAAAACAAGATTGTCTGTAATGAGCACTTTTTAAGAAACTTTTACCAACCTCTATCACCTTTTGCTCTACTGCAGGAGACAGGCAGTTGGACTTTAATAAGAACTCGAGTTGCATTTTTAAATAATCTTTGTTTGAGGTCTCAGTTGTCACTAAAGATTCGTGCATGATTTGTCCGGGAGGTCTCTGGGAAGTTGATGCATGTACCTCCTCTCTAAACTCTGAGTGGTTCAGGGGTGTTCCCTAGGAAAGTCCAGCAGGAGTCAAAGATATTCCAGGGAAAAAAAATCGGGCATTGTGAACATGACCTCACAGGAAGAACTGTAGAAATAAAGACGAATTGCAGAAAAATAAAAAAATAAAAAAGAATGATAAAGAATAAAAATTCTTAGATTAAAAGGTAAATAGGAGAACAAGTAAAATTTTAGATGATATTTTCAGAACTATTTGACCAAAATGTTAATTATTTATTAAGTATATGGGCCTGACTTATTACATTGTTTTGATCACCAGTGTAGCTGTCAAATGTACTCTTTTATTGCATGTGTCTGCAAGACATTCTCTCCAGCTCTTATTTCTGCTCATTCTCACTTTTTCTCTTTGCCTTGAGCAAAATAATGCATTTACTTGTCAAAGCTGGTTTTCTTAAGGCATGTAATGCACCATGGTTTGCTTAAGTAGCCAACAGGAACTTTCTGATAAGACCGTTAGCCTTGCAGCATCTCAGGACCTGTTTGACAGTGGAACAACATTGTTATGCTGTAATTTGATTATAAAAAGCTGAAGAGATATATATATATATATATATATATATATATATATATATATATAAATCACAAGACAAAGAGCTATTAGGCACAGATCAATAGTCTTTTCATCCTCCTATTTTCCCGGGCGGCTAGTGTGGCTCAGTGGGTGAGCATCAACCCATGCACCCAGAGGTCACCAGTTCGATTCCTGGTCAGAGCACATGCCCAGGTTATGGGCTGGATCCCCAATGGGGGGCATGCAGGAGGCAGTCAATGGATGTTCTCTTTCATCGATGTTTCTCTTTCTCTCTCTCTCTCCCTACCTCTCTCTCTAAAAATCAATAAAGAAGAAAAAAAGTATTAGTAGGGATGACATATTAAAGTTGACCAAGGGAGCATGAATCCAGCAAAGAACTGGAAGTAAAGGTCTCCAAAGACTCAAGAAATATTTACAAAGTCAAATTTTTTCCAATGACTAAAATAAACTGAATTCTAATTTGAGGCTCCCTACTTATGTATAAGAAACACTCACTAAAGAAAAAAAAAAAAAACTTGCAGTATTAAATAATAAAAGCCTGCCTAGGTTGAGCAAATAACTACTCACAAATAAAAAAATACAATATGTAACTAATCTCCATAATGTTTATAGGATTAGGAAAGATTGCCAACATATTCATTCATTTATGTATTCCCCTAACATTTTTGGAGCACTCACAATTTATCTAGGCACTGTGCAAGGCATCAGCTAAAGAATACTGCCCTCGCCCTTCCGGTGTGGCTCAGTGAATTGAGCGTTGTCCCATGGACTGAGATGTCCTGGTTCAATTCCAGGTCAGGGCACATGCCCCTTGTGGGCTTGGTTCCCAGTTAGGAGCTCAATCTCCAGTAGGGGGCATGCATGAGGCAGCCGATCAATGTATCTTTCACATTGGCATTTCTATCTCTCTCTCCCTTCCTCTCTCTCTAAAAAAGCAATAAAAAACATATTAAAAAAAAAAAAAAAAGAATACTGCCCTCATAGGGTTTGTATTCTGGTGAAAAGAGACATACAAATTTACAAAATGTAAAAAAAAAAAACTCATCTAGCAGTTGTATAATAAAGGCGTTGGACAAAAACAAGAGAAAAGGAATATGTGTGAGGTGGTTGTCATTTTAGAGAGGATGTCATAGGAGGCTTCACTTAGGCGACAACATATGGACAAAGAGCTGAAGGAGGTGAGTCCATGTTTATAAGCCACACTCAAATCATATATTGTCACTGTTTCACTGTCATCAAAACCATGAGTCCCATGTGTATTTAACTCCAGGATAATTTTTTACAAAATTTATTGGTGTATTAGCAGCCTACAGTCTCACTATGGGTTATATTAAATAGCAACTTATCTAATCTTTTTGTGCCTCAGTTTACTCACATATAAAATGGGGATAAAATAGTATTAATTTAATTGAATTATATTCTAAGCACTTTGCATGTAACTGTGTTGTTAAAACAATGTCTGGTATGTAATAAGGGCTACATAAGTAGTAAGTTTTGTTATTATTGCTTTTATTATTTTTGTTTGTTTTCTTTTTTTATCATCCTCACCCGAGGACATGTTTCCATTTTTTGTTCAGGTAGAGTGGGAGGGAGAGAGAGGAAGAGAAAGAGAAACATCAACGTGAAAGGGATACATCGAGTGGTTGCCACCCGCACAACCAACCAGGGCCGGGGACCTTAGCGGGAACCAAACCTGGGTCTCTCCGGACCACAGGCCGATGCTCTAACAGCGGAGCCATACTGGCCAGGGCTGCTTTTGTTTTTAAATAAATAAAGGAATAAAATGTAAATAGGCTAAAACATCTCAACATACACTTTATGTTAGAAACATGATTTTTACTAAATTTTTGGATATATAAGTGAGGAGTAGTTAATTCTTTAGAAATGTTTGACCATTTTTCTTTATATATAATTTAATGTCTGACTTTGGGTTTGTGAAATGGATAAAGTATATGTAGTAAGAATTTTGGGGAGTGGGATAAAGTGTTAAACATTAGTGGCACACTAGGAACAAGTATTGCTTGGGGCAAAGATTTTTATCCTTTATTCCCTATTTAATCATCTTGGGCGGTCTCATTTTTTTTTAAGTTGGCATAAATTTAATAACTGTTTTTAATCATCATAGAACAACATTACATTCTATAAATACTATATGAATTTAAGCATTGAACTAGTATACACTGACATACAGAGAATAAATTGAAGAAAACCAGATTCAATTATCTAGTTACCTAGGGTATTTACAAAAGTGGAATGTGATGAAAATTCTACTATTACTCTCAATACTATGTGAAAATCCAAAGGAGCTATCTTTAACAAAATTATTGCCTTGTCTGATGGGCTGCATGTCCACAAGAATAAGTTCCGAAAGTTAAAAGGTTGCTACTGCTGTTACTGAAAGATGAGTCTACATCTATCACCAGAACTATCTTCCGCATCACTGTTTTCTCCTAGTGGCTACGGCCAAGGCCAAGTGTTAATCTCTCTCCCTCTCCTTCTCTCTTTCATACTTTTCAAAGATTCAATAAAGTTGAAGTGTCCAAAAATAGAATAATTTTATGTTTATTCTCAACTATTTGAAGAACCAAAATAGTTGTTCTCTAAACAAATAAACAAACAAAAAAAGTTGGAGTGTATTTTAAACAACCAGAGCCAAAGAGGAATAATGTATGTTTTTACTTCTTTTCAATGTTCTTTCTGTTACACTCCAAGTCCATTTGTACCAACAGTAGCAACTTTCTTTTTTCCCCATATAATCAAACATTTAGCTTTACAGGGTTATTAATCATACTTTGCACTTAGATGGCCTGAGTTTAAAAAGGCATTGCTTAGAATTCTATAAACAGTCATTAATCCTTAAAAAAGAGAGAGAGGGGAAAAAAAGGGGGTGTGGTGTGAAACTTCAGGAGGTTGTGAGCTTTGTATTCATTTTATTCAAAATATTGAGGTTATAGAATTATCTTGGGCTCGCCATTTTTCATAGGATCCCCGCTCAGTAACGTTTTTCTAGATGTGCAAACTAATGATAGATTTGAAACAGTGAAATTGTGGAAGATCCTGGCTATTTTGCCTAGTGCTGGCCATCCTTTAGTCTTTCACTTTTTTTTTTTTTGGAGGTGATTTTTCCATGAAGCTTCTGTGACGCTGGAGTAGGTCCTTCCGTAGGTGGCCCATTGCTCTCTGTGAGTTACATGCATTAGCAACCACACATATGATATCATTTATGTAATTCTGTTGTTCCAATTTGAGGCTGTAAGATCTAACAACATACTTTGTTTTACTCATCATTGCTTTTCCAATCCTCAGCATGATGTGTATAGTAAACAACATAGCATATTTGTTATTGAATAATGAATGCAATATGGCTCTGATGATCTGAGTACAATACAGCATCTATCATGAACTAATTGTGTGACCTTAGGCAAATTTAGTAAACTTTCTAGTACTCAGTCTCCTCCTTTGCTAAAAATAATAATGCTAACATTTTGAGAGCATATTGTATGCACCGTGTGGTTATAAGCAATGTGTTAGTTCATTCAGTCCTATAAAAATCCTGTGACATATATGCTGTTATTACCTATAAGGTACAGGTGAAAGAACGAAAGCCCAGAGGGATTAAATAACCTGTACATTAGTAAAGTGAGTGACAGAAAGGGGAATTTGAATCCAGGCATTCAGGCTCAAGAGCTCTTTCAGGCTCTTAATCATTGTAGTAAATGCCTCCCTACACCCTTAAGTGATTTTTTAGTTTTGTTACAAAATTAATATTGAATAATAGTAAAAAAAAATGTTTTAAAGACTTTTGATTGATGGGTCTGGGTATGAAATCTAGCTCAACCTTTTCTTTTACAACTATTATTAGCTCTTAAGCTAGCTGATATTTTGTATTCTTATTTATAAAAGAGTCATAATAATACTGACCAAATTTGTTTATTTAATAATTCAATAAGATAGTGTCTATAATATATCATCATTTAATAAATCCGATGGTTTTAGTGTAGGAGTAATAAAAAATAATAGGTATTCTCATGTGATTTGATCTCAATAAAATAATACATAGTGCTAAAATATGTTTTCTGGAATAGCCTATAATTGGCGGTCAAAGGATGCTCACTCTTAGACAGAATTGTTTAAAGTAAAGTTCTACAGAGGGTAAATCTTAAAAATTCTATTACAAGAGCCTAGCCAGTGTGGCTCAGTGGTTGAGCACTGACCCATGCAACAAGAGGTTGCCGGTTCGATTCCCAGTCAAGGCACATGCTCAGGTTGTGGGCCAAATTCCCAGTGGGGGGCATGCAGGAGGTGAGCAACAGACATTCTCTCTCATCAATGTTTCTATCTCTCCCTCTGATAACAGCAATAATTAGAAAACAAGTTTTGTTTTATTTTATTAAGCAGGTAATAATACCCCTAGTTTGCAGATGAGGCAAACAGAGGCCCGTGTGCCCATGGTCAAAGTGCTAGTAAGAGGCAGAGCCAGGATTTGATGAAAGACTCTGTGCTCCTGCTACATCACTTGCTATCTGAAAACCACAGTTTTAGATAATGTATACATTTCTCCACCAGGCTCACACAGCTTGACCTAGCTTCTGTTCATGGCACTCAACTCCAAGGAAGCTCATTAATTCACTCAGCACATTATTTATGACGTGCACAATAGAGAGGGATAGACCCTGTGGACATCACAATTTCTAGCATTAATTTTAAGCACATCAAGGGAAATCCCTTTGTTTCACTTGCTTTACAGGAATATAGATTAATGACTAAACTTTTAATTTGATAGCACTATAGTTTACTGAATGTTTTTCGAAGTTAGCAGACCTGAATAAACTTGGTTTTCAAATGAACCAGACTAAGCAGGCCAAATGCAGAATCTTCTCAGGGAGAGAGAGAAGAAAAAACTCATTACATGGGCATTCAGCCAGTCCTGAGGAATGAACAGTAGATTTTCAGAATCTTTGGAATATTAAGCACAGGTCATAAGTAAAAGAAAATAGGAAATAAGGACCGGAGGTTGGGAAGCCTGGAGTCAGTTCAGACTGTCTGAATCACTTATGTTGTGGTGGTGATTTGAGCTGACAAAATGTTATTGGAGAGATCACTCTCCTCAACACTGTTTGCTTTGGGAAGTCAGGCAGAGATTTATTATGGCTGAAAGCATTTACAGCTGTCGGATGTAAGTGCTGGGTTAAGCAAGTTGAAAATATCAGCTGAAATTAATAGCATGAGTTGTGATTTTGAATATTTGCAACAGTTGTGATGGGAGGGGAAGCCAGAGACCACAGTTTTATTCTATATCTACATTACATTAGACTGTAAAAAAGAAAGTCATGCTATATCATGCAAGAAAAAGGGCAATCCAGTATCTACGGAAAATAATCCAGATATATAAAATGCTGATAGACTGGACTGACAATTAATAGGATAGCATTTTGATATAAGTCAAAATGTTAGATTCAATATCTAGAATGATACAAGAAAGGAAACACTGGAAGTGATGTCTTTTTAAAGCATGTTCATCTTGTACAGTAGCAATCACTACAATTCTAGTGTCTGTAAAGATACCAAGAAAAAAATATTTGGAAGATGGAGATAGATTACATAGATAGATATGTTAAACTACTGATCATTATTTTTATATATCTATACCTTCACACATGGAATTGCTATAATTATATTTATCCAGCTATGTATCTTGGAAAACGTAAACTCCATCAAACACTAAAAATTCAGGTTTTGCTCTCATTTCTAGGTCCATAGAAACAGTGGAAGATCTGCACACATCTTAAAGAGTTAAACAGACTTTTCTAATGCAGAACTACTCACAGCTAGTGTTTATTCTAAAACCCCAAGTATGAGAATATATTATACAGTGATTTCTGAACTTGCTGAGCAAGGAATCCCTTTCTTGGGAAGAATCTGATGGGTTAGTTTCCTCTGAACATACCCTGAGCATGTAAAACATACCCAGAGCTATTCAAAATCATTCATATACTTTTCATTCATTATTTCCAACGTTTGAATCGCTTCTGTTGATTCCTGAATTACAAATAAGGAAAGAGAGATTTGGGGGAATTTGAACAGCTTGTCAAAAATTACGCAGCTACTAACTAGTGGAGACAGGCATCAACACTAACTGATATGAAGAGCTCTTAGGTACCATACTATACCACCACATTCATTTATATAATTTGTGACTCAAATAAGTCTTTCCAAAATTGGGTGTTTAAGGAACCAAGGGACCATTAAAACAGACATTCTGCATAAATAAATATTTATTTATTCATATTTGGCACAAAGTAAGAGTTTGGAAACATAACTCGTTCTAGATAAAGCAAAGCAAAATTTGCACTTTAATATTGATTTCCTAATCAAATTATTACTGTAATGCTAACAGCTATGTAACAGGGACGATTTCCTACCAACAAAGCTTTATGTCTAAGCTCCATATCAACACTCTTAAGGAAAACATAGCCATCAAAGATGACAGGTTAAATGTTTGGAGGAATGTTTCCACGCTTGATACATCAGAAGATGACACTATTTTTTGTTCATTTGTTTGTTTGTTTATTTATTTTTGTTACAGATGTTTCTCTTTTTCCCCCATTGACACCCTCCTCCCAATCCTGCCCCTCCTCCAGCATTATTTTTTGTATGTACCCATGGTTCATGGATACTGGCCAGCTTCAATGACAGTCATATTGAAAAACATAATCTAAAACTGTTTGCATTATACCAGTTTAGTTTTTAAAAATATTAAAAGCAAAGTGTAATTGATATCTAAAGTACTAATGAAATGCTGAGTGGAAAAAGTTTTCAGTTCTAGTGGAACTTGATGCTCCTCTATTAAGATACCAGAAAAATATTCTTGTCTTTAACCAAACTCAGTCCCCCCACCTACACCCTCCAAAATATTTATCTAGCTATGTTTCTTCTTCATTTTATAGACATCGACTTGAATCTAAAATAATAATCATCCAATTAATGTTTCCTTATTAATAAGATAGGATAACTGATTCCATATAATATTTGAGAAATTCTAGGTCTGTTTGGAATTTCAAATTCATGTTTATCAACATGCAAAATTTTAAAAAAATAACCCGATCATTCCAATTTAATTTGTCTTGTGCTTGTTACTTAAATGACATGAAACATGAAAAGCACTTATCAAAGTGCTGGACAGATTGTGAGGGTTCATTTAAAATTTACCACGGCTGGTGTGTTTTTTTTAATGGTAGACAAATTTTTATAGAAAATCATTTCACTGATATTATTCCTGCCAGGAATAATGGTACCAAAGTGTCATACTGTGGAGCTCTGCAAAAGTTTCTCACTGGTTTTCATAATTCTCAAAAACTGATATTATATATCTCCTGGAATAGATAGACAGCTTTTAGGCCCTGAATATTAGGTATTTATAAAAAGCATGGTGAACCCGGCCGGTGTAGCTCAGGGGTTGAACGTCGACCCATACACCAGGAGGTCGCCAGTTTGATTCCTGGTCACTGCATGTGCCTAAGTTGTGGGCCCAATCCCCAGTGGGGGCATATGGAGGCAACCTACAGATGTTCTCTCTCATTGATGTTTCTATCTCTCTTTCCCTCTCCCTTCCTCTCTCTCTAAAATCAATAAAGAAAAAAAAAGCATGATGAACATAAAGTAAACATTCCAAATAGATGCCCTATTTTAATCTGTTTAATAGAACACACAAAAGAACTGAAGGTATTTTAGCCATAGAAAAGTACTACATATTCAATGAGGAAAAATAAATCTGACCAAAGGTTTGATTTTTCTTAGTTCAAATTTTGTCCATATCAAGTCCAAGGGATTTCAGAAAAGAAAACAAAACAAAAACAAAAATCCTTGCAAATCTTTTTTTCAGTTGGTCTATTTATTTGAACTATTTGAACTTTTTAAAAAATATATGTTTTTATTGATTTCAGAGAGGAAGGGAGAGGCAGAGAGAGATGGAAACATCCATCCATTGCCTCCTGCACACCCCCTACTGGGGATCAAACTTGTAACCCAGGCATGTGCCTTAATTGGGAATCAAACTCGTAACCCGACCTTCTGGCACATGGAACAACGCTCAACCAACTGAGCCACACGGGCCGGATAAACTTGTTTGTGTGTGTGTGTGTGTGTGTGTGTGTGTGTTTTAAAATATTTTTTCTTTATTGATTTTAGAGAGAGAGAGGAAGGGAAAGGGAGAGAGAGAGAAACATCTATAAGAGTGAACATCGATTGGCCGCCTCCTGCATTCCCCCAACTGGGTACTGGGCCCACAACCTGGGCATGTGCCCTGACCGGAATCGAACCAGCGACCTCTTGGTGCATGGGTCAACGCTCAATCACTGAGCTACACTGGCGGGGCTCATTTCCTTTTTAAAGAATTTTTCCCATATCTTTAATAAAATAACAAAGGTAAGTGTGTATGCAAATTGGACTTAAAAGTATGAAAAAGTATAAAAACAATTCTGTATTCATCTTGAGGGCCAAACTAACTTGCAAAACATGAATAATTCAAGCATGAGAATGGAGGATAATTGATAGTGGTAAATATAAAATTTCATCCAGTTTAGTGATTTATGCCCAGGGGGAATGCCTTCTATTTTAGAATGGATAGCTCCTAGAGTTTTGATTTGCAGTTCCCTGGTGATTACAGATTTAATCACCAGGGAACTGCAAAAAGAGAATCTTTTTATGTACCTGTTGGCCATCCGTATGTCTTCTTTGGAAAAATGTCTATTCAGATCCAAATCCATTTTTTGTTGTTGTTATTAATTCTAACCTGAAGATATTTTTCCATTGATTTTTTTTTTTTATAGAGAGAGTGTAAGGAAAGAAGGGGAAGAGAGAGACAGACAGAGAGAAACATCCATGTGAGAGAGAAATAGTGATTGCCTCCAGCATGTGCTCCAACCGGGGCCAGGAATTGAACCTACAACCCTTAGGTTTGAGAGCTGACACTCTAACCACTGAACCACACCAGCCAGGGCCCAAACCCAGATTTAAACCAGGTATTTTTCTTTCTATTGAATTGTATGAGTTCTTTATAAACTTTGGATATTAACCTTTTATCAGATGGGTGATATGCAAGTATTTTCTCCCATTCATTGAAGCTGCCTTTTGAATCTTGTTGATGGCTTTCTTTGCTGTGCAGGAGCTCTTTAGTTTGATGTAGTCTCACTTGCAGATTTTTACTTTTGTTGCCTTTGTTTTTGGTGTCAAATACAAAAAGACATCACCTAGACCCATGTCAATTAGGATTTCTTCTAGGAACTTTATGGTTTCAAGTCTTACATTCAAGTCTTTAATCCATTTTGAGGTAGTTTTTATGTATGGTGTAGATAGTGGTTGAGTTTCATTCTTTTGCATTTGGTTGTTCAGTTTTCCCAATACCATTTACTGAAGAGACTGTCCTTTCCCCACTGTATATTCTTATTGTAAATTAACTGACCATAGAGGTGTGGATTTATTTCTGGGCTCTCCAGTCTGTTCCATTCAGCTATATTTCTGTTTTTATGCCAATAAAAACACACTGTTTTGATCACTATAGCTTTGTAACAGAATTTGAAATCTGTAGGCCTCCAGATGTGCACCAAAGCTGAAGCTCCAGGACAAGCCAATAGGCCTCTTTCACAAGAGACTGAGGGTATGTCTCAGTTGGCTGTAGGTGCAGTACCCTGGGGGCGGTAACCTGCCAAGAACTATCTCTTTAGTAGTTACAGTACTGTGTGACCCAGCAAAAAGTCCATGGCCACTAGAGCCAGGCAATCCAAGGGTATCTCCTGGTAGCAGCAGTAGAGACAGGTGCACTAGGCCAGGGTAAACGCTCCTTCCAAGGAGATACCCTACTGCAGGGATTGGCAGAGGGAGCACCACGCCAGTGTGAGGATAGCGCCCTCGCGAGAGCACAGCGCCCTCCCGCTGCGCCTGCGCTCTGAAGTCTCCGGAAATGAGTTCAGTCCTCAGACGGTTTCAGTCAGTAGCCTGCCCTCAGGCTGCGGGCCCAGCGGATGCTCACAGGCCTCCTTCCCAGAAAGAACCGTAGGGTGACCATTCAAGGACTCTTTCTCCCGTAGTTACCGTCCTGTGGGACCCGCGACTGAAAGCCTCGCTGGCCAGCAGGGCCAGGCCATGGTTCAGTGTCCCGATAGCACCCGCAACAACTGGGGCCCAGACGAGTGTCAAAGCTGCCGTCCGGAGATGGAGCCCTGGAGCGCGGCAGAGGGAGAGCCCAGAGATAACACCTGCCGGGAAAGACAGAGGAGGAAAAAAAAGAAAGAAAAGATGGCGCCCCTAGACGGACAAGCCAGGGAAAGCCAGTCTCCATCCCTGAGGGATGCAGCAGGCCCGGGCAGGTGTCCACGGGATGCCCTCCCCCAGGCCACACTCTGCAGACAGCGGTCCCCCGCGGGAGGTCGGGGCGCCCTCGCCGCCGCGCCACCCCGGGTCCTGGAGGTGAGTCCGTGCGCACGCGGGTGCTTGGGTGGCTCCAGCTTGGTTTTCAAAGCGAGATGTCTCCATCCCTTCAAAGCAAGATGTTTCAGGGGCTTCTCCCTCAGGTGCAGGTGTTAAAAGTTGGGGGTTCCCCATGTGGGTTCAGTGCTTCGCTCCTCAAGAAGCAGCGGGGGGTTTGAGTCCCCTCCAGGCTGTGGACTGCTCGGGGTTGAGGTTGAGGTTGACATCGTGTCTCCCCTCTCCTCTCCTACCTGTTGCCACGTGGGCCTTCTCTCTTCGCGTGATTCGGAGGAGTCTGAGTGTCGCCAACAGATTCATTGATTTTTTTTTCTTCTTCTTAAGAAGTTGTTTCATGTGTATCTGTAAATTTGGTGTGTGTGGATTTGGTGAGGAGGGGAGTTCAGGATTTTCTGATGTCGCCTTCTCTAAGCAGGGTCTCTATGACCTTTAATTTCTGCATAGTGTTTCTTGGTTTTGGTTTTGGTTATTTTTGGTCATGAAGAGTTTGTGTATGTGTGTATGTATCGTCTAACTTTTCTCCTGTGTCCCTTTAAATCATGAAATACACTTAGGAAGATATTCTCTGCTTTGAGAGTACATCACACTTTCTTCTAGTGCTTTTAAGATTTTAGTTAATTTACATTATACTTTCTTTTTCAACTCGTACCTCAATAGTCTGTTCACATTTCCCTTCGATTGTTTCCACTCTTAAGGGTAACATTATTTTGACTTTTAGTAGCACGTATATGTTAGTTTCACCTGTTGTTTTTGGTCTATATATAAATTATATAATCACTGTGTGTTTTCTTTTGCGTGACTTATTTTGCTAACGTTTTTATTTGGGATATTTATTTCATTGTTTTATATCATTCATTTTCATTCTGGATATTACTCTGCTGTGTAAATATACCAGGATTCATCAAGTTTTCTATTGAAGGGCTTATGTTTTATAGATATTAGGAATATTGCTGCTCGGAACATACTGGTCTGTCTTATGGCACATATATGTTTGGGGATATGTATATTTATCAGGTGTGACCTAAGAGTGTGATTGTTGCCTATGGATATGAATATACTCTGTATTAGCGGGCATCGTCAGAGTTTTCCAACACTGCACATTTCCAGTTCATTAATATGCTCTATAATACCAAACATTTTAATCCTTTTCTAAATTTTAGCCACTCTGGTGAGTATTGTTATATTTTATTGTTTTTAATTTGCATTTCTCTGATCGTTACAACTTTCATGTGTTTATTTGCCATTTGTGTATTTTTTTTAATTGCCTTTTCAAGTCTTTTGCCCATTGTACTACTGAGTTTTCTGTTTTCCATAGTGATTTGTAGGTGTTCTTTATATATTGCAGATATGAGCCTTTGTGGGTTGAATATAACATTATAAATGTCTTCTCACACTCTGGGTTTACCTTTATATTATTTTATGTTTCAATGAACACATTTTTAAATTGTCCAAAATATCATTTTTCTTTGTTAGTATTTTTTGCCTAAAACAAGATCACTAAGATATTGTCCTACATTTTTGTTAAATCTGTATTTTTTTACACTTAAATCTGCAATGCATTGATTTTTATTTATAGGGTGAGATGAGAATTAATTGAGTTTTATGTATATAGTGAGGTAGGGATTTAGCTTCCTTTGTGTCTCTGTGGATACCTAGTTGTGATGGTAGAATTCTGAGATACCCTCTGAACTACCCGCCCTGGTATTTAGTATAATCTCCTCCCCTAGAGTGTATAAAGAATAATGAGTATGATGGATTTTACTCTTGGTTAGGCTATGTTATAGAACAACAGTAAAGTAATTTTTCAGATGTCATTAAGGCCCCAGTTCAGTTAACTTTGATTTAATTAAAAGGGAGATTCTCTTAAATGAATCTCATGTAATCAGATTAGCCCTTCTGAAGGACTTGGCTTTTCTTGAAGGGAGAGATTCAGAGCATGAGAGAAATTTTTCTGTTGGTTTTGAAAGACTAAACTGCCATTTTAGAGAGGGTCCCATATGTGAGGGAATAGCAGATGGTCTCTATCAGCTGAGGGTCTGAATGTAATAACCACAAGAAATGCATTCCAACAACCATGTGCCTAGAAGGGGACCCAGAGCCAACCCTGACCAGCACCTCCAATGCAACCTTGAGGTTCTGAGCAGAGAACCAGCTCACATGTACCTGTGCCCACAGAAAGGGTGAGTAATAGATTTGGATTATTTTAAGCTACTCAGTGTGTGATAATTTCTTGTGGCACCATATAAAACTGATGCACTAGTTGATACAAAACTACTTGTTGAAAAATGCACCATTTTCTCCGCTGCATTGTAGTAACACCTTGACCATCAACCACATAGAGATGTCTGTTTCAGGATTCACCACTAAGTTCCATAGACTAATGAGTCGATGCTTGAGCTGATACCACATTATCTTTTTATAATGAGTTTTGATATCTGGTAGTATTAAGTCTTTTAGTCTTTTTATTCTACTTTAAAATTTCCTTGGCAGCCGTTGGTCCTTTGCATTTCTTTGTAAATTCTAGAATAAGGCTGGACTTTTTTTTGAAAACCAAATGCTGGAATTTTGATTGGGACTGCATTGAATCTATATAAATACCTGTAATGTTATATTTTACTCACAATTTTACATTTTATGTACTATAAATTGATTTCACATTATGAGCAAGATTGCAATGATTATATTTGTATTCCCTCCATATTCCTCTCTTAGTTTCCCTACCTAGTTTCAGTATATAAAAATATTTCTCTTACTTTTTACATATATGCTCAGATTTATTAATATCTTCTAATTTATCAATTTTAATCAATACCATTTTTCACCTCGCTGTAAAATATGATGAAATCAAGTTTGTTTACACTATCTTTCATTTTCCTTATGTCTTTCCTCGAAACTTTTTATTCTCTATTATTAAAACGTATTACATGCATATTCTGTTATTTACCCATAAGTAAAATATTTGTTTTAGTTTGCCCCACAGTGAAATAAATTATATTTTTCTGGTATTTCTTGGACAGCAGTTTTTCCAGTCATTTTTTTATTTAGTTGAATTTTGTCCTCTAGTACTTTTTTTTTTTTAGGAAGGTATTATGAATTATGGAATCTTAATTTTTTCATTTTAATATGAGTTATAGTTTGGCTGTTTATAAAATTTTGGGTCCGTATTTTTTTTTCTTTGCATCTTTGTATTGAATTCCTCTGTCTCCTAGAATTTTATTTTTCTCTGGAGAAATTTGAGGTCAGACCAATTTTCAGTCTTTTTGGTCACCACTGTTTGGATGGCTTTTCTCTCTTGTCTTTGCTGAGCTTTGTAGCTATACTCAGATATTGCAGATGGGGATGCAGTTTTCTCTAACTTTAATTAAATAAAATTTTGCATTTCTGATTTCCCTTGTTACTTTGTGGTAATATCCAAGTCAAGAAAGGAAAAATACAGCTGTAGTCTGTCACTTCTAAGCCAAGTAGTATCTGTGCTACAGTGCTGCTCTGGTTGGTTCATGGGTTGTAAATGTGCTTTTACAGATCCATATATAAATGTGATATGCATATATATAGATATCTATATTTACATAGAGATATATAGATCTATATGTCACAGTTTTTTCTAGTAGATTTATAACTTTACACTAGAATTTGCAAAATAGGTTGTATCTTATAGTCGGTTAAGTCAGTTGGTTAAGTTCACAATTTCCTAAACCCCTTAATTAGATGGTACAATTTCCTTTGGTTAATACTAATTAAAGCAACAACAATGCTAACAATGCTTACAGCACGTAAGAAGCATTAAGTAGTTACTGTGTACAGAACGGTGTATTAATCACTTCATATGGATTGTTATTTAATTCCTGTAACAGTGCTGCTTTTAGGTAAAAACTAAGGTCAAGTAAAGGAGCTTGAGAGAAGTTACTCAACAAATGTTGGAGTGGTGATGGAACCTTATCATTTCTGACTTCAGAGTTTTACTACCTTTGCATAGGTATTATTCAGCTGACATGTACTTTATGTCAGCTGTGCAGAGTTTTTTAGTTTGATACTGTCCCACTTGTTTGTTTTTACGTTCGTTGCCTTTCCTTTTGGTGTCAGATCCAAAGTATCATTGCTAAGACCAATGTCAAATGAAGTAGTCAAGATAGCAATAACTTGAGCCTGAGTTAAAACTATGGTCTTTGGAATAGAGATCCAAGCACAGATTATAAACATGCTTCCTTTACACAGTGGTATTAAGTGTCTAGTTCCTGACAGGCATTTGCTGACCTAGATTTGCTGACTTATTTTGATGAAATAAATAAGTCAATGTAGGATGAATATATAGGAATGTATAAAATGGACACGTGCTGTATTTGCCTGAATAACATCCATATTTCCTGCTCTTGGACTCATACTCTGGTTTGTCTTTGAGGTTCTACTCCTCCTTCTCTTGTAGGCCAGAAGATACTGGTGAGGCAGACTGTCTCTCTTCTCATCTCTCCCTCCCCAGTCCCATAGGAAAGAGTGATAATGGCAGGTCAGCTAGCCAGTCAGCATACTCTCCCCACACAGCTCCCCATTATGTTCAAAGATGATCAAAGACAGTTCAATGAGATTCATTCCTGGGGTGTTAGTGGAATTATTGGGAGAGAAAAGCCATTTCTACTGGGAAATTATTTTATTGGTAAATATTAGAATTGCTGTAAACAAATACAGTTAACTATCGAGTTTACAGACATGGATTTAATGGACTTTGAATTTAACAACAAAATTTCCAGTCCCTAGGTCATATGTGAAAATTAACACTGTTAATTTTAGAATGCTTTTAACCAAGGTTTGCTTATAATTAAATTAACAGGTTATTTTTTTCATTGTTAATTCACTGTTATTTTTAACAAATGTTAGTGAATAGGCCATGTGTTGGAAAAAAACTAGTAATTTCACTGACATAGATATTACATATCTACAATTATAGGCTACATATTTAAATCCAAACACGCCAGCACATAAACAATATTCAACGAATTATTAGCACGAGATCACACCACATGTAGTGGGTAATTGATTTTGTTGTCCCCTGGCATGACTTTCTGTAGAAGTTTTTTTCTTTCCCACATTTAACATGTTTAAGTTTATTTCCTTCTCAAGTTTGGCTTTGGTAAGAGCTATGAAACACAGAGCAGGAGACAGCAGCTCGTTGGAAATGGGATGGTTAAAGATGGACTACTTCAATTAATAGGTGATCTTTCTGCATTAGACTTGGCTTATTCTTCTTTTTATTAATTATTTTTGTTCAGATGTTTCTCCTTTTTTCCCCATTGACACTCTCCTCCCCAACCCCCCCACCCCATCCCCAGCTTTGTTGTCTATGTCCATCGGTTATGCGTACATGCATATAAGTTCTGTGGGCTATCTCTTCCCTCCCCCCACCCCTCTTATGAGGGTTCTCAGTCTGTACCCTACTTCCACGTCTCTGGGTCTGCCCTGTTCCTCAGGCTGTTATGTTCATTATGTTCCACAAATAAGTGAAATCATGTGATATTTGTCTTTCTCTGTAGCAGTTTAATATGTACCTCTGATGTTCCCATTTGTACTAAGCCACTCCCCTTCTGTGTGCATTTGTTTACTGGTGGTTACTGGTGAATGCACATATTTACTATATATATAATCAGTATAAATTTAAAATTACTGTAATACATACAGAAAACTTTTTTTGTGAAATTAAATTTTTCATGCATATGTCATTTTAATTACACAGACATGTCTACATAAGTAAAAACAGGTAAACTAATTTGTCAACTTTTTAACATGCACATTCAGAAAACCCACTTTGTTTTCTTTTCAATTAATTAATTAATTTTTGTTACAGGTGTTTCTCCTTTTCCCCCCACTGATACCTCCCACCTTCTCCCTCCCCGCCCTGTCCCCAGCTTTGTTGTCCATGTCCATTGTTCATGCATACATACATATAAGTTCTGTGGTTTATCTCTCCTCCTACCCCCTCTTCTGGGGATTGTCAGTCTGTACCCCACTTCTACATCTCTGGGACTACCCCATTCCTCAGACTGTTATGTTCATTATATTCCACAAATAAGTGAGATCATGTCATATTTGTCTTTCTCTGCTTGGCTTGTTTCACTTAGGATAATACTCTCCAGTTCCCCCATGTCGTCTCAAAGGATAAGAGATCTTTCTTTCTTACAGCTGCATAGTACTCCATTGTGTATATGTACCACTGCTTTTTTATCCATTCGTCTACTGATGGACACTTGGGCTGTTTCCAGATCTTAGCTATTGTAAATAGTGCTGCACAAACATGGGGGTACATATATTCTTTCTGATTAGTGTTTCAGTCTTCTTAGGGTATATTCCTAGAAGTGGGATCACTGGGTCAAATGGCAATTCAATTTTTAATTTTTGAGGTAACACCATAGTGTTTTCCACAGTGGCTGCACCAGTCTGCATTCCCACCAGCAGTGTACTAGAGTCCCCTTTTCTCCACACCCTCGCCAACACTTGTTTGATGATTTGTTGATGGCGGCCATTCTGACAGGTGTGAGGTGATACCTCATTGTGTTAATTTGCATCTCTCTGATGATTAGTGATGTTGAGCATTTCTACATATGTCTCTTAGCCATTTGTATGTCCTGTTTGGAGAGGTGTCTGTTTAGTTCCTCTGTTCGTTTTTTTTTTTTTTTTTTATCCTCACCCGAGGATATTTTTCCATTTTTTGTACAGATAGAGTGGGAGGGAGAGAGAGGAAGGGAGAGAGAGAGAGAAACATCGACGTGAAGGGACACATCGAGTGGCTGCCACCCGCACAACCAACCAGGGCCGGGGACAAACTGCAACCGAAGTACGTGCCCTTAGCGGGAACTGAACCCAGGTGTCTCCAGACCGCAGGCCACGCTCTAACCGCTGAGCCAAACTGGCCAGGGCGCCTCTGTTCATTTTTTAATTGGGTTCTTTGTCTTCCTTAAAAATATGGAATGCTTCACGAATTTGTGTGTCATCCTTGCACAGGGGCCATGCTAATCTTTTTTGTATCTTTCCAATTTTAGTATATGTGCTGCCGAAGCGAGCACCCACTTTGTTATGTAACAGACTTTTGGCTTTAACTAACACCCCCTCACCTGAATTAGTCCGTTATATTGAGGTTTTACTGTATCATTTCATTGCCAACCTCAACAACAGTAAAAGCCTTTTTTAAATGGAAGGATTTGGTAAGATGTAGCAATGACTAGGGTATGTGTTAGCAATAGGATATACATAAGGTGAAATGTGAAGTCTTATAATCCTATTTACAACACTGTTAATATATTCTCAGATCTCGGACTTAGAAAGTATCTCCACTGACTTTGCTGTAAGGCTCAATTATGACTATTGTGTTCACTAGTGGGTAAAAGACACAGTCAGAACAATGAAATAATCGTGTCTTTCCCCATTTTCCACAGAATAGTCATTTTTCTTCAATCATGCTTCTATTTCCAGAACAAACCATTTAATTGCCATCCCCTTTAGTTTTTCAAATGTTTATTAGTTAGACACACGCGCATGTATATGTACACACACACTCATTTCTCGATTCAGCAAAGAGTTTAGTTTTTGTAAAACTTAGTTTCTATTACATGTAAAACACTAACCTAGCACCAGAGATATAAAGATGAATAAGACATATTTGAGGATTTAATTATACTCTTATGAGTTCAGATGCCTTCACGATCATGAACTACTTCTAATACTCTGTGATTATATTATTTTTTTTGTTCCCATATTATAGTTAAAAGTCAAAAGTCTTCCCATTATTCTTGTACAAGTTAAATATATATTAGGAACTCAGTAAACACTTGTTTGATTCATGGTATGTTGCTTTAGGCAAACTTTGTTTTCCCAGAGACCCTGAGAGAGATTCTATGACTAATATGTCTCAATTTCATAGAATTCCTATAATAGCTATCTACAGTCTCCATTTTCTTCCAAAGATTAATCTGGTTTGGATGGGAATTTTTGATAAAGACATATCTATCACAACCTATAAAAATAACTCAAATTACATCAAATTGTGGTGCCACAGTTACTGTGGGAAGTACTGGCTCAGTAAGAAAGCATGATCTTAAAACAACTTTTAAACAGTTTGTTGCTTACTCTCCTGCCTTATGGGAACAACTTGAGATTTATCATGCTTAATTGGTCCTCAGGGAAACATTTACTATTTTCCACATGATATACACAGGAAACCTCCCCACACACATCTCACTAAAACAAAATGTATCCTTTGAGATTGTAGATTTGGAGTGAACCATAACCGATGTGTGTTATGAAAATAGCCTATTATTTATAGATGAATGGATTTATTGCAAGATATCCCAACTTCCTACATATGACCCATCATTCCAAGATAAGGTCTCTTTCCAATAATCGGCTCTGACAGTAATAGTCTATATGTACATGCCACTTTATAGTTTCAAGTGTTATCATATAATATGTCACTTCATGTAACATTTGCATATACTTTATAAAATGTAGGTCATTTGAAAATCACCTTGGTTTTGGAAGATGTTTTGGAGATGGAATTAGCAGTTTAATGGTCCTACTATGTACCCAATGCTTTTCTTTTTTTTTTTTTTAATCCTCATCCGAGGACATTTTTCCATTTTTTGTACAGACAGAGTGGGAGGGAGAGAGAGGAAGAGAGAGAGAAGGAAACATCGATGTGAATGGGACACATCGAGTGGCTGCCACCCGCACGACCAACCAGGGCCGAGGACAAACTGCAACCGAGGTACATGCCCTTAGCGGGAACCGAACCCGGGTCTCTCCGGACCGCAGGCGGACGTTCCAACCGCTGAGCCAAACCGGCCAGGGCCCCAATGCTTTTCTATGTTAACATGTCAATTTCAAACCAGACTGTCTGATTTATAACCTGAATCTGCCACATACAACCTGGGTTACATTGGTAGTTACGGAATCCCTCTTGCCTCAGTTTTCTCAACTATAAAATGAAGATATCTGTACTTACTGGATAGGACTTTTGTTGAAATCATAGGAATTAATACATATGAAATGGGTAGAAAGTGCTTGCCACAGAGAAAGCAATATATGTTACCTTATTTCTCACAGCAGTCTCAGGTCATGATAAGATGAGGAAAATAGATTTTACATGTTACCAGGAAAGGCTAGCCTTCAAATCTAAATCCAACTATTATCACTTCATGTCCAATAGTGGTGGTGGTGGTGGTGGTTTTAATGAGACCAGAGGTGTTTCATTTTATTAGTGTTGCTGATTTTATAGCATGTCAAAAAAAAAAAAAAAAGAGAGAGAGAGAGAGAGAGAGAGAGAGAGAGAAAGAGAAAGACATGACTTAACCAAGGATAGGTTTATTTTGTTTTTTTTTAATCCTCACCCAAGGACGTTTTGCATTTATCTTCAGATAGAGCAGGAAGGAGAGAGGGAGGAAAAGAGAGAGAGAAACATCGACATGAGAGAGACACATTGACTGATTGCCACCCACACAGCTCCAGGGACCATCTGCAACTGAGGTATGTGCCCTTAGCAGGAACTGAACCCAGGACTCTTCAGTCCACGGGCTGACGCTCTAACCGCTGAGCCAAAGCTACCAGGGCCCAAGGATAGATCTTGACTTGTTTCTTACACTTATGTTTTCTATAGTGTGTTCTATACTTTCTTGTCTTAACCTCTCCTTGAGCCAACTTCAGTTGTTAACATATTTTACTCCTATTTTGCTTTTCTTTCTGTTTCCCCAGTCCTTAGAAAAACACCCAATTATATAAAGGATGTTAAAGGAATGCATTGATTTTAGTTTTTAGATTCTGTTTTAATCACTTTACCCTTTTTTGTGAAGATGAATTTTTCAATTTACCAGTGGTAAAACCTACACGTTTATTTAGTTCATCTGATTCAACCATGCTGTGAGTAACAAGCTGAGTATCCATGGACAGGAAAAAAGATGCTGATCGCTAAATATTGTCAATATGTAGAGATGGCAGAAATTGCTTCACTTCAAATCAGGCTGCATTTGTCCTGAGATAACGTGATGGTTAACAGTTCCTTACCTTTTACATAAAACTATATTTTATTCTTAATAAATATCTGCAGTGTATTGTTAGATCTTTGAATGCAAGTTGAAATATATGTTCATGCAGTTAAGGTATAATTAATATTTTAATATCTTAATAAATTTACATAAAGTCTTAAGTACATTTTATCATTTTTATGACAAAGCATGTTCATGTGAAATATTTCCCACCTATAGATTTAAATCTAGATTTATTTTACATTATTTTCTTGGTTTCTCAACTAGGAAAAAAGACTATTATGGGGATTTGAACTGTTTGTGAGTTCAAAAGAGTAAATAAATGTTTAATGAGATATTCTTAATGCATCTTTTGTCAATATGTTTCTTCCAAGGATTGGTGTGTAATTTTATAACATAGACTGAGGTTCTTATACATCTTATTGTATTTGAAAATTGGAGGAATTAATAACACTGTTAATGTGATTTTATTCCATGTTGCAAAACAAAGCTCTTTATTTGCCTTTAAAGGTGAAAAAGGAAAGAAGGGGAACAGAAAGGTACGAACATGCTATTATACAGGAAACAGGGCAAGAAGGATTACTTTACATTCCTCTTGTCTGAAATTATCTATTTCCATTCTATAGCATCTTTGTTTGTCATTCCCTGGTTATGTGGTTACACATAGGCTGGCTTTGTTTCTGTATCCAAAACTCTTATCATGTTACCTTTAAAATTTGGCATACGGCAGCAGAGGGGTCAACAGTGCCACCTTCTTCATGGTTTGTATGACTTCATTAGTGAAACAGAACTGTGGGAACCAATATTCTAGGCGACTCTGAAGTCATTATGAGCAATAAGGATACCTTCCTATCTATTGAAGTAAATAGTTTTAACGTAGTTTGTCACTTAAATAACTTAAGAACTTAGACAATATTTGGCGGGTTCTCTTCATAAATTATTGTCAAGAAAATTCTGAATGTTGGGAAGCACTCATTTTGTAACATGTTTATTTAATTTACAAAAAATATGCACTGTTTTTAATTTAACTTGAAAAATCAGATGTGAAATGACAATATTGAAAAAAATTACAAGGCAATTTCTTCTGTCCTTAGACAAAAAGTAGACAGAGAGGGAGGAGTAAAACAGAAAGCATTTATAGGGAAAATGAAATTTTAACACAGAGAATCTTTCCACTCTGAAAATCTATAGATTTATGTTCTGTGATTTTGGAGATATATTGTCACAGTAGAAAAGTTACCCAAATAAAACTCCTCAGCCTCAGCTGTTCTTTTTCAAAAATCTTAAGAATTGACAAGACTATCACTTTTAGTTTAGTTCTTTTATACCACTTTAAAGCCTAAAACACATAAAAATACATAATTATATTAAAATCCAGAAGAGTATGAGAACCAAAGTCTGGTCCTTGGCATATAGATGCTATTGAAATCCAGAAATCAATGTGTTGTCTTTGTTTGTTGCTTGTGTCCAGAAATTAAGCAAATAGCCCACAATATTTTAGTTTTAGTAGATGTTCATATCATTCATGCAGCAGACCCCCCCCCTCCCCATCATACTGTGGAAAGAGATACAGGAATAATAACTCTGTTTTGTGCCAGATGGTCGGAGCGCAAAAATGAGAAATTGGAGCTGGAGAGGACGGCTCAGGTCAGCTGGGCCATCTCCCCTGCCAGTGCCGCATCTCTAAGGTGGCTCGAAGACCCCTCTGCCCCGTGTGTAATAGACATGGTAACCCAGCCCGTGGGCTCTTTGCTGCTTTTGAAAATCCCACAGATACAGATATCACTGATTTTTATTTTTGTCTATCATCATTTTGCAAAGCTGCATCTTGTATGTCGGTGATTTACCTTGAATATTATTTTCCCCTACCATATTTCACCCATCCTGCTTGCCTCTGGTCTTGTCATGGTCCTCTGTGCTATTTGTATAATAAGGGAATTTTATCGAAGCATGACAAGGAATTTAGAGGCTATTGTGTGTAAAACATAAGTCAATGTAGAATTAATTATAACTTTTTATAATGGCTAATTGAATCATACTGGGCATGCTTTCATATAAACTCAGCATGGTTATGTCATATGTTCTGATTGCTGCAAGCCTTTATTCCATGATCTGTTCATTTCCAAAGGCTACTTTAAAAATAATCTCACAGATTGGGTACCTTAAAAGAGCAGACATTTATTCTCCCTTAGTTCTGGAAGGTAGAGGTTCTAATGGTGTTGGCAGGGTTGATTTCTTCTGGAGTCTTGGAAGGAGAATTTGTTCCATGCTTCTCTCCTAGCTTCTGGTGGTTGCTGAAAATTCTTGACATTCCTTGGCTTGCAGGAACACTACTCCAGTCTCTGCCTCTGTCTTCACATGCCATTCTCTCCTGTGCATTTGTGCCTCTGAGTCCAAATTTCTCTCTTCTTATATGGACAACAGCCATATTGGATTTAGGGCTCACCATACTCCAGTATGACCTTATGTTAACTTGATTACATCACCAAAGACCCTATTTTCTAATAAAGTCACATTCACAAGGTTTGAGAGGACATGAACTTTGGGGGAAACTATGCAATGCTATACATGTGACTTGGCAAACCTTTTTTCTAATGGGCCAAATAGTAAATGTTTTAGGCTTTGCAGATCATACAGTAACAACTATTAACTCTGCCATTGTCCTACGAAAGCAACCATGTATGTACAATGCAGAAATAATAAAGTGTGACTGTATTCCAATAAAACCTTATTTATGGGCACTGAAAACAGAATTTTATATAATTTTTTTTTATCCTCACCTGAGGACATTTTTCCATGTTTTGTTCAAATAGAGTGGGAGGGAGAGAGAGAAAGAGAGAGAAACATTGATGTGGAAGGGACACATCAGTGGCTACCACCCGCATGACCAACCAGGGCTGGGCACAAACTGCAACCAAGGTACGCGCCCTTAGCAGGAACCAAACCTGAGTCTCTCTGGACCACAGGCTGATGCTCTAACCACTGAGCCAAACCGGCCAGGGCTGAATTTTATATAATTTTGACATCTCATGAAATACTACTCTTTAGATTTTTTTCAACATTTGAAACTATACAAGCTATTCTTTTTTTTTTTTTTGCCTTCTTTTCTTTTTTATTGTTAACACTATTACAAGATGTCTCTATTTTCCCCACCTTTGTCCACCTGCACCCAGCCCCTGCCCCTAGCCCCTGCCCCCCCACCTCCAGCCTTCACCACACTGTTGTCTATGTCCATATATTCTGTATATATGTTCTTTGACTAATCTCTTCACCTTCTTTTATCCCGTCCTCCCCAACCACCTCCCTTCTGAGATCTGTCAGTTTGTTTCATGTATCTGTGCCTTTGTTTATCAGTTTATTTTGTTCATTAGAGTCCACATATAAGTGAAATTATATGGTATTTGTCTTTCTCTGACTAGCTTATTTCACTTAGCATGTAATCTACAAGTCCCTCCATGCTGTTGCAAAAGGTAAGAGTTCTTTCTTTTTAATAGCTGCATAGTATTCCATTGTATAAATGTACCACAGCTTTTTATCCACTCATCTACTGATTGGCACTTGGACTATTTCTAGATCTTGACTATTGTATATAATGCTGCTGTGAACATAGGGGTGCATATGTTCTTTCTGACTGGTGTTTCAGGCTTCTTAGGATATATTACCAGAAATGGAATTACTAGGTCAAAAGGCAATTCCATTTTTAATGTTTTGAGCAAATCACATACTGTTTTCCACAGTGGCTGCTCCAGTATGCATTCACACCAACAGTGTACTAGGGTTCCTTTTTCTTATCTTGTGGATCATACAAAAGCAGGTGGTAGTCAGTCTGTTATATGTGAAGAAATCATGGCTGCTATTCTGCAAATTTTCGCCTTTTTTCTGTTTCTGATTTAATAAAGCAAGTGCATTGTTTAATAAAATGAGAGGTTGTAATATGACACAAAGTTTTCTTTTCTCATTCTTTTTCATTCTTGATATCTGATCCCTAAAGGAAATGACTTCAATGATTCCAGTTGTTTCTATTATTTGTCTTAGTAGTTAGTTCCGTATTTCAAAAAGCGTGCCTATACAAGTATTGTCCAATTTTTCAGTCTTTGGTATCTATTGAAGTTTTACTAAAAACAAGCATTTAAATATTTTATACTTCCTTCCTCTGCCTTCTATCATTCAACAATGCTCTCCACTCGAGCATTTGTGTTGCCCCCTCTCATTCTCCCAAAATAACAATTTTTGGTTAAATCAGCATTATTTGTATACATGATTATGGCTATATAAATATTATACAAAGCTAAGCAACAAAAATTTTAAGGTTATATTTCTTGTTTTAGAATTATTTTATTTAATTTTTCTTTATTGATTTTAGGGAGAGAGGAAGGGAGAGATAGAAACATCGATGGGACGGAACATCGATTGGCCACCTCCTGCATGCCCCCACTGGGGATTTGGCCCACAACCTGGGCCTGTGTCTTGACCGGGAATCGACCTGGCACCTGGGTCAACTCTCAACCACTGAACCACACCAGCTGGGCTTATATTTCTTTTGTGATTTTTTTTTTTTTTTTTGAGTGACAGCCTCTTTTTTTTTTATTTGTTTGGCTTTCTAAGTATTATTAATCCATCCCTATGTTTTCTTAGGAGACTGTATAAACCCTGACAATATAGACAAACACACAAGTCATTTTTCCACTGCATTTCTGTGCCTGGATGACAGACATCCTTCCTGTCACTCCATCCCACCCTCGCCCCTTGCTCCAGGAAGGGCCTGGTGCACAGCTGTGGTGCTGGGACATCTTTGAGCTCATCGTGAAAGTCTTTCCTACTTCCCTCCAGCATTGAAACACATGTTTTGGGTATTTTCCCACTATCTTGTTTTGGTGGGTCATATCGTTTGGTGGCTCTCTGAGAAAGGATATACTGGTGGTAAATTTCTCGAGATATTTTCCACATCAAAAGGACTTTGTCTTCTTTTACACTTAATAGATAATTTGATTATGTAACATTCTAACATTCTAAGTTAGAGATAACATTTAACTATGATTGTGAAGGCACATATTTTTCTGGCTTCTGACTTTGAGGATGGCTGTTATGTCTAAAGCTGTTCTGATGTGCATTGTTTGATATGTGACCTTTTAAAACTTGTGGAGCTTTTACAATCTTCTTTTTATACTACATGTTTTGAAATTTCAAAGGAGTATTTTGGTGTGAATCCTCTTCTTTCCCCACTTGGTGCTAGGGAATACTTGGGTGTTGTCATGCTGTAAATTGTGTCCTTTAGTTTTGAGAAATATTGTGTATACATATATTATATATAAATGTATATGTAAATGTATGGATATCATGTTTGCAATGTATGATATAGTTTAAAAATATATAAATATATATAAAATACAGTTTATAAATAATATATGTGAATATATAACAATATATTTAATATAGGTAAGTAATATATATTATAGTTTACATATACAAATATATATAATTTAGTTTATATATAAATAATATATGTGTAATAGATAAAAATATATAATACTAATGGGTAACACTTCCAAAATGTAGTTCTCTCAGATCTTTTCTTTTAAGGGAAATGATCTAATTTGGTGAATATAGCCTTGGCTCTCAGCATTCTAATAGCTGAGTGCAAGGGAAGAAAGAAGCCTGACTTTTCCCTAGTGCTGTCCCTGCTTTCCTTAGAGGGAGAAGGTCACTTCAGCCATTCCTGCTGTTCTCTTTTCTAGGATTCTTTGGTTGTAACTCTTTAGAGCCATTGCCTCTGTCGTTGGGCTTGCCCAAACCCCAGAACTGCAGGAACCAAGAAAAAAAATCTGGGTGTTCTGATCCCTAAATTAGAATTTGGGCAGGCATTATATATCACCAAATAGTATATAGCTTTTGGTATCAAATTAATGTTTGTTAAAAATATGTGCTCTATCATTTACTATATATATGACTTTGGAAATGCCATTAGTCTCTGGCATTTTAGTTTTTGTATAGGTAAGATGAAAATAATTCCTCACCTCCTAGGGGTTTTCTGATTATTAAATGAGATACTATTGCTTTTCCTAGGCTTTTCTCTGTGCATGTATATGAAGAGAGCTCTGATGTCTCTTCCTTGTCTTATGAGAGCACCAGTCCTCTTGGGTTAGGTCTTCACCTTTATAGCCTCATTTAATCTTTTTCTTAAAGACCCTGTCTTCAAATATAGTCATAATGAGGGTTAAATGCTTCAATATATGAATTTTAAAAGGGTACAGTTCAGTTTACAACACAAGGTGAAGAGAGAAGAACTCAGTTAAGCTTGGCTTTTCTGCAAAAGTGGTAATTAAAAGCACTTTGCGCCCTGGTCGGTTTGGCTAAGCGGTTAGAGCATGCGTGCGGACCAGAGAGTCCCGGGTTCAGTTCCCGCTAAGGGCACGTACCTTGGTTGCAGTTTGTCCCTAGCCCCAGTTGGGGTTGTGTGGGTGGCAACCAGTCGATGTGTCTCTCTCACATCAATGTTTCTCTCTCTCTCCTCCTCCCTCTCTCCCTCCCACTCTATCTGAAGATAAAATGCAAAAATGTCCTCGGGTGAGGATGAAAAAAAAAGCACTTCGCTTTCAGATAATTTTTTTTCTAATTTGGTACCTCTTCATTTAATCCAGATTCCAAGGATTTTCTCAGAGCTCTAGATACTACTTTCTATCAGGATCATTTAATTGCTTAACAAAGCATGACTCAGTTTAATACTTATTCCTCTTGGGGGGTCATGAAAACTAAAAGCAGAATATAAGGAGAAGAACATATATAGTGGTTCTAAGATGACACATTTGTGTAGAATGTGGCCTTCAATTGGGAAGGTACCCTGAAATTCCACCATAGAGTTGATTTTACACCTAAAGAAATCAGTCCCCTGATTCACCTTCAATATTTAGGTTCCCCATAGTACTCTATCTTAGAAATATCTCATCAGATTGGCCAATCACATGAGTTTTTGTGGCTTTACATAGCCAGAATCATCTGTGCATGTGAGCATAGAGCAATACCTAAACTTACCTCTATTTATAGAGAGATGGGCACTGAATTCAACGGTGAGTATCTGCAGTAGGTACAGTTTCAATCTTTTGCATGTGGCAGTTTCAATCTTTTGCATTTGTATAGAGATTCTTTTTTTTTTTTTTTAATCCTCACCCGAGGACATTTTTCCATTTTTTTTCAGGTAGAGTGGGAGGGAGAGAGAGGAACAGAGAGAGAGAGAGAAACATCGACGTGAAAGGGACACATCGAGTGGCTGCCACCCGCACGACTGACCAGGGCCGGGGACAAACTGCAACCGAGGTACATGCCCTTAGCGGGAACTGAACCCGGGTCTCTCTGGACCGCAGGCCGATGCTCTAACCGCTGAGCCAAACCGGCCAGGGCTGTATAGAGATTCTTAACTATAACTGCACATATGTGCAGAGGAAAGCTCATACAGCCTCTCTGTATGTGCCTATGTTAAATATGTAGACAACTGTTTCATATAAAAGAAAAGTATAATTGTAAATGCATTTTATGTTAGTTTCAAGAATTTCATCTATTCAAATTTACTATTTGGTAGAAATAAATAATTAATGACTGGTTGAATAAATTATTTTGACACTAAGTATCACTTTTTAGTGGGAGAAATAAACATTTATTTAAATTAAAGACTTTCATGAGTCATGTGCATATTCTATTATTTTTATCCCCATTGAATTATTTCAGCACCAGGCTTATCTAGGCTATAAGTTGTTTTCCCAATTGCCTTTTTTAAGTAATGGGGTCATGTAATTTGTTTTAGCTCAAAACTTTTGACTTGTGGGAATATGTAGCTATTTTAGGTTATTCAGTCTTACTTCCGTCAATATATCGTGCCAGTCTTAGTCATCTAGATAAGGAATTAAGATTTAATGTGCACAGAGCACATTTCCACATCATACAAATAAAATAAAACCCTCAGTGGATTAGAGTTCATTATAATTTTTTTATTTCTCAGTGAAAATATCAAAGAAAAGCATAAATACACAAACTGTCCTAAGCAAAAGAGAAATGTAAATGAGATAGTCTCTTTCTCAAGTCTTCTTCCAATCTTTTCTCTATAATGTTATGTTCCTAAAAATCTGATGCCCAGGTGAGAACCAAAGGTGGGTTTCTCATTGTGTTAGAAAGTACATCACCTAGTGCTGTCTGCTGCATATCCAACTCTTGTATAGACTGTGGCCACTGGCTCAGCTCATAAAAGACAGATTGTGCTGCATTGGACAGATCAACAGAAACTCCTGGAATTTCTTCTTAATATGTCCAAAGACATCTCCTTAGAAATAATATGTGGCTATTGTCACTCAAAACAAAATAGGGGCTGTACTCAGATAAATCAATGCATTTGGTTCTAAGGAAAGGTAAGGTTCTACTTGGTTAATGGAGTTGTTTTAATGCTATAGCCACACCATTTGATTTAATAAACTCTGACAGATTTTTAAATAATTTTTTAATTTAATGGCAAAATTAGCAGCTTGAATATGAAAATATTAATGTAACTACTAGGTTAATTAGGTCACCAGCTGTTTTAATTTAGTTTGTTACTTTTTCCTAGGCATGAATTGAAACTCTGTGATTTGACCAAGTATGTGATCATTTATGTGTGAAATAGAAATGAAGAGGTGAACACACAGTACAGTATACAGATGATGTATTATAGAATCATACACCTGAAACCTATATAATTATGATTTTATTAACCATGTCACCCAAATAAATTCAATACAAAATAAAACAATTTTTAAAAAGATAATTGTTTAGATGAAAGAAACTTTGGATTATTTA
This sequence comes from Molossus molossus, assembly GCF_014108415.1. Lineage (NCBI taxonomy): Eukaryota > Metazoa > Chordata > Mammalia > Chiroptera > Molossidae > Molossus > Molossus molossus. Next base: position 98,109,572 of record NW_023425344.1, on the reverse strand, counting down.
TGAGCCCCTAATTTAACAAATGAGTAAATTGAGGCACAGGAAAGTTAAATGAGTTGCCCAGAGACACAGATAGACTTAATTACAAGACAAGGGTCTACATTCAAAGCTCTAAAATGCCAGTTTAACACCCTAACAAACATAATTTATTCTAATTATAGCTTCTTCTTTACCTGTAGGAGGAAGCCTTGCTAAAATATTCTCGCAGGCTGCTTTAGGATTACCTTATAGGTGAGTCCCTGTATAGACTTTGACTAAACTGTGCAATGCAGAGAAGCCCTATGATGCTTATCTTCTGCGATCAGTAGGACCAACTCAAGTTATTGTAACAGCAATGAGATGATTAATTCAAGTAATTATGATTCAAAATATGTAATCCCTTCTTGACCTAATTACTATTTGTATTCAAAGATCTTGAATATTTAAAACCATTTAGACTCTAAAATTCATATTTTATGTTTGGATATAAATTTTTATTTACAGATTATTGTAAATTGTTATAATTGATTGTCACAAAATTGCCATAAAGTAGGGATGAAATCAGCATTTTCCTCCTTACTATAAATTTAGAAACCCCAAGTCCAGAATAGCTTAAACTTTTTCCCCAAAGATCATAAGACTTGCAAATGGCTATCCTGGCACTCGATTCCAGATGTTCTGATAAATTATTGCTAATTGTGTTTTTTGAACATTAAATAAAGTTGGAGATTAGGTTAAATTGATATTTAAGGAAGGTTAGGTTTCACTATACTCTAAATTCTAATCCATAGTCTTCATGTATCCTATCTCACTGTTCATAATGATATAGGGTGAGAGGGTAGGAATTACTTTTTTAATAAAAATAATTGAAGTTTAAGGGATTAAATGATTTGTCCATTACCAAAGAATATAAGCGGCAAAGTCCAGACTAGAAACTCCTGGCACTGTTTCATTTCAAAAATGATTCTATTTTTAATTGTAATGTAATTATAAAGGATTTTATTTTTATTCATTGCATTTTTTAAAAAGTCAAAATTACAATAATACAAAGTAAGAAGTGGATGTTTCTTGCTCATGATGCTTGGCCTTTCAGTATCACCCTAGAAATGACCACTGTTCATTCTTCGCATGTCTATTTGAATTGTAAATGAAGCCCCTGCTATTCTTCCCTTCACTTCTGCTTCTTTGAAATAACCACTTTTATCTTTGCTGTCTTCTGCTTTTAGTTATTTTTCTAGTGACTTTCATGACTCTAGATTGCAATATACCCCCCTTTCTTGCACATAAATCTTTTTAAAAGTGTTTATTGGTTTTTCTTTTTTGAAAGATGAAGAATATGATCAGTTATGTCTTTGTCTACATTCTAATTTCTGTTGATCATAATTTGAAATAAAACTAATTTTGTCTAGTATTATAACTGTGTAAAACATACTTAATATACTATAACTGTATGTAAAGTGAGGGATTATTATCCTATTTTTCCCCCTACATTTTCTCCTACAACACATATCTCATCTTCTGTTTGCTGTACCATGACTTTTTGTATCATCGGGCTTTGTAGCATGTATGTTCCATGCTGTCACCCTCATTAATCCTTCTGTGCTTTGTCCGTGGATATTGACTCCAAAAATTGAAAACTGGTTACATGGTCTCGACATATTAAACATTACAAAATCAAGATGTAAGTAATGGGGGTCACAGAAGTGATATAATCTTATGCTATTAAAATATTGTTGCTGAAGTGCAAGTTTACAAAACTTTATGAGGCCTTTGAAGGTGTGTGTGTGTGTGTGTGTGTGTGTGTGTGTGTATCTAGGACTGCAACTCATGCTGTTGATGAGAAGTCTGATGCCAATGTGATCATTTTTTTGTAAGCAAAAACTCACTCTCTTTGAAAGCTTTTAGTAATCTCGCTTTCTTTATATTTGATGCTCTGGAATTTCACCAAGGTCATTCTGGATGTGAGCTACTTACTTTTAATTCATTGATCTTTATGGTATATTGAATGAAGTTCTTTCTGGGTAAAGAACTGTGTATGTATGTATGTACAAGTTTGTGAGGTGGTATAGAAAATGGGTTGTCTAATGTATATAATAGAAGCAGTGTTATGGTAAAACTTGAGGCCAGAGCTCCAAAATTTGGAATCACAGATACTACTTCTACTTGTTTCATTAATTTTTTTTTCTGATTGGTTCTTCTTATTTTTTATTTTTATTGTTCACACTATTACAGGTGTCCCCATTTCCTCACTCCTTTGTTCCCTTCTACCCAGTCCCTGGCTCCTCTCCCCTCTGGCCATCACCACACTGTAGTCTGTCTCCAATGGTTATGCATATCTGTTCTTTGGCTAATCCCTTCACCTTCTTTCATCCAGTCCTCCTGCCAGCTGTCAAACTCTTCCAGGTATCCATGCCTCTGTTTCTATTTTAATATGAAATCACATTGGTCAAAGTTGTAGCAGTATGAAATGAAAACATAATACCAATATTTTAAAATGGCTTTTTCACTAAAGGCAAATAAACCTACATGCAGTCAATTATTTCTGCCAATTTCTGTTCATATAATCCTTATTTTTTTCTAGAGGGTACTATGCTTATGTAATATGTGATATTGTGTTAGTTTGGGTTAACCATTCTTTTTCTTATGTTCTGTAAACATTTTTTAAAAGCCCTACCAATACCTATTTAAATTTACTATAATTGAAAAAGGGCTTAGGAAACATTTTTCTTTACTAGTCTTTGATAATTTATGCAGATACTATATTTTATAAACTATTCTGTTACTAGTATTAATTAATCCTGTGTGCTGAAAAATATTTGTAAACAGAACACATTATTTTAGATCTGAAATCTTTAGTGTTACTGTAAAGTCAGATTGGTAAATGGATAGTTGCTAATTATTTCAAGTTGGTAAGGAAATCTTCTTACTACATCAGGTTCAAGGAATGGTCAACCAGTCCTTTGTGGATCTTCTTGTCTGTGATAATCTAACAGACTAGGATACTTGCTCTAAGGAACCGTCAGTGAATAGTACACCACACAGCTGGGAGTATGGTGTGGTGTAATTTACATGCTGGAATCACAAGCCAAATGGATTGCATGCCTTGTTACTCTTGAACAATTGTTTCTAGTGGTTAATAAAATGTTCTGCATTATCCATGTAAGTAAATTATGTTCCTATGATAGATTTTTATTTTCAAAACCATAGTTTAATCTGTAAATAACTTTGAACTACATTAAAACAGTTTACCAGATCACATCTTTAATATTCGAAATTGTTGCTCAGCATTTGTAGTATGTTTAAAATGTTAGTCTGTTTGCTTAGAGAGAACCATAAAACTGTCCCCAATCCTGACATTTTCATATATATATATATATATATATATATATATATATGGAAAGAAAAAATTCTAGAGAATTTGTTAAAATAAAACTGTATCTTTATGTATGTAACCTAAACAAATAGTATATTTTATTTACATAGCATGTTATATATGGTATATAATATTTATCTATGGATGAAGAACATATAGAGATAATATCGGTCTCTATGTCTATACATAGAGAGAAATAATATACTTATAAAGAGAATATATTATGTAATTATTGGAAAAAAGTGTGCCAAAGTGCTAACAGTTAATACTTTTACAAAATTAAGAGTGATTTCTGTTATTTTAATTAGAGCCTTTTTGTGCATTCTGAGTTTTAAGCATGCGTTTGTTACTTTTTAAAGTAAACTACACACACACACACACACACACACTCACACTCACACCTTCACTCTCAGTATAGTTTCTTTGTTCAAAAAACGACTTTTTGAAATATCAGATGCCCCCTTTCACAGATCAGTCTGATGGTTTGCATAAACAGATTTAAAGCATGTGGAATTAATTTTCATAGAAATGTATTTTGACTCAAAAATTTTTAAAGAACAAGGAGCTTTTGGGAACTTTATAAAGTTTAATTTTATCTCCAAGACAACATTTGACTACTTAATTATAATGTGTTTTGAGTACTCTAGGTGATTTGAATGAAGAATTGTGCTGAAAAAAATAGGCAGCTTTGAAATTTTCACATTTTAATTCTCTGAGATTCTTACAGTTTTTTTGCAAACATTTCAATATGATCACTAGTCACATTTAGTTAGCCCACAGTAGTTAAATATATGAAATTTTGCACTAATGAAACTATAAATCATGATTCTTTAATTGCTAACTGATTTGCATTGCTGTTATTATAATTAGCTATTATTTAAGTAATTCACAGTTTTAAGCATCTCTGACGTGTCTGTTGTGTACAGCATTTGCTGAAAACATGATATTTTAACTTTGGTCATCTATAAATTAAAGTGCCACTTATGCTGGGGTCATTGAACCATTCAGAGGTGAAGCTACACATCAGTATTCTGTCTTTATGACTGGCAGATATTCATGTGTCTGCTGTTTTGCTTGGCTTCTCTGATTTGAAATGGAATTAAATTTCTTAAATATTCATATACAGGATGAGACTTTTAAAAAGATAGCATGTTTGTCTTTATGTTTTTAATTTATTATGACAAAAATGAAAAATAAATTTATATTTTATATTTATATTTATAAAAATAAAAGAATGTTTGGAAATGTTTTCTTTCAAATGAATTTTTAAACATATGTTTCTGATCAAAACAATATTTAAATAAAATTGAACATTGGTATAAGGTCACTCTAGATGTTTAAATTTGAGATGGCAGTTTTGGAAGCTAATTTTCTTACCAGACGTCATTGTTCTTAATATCTATATAATCCTTTTTCCTATCCCAGCCTTTTACTAATTTAGCTTAAGTTCCTCCTATATTGTAATTCTTGCCACCTGTAACTGCGACACACTAAAATCATAGTATTAAAATTCATTCATGAAAAGTGTGCTCTTCATATTTCACATTTATTTTGAGGTTTTTTTTTTTTTTTTTTTTTTTTTTGCCTTGTGCTTGAGGCAGACCTCAAGCACACTTATGACAGACTTAAATTAAAATGTCATTCTTTATGACTAGGAATTGACACTCTTATTATACCTAAGAATATATATCTAAAATGTGTAATAAATATAATGAATTATACCTAAAATATATAATGAATTTTATATTTTATTATTTTAATAACAGTATTTGTGTTAGTGATTATATAGCTAGCCACCTAGCTTGATAGATCATAGCTAAATAGCGTGCAAGAGAACTATATATATTTATCTATATCTGTATCTTTAGTATATCTATCAGAAAATATGAAATGAAATAAACACTAACACCATCAAATAAAATCAAAACTCATCAGAACAAAACATAAGAAACATTTTCTAAAATATAAAATGCAAAATAGGATTTGAGAAATTTGTTATCTGATATTATTCAGTTATCTACTGATTTAAAACTTGAGCTTTTAAAAATATACCGATTGAGTACCCGTCAAGTGTTAGGTTCTGTGTTATGTATTTTTTACTCTCTCTAGCTCTTACCTTTAAGTAATTTAGCTACCATTAGTTTTATAGTTGAGCTAGTTGCTCTTACCAGTACATAAGCTGCCTATTAGAAAACATGAAAAATCATTTACCTAAGTTCAACGTAGCAATGTGTTGCAGATTACTAGAAAGTATTAAATATTAGTAAGAACATTAGGCTTTAAAATCTTAATCACTTTATACCTCAGCATACTTCTTAACTTCTTTAAAAGTATGTATCATAAACAAGTGCCATTTAACACACCTGGAATTCAGACTATTCATAAGAAGCTAATGTCCCATTCGAAGAAATGGACATATATCATAAATATTTTTTAAATGACATATCAGAAAGACGGGAAACCTTGCATGAATTGCGAATATTGTGGAACTGTGGGTATCAACCCACTGATTAACATTATGAAGTCCCTTAATTTTTTACTTGTATATGTAACTACAGAGGCTAGAGTAGTGGTTTGGGCTTAAATTTTCTAAAAGATAAAGAAAACTAAAAAAAAAAAGAAAAGAAAAAAAAAAAAGAAAACTGTGTAACAGGCATTTGATTTATTTGAGGTAATAATAGATAAAAGGGAGTAATGACCATGTAAGGAGGTATATCTCTGATTATTTGAGTTTATATGTAGAACATCTCTTATCTCATCTCATCTATTGCAATTGACCTAGTTAAAATAATTAGAAACACAATTATTAATTCCTACTGAGCATCTGCCATGTACTAGTCATTTGTTATGCTTGAGGAAAATAGTAAATAATGTAAAATTTCTAATGAGATGTGTGCGTGTATGTGTGTATGTGTGTGAAAATATTTGTATATGTACATTTATGTGTGTGTATATATGTGTGTGTGTGTGTATATTTTTATTTATGTATACGGACAGTGAGAGTTTTACATTTTTTACATATACATTCATGTATCATGTTGGATATGCTTTTGCTTATAGGCCACTCTTCTACTCTCTATTAATTAACATGGGACTTCAGACAATTATTTATTATCTCTCAGGTTTGAGGGTTGAGAATCTGAGAATGACTTAGCTGTGCGACTATGGCTCAGGTATCTCATGTGGTTGTAGCCAGCTTCAGTCTTGTAAGGCTTCAGTGGAGCTGTGAGTTCTGCTTCAAGCGCACACACTTGGTTCTTGGAAGGCCTGTGTTACTTACCAAATAGGCCTCTCTATATGGTTCTTGAAATGGTAGCTTACTTACCCAGTGAGAGTGATACAAGAGACAGACAGAACCAGAGACCCTCCAAGATGGGAGCAGTGGTGTCTTTTGTAATCTTTTCTCATAAGTGATATACTGTCCTATCTGCCATATATAATTGGTCACACAGACCACCTCTGACAAAATGTGGGAAGTGGCCACACAAAGGTATGAATACCAGGAGATGGGGTTAGTTGGAAGCCATCTAACCACCACATACTCTCAACATGGAATACTCCTAAGACCAGTGGTCATGTGCTATTCATCACTATCATCCCAATTTCCAGCAACAGTTCTGGGCATAACAAAGGACCTACCTATTTCCTTACTTCTTTCCTTTCTTCCTTCCTTAAACATCCACATATTTACTGCCCTAGAATCTTAGTGCTCACTGATAGTGTCTCAGATAAAACTTGAATTAGTTCTTAAATTTAAAAAATGTGGCGATTGAAACAGGAAAGATGAAGTAAGTAGCATTGTCACATAGCCCTTTAGAGGCATAATGAGAGTTTGACTACAGTCTTAACATGTCTTTTACAGGAGCATCCTGAAATTTATTATTTTACTATTATGTTTAATCCTAATAATTCATACATTAATTCATGTAATATTGAATCAGGGAAAATTACTGAAATAATAATTGATTTCCTGAAGAACTTCTTAACACTTGCACCTGGTCCTCTTTGTTTAAGTCATGGTTTATTTTGATAGCCATCTAAGTGGACTGACAGACCCCAGCCTCTGCTTTTTCCATCCCATTTTCACATCACCACTAGGGTTTGCCTTCTAAAAGTTAAATTTGATCTAGTAAATTACATCTTTAGTTTTTATCAATGGATCCACCACATCAGACACTCAGCACTAAATAATGCTTAGGAATATGTAAATCTTTAGGTTCAAGATAGTCCTTGGTATTTATATAGTGAAAGAGATGGGGCAGAGGGAGAAGGAGCAGAAGAGAAATAGGAGAGGGTGACAGAGAGGACATGTGTTTTTAAAGAACTCTACAAGAAATACTCCTGCAGAGCTGAGAGATTTCAGTGATGATTCAGAAAGGTCCACTGTTTGGATAGAACACTATAGAGAAGGATGCAATCCATTTGGGCAAGTATGAAAAGCAGTTACAGGTAATGGAAAAATAATTTCTCTGTTAAATTTATCTTAGTAGTTATGTACAGTTAATATTTCAAAGTAAAGTGTCTGCATTTTATTTTATTTTATTTTATTATTATTTTTAAATCCTCACCTGAGGACATTTTTGCATTTATTGTCAGATAGAGCCGGAGAGGGGGAGGGAGGAAGAGAGAGAGAGAAACATCAATGTGAAAGAGACACATTAAGTAGTTGCCACCCACACGACCCCAACCAGGGCCAGGGACAAACCGCAACCGAAGTACATGCCCTTAGTGGGAACTGAGCCTGAGACTCTCTGGTCCGCAAGCCTCCGTTCTAACCACTGAGCCAAACCGGCCAGGGCAAGTGTCTGCATTTTATAGCAGGTTCAGAAAAGCACAAAGAATGTAAAATAGTCCACTGTTTTTTAAATTATAGTGAAGTTAAAGCGTTTTCTACTATGTAAATACATACACACACACACACGTAAATATATACATATGCGCATGTGTGTGTATGTGTATACATTGAAGTGTGTGTATACACACACACATATGCATATGTTGTTATTTGTGTGTGTCTGTGTATGTGTGTGTATGTACATATAAGGTTATTTCCTTGAATAGGGTTTCTTCAAAAAAGAAGTTATGGAAAAAATCCACTAACAAATTACAAACCTTTTGGGAGATGTTTTCTGCCAGTTCTGCGTGGAGAGGGTTAACAGGTGGAACAACACAGAGGCCTGTGTAACCAGGGTACCATTACAGTAAATGAGTTAATACCATTTGCTGAGACTGGGTAAAGAGTGGCTTAGAAAGGATGAACTCAAGCTGGAGTCAAGTCTAAATTAATTAACTCCAGCTACTTTGAATTCTGTTGTGAGAAAGCAATGGCTGAAGCCAGGACTCAAACTGTACTGTATCATGTTTGGAGAAGTGTGAAATACTACTTAACTCGCTATGATACAGTTTGGTCTAGCAGCAATGTTAGATAACTCTGGGTTAAATAGGATTTAACATTAGTTATAATTGCTGAAAAGCTTCTCTTAGAAAATTTAATTTAGAAATAAGTTCATAAACATTAAAATAGTTGCAGGATTTGCTTTAAATGGATAAGAAATGCTTGAAATTATCAGGTAGAGTGATCATTATTATATACTTTCTACAAAGACTTATGTTAATAATTACTTTTTGGTTTTCTTCAAAATGTCTGAAGTATAAATAAATAGACTCTCTTAGAGCTATGATGGAGGAGGAATCGAACTCTTAGATTCTCAGAGTGTTAACAGTATACATGTTAGATGGAATGAAAAATTTTAAGTTCAGAACCCTATCTGTTGTATCATCAAACATTCTTTCCACTCTGGGAGTGGCTTTGTAGAGCTGTGAAAAGCTGTTGTCAGACACTAAAACATAGAAGTCATATAGAAGTGAATAATTAAAAGTTTATACAGAGGAAGAGACTTACTGTACATTGAACCATCAAAATTATGAATTCTTTTTATGTTGAGTCCTAATGCATGACTCGGTCCTCTCATGCCCATTTCCTCACCATTGGTGTTGGTAAAGTAGTGAATTAACTGATATGATTTAACTTTCATTGCTGTAAGCTGTATATAAACAGTTTTAGAAAAAGCCACATAAATATATGAAGAACTACAAATTTATCCAAATCTGTCTGAGCTCAGTTGATTCCTGGAAGCCCTTTTATTTCTCCAAACTCCAGTTGACCTTCTCCCAACTTCTCTGTTACCAATAAGATCATACTTTCTACACACTTTTTAAATTCCTGAATTTACCTTAGCTTTTTCTTAGCCTGTTGTGGGTGAGAGTCAAGCCCCATCATGTGGACACTCTCAACTTTTCTCCTTTCAAATTATCCTGAATAAAAGAAGGCATCAAGGTTCTTAGCCCCCAAGCAAATCCTTAGTATCCAGAAGAGATGGATAATTCTGATTAAATGGTAATGCCTGATAATCATATCTTGCTCATATTCAGCCTTCTATGGCTTCATAAATGACTGGTAATAGTTGGGTTAAGAGTGATGCAAAGAACTAATTTCACTAACACTTTTATAAATTAGGTAACATGTTTGGTAACCATATAAGAATGTATGTTACAGAGGGAGACACATGTCTTTTTCCCACCATGGTGCCCGATATTAGTGTTCAGTAATTCTGGTGCAAGCACCTTGTCAGAAATATGACAGTGCCATTGTGAGAAGGCTTCTCTGGTAGCTTTGTGGGTCTTGGGTATCAAGTGATAGCTGTGATTTTGATCATAGCAGCAATAGAATTTAAGAAAGTGCCACAAGGTGTGCATGGGCAGCTGAGGTCTCAGTATGCAAACTCACTGAAGAAGTTTGAAGTATAAGGGGATTAATCAACACACACACACACACACACACACACGCTAACTCAATAAATATTGGTTGACTTGAAGGTATACTCAAGACCCAAGAACTTGATCTTTTTCCATTTTGTAGAGCTTTATTTGTATATTCATAGGACAGAAGTATTCAACATTATTTGTAATAATTTAAAATTTACCCTCAAATTAAAAAAAATTATTCCATTTTATTTAAAGTGAGATAGTACATAAACAAAAAGAAGTATTTGTATTATCAAAATAAGAAAGCATTATGTCATTGTCCTAAAGCTTGACACTTTGTGAAAGCACTCAAGGCTGCTTCAGCTAAGCTCCGTCTTCTTGCTTCAGATGCTCTCTAAGTCACTAGACACCAAAGGCTGAATTCAGCTTAACAGAAAAGATGAAGTGGTGACTGAGGTTAGAGTTATCTCCTAAATTGGTGTAACTGAAACTCTCTCGTATTCCCAGTGTGCCTGCTGTCTCCCTTAATAGACTAAACATATGTGTCTTTTCAATCACTTAGGAAAGATGTTATGAAATAACTATAGTCATAAATGGGCCATAGATGGTTTTAACATAATGTCATAACCCATTCATAATTTCTAATTGACTTTCAAATGCATCACAGCTAAGATATTTATTTTTAATGATATATTATTCAGTAACAGTCATAAAAAATCATGGCTATTTTCTGTTCAATGTTACAAAAATAACATTATGGTCATCTATTAGGTTTTCCAAGAAATATTAGTGTCTTTATTTCTCTAATTTAAAGTTGCTGCTTGTGTTACATTTTTAGAAGTTGAATGAAAGGAAAGTTCTACTTTTTCATTGAAGTTGCATGTCATTTTTACTTTAAATTTATATATATTTTTCTATACAGTGGTGTGGTTTGGGCTGACAATCAGTTTTTATGATCAGAGTCCCCTTTGGGTGTGGTGGGGGCCTCAGTGTGGATGTCCGTAGAATGTCACTGCCATCGTCAGGTTAAATGAAACTGATCGATGTAATTAAAAAAAAAAAGAACATATTGTTCTTCAGCTGAATTGATTGGTTAATTTAATTTAGTGATTTGTGTGGGGTATATACTCTATCTCATAGGTCTCTATAAACAAGTTTTACTTATGACGATTGAGTTAGAATTTTATCTGGTGATGATTTATGCTTTCATAATTATAAAATTAATATTTTATTTATTTAATAATACTCTATATTTAACAGACATAAATGCATTACTAAAGTCACTAAACTAAGGCAATGTTCTTTACTGTCTTTGAATTATGTACTCCTTGAATGTCTGATGAGTGCTCCTCTCAAGGGTACTCCCCTGAATGTTCTGGGGACACAGTCACTGAGCTCCATTTCCGTGGTAGGAAGAAATTATAATGGTGTTTTAACATGTCTTTTGCATATTTTTTTTCTGGTTGCGAATGAAGAGTTCTCTGCTTCTGTTATCCATTTGCGTGCTGTTGAGAGTTCAAATCACCCCTCATAACAGGATCTGCAGAACACATCTCTGTTCTCACCATCTTCACATATCCCAGGGTGCATCCTTCCACTTAAGAGAAAAATATCACAGATATTACCACAACGCATAAAATATAGCCACATTTACTTTTTCATGCCTATGTCAGCAGACAAAAAAGAAGAGGAAGGAGGAGAAGTAGTGGAAGGAGGAAGAAAGATGGGGAGGGGTTAGGAGAGGGGGGAGGAGGAAGAATTTAAAGCAATTTACTGGAGTAGAGAGGGATTTCTAGCTTTACAAAGATTCTGAGAATCCACCTCCCCCTACCTGCACATACACAAAAGCCTATCTTACACTTCACAAAAATGTGGAATTAATTTTCTCAGTCTCCATGAGTGTCTATTTTTTGAGATAGAAAGTATCAATGCTTCTCTTTCTGGTACTTGGCATAATCCTGCTTGGGCTATATAATATGGGTAAGTTACAGAATCTTGTTTGCCCAAGAAGAATGTTTTGGAAGAAACTCTTGAGAAAATGCCCTTCTTATCAAAAGAAGGGAGGTATTAATCCATTCTTATCATTAACTACAAATTCCACTTAAATATTATATGTTTAATGTTATAAACAATCAAAAGGCCACAATTTCAACACTTGATATCCTCTCAGTATCTTTATTCCCCTTCCCCAAAGTGGTTTTAGTAGGACAAAAGTAATACATGCAGTTTCAACATCACTGATCATTTTACCTAGTCTCCACTTTCAAACATATTAGCTGTACTTGTTTCAACAAAGACTTACTGAAAGGAATTCTGTCCTGAAATGATTATATTTCACAGTCATATGCCTCTTTCACTTATCTCTACCTTTTTTTTTTTAGCCAAAAATGGTTTTCAAGATTCACCAGCACATTCAATCCACTGATTCTCTTTTTCCAAAAACATTGATCTTTATTTTCTCACAAGCTTTTAATATATCTTTAGGTTTATTTTAACTTCACATTTTAATGTCACAATTTCTTCTGTCAACATCCAAATCTAAATAATTTTCAAAACCAGTCAGATTCCAGGTTGTCTTAATTATCTAGATATTTATTCTCTCTGTCTCTGTTTCTCTCTCTGTCTCTGTGTGTGTGTGTGTGAGAGAGAGAGAATGTATGTGTAAATTTCCTCAGCGCTTAGCTTTGTTTTAAATGTAAGAAAACATTTCATATATTTAAGTCACCTGGGCTGTCCCTTTGTAGGCAGTTAGGTAAACTTTCCCCCAGATCTCAGATCATAGGTCTTACCCCCCCTCAGTTCTACAACTCGCTTACCTGAGTTCAAAACTGCACTTCCCTGCCAGTTTCCATGGAAATCCAAATGCATTACAGACATTATTTTTGCAAAATAACTAATTTGAAAAGGCAACAAATTACCATTTGCCATCTTTCTAGCTTCCAACGTTTGCTCCTTCTTACAGATTTCTCTTTCTCCCATCTCTCTCCTTTCTCCTGTTTCACCCTCTCTGACCTTTATCCTTTTCCAAAAGTCAGGGCCCTCTTTAAAGCTACCATCCTTCACATACCTTGGCTGCTTTGCAAATGAAGGACACTCTCATTAGGTTTTCTGTTCCTTTATATGCTTCTTTGGAGATTCAGAATCTTATATCATGATGGTGACATTTATAAATTTATTAGCTTTCCATTCATATAAGAATGACAGCAAGTGGCATTTATGAGAGAATATTATTGTAATGCATTATTTACGTGCAAAGCAACCAGGATTATGTACATATCTCCATTTGGCCCTCAAGTGACTTATAAACTATTAAGACCTAATCTTACAAGTGTCAGATCTTAATTTAAATAGATAAATTTTAAATTCGTATAAGATATAAATAGTTAAGAGCAAGTATTTGGCCCTGGTCGGTTTGGCTCAGCGGTTAGAGCATCGGCCTGTGGACCAGAGAGTCCTGGGTTCCGTTCCGCTAAGGGCATGTACCTAGGTTGAGGTTCGTCCCCAGCCCTGGTTGGGGTTGTGCAGGTGGCAATCAGTCAGTGTGTCTCTCTCACATCGATGTTTCTCTCTCTCTCTCTCTTCCTCCCTCTCTCCCTCCTGCTGTATCTGAAGATAAATGCAAAAATGTCCTCGGGTGAGGAAAAAAAATAAAGGGTAAGTATTTGATTTATTGCTCGTTTTTTAAAACTTAGCACTTTGTGTTAGTTACAATTGCATATACACCTACTGAATTTATTTGATCTTCAAGTACAGATCTCTTCATGTCAATATAATTGGGAGATACACACACACACAAGCACAAACATACATGCATATATATAAATTTAATTAAACAGTGTCTTAAAGTTGATTAATTTGTCATCCTGCTAAATGGACATTACAGTCTATTTCCAAGAAATAGACTTCCACAGTTTTTTGCAAGAAGCTCATTCAAGGATAATGAAGTATGGATATCTAGAACCACCATAGGTATTTAGATTATTGAAACACAAATAAACCACTTTCTTACTTAAAAATACTACCCTATTAGAATCTTTCACTTACTTCATTTTAATCTGTGACCCACTATAGTATGTTAGGAATAGAATTGTTTGCACCTGGATCTGTTAAATATATTTTAAATGTATGTTAAATGTATTTTTATTTAGCAAAATACTTTCAAGTGACTTCTGCTAAAGATAAGTAATAACTAAAAATGAATAGTAAAAGTTTTATTGAAATGAAATAGATTTAAAAAAATTTTTAAATATATTTTTATTGATTTTTTAGATTGAGAGAGAAACATAGATTGGCTGCCTCCTGTACACCTCCTACCAGAGATTGAGCCCACAACCTGGGCATGTACCCTGCTCAGAAATCAAGTGGGACTTCTCAGTCCATGGGATGATGCTCAATCCACTGAGCCACACCACCTGGGTTGGAAATACATTTTTAATAAGACTCCATAAAGTAAATGTTTCATAGTTACATTCTGATTCAGTTATGTACCAAACTAAGAAAATGTGTTCTTGAGAAAAGTGAAAATAACATCAAGTCACTTAAACGTGCATAGTTTTTAACTTAAAAATATTTAAACTTACAGAAAAGTTGCAAAAATAGTACAGATAGTTCCCTGTGTGTGATTATCTAGCTTGTCCTATAATAACTCATGTTAATTTTAATTCTCTGGTTCTCTATGAGGTGGAGGCAATCTGAATAGTCACCCAAAACGCTATTTTTGAGGGAAAAATGTTAAAGTGTCATTTCGAGACAAAATATATGTAAAACTTGATGTCGCTGAGAATGCAGGCCTATTAAGGAAAATGTGCACAGTAAATCAGGGCAAATGAAATGGATAGCAAGTTATATAAACTGGAGATCATAAGATCATAAATTAATGCATGTTGTTTTAAGTGTGCTTCTAAGGTTACTCACAGTTTCACTCAATAGAGTTGTTTCTGTTTACAATTCACTTCTTAAAAATTACTCATATATATACACAAGGGCAGGCAAAAGTGGATTTACAGTTGTGAGTATGGGAAACAGTTTATTCTTGTATTTTTATTTGTTGTTATTTATTATTTTTAACCTACTTTTGCCCTCCCCTATATATTTAAAGCAACTAAAATGAGTGTATAAATTTTAAGTGCTTTGAGATCCTAGTATGACACATATAATGATTATTTTATAAGTTGAGACTGCTTTCTCTGAACCTTGGAGTTCAAGTAGGAAAACTAAGAATAATTTTGCAAACAGCATTTCTATGCAAAGCAGAGTATTTCACTAGTATAAGTCTGTGATACTTGGGTAGATAGGTCACATAACCCGTGCTATATTTTTATCTCACAAGAAAAGAGTTGTATTTGCCTAACTTCCTCCAAAGTTAATTGCAGTTATATGAGCAAATTGTGAAAGTTGTAATAAAACTAAATGCAAAAATGTTAGATACTTAAGTATCAACTAGCTAGGTCTCACTACTTTTATAGAAGTCCATGAAATTCCTGCCTGGGATTTACTTTTATAGAAAAACAATAAAGCTACTACTTATAATGAAAAAGACAAAAAATAAGCAATAAAAGTAAAATGGAGTATTTTGGGATTAGAGATTTGATTTCTGCCTATGCAATGACTGTTAAATCTCATAGTTTTTCTTCTTTATTTGGAAGCCCAATATCTGAAGATAAAGATACTTGCACAATTAGAAAGGTTACAATAGAAAATTCTGAATTAGATGTCCCAGGTGTCAAAACTCCTCAGGCTCAAGTGAAACACTATGGACGTTTCATGAATTATAGTGAGGTGTTGATTTTTATTTCTCATAAAATTTACCAGTCAAGGGACATACTGTGATTCTCAGGTGCAATTAGCCTTTCTTGGGAGTGATTAAATATATATAAAATTTTTTATATCACAAGTAGTAAAATTTGGTTACATTTGTTGTTATCAGAGTGGTAAAGTTTTGCTGAGAATGTGGAGAAATTATCAGACATAATATGGTAAGTATGGCTAAGTGATGCCAAACATTTAAAGCCCAATGAATAGTAAGAACAAAGGCTTGGAGCTATGATAGATAATTGCACATCCAGGATATAATCAGCATGGATGGAAATCAGGATTTTTGTAGGAGCACAATGATAAATGGTATGTGATAGAATGGAATTGAGATAATTCATAACACTATGAAAACTGTAATTCATTTTATAAGCAATTTCAAGCTTTCTAGGTAGGCGAATTACTTGATGAAATTATGTCTTTGAAAGATTTTTCCAAAAATGAATTATTAGTGATATTCCTGGAATTGAAGTGGACAAAACCTAGGAGACTTTTGTAGTTGGCCAAATGGGAGGTATAGAGATTAAGTGGACTAAATGACAATAAAAATACAAAGAAAGGACAGATAAAGATAATCTACAAGTAGAACCGTTAGCACCTGGAGGTTAAATAGGATATGTATAACTGAAGCTAAATTATAATGCTGAACACACTTTGATATATTCATGCTGAATAATAGAGCTTAATTAATGGTAGGGAACTCAAAATTATGGTGCTGCCATTTGCATGAGGAAGCATTAGTAGAGTACCTGGGAATTTGTCTTGACTAATTTTTTTCATACCATTGATGACCAAATTATGAATTGGTACACCATTTCACATCAATATGAAGAAAGTATGTGTGTGTGTGATAAATATAAGTATATTTATATTTGTTAGATAAAATATTTGTTAAATATAAAATATTTATATGTGTGTGTATGTGTATACATATATATACATATAAAACCTAACATAGAGAAGAAATTCATGAGAACAGAATTACTTGCCTTTTTTGAGTATAGTTTACTACTTTTGAATTATTTAAAAATTTAGTATGTTCATAAGTGAATACTGTACATCTATTCAAGTAGCTATTTGCAGACTTTATCAATGATTGTGAATTTTTTATACTTAAAACATGGAAGTCTACAGAGAATCTTGGTGCTTTGATTGTCATGAGATTCCCTTAACTAAATTATTTCATAGCAGTGAGTTCATTGAAATTAAAAGTGTTTTCCCCTTAATTTGTTACAAAGGCATTTTTAAAGATAATTTTAATGTAATTATTGAACATGTAGATATCAACATTTTGTCATTCCTCTGTTCTCAAAGCACAATTCAAACTACTTTGCAAACTTATGCTTTCATGTATTTCCCCAGATTGCAGGAAAAAGTAATCATTCCTGTGCTATTTCTCTGTCATTATTTATTAAATGTATAATCTTTTCACTGAGGAATTAAGTGGGGAAAGCTACTTTACACCACTAGTAGATAAAAGGAGCCAAGTACGAATTGGTATTATTCATTATCAAGTTTTTGTTGTTGTTGTGGTCTGGTCTTTTTCTGAACTTGGCCTTGCTCTTACTTTACTGAAATCGTATACTAACAACAGGGAGATGGCTGATACGGGAGAGGCTAAAAAGTTCAGTCTGTTGGGAGAGGGATTCATTTCAGCCCATCAGTGTTGTTATTCTGCTAAGTGGTGACATAATCCCAAATTCACATTCCCAAGAGATTGGCTCTCAGGATCTCTCCCATTTGCTGACTTGACTGCAAAAGAATGCCAGCTTCTGCCGTAATTGAGGAAAAAGGTTTTCAGGCCAGATTATCATTTCTGAAATGGATCACATAACATATCTAAAAGTGTTAGTATAAACCCAACCTTCTGCCCAGAGATTGTCTTCTTTTAATTAAATAGATTTTTTAAAATTCTGTTTTGTAAGGGCACCATATTTTGGGATAATTTTTTAAACTTCAATAATTTTGATTTTCTAAAAGAAAACAGTTTAAGCAAAACATCATTGTGGATCAGTACTTAATACAGGGGGGGAAAGAAATAAAAACAGAAACAACTTATATGGTTATTGAATATTCTGCAGTGAATAAAAAGAAAAGATTGAAGCTCCATATATGCTCTTTATGTTAGGAAGAATACATGACGTATTAAGTGAATAAGTTAAACTGAAGTCGAATATACAGAATATTGAATTGACCCTGGGACTAATGATATACACATGCAAATATTCCCATACATGTCAATCCACTTGTATATGCTACATAATGTGTACATATGTTACAAAATTATTGATTTTTACTTGTGAAGGAGCTAAGTAAATTTTAATTTTATTTCATAACCTACATTATCTTTTGCAAAATAAAATTTTCTTAGTGTACATATTAAAGCATGTTTTTAATGCATTATATATTTTGTAACTTTATTCCATTTTGATGCATATTTAATATATTTTGCTAAATGCTATATGCATTCAATGAGTGCCCCCAAACCACTAGAAATGTTAACCACAAACGGAAGCCAGGGTAGTGATGGCCAGAGTAGTGCTAGGAAAATCTTGTGAAGCACACAATGGAGACTTAAGACCAGCCAACCGTATCTGTCAGAAATTTGTGGTGGGTGAAAACCCAAAACACATTTGGTCAAGTTCTATGTTTCAGGATAAACTTTACCCATATGTTTTTGATTCATTTACATGTAATTCATTGAACTGACATTCTAAAAGAGTTATTTGATGCATAAGGAGATTTTTGTGCCATAATTATATGTGATATATGTAATACAATGTATAATAATTTAGAGCAGAACTTGTGTTTTGCCATGTTACAGATTCCAAGCACATGTTTCTTCCTGATGAATCACTGAGCTTGAACAGAGGTATTGTATGACTCACTGAGTCAAGCTACAATTGAGATTTATATCAGTGCATTGTTTGTACATTTTTTTAAAAAAGTTTGTTTTTCTGTGCCTCAGTTTCCACGATGGTCAAATTAGCATGATTATTTTTATTAAAATTAAATGATGGTCATGTATCACCTGGCCAGTATGGCTCAGTGGATTGAGCGTCATCCTGTGGACTGAGAGGTGGAGGTTCAATTCCTGTCCAGGGCACATGCCCGGATTATGGGCTCGATCCCCAGTAGGGGGCGTGCAGGAGGCAGCCAATAGATATTTGTTTCTCACATTGATGTTTCTATCTGTTCCTTCCTCTCTCTCTAAAAAAATCAATAAAACATATTTTTTAAATGATGGTTATGTAGCAGAAACTATAACTATAACATTTATTAACATGAAAATAATTAGTTCCTAGAATTTGCATTTGGAAATATATTGAAACACCAATTTTCTATATTGTCTTTCAACTTGAAGGGTAGACTTGCTAGAAATTTTATGACCTATATACTCTGAGAAGATTTATGGATACTCAATTATATTCATAGTTGTTGTAATGGCAAAAAGTAAAATGAAATTTCACAGTTTGTTCATATTTCTCACTAGCCCCTCAAGCCTCAGACATTGTAGCCTGCTTTGGGGAGTAAAATTGTATTTTCTTTCTTGAGCATTTAAAGTGTGAGATGCAATTCAAAGCATTCTTACTTTTATTTCTTATATATAATTAAACCATTTCTTCCTATTTGTAAAGACAGATTTGACTTTTCTTGTTGTTCCTGTGATATAATTTTTTGTATGCAACTCTCTTAACCTGGAATTTATTTTACTGTGTGGAATAATGTGAAGCTTCAATTGTCTCTTTTTAATTTGTACAGGCAAAGTACCTCCTTTGCATTTGCAAGGTTTTTTGTTGTTGTTTTTTTCTTCATTTTGGTATTGTAGTAAAAATTGGAATTGTTGTTTCCCTAAGTATGTTTTTTTTTTCCTTCTGGATTTGACATGCTATTCATAAAGTTCTCACTTTCAGATTTTTAGTTGGATATTAAGAAGCAGACCCTGAAGTGAGTCCACTATAAAGTTTCTGAAATCATTAAATGGAGGCAAAATAGAAAAAGACACCTAAAAAGATGAAAAGCTTCAAACTGGACTATAACTAAATCATAATATAGCAAATAAACTTGATAAATATGAGTTACAAGTCAAATATTATCAAATTAATTGGTTTTCAGAGAAATGAGTCTAGTGATTAAGAGCAGAAAAAATCGTATCTTCAAACAAATCAATACAATTTTAATATGGTATTGGAAATGATATAAATATTAAGTTCTAATGATATCAATGTTTTGAATTGTAAACTAAATCACTAACTGATGATTATTTTAAGGTTACATATTAAATTTGTGGCAGAGGCTATTTGCTCACCTATTTACCTGAAAAATAGATAGATTAAAAGTATTGAAATGTATGCAGGTGAGTTAACAGTCTGCGAGAGTATTATCCCTCAAAATGCATGCATTAGCCAGGATTGTACAGTTTGAGAACAACTGAAATACAACTGTTGGTCAGGCATTTATTGGAAGGGTAACGGTGTAGTACTCTGAGTTGAAGAATGAGTTGCCTCTTTTCTCTATTTCTATCCTCTTGTTAACATTTTCTCAGATCATTGATGGTTTCAGAACTCCAAACTCATATCCTTACATCTTCTTGACCAGAAGGGAAAGGAGATCTCTCTCTCCCAGCTCTAGTTTAAAATATCTTGAAGAAATCAAATGGACCAGGTTTTAGTCAAATATCCATCCCCAATCAATGTGACAAGTGGGGTAGTTATTTCTACCAACCTAGTAATAATTATAGCTATTACTTGCTATATAATAAGAACTGTGAAAGTCACTTTGTATGGACTATTTCAATCATTATTATAGTTTCATTAAATGGATACCATTATTATTCCTAATTTACAAATGAAAAGATGGCACAGAGAAATTTAGTAACTTACCTAAGGCCACACAGCTGAGAAGTGATGAGCAAGGCAATCTGAACCTAGAGCCAGGCTTTAATCATGATAGTGGACTTGATGCTAACAGAGGTGAACCTTTCCAATCCGTACCATGGTTACAGCCAAAATCAGGCATTGTCACACAGACTCTTTTTGTTTTATATTTTCATTGAGTTTTTAGCAAGAGAGGAAGGGAGAGGGAGAAAGAGAAAGATTGAGCTGCCTCCTGCATGTCCCCTACCAGGGATCGAGTCCTCAACCTGGCATGTGCCCTGACTGAGAATTGAACCAGCGACCAGGTCAGGGGATAATGCCCAACCAACAGAGCTACTATACACTGGTCAGAGCATCATATAGACATTTGAAAACCCTTCAGTGACAGTAGCCATGACTTAACCACAGTCACATATACAGCCTCATTCTCCACAGTATACTTGCACAGTGGAAATTGTGAGAGCAAAATTAACACTATTGAACTTATAGTTTGCCTTCTTTTCCTTCTCTTTCTTCTTGTGTAGTCTGTTCATCTAAACTCTCCTCAATTGGATGCACATGAAATACGACTCTCTAGCATGCTATGTGTACCTCTCCATACTCAAGTGAGTTGGTGGTAGTATGTTTATTGAGAATGGGAGAAGAATATGCATACACTCAATTGAGATGGTGCAAAGGGGTGTGGAATATCTCCTGGGAATAAAAGATGGTGGCCTGGAAGACAACTTTCTCTATTTTGCCACTTTTCTTATTTAGGAAACTATAATAAAAGGTGAAGGAAACTCTAACATTTATTTGGTGACTTCTATGTACCAGGTACTCATTCATTAACTCTGTTCATTTTTATAAACTCTCCTGTAAGGGAGATAATACTAGCTTTACTTTATGGATAAGTATACCCAAGCTCAGAGAGGTTAATAACTCTCCCCAGACCACAGCAGTAGGAAAGAATAAAGAAGAGAAAGGGAATTGAGCTCTAGCCAGTTTGGTTCAGCAGTTAGAGCATCGGTCCACGGACCAGTAAGTTGCCAGTTCTATTCCTGTCAAGGGCACATACCTCGGTTGCGGTTCATCCCCAGTCATGGTTGGGGTTGTGCAGGAGGCAGCCACTTGATATGTCCCTTTGACGTCGATGTTTCTCTCTGTCTCTCTCTCTCTCTCTCTTCCTCTTTCTCCCTCCCACTCTATCTGAACTAAAATGGAAAAATGTCCTTGAGTGAGGATAAAAAAAGAAAGGGAGGTGAACAGTGACCTGAATCCAAAATTCATTTTTTCTACTATAACAAACAGAAAATGGGCCTTTTACATTTTAATAAGAAAAATCACCCAATTTTCCTGGGAAGTGGTCTTCAATAGAACATAAAAGTAGATTCTGTGTTAGAGAACAGTTTGCCAATTTTAATAGTGATAAAAAAAATTTAACCATCATTTTTTTTTTATCTTTTGGATGAAGTGTATTTTTTCTAAGTCACCACTTATTGATTAATTTGTTTTTGTTACAGATGTTTCTCATTTTTTCCCCCATGTACACCCTCCTTCTCTACCCACCCCCCTGCCCCATTCCCAGCTTTGTTATTTATGTCCATTGGTCATGCATATATGCATGTAAGTTCTGTGGTTTTTCTCTTCCCCCCCTAACCCCCTTTCTCTGAGGCTTGTCAGTCTGTACCCCACCTCTATGTCTCTGGGTTAATTTTGGTCATCAGTTTGTTTAGTTCATTATATTTCACAAATAAGTGAGATCATGTGATATTTGTCTTTCTCTGCTTGGCTTGTTTCACTTAGCATAGTACTCTCCAGGCCCTTCCATGCCATCTCAAAGTATAAGAGATCTTTCTTTCTTACAACTGCATAGTATTCCATTGTGTACCTGTACCACAGCTTTTGTATCCACTCATCTACTGATGGACACTTGGGTTGTTTCCAGATCTTAGCTATGGTAAATAGAGCTGCTATGAATATAGGGGTACATATATTCTTTCTGATTGGTGTTTTAGGTTTCTTAGGGTATATTTCTAGAAGTAGGATCACTGGGTCAAATGGCAGTTTAATTTTTAACCTTTTGAGGTAACACCATAGTGTTTTCCACAGTTTTTGCACCAGTCTGCATTCCCAAGAGCAGTGCACTACAGTCCCCTTTTCTGCATACCCTCGCCAACACTTGTTGTTTGATGATTTGTTGATGGCGGCCATTCTGACACGTGTGAGGTGATAATTCATAGTTGTTTTACTTTGCATCTCTTTGATGATTAGTGATGTTGAGCATTTCTTCATATGTCTCTTGGTCATTTGTATGTCCATTTTGGAGAGTTGTCTATTTAGGTCCTCTGCCCATTTTTAAATTGGGTTCTTTGTCTTCCTTTTGTTGAGTTGTACGAGTACTCTATATATTTTGGAAATTAACCCCTTATCTGATGCATCGTTGGTGATTATGGTCTCCCATATAGTGGGATCCCTTTCAGTTTGATGGTTGTTTCTTTTGCTGTGCAGAACCTTTTGAGTTTGATGTAGTTCCATGTGTTCAGTTTTTCCTTTGTTTCTCTTGCCTTAGGTGTTGTATCAGTGAAAATTCTGCTGCATATGATGTCTGAGATTTTGTTGCCTACATTTTTTTTCTAGAATTTTTATGGATTCACAAGTTATATTTAAGTCTTTTATCCATTTTGAGTTTATTCTCGTGTATGGTGTAAGTTGGTGTTCTAGCTTCATTTTTTTGCAAGTAACTGTCCAGTTTTCCCAACACCATTTATTGAAGAGACTGTCTTGACTCCACTGTATGCTCTTGCCACCTTTGTCAAATATTAATTGAGCATATTGTCTTGAATTCATTTCTGGGTTTTTTATTCTGTTCCATTGATCTATCTACCTGTTCTTGTGCCAGTACCAGGCTGTTTTGATTACAGTGGCTTTGTAGTATAATCTGAAATTTGATAATGTGATCCCTCCTACTTTGTTCTTCTTTTTGAAGGTTGCTGTGGATATTTGAGGTCTTTTTTGGTTCCACATAAACTTTTGGATTGTTTGTTCTAGTTCTGCGAAGTATGTCATTGGTATTTTGATGGGGATTGCATTGAATCTATATATTGCTTTGGATAGTATGGACATCTTAATGATGTTAATTCTTCCAATCCATGAACAAGGTATGTACTTCCACTTTTTTATATCTTCCTCTATTTCTTTTTTTAATGACCTGTAGTTTTCTGCGAATAGGTCCTTTACTTCTTTGGTTAAGTTTATTCCTAGCTATCTTAATTTTTTTGCTGCGATGGTAAATGGAATTTTTTTTTTTTAGTTTCTCTTTCTGTGATTTTATCATTTTTGTATAAGAATGCCATTGAGTTCTTGATGTTAATTTTGTATCCTGATACTTTGCCAAATTCATTTGTTAAGTCTAGTAGATTTTTGATGGAGTCTTTAGGGTTTTCTGTGTACAATATCATGTTATCTGCAAATAATGACAGTTTCACTTCCTCTTTTCCAATTTGGATCTCTTTATTTTTTCTTTATGTCTAATTGCTGTGGCTAAGACTTCCAGTACTGTGTTAAATAAGAGTGGCGAAAGTGGGCATCCCTGTCTTGTTCCCGTTCTTTAGGGGAATGCTCTTAGTTTTTGCCTGCTGAGTACGATGTTGGATGTAGGTTTTTCATATATGGCCTTTATTATGTTGAGATATGATCCCTCTATTCCCACATTGATGAGCATTTTTATCAGAAATTGGTGCTGGATTTTGTCGAATGCTTTTTCAGCATCTATTGATGTGATCATATGGTTTTTACTATTCATTTTGTTTATGTGGTGTATCACATTTATTGATTTGCCAATATTGTACCATCCTTGCATGCCTGGATGAAACCCACTTGGTCATGATGAATAATTTTTTGATGTATTGCTGGATCCGATTTGCTAATATTTTGTTAAGGATTTTGGCATCTGTGTTCATCAAGGATATTGGCCTGTAGTTTTCCTTCTTTATAGTGTCTTTATCTTTAGCCATCATTTTTAATGAGACTACAAAATATTCAACTTTAGCCCAGCCAGTGTGGCTCAGTGGTTGAGTGTTGACTCATACACCAAGGGGTCACCAGTTCCATTCTCAGTCAGGGCACATGCCCAAGTTGTGGGCCCGATTCCCAGTGGGGAGCATGTAGGAGGTGGCAGTCAATGTTCTCTTTCATTGATGTTTCTATCTCTCTTTCCCTCTCACTTCCTCTCTCTCTAAAACCAATAAAGAGAAAAAAATAAAACCAATAAAGAAAAAAAAATTCAACTTCAACCTACTAATGAATAGAAAACATACATTTCTTGTAGAGAAAGGTTTTGTGTCTTCATTACATTTGTTTGTTTAAAGCAAGGATTGTTCACTGCCACCCTTCAGCTCTCTCTAAATGTAACTTGCCCAAACTCTGTGTGTGTGTGTGTGTGTGTGTGTGTGTGTGAGAGAGAGAGAGAGAGAGAGAGAGAGAAAGAGAAAGAGATAAGAAAAAAGAGAGAGATATAAAAAAAACAGAAATGAAATCCCCAATAATTTAGGGTGGTCTAAATCACCTGATGCATTGCAAAGGAGGAATTTTGCTCTGAATAGGATGGTTTATGGTCTGTTACCTGGCAATTTGGAAAGATTTGCATTACACTGATAGCGCATTATGCAGTAACTGTGTTTTGTTAGATATTCATTTATTTTAATGCAAGTTTGCTTTATCCTGCTAGTTTGTTGACTGTTCCTTGCTAAGTGGGTCTGTAATCTAAACTTTAAAGGAGGATTAAGCTTCATGGTATTTACCTAACTAAGCATTTTCATTGTGTTATCTTTATATATATTGGTTACCTAGGGTGGTAATGGGGGTGGGAGGGGTATTATGCTCCTTTTTATGGGCCTTCCTGTTACTTTTGAATGAAAACCTTTGTGGGTTTTTTTAAATTCTGTTTTATGATCTGAAACTGTCAGTTTAATAGAACCAAAAAGTTAACGTAGACTACAATGCTTTTAATACTTTTTATGCTATTGTATCTACATATAAATAACAGAAGAAATACAACATAATTCATCTTCTCTCTTTTAAACTCTGAAATAGCATGGATAGTTAGTGGAACAACGAAATTATAATGGCAACTCTGCTAGCCATATTTGGACCACACCTTTTCTGAAATCATAGTGATTTTCAGTACCCTTTGAATATTAAGTTGCACTCTTAATAGAAAACCTGTTTATCTCTTCTGGATGATGCTTATAACCCCCAAGATAAACAAAAAATATAACTACATTTTAGAGACTTTTTAATATTAATTGTTTATAAGTCAGTAGAGACAGAAGAGAGTAAAAATGTTTTAGAGAAAAAGGGGGAAATCTAATGTTATTTTGAGTAATTGCCTCTCAATAAAGTTCATTCACTTCTTTTGAAATCCTAAATATACTAGTTCAGTTTTTTCAAGTGAACTTATCATATATCACATGATTTCCATATCTTCCTTTATAAAATTTTTTCTAACAGCAACCCTGTCTCCTGTGAATTCTGAGCCCTCCACAATGGCAGGGTTAAACACATTGGTTTTAGTTAGTTAATGTGACCCCTTTCCCTTCCAGGGATTGGTTTAGGAGGGGGAGTGGGTGAACTAATCTAGATAACGACTTATTTGAAGAGCTCTGTTAGGAAATAATTCCTGGCTTGGAAGAAAAAAAAAAAAGACTGAAGGAAGAAATAAGTCTCTCTGTCTCTGATCATCATGCGTGAGTGGATGATTCTTAGAATTGCTGCAGCCAGTTTGCCACCATGAGGCTGTGAGTATGAGGACAAAGGCCAGTTTGCTGTGGTTAGTAGAGGGAAAAAAAAATATTTTTAAATCCCGACTCTTTCAGCTGTACATATGGAATTGAAATATTTACAGGCTTTCTGTTATGTGAAACCATATACTATTTAAGTCTTGAAAGCCAGAGATTTCTGTTACAAGCCACTAAGCACATTTAAAATGATATTCTTTATCCTTTGCATAATATGCTACAGACAGATGTATTAAGATAGGTTTGTCATTCTAGAGCTTTCTGAAATCTAAGTTGGCAGGTGGAGATGAAAGATGGGAAAAAGAGAAATTGTACTGATGTAGAATAATGACCATATAATATATAAACCTTATATATTATAAGTGAATAAAATGTGTGCTGAGATGAACTTCATTTTTGAACAAGGAGACAAACTTTGCTGCAAGACAGTATTTAGGAAGACAGGCACCTTATAAATTCTCTTAGGAAGAGAAATGCTCTAAGTCCACACACCTTTTGACAAAAATGAGGTAGTATAAGCTCTCTCTTGACAAGTGGTGGCACACACTGAATTGAGAGGACAGGTGACTGGAGGAACACATGAGTACAAGAGAACAATGTAAGACCAGTGTATTTGAACTTGAGATATGTGAGGTTGAGATTGAGCTAGAAAAGTAGGTAGTGATCAAGATGTGGAGAACCCTATGGAATATGCAGATACATTTATTATAATAAGGTAAAGTCTGGTGAAGGGAAGAAAATAAAAGAAAGTGTTTTTTACTTAAAAAGGTGACACTTTGCCCTGGCTGGTTTGGTTCAGCGGTTGGAGCGTCAGCCTGCGGTCTAGAGAGAACTGGGTTCGGTTCCCGCTAAGGGCAAGAAACTTGGTTGCAGTTTGTCCCCGGCCCCAGTTCGGGTTGTGCAGGAAGCAGCCACTCGATGTGTCCCTTTCACGTCGATGTTTCTCTCTCTCTCTCCCTCGCACTCTATCTGAACAAAAATGGAAAAATGTCCTTGGGTGAGGATAAAAAAAAAAAAAGGTGACACTTTGAAATTTATATATATAAAACATTAATTAGGTCACCAATTAAACAATTCATTTATAAAACAAAACAACACTAAAAATGACATATTTTTGGATCCAGTGATTTCATTTCTAGGAATGTAGCTTAAAGAAATAATATGAGATGTAGTAGAAGATTATGTACAAGGATGTTTATCGTAGAATTATTTATATTAATAAGAACAGGAAACAACCAAAGTATCCAACAAAAATGGAAAAATTGACTAAATCATGGAACATTAAAATGAAATATAAGAAAGCAATTACAATTATTTATTTGTAGACTATTTGATGCCATGAGAAAATGCTTATAATCAAAGGTTTGGGTGAGGAGAAAAGTATCAGGCAAAAATAAGAGGAAGATCTGATCCTTATTTGGAAAAGGGGGAGGATATTTACATGCATAGACATTCTCCCTCTGCCATACATACAAAATTTAAAAATGGCTAGAATTTGCCTGGCCATTGTGGCTCACTGATTGAGCACTGACCCATGCAGCAAGAGGTCGCCGGTTCGATTTCTGCCCAGGGCACAGGCCCAGGTTGTGGGCCAAATCCCCAGTGGGGGGCATGCAGGAGGTGGCCAGTTGATGTTCTCTCTCATTGATGTTTTTTATCTCTCTCTCCCTCTTCCTTCTTCTCTCTAAAACCAATAAAGAAAAAAATTTTTAAATGGCTAGAATTAAATTTAGTATATCAATAGTATTTATTCTCCGTAAACAATAAGAAATTTTATTGTGCATAGGTAAGTAAACATAGATTGCTTTTACATGATAAAATAATGATTTATAAATAAAAACACAAAAACTTGAAGTACCTTAAATTTAAATTTTAAGGACAAATGTTTTATAAGTACTATGAACAAGAAGAAAATACCTCATTCTCAGTAAATAAGCCATATTTTAGTACCAGTCATAATAGAGATCACATTAAAAATGCCTTCAGGAAAATGCAAAGCAATATCTATATTTCTGTGTAAATAATTAAGTTACAGTTACACTAAAGATTTTATATCTGCTGGAAGTTCTTTGTTACCCACTAGGTCAACAAATAGTTTTAATAGAGAAGGGCATTGTTGAAGTGGAACAAGGTGGGGTAATCCTTCAGATCATCTCAGTGGTATGAGTGGGCTAGCCCTGGTCGTCGTGGCTCAGTTGTTTGGACACTAGCCCCTGAAGCGAAGAGTTGCCATTTGGGGTACATGCCAAGGTTGTTGGCTCAATCCCAGGTAGAGGTTATACAGGAGGCAGCCAATCAATATTTTGTTCTCACATTGATGTTGCTCTCCCTCTCCCTTCTACTCTCTCCAAAAAAAATCAATATGAAAAAAAATAAAAGAAAAAGGAAAAAGAGTGGCCTATTTCCAGAGAGACTCTAGCAGTTGGGGTAACTCCTGGTAAAAACTGAGAAATTGATCAATTAAAATAAGTAAAGCAGAGCCTAAGGTCATGTATCCTACTTCTTTTTCTTTCCGCAAACTATAAAACATATTCTTACTAACTCCCTTTCTATATGAATAATAAGAAAAATAGTGCTAAGAATACCTATCTTGCTCAAAATCCTCATTTTAGATCAGTGAAAATGTATTAAATGTTTTCTAAGTCACAAAATTATTTAGTGACAGCAAGGTTCTAAGATCCTAGGCTCTAGATTCTCAGGACAATTTTAATTCCACTAAACCATCATGAGTTGGTGATTAAGGAAAGTTTTCACATCAATACACAGTAACTGGTCCATAAAAGTGCCCCAATGTTTTGTTTTATGTAAGTGAATAAGTAATGTAAGACCCACTGTATTGGATCTAAACATTTCCTGGGTTTGAATCCCATTTCTTCTGTTGGTTATCAGTATCACATTGTGTTTGTCTCTTAACCTTGCTGTGTCTCAGTTTCTTATATGCAAAATAAAGAGATTGTATTAAATACTTTCCAATGTATTTGATGATATTTAACAGCTATCATATGCAGAATTACATAACTGGTGAAAAGAGCATCGCTCTGACAAAGACATAATCTTTATTTATATCTTGCTCATTCAAATGTTTCATCTTCCCAGAAGTCCCAAAGAAATAACTTGAGATATTGAAACCAAATAGTGGCTGGACAACTATTGCATATCTCTAAGCATTTACAGTAAGTAAAACAAACATACAAACAAAAACAAGTATAAATGAATTGAGGGATATTTCAAGGGTTGAAATGTATAAGAATCTTTGTTTTCATTGGGAAATGTACACAGTGAAAATGTGAAAGTAGAGCAATTTGATGACAAGTACATATAAGGAATTCTCTAGAAAGTCTTAATGCATGTAATTATTTCTGAAAGTCTTTTATGAAATTTGTTTGATAACTAAGTTGTGAATTTAAATAAGAATGAAGATACTGGAATGCTGACATACAGAGAGGGGCTTCTCTGTTACAATCTGTATCTGTAGGGGAGACAAATACCCTATGTTAAAGAGAGTTAATTTACTCTCACAGTAAAGAACTATCACTCTGTATAACTAGATTTAAACCCACCCCTCCCAAATTGGGGGATGTGGTAGATGAAAAGTTTTCTGAAACTTCCTAAATTAAGCTTTGTTTGAAAGTAGAAACAGTGGTAGGGATAATAATAGAATCTATTTTATAAGGTTATTGTAAAGGTTAAATGGATTAATACAGATAAATCCTCAGTTAGCATAATGTTCAGCACACAGTACTAAATAAGTGTTAGCTATTAATGTTATTGTTGTCTTTGTCATTGCTTTTTGTTTGTGTTATTATTTGGTCTGAAATATATTTAGATTGATCTCAATACATTTCTGACAAATTAATTACAATTTTCTGGTAAACAAATGTCCTCTGTAACTTTTCAGTTACATGGTTTTCATTTACTTTTGCAAAAAACAATTCATTTTGTCCACCAGAAAAATAAATTTATTTAAGGTTAAGCATTCAGGAAGTCTCTTATTTGCTGTAGCAAAAGCATGTAAAACTGTATTTTCCTGCTAATTAAGATGAAATAAAATTCAAACTACTAATTTTTGAGTTTCAGCCATTAATGCCTGACCTTCTCATCTTAGAGATAACTTGCTCTTTACAGTATATTTTGTAAGTGGGGAGAATATTGAAATCATCTGAAATCTAAGCTTGATACCTAAACATCTTCCTACGCAACTGAATTTTAACTTCTAAGAATCAAATTCCTATTTGCAAGTACCTAAGAAATATGAATCACCTTTCAGTTCACTGAATGACACTCATCTTGAGGTAACTGAGATACAGTATTCAAGCAATAACAAGTTACTTTCACATTCTAGAAAGCAACCACCCTACTAAACCAAGTAAAGGGAGTTACCCCATTATTTCCTTTCTGCTTTCAGTATGAATGAAATCAGTCCCACATAATGTCTTCTACGTCCTAAAGACAATTCTAACTAATTTCCACATGAAATTAAGATTTCAGGAAACAATTTGTAGTTTTTTAATAGTTTTTGTTGTTGTTAAACTTTTATTAAATGAAACTGTAAGAAAACAGTTCTTCTCTAGCTGATGAAACAAAGGATATATTTCAGAATTTATATATTTAGAAGTTCTTTGATTTAAAGAGTTTTAAAAGTTTTACTTTGAGTGAATTTTAATAAGTTGCATTTCAAAACTCTTAAGTATTTATAAGGGGAAATGAGAAACAAATGAACAATTATTGAGTGTACAGGATGAGGCAAAATTAGGTTCACAGTTCATATGGAAAATAACATAATAATTAATATGTAATAGAATAAACTCTGCTTCCCATGTTCACAAAAGCCTACTTTTGCACTATCCTATTAAAAAATGTAAGGCTCTAAGTAGTTAACAATATGATTTATCTGATAGTTTTTCTGGTTTAGATTTTGACTATTGGCTATAATATACATAAGTTATCATAAAAATAATTGTTGTTTTAAATTCACTTTATATAGCACTGGAAAATTTATGTCTTTACTTTTTTCTTTATCCTCACCCGAGGACATTTTCCCATTTTTTTATTCAGACAGAGCGGGAGGAAGAGAGAAAGAGAGAGAAACATTGACGTGAAAGGGACACATCGAGTGGCCGCCACCCGCACAACCCAACCAGGGCCAGGGACAAACTGCAACCGAGGTACATGCCCTTAGCAGGAACTGAACCCGGGTCTCTCTGGACCGCAGGCTGACGCTCCAACCGCTGAGCCAAACCGGACAGGGAAGTCTTTACTTTTAAAAATACTCAGTGAAAGGGGAACACTTCCATGATTTCTATATTTTGTTTACCTTTCTCTTTCAGTGCAGCTGTCTAACCCAACACTCCACATTGTATTTAATCCTAATTCTGTTTTTGCAACATACAAGTTGGATACGTTCTGTTTCATTTATACAATAAACATGATGCTGTTACTGAGAAAGAAAGACTACATTACATGGAAACTGCTCAGAATTATTGGTCGTAAGTCTTTGGTTAAGTAGTGCATGAAGATACTATGTCTGACACCATGAAATAGACACCAACAATGCCTTGCCTAGAAGTAGTCATAGAGTGTTAGGGATAGAGGGGCCTATGGCATCGTATCTCAGTTATTTTGAACAGAGAAAACTATGCCAGAATGGTTAAATAATTTTTAAAAATCAGAATAGGAGGTAGAGTTGGGACTAAACCCCAAGACTTCTCCAAGTTCTCATTTTTGACTGTTTATTCAGTTTTTTTTCCCAATATACTTGCATTATATTTTGATGGGAGTGTTTCTGTTGCCTTCCGTAATGTGTTTCAAACACTGGTTTTGAAGCTTGTAATTAACAGTGGCCAAAGGCATACATACATCACACAATTTGGGTACTAGACCAAATTTTCCTCCTGTATTCTGGCAGTCCACGGGCTGTAGGCTTTATTTCTGTGAAATAACCAAAGTGAACTTGAATATTCAGTCCTAAAAGCTTTTATTTAAACCAATTTCACCCTATTTCATTTGAACAGTAGGGGCTGCTGTTACTAATAAACACTATGTATCCTTTATAACCAACAACCCCAATTTAGACTGCACAGTACAAAAGTCAAATCTATCCTAACCTTCAGATATCAGTTTTATTTATCCATCTTTATGATATACTTTAGTTTATGTATAAAGATAGGCCAATGCAAACGACTAACCAGTGCCTTTAAATATTTTTTTTATAGAACTTTAGAGCTACAAGACTAGTAATATCAAACTCTGCAAATGAGGAAAATGTAGCCTAAGGAGAAAATCTGACATATTCACCATCACACTGGGATTAACAATGTGGCTGAAACATAAACCCACCTTATGCCAAGATCTGTAACATTTCCCCTATTTCTAAAATCAGCTGGATGTTTAAATGAGTAATCTAGAAGTGTAGGATGTTAATTTTTTGGTAAGAAAAGAAAACTCAAACTATTCAGAATTAACTGAACATAACCACTTATTTGACATTAGAAATATATTCATATATTTAAAGTTCTATCCCTAGATTGTTAGTTTATTTTTAAATTTTTCTTTATTGATTTTTTTTTTTTCAGAGAGAGAGAAAGGGAGAGGGAGAGAGAGATAGAAATATCGATGGAAGAGAATATCAATTGGCCGCCTCCTGCATGCCCCCCACCAGGTATCAGTCCCACAACCTGGCCATGTGCCCTGACCCGGAATCGAACCAGCGACCTCTTGGTGCATGGGTTAATGCTCAAGCACTGAGCCACACCAGCTGGGCTGTTAGTTTATTTTTAAAGGATAACTAGGATACTAGAATATATGCAATAAGTTTTCCTCCCGTATTTTAAATGTACCATAAAAAGAATGATAAAATTTAAACTCTGTAGCATAAAATGTTCTCTGTGAGCCACTTGAACTTTACTTCTTTGTTTAATAGATGGCTGTATTTCAAATTCTAAAGCAATAGATTTTAAGGACAATAAAGCAGTGTCAGCTATTTGGTTTAAGAAAATAATTTGAAAGCCATCAGAGAATTTAATCTGAGACCAAAAGCTAGCTATAATTATATCTTCTTCCTGTTTGTCTTTTACTATTTATCTTTTGGGACTATCACTACGTTAGAGGTGGGAAGAATTGATTGGATGAATGTGGAAGTTTATTAGAAGCAACAATCCTGCTGTGTCAAGCAATAATACATCTGTAAATAAAATTTACTAAGATCTCTCATTTATGAAGCATGCATCGAAGCAGGGGAGACAGACTATAACAATAAATATAACAACCAAGTAAAGTATATATGTTAGAAATAAATAAATACAATGAGTAAAATATAGTACACAATTAAGAGAATTCAAGTTCTAGAAATAGAGGGCTGATTCCAGATGCTTAAAATTAGTCTCATTGAAAAGAACACATTTGAGCAAACACTTGAAAGATATTAAGGATTTTGAAATTCAGATATCTGGGAGAATAGACACAACAGTGGTCATAAGGCTGTCACATAGTTAACAGGTTAGAGAAATAACGAGGTTTGCATGTCTGAAGAGTAATGAAAAAGGGACAGAGTTTTAAGATATGAAGTTAGAAAGTCAATGAGATCCTGATTATGTAAGAGCATCTAGGCCGTTATCAATCCTTTGTGTTTTACTCTGAGTGAAATGGGCATGCTATGGAGTATTTTGAGCAGAGAAGGGGCATAAACTTTCCTGTGTTTGAAAGGATCATTCTGGGACCTCTGTAGAAATTAAATGTCAGGGGTGAGGGCATTGCAAGCAAGGAGACAGGTTAGGAGAATACTGCAGTAATCCAGGCAAGACATGATGGTGACCAGACCAGATGGCAGCAGTGAAGGTGGTAAGAATGGTTAGCTTGTGTCTGTATTCTGAATGTGAAGTCCACGTTATCTCCTCATAGGCTGGATGAGAATATGAGAGTAAGGGTAGAATCAGTGATGTTTCCAAGGATTTTGCTGTGGACAACTGGAAAGAGTGAGTCTTCATCATTGAAAAATAAATGCTGTGGATTGGGACAGAAGAATTCAAGTTCAGTTTAGAAACATTGAGTTTGATGTGCATATTAGATATCCAAATGGAGAGATCTGGCTTGGAGGTAGAAATTTGAGAAAAAACATGCTATTTAAAGTCACAGAAATGGACAAGATTGCCACAAAAAAATAAGTGAAGCCTGAGAAGAAGAAAGATCCAAGGATTGAAGCCTGGAGCACTTTGTCTGAGAGAAAAGAAGAACCAGCTAACAAATTTGGGGAGTAATCAATAAGGTCAGAGAAAAATAGGAAAATGAGATGTCTTGGAAGCAAAGTGAAGAAAACATGTCAAAGATATGTGAGTGAGCAATTGTTTCAAATGATGCTAAGAGGTTGAGCAAAATGGGAATTGGGCATTGTTTTTAGCAAAGTAGAAATCATTGGGATGATTACACATACACATCTTAGTTGGTCTAGAACAGTTCCAACTGATGTTTGTTGCCATCCAAAGTATACTCATTTAGGTATACTCACTTGGGAGAAGAGGGATAAAGCAATAGGGGCCTACATTAATCTTAGTATCTTTAGTTTCTGGCTTTTCACCTAGTACAGTATCTGATATCTACTTCTCTAACAAGCCATTTGAAATTGAATTTTCAGTGGGACTGTCTTTATTGTTCACTTTAGGCCTCCCAACTGCCTGGTTCATAACTTTCCCAGCTCTGGTATCTCAGTTTTTCAGGGAAATCCCGTGGAAAACGACAGCGGACATTTCCAGAACTTCAGCTTAGATGAGATACCTAGAGCCACTTGCTCTTGAAGAAAGTGAAATCAAATAAATTAAGAGCCAAAAAGTCATTATTAGATTTGCTAACAAGGAGATCATTGCTGCTTTTTGCAAGTGAAGTTCAAAAGAACTGCTTTGACTGGAATCCAGATTATAGTGTGCTGCAACAATCCCCAAAAGGAGGTGGTAGCAGACATAGCAACAGTAGACAAATCTTTGAATACATTTGGTTCAACAAGAATCAATGGATTGTTATAAATGTATAAAAAGGGAGGGAAAAGAGTTTGTTCTGTTCTGTCTTGCTTTGGGAGAAGACTTAACTAATATTTGCAAACTGAGGGATAGGAGCCCATGGAAAGGGAATAGCTAATAATTTTGGAGAGAAAAGTTATTATTCATGAAATGTGGATTTTGGAAGAAGGTACTAGTTCAGGTTGGAAAGTTGACAATATCTGAATAAATGTGAGTCAAATCATACACCTCATAATTTGAAAATATTACATGGAAGCAAATCAAATATAATACTTAGACTGATTACTGTTTATAGGAAAAGACATTGAGAATTACTTACCAATTTATGCTTTTTAGGAAAAGAAAGTGTTCTTTCTGAATTCTAACCACAGCTGGCTTTATTTTAGTTCCTGAATTCTCTCTGCTTAGAAGACTTTTCCCACAACTCTTTGCCTGACTTATTCTGGTCAACCTTCAGAGATAGTCGAATCCCTCAATCATACACATATTCTTAAAACTCAGTCTTATTTCTTCATGGTCCTTTTAGTTCTAAACTCCAAGTGAGAAGAGACAGTTCATTTTGTTCTCTATATATTGGTGCTTAGATAGCAGTGTTTTCAACACATAACGCTTGGTAGGTATTTTCTAAAATGAGTAGAAGTAACATTCCAAAAGCACACCCCAAAATCCTGACAACATGTTCGCAGATATTTTTTATTTTACCAGCTCTGGTCATAGTTGTTCTTAATTTAGTCCTATAGTATTGTGTTTAAATAAGTACATTGATCTTTGTTCTGTTTACTTAGTTTTTTTTGTTTTTGTTTTTGTTTTTGTTTTTGTTTTTTTTAGGAAGGGTGCTGGGGAATATTTCTAAAGAAAAATGAAACAATCTTCAGTGAAGTTAGCAGGATTTATCTTTATAACTATAACCTAGTTTGCCTTAGCCTGAGAGACTTGTAAAATAGAGTGTTTATTCAGGTGGTATTTTTATTAGGATACCTTTTTTGGGGTCTTTTTGGAATTTGGGGGCCAGGTACTGGGGGGTTGTTTTGTTTTGGAGAAATTCAGGTTTACTCACCAGTAATACCAATGGCTGTGCATGTGCCTTAAAAGAGAGCTCTGAAAAGACACACCTGACACCCACACTGCGACCGCACCTTCCAGTTGACGTTTCTGTTCACAGTTTTCGTGAACTTGAGATAAGAATTAATAATCCTGGAATAAACCACTGTGCCAGTGACATTTTAGTTAAAGTTGAACAATGCTAATTTTAAAATATGATACTGTACTTCGGTGTGAAGAGCCAGAATACACACAAATAGAATTGCGAAACATTAACCTTTTGCTACCTGGTAAAACTTTCTGGTAAATATGAGGTGATATGTGAGTGGGGAAATGGATTGTGACGTTTGTGTGAAGTGATAGTATGAAAGTACGCACTTCATGTTGTGCAAAAGAAGTTCTTCTTTTACTGTCTTTAGGAGAGAATTGCACTATAGAGGTGGTTAACTAAATTATACTACCTTATTTTTAGTTAGTGGTTTGTTTGTTTTTTGTAATATTTTTATTCTAGAAGAAAATGCATCCCTTCACCCCCAGGTCTCATAGTTATTTATTTTAAGCTTTTGCCTCCTTTCAAAGAACAACAATAGTCTACTGACCCCAATTTAGTGGTTAGTCCTTAAAAGGTTAGGTTGTTTATTTAATGTTAATTCTGCTAATGAATCATTTTAAACAGATCCAGAAATATGAAAAAAAAAAGGGAAATCCTGGGGAAAAAAGAGCTGGATGTAAGTATATGTGAAAATAACAATATCAGCAAGAATGTGAAAATCGGGACGATAGAGAAGGAGAGAAATCATATATGATTCCTACTATTTTATTGTATTATGATAAAATACCCATTATATTTTTATAATATGTTATGAAAACATATTTGTCCACATCTTTGTTTCCTACACATCTTTTTTTAATGTGTATAAATCTCTGCCTAAGCAAGTGAAAAATTTTCATGCATTTCTGGGAAAAGCAATTGCTGTTGATTTCAAGTGAGGTTCTAGCCAGTAGGGAAAATAGAAAGGTTTGAAACCATCAATGAACTACCAGTGCTCCTTTGATTTTTTTTTAAATCAATATGATAAATTATTTCTTTTATTTTTTTTTAAATTCAGTTCATTTAAACTAAAAAGCAAAACAAAACCCCAAAAACAGGTTACCCATTTCTGAAACGCACAACCAACCACCAATATAATAGAGATCATATGGTATTTGTCTTTCTTTTTTTGATCCTCATCCGAGGACATTTTTCCATTTTTTTGTTCAGATGGAGTTGGGGGCGGGGAGAGAGAGAGAGAGAGAGAAACATTAACGTGAAAGGGACACATCGAGTGGCTGCCACCCGCACAACCCAACCAGGACGGGGACAAACTGCAACCGAGGTACATGCCCTTAGCGGGAACCCCGGTCTCTCTGGACCACAGGCCAACGCTCTAACCGCTGAGCCAAACCGGACAGGGAGGTATTTGTCTTTCTCAGTCTAACTTAATTTCACTTAACATAATGCCTTTGAGGTCCTTCCATGTTATTGCAAATGGCAAGATTTTGTCATTTTTTATGGCTGAATAATATTTCATTGAAAATTTATATATATATATGTACACACATACCACATTTTAAAATGTATTTATCTGATGATGAACACTTAGGTTTTTTTTGCATATCTTGGCTAATGTATATAAATCTGCAATGAACATGGAGTGCATGTATGTTTTCAAATTAGTGTTTTTGTTTTCTTAGGATGAATACCCAGGAGTAGAATTGCGGCATCATATAATAGTTCTATTTTTAATTTTTTTAGGAATCTCCATAGTAGCTGCACCAATTTATATTTCTAATCTTTTTGATAATAGCCATTCTCACAGATGTGAGATGATATCTCATTGTGGTTTTAATTTGCATTTCTGTGATGATTAATTATTTTGAGCATCTTTTCATGTACCTATTGGTCATGTGCATGTCTTCTTTGGAAAAGTGTTTATTCAGATCTTCCCAATCTTTAATTGGATTTTTGTTTTTTGCTATTCAGTTGTATAACCTTTTAAAATATTTTGGATATTAGCTCCTTATCAGATGTATGATTTGCAAATATTTTCTTTCATTTATTAGATTGTCTTTTCATTTTGTTAATAGTTTCCTTTGCTGTGCAGAAACTTTTTAGTTTGATGTACAGAGAACTTGTTTATTTTTGCTTTTGCTTTTGCTTTGGGTGTCAGATTTTTTAAAATCTAACTCAATTCTGACACTGTCTACCTGGTGATAATGACAGATTCCACAGTTTAAAGGCTCAATCCCACAAAACTGTGCCACCTACTTCAGATGCCAATAGAAAGTAGTAGTTTCCAGATTACCCACAACTGCTAATCACTCAGAGGTTCCCTTGACCTCCTTCACTACATCTTAGGTTCCATTAATTTGCTAGAGTGGCTCACAGAACTTAAGAAACATTTTACTTACTACATTAATCACTTCTATAAAAGAATATAACTCAGAAACAGCCTGATGGAAGAGATGCGCAGGGCAAGGTATGGGGAAAGAGGCGGAGCTTTCATGCCCACCTCAGGTGTGCCACTCCCCACCTCTGCACGTGGTCACCAACCTAGAAGATCTCTGAACCCTCTCATTTTGGGTTTTTATAGAGACTTTATTACAGAGGAATGCTTGATTAAATCATTTGCCATTGGCAATTGATTCAACCTCCAGCCTCTTTCCTTTTCCTTTTCCTTCTCCCCAGAGGTCTGAAAGTTTTAACCCTCAAGTTACATGTTTGCTTTCTCCTAGCAATCAACCCTCCCTCCTTGGGTGGGGTTCAAAAGCTACCTCATTAACATAACAAAAGGCACCTTTATAGTTCTTTTCACTTAAAATTCTAAGGGTTTTAGGAGTTGTGTGCCAGAAACTGGAGGAAGACCCAATATTATTTCTTATTGTAAATCATATCACACATATGCAGTGGCATTATTAGAATATTTATGTATGTGTTGTGTGCATATACACATACTTTATAAAATCATGTACCAGAAATGGTGATACATATAATAAATATTTCTCATTTCCTACAAATGATTTCCCAATTCATTGATCACTAATAATACAACCTTAATGTTCCATTTTTTTCTCTATACAGTTACAATTGTTTTTTAATTGGTCTCCCTACTTATCATCTATAATACATTTTACCACTAATTTGTGGAAACTAACCATTACTAGAGATTCTGATACTTAAAACATTTGATATTCCATTGATATAGAACTCTATACAATTATTTTGCATGGCCCCAAAGATCCCACATTATCTGAACAACTATCTACTGCTATAGTTCCACAGATATATGCCATTCAGTATTCTCCTGGCTTCCTCTCAAGGAATATTCTTAAACATATCAAGCTTTTGCAATTCAAGGTCTTTGCACTCAGCTACTTCCTGTTTATCGAACACTATTTCTTCTGTCCGAATCACTTATCTATTCCAAGAGAGCTTTACCCTAGTAAAATTGTTCCATTCCAGTCACTCTCATACATTATTCACTTATTTATTTATTATTATTATCTGTTTCTTGTGTGCTTCTTGAGAACAAGAACCGTGTCATTTCTTTTCATGGAGCCCCAGTGACTGGAATAGTGCCCGTCACACAATATAAGTGCTTACTGAACAACTGACTAAATCTGAGTTTGTGCTACAACTAACAGTCTGTCCATTGAACAATTCTATGTCCCAATTAATTGGCAGGATAAGTTAAATTGAAACTGAAAATCAAGGCCAAAAGAGCAGGAGGAATAGTTTGATTTGGATCGGTAACCCAATGGGAGCATTCTGAGTAATTCTATTGGTGTGGTTGTTTTTTGTTTGTTTTTAAATTTATCAGATACTGAATGTCAGAGCAGCAGACCACCCTATCAGTGACATTATTGCTTCCAACTTTCTTGC
Source organism: Molossus molossus (assembly GCF_014108415.1). Lineage (NCBI taxonomy): Eukaryota > Metazoa > Chordata > Mammalia > Chiroptera > Molossidae > Molossus > Molossus molossus. The sequence goes on along the minus strand of NW_023425344.1, from coordinate 98,069,025 downwards.
CTTCCTTGGCTTAACATTGTTACAAGTGGAACGAGAGGAAATAAAAGGACGAGGAGCAGTAGTTGAAAGGAAGGAGAACAAGGAAGGGCTGAGAGCCAAAATGTGTTGAGAAAGGAAATAAGGCATATGGGGAGTGCCTAGCCATTTGCAAGTTTACCATTTGCCCTGAGGTTAGCTTACTTATCAGATCAAATACAGCTGAAACTGAATTTTTTCTGTGACTAACCTCCAGGGGTGGGGGAGGGAATGTCTCTGTGTTACTTTTATTATTCAACTTAACTTTTTTTCAAGACAACATATTTTCTGACTCAAAATTTTCTCAGGCTTTCAGTGCACAAAAGAGTTTCTTGAGCTAAATAGACAAGATTTGTGGGAGAGCGCACAGCTGATTTAAGTATAGTATATGGAATTTTATCATTCTTGTTTTTTCTTAAATTAATAATACTAGGGCATGATGAAGGAAATCTTCTATATTGACCTCAGAAATACTCATATTTTTTGAAACCAGTGGAAATATCTGCCTAAGAGAATTGCTGTCCAGATATAATTGCCAAGTTAGCACAGGCAATTGCTCACCTTACTAGTTGTAGCAAATTATACTTTAAAAGTAGTGATTTTTTCTGTTTTATGCACAGAGTAAATGTGTAGGTCATGCTCACATAATGTTCAGGGAAAACTCTAATCAATTAAAATAATGATAAGAAAATAATGATCTGAATTTTGAACTTTCTTTAAGAACTGTAACATGTAAATAGATTAGTCTTTAACTAAAATTAAATCAGCTGTTTAATATTAACTCTAATTAAATGATCTTGAGAAATTGTATGACTTTACAAAATGCCTTCTGAGAAGCAAGGCATGTGATGAATTGATAAGATTGCTAGCATGATGGGTTAATGCACTAGATGGCACTAATTGTTTGCCTTTTATGTATTATAAAATCAAATTTAGTGTGACAAAAGAAAGAACCTCACACTTGAAATGTTTTTATCAGGTATACTTTATGAAATTTCTTTGATATGTTATTTGTAATTTCTCATTACAGCTTTTCAGATCACCAGAAAAAAAAAAAAAGAATTAATTATAGCCACTTTGATATTAAGTGAAAATCAAATTGAAAAATATAATTCCTGGACTTTTTTTAACTTAAAGAAACTAATTTGCTCCAGGCAAGATGCAGAAGTATTCTAGTACAGAGGATTAAGCGATTCAATTCAAGTGAAAAGTTCTGTACCAATTACATGGTTTTTCATGAACTTTACTTATCGAAAAGATTAAAGTTTCAAAAAATAAATAAATTCTTCAGATTTTCTAAACAAAGTCTAAACCTTAAAGCATAATAGAAATTCTGTGCTCTGCAAAAATCTTTCCCTGTGATTTTTAAGTATACAAATGGGAAAAGAGAGAAGGGAATAATGTCTTGTTATTTAAGGAAAAAAACAAGACTATAAAAAAGACAATTTTCAAAATAAGCAGTTTTCAATTAAGTTACCTGACATTTAAAGACAAACTTAACTATTATTGTAGTAAAAAATTAGGCAAAATTATTAATACAATTAATATATACCTACTTAAAAATATATAACATATTGAAGTTAGGGTCCCCAAGTTAATTATAAGTCCATTGGGTTTATTTAAATTTTGATACAATTTAAATTTTCCAATCAAACAGAAACAGTACCTGTTAAGAGTAAAATTTTCCTTGCCTAATGTGGTCGTTGCCACACTGAGTATGAATCACTCACTAACTGGCGCCAATGTTTCAGTGCCTTCAGTTTAGGAATCACTGTGGAATTTCCTAAATCTTTGATCTTCCAAATGTTCAGAAACTAACTAATTGAGAAAAACTGAGTACACATAATAAGAGAGAATATATGAACTCCAAATAATTAATAAAACACATAATATATGATAGTCCAATTGTATTCACGGGGTATATGTTCCAAAACCCCCAAGTGGATGCCTAAAAACTCAGATAGTACGGAACCCATGGTACTAGTAGGCACAGGTAAAAGATTAACAATAACTAATAATAAAATAGAGCAATTCTAACATTGCATTGTAATAAAAGTTATGTGAATGTGGTCTTTTTCTGTCTCTGATAACAGATCTGATTGCCAAGGTGGCTACTAAATGACTAACGGGCAGGTAGATACAGTGTAGATGATACTCTGGACAAAGGGATGATTCACACACTAGCAGAACAGAGTGGGATAATGTAAGAGTTTATCATGCTACTCAAAATGGTGCACAATTTAAAATTTACCAATTGTTTATTTCTGGAATTTTCCATTTACTATTTTCCGACCTTGATTGACCACTAGCGACTGAAATGGGAAAGCTAAACCATGAGTAAGTGGGAACTACCGTATACACACCCCTGCACATGACTAAAATTGAATGGGGTTTTCCCAACGTTTTCTTTCTTATCCAGCATGTAAAACCTATTGATCCATAGGGACAGTTTAAACACTTGTCCTGGAACAATTTTAATTTTCAGTTGAGGAGATGGTGGTTATGGTTCCAGTAGTGGAGGAAAGGAAGGGACAGTGTGGTGGGAATGATGGCAGAGGGGAAAGGTAATGAAGATGGTGAAGAGGAGCCCTGGCCTGTTTGACTCAGTGGTTAGAACATCAGCTCGTGGATTGGAGAGTCTCAGGTTCGGTTCCCGCTAAGGGCACATACCTTGGTTGCAGTTGGGGTCATGTGGGTGGCAGCCACTTGATGTGTCTCTCTCACATCAATGTTTTTCTCTCTCTCTTCCTCCCACTTTCCCTCACTTACTATCTGAAGATAAATGTAAAAATGTCCTCGGGTGAGGATTAAAAAAAAAAGATGGTGAAGAGGAGTAACATAGGTGGCCATAATTCAGATGACAATCCAACAGTACTTGTTTATATCAGAAATCTCCATCGATGTGTTGCTCTGACTCTGATTATAGTTGTTTCCAAAGTGAGTCACATTAATTCATGTTTGACTGATTATTTTTTAAAAATTTAAAATAAATAAGTTAACTGCAAAAAATGCATCATTTCTCTTTTGATCTTCCTGAGTTCTTCACTTGATTTCTTATTCTTTCTCAGTAACTGCTCATTGTTCAGTCTTTAAAAAAGTACCAATTTTTATTTTAATGGTTTTTATTTTGCTACTGATGGGTCTTTGCAAATATAGAAATTTTGTTCCATCACTGAAAATACATGCTGCAAAATGTATTCTTTTATGAGCTACAGAAATGATGGAAGCAGTTTTGAAAGGTACTCCAGGTTTGAATGCTACCTAGAAAATCCCTCCCATACTCAGAAAACATACACGGTGATTATTTCCTTTCTCACACTACCATTTATCAAGTTCTCCCTCTTCCCATAGTGCTACATTAAGTTGATGTTAACTTCCCAAAATGTACGGTGGAGACTTCTAGTGTATCAATTTTTTCTTAAAGATGGTTCATTTTATTTTTATTCTTTCAGAAATAAAAATGGATATAAGCTCATTATATGAATTTGAAAGCATTTACTTTTATTAAAAATTTTTTTCTTTTTTTATTAATTTATTTTTGTTACAGATGTTTCTCCTTTTTCCCCAATTGACTCCCTCTTCCCTATTCCCTCCCACCCCGTCCCCAGCTTTGTTGTCTACTTCCATCGGTAATGCATACATGCATATAAGTTCTGTGGTGTATCCCTTCCCCCTCCTTCTGAGAAATGTCGGTCTGTACCCTACTTCTATGTCTCTGGGTCTATTTTGTTCATCAGTTTGTTTAGTTTATTATATTCCAGAAATAAGTGAGATCATGTGATATTTGTCTTTCTCTGCTTGGCTTGTTTTGCTTAGGATAATACTGTACCCCTGTGTTCATAGCAGCACTATTTAACAATAGCTAAGATCTTGAAACAACTCAAGTATCAATCAGTAGACAAGTGGATAAAAAAGCTGTGGTACATGTACACAATGGAGTACTACGCAGCTGTAAGAAAGAAAGATCTCTTATCCTTTGAGACAACATGGAGGCACCTGGAAAGCATTTACTTAAAAGACATAGAATATATATATATTGAACTGATTTTATGGTTTACCTTAACAAATCAAACGTGTTTGCATTTTGAAGCATGTGTACAGTTACATTACTCAAAGTAATTCATAAAATTAGAATTTATAAACAAATAGTTTGAACATTTATATTACTAAAGGATTCTTTATCATTTAGAAAAGTCTTTTGATTTTTAATGATTTAGACACTTTTTCATGCATAGAATTATTAGGTAAATAGTGCAAACACAACTTTATTTTGAAAAATATGTATATTAGGTTAATGTTCCATTTATTATTGAGAAGACATCATTACATGTGAACAAACACAGATTATATGGTTTAGGGTGAAAGTCAAGAACTAAAGAATAACTATATTTTTACGTAATAATATTGGTACGGGAGAGTCATTTTTCTGGATCAAGATGGAAGAGAGATTCTCTTCAACTGCCAGTTTGGGCCGTAAGAATCGACATTTTACCATCCCTTTCTGTTGAACTTGAAGAATGGGACCACCACCAATGGCAGACTTGTCAGCCTCTAACTGATGCTGGCTAGGTCTCTGACTTACCTGTTACAAGTAAGGAAGAAACTGGGAAAATGTGATAAGAGATTGGACAAGTCTTCAGGGTCAAAGAGTTAAAAGCAAGTGGACCTTTGGCACATAACCATCCTACATTCAAGGCCGTTACTTCTCAGGCCAGCTTTCACTTGCTTGCCTTGAGGATAATGAAAAATAGACAAAAACACTCAATTTTTTGTTCATTTTAAAATTGTGCCTAGCTCCTATAGTATCAAACCAAAACATACTCTTTATTCACTACCTACTAAGTAAGAGGCCCTGGCTTTGTCCTTTATACCCCATATCCATCATTTTACAATATCTGTATGAATTAGAAATTACTCATAATTTACAGATGATAGATGTAAAGCATTATTAAAGGCATTAAATGGCAGAAATGAATCTTTACATACCCAAGTGTCTGAAGTAAGATTCATTTAAATTTTAGAAAAACACCAAGAGATAGTATTTATATGTTTATAGATGTGGGAAGAGGTAAAGCTTCTGGAGAGGGATATCATTACATATTGGGGCTCAGGATGCTGAATATAAAACTGGAATAACAGTAGTCAGTAGCCATGGCAACAAGGATTACATATTTCCTGAATCTCTACTTTTTATTTTTTAGTAACAACTCACACACTCACGCACATGCATGCAAAGTCTGATTTTTTTCCTGTTAATCCTTACCCGAGGATATTTGCTTCATTGATTTTAGAGAGTGTGGATGGGAGAGAAAGAGAGAGAGAGAGAGAGAGAGAGAGAGAGAGAAATATCGATGTGAGAGAAACACATCAATTGGTTGCCTTCCTCACGCACCCCAACCCAGGCCAGAGATCAAACCTGCAACCAAGGTGCCCTTAACTGATAATTAAACCTGTGACGCTCTAACCACTTAACCACATCAGCCATGGCCAAAGCCTGATTTTTAGTTTTCTGAATTTTACCTTCCAGTTGGAACTTTTCTATTGACATGCTTAACCAGCTCTCTTTACAGATAATCGAAAGATTACTTTTAAGTTAGTGAACATTCAGCTTAATGTACCTTTCAAATTAGTAAGATTAAATTACCAACAATTTGTTTGTATCTTGAGTAGAAAGAATGAGTCACAATTAATAAGGAGCTAACTGGAACAGGGTGGATGCTCAACATTAGAGAATCAAAACTTGAAAGCGCTCCTGATCTTCATAGGATTTGTGGACCTGCCCAACAAAGCTTGGAGAATGATTATTCAATCTCTTATTGACAGCAAATTGGCTGTTTCATTATTCTGCTCATTAAATAAGATCTCTCCTCAACTCCTTTTTCAACTAAAGGTATTTTTAATTCAGTGAGAAAACATAGTAACATTTCTGTGTAATTGTTTTGCATCGATAAATTTTGGCTTCAATTATAATTGTCAAATATGATTAATTAAAATGAGATATGGTTTTGAAATATAAAAAATGATTGCAGAAAAGGAATAAGAAGAAGAAGAAGAGAAGAAACAAAAATCTTCACATATGATAAAACAATAGGAAAAAATATGTATATACATAAATATACACATTAATATGGTCAATAATGATTAAAAAGGTGATAGAGATTCAGGAAAAGGTATTTTCTTTTATGCTTTTATGTATTTTTAGAGGTGTTTTTTTACAACGAGCATGTTTCATTTATGTAATCAGAAAAATTAATATTTTACTGTAAAAAAGAAAATGTAATTGTTTTTTATACAATTTATTTTTATCATATTAAATTTTTAATTAATTAATTTTTGTTACAGATGTTTCTCCTTTCCCCCCACAGATTTTCCTCTCACCCCCTGCCTTGTCCACAGCTTTGTTGTTTATGTCCATTGTTCATGCATCCATGTGTATAAGTTCTGTGGCTTATCTCTTCCCCACCACCCCTTCTTCTGGGGATTGTCAGTCTGTACCCACTTCCACATCTCTGGGACTGCCCCATTCCTCAGATTGTTATGTTCATTATATTCCACAAATAAGTGAGATCACATGATACTTGTCTTTCTCTGTTTGGCTTGTTTCACTGAGGATAATACATTCCAGGTCCCTCCATGTTGTCTCAAAGGATAAGAGATCTTTCTTTCTTACAGCTACATAGTACTCCATTGTGTATATGTACCACTGCTTTTTTATCCATTCGTCTACTGATGGACACTTGGGCTGTTTCCAGATCTTAGCTATTGTAAATAGTGCTGCTACAAACATGGGGGTACATATATTCTTTCTGATTGGTGTTTCAGGCTTCTTAGGGTATATTCCTAGAAGTGGGATCATTGGGTCAAACGACCGTTCAATTTTTAATTTATTGAGGTAACACCATATTGTTTTCCATAGTGGCTGCACCAGTCTGCATTCCCATCAGCAGTGTACTAGAGTCCTCTTCTCTCCACACCCTCGCCAACACTTGTTTGATGATTTGTTGATGGCGGCCATTCTGACAGGTGTGAGGTGATACCTCATTGTTGTTTTAATTTGCATCTCTCTGATGATTAGTGATGTTGAGCATTTCTTCATATGTCTTTTAGCCATTTGTATGTCCTGTTTGGAGAGGTGTCTATTTAGATCCTCTACCCATTGTTTATTTGGGTTCCTTGTCTTTCTTTTATTGAGTTGTATGAGCACTCTATATATTTTGGAAATTAACCCCTTATCTGATGTATCATTGGTGATTATGCTCTCCCATACAGTGGGTTCCCTTTCCATTTTGATGGTTGTTTCTTTTGCTGTGCAGAAGCTTATGAGTTTGATGTAGTCCCATGTGTTCATTTTTTCCTTTGTTTCTGTTGCTTTAGGTGATGTATCAGTGGAAATTCTGCTGAGTATGATGTCTGAAATTCTGTTGCCTACATTTTCTTCTAGGATTTTTATGGATTCATGAGTCACATTTAAGTCTTTTATCTATTTTGAGTTTATTCTTGTGTATGGTGTAAGTTAAGGTCTAGTTTTATTTTTTTAAATGTAGCTGTCCAATTTTCCCAACACCATTTATTAAAGAGGCTGTCTTTATTCCACTGTATGCTCTTGCCACCTTTGTCAAATATTAATTGAGCATATAGCCTTGGGTCCATTTCTGGATTCTCTGTTCTGTTCCACTGGTCTATATGCCTGTTCTTGTGCCAATACCAGGCTGTTTTGATTACAGTGGCTTTGTAGTATAACCTGAAATCTGGTAATGTGATCCCTCCAACTTTGTTCTTCTTTTTCAAGATTGCTGTGGCTATTCAAGTTTTTTTTTTTATTCCATATGAACTTTTGAAGTATTTGTTCTAGTTCTGTGAAGTATGTCATTGGTATTTTGATGGGGATTGCGTTGAATCTATAGATTGCTTTGGGAAGTATGGGCATTTTAATGATGTTGATTCTTCCAATCCATGAACAAGGTATGTGCTTCCACTTTTTTATACCTTCCTCTATTTCTTTTTCAATGACCTGTAGTTTTCTGCTAATAGGTCCTTTATTTCTTTGGTTAACTTTATTCCTAGGTATCTTAATTTTTTTGCCGCAATGGTAAATCGGATTGATTTTTTAGTTTCTCTTTCTGTGAGTTCATCATTGGTGTATAAGAATGCCATTGAGCCCTGGCCAGTTTGGCTCAGCAGTTAGAGCATCCGCCTGCGGTCCAGAGAGACCCGGGTTCAGTTCCTGCTAAGGGCATGTACCTCGGTTGCAGTTTGTCCCCGGCCCTGGTTGGTCATACGGGCGGCCACCACTCGATGTGTCCCTTTCACATCGATGTTTCCCTCTCTCTCTCTTCCTCTCTCTCCCTCCCACTCTGTCTGTACAAAAAATTGAAAAATGTTCTCGGGTGAGGATAAAAAAAAAAAAAAAGAATGTCATTGATTTCTTGATGTTAATTTTGTATCCTGCTACTTTGCCAAATTCATTTATAAAGTCTTGTAGATTTTTGATGGAGTCTTTCGGGTTTTCTACATATAGTATCATGTCATCTGCGAATAATGACAGTTTCCCTTCCTTCTTTCCAATTTGGATCCCTTTTATTGTTTCTTCCTGTCTGATTGCTGTGGCTAAGACTTCCAGTACTATATTAAATAAGAATGGTGAAAGTGGGCATCCTTGTCTTGTTTCTGTTCTTAAGGGAAATGCTTTTAATTTTTGCCTGTTGAGTATGATGTTGGCTGAAGGTCTTTCATTTATGGCCTGTATTATGTCGAGATATGATCCCTCTATTCCCAGATTACTGAGTTTTTTTATCAGAAATGGGTACTGGATTTTGTCGAATGCTTTTTCAGTGTCTATTGATATGATCACATGGTTTTTATCTTTCATTTTGTTTATGTGGTGTATCACTTTTATTGATTTGCAAATATTGTTCCAGCCTTGCATACCTGGGATGAATCCCACTTGGTCATGGTGAATAATATTTTTGATGTATTGCTGGATTTGATTTGCTAGCATTTTGTTCAGGATTTTGGCATCTAGTTTCAACAGGGATAATTGACCTGTAGTTTTCTTTCTTTGTAGTGTCTTTTTCTGGTTTTGGAATTAGAATTATGCTGGCCTCATAAAACGAGTTTGGAAGTCTTCCTTCTTCTTGAATTCTTTGAAATAGTTTGAGGAGAATGGGTATTAGTTCTTCTTTGAATGTTTGGTAAAATTCCCCCGTGAAGCCATCTGGTCCTGGGCTTTTGTTTGCTGAGAGAGTCTTGATTATATATTCAATTTCATTTGTTGTTATTGGTTAGTTCAAGTTTTCTATCTCTTCCTGGTTCAGTTTTGGGAGATTTTGTGTTTCTAGAAATTTGTCCATTTCTCTTAGAGTGTCGAATTTGTTGCCGTATAATTGTTCATAATGTTTGTTTACAATCCTTTGTATTTTTGTGGTGTCAGTTATTATTTCTCCTCTTTCATTTCTAATTTTGTGTATTTGGTTTCTCTCTCTTTGTTTCTTTGTGAGTCTAATTAAGGGTCCATCAATCTTGTTTATCTTTTCAAAGAATCAGCTCTTTGTTTCATTGATCCTTTGAATTTTATTTTTGGTCTCCATGTCATTTATTTCTGCTTTGATCTTTACTATTTCCTTTCTTCTACTTGCTCTGGGGTTTTCTTTTTGTTTGCTTTCTAGTTCTTTAAGTTGTGAGGTTAGATAGACTATTAGAGATTTTTCTCGCTTCTTGAGGTAGGCCTGTAGTGCTATGAACTTCCCTCTCAGAACTCCTTTTGCTGCATCTCATAGATTTTGTGTTGTGTGTTCATTTTCATTGGTTTCCAGGAAGTTTTTAATTTCTTCCTTGATCTTCATGGTAACCCATTCATTGTTCAATAACATGCTATTTAGCTTCCATGTGTTCAAATGTCTTTGCATGTTCTTGTTGCAATTGATTTCTAGTTGCATGCCATTGTGATCTGAGAAGATGCTTGATATGATTTCAATCTTCTTGAACCTGGGAGACTTAAGTCTGTGCCCTAATATGTGGTCCATCTTTGAGAATGTCTCATGTGCACTTGGGAAGAATGTGAATTCTGCAGTTTTGGGGTGTAATTTTCTGTAGATATCTATTAAATCCATTTCATCTAGTGCTTCATTTAGAGTCTGTGTTTCCTTGTTAATTTTTTGTCTAGAAGATCTATCCAGTGATGTCAGTGGGGTATTGAAATCTCGTGCTATGATTGTATTGCTGTTGATTTCTCCTTTGAAGTCTTCCAGAAGATTTTTAATGTATGTTGGTGTTCCAATATTGGGTGCATGTATGTTTATCAAGGTTATATCTTCCTGGTGGATAGATCCTTTCAATATTATTTAGTGGCCTTCTTTGTCTGTAGTTATGGCTTCATTTTGAAATCTACTTTATCAGATATGAGTAATGCTACCCCAGCTTTTTTATTTGCTTTCCATTTGCTTGAAAGATTTTTTTCCATCCTTTCATTTTCAACCTATGTGAGTCTTTTGTTGTGAGGTGGGTCTCTTAAAAACAACATATATGTGAGTCATGCTTTCTTATCCAATCAGCTACTCTGTGTCTTTTTATCAGAGCATTCAAACCATTCCCATTTAAGGTGATAATTAATATGTACTGATTTATTGCCATTTTTGTTTAGTGTGGTTCTATTTTTCTTCCTATTTCTTTTACTAATTACAGCAATTTTATTATTATTATTATTATTATTATTATTATTATTATTTAGCATATCTTGCAGTACTGGTTTGGTGTTAATATATTCCCTTAGCCTTTTTTTGTCTGGAAAGCTCTTTATTTGACCTTCTATTTTGAATGACAGTCTTGCTGGATAGAGTAGTCTTAAATTCAGATCCTTGTTTTTCATGACTTTGATTACTTCATGCCACTTTCTTCTGGCCTGTAGTGTTTCTTGTGAGAAGTCAGCTGAGAGCCTTATGGTGTTTCCTTTGTAGGTAACCTGTTGCTTATCTCTTGCTGTTTTTAGGATTCTCTCTGTCTTTAATTTTTGGCATTTTAATTACTATGTGTCTTGCTGTGGGCCTGTTTGGGTTCTTCTTACTTGGGGCTCTCTGTGCTTCTTGAACATGAATGCCTTCTTCCTTCACCAAGTTAGGGAAGTTTTCTGTCATTATTTCTTCAAATCTATTCTCCAACCCTTGCCCATTTTCTTCCTCTTCGGGGACTCCTATGATGTGAATGTTATTACGTTTCCAGTTGTCCCACAGTTCTCTTAAGCTGTCTTCCTGTTTTTTAATTGTTTTTTCCTTTTGGTTTTCTGATTGGTTGATTTTTTCTACCCTGTCTTCTATTCACTGATCTGTTCCTCAGCTTCCTCTACTCTGCTAGTTAGTCTTTCCCATGTGTTCCTAATTTCTGCTATGTCATTCTTCATTTCCACTTGGTTGGTTTTCCGTGTTTCTATATTTTTACTCATGGTGCTGATGTCCGTACTCATGCTGTTGAGCTTCCTCAAGATCATGGCTAGGAACTCTACCTCTGATAATTTGCTTAGCTGCATTTCATTGATTTCTTTGATAGAGTTCTCTTGTTCTTTCATTTGGGATTTGTTTCTTTGTTTCACCATTTTGGCTATGTCAGTGGGTTTTGGAGCCTGCCAAATTTTCTCTGTGGGTGTTGATGTTCTGCTGTTTGTGGCTCCCTCTACTGTGTTTGGATAAGCAACATCACTGTCAAGTCTTACTTTCCTGGGTAGATTTGCCAGCCCAGGAAATGTTCAATTATCCTCTAGCTTTTTCCTGGTTGCTAGTAGTCTCAGTTACTCAGTGCCTTGGAATGTAGCCCTGGTGTTCTGCATAAGAGGATTTCCAGAGGGTGGGATAGAGGCTGGTTGTTAATGAGCCTCAATTTGCATTTCTTTGCCTCACCTGGGAAAGGCTGAATCTCCGAGGGGGTGGGAGTGGGGGCTGCTGCTTTTCTCCACAGCTTTGGGAAGGAGCACCCAGGCCACCATCCTTTGTAGCTGCAACTCAGCAAAAACTCTGAGTGCCCTCCAAATCCTGGGTGTCCCCACAGAGTTCCAGCCCAGTCTGCCCTTCCTCTGCTGTAGCCCCCAGCTGAATGGCAGTGGCTATTTTAGTGCTCTTTCCCAGCTCTCTGTGCTGTGGAGCTGGCTTGGTCTTTATTCCCCAAGGGTGCTGCTCACAGCTAAGACTGTTGCTGTCCATGGGCTCCCAGCCTGCCACCCTCTAGCTCCTCAGCAGATCCTACCAGTGCCCCTGGTTATATGGTCCTGTCCTGCTGCTTTTCTGTTGCTTTTTTCTGAGGATTTGTCTTTATTTTAGTTGTAATTCCAGTTTGGTCCTGGGAGATCTTCTGAGTAGCTTCTATTCACTCTGCCTCTATTTTCACATCCTCTGTGCCTATCTTGTGAGCAGCTGGGTCGCGCAGGCCTTTCTGGTGCCCCCCTCCCCCCCACTTTGCAGGTCCTGTGGGTATCTGGATCGCACAGTCCCTTTGGAGTCTTGGCTCTATGCCTATGTTATGGGCTTCTAGGTCACACAGGCCTCTCTGGTGCTTCAGCACCCTGAAGGTCCCGCGGGTAACTGGATTGCACAGTCTCTGCTGGGTCACACAGGCCTCTCTGGTGCCCCTGCACCCTGCAGTTCCCGAGGGTGGGCAGCTGGATTGCATCAGTCTCTCTGGGGCTCAGGCTTCCCATTGCTCTTGTGAACTGGTGGACCACATAGGCCTCAGTGGAACCCCAGGTCTGGCTGCTGGTGGCTGGGGAGTGCTGCTGCCCCATGGGGCTCAACTCCTGCTCAGCTTTTGCTGTAGTTTTTGGGGATGGGTCTCAGCTGCTGTGCTTCTGTTGCCTGGGCATGGATGTCTGCTCCCCTGCCTCTATTGCTGGGGGTATATCTTGATTCTTATAGGGCTGCTACTGTGGGGGATGGTGCCAGGCTCTGGGCTGTCCATGGCTTCCACGACCGGCACCTTGAGAGCTCCACTACTGTGCACTGGTCTGTGTTGACAAAGAGTGCCCACTGGTCTGATGGTGCCAGGTGCGCTGGTGGGCTCAGGTTGCTGGGCCCTAGCTACTCCCACTGCCTCCTCCCAGGGAAGACCCTGGATCTTCCAAAATGGTGGGACCTGTACATAGCGCAGGGAGAAGCACCCTGAAGAGCTGCTTACCGTGGTAGCCAGCTGCTCCTGTCCACAGCACAGGAACTTTCTGCTCTGTGGCTCTGCACTGCTCGGGTTTGGTTGTCCACCTTCATGTCTACTCACACTCTCTCACACACTCACCCTCCCTCTGGTCCTGCCCGCCGCCATCTTTTTCTACCATATTAATTTTAAACTATCTTAAATACACAGTCTTCCAAGTTGCAATTATCATTACAGTAGCACACTTCAAAATATTGTATATTTGCTGCTGTGATTTACATTTAAAAATCACTCATTTAAAAGTTGCTGTACATCTTAAATGTTCTCATTACAAGAAATAAATGTTCTGTAACAGTGTGAGGTGATGGATAAGAACTAGGCTTATAGTGGTGATCATTTTGCAATACATACAAATATTTAATCAGTATGTTGTACATTTGAAACTAACATAATGTTGTATGTCAACTATACCTGAATAATAAAGAGGTATTAGATTAATAAATTCAGCAGTGTTTAAAAACAATTTTTAAAAAGCATAGCTGAGCCCTGGTCGTTGTTGCTCAGTGGTTAGAGCATTGCCCCCCCTCCCCCCCCCGCATCCCAGGGCCTTGAGTTCTATTCTCGGTCAAGGGCATGTACCTGGGTTGCAGATTCAATGCCCAGCTCCTCTTCTTCTCTCCTTCATCTCTGCCATTAAAAGCGAGTTCCTAAGAAAGTGAGGAGATTTCATTATAAATGCATTAATTGGTAGGGAAACACGTAAACATCCTCATTTTTATGAATTACTAAACACAAAAACAAAAACAAATGGCCTTCTTGCTTTCATTATTGCTTTCCTAGAGTCCATTCTCAACACAGCAGCCAGCATGATGGGGCAAATCTGGCTTGACTTCTGTTTTTGTTTTTTTTATCCTCACCCGAGGACATTTTTCCATTTTTTGTTCAGGTAGAGTAGGAGTGGGAGAGAGGAACAGAGAGAGAGAGAAACATCGACGTGAAGGGACACATCGAGTGGCTGCCACCCGCACGACTGACCAGAGCCGGGGACAAACTGCAACCGAGGTACGTGCCCTTAGCGGGAACCGAACCCGGGTCTCTCCGGACCGCAGGCCGACGCTCTAACCGCTGAGCCAAACCGGCCAGGGCTTGACTTCTGTTTTTGTAGATAAAGTTTTATTAGATGACAGTTATGTTCTTTCTTTTACATTGGTCTTTCATGGAACAGTGGCAGAGCTGAGTAGTTCCAGCAGAGACCACATGGACCACAAAGCCTAAATATTTACTCTCTGGCTCTTTATGGAAAATGTTTTTCAATTTCTATCTTAAACCATAATCATCAACTTCCTCTTGTGCCCCAAAGCCTGTAATGTCTTCTCATGCTCCAACTGGTCTTGTAGGTCCTAAGTGACCTGTCCTGCCCTAAATCTCTTCACTCATCTTGCCATTGCTTCCCCTGCCTCCTTCTATTCTACGCAGACCTGCTTGAACACACCAAGCAAGCTCTTGCTGCAGAGATGTTTTCTTAATATTTCTACCCTAGATTTGTCCAGCTAACATCCTCACTCTGCCGTGTTTTTCCCCCAACATCACTTTCTAAATGAGGTCTAACTAGGACACAATATTCAACATCTTCCCCTTTCCCTCCTCTCACCTCCCAGAGTGCCTGATCATGCTGTATTCCCTCCCCCCAACCCTAGCACTCTATCACTTTCTAACATGCCAAACTAATTTACTTATTTTCACTTACAAATTTATTTGTTCATTACTTGTCTCTTCCTACTCAAGTATAAGGTCCTCCAGGGCTGGAATGTTTGACTTTATTGTGCATCAGTATATCCCAAATGGCTAGAATAGTGTCTGGCACATGGTAGGCACCCAATACAAACATGAAGAATAAATAAGCATCAGTACACATAGGGGCAAAAGCAGGACCATTTTCTGGTACTGACTCTGCCATCAACTGATTCTGCCATCTTGGAAAAACAAATAAACTTTGCAGGGCATGAGTTTCCTTACATAAAGTAAGGAGATTTAGCAAGTTTCTTTCAAGCATATAAGTTCTTTTATTTTCTGATTATCAATAGAATATAAATGTACCAAATGCATTTCTGAAATTCTAGGTCTGTTTTATTGAGAATATAACTATGATAGTGAAACAAAAATTTCAAATAAAACAATTGTTTTAATGTACAGTATTATTTCCAGATGTGTGATAACAACCCATATATTTGTTTCAGTTGCATATGATTGTTCGGAAATTGATAATTTCTGTTGAGGAAAATCAAATGTTTATTTGGTGAAAGGAAGGATGGGCAAATATATATTTTTCAAATATTTTTACAAGCTACTTTCCACTGACTTTATTTTAATAACTATTAATTTACTTTTGGTAGGATGTTGAAATATTTAAAATTAAATTTAAAATTTGTTTTGAAAAATACTCTGTTTTCTATAAATTTATATAATTAGTATATTACAACTTACATGGTCATTTTAGATCTTTCATTAAAACAACCTAATGCAGGCTGTTGGTTATGTTCTAAACCCATGATTCAATGTTTAAATTAGTAAATATCTATTACTCAAAGATGTCTTAATTATGTCAGCAATGATAAAGATATTTTATTAACTTAATAAACATTGACAAAGTGCTAACTAGGTGCAAAGCAGAGTGATTTGTTCTGAGGTCAAATAAATAATCTTATCTGTTTCCTAAAATATATAGAACATGTCTCAGTAAAACAGGAAAGTCTAGCACTCAGGGAATGCCTTTAGTTCTCTCTTTACTTATGGATCTTTATAATATTCTCAAATAATTAATATTATTATTAAACTGTAGAGCATCTTAGGAATAGCCTAGGTATGTTCCTAATTATAGAGGTCATGAAAGTTTGGCCCAGATATTTAGTATGGATTTTTGAAGGTCATATTTTTAATTAGTGCTGGACAAAGAACAGGAATATAAAACTCCTGTGGTCAGGTCAGTGAAAAACTATGCCTTCTCCTTAAGAGACTGAGTATTGAATATGAAATATGTAGATAAATCTATGTGTGTGTCCTCTCCCAAACTCCATTCACAAAGAATCATAAATTATACATACAACAAAATTTTTTTTATTAGTTATTTTTCACAACTTTGTCTTCATTCTTCCTTGCAGATTTGATAAATGTTTATGTCATATAATTCTGCTATTTACTTCTGATTTAGCATGTTGAGTTGACTCATAGTCAGAATGTAAATATGGCCTTCAAAAGAGCACATCTTTTATGTAGGTCACATTGTGAAAAGGCCATTTAAAAAAGTGATGTGACTAAAAGCATGGCAATGATGATAAGCCTCATTGCTTTTGTGATGGAGGAACTTGACATGTGTGCTGCTACCAGTATGGGCTGACCCGACTAGAAGAGGTGATGGGCCCTGTATTGGAGATTTATGGATGTCTATATCATAGCCCACGCTTTAAAATTTCACCCTTGTCACTGCTAGAAAACTCACTGCAATCAAAATAATTTCTAGTAAACTAGTGGAAGCAGTTTATTTCTCAGAAATTTATGCTAAAAATAGCATTTGAATCACCAGTCCTTCAGTTCTCCCCAAAGAATCTTCCACTCCTTAACCTCATTTCACCACCTGCCTCCCATTTCCCAGTTCTATTACTCCCCATGGTTCATTTTTCTCTCCATTAAAAAAAAGTCATACATACTAAAGGACACACATCAAGAAGCATAAGGCCTAGATACCCAACAATGAATCTCTTTAAAAATCGATGGTCTCATTCAACTTTATGTGAACAGTTGTTGAGTGTGATTATCTACATATTGCTGTCATCTGAACAGAATTCTAAAATACTTAGTTTTGAAAAAAAATGCCATTTGGCAAAACCCATTTACTCATGAAAAGTAATTGTGGTCAGACATATTTAGCTTATATTACTGGCATTCATCTTAAAGTTCTGTAAATATTTATAGTGAATTTAAATGCATGTAAATACTGTATATCGTTTCAGCAATTTAATGGGATTCATTTATAGGACATGAAAAAAATGGACTTAGCTGCCAAGTTCAAAGAACTGAAGATATTTTTCATTTATTTCCAAATGTGTATGTTTCAGAATAGTAAAGTCACATGGAAAGAGAATGTGTGCTTGCCTCTCTGCAGAATGTGCTTTAGATGCTCGGTTTTAGATGCAGGTATATTTGAATGGGATGCAAAATTAGGAACTTGGAATTTGAGTTGAAACAACTTTTCTGTCCTTGGCATTTTAATAAAAAAGAAGGTAAATATTATTGAGTTTTTACACCATAATAATTGCCCTATTTTAACCTAATTTTGCCTGTAGTATGAAAACAGTCCTAGAGGCCATTCATACACATGGACACATGCCAACATACATGTATAAAATTGTACATATTTCTTTTTGAACAAATTGTGATAAACCTTGGACTAGTAATTTGAGAACTATTTTAGTTTGCAAATTAATTTAAATTAATCAAAATAAATTACATTTGGTTAACATATGAGGACATTTTAATATAAGCCTTGCAGTCCCGGTTTTCTCACTGTGTGCTATTTCCACATAAACATCAGAAAGTACATAGTTTAGAAAAGAAAATATTATTGGAAAAATGTATGGCAATTGGGGCTATCAAAATTGAATAGGTTACCTTATGTAGAAACAAGATAAATAAAAATGTTTTATTTAATATATGGCTTTTAAATCAATAAAGTACTTTTATATATGATATATTGCTAATTCTCCAAAGAAAATATATGACTAGCATTATTATACCCAGGCCATAGATGAGAAAAAAAGAGATCTACACAGATTAAATAATTTTTTTAAGATCACACATCTGAAAAATAGTAATGTAGCTACTAATTCTGATTGTTAAATCCCAGGCGCTCTCCCCTTCTGCCCAACTACTTGGTATACAAAAATCACTTCAAGGGAGAGAAGGTGAAGGAATTAGCAAAAGATCATATATGCATAACCCAGAGAAACAGACGAGAGTGTGGTGATGCCCAGAGGGAAGGGCTGGATGGAGGTGGGCAAAGCAGGGGAGGGGGATGGGAACTTCTGTAATAGTGTATACAATAAAAATAAAGTTTAAAAAAGGAAAGATTTGGAGGACAATAAAAGCATAAACAAGCTGAACTTTTGCTAGGATGAAATGGAGAACACCGAACAAAAACTTTGGTTGAGAAAAATCCTGTATGCCAGGTCTTATGCTAGTTATGTATCTAAATAAGATACAGAGAGTCTGACATCAAATATACTTAAAATCCATGATGCAGTTGCAGGTGATGTTTTATTGAGTTATACACTTGAAACCTGTGTGGTTTTGAGAACCAGTGTCACTCCAATAAATTCAATTTAAAAATATTCATGGGAAAACAAATGCATTTATGGTAAATAATAATAGTATAATATGACAAGTGCTAAATTAGCATCATGAATAAAAAACAGAAATACCCCAAAACTAGAAGTTAATTTGTCTGGTGAAAGTAAGCTGGGATCCTGCGGGTCTAGAATTTCCTGGACATGCATAAAATTTTAGATTAATAATGAGTAATCTTTAACCATAACACTAATATGGTCATCAAGTTGGTCTTTTTAAACAAAATATATATAAATAAATTAACCAATTCATAAGGTATAAAAATTGAATTTTTACATCCTGCATCCAGAATATTTACCTTTTTTTTTGTACTTAGAGTTGAAACATTTCTTTGTAGAAGTGAATCTAAATTTTTCCTGCAAAGCCTCTAATATTGTTTTGCACATTCAGATATTTTCCTTTCAAGACCTGACCTGTGTGTGTGTGTAAGGGGGGGGGCGGTGGGGGGGGGGAGAGAGAGAGAGAGAGAGAGAGAGAGAATGCTATGAAAAGAGCTATAGAAGTTATTTCTAATCTAATCTAAATTTAGTTCCAACACCTACCATTCTCCGTTAGCAAATACATTAGTTTTATTTTTATAGTGGGTAGTCAGCATATTTATAGGTTATGACCTGAAACTCAATTGAAAATCTTTGTATTAAAGTGTTTGTATCCATGTCAACAGAAGGCAAGGCTAAGTTTCAGTGATTTGTGGGAGGGGGGTCCCAGTGGGCACAGTGGGTGGCAGTTAATACTTTCTAGCATGCACAAGATAGGTTTTGCTCTTGTCCATGGCTCCAGACATCTAAAACACTGCATTTTCTCTGTCAGTCCTATTGTGCCAAGTCAGTACTGCAAGCCACTATTTATTTTAAAAAGTTGATAATGACTGGAGTCATGGGGAGTGCTTTCCAGTGATAAATACCCTTGAAAAATGCCATTTCCCTCATTGCCATTTTTGTCTTTTCAGTATTACATAATAGCAAGCATATTCTAAAGAAAGAAAATGGCTAGGTGTTTGTAATATATGTCACTCAGTGTTTCCATTCCCATCATGATGTGGAATGTTTAATTTCTAAACTCTAAGTGCCTAATGACTACTGGTTATTTTCTCTTCTCTACAAACATTACCTGTTCAGCTCCAGTTCGTGGAATTCTGCCCATATAATAAACAGTAATATATGAACACCCCTCAGGGCATTCTCCCTTTCCTAGTTGAACTGATAATTTCTAAGTTACTCTTTCACTGAAAGATAATAATGATCTTATTTGAATGCCAGTGCTGCCAAATTTGGGTTTACAAAGCTTTTTAATTGCAGTTAGCATGCTATAATTCTTTCTTTAGTGAGGTATGTCCTTACCTTATTACTTATCTCCACCACCACCATCAAAATGCTCTCAGAGATACTAATAGAAATACTATGTGACACAATACTACAGTAATGGAGAGATTACTCTCAGCAAAGAGAGCTTCTAAACCTTGTAAACAAGACTGGGGCAAAATTAAGAGTGATAGGACCAAGGAGGAATTTATATCTCAATTTTAATGATGTCCTCGAATTCACTAGTCACATCAATAAAGAGAGAATTCCTTTATGTTGATAATTTCTGTCAACATTGTAATTTTAAATTAAATGCTTTTCTCTTTGTGAAATTTTCTGTACGTAAAAAATACTTGTCCTATTTCAAGCTTTAAAAAATGTACTTAATTTATATTATGAAACATAAAATTAAACAGAATTAGAATTGAGCTTGTTCTCCCGTCTCTCTGGCCGTTACTAGTTTAGATGATGATATTTAGACCACATCCTATTTTACTATAATAAAACAGAAACATAGTCCAAATTCTATTGTTGAGAAAGCACCATTTTCAGAAAAACAAGCTAATAGCTCATAAGTTGAAAAGCATTTATTTATCTAAGGTAGCCCACAAAGGTTCCCAAAGACATCTCTTATGAGTATACGTGTGACAGTTAAAATTGGTAAGCAAATCAGGATAAAGAGATTGTTAACTTTGAACTGATATATACAGAGAAATATGTAATATCTGAATAATTTTAATCAGTAGAGGCTTTATCCTAGAACTAGCCTGTGGATTAACAATTATGATGAGGGGGTTTGCTTTAGGAAAGAAAACTCTGTTTTAGTTACAACATAAAACAAATACACAGCCACTCCCTCATTAATGCAGACTTTTTGGTATATCATGTACATTTTTGAATGCAGTGATTAGAGCCACGATTAAATGACCTCACACAAACAATAGGGAAAAAAAGCAACAGAGCTTTCTCTCTGACTGATAGTTCATCTGCTGTTGAAGCTGCTATGCTTTAAATGTGGCATGACTATCTTATAAATACGTTTCTGTTGTCTGAACAATTTCCACCAATATTGCATTAATATATTGCACGTATTTTTATTGTTTTGCTTTAATATATTCAATTATGTAATTCTCTTGACGTAAAATCTTTTTATATGAAAAAATAGTTTCGTAGCACAATACATAAATTGAGATTTTTGCAAAAGAGGCAATTGCTTGGCATTGTATTCTCTAAGGTTATTTTGAGATAAGATGTGGAAAGGATACTCACTGAAATAAAAAAGTGATTGAAAATAATTTTTGTAGAATATGTTAATTTACTCCAATTTATTTTATATATAAATTTAAATAAAATTATAACAATAATGAACTTTATAACAAATATAAATATCAATAATATGCAATATTGTTTTTATTATTTAGTTTGATTTCTACCAAATAGATTACCAGAGACATATATAGGTACACATTAATCTACCTTTTAATATTACTATCCATATTTTGTGATACTTTTTTTCTTTAGAATTTAGGGAAATAAGATTTAATTCATGTTATATAGAAATTCTGTTTTCATTAAGTTCTGTAATATTTATTGCTATTCAGAGATGAATTAACTTAATGAATTTATGCATTGGAAGTATTTGGTATAATTGGGATCAACAAAGGGGGTCAATAATAAGCTGAATATAAGGAAACAGAACACATCACAATTAAAAACATTTTTAAAATTCTAATAATAATTTTATTTTTCACTTAAAACTTGTTAGTTTGGGATTGTATAGCAACTATAGTGTATGGCTCAGAAAATGCTAATGAAAATGCTGCTCCAAGGAGAATAGATTATAGGTGGGCAGGAGCTGAACCATGTGTTAAGAATCCAATTAAAGAAGCCCAGAACTTCTTAGTATCTTAAATATGGCATCAAATGCATGATCCAACTGATATATCTGACATTCAAAAATAAAAACGTATGCTCTTAGAAGGACAATATTAAAAGAATGAAGAAACAAGCCACAGGCTAGGAGAATGTATTTTCAAAAACTACATCTAACATAGGATTTGCATTCACAGTATAGAAAATATGTAGGGAAAGCCAAAATTCAATAATAAGAAAACCATCAACTCAACTAAAGGGGCTAAAACTTGAGCAGACCTTTCACCAAAGAAAATAAAGAGATTATAAATAAGCATAGGAAAAGGTGCTGAAACATCATAAGTCACTGAGGAAATGTAAAATGAAACAGTGAGATTTAGCTACATAGCTAGAATGGGTAAATTTTAAAATATTAATCATACAAAATATTGGCAAAGTGAAGAGGAAAGGGAACTTTTCTACACTGTAAGTGGAATGTAAAATGCTACAAGCACTTTGAAAAATGGTTGAACCATTTCTTAAAAATACTAACATATACTGACCTGTGATCTAGTCATTTCACTCCCAAGTGTTACTCTAGAGACTATGTCCATACAACTTCTTTCAAACAAGTGTTCATAGCAGATTTAAGGGTTAAGAGCCAACAAGTGGGAATAACCCAAATGTTCACCAACAGGTAAAAGGATTAAAAATTACATATATCTGCACAATGAGAAAGAATTCAGCAATAAAAACTATTGAAACATATCAGGACATGTATGAGTCACAAGCTAATTATGCTGCATGAAGGAAGCCATGCAACAGCTGCTTCTATTTATTTATTTATATTTTTATCCTCACCTGAGGACATTTTTGCATTTATCTTCAGATAGAATAGGAGGGAGAGAGGGAGTTAGAGAGAGAGAGAGAAATATCGATGTGAGAGAGACACATCGAGTTTTTGCCACTCACACAACCCCAACCGGGGCCAGGGACAAACTACAACTGAGGTACGTGCCCTTAGGGGGAACCAAACCTGGGACTCTCTGGTCTGTGGGCCGATGCTCTAACCGCTGAGCAAGACTGGCCAGGGCCAGATGCTTTTATTTATATGTCTCTAGTACATGCACATGATCTACAGGGATGAGATCAGTATTTTCCCAGAAAGGAGAGAGGCAGGTAGATATTCCAAAAGACACAAAAGGACTTTTTGTGATGGATGACTTCACTGTCTTCATTTGGTTATGGTTTCATGGGGAGATATATATAGTTGACCCTTGAACAGCACAAGGGTTTATCTGCAGATGCTCAAGTCCCTTATATAAAATGGGGTAGAATAAAAAATACAGTATTCCCTCAACACCTGGAGACTTCCAGCCACAGATGGGAAGTACTATTTTTGATCCCTGGTTGGTTGGATCTGCAGATGCAAAACCCAGTATATGGAGGGCCAACTTTATATTTATTTAAAATAATCTGTATAAGTGGACTGATGCAGTTCAAGCCCGTGTTGTTCAAATCTGTTGTCAATGTTTATCAAAATTTTCACTTTAAATATGTGCAACACATTGTATCCATTGTACCTTAATAATAAATACCACACATTCACTATATTGATAATGAATCCAAAATAAAGGTTTTTTGTATAATTTCTAAAAGAGAGCACCCATGAGAGAGAGGAATTGGGTAAAGCATTTGCTTTCAGAGTGTATGCATTTCTGTCCCCAATGGCTTTATCTAGTTTGTGTTTGTAGTAACTAATAGGAAAAGCTCTAAGATGCAACAACTCATTTTTAGAAGAAAACATAACCCATGAAAAGCATAGGCTGTGGAGGTGTAAAAACTGCCTATAAATTCAGGTCACACCCCTTGATAAATGTGTAACTTTACTCAATTTACTTATTTTTCAACCTTAGTTTTCTCTTCAGTAAACTCTCTTAATTACATGACTTGGTAATCTAGAAAGCTAGCTTCAAGCTCTGAGAATGCATTTTTGCACATCTACAAAATTCTCAGGAAGACATATTCACCCTTCTCTTTCCACCAGTGAACTATTAGGAAGATTAATCAGGGGCGCTGGAGAGGAGGTGATGGGGGCTTGAGGTGAAAAACAGAGTCATGCAGCCTGGCCCGTGTGGCTCAGTGGATTGAGTGTCGTCCCATGGACTGAGAAGTCCTAGTTCGATTCCTGGTCAAGGCACAGGTTTTGGGCTTGATTCCCCAGTATTGGGAGGAGCTGTGAGGGAGCCAGCCAATTGATATTTCTCTCTCACATTGATGTTTCTATCTCTTTCTCCCTTCCTCTCTCTCTAAAATTTCTATAAAAACATATTTTAAAAAATTGAAATAATGCAAAGGTGACTATAAACTGGGCTTATTGACTAATGAGCTCAAACAAATGAGTGGGACAGGTAGGCAGGTGCTGGATCATGTTGGCTCTTGTAGGGCTTTGTAAAGCATGTAAGTGTTTTACTTATTGTTTGTTTAATTCTAAGTATGTAGGTAAGCCATTAGAAGTTTTAAGCAGGACAGTGATCTGGGTTTTACGTTTACAAGTATATATTACCTGCTCTGTGGATGATAAATTATGAAAATGCAAGAATCTAAACAGGAAGACCATTCCGTTTAAGGGTCTCTCTACCAAGCAATGGCTCTCTCTCGCTACAAAGTTTGAAACTTCTTCAGGAAAAATGACACAGAACTTATTCTGAGAAGTTGTCAATTCACCTTTCTATAAAAATTTTATTATTTTCTGTTAATTAGCACTTGAGAATATTTCTTTGTAAATTGCATGGATACAGTACAAGAAATAGCATTTTATAATATAAAATAATAGAATATGAAACATAATAATTACATAGTATCTATAATTATATATAATTAACATATTATACATGAATATATTATAATATAATATAAAAGATTACGTATGTTTTAAACATACGTAAATAAATAAATAAAGGCGGAGGGATCTCAGATATTTGATAAACCAAGGCAATAACCATACAGGCTACAAGTTGAAAGGAAATATATTGAAGTATAAAATGTAGAAAGGACAGAGATTTATCCTCCAAATCCTACATTCAGTCATTAAAACATCAATGCTGCCCTGGCCGGTTTGGCTCAGCGGTTAGAGCGTCAGCCCACAGTCCAGAGAGACCTGGGTTTGGTTCCTGCTAAGGGCATGTACCTTGGTTGCAGTTTGTTCCCAGACCCAGTTGGGGTTGTGCAGGAAGCAGCCACTCTATGTGTCCGTTTCACATGGATGTTTCTCTCTCTCTCTCTCCCTCTCTCTCCCTCCCACTCTATCTGAACAAAAATGGAAAAATGTCCTCGGTGAGGATAAAAAACAAAACAAAAACATCAATGCTAACTATAGTTGTGAGGCAAGTAAGATATACCACTTGACTAATAAACACAGAGAGTTCATTACAGACTGCAAATATAAGTAAAATCACTAGAGACTTAGCTATATGACATAGGGTGAAAGCAACTGCTTATTAAATTCTCCAGCAGTACGCAGCAGCCGGGGTGAAGCCTGAGCATTCTTGGTTATGCTGCACTGGAGGAAGTGCAGGAACAAGGTAAGAAAAACAATGTTGAGAGGAGAGACACCAGGGTAGAGAGATTAACCATTTTAAGGAAGTTGGACTTTATCTTAATGGTAAAGGGAAGCTTGAGCAAGTTTCATTTACTTGTTTGTTTTCTTCTTTTTTGAAGTGGGAGACTGGTTTATTCTTTCATTTTTTCTATTTTTTAATCCTCGCCCGAGGATATTTCTTTCAATGGTTTTTAGAGAGAGCAGAAGGGGATGGGGTGGGGAGAGAAGCATTGATGTGAGAGAGACACATCAGTTGGTTGCCTCCCACACATGTCCTGACTGGGGCAGGCATCAAACCTGCGACTGAGGTACGTTCCCTTGACCAGGAATTGAACTCACAACCCTTTGGTGCACAGACTGATGCTCTACTCACTGAGCCACACCAGGGAGGGCAAGTGGTTTATTTTTTTTAATAGAAGAAAATATGAATTTGGACCTGTTAATTAAATTTCAAAATCTTATTCACTCTAACCCTTGAAATTAGGGTGAAACAAATGTAGAATACATGAAAATAAGCCCGGGCCAGTTTGGCTCAGCAGTTGGAGCGTCAGCCTGCGGACCAGAGAGTCTGGGGTTGGGTTCCCACTAGGGGCATGTACCAAAAAAAAAAAAATACATGAAAATAAGATTTTTTAACAAGTAAACCTTAGATACATTAATATCTATAAAAGTTACAATAAACAGAATAAATTGGAATTTTTGAAGAAATAGAGAAAAAAAGAATTGGAAAAATGTGTTTATTGAAGTTTATAAACACAGTTATTCTAAATGTTGAAAGCTTGGTATCTTACTGAGAAGATAATTATTACCTTTCTCTGGACTAATAAAATGTGGATCTGATCTAAGATTTCAGTTCTGACTTTTTAAAAATGGCTAGTCCCTACCACTAATCCCTGCAGGAAATACTGTCAAATACCAGGAGTAGGGCAACCATAACTCTCCCTCCTTTTCCTTAGATAATCTAGTCTTAATTTGTGCAATTGAGAAATCACTTTGAATCCATATTACCTTTAATTAACGTGCACTCATTATCATATTTATGGTCAATTAAAAACTCCTCAACATTCACTATATTTTTCACAAATTTCTGGAAAATAGAACCAGTAATATTAATTGTTGATTGCCTCTATTATACATACGAAGTCATGTAAAAATGAAAAAAAAATGTATTAGGGTTTCATGAAATTCACTACACAGTTCTACTCTAGCATTTGCCTCCTATCTGTCTGGATGCCTTCTATGGCTGTCTTTAAAATTTGCCAAAGAAAACACATATATTTCCCTGCAGTTAAAGCATCAAAGCTCTCACACAGAAACCCATTCCCATGGAACCCAAATAAAAACATAAAGAAGACTGTTGGTAGACTAAATACATTTCAAGCCTTTTCCAGGTTTCTATTTAAACACACAGCCTGATTTTTACTTGGTTGATTCTCTTCTCTATTAAGCCCTGGGCACATGGACCCAAGACATA
Source organism: Molossus molossus (assembly GCF_014108415.1). Lineage (NCBI taxonomy): Eukaryota > Metazoa > Chordata > Mammalia > Chiroptera > Molossidae > Molossus > Molossus molossus. The sequence continues at coordinate 98,042,258 of NW_023425344.1, read as the reverse complement.
CTTTTATGGCTTTGCAATAGCAATGATGACAGCTAAGGTTAAACAGGCTCCCATTAGATCCCGCAGTGCCCGCAGAAGCACATTATTTCATTGGAATACCAACAAATGGACACTAACAGAATCTTACTTAGTACCAGCACCTGAGACATAACGGACACTTAATAATTGCTTATTGAATTATGACCAAGTGATCCCTAAATTGGCTGTATTGTCCATGATCTGAACCTAAGGAGACTAAGAAGAGTAGTTAACAAATGTAAAGCTAAATCCTGTTTTAGTGTTTAGCCTGCCCTAGCTTTCGAATCTTTATTTGTGTGGATTTGGACCAGTTATGATTTTGCGCAACAAAATTAAAATTATTGAGCAAAAATGGTACAGTTTTAATTTACAAATCAAGGTTTTATTATATTTTTAACATGTGACTAAAATACCAAACTGCATTTGCTTTCCTGCAGTTTCTCTCTTTTCTTATTTAAATATGGACTTTGCCTGAGGTGCCATTTAAGATACTATGATGAATGAATGACAAGGATGTTGAGCATACAAAAGATCATTAAAGTCACACTCAAAGGATTCCTAAAATGAATGTTTGAGAAGAAACTTTAATTTTTAACCTCATTTTTAAAATTCTAGAACCTAAAAATGTGGTTTAATTTATTGGTTGTTCATTGACTTTAGGAATGAGGGATGGGATAATTACCTCTAAAATGAAAATCACATGACAGTTGCCATCACGTGGTTCAGAAGTCATATGTGGGACATTGACACTCAGGATGGGTCTCATAATGTTATGTAAGATGTAACAGAGAGATTAAAGAAATCCAGGACATGGGAGATCTTTCTGAAGTTTAACTGTGTTGGTCTCTCTTAGCTAAAGGCAGAGCGAGCCGGGTACATGTGCTCTTCTCATAAATGCACTTTGGGCCATTGAAGAGAACACTCATTACAGAGACAAAGAACCACAGGATCCTAGGAAAAGAAAGAAGTCAGTCCGGCTGGTGTGGCTCAGTGGTTGAGCATCAACCCATGCATCAAGAGGTCGCAGGTTTGATTCCTGGCCAGGGCACATGACCAGATCGTGGGCCCAACCCCCAGTGGGGGGTATGTGGGAGGAGGCCAGTCGATGTTCTCTCTCATTGATGTTTCTATCTCTCCCTTTCACTTCCTCTCTCTAAAATCAATAAAGAAAAAATTTTAAAAAAAAGAAAGAAAGAAGTCATTTCAGGAGAGCTCTGGCCAGTTTGCTCAATGGTTAGAGCATCAGCCCGCAGACCAGAGAGTCCCAGGGTTGGTTCTCACTAAGGGCATGTACCTCGGTTGCAGTTTGTTCCCTGCCCTGGTTGGGGTCGTGTGGGTGGCAGCCACTCGATGTGTCTCTCTCACGTTGGTGTTTCTCCCCCCCCCCCCCAATCTGAAGATACATGCAAAAATGTCCTCGTGTGAGGATACAAATAAAAAAAAAGAAAGAAGTCATTTCAGGAGAAATATAAAGCACTACTTTGTACTGATGTCTCTATGTTGTGTGCACTTCATGGCAAAAATATAAATTGAGGAGTTTCTAATACTCAAATTAGCAAATAAAGCACAAATGCAGACACATTCAGAAATTTACTGTAGTGATTACAAACCCTAGTTCACTGCAAGTCCCAGCGTCACATTCATGTTTGCAGAAATCCCTGTGTGTACTGGATGCAGGGCTGTTTCTAGACCTCATCTAAAGCCTGACTTTCATATCTTTTAATACCCCCAAGGCCTCCAATTTATTTAAAACAACAACAACTGTGTGTCCGTGGATGACAGTAGCAATTTGTAAAACACGTCTTTGAACTTGGCTTTTTATCTGAAATACCCCAACTAAGACTTTCGTTCTCCCAAAACTTGCAATTCTAATTTTAAGAACCTTTTTGATTCTCTCTTCACATCTCTTACTTCCCATCCATCTATGTATACCAAAATTCCCACAGTCAAGTGGTCATGGAGAAGATATACCTTTATTTGAATACTGCTACAAAGCTTGACTGGTAGTTTTCCAGATATTACTCTAATATATTCCAGAGCTTTGCCCATTGTTCACTCAGAATAACTATTTATTTAATGTTACTATCTTTCTACCAGGCACTCGCTTACACACTGGAGGTAGGCACTTATATTCTAGAGGATACAGACAGATAGCCGAACATAGAAATATATTAAGAATATGTGTAAGTACATAAGAATGTGATGAAACCTGGTATACAGAAAAATAAAGAAGGGACAGGGGATAAGAAGTGCCTGGAAGTTACTGAATTTTAACGAGGATAGCCAGGCCAGAGATTGCTAAGAGGTTCCATTTGAATGAAGACTTGAATTAGTCAAAAGAGATCCATTTGAATATGTGGGCGAGTAACTAATGGGGAATATGGCTGGTGTGTCTACAGAAGAGCGAGGCCCTGTGCTGTATATGTCTGTTACCTCTCTGGCTTCCTTTTCTACTTCTCTTCTTTGCAAGCTTTACACTCCAGGTGATGGGGACAGATGGAATGGGGCTTGGGGATCCCTGGTAAAGGCTTCAGTTTTTTCTATTCATGAAATGGGGATTATTAGAGAGTTTAGATCTGAGCAGTAATATGGTTTCATGTAAACTTTAAAAAAGGATAATTTTAGATACTTTATGGAGAAAGGAGAAAAAACTTTGAAGAAACGAAGGTAGAAGCAGAGAGATCAATTAGTAGTCTGGTGAGAGGTGATGGTGGCTTGAACCAGGGAACTAGCTATGGAGGTGGTGACAACATGTCAGATTGTATAGCTTTGTACACAAAGTATAACCTGGGGTCTCTTTGTGGACTCATTCGCCATTACTGCTGATTTCATTCCGTAGAATCCACCATAGGAAGGTGGAGGAATTTCTAGTTTCAGTTTAAAAAGGTCATGGAAAAATGTAATTGGCCCATAGTACTGCATATGGCCCTTTTCTAATAGGGTGTCCTAAGGCCAATAGGATATAAAGCCCTGAAATTCTGAGTCCTCACATGTAAACAGACCTCATAGAGAGATCACTAGTAAAACTCATTTATTTGGTAGGCACCTTTCAAAAATCACTTGGACCACTTTTCACTCAGTCACCACACAGGAGCCCATACATTTTTCAGCTTACAGGCCTTGGAAGGGCCAATTAAATAGATATTTCCAAATGTAATTTTATAAAGAAATTGGCCAAGGTGTATCAGAGCTCTCTATTTCATTCTGCTCCTCTTCTGCTTATGAAAGAAAAGCTATTTCATATGTTAGAAGAAGAATATCAAAGACTAGACCAAACTGTGACTGAAAATAAGTTGTATAGTTCATTCATATGCTAATCTGCACAGAAGTGGTTGAGATGTAAAAATCTAAACTCAGTTACTATTCTATAGCATATCTATGTCTTGTTCACTAAGGTATTACCAGCACCAAGCCCTGTACCTGGCACATCATAGCAAAGCAATAAATCCCATTGAATGGATAAATGAATCTTACCACGCTGGAAAACGATGAATTTTCAATTTGCTTCTTTGTATGCCACTCTTTGGCGAGGAACATAACTTTTAGCATGCCAGGGAATATGGGTGGGGGAGATGAATGTATTACCTACTTGTTTAAACAGTCTGTTTTAGCATTAAGGGGGTGATTTCAAATTACCATCCATCTTTAAATCAATATGAAATTGTTTGCTTCAAAAGGACAATATGCTTCTTAGATCTCCATGGACAGGGACAGGAAAAAGTAAGTTTTTAGGCTTTGTTCTCTTAGATATCATTTTATATGAATTAATAATTGTCATGTGCCCACTACTTTTAAACATAGATGCTTCCTTCAAGGAGTTTGCAAACCAGTTTTGGAGATAAGGGACAAATAAATATAAAGTTAACTTATGATACAGAAGCGATATAATATTTGCATTAGAAGGAACAAAAACTCACAAATGGAACATGATATTTTATAAACAATTGTCTATTGTTGGGAAGAGGGGGTATGGATACTCACATCACTGGAACCATATGGCACTCTATGCACTGAATTGCCCTCCCCAGCCCCATTCATATATTGAAGTCCTAATGCCCTCAGGACGTGACTGTGCTTAGAGATAGGGTCTTTAGAGAGATTATTAAGTTAAAGAAGGTTTGTTATGGTGACCTTAATCCAATGTGACTGCTGTCCTTATAAGAAGAGAAAGTTTGGACACAGACGCATGAGAGGAATAATGCCATGTGTACATTAAGATGGCCTTCTACATGCCAAGGAGAGAGGCTTCAGAAGCAACCAATTCAGCTGACACCTTGATCTCAGAATGCTAACTTCCAGAAGTGTGAAAAAAATTTTCTGTTGTTTAAGCTATTCAGTCTGTTGTACTTTGTTTTGGCAGTTCTAGCATACTAATGCAGGACAAGTACAAACTTGGTTTTATCCAGGGGGAAAATTTGCAGCAGAGATGTAGCAGGGCATAAGTCCCATGACCTAGAACTTGCACAGAGTGGTATTTAGAGGACAGCCATAGGTCATGATTAGATGCACCATAGAAAGAGTTTTGAGAAAGAGACCCTACATTCATAATGCTCAGAAAAAATATACAGGGCAGGGAGGGAAAGTCCCATGCAGGCAACTCATTGGCTGTGAGACCTTTTTGGGTCCCAGTGTCCAGTGGCCAATTTCAGCTAGTTGTGTTGAACTACCCAGGCCTTCTAAGGATCTCTTTTCTGTTTTTCGCTCCTCACCTGTGTATGACAAGAAGCACAGTTTACTCGGTTCACCACCAGTCACACACAGGTTCTTTAGCAATATAAATACTAGATAATTAGTCATCTGGTATTTATATTACTAAATATAAAGATTACCAGTAGCTTAAGTATACTTGTCAACAGAGTGGCTATTATTATCTGTAAGGTAATGTAAAAGATACTCACTTATAAATCATGATTTATAAATTGGAGTGTCCCTAAATTTTTAGCCTCAATATTTTTTTCCTGTGAGTCACCAATTTAATGAGCTAAACACACCTTGTATTTATGTCATCTGCAAGTTGTATGTATATTACAGAAGTAAAAGTAAAAGAGAAATGTGAGTGATACATTTACTTTATTTCCACCCAGTTGAATCCAGTGACTAGCTCAGGTCGCTTAGGAAACTACCTAGTTTGACGGGATTAGGAGCTGGAGGTCACTTGGGAATTCAGTTTTAGTACTGTATTCTGAGTCTACTCTAAAGGGAGACTGGAAAACATAGTGCCGTACTTACACATCACTGAGTGAGTAGAGCAGCATTTAGTCCTGGCTCAGATTTGGCGATCCACTGGCCAGACGCGCTCGCACAGCTTGCCTCCTGTCTGCCGCCAACTGGTTTGGCTTCCACAATTACTTACTTCATTAGTGGAGGTTCCTCAGCCCTGCATAACTGTGACAAAACCGCCTCAACCAGTGGGGTTTTTCCACTTGAAGCTTCTGAATCTGGACTAGTAGGTAGAATTCACTACCTTTCTCATGTGGCAATATGACCTAAAAAGACTCATTGGCTGAAGTTTGGGTACATATGCCTAAGGACTTTAGACAAACATATTACATAACATTAAAATAATGTTCATCTGATTTCCAGTTAGTAATGGGAACAGAGCAAGATGTTTATGTTACATAAGCAGCTGAATGCCTAGGCAGAGTTAATTTTAAAAGGGCCAGTGCTTATTCAATCAATTGCCACTCATTTTAAATATGGCTCACAAAGAAAATAAGGATATACATAAAAAGCTGTATAATTTTGGAAAGAAATGACTAATATAAAAACTTCTGTTAGTATGATGAACTATATTAATTGATTTTTAACTTTGTATTCGTGGGGTGCACAGCATTAATCATGGTGTAGTATCATCTTTATTTGTTGCTGGATTAATACTGCTAGCATTTTGTTAGATACCTTTTCATCTATGTTCATGAGTGATAATTGGTCTGTGATTATTTTCAACTAGTGAATGGCATTGTGAGGTTTGGAATCAGTTATTCTGGCCTTATGAAATGAGTTGGAAGTAATCCTTCTTCTATATTTTCTGAGACTTTATGTAGAATTGATAATATTTCTTAGCTCATATGTGGTAGAGTTCACCAGTCAAGCCATTTGGGCTTATGGATCTCTTTATCAGAAGATTTTTATCAATGAATTAAATGTCTTGGCTAAAGATAGCACTCTTCAGATTTTGGAGTTCTTCTTGTCTTTGTTTTTTGGTACACTGTGCTTCTCAAGGAATTTTTTCTTTTATCTAAACTGTTGCAGTCATTGACTAGATCTTGATAGTATCTATATGATCTGTAATGACATCCTATATGCCATTCCTGATACTGTATTCTCTCTCCTTTTTTTGATTAGTTTTACCAAGGAGTTACCAATTTTATTAATCTTCAAAGTATAAACCATTTTTATTTAAATAGTTTCTTGGTTATTTGTTTGTTTTCCATTTCATTCATTTCTACTTTTATTTTTACTCTTTTCTTTCCTCTGTGTACTTGGAGTTTCACTTTCTCTGCCTTATCTTTATGTAGAAGCTTTAATCATTGATTTAAAGTTTTCTTCTATTTCAAATAAGCATTTAAATCTAAAAGTGTGCTCAGATGACCTACTTAGCTACATCCTACTAGCTTGGGTATGTTTTGTTTTTATGATCATTCATTTCAAAATATTTTTATAATTTCTATTATGATAAATTATTTAGAAGTATATTGATTTCTTCTGTTATGTTCAGTCTCCTGTTAATAAACTTTTATCTAGTGAACTTTTACCTTTATATATTGTCTTTTATAATTCTAGGATTTCTATTTTATTTCTGTTTCACAGTTTCCAGATGTCTTCTGACATTCTCCATTATATCACTCACTATCATAATATCTATTACTTTAGATATATGAATAGATTTATCACAGTTATCTAAAAGTACTTGTCCACTAATTCCTACATCTAGGCTCTTTCTGCTCTCTTTTGATTTTTCTCTGAACCATGTGTCATATTTTCTGTCTTTCCTCGTGTCTCATAATTTTTATTGCCTTCTAGACTTTATGGATGACTGCTACAAATATTCTGTAAATTCTGTTATCGTCATGTAACAAATGTTGATTTTTGCTCTAGCACAGAGTTGAAGTACTAGCAAGTTATGCTGCACTTGTGTGGCAGTTAAAAATCAGAAGGAATATCTTGGCTTCAGAGGTCCTACCTGAGGAGAAAGGGATCCCAGCCCCACACTCGGCTCCCCAGCCCAGGGTTCCAGGACTGGGAAGAGAATTCTCCGTACATTCTTGCTGTAAAAACCAGTGGGAATTCTGGCTGAGTGAGATGGGGTTATTTCTGGAGTCCCAGGCTTTTCTTTTAATGGCATAACACAGACTAACTTGGACTCACTCCCTCTGAGCTCCAGCACTGGGGCAGCAGCTAGAAAGGCACCAGGGACATATGGGAATAAAGTGAATTGTCTGGCATCAGGGCAAGATCTGGAGGGGCAGCTTTCTCTCAGACAGAAGTGCCAGCAAAGACGTTTGTTTCTTTGCCGAGCCCTTTTTCCACAGAGTCTGCAGGGAGGGCCATATATGACTCTCAAAGAATCTGGCTAATAGTGTTTGTCTTGCCCTGGTGATTACCTGAGACCCTGCCCCACCCCACTTTACAGCCCACCCAAGCCATTTCCAGTGACTTTCTTATACAAATAGTCTGTCTTTCCTAAAATCTCTCAAACAAGTAGCATCTGACCTCAGTATGTCCCGTACCTCTCACTAAGTGGCCAAGGTCCAGCAGTAGTGGCAGCCAGCCTTGGTTCAAAGCTTGGCCTCCTGGGCACCTCCAAGCCCAGCACAAGTAGCAGCCATCTGCAGCTTGCTTTGTAACTCATATTTGGTGACCCCAGTCAGGGCACAGGTGGCAGCAGAACTTGGCCTGCATATCTCAGGAGTCCTCGTAGCCAGCCCACCTGGTGGACAGCATCAGATCATGTCAAAGCAGCACCCAACAACCTCCACAAGTGACACACGTGACACACTCAAGGGGCAGATGCAGTGAGTACCAGAGCTGAAGGCAGTGCTGCTCTTTGGGGTCAACCCCTGCACAACATATCCTCCACTGTGGTCGCAGCCAGTTCTTGAAGCTAGTCTACCACGGGGGTCTATGCCTGCCATTGACATGCCAACAGCAGTCAATACTCAACTACAACAGGATAGTGCACCTGGAGTGCCCAGCTTGGGTGCCTGGGGAGCTGTGCCAAAGGGCCCTACGGGACACCTACTGCTACATTAGCCCACTCTGTGAAGACCAGGAGAGGTAGCAGCTCTATCCAATACATAGAAACAAACACAGGGAGGGAGTCAAAATGATGAGACAAAGAAACAAGTCTGAAATGAAAGAATAGAACATAACACCAGGGAAAAAAAAAGAAAGAAAAATAAACAAAAGGGAGACAGGCAGTCTACCAGATACAGACTTCAAAACACTGGTTATAAGGATGCTCAATGAACTTAGGGGAAGAGTAGATAAACTTAATGAGAACTTCAGCAAAGACATGGAGAAAAAAAAATGGAGATAGAAAATATAAAAATGAACCAGTCAGAAATGAAGACTACATTGCAGGGTATCAGTAGAGTAGATGAAGCAGAGGATCGAATCAGTGATTTGGAAGATAAGGAAGCAGGAAACACCCAATCAGAGCAGCAAAAGGAAAAGAATACAAAAAATTAGGATAGTTTAAGGAGTTTCAGGGACAACTTCAAGTGTACCAATGTCTGCTTCATAAGGGTGCTGGAAGGGGAAGAGAGAGTGCTAAGGATTGAGAACCTAATTGAACAAATAATGATAAAACTTTCCTAACCTGGCAAAGGAAAAAGACACACAAGTCCAGGAAAAAGAGAGTTACAAAAAAGATGAATTCAAAGAGGCCCACACCAAGACACATCATAATTGAAATGCCAAAAGTTGAAGACATAGAGAATACCATCTTAAATAGAAGCAGCAATGGAAGGACAGTTACCTACCAGGGAGCTCATATAAGGCTGTCAGCTGATTTCTCAACAGAAACTTTGTAGGTCAGAAGGGACTGGCACAGAATATGCAAAGTAATGGAATGCAAGAGCCCACAACCAAGATTACTCAGGAAAGCTATTATTACCCAGAAAAACGATCATTTAGAAGGACAGATAAAAAGCTTTCCAAACAAAAAAAAAGCTAAAGGTGTTTGTCACCACCAAACAAGTATTACAAGAAATATTTAAGGGTCTTTTTTAAGAAGAAGAAGGAGAGGGAGAGGATGGAAGAAGGGGGGAAGGAGGAGGGGGAGGAGGAAGAAAAGAATAAAATATGAATAATAAAATGGCAATAAATACATATCTATCAACAATCACCTTAAAGGAAAATGGATTAAATGCTCCAATCAAAAGATATATGGTGACTGAATGCATAACAAAACAAGACCCTTATGATGTCTACAAGAAACTCAGTTCAGAACTAAAAACACATATAGACTAAAAGTAAAGGAATGGAAAAGGATATTTCATGAACATGGAAATGAAAAAAATAATCTGGAGTAGCGATACCAGCCAAAATAGACTTTAAGACAAAGGCTGTAACAAGAGACTTAAAAGGACCCAGCAATTCCACTTCTGGGTATTTTTGTTTGTTTTTAACCCTTACCCGAGGACATTTTTGCATTTATCTTCAGATAGAGTGGGAGGGAGAGAGGGAGGAAGAGAGAGAGAGAAACATTAATGTGAGAGAGACACACAAGTGGTCGTCACCCACATGACCTTAACAAACTGCAACCGAGGTATGTGCCCTTAGCGGGAACCAAACCTGGGACTCTCTAGTCTGTGGGCTGATGCTTTAATGGCTGAGCCAAACTGGCCAGGGCATGGGTATTTATCTGAAGAAACCCAAAGCACTAAATCAAAAGGTACATACATTTGTATGTTCATCACAGCATAATTTACAATAGCCAAGATATGGAAGCAACTTAAGTTTCCATTCATAGGTGAATGGATAAAGAAGTGGTATATAAACACAATGAAATATGACTTCACCATAAAAAGACTGACATCTTGTTATCTGCAAAAGCATGGATGGGCCTAGAGGGTTTTGTGCTGAGTGAAAAAAGTCAGACAGAGAAAGAAAAATGCCAGGTGATTTTACATATATGAAGAATCTAAAAACAAAATAAATGAACAAGCAAAACAGAAACAGACTCATGCAGAGGACATTCTGATAGTTGCCAGGTGTGAGGGGTTTTAGCGGGATAGGTGATACAGGTGGAAGAGATTACGAAGTACACATTGGTAGTTACAGAGTAGTCTTGGGGATGTAAAGTACAGCAGAGAGAACATAGTCAATACATTGTATTGACTATGTATGATGTCAGATAAGTACTAGATTTATCTGGGTGATCACTTTGTAAGTTATATAAATGGCCAATCACTATGTTGTACACCTGAAACTAATATAATATTGTACAGCAACTATCATTGAAAAATTTTTAAAAATTTTAAATAAGTTTTGTGGAGCACTAGTTTCATAAAATAACTTAATGTGTATTGAAAAAATTGTTTTAGCTATTATTCTAAGTATTTATAATATTAACTCATCTTACTGTCCAAACAAGCTTATGAAGTATATTACTGCATGCTTTACCTGTAACTTTACATACTTTATATAACTTTACAAATGAGGAATGGAAGTCACAGAGTAGTTAAATAATTGTCCCATTAACAGACTATCCAATGGCAGAACACAGCATTGAACCCATGCAGTGTGTCTCCAGAGCCTGAGTTCTTGAACCACTATACATACTGCCTCATTTATCAGTAAGAAATGTCCCTTCTCCATAAAATTTGGAAAAGATTTGGTCTAATAAATATACTACTTTTTTAAACTGCAGGACTTTTCAGAAACTTTAATGTGTTGGTATATTTTCTCAAACATGTTAATATGTTTATAGGTCCAGTGAGTATACTGGTAACCCCCCCCCCCCCAAAAGAATCTCTTATTTGTAGCAGTTACCGAATAGAATAGCAAGACTGATTTCAACTGGCTCACGGGATTTCTGAATATTTACCAGTCAGCTTTCAGGGATGGACCATCACACTACATATGACTTTCATATAGGAAAATATTGTTAGGATATAGAAAGTATCTCTGTCTCTCTATCTCTGTTTCCCTCCCTCCTCCCCCTTCTCTCTCTCTCTCTTTTCCTCCCTCTGCTCACTCACCCTCTCTCAAATACAGAGTAGTTTATAAAAATATTTTCTAAAACAAATTATGACTTTCTAAATAGAAAACTAATCTACAGTGAAAAACAGATATTTGGGTCTTAAAATAGTACTTGAAAAACTTAAGAAAAACCATAATAACAAAAAGTTAGAAGTTATGAAATAAGAGACCATAGTGTAATCAGAAAAGATTATTTTTAAATCTCATAGGACGGTAGTAAAAGTATTCAATGAAAATACTTTACTTAGTAATAAAATGCTGTAATTACCCCATGTATTGAATAAAGATGCAGTGGATGCATTCCTCTGGGTTTCTTGACAGAATCTCTGGGAGATAATAAATTATTGCCTACTTTTGTAAATTATGCAGTAGAGCCTCCCAAGAGATATTCATTTATTGTTGTTTTACCCAGTATGACTAATGGAATCATTTCTTAGCTAGATTTGAGGAATGGGAGAAATGATGACTATTGCTCATTGTTTTAGATTATTTTATTTAAAGAGATAAATAAGAGAAATTCCATTTCCCATATTAAGGTACTAAAATTTATTTTTTCTTGTTCAACTCAGTGTCAGTTCAGAAGGCACCATAGAAATCATCACTCAAACTAAATAGGACCCAATGCAATGAGCACCCTCCCCGGATCCAGGCACCTCCTGTGTCAGTGTGACCACTTTTCTATTTAAAAGTTTTCAGCAGTCCCTTTTTCTCTGCCCCCTACATCCATTTCAGAGAACACACATTTTTAAAATGTTAAAGTATCATCACCCATTTGAACAAATACAGGTGTAATGACTAAATGTTACTCACTTAGAAAGCTGTATCTGATTCAAAGGAAGGACCTCTTCTGCAAGTGGCTTTTATCACACCAAAAACAGCCAAACAATGAAACAGACTGACAAACCCTAGAGGGAAGGGGGTGGGGGTTAGGAAGAGATAACCCAAAGACCTTTTATGCATGTATGTATAACCAATGGACACACCATAGTTTGGTGAAAGCAGAAAGGGGATGGGAGCAGGGAGGAGGGGGTCAATGGGACGAAAAAATGGGAACATCTGCAATACTTTAACAATAAAGAAAAAAAAGCAGCCACACAATGATATGGTGCTTTCTGTTGTTCTTAATCCTCATCTGAGGATATTTTTTTTCCATTGACTTTTACATGGAGTAGAAAGGAGGGAGGGTGGGGGAGAGAGAGAGAGATAAATCTATGTGAGAGAGACACATTGATTGGTTGCCTCCTGCAAGACCCCAGCTGGAGCCAGGGATCAGAACCCTCAACCCAGGTATGTGCCCTTCACTGGGAATTGAACCCATGACCCTTCAGTCAGTGGGCCAATGCTTGGCCAGGGGTGGGGAGCCTATTCTTTTGCCAAGGACCATTTGGATATTTGGTCAGGCTACTTTGGTGAGGGGTGTAATTTTAGCTGGTATTGATTTTTTGGGTCTCATAGGGCCCTTTGGCCGGATATTCCCCACCCCTGCAACACTGAGCATTACTGACCAGGGCAGTAAGATGCTTTTTAAATGATCTCACTTATTTGTGGAATATAATGAGCAAAATAAGTTGATGAATAAAATAGACCCAGAGACATGGAAGTAGGGAACAGTATGACAAACCTCGGGAGGGTGTGGGTTAGAAGGGTGAGAACAGATAAACCAAAGAATTTATATGCATATGCATAACCAATGAACATAGACAACAATACTGGGGGGCGGGCAGGAGTGGGGAGGAGGGTGTCAATGGGGGAAAAAGAAGAAACATCTGTAACAAAAATAAATTAATAAAAAAAACACATTTTCTATAAAAACAATAAATGAGCATTATCTAATCTGCTCACATTTCTTACATTCCCTTAAAACTGGTTGTGGCAATATGAACTCTTTAAATTCTTCTTTTGTATTAAAGTTCATTGTATTATATATTGATGAAAATTCATTGCTTGAAAACACTACTTTCCCAAGTGCATTCCTAATGAGGAGGAATATAAAGAGATGTAAAAAAAAAAACAAAAAAAAAAAACAAAAAAAAAACTGAACAACAAATGGTTTTATTTCCATGTGTCATCATCAGAAACAAATGAATCTCATGTCTCTCACATCTCACACTTAGAGCTTCTTGATTGATGCACATTAGCATATTGAAAACTTAAACCAACCTTTTCCAAATTATATCTCTTCTTGGATGGAATACTCGTTAACAACTTGGTGAAATTGTTCACAAACCACAGTTTGTGGATGTTAAGGTTTTCTAATTTTTCAGATTTTCCATATGAATCAAAAAATGCTAAAATATGTTTCACAATGTATTACAAAGCTATAAAACATTAACAATGAACACAAAAGTGCATTTGTTTCAGAATGAAACACATTGAAAAAGACTTATCCGATGATTGTCTAAGATACTCATCTCTAGGTTATCTATTATAATTATTGATCAGATTTTAATGGGATTAAAGGAATAAGCATTGGTGTTTTGGAAAAGTGTATTAAAGGTCATATGGCACTTGAGAATTATTGCCCACAATCAATTTAGACACATTAGGAGGGAAGGAAATTGATATTTACTGAGTGGGTACTATATGTCCAGCACTATTATAGACACTTGATATTCTTATTAAAATCAACAAGCCCAAGCACTTTTTTGATTCACTCATTGTTTGGACATTCTGTGAACCTCAGTGCAGAAGATGACATGGCTACTGTGTCTCCCAAGTGCTTCTGATGCCAGAAAGGATAGATGATAATGCACACACATTATAAAACTAGAGGTGCCATGAGAAGTACCAAGTGCTTAGTGAGCTAAGCGGAGAAGTAAATTATTTAAGAGCAGTCTGTGTGATAGGTGATGGGTTTAAATGAGGGAATGTATGATGTTGAGTATCTTTTCACATACTTACTTTCTATCTGTATATCATCTGTGGTAAGTCTCTGTTTAGATCTTTTGCCCACTTTTTAATTGGGTTGTTCATTTTCTTACTGTTGAGTTTTAAGAGTTCTTGGTATATTTTGAGTAAGTCCTTTATTAGCTGTGATTTTCATAAATATTTTCTTCTAGTCCATGGCTCATTGTCTCATTTTCTTGACATTGCCTTTTGTAGAGCAGTAGTGTTTAAATTTTAATGAAGTTCAACTTGTCATTTATTTCATGGATCATGCCTTTGGTGTTGTATCTACAAAGTCATCATCATACCCAAGGTCATCTAGGTTTTCTTCTATGTTCTATTCCAGGAGTTTTATGTTTTATATTTAGGTCAATAATCCATTCTGAGTTAATTTTTGTGAAAACTATAAAGTCTGTATCTACATTCATTTTCTGAATGTGGATGCCCAGTTGTTCCAGCACCATTTGCTGAAAACACTATCTTTGTTCCTTTGTGTTGCCTTTGTTCCTTTGTCAGAGACCAGTTTACTATATTTTTTTGTGGGTCTATTTCTGTGTTCTCTATTGTGTTCCATTTATCTATGCATGTGCTCTTTCACCAATACCATATTATTTGCTTATTGCAGCTTCATAATAAGCCTTAATGTCAGATATTGTCAGTTCTACATCTTTGTTCCTCTTAATATTGAGTTAGGTATTCTGAGTCCTTGCCTCTCATATTCCCTTAATTTATATTTTTCTGAGAAAGTCTTGTATTTCTTCTTTACTTTTGAAGGATAGTTTTGCAGGGTACACAATTTAAGGTTGGTGGGGGTTTTTCTGCCCTCTCAACACTGTATTTCATTTCACTCTTTTGGCATATGTGGTTTCTGAGGAGAAGTTAGGTGTAATTCTTCTTTGCTCCCCTATAGTTAAGATATTTTTCCTGTGGATTCTTTCAAGATTTTTCTTTATATTTGATTTTCTGAGGTTTGACTATTATATGCCTAGGTGTAGATTCTTTTGGAATTTATCCTGCTTGGTGTTCTCTAAGTTTCCTGGATCTGTTATTCGGTGTCTGATGTCAGTTTTGGGGGAATTTGTCATTATTGCTTAAATTTTCCCTCCCTCCCTCCCTCCCTCCCTCCCTCCCTCTTTCTTTCCCTCCCTTCCTTCTCTCTCCTTCCTTCCTTCCTTCCTTCCTTCCTTCCTTCCTTCCTTCCTTCCTTCCTTCCTTCCTTCCTTCCTTCCTTCCTTCCTCTTTCTTTCTCTCCCTCCCTCTCTCTTTCTTTCTCTCCCTCCCTTTCTCTCTCTCTCTCCCTTTCTCTCTCTCTATTTTTCTTTCTTCTTCTGATATTCCCACTATGCATATGTTATAGCTCTTGTAGTTTTCCACAGTTCTTGGATATTCTGTTCGTTTTTAGTCATTTTTTTCCTTTGCTTTTTAGTTTAGAAAGTTTCTGTTGTCATATATCAAGCTCAGAGATTCTTATTCATCTGTGTCCATCTATTAATGAGTCATTTAAAAGCATTTTTATTTCTATTTTAGTGTTTTTTATATCTAACTTTTTTAATTCTTGGAATTTGCATGTTGTATTTTTTTTTTAATTTCTGCATCTGTGTATTTTCTTAGGTGAAGTGTTTCTTCATATGTTTTTCCATTTATTAAATTATTTGTGTTATTATTGGGTTTTGCTATATATCTATATTTTTATCCTTACCCAAGGACACTTTTGCATTCATCTTCAGATAGAGCGAGAGGGAGAGAGGGAGGAAGAGAGAGAGAGAAACATCGATGTCAGAGAGACACATTGACTGGTTGCCACCCACACAACCCCAATCAGCCAGGGACAAACTGCAACCTAGGTATGTGCCTTTAGTGGGAACTGAACCCCGGTCTCTCTGGACTGCGAGCCGATGCTCTAATCACTGAGCATAACTGGCCAGGGTGGGTTTTGACATTCATATACATTTTGAATGTAAGCCCTGTATCAGATAAGTGCTTTGCAAATAGTTTCTCCCAGTTTGTAGCTTGTCTTTTAAGTTTCTAATGGAATTTTTTAAGAGAAATTTTAATTTTGATGAAACTACAGTGTGATATTGTTGTAAAGATAGACAAATTAATCACTGAAATAGAATGTAAAGTCTAGAAATAGATCCACATTGCTTTGGACCACTGATTTTTAACAAAGGTGCAAAAACTATTCAGGGATAGAGGATAATCTTTTCAAAAAATAGTGTTGGAATAATTGGTTATTCACATGCAACAAAATGAACTCAGTTCTTTCCTGCCACCATATACAGTTATTAACTTAAAATATATCATTGACCTAAATATAAAGTCTAAAACTATAAAACTTCTGAAAAACACATAGGAGAAAAACCTGCATGACCTTGCATTAGGAAAAATTTTTATTACTATGACACTGAAAGAATACCATTAAAAAAAAGTTAAGCCCTGGCCAGTTTGGCTCAGAGGTTGAGCGTCAGCCTGTGGACCAGAGAGTCCTGGGTTCGGTTCCTACTAGGGGCACGTACCACACACACAAAAAAGTTAAATCAGACTTTTTGCTGTTGATTAGCATTCTATTTAGAAAATAAGAATTAGCTTTGGAAAAATATATATATTTTAGTATAAGTATGTTTTCTGTATTTGTTAAAAGAGAGAAAGGAGGGTGGGATGGTAGAAGAGATAAGGGGAGAGAGAGGGAGCAACAGCACTTATCCTAAAATTAGGGCCTTTTGGCTTGTTTAATGGGTCAGTTTATTGGTACTTTATATACATGTCCAACAACAGGAGAATGGATAAGTAGACTCTTATATTTCAATACACTGAAATATCATAGAGCAATTAAAATTAATGAACTAGAGCTACTATATGAATGAAAAAATATCTTAAAACTTAAAAGTGATATACTATTTATATGAAATCTTTAAAAAGGCTATTCTGTATGTCCTGTGTAATATGGGTTATAGGAGCATAAGAATGTATATGGTAATAGCAATATATAGTATAAAAAATAACCTCTAGATAGGGTTCAGTGATGTTAGGAGTTTTACTTGTCTCTTTAATGTATGTATTTTAAAATTCTGAATAAAATAGGATAGTTTTTAAACATCATAAAGCTGGGTGGTGGATTCTCAGAATTTTTGAAATACTGTTTTATAATATTTTTGAAGTATTGCATAATACAAATATAGAAAAATAATTTTATAACAAATAAAAATAATTTTAATTATAATATAAATTCACTGATGCTGTTCAATAAATTAATTATATAATTATATTCATAATAACATTTTAATTATAATAATTATAGTTTTCATAATTATAGATTACATTATAGAGTTTTTGAGATGGAAGGAAACTCATAGGTTACTTAGCCTAATTTCTTTATTTTTAGATACTGGAACTAAATCCAAGAAAGTGAAATGGACATACATATTCTAAGTTCAATAGTCTACCCCCAAAAAAGGACATACTATTTTTTTTTTATCATCACTCGATAATATATTTTTTTTAAAAAAGATATTTTTTTATCTTTCCACTCATCTTCAGACAGAGTGGGAGGGAGGAAGGGGTGAAGAGAGCAAGAGAGAAACATCAACATGAGACAGACACATCAACTGGTTGCCTCCCTCACGACCTCAACCAGGGCTGACGCTCTAACCATTGAGCAAAACTGGCCAGGGCAAGGACATACCATTTTAATTGTTACATTGGTTTGGTTTGAGAAAACATGAATACATTTTTTACTTTATTACTGATTATTTCTTTGCTTAATGACTCCACCTTGGGAAGCCATAAGTAAGGTGGAGAGGACATTTGGTTTTGATACCACCCCTGCTACTGAAAAATCATTGAATTCTGGATACTAATTCTTTCTCCTCACTCTCCCTCAGTCCGTAAAACTTAATCTGTAAAATAAAAATGATGCAAAGATTGTGAAGGTAAATACAGTTAGTCCCATGAATGTAGCATTATTTTCAGGAAGGCAGCTTGGTTTTGTAGAAAGAAAACTGGACTGGAAGAAAATGAGACTTACATTCAATTCTTAAATTTTTTATAAACTCTTTGTGGTGCTTGGTCATGTCTGTTTTCTTTCTATAAAGCAAGTAAGTTTCTTCTAATTTAGTGAAATTATTTAAAAATATACTTTGAATAGCATGTAGGGGAAATTTTTTAATCCTTTTTTTAAAACCAAAAATTGCAAAACTATTTTGTAGCAGAATTGCTGTTTTCTGAGCTTTAGTTAATTTTTAGCTCTGAATATCACCCCTATGCTGTCATTGACATTATGTTTATTTCTCTGATTTTATAACTTATGATATTACAGTAACATAGTAAGCACTGTTGAGATAAGGACAACATGGCATTATAAGCAATGAATTGGAAAATTAGAAAATTCAGCCTTATTCAATATTACTGTGACTCTTTCAATTATATAGTTCCTTGTAAATGAGTCATGTATAGTTATTTACTAAGAGATCTTGATACCGTTTCTCACTTTGAAAAACTTATCTTGAATAAAGAGTTGGTACTTATTAAGAAATTGCCCTTCAACTTCTCTCAGCCACATTTTATTGAGGATGTCTGGTTGCATATTGTACAAGGAATTAAATACTTAAAAATGAAGACGAGAGGATCTGGACCTTCATGGACTGGGGGTTGGATTTAGTCTGAGATGTTCACATACTAAGAGGAAAAATATGTCTATAGATTCTTTAGGTAAATCCCAAAATATAATAATTTCTAAGAATTACAGGAAGCTGCCCGGCCGGTGTGGCTCAGTGGATTTAGCACCATCCCATGGACTGAAAGGTCCTGGTTAGATTCCCTGTCAGGGTTGTGGGCTCAGTCCCCAGTAGGGGGCATGCAGGAGGCAGCCAATCAATGTTTTTCTCTCGCATCAATGTTTCTGTCTCTCCTTTCCTCTCTCTCTAAAAGAAAAAATATATATATACATATATATATATATATATATATATATATATATATATATATATGAATTACAAGAAGCTAATTCTTACATGTAAAATTGACTAAGTCTGCTCCCCGTAACTTAAAAAGATCTGTTAGGAAGGCAACTAAACAAACTACATTCTATGAGCGGGGGAGAAAGAGGTAATCATGTGCAGTCTTTTCACTGCCAAGCACCAAACACACTTTGATTCAGTTCTCGGAGCCACCTGGTAAGGTAGGTAATATTATTTCCATTTGATAGGTGAGAGACTTAAGACTTACAGAGAGTCTCACTATACAGTATAGTTTTCCATCTCTTATTCATGCCTTCCAAGACCCACAGTGGATGCCTGAAACCACAGATAATACCTGACTCTATCTATACTGTGTTTCTTCCTGTACATACATCCCTATAATAAAGGTTAATTTATAAATTAGGCACAGGTAAGACATTAACAATAATAAAATAGAACAATGATAACAATACAATGTAATAAAAGTTATGTGAATGTGGTTTCTCTCTCTGTCTTACAGCCTAGATGGCTTCGAAGTGACTAATTGGCAGGTAGTTTGCACACTGTGGATGTGCTGGACTAAGGGATAACTGACATTCTGGCCTGGATGGAGCAGGATGACGTGGAATGGTGTGAAATTTCAACCGGCTACTCAGAACAACACACAATTTAAATCTTATGCATGTTTATTTCTGGAACTTTCCATTCCATATTTTCAGTCTGCAGTTGACCACAGGTAACTGAAACCACAAAAAGTGAAACTGTGAATGAGGAGGAACTACTGTAATTATACAGTTTAGTGTCTTATGTAAAGGTCAAAATCAGTAAGTAGCAGGACCAAAATGAATACTGAGATGTGACTAAATCCCAAGTACTACTTTCCCCCATGTCACATTTCCTTCTTCCATGTAAAGAGGCTTTTTATAAATATCCATAAATGCATACTCCATAATTGTAATCATATATAACAAAAGTGTTAACTCACGCAGAGTTAAAATTTTATTTTAAAAGGCAGAATTTCCTTTTACATGTATTTTTTTTCTTTTGTAATATTTCTAAAACTTTTCTTAGATTTATAATGTGTGCTTCACGGGCATGGTAAGCCACTACCGAACAATGATGAATAAAGTTTTTATTAGGCTTCTTTCAGATGCCCTGGGGAAAAAATGTTCTCTCTGATACCACCCCTCTTACCCCAACCTCTGACATTTTTATCTCCTTACTAGGTATTTTCTTGACAGATTTGACAGTAGCCATTAGTTCAATTATTGACTAAAAAATAGTTTTTAATCAGAGTAATCCAGCCAGATGAGGTTTTTTCAAATTTATCTCTGTTGTTGGAAGTATTACAGATACGTTTTCCCCCCTTGACTCCCTCCTCCCTGCTCTCACCCCCCCTCCCCCTGCCTTCACGACACTATTGTCTGTGTCCATTGGTTATGCATATATGCATGTAAGTTCTTTGGTTTCTCTTCCTAAGCCCCATCCCCCCTTCCCTCTGAAGTTTGTCAGTCTGTTCCCTGCTTCCATGTCTCTGTATCTGTTTTGTTCATCAGCCGATTTTGTTCATTAGTTTCCACATATAAGTGAGATCACGAGATTAAAAAATAGGCAGAGGTCCTGAATAGATACTTCTCCAAAGAGACATGTGAAAAAATGCTCAGTCACAAATCATCAGAGGATGCAAATTAAAACAACAGTGAAGTATCACCTCACACCTGCCAGAATGGCTACCATCAACTAACCGACAAGTGAAAGTGCCCAGAGGGTGTGGAGAAAAGGGAACCCTAGCACACTGCTGGTGAGAATGCAGACTGGTGCAGCCACTATGGAAAACAGTATGGAGTTTCCTCAAAAAGTTAAAAATGGAACTGCCATTTGACCCCATGATCTCACTGCTAGTAATATATCCTAAGAATCCTGAGACACCAATTAGAAAGAACATATGCACCCCTATGTTCATAGTAGCACTATTTACAATAGCTAAGATCTGGAAACAGCTCAATGGCCCATCAGATGAGTGGATAGAAAAGCTATGGTACATTTACACAGTGGAATACTATGTAGTTATAGAAAAGAAGGATCTTACCCTTTGTGACAGCATGGAGGGACCTGGGGAGTATTATGCTAAGCAGAATAGGCCAGTCAGAGAAAAATAAATACCAAATGAGTTTAATAATAAATTAATTTTGTAATAAAGTAACTGATTTTATAATTAATTCTGTAACTAATTTACTATCTGGAGATTTTTAAAAATGGAAACATTCCTTTGCTGGAAAATTAAGATGCTTAAATATGCTACTAAATGCAAATGATACAATCAAATTTGATACATTTTTTAAAATTTCTGAATCTCAGTAAACTCAAAACTTCCAACAGATTTTCTTTCTAATTCTAAACTTTATTATTTAGATAACTATCTATATTTCCACTTTATGTCTTGTTCTTCATGACTTTACTATGATATAAGGCTCAGTAAATCTTTATGAATATCTCTCTATTTTACTTGTATGGTAGAGAAGGTATGCTACATTGGAATATAACAAAACACAAAAGAGAAGTCTTTTTGTAACTTTACTGAAGTGGGGAAATACTTTGAAAACCAATTAAGCAAGAACATTGGCTCCTGCTATAGCACCTATTAAGAGCTCAATAGAGCTGATTCACATTAGGCAGTTCTTAAGGTCTTTAAATTATGCTTTATGGTCCGGCCAGTGTGGCTCAGTGGTTGAGCATCGTCAAATACCGGTCAGGGCACATGCCCAGGTTGTGGGCCTGATCCCCAGTGGGGGCCATGCAGGAGGCAGCCAATCGATGTTCTCTCTCATCGATGTCTCTCTCTCTCTTTCTCCCTCTCCCTCTCCCTCTAAAAAAATCAATAAAGAAGAAAAATTTTTTTAATAAATTATGCTTTATGGATATCTGTCTTCTCATGTTTATTTTATTATATCTAACACTGTAGAAGTAATATTTTTCTTTGGAACAGCCTCTGGTTAATAAACTTCGACAACTTTCTACCCAACTCCAAAAAAAATAATTTATAAATAAATAATATTATTAAATTATTCTTTAATTTCCTCTTGCCAAGAGTATTCTAAGCAATGTCTGATACCATGATACCATAAAAGAAAACGGTATCATCAAAGCTAACGATAATCTAAGTGGTTCTCAACCTGTGGGTCACAACCCCTTTGGGAGTCAAATGACCCTTTCACAGGGGTTGCCTAAGACCATCAGAAAACACATATTTCTGATGGTCTTAGGAACCGAGACACTGCTCCTCTATCTGTCTCCAGGCGGGTCTGCCCACATGCAGATACACCCACATACAACATGAGGAACTGTATTAAAGGGTTGCAGCATTAGAAAGGTTGAGAATCACTGAAGTTTGATTCTAAGTCATATAGCACTTTTAGGACTAAAATATTAATATCCATATATACATTCATATTCATATTATTCATATTCTTCTTCTTTTGTATTTCTTTTTTCTTTTAATGTACTATATTTGAGGAAGGAAAAAAACACCCAAAATTAATCCTGGCCAGTTTGGCTCAGTGGTTAGAGTGTTGGCCTGTGAACCAAAGTGTTGAGGGTTTGATTTCCAGTCAAGAGCATGTACCTCAGTTGCAGGTTTGATTGCTAGTCCCAGTGGGGGTCGTGAGGGAGGCAACCAATCAATGTGTCTCTAATATCTCTCTCTCTCCCCCGCCCTTCCTCTTCCTTCTTCCCTTCCACACTGTCTAAAAATCAATGGAAAAATATCCTTGGGTGAGCAGTAACAACAGCAGCAATAAAAACTTAATAATGGAAATAATCTAAGTGCAACTAAATTATTTGCATTTTTTATCTTTTCTTCCTCTTTTTTTTTCTTAAATCTCTCTCTTTACATGTGTGTACAACAGAAATAGATATATGAGAAGTATCACATTACTTATGGGCATGTTCATTCAACTATCTATGAGTAAATACATAGGAAGAGTGCTTATGTTTGTTAT
Organism: Molossus molossus; assembly: GCF_014108415.1. Classification (NCBI taxonomy): domain Eukaryota; kingdom Metazoa; phylum Chordata; class Mammalia; order Chiroptera; family Molossidae; genus Molossus; species Molossus molossus. The sequence continues at coordinate 98,019,193 of NW_023425344.1, read as the reverse complement.
ACATGTGTTACATTCATAATTAAACCATATAAAATTGCACTGATTGCAAGTTAGAGTGATCGCATATTGACAAGTTCATGTGGTTCAATTAATATATCAGAAATATCTTTCTACTGGTGTTCTATAACATTGAAACATTTCCCTTTTTATGGTTAATGAAACTGTATTCAGTATATGCAGAACTATTTAGAATTCTAAAGCTGATCAGTGTTCTATTTTCTGGGATGGGTAACACAGTCAGTTAAGGCATTATACTAGTGTACCAGTTAATTCCCCCCCAAAATATCTGCAGAGGTAGGTTATTAATTCCAGTGAAGAGTGAGTTAAGAGTTATGGATTTTTCCTTGTCCTTCCAGTGTTTATTTCTTTTTTTAAAAAGCTCTTTGTCTATCAATTTCCTTAGTAGTCCCACATATACATGTTTACCTCTCTTCATTTTATGCAAATCTCCATCCTCTTACCCACTACTGATTGTTAGAGAAGTAAATGTTTAGAATTTTTTTTTAATGGTCAATATGTTTACACACTTTTAAGAAATTTTTTTCAAAACCAAGTTTTAAATTGGGTAACGGCATTTTTGTAAGGTTAAATGAGATTCTTAAGACATTTTTTGCTGTAGCATTTGTCTTTTATCTTTCAAAGTAGTTTCTACAAGTAATGCACCCTGATTATGTTTATGCAAAGCTCCCTAAATACCATGGCAGCCAACCCCCTATCATTCATATGCACAGTACCCCGCAATTCTCTTTTGCTATACTTGTACATTTGTAATTAAATATTTACTTATAAAATTTTTAGAATTACACAGAGAAAATACGTATTTAATAATGTACTTATTAATTATGACTTGTTTATTGTTGTAGATACAGAAACTGTTACACTGCTAGGCACATGATAGTGCCATACTTTCCAACTGGCTGAATGATTAAAATAGTGCAGTATAAATAAAAACACAAAAGCCACAAGATTCTCTCTATAGGCAGGAGATGGACTCAATATAGTCCTGAGGTTTAAACAGTTAACTTGGTGTTAGGTAAGCTCCTATACAAACTTCTCCTCTGCCATTTACAGAACATGATACTAAATATTATTAGTCCTAGATATATTTTTATTAAAATGTGCATAGTAATATTACCTATATTAGTAGAATGAAATTTGATCATGAATAATGCCAAATTTCTTGAACAGGTAAAATTCAGAAACAAAAGATACAAATATGGTTAATAATCATATGAGAAAAAGTTAAACGTAATTCATGTTTAAAAAATATAAATTAAAGCAACAAAATGCCATTTCTACTTATCAGATTGGCAAAGATTAATGGGTTGATAATATTTCATGCTGGTAAGGATGTGGTGAAATGTTTACACTCCTGTGCCTTTGGTGGCAATGTAAATTACTGCAACTTTTAAGAAAAAGTTGCCTTATCTTTTACTACTTAAAGTTTCTAGCCAGTGACTGACTCAGCAATCACAGTTCTAGGCATTTACCCCATAAATCACAGAAGTGAGAGCTGATGCATGTGCCACTTCATTTACTGTGGCATTTTATAAAATGAGAGAAAACTAGAAACAACCAACATTTTCAACATTTTTCTAATTTTTAAGAAAAACTCACAAATGTTCATCCTGAATGGAACCCATTTTCTCTTATATATATTGAAGGGACTACATATAATGAGAGGAGCATTTTTTTCTTATTCTAATGAGAGGAGAATTATTTCTAAAAATCCCATATATATAGACTCTGTAAAATGGGTGACAGTTTTTTGGTATTGCAGGTAATTTTTATTATTCTTTTTTTTCTTAAATATGTACACTTTGCTATTTGTCAATAATATCCAAATAAAGCTGGAAAAAATTAGTTTTGGACCCTAGTACCATCAGATTTTTCTATAGATGTTGATAAAGTTGACATGCTTACATTTCAAATGTTGAGTCATTTCACCTTCCTAAATGTCAACTCATGAACATCTAAACAAAGGAGAAAATGAACACATGGGACTACATCAACCTCAAAAGCTTCTGCACAGCAAAAGAAACAACCACCAAAATGAAAAGCAACCCACTCTATGGGAAAGCATAATTGCCAATGATACATCAGATAGGGGGTTAATTTCCAAAATATTTAGAGTACTCATACAGCTCAACAAAAGGAAGAAAAAGAACCCAATTAAAAAAATGAACAGAGGAACTAAATAGACACCTCTCCAAACAGGACATACTAATGGCTAAGAGACATATGAAGAAATGTTCAACATCACTAATCATCAGAGAGATGCAAATTAAAACAACAATGAGGTATATAACCTCACACCTGTCAGAATGGCTGCCATCAACAAATCATCAAACGACAAGTGTTGGCGAGGGTGTGGAGAAAAGGGGACTCTAATACACTGCTGGTGGGAATGCAGACTGGTGCAGCCACTGTGGAAAACAATATGGTGTTACCTCAAAAAATTAAAAATTGAACTTCCATTTGACCCAGTGATCCCATTTCTAGGAATATACCCTAAGAAGCTGAAACACCAATCAGGAAGAATATATGTACTCCCATGTTCATAGCAGCACTATTTACAATAGCTAAGATCTGGAAAAGCCCAAATGTCCATCAGTAGACAAATGGATAAAAAATTAGTGCTACATATACACAATGGAGTACTATGCGGCTGTAAGAAAGAAAGATCTCTTATCCTTTGAGACGACATGGAGGGGCCTGGAAAGTATTATCCTAAGTGAAACAAGCCAAACAGAGAAAGACAAGTATCATATGATCTCACTTATTTGTGGAATATAATGAACATAACAGTCTGAGGAATGGAATAGTCCCAGATATGTGAAAGTAGGGTACAGACTGTCAATCCCCAGAAGAGGGGTTGGTGGTGGTAGGGGAGAGAAACCACAGAACTTATATGCATGTATACATGAACAATGGACATGGACAACAAAGCTGGGGACAGGGTGGGGAGGGATGGGGAGGAGGGTGTCAATGGGGGAAAAAGGAGAAACATCTGTAACAAAAATAAATGAATAAAAATAAATAAATAAAAGAAATATCAAATTAAGATGTCCTTTTTGTTTTCTTTTTTTATTGAACTTATTGGGGTGACATTGGTCAATACAGTTATATAGTTTTCTTTATTGAACTTTTTCAGATCATAAATCCATTTTTATAGAAATTGTATAAAAAAGGAAAACTGTAATAGACTTCCCCTTCAATTTAAAGTAGAGGATTTTGTGTCAGACATCATCCTCTATTTTCAGTGTAAATTTCATAGTTAAAGAATATGCTCTAATAATCCTAGAAGGAGATGTGCAAATCATTACAACCTTCTCTTTTACCCAGGTAAAAGTTTAAGGAAAACACAGATGAATCATACATTTCTGTATAATCTGTGCTTTTGTCAAAAGGTTACCATGACTCATTTGTGACTTTCCATAGTTTTCAAACCAGTGTTTTTAACCATAGAAAATGTACTTCATGGTCCTATTATGATGCCACTTGAGTCAATAATAGACACCTTTGTTCATGCATGAGTGTTTGTAGACACAAAACCAATTAAAATTGTCCTCCACTATAACTCCTAAAGCAGAATTTTACACAAAGGAAGAAAGAGATTATAAAATAAAGTGAATGCCCGTATATATACACTCTGTTGGGTGCCACAACATCACCTCATTTAATCTTCACAACTGCCTCTAAGATCAACCAGTGCTCAAGAGTCAGGTGGCTGCTAAGAAGGCAAAGACTGGAATTTGAATCCAAATCCATATGGTCCCAAATAACACTAAAAATGACCAAATTGCCATGTAATTCTGATGTAATTCAGTTCAATATTTATTCATTTTTTTAACTAGTCTTACAGTTTTCAGTACCAGATCTCTGGGATATTATTATCTGAAATAAATGCTCTGTTATTCAGTTATTAGCAGCAAGCTCTGGCATTGAGAAAGAAACAATATCCTTAGATAATTCTAAAGTATTATTTTAACCAGTTGTCTATCCTTCTCCACACAAGATGGAAGAAAACAGAAATTAAGGCAGTCCTTTGAATTTTCAACACCTGAAATAATAATCAATACCTGAATACGTGGGTGTTATTTATCCAGTAGTCGCAGTCTTTTAATGTCATTCTTCTCCAGCAGGATCACTTTAAATGAGTTAAGTTTTGCTTCACCGTGACAGGAGGTCATCCTGTTCAAACAATTCAAAATATGTCAGGAGCTTATTTCTTTAAGAAAAAAAAAATGTATTTGCTTTATCTTTACTTTGAGGACACTTTTGAGTTAGGTACTTTATTTTAGCTCTCATTTCATTTCCCTCTGTGTAGAAAATATAGTAATAATTAGAACAAAAGAACACTGCAGAAATTTAGAGATAATGCAGCTGTTTCTGCTGCCATATGTCTGTGTTTTTAAAAGCAACAAGAGGCTCATAAACGATGGAAGTAACTGAGGATTAAATCCCATGTCTCAGCTACATATCACATTTTTGTATGATAGCACTTATTTAAAAGTCATGCCATTGTTTTCTTTAAATTATTTAACCCGGAAGTTCTCACTCAGCAAAAATGTATCCCTAGCATAAACAATGTCATATTGCAAGTACATAAGGGAAAATACTTAAACCATTGTGTGTGCCAGGAGTCACGGCTCTGCCATCTTAGTGTATTAATTTTCTTGATGCCCCCTGTTTTATTGTCTCCTAAGTGTCTGCGTTTGAGAGAAGAAATTTGGTGTGGTTAATTTATGAAGTTTCTGTCTTTATGAAAGTCCTAAAGTGGGTACCTACTATCTTTATTACTGCAAACACCATAGATTCTGGAGTTCCTGTTTGGAAAGAAAAAAACAAGTACATAATTGTAGCATTAAAAATTGAAGTTAATTGAAACTCTATGATTTGAGCAAATTGAGTCCTAAAATATAGAGTGGGGCAGAAGTAGGTTTACAGTTGTGAGTAGGCAAAACTCAGAGTTGATTTTATACAACTGTAAACCTACTTTTGCCTAATCTTCTCTGTATGTGTTCCGGTTATTTATTAAGAAGTTTAGCTAAACCCAGGTTGCTTTCTGTAACTCATGTACTGATAACTTCATTTTGAGGGCTTGAATACTTTGCTTTTGATGCTGTGTAGGGTCCCAAATTTTTATACTGACATTTCTCTCAAACACTGAATTACCCATCATGATGAGAAAACAAATTATTAGATCATCCAGATACTTCTCTTTACTAATCATATCTGGTCATATCTCGCCTAGTAACTATTAATACATTTAAGTTTTCACAAATAAAAAAAGCAGTGTAGTAAAGACAGGTGTCGTACACTGCAGTTTTGACCTCTTTCTGAGAGACACTGTGGTCATGTTAGCAATTAGCTTCTCTAACAAGGCTTCAGTAAGGAACTGGTCAGTCACAAGGTGCCTCCTCCAAACAGCCATTATCCAGTTGAAATTCTTTTTTTAAAAATTGAATTTATTGGGGTGACATTGGTTAATAAAACCATTCAGGTTTCAAGTGTACAATTGTATAAAACATCTGCATTATGTGCTCACCACCCAAAGTCAAGTCTCTTCCCATCACCATGTATCCCCCCTTTGCAAGATTAGTGGAATATAAAGTGTCAAATCAAATAAGATTATTAAGAAAGCCAATTTAAGTCATGATAAAGTTAAATAAAATATGAAGGTCCTAAAATTTCAGATTTGTATATTTTCTGAAACAGAGCAAATTATTACAACTTAACTAAAGAAGAAAATGAAAAATATATGTCTCTCATATTTACTAGTTTCTTCACTCATTTCCTGGCTCTTGCTCTGATCTCTTAAATTCAGATATTTCTTAAGCATCTGTCCAAGGCCCTCCTCTTTGCCTGCGTCCCCTTTGAAGGCACTATTATTTACGTTCCTCTTCAACTACATCTCTGAATAGAGTAGTCCTGGTTCAGAATCTTTGCTTGTCTTTGGATCCACATTTCTAAACGTTTACTGGATATGGATCAAACTGAATTGGTGATCTCCTTTCCATATTCTGCTACTAATTTACTGTTTAAAACCAATTCTAATAGTAATTACTTATTAATCAGCTGCTATTGTAAGCACTTTGCACGAATTGTCTCATTGAATTCTTACCACAAACAGTAAAGGATACATTATAGTTCTTGATACACAGAAATGGAAACAGAAACTTGAAGATTAAGATTAAGCTGCTCAGAGATGACAGCTAATGAGAGACAGAGCTGGGACTTCAGCCTATCTCTTTTGAGTTCTACCTCCAAAAGCCTGGGTGTTTGACCAAACTAGGCTGTTTTAAATCACCTTCCTCACCCAGATTTGAAACCTCAGACGTGTCTTTGATATTATCATTTCCTTTACTTTGTGCAGTTATATATTTTGCTAATCTAAAGATAAATAAAAGATATAACTGTTGAGCTTCATGATATATATATATATATCTCCATAGCACCTTGTACAGTCCTAAGAATTAGATTCAAAATCAAATGTGTTGAGTAAATGAAAGTTATTTGAAGTCTATCTCAAAATTTATTTTCTATATCTACCCCTTTCATGCATTTACTGCAGCTTCCACAGCTCAGAGACCTTTCAACACCTTGACTTTTGTTTTTCCAAGTGTCTTCATTGTCTGGTTTCAACCACCACCCCCAGATCCAATTGGTCACAACACATTGTTCCTTGAGCAAACTTTCAAAATCTGAAGTTCTGAAACCCTGCTCAAACCCCGCCTCATTGCCCGTGGAATAAAAATCATTAACCTAGCCTTCAGTGCCTCTAAAAATAATATTTCATTTTCCTAATGTTTCAGGCAAGCTGGAACCCAAATTTTGTCTTTCTATTGCTTTTCCTCATACCTGTGATCAGTCCATTATTTTCTCAGTATTGTAAAATTTTACTGAACCATCTGGGCTCAGGTCTTCCATAGGAATTGCTGGTTTATCCAGTAGGAATGAATGAATGTACATAATGCATTGCCCACCTCTCCTGGATATTTCCATTTTATCCTAGTGGTTTAGTATTTTTTTTTTATTGTGTTCAGTTTCTGTGTCATATTTGATTGTTCCTTAGAATTTAGTTAGTTACAATAAACATTGACTGAGTGAATAAATGAATTAGCATCATTCTGATGCCAAATTCCTGGAATTAAGGTAACCTGGTAGGTTCATAGAGAGCCGGATAGATAAAATTGAATGGATGAATTTTCAAGAGAATAGATCATTCAGATGGCTCTAAATGTTGATCAAATTCTTGACTCCCCAAAGAAAAACTTATAAAAAGAAATGCAGCAACATCCATTATTTACTCAACAGACAGTTAATGGGTCCTATAGTAGATGATAGAGACTGTGCTGAGTATTTTGTTATCATGTCCATTTATAAATATATCTTACCCAGCAGAACATTTTTGAATATTTCAGACACAGAGGAGTGATAAACTGTGGGGTAAGTAAACTGCTACCTAACAGGTCTATCAAAGCAATATATTTACCTCCTAATGTTAAAAATGCAAACAAACCTTTAACTTCCAAGATCAATTACACCTATGGAAGGAGACTTGCTGGGAACAGCATTCTGTCTTGTCAGGGACTCCTTATCATCAAGGAAGAATAAACACTCTAATTATTTTTTTAACTTTTTTGTTTGTTTTCTAATTGGATCATCTGTTACTCTCTAGAATTCAAATCAACATCAGATTTATAGTTGGAGGCTATTGAAATATTGATTTGGTTATAGAAATGTCAAGCTTGGCAGGTAAGCTGTCTTACTGCCAGAGAATGCTTTTGCTGTAGTAAACTTGTTTAAAAAGGCTGATAGAATGTAATGAGCAAGCTATTTGCATCTGTATCAGTTATGGAGAGGAGAGTTTAAAATTTAAAGAGCCTCCCTAGCATCGTTGTGATGGCAAATTCCTGGAATTAAGGTAACAAACTTAAACCATGGTATATAAATCCTAGTTATTAAAAGGCCTGATGTTAATTTTCAGGTCCTACAGCCCCATGCTACACTTAAATTGAGGTATAAGGGACACTAAATTGTGCAGGGTATTATTACTGGGGTAGAGAATGTGTCGCTGTAGCTAAGATATAGATTCTACGTGGTTCTACAATTTCTGGCCTGATAAACGGAACATGTCATGTCATCTTTCATATGTCATAGTTTAATAGTTTTTAATTTGAGAATAACAGATCTCTGTTTATCTCTTATTGTTGTTGTGTGAAGAATGACTATATTTTCTGAAAGTATTTTCCATCCTCTGTACTTTTAAAAAATACACATTTTTCTTTGAGAAGTATTGCATAAATCTCATATATATGTGTTTCTCTACAGAAAAAAATCATTCACTATATTTCCAATGAGCTAAACAGAAAAAAACCCATATACACACACTACAACAGGGCGGGATGGGGGGGTGAATAAAAAAAGCACAAGAAAAAGAGGCAAAGACAATATTATAAATGAAAAGAATGCTGGATACCAAATAGTGGTTAACTTAGAGGAGTATTTTGATAATGTCAGAAACTATTTTCTTCTTTATCACTTCAAGTAAATATTATATGCAGACCTCTTTCTACTCTTTAAAAATGTACATTGTGTACATTTATAATTGGCACCCAATTCTCCCTTTTCCTAGGTGTATGAGAATGAGCTACTGGAAACCAAAAACAAAAAAAGAAGTTCTATCCACCCACCCTCCACCTACCTTTAATATTTATATAAGGGAATAGAGACTTATTGTGCCCACCCATATATGCATTAAGGGAGTGAAGATGAAACATCCTGGAAAACTAGCTGCTTCTCCAGCCCCTCTCTGGAGTTATTCCTTTTAGTTTCATGGTCAGGAGGGGACATGACCTGAGTCAAGGTGAATTGGTGAGACTAAGTTTTCTGCTGTTGACAGAATTGAGAAGGTAATCAATTCCAGAGTGACATGTTGCAAATATTGTCCCAGTTTCAATGGAGAGAGTCATAACAAATTAATTGTAGTGATAGTAGCTGTTATTTCCCTCCTATCCCAAGACTAGATTTGTAAATAAATGTTTTAAATGAAAGTGGTTTATCAACATCCTTTTTTAATACCGGGAGCTGAGCACTTTAGCAAGCTCTTCCGAATAAGCCCTACACGCTGTCTCCCTCATACACTTCAATCTGATGATTCAAAAAAGAAACCTTTTAATCTCACCCCACAGATCAGCTAAGATATTTTAATGTTTTAGCTGTGAGTGAAAATAATATACTTTCTGAAAAAGAGTACCCGTAGTCTTCAGTGACCAAGATTCTAGAATTAGCACTGGAAAAATTAGCCCTGGGCTTCTGTTTCTGCCCACAGTTTTTGAATTAAGAATGATGTTTTTGTACTTAATAAAACAACCTTCATTTCTCGTCAAGAGGACTCAGGATGTGGACGCTCCAGGCCCCTGGCAGTGCAGTGTGAGTACCATATGCAGTCCTTTTCGACTCTAGCAAATGCTTCTCCCCCGGGATTAAAACTTTGGAAATTCTCATTTTTAATATGCTTTCCATTCCAAAATATTATTGTTACAAAACTAAAATGGTCATTGACTTTCCCCCTTTTTTTGAGAAATTCTCCCCCAAATTTGAAATATGTTCATTAAGAGAAATCATAAATCAAAATACCACACAATGTTAAAACGCATGCAGTTCACTCTGAAGATGTGCATGTAGTAGTTGGGTCTTGATACAAATATTTGGTGGTGCAATTGCACAAATATCGCTCTTATCAGGTAAATGAGCTTATAATCCCAAGACCCTTATTAAGTTGTCTGAGAATGAGGATTCCAATGAGGCATTTTATGTTTTCTACTTAATATTTACAAAGATTAGATGAGCTGTAATTCTAAATGGAGAGGCTTAACTTATTCAATTCCTTACTTAACTTATTCAATTCCTTAGTCAAAGAATTGGGAACAAAGGGTACAGTTAAAATCTGCCACTGCTAAAGGAGAAAGTCTGGTGAGTTCTTAAATGATCGTGTTTGGCCTAGATTCTGAGAAACAGAAGAAACTCCTATGAGAATGCTATGTGCATGAGATCATGTAAGTGAAGTTCTTTATACGTTGTAGAATGCGATGTAAATACAAAAAGCAGTTTGTTATTCTAAGAAAATAATCAGCTGCATTTGATTTTCATCACAGTACCCAGGAAAGGAAAACGGGGGCTTCAAAAGAAGTGAAACTATTTTTTAAACGATTAGGGGAGTGTTTGGCAGTCAGGATGATTATTACTTAGAGTAACTTGATGAATACTTCTGATAAAATTAATAAATGGACATTTTAATATTTTAAATGACAACATTTCTATAAAAATAGTTGTCTACTCTCCTTAGGATACTGTTTGCTAAAAAATGGGAGAGTGAATTATACAGAAAAATATGTCTCTTTGGGTTTGTAAGGTAGCCAGTTGTATATAGAATTTGATTCAATTCTTCCCAGATCTTTGCATTCCCCACATGATTTTTCTTAATTAAAACCACAGTAGAGTGATTCATTGAGGGAAAATAAAAACAGAGCCCAAGGGTCAGCAGAATGACATAGTGGAAAGTATTAACTGTTGTCCCCTTATATTTTCAAAGTTTGGAGGCGACCATTTCCTGGTTTAGTTCTGCCCACAGATCTCCCATAGAATTTCAGAAGAACCAATGAACCCTATTAGTGTATCAAAAAGAGGCTATGTCCCCAGAGAGTGGTTCAGTTGAACGGTTTGACTTCTCCATCTCACTCTTCAAAATGCTAAACTTGTTGGCCAAAGTTAAATCACCTCATTTTTGTTATGGGAACAAATCTCAAAAATAGATTCATTTTCAGCTGATAACAGAAAAGAATGGAAAAACTGTTGTCGTGGTGAGAAAATAGCTCAAATAAATAAATGCTAAGACAGTTTTTAGGGCTGTAAGTAGCAATAGCTTCACTTGCATAAAAGCGTGGAACCCAAATCTGTAACCTTAAGTATGAAGAACATTCTTTCTTAAGCATATCAGCAATTCAAGGGTCACAGATTACTATACTACTGAAGGTGAGAAATAGGAAAATTTAACTCTTCAAAGGTTAAATTGCTTAAAAAGCTTAAATTGTTTAAAAGTTTAAATTGTTTCTGGCTAAATCTTGACTATTTAGCTAGAAAAATCCCATATCTAAACTGTGCAGACTGAACTGGTTGTGGGGTGACTCACACTCTGAAGATCACAGAGCCCCCTGGTTTTGAAACAAGCTCATTTACATGGGCAATTAGCAAAATTTATTTACTGCATGGTGCTGTTGCATCTATTAAATAAAATCCAGGGATGGCACCAGGATATAACCTCAATTTTAAAGGGGTATTTTTTATATTCTTTTAACATAATTATTTAAAACTGTAATGTCTCACTTATTTTTTTTTTAAAAGGAGATTAGTTTGGTGAATGGTCAAATGTATCATCTAAGAAATCTACTTTACAAGTGATAGCTAAACTTCTTTTGATACAAAAAAATAAATAAAAAGATAGGCAGGGCAGATGCATGTACTTGCAAAGCTGCAGTTTAACTGAGAAGCGCATGGCTATTACAGAGGTTTGTATCACCAGCCAGTAAATAAAAATGTTTGTGGTAAAACACAGTATGTTTAAGGTGTCAAGGTGATAATTTTCATTATCCTTCTGTGTTCTTTGTTACAAGATTCTGAAAATCTTGTGAATGTTTGAGTCCACTTAAAGTTAAGCTCTATGTAGACATTGGGAGGTAATTAAATTCAGTTATTTTGAGTTACATAAAGGAGTAATAAGGCATTTTTGAGCTTGTTTATTTACTTATTCTACACTTACATATAATAAAAATGACTGACATTTAAAATAAATAATTGTTTACCTAAAGGACGGAATATAAAGATTAAATCTGAAGAATAAAGTTAGATAGTGAGATAACAGTGTTTTAAAAAAATGAAATGGCCCTGGCCGATTTGGCTCAGTGGTTAGAGTGTCGGCCTGCGGTCTTGAGAGACCCGGGTTCGGTTCCTACTAAGGGCACATACTTCGGTTGCAGTTTGTCCCCGGCCCTGGTTGGTTGTGTGGGTGGCAGCCGCTCGATGTGTTCCTTTCACATCGATGTTTCTCTCTCTCTCTCTGTTCCTCTCTCTCCCTCCCACTCTACCTGAACAAAAAATGGAAAAATGTCCTCGGGTGAGGATAAATAAATAAATAAATAAATAAATAAAATGCTTAAAAAATAAAAATAAAAATAAAAAAATGAAATGTGATATCAAAAACTTTATGTCAAAGATGTGTAGTCCATGTAAAAGAAAGTTATCAGCTAATGTAATATATATAATCATATATAACAATTTCTCAGAATCTGAATCTGAGAAATCAGATTTACACATTGCCCTTTTAAGTTACAAAAATGGAAAATAGGGTAGGGTTTAGAAATTTTGACTCTAATACGTATCAGAGTGTCCTATTTTTTGATAAGGTGTGTCAAGTTTATAAAGTTTGTAACATCTCTTATTGGTGATTCATGTGTATTTTTTATGTACAATAAAATGACATTTCTCTATTTGCTTGACCCTATAAGTTACCAAGCCAATGGCTATTTTCTGAGGCTAAAACCACTATTCTAGGCCAAAACCTCCAGAAGTCCTGCTTTAATTTGAACAATTTAATAGAGAAAGATGTAACTCAGAAGATCAATCAGTATGTGTTATAATATTAACAGTGGAAGTCAGAGGGAAACATAAGAACAATGGACATTGGGAAAATAAATTGAAAAGGTGTGGCATTGATAAACACACCAGTAAACCATTTTTCATAAGTTTGGTATAAATCTCTAATAAATTCTTAGAGTGTTCATATTTTAATAAATTAGTGTATTTTTCTGTGCAGGCACCACTGTAAAAAATTCCACAAAAATAATGTTCTAGAAAATATGTAATGTAGGAAAACTGGGCAAGAGTGAAAAACAGTAAGACTTATTATTATATTAATTAGCTGGGCAAGCCTAAGTGGGTGATTGCTAAATACATTTAGAATACTAACTGTGAAAAGTTTTAAATTTAGCGAACCTGTTACAGGAGAAATTAGTGGGCCAGATTTCCCCATCGCTCATGGGAGTGAGGTTTTGGGGTACTGCTGAAATAAACATTTTCTGAAGCCCTTACAGGAGAATGAGTTGAGGTAAAATACTTTATTTGCATGGAGTTACATTCCTTGGGTTCCCTTAAGCCAGTCCTGAAAAAGGGGCAGCTGGGAGTTCAGCAGAGCTAGAAGCAGGCCAATGTCCAGAGTTTCCTTTCCATGTTGCAGCCAAGTCCAGTACAGCACTGGTCCTTTAGTCCATTGTATGGAGTCCACATGGCTGTGGATCACGTGGGCAAATACAGGGGAATGCTTACCCTGCAACCAGAGAACCAGGAGCTTGGGAAAACAGGAGGGGGAACCAAGAGAGCAAACTTCCTTTGTTCAGGAGCTTAAACAGTCAGGTTTTGTGCCCTTGCAGTGGCCACGCCCATTCTGGCCAAGTACCTGTTCGCAGGAGTGATTGACAGTTAAGCACCTTCCCACAGTACCCACATGTTACTGGGCATGCATCTAAGCTGCCTTTGTCCAGTCTCTTCCCCATCTATCAGTGGGAAATAAACCTGGAGTGTTATACTGTAGCTTTTTGGCATCACTGTACAAATGGCATGCTTATATTATCCAGTCTTCCCTTTACTTCTTTCCTGTTTAATAACCAGGTTATTATAATGGTATCAAACCCTCTGCCATTACAGATTCCTCCAGTTCCAAAGTCATTTGTTTAATGATGTAGCATTCACTTGATATAAAGTGATGCAGTATCAGACTTCTAGGTATGAAGGAGATTATAGAGACCCCCTGAAATTTCTATATTTAGAGGTGAACAAACCAGCTCCTAAAAATATCTAGTGACTTTTTAAGGTCACATATATGAAGATGACCAAAATATAAAAATACGTGGTAAATGTTTGAAAGAAAAATATAGGCATACTACCTTATTTTCTATAGTCATGTATTTTCTTCTCCCTTTCTCTCTCTCTTCCTGCTTACCTGTCTTTCTTTCTTTCAGAGGATTATTTAACTATTTCTTGCATTGCTTCTAAATCCTTGAAGAATAAAACATATTTATGTTGCTTGACAGCAGTTTAAAAAGCTAATAGATGATTTTTATTTTATTTGATTCCAAAACAGTTGTACTCTTTTAAAAATGATAACTCTTTTAATGGGAGGGGGGGAGGTGATAAGGTTTGCAAATGGTGGAGTTTAATTGCCAGAGTCTACTTTTCTCCTAAGAAAATAATATGCATTTTAAAATACATTAAAATGAAATTATAGTTGTTAATTAAATAATAGAGACTACTATTGACCCGTGAAGGCAGATTTCTTCCTAAATAATGATCTACTTATGAAAACCTCAAGTAAATTGAATCAAATGGCATTTTAAGAAACATGATTAGAGCTACTATTTAACCAAATAATTTATAAAACAGTGAAGGATATCATGGGATAGAAATGAATGAAATATGCAGGGTGTCCACTGAAAGTCTACTGTTTAATCTGTCAAATACTAAAATGTTTTAGAAAAACCCATCTTCACTGCCAGTGTGTTGTTTTCTTTTTTCATTCTAATCATAGTCAGGGTAAATGTTTGTTTCGGATTTTGGGCTGCTTACAAACTAGGTGACTACTAACATTGTATTATTTCACCAAAACAAAACAAAACATAAAACAAAAAAACAGTGCTCTTAATATATTTGTGTAGGAATTTAGTTATTTGGATTTAAGCTTATTTTAACATACTGAGCTTACCTAAAGATACTCTCAGAACTGTTTTAAAATTAGTCTTATAACTCATAAACACACTATAGACTAATGAGAAAATGCCAATGATGGTCCAGGATTTCTAACTCATTCAGCACTTCAGCACATTTAGATCTCGGCGTTATTTAGTACCATACTTTGAATTATAGTTATTTGTGGATTTCCCATCTCCCTCTTTCTACAGTCTGACATACTGCTGAATAAAAAGTGCCTCATTATCTGTTAAGCTCTTAAGCGACTTGCATTTAATATATTCTTCAGAAGTAATTTTTGTTTTAATTGAATAAACATACTAATACATTAATTCAAATAATATTAAATTTAGCAACACTACAAACATTTTAGATTCATAGAATATGAGAATTTAAATGAATGTTTCTGTGCTTGATTCTTGCCTATAATAATTTGAATGATAGTATGTTTAATTTTACAATGTTCCTGTTATTTTTTAAGCTGAAAACTATCAGTCTAATTATTGGGACTGTAATTATGTAGAAGTCTGCAGTAAGTATAAGATCCTCCCTGTAGCACTGGGAATTAGGTCTAGCCTAGGAGGCTTTCTAAACATCAGTAAAGTCACCAGAAGCATTCTGATATTCGTAATTATCAATAAGCATTTATTAATATTCTACATGTTGCCTAATACGCCCCTGTGCAAGAGTGTAGAAGACGGGTTAATTTCAAGGGAGTAAGCTAACCAGAGCAGTGAAGAGACTTAGATGTGCTTCAGTATCAAAACAGCACTGATTTAAAAAAGGTAAAATGTTATTGAATAGCCAACCTCTGTGTCTCATTTAAAACAAAATAAATGAAGCTGAGAACCAAGGCAGAGGTACTTGATCATACCACTGCACAGTAGGAAGTGGAAGTATGGTTGAGATTGTTATAAAGTAGTGGTTCTCAACCTTCCTAATGCCGGGACCCTTTACTGCAGTTCCTCATGTTGTGGTGACCTCCAACCATAAAATTATTTTTGTTGCTACTTCATAACTGTAATTTTGCTACTGTTATGTCTTAGTCGACCCCTGTGAAAGGATCATTCGCCCCCCCCCAAAGGGGTCGCGACCCACAGGTTGAGAACCGCTGTAAAGCAATATTGTGTGTATCTTTCACCTCTTACTTTGAGGGCTAAGTGGTAAAATACCACTTTTTTTTTTTTTTTAAACTTCCCTTTCAGGGCAATAGAATAGACTGAAAAGCAAAAAACAACTGGCATCTAGGTAAAGGTTTATCATTGTATTTAAAAAAAAGGGAGTAAAATGAATAAAATTCTTGATCCTAACAAAAACAATACTTAATAATTTCTAAGCCTGGAGTTAAATGAGTATACTTCCATAAACAATGTCAGTGTACACACACAAACACACACACAAAACACACATACACACAGCCTTCTAAAATAGGTTATTTAAAATGAAGGACATTAGATACTTTTTCTAAAAATATGATTATTGAAGATCCACATTCTTAATATTTTCTTCCAAAATTCAGATATAAAATCAAAGAACAACAGCCTTTTGCTTTGGAATGTTACATACATTTCTAGCGAACTGAAATTATGGTTACTCTGATTAGATTATTTTCTGTTCTTGAAGCATGATGTCTCACTCAGAGGACCTGAGCCTAGTTTCTAAGTATCTTAGTCTGTTTCTCAATTCTGGAAATGGCGTAAAAGAGGAAGATGCTGTGGGATGGTCATCAAAGGGCTTTGAAGAATCACATATTTAGACACCTAGGTCTTTGTTATCTTTAATCCCAGTGAAGCATTAGTTTTAACCCTAGAGCCCTGGCCCATGTGATTTAGTTGGTTGAGCATCATCCTGTACACTGGAGGGTTGGCTGGTTCAATTCCTGGTCAGAGTACACACCCCGGTTACAGGCTTGATTCTTGGTAGGGGGCGTGCAGGAGGCAACTGATCAATGTTTCTCTCCCTTCCTCTCTCTCTAAAAATCAATAAACTATTACAAAAATATATTAACTCTAGGTTCACTGAAGCTGATTACAGATCCCTTTCTCTACAGAAAAATGACGGCGATATCCACCATTTTCGTAGATCATGAAGATTGCATCATTTGATTGGGTTGGGCAGGTGTCTCCTTCCTTCTGCACTTTTCTGGATAGGTTATTTTTAATGCTAAATGAGGAAGAATTTTCATTAAAGAAATAGTCAAGTAAAATGTACATGAAAGCCTGTGTTTCGTTTCTGGAATAGGAGTACTTTACTATCTTGATAAGAATTTTGGGGTATTACATGAGAGAGGATATCTTGCTTTCTTTGAATATTAACATATAAAATATTTAATTACCCTGGCCAGCACGGCTCAGTGGATGGAGTATTGTCCCATGCACCAAGAAGTCAACTGGTTGATTCCCAGTCAGGGCACATAGCTGGGTTGGAGGCTCAATCTCCAGTAGGGGGCGTGCAGGAGGCAGCTGATCAGTGTCTCTCACATTGATGTTTATATTTCTCTCCCTCTCCCTTTCTCTCTTTCTAAAAAATCAATAGAAACATATTTTTAAAAGATTTAATAAAGATCTGAAAACTAATACTCTGTCTTTCTGATGGTAGTAAGCAACTATCTCACACTAAATGTCTGAACCTGGGATATTTCACAGGATCTTAGATTTTGATAGGTTTGATGCTGGTCTGCTTATTGGAGATGGTGTACCCATGCTTCCTTGGCTCCAGGAATCCATTTGCCAACACAAAAAAGGTGATATTGCTGGTTAGACAAGATATGTACCTTTCACCAAAAGAAAATACAATGTTATGGGAAATGTGCTCAGGCAATAGCCCATTATTTTCTCTGTCTTTTAACTACATTGCCAAAAATGCCTGAAATGCTTTTTCATGTAGTTGTGTGTAGAGCAAACTCACATACAGCAAAGAATCTGCAAGTCTTACCACAATAACTTCATGGTTAATTACACGTGGGACTTGCGGGTGGCCTCAGCCTGTGTGGGGCTTCCGTGATTCATAAATATATTGCTGGGAGAATACCAGCTCAGTAGCCATATATGCAAAGGAATATTAGGTGTCCCAGACCTGACACAGCACAGAATGAAACAAGAAAAGGGGAGGGGAAAGTGTTGCTCTAGACAGGAAGGAGGTTAAGTGAAGCTGAAAGACAAGGATGGAGATAAGTTTGTCTGTTTCATTATGTTCTCTGGTAGAGCAAATAATAGTTAATAAGAGCTTACACTTATATAGCATATAACACATGCCAGGCACTGTTCTAGGTACTTTAACAAGTATTAGCTTTAGTAATCCTCACAATAGGGAGTCCATACTAATATTACCTCTATTTCACAAAGAAAGAAACTAAAATGGAGAGAGTTGCAGTAACTGCAATTTAAGTAACTGAAACCCAGAGTGAGCCCTCGGGTTCCCAGGCTCATATAGCCAGCGAGAGTGAGAAGCAAGATTCGAATCCAGAAGATCGTGTTCCCAACTGTGTTCTTAGCCACAATAACATAAGTACTGCCTTTCAAGTAGGCACAGCTGACAACTACCTGTTTGCCCATTAAAATTCTCATTTTATATTAACATACTTTAGTCTCTTCACTAAAACACAGGAAAGGTCCATTTCTCCACCAGTTCCCACATCTTTGAACTGCCCTTTTATTTTGCCACACAGTAGCCACAATCATTCACATAACTATTTTTGCAAAACAAAAGGATTTAAAAAAAGCATTTATGATTAAATTAATACTTTCACTGGGGAAAATTTGGAGAGTGTAAATGTATAATTGAATGGGAGTGGGAAGTAATATTATATTTTCCCGCTGTAGAGCTTTTACCATTAATTAATTTATGATCATAGCAAATAAGTAATGTTTATAGTTTTTTGTTTGTTTTGTTTTTTTTAACATTAAACATAAAATATTTCCCCTGATTCCAGAACTTCCTCTAGGGTCTGGATACACAATAACTATATCATATTGATTCATCCATTGGTTCATTCAGTAACAGTTAGATGCTTTGTTGGTTACTGTTCTATAAGAGGGGATGGAGCTGGCAAAGAAATATAGTTTCTGTTTCCAGGGAGTTGAACTTCTAGTGAGCTTGACTCACAGCAAACATTTCACTAAATATAATCTATTTGTTTGATAATAGGTATCTCAGTTCTGATTAATGTTAGCAGGATTTAACTTTTAATACATCTATTTTCTCTAAATAGAGTGGAATAAGATGATTCAGTTTACTATTCTAGTGGTGGGTTTTAAGAATAGTTGTTTGTTTGTTTGTTTGTTTTTTAACTTTTTTCACTAGTAGGGATTGCTTTCCAATTTTAAATAAACTGTAGCATCAATCACAAATTTAATGATTATTCCAAAGTTTTTACTGATTGCCTGTGGCATTTAGAGTGCAAGTTTTTATGTTCAGAACTAGTTAAGAGTAAATGGAAGCAAATCTGTTGAATGCAATGTTGATTTTAATTATTTTATACCTGGTTAGGTTTTATCCTCACATGTATATGACTGAATAAATTTCCCAATGCATATACAGTATATAATTACATGATGGAGGTATCTGGCTCACTGTGTTCTTAGTTGGTTTTGGAGTAGCCTAGCTCCCATAAAGTAGTTGAATGTTTGTTGCACAGATGTGTAAACATACACACAAATACGTATCTCCATCTGTACATTGATGTAGGTATATACTCACAATCTGTACCAACAGTTTAATATTTTATTTATATTTTTTGCATAATATGTCCTTAGATACATGAACTGAAAAGTGTTGGCATCCATCTACATGGACAGAGGTGTGGTTATGTTCAACTTTTATATGACTTACTGGTTTATGATCTTGTTTCCTATGCTCGAAGTTGCCAATTCCATATGTATGTTGTAGGCTAATTTGTCATTGTTTTTCATCAAATTACAGTTGTGTCCTTACCCTATTTATTCTTCTCCAAGCTTTCTTACTTTATCTGTCCAAGAGGTGATTTTCTGCAGGTCCCTAGTCCAGTTGTATCAGTATCACCTGAAAGTGTATTAGAAACAGAAACTGAAGCCCACCACAAATCTTCTCAACCAGATTCTGTATTTGAACAAGATCCCTAGCTGATCATTCTGCACATTAAATTTGAAGAAACATAGTCTGCATTGTCATATCAACCCTCTGCCAGTACCTTGCCCACTGGGGCTGTACCCCCCACCCCACACACAGACTTTTCAGTTTCATTGTCTTTAGTATTAAGAACAATCACCAATGAAATGCATAAAGCATATCACAGATAAAATTGAGTATTACAACTCAAGAAATTTAGACACTAGAGGACTCTGGAGGATTTGGGGTTGAACTGGAGCCTAATTCTCCATACACAGAACACTGCATGTCCCACACTCCCAAAATCAGAGGTGTTTAAACTAATGAAATGAATTTGTATGAATATATGATTGAATGTTCCATACTTCTGAGTCATGTCAGAAACACTAGTGTCTATTGCCATTCAGGCTTGTTCAGCTTCATTGCCCATTAAGGTAGAGTAGGATAGTGTTGCATTCTGGTGGCAGCATTTGATAAAAGTTTCCATTTGCTGATGGTTTGTGGAATTACTTGCAGGAGGTTAGTAGTTCAAGTGCTTTAGAAAAATCATGAAGTGGAACCATCTGGAAAGACATCTATGCTTCCTCTCTCTGTTCCTTTTTCCTCACTTGTCCTTCAGTTAATTTGTCCCTAGACCCACTCTGCCCACTTTTTCTGGTCCCTAGTGTCTCAGAGAACTCTATCACATTGGTATTAGAAGTTTCAAAATTACATTCAAATCAGCTAGCTCTTTAGAGTTTATAAGTGCTTTCATCTCCTTGAGCTTCTAAAAACTCCTAGTATAATTATTCCCATTTTAGCTGAAATTTGAACAGAAGAGGATAAACAACGTGGTATAAGTGAGAGCTGGCCTCCTATCTTTGACTCTAAATGCTTACTCTTTCTCATTTAACTTGCCATGTCTCAGAGAAAGCTCCCTACTGTGAAAGACTGTTTGCATCTATATGAGAAATGAAATTACCCATGGCTTCCTCTGAGTCATTTTGTATTTTCACCTTAGTTTTAATTGTAGATTTCAAGGTTTTGTGAAGAAAGCCTCTCATTAGAGACCAAGTGGAAGTGAGAGTTCAGACAAGAGGCTGTTCACCAGGTCTTGGCCATCTTGCCACCTGGCTGGGCTGTGAAGCCTAGATGAGGTCAGATGTCACTGTGTGGTGAAGGAAAGTAAGAAACACAGATGGAGGAATAAGGATAGTTTCAGGGGATGTGCTGTATGTACACCTGTGAAATGGGATATTTCAAGTTTTATCCAGGTTATCATGGTTTTCTTGACCAACTTGCCCTTTAGAACCAGGAATGGCAAGGACTGGTATACTTGTCATGTAATAAAGACTGCTTCCTATTTAAAAGTTGAAATGCAGAATATTTATGTGTTCAATATAATCTCAGAATATTATAATAGATTGCACTGTGTTGCAAAAAATATTTCACATTCACATGTTGTGTCCTCAGTGCATTTTCAATAGCTATATAAACATATCAGTAGTTACAGGAAGTCGAAAGTGCCCACATATTATATCATCAAGTGTTGTAGTCGTAAGAACTCATGAGGAAACATTTTATTGCAGATCTGAAAGAGTAAAAGCTTTAAGCATATTGAGCAACTGATGTAATATTCTCCTGAACATATATGCCTTTAATGACCATGACCTTCAGCTGTAGTACAGACTTCATGACACACATTTACTTGTAATAACTTCCTTTCGGGGAAAACATGTTTTTACTATTCTGTCTCTACTTTCCCAACAATGTAATAGCTATATCTGTTTAATTTTATTTTCTCAAGCTACACCAAATGAAGTCAGAAGCGTAGAACAAAATGGATAGATACATAAATACATTGGTAGGTAAATAGAATATGCAAGATAGGAAAATAAAGAGCAAGCACATTTATTCATATATAGAAACAGATTAAAATTATCTAACAATGTAACCACATGTAAAGAATATTCCTGTGGAATACAAATTGATGTTTTCATAAACCTGGGTTGGCAAAAATAATGTATATGCAGTGTTATAAACTAGGTTGTTTGCTAGTTTGTTCATGGAAATAGGTGTGTCTGTGTAGACAGAACATTCTGTTCCAAGTGGTGGCAACTGTTGTACAATGTAGCTTCAGTTTAGTTGCTGCTTCAAATAAGTTCATTGCATTGTTATTAACTTCTGTATACATTAATTTTTAAGTAAAACAAATCCACTGAAATGCTTTAATTGACTTCATATTTATTCATGATATTATAATGTACAGCCTCTTATTTTTCACACTGTATTCTCCTACATATTTTTACAAATAATTTGGCAATAAAAATAGAAATTTCATTTGAGCCCAGGTGTGTAGGAAATGAAGAAGCTTCCAGATTAATAATTATATAAAATTTGTGTCTAATATATAAAATCTAGAGCCACTAAAGTTTTTCTCTTACATATCAGATACAAGATTAAGTCAAATACAGACACGTATGTGTCAGAAAACAAGACACGTGGCCGTTTAGTTAGAAGAAATTTCAAATGGTAAATATTTTGTAAAAGAAAACATGTTTGTGGGAACTGAACATTTTGCTCTGTAATTTGTGTAGCAGTTGACTTGAGAACAGTTTTTCACTTTCTGGTTCCCTGGAGGCCACTTTCCACTGGCCAAGGTTTCTCTGTTGTAGTTATCCTTTTTTTGAGTTCCTTTGAAATGCTTATGTGTAAAAATGTCACACAGTGAAATATAGTCAAAATAAAACCTAAAATTATTTTGTTTATTTTTATATCCCTAGAGAAGAAGGATGGAAAGGAGGGGAGAGAGGGAGATCTCTTTATCAAATGTGTACATACTATAATTGTCTCTATTCTTTATCTGCTCTTTAGACAGTTGTTCCAATTTTTAAAAAGTGTTTCTTAGATGTCTTGTTTACAGGGTTCTTATACCTGATATCTGCCAAAATATCCCTTTGTATATTAATTTGGAATATGGATTAGTTCTTCATTTGAACAAAAAATAGTGTTTAGAATTTAAGGCAATACTTTGTGATTGGGACTATATAATTATGATTTATCAGGCAGGAAAACAAAACAAAAGAAGCCCCTAAACTTCACCCCTACACACTCACACACACATACACTCACGCTCACAGATATTTGTTTCCAGGTCTTCACAGACTAGTCTAATAAAAGAACTTCCATTAGAGATATTAGATTATCATCAGGGGTCTTACAGTAGGAAATTTCACCTACAGTTTTTTTTCCATACAACTCTAGAATTTGGTATTCTTATTAGGGTTTTGAATATATGTGTGAGATGCTTTTTCATTCATGTGTTCATTTACTAATCTTAAACAATTTTATGACCTCTAGTCTATAGAATTATGCTAAGAATTATATAGTCTTATATGTACAAAATTGAACTGCATAAGTCCTTTTCACTTTCTCTTTAGTAGATTTTGAAACAAATTATTATAAATAAAAATAATAAATTAAATATATATTAGAAGTTATAGGACCCTGGCTGGCATGGCTCAGTTGGTTGGGTGTTGGCCCATGCCCCAAAAGGTTGTCGATTCAATTCTTGGTCAGGGCACATGCCCAGGTTGCAGGCTCAATTCACGATCAATGTTTCTCTCACTCTCTTTCCTTCTCCCCTCCTCTGTCTCTGAAAATCAATAAAAAAGAAAAAAATGTTAAAAAAAAAAAAGGTATAGGAGCACAGAGTACATAGTGTGGCAAACAAAATATACATAGAGCTCCCAACTGGGACATTGTGGCATCTACTTTATTGTGAATAAAATATGGGTGGTGAAGAAAGGGTGTATTCATCTAAGGAAGCTGAAGCTTTCCTTGAGGTCACATAAGGCAAAGAACTCATACACATTATTATTGAGGGAGTTTTTTTAGTTTTATTTCTAAGTGATAATGCATCATATTTATAATAAGTCAGATTATTTACTTGAAGATCTCTGATCAGAAGGATTTATATTACCTTAATAATAGATAACTGTTATCCCAATTTTGATATTTCTAATCAATGAAAAGTTATTGGTTATGAGTCAGAGTCTTGCCTCTTCATAGATTGTTACCCTTGTTATTTTTCAGGTAGTTCTCATGTCCCTCTGGAGTTTGCTGTCTTCCTGAACTTGCTTAATTTTTCTTACATGAGGAATTGTTTGGAGTCCACTCATGACTGAGGTTCATCTTCTCCAAAGTCATAAACTTGTGAACACAATACTCAAGCAAAATTTGACTGCATGGAGTAGAGTATCCACACACTTTAATTCTTTATTCAGTCCAGGATAAAAAATACCTGTTAAATCTCAACAATAATATATTGTTGACTTGTATTGCATTCATAATTAACTAAAATCCCTGTTATGTTTTTTGCTACATTTTATGTTAATATATATACCTTTTCAATCCTGAGCCTAACATTTATACAACCAATTAGATGTAGTCCATTGTTACATCTTGTTTAGTTCATTTTATACTCAGATCTTGGCAAACAAGTCACATTCTTCTCAAATACATTTTTATTGTTTTATTCTATCTATAAGCAAATCCACTTTTATTTGAATGTTGAAGGGATAGTTTATTTCTTCCTAGATATTATATTTTAGACCTTTTAATTGAAAGGTTAGTATATATGTGAAGGAAAATAAGTAATGTGATCTATAGAAATCTCAGGCCTGACAAACTTGGAAAGATTTGGTATGAAATGTTTCACTGTTTCTGGGTGTTTGAGGTTTGGTAGGGAACCTCAGTCATACTTTGCCCAAAGCAAGTCTTACATTTTAATTATTCTAATAAATCCAGGCATATTTAATCCATGTATTTCATGATTCATTTACACTTCAATCACTACATTGTTGTTTTTGAAGAATCATTTGATGTTCATAAGCCCTTTGAGCCTTTAAAATATGCTTACAAAACCCAATCCCTACACACACACACACACACACACACACACTCTCTCACAGAGTTTGAAATTAGATCATATATAGATCATATATTTTGCCAACCCCCACAACTGCCTATACTTGGGGTGTGGCTTTAATATTTATGTTACCCTTGACTACATATATTGTACTCAATTAGAAAGTATTCCTCTCTGAACCCTTTGTTTAGAGAACACATTAAGGATTAAATGTTTCAAATAACTATTTCAGAGCTAACCAAGCAGACAAAATAGTGGTTAGTTAAAGGTGCAGAAGAGTTTTATAAGTGCTGCATTTTTGTTCATAGAGAAACATTGAAAAATTCCATCCTCAGTCTTATGTCTTCTTTGATATTTAGAGCAAAATATCCAACTGTCTTGATGTACTTCTCTTGCGTGCTTCCCTTGGATGCACAAATTCAGCACTGTTACCTACACTTTCCCATCATCACCATCACCTCCAAAAATATCTTTGTGTTTTTTTCCAGATTTCTAACCCTGTAAAGGCTATTAACCATCTACCCAGTTGCCCATTTGAAAACTTGGCAGAAGTGTGAGACAGGGGAAGGAGAATTCCTACTTCTCATTCTGGGAATCACCTGCATTGTAAAATCTTAGGATTTGTATCTCCTAAATACTTTATGATCTGCCCAGTTTTTTTCCACCCCTAGTGCTGCGACTTGGGTTCAGACTCTCATGTCTGAATTGACTTCATAGAATCCAACACACTAAATCTTATTGAAGAGCACCAGTAACTATCCTCTCAACCTTTAGGGTGTCATCAAACATATAATTATAAAGCTTGAAGGTACCTTAGGTAAATTCTACATGAACAACTATATTTTCTAGAAGAACAAAGTAATAATAGAGCTATGATTAATTTCCTATCCTCCCGTCCTCTATCTGTGCATGAGAAAATATTGTTGCTTCATCAGTTTTGTCAAAAAGTTGAGGATTATGTCCAACCCGTGTGGCTCAGTGGTTGAGTATCAACCCATGCACCAAGAGGTCATCAATTTGATTCCTGGTCAGGGCACATGCCCAGGGTGTGGGCCTGATCACCTGCGGGGAGCATGCAGGAGGCAGCCAACTGATGTTCTCTCTGATCGATGTTTCTCTCTCCTTCTCCCTTCCTCTCTCTCTAAAATAAATTTTTTCAAAAAGTTGAGGATTATGATAATTTTAACTAAATTGGGTTTTAGGGTCTTGCTCCAATATGATCTATACATTTAAAATATGAGTAAATTTGACAGGTCATATTGTACAGCCTAGTGTTCAGTTTGGTGGTGGCCACTGAGCCTGAACTTGAGCAGATTCTCTTTGTGGGAATTACTTTTGTCTTAGCTATCCTTTTTAAAAGATCTGGAACATGCCACAAATTATAGCATTTGAGTCTTCAAGGCTTTATGAGTCAGTTATATATTTTCTTCCACCCTTGATACGATGGGATATCGTAACACCTTGAAACAACAAGAAGAGGAGAAAACACTGACAGAGTAGAAGAGAAGGTTTGACAAAGAAATAAGGAGCATATGTTTAAGGAGGAAAGAAGCTGAGCTGTAGAGAAAGACAGAAAAGTGCCATTTACTTTAAAAAACTGAGTTGAGCTAGAGGTGGAGTGTGGGGAACTTGATGAAAACGTGAAAGGAATTAAGGAGTACAAATTTGTGGTTACAAAATAGTAAAATATACTTTACTTTTAGTAAATGTAAAGTATAGCATAGAAAAATATAGTCAATGATATTAATATCGATGTATGGTTGCAGGTGGGTACCAGATATATCAGGAGGAGCACTTTGTAAAGTATATGATTATCTGACCACTATGTTGTTTCCCTGAAACTAAAACAGAATAACATTGAATGTCAACTGTAATTGAAAAAACAAACAAACAAAAAAAAAAACTGAATTGAGTCCTATTAAGCATTTAGTCATAGTGTATCTAGTCATTTGATCTAAAGTCTTTAAGACTCAATTGCCTATTCTGCATAATCAGAATTTTAAAATTTGCTCTAGCCATTTCACAATGACTAAACTCATAAATGATAATGCATATACTTTAAAAATTTATTTAAGTGTAATATAATAAATAATCACAATTCTACTGATTCACTTCTGGGAATTGGCTATTATGTCTGATTTTAAAATGAACAGATATAGGTATTTGGCTACCCAGGTCAAAGGCCCAAACTGTATATTTGAAGATGAGAAAGATTAGAGCAATTTCAGAACTTGTCTATTACACAAAATGTATTGATATAAAATCAACCTTTCTTAATACTTATGAAGGTATTAACTGGAGCTGTGGAAAATATTTACTTAAAGAGTTGAACATGTGGCTTTTTTTGGTATATAGATATATGAATGAAAGTTCCCAGGAAACAGGAGGTTATATATCACTAACCTCCGGCTTTTATAAAAACAGAAAGCCAAAAATGGTTCTAAAAGATGAATTAACTCATGCGTTTTCAGTCATTGTTTATTAGTGTCCTACCTTTAAGCATCATCAAAAGGTACCTTATTTAGGGATTGTATTGGAGTAAAAAATAAACTCAAAAATTTTTTTTAATCTTCACCCGAGGACTTTTTTTTATTTTATTTATCTACAGATAGAACCGGAGGGAGATAAGGGGGAAGAGAGAGAGAGAAACATCTATGTGATAGAGACACATCAAGTGGTTGCCACCGACGTGACCCCAACCAGGGCTGGTGACAAATCACAACCGAGGTACGTGCCCTTAGTGGAAACCAAACCCGGGTCTCTCTGGTCCACAGGCCGACACTCTAACCGCTGAGCCAAACTAGCCAGCGCTAAACTCAAATTTTTTATTTTATTTTATTTTTTATTTATTTTTATTGTTGAGAGTATTACAGAAGGTCCCCAATCCCCCCATTTGTCCCCTTCCACCTGGCTACCCCCCATCCCAGGCCTTCACCACACTGTTGTCTGTGTCCATGAGCTATGCACATATGCATATCAATTTTTTAGTTAATCTTTTCCCCTACTATTTTATGTACTTTATAGTAATTCCTTTTCAGAGTAAAAACAGATGAAAACGTGTGCTTATCTTTAAAAAGTAATGGCAGTTTAAAGTAATTCTCTCTGTTATTGTCATTTACCATTATAAGGTTATTTGCTTCTCACTCCTATTATAAGTCTTAAAGTAGCTTATATAATACACTCTTTGATACCATCTGGAAAAATATCATTTTTTACCTCCATAACATCAATGGAAAAACAGTATTCTCCCAATTTTATAACATAGTAAGTACTGGGATGATGTGGCAGGAGAAGATTCTTCTTCCTTTTTCAATGGCATAAACCATTTTAATCACACAATGCTATTTGGACCAACTGACTGACTGTAGATTGAGCTCACACTTCTGGAGCCATAGCAAAGTTACCAGAAGCTTTCTGTCTTGTGGCCGAAAATTAGGACTCACAGCTCTTACATTCAGGAACCATAGGTTTAAAAACTAGCTTGGAAACTGGCATGATGGTCCCTATTTTGTATCCTGCTGTCCCAAAGAGCCCCAGGACCAGTCATTGGGGAACCTATGGGGGAACCCTTGATGGCATCTTCACCCAAGGGGTTCACTAGGAGCCCCTTGACTTACATGGGGATATCCCTAAGAACTCTCCCCACCCCCACCACCAAGAGGGGTATGAGGAAGGGTTTATTTTTCTAGTGTTCAAGCCTAGAATTTGGCTCTTCCCTTCAAATTCTATCTTCCCAAAGCCAAGTACCCCTAAAGGCACTGAACTTTGCTGTTTTAAATCTCTTGCGTCAGAGACATCATTCTCTTGAAGGCAATGCTACTTCCTCTCCACCCCTGGATTCGCCCAATGGTTTGGAGAAAAACATGTTAGAGAAAGATTTCTAGCCAATCCCTGTGAGAAAAAAGAAAAAGAAAGAGTACTGACGTGGGCTGACAGCTAAGAGACCCCTGCTCCTTGTAATATACCCATTATTTGCATAGGTAAGTAAATTAACCTATACATTACAAATAAGCAAATTAGTCTGTAAGATTAACTGATTTAAGAATACATGAAGATGTATAAACTGTAATTACCCTATATACTATTTTCAGTTTTATTATAGACCATAAGAAAAATACCTGCTTCCGATGCTACTTGTCTCACTTCTACTTAATGTGGCATTAATATCATTCAAGTAATAATATTTTGTAAATGAAATGAAGTGCTAATAACAATCGCATAGGAAAATGTATATTATCAGGACTTTTCCCCCCGCACCGGGATGTGTGGTCACAGATGGAGAAAGGAGAAGTGACTTACTTGAGGAATGAGTAACTGGAAGAAGAATTAAACAGTTTGTTTGGGGTCCAGTGCTTTTACCTTAAGAGTAGAATCATCCTGTTCCCTAAACACATGTAACAAAATGTGCTAAGGTAGATAGCATGTTTGTTATATATAGGGCAGAAAATGTTGCTCTAACCTGCTTGTCTATTTCACTTATTTATTTTTTTATCTCTGTCCTTTACTGCTTCATTGTAAATACCTGAAAAGCTTAAAAAAAATGTTAAGAAAAATATGTTTAAAAAAATATGTTAAGAGGTAGGTAGATTCCTGATCTCTTCCTCAAAATTTTAAACCAGAATCTGAAAGTGGGACGCAGGAACTTGCTTTCTTAATAATCATCTTTAGCTATGTTTATGCCATGGAATTGAAGAACCAACACCCTTGAAAAACTGTTGTGTGGAAAAGTTTTTAAACTTTGTTGTCAGGCAGAACTTAATGTGAAGCTCAGCTCTGCCCTGTCCTGGCTGTTTAATCTTGGGCAAGTTAACCAATCTGAGCCTCAGGTTATGTATCTGTGAAACTGTCTATGGTCGCCATGGGGATAGCATATGTCTGTCAATGAAGCTCAGACACAGGGCAGGTAATCAACAAATATTACTCACCTACTCGTTAACTCCTTTTGTTTCCTTGAGAACAGGGGAGCAGCTCATTTGATTTTTGCCTCCATGTCTTCCCCTCAACCACTCCCCAGCCCAGCATCCACATTACCTCAATACAACCAAGGTACCTTACACAGAACAGGTGCTTCATAAAGAGTATTTGAGGGAGAAAGGGATAGTTTTGAGGGCTGGGTGGAAGATTCTTGTTTTTATTTAACTGTAACTTCTTTGTACAGTAAAATACAGTCAATTCTTGTTATTTGTGGTAGTTATGTTCTTTAAACTCTTCAGGAACACTCAATTAGAGAATACTAAACCACTGCTCCTAGGGGAAATACAGAGTTAGGTTCCTATGACTCTTTGAGTCACAATATTTTCATCAACCTATCAATACATAACCTAGTTTTACATGTGTTTCTGTTTAAAGACACCTCATTTAACATATATTGTTGATTTACTAACATTGAAGTAATGGCCAACAGTACTATAACTCACACCTGAAGGAAACATCTAATATGTATTTTTTGTGTAAGGCACACTGCAGACTTCCTGTACTTAGGGACACTAGACAGCACTTCAACATTCTCCTTGGGGTCCATTTTAAATACTGAAATCCCCAAGGAAAACTACAAAAATGAGATAAATGTAGCACCCAGTAAACCTCAGAAAGGACACATGTTTACTATATGAGAACTGAAACCAAAAGGTAGACCTTGAGGTCCTTGTTGGACCTCAGCTGGGAATGTGCACATTCAGCGACTCAAATTTTCTGCTGCTCTGCACATGTTCTCAAATGACCACGAAAGCACTGTGAGTAATGATTTTAGGATTACAAATAATTTGTAACGAGTAGGCAAATGAGCAAATCCAGAATATATGAGTAATGAGGATTGACTGTAGGCTGTTGTCCTTAACTCTGATATGCATCTTAATTTACAACTGGGTTACCCAAGTAGATTCCAAGTGGTATTCAAGAGGTGAATCTAAAACAGTGAACAAATGGCCACAGGAAATATAGATAAAAAATGACTTTCAAAGTGTTTTCCCACCAGCAATATATGAGTGATAAGGTCCTCTGTATTCTCCTGTGCGTTTTGCGCCATCACTATTTTAGTCATTTGGACAGGTTTGTAATGATATTTCACTGTGATTTTAATTTAAATTTCCCTAACGATTCACAGTTTGGCAGTTTCTTAAACAATTAAACATACAACTCACGCTATAACCCAGCAGTTGCACCCTTGAGAATTTATTCCAGAGAAATGAAAATTCTGTTCACAAAAAAACCTGTACGTGATTTCATGGCGTCTTTATTTGTAACAGCCAAAAAACCTGGCAATAACCCAGTGTCCCTCAATAGGCAAATGGTTAAATTGTGGTTCAACCTACCGTGGATGCTACTGAGCAATAAAAACCAATTTTAAAAGGTTCCATACTACATGATTCCATTTTTATAATATGCTGAAAAATGGGAAAATTATCAGAATGGAACACAGATTAGTGGTTGCCATGGGTTAAAAAGGAGGTGGTAGGAACAGAAGAGAAGTGGGTGAGCCACAAAAGGGCATCATGAGGGATCCTGGCGGTCATGGAAACATTCTGTGCCTTGACTTGTTGCGACCTTCCTGGTTGTGACCTTGTGCCAAGTTTTGAGAAATGTTACCATTGGGTGGAAACTGGATAAAGTGTGCATGGAAGCTCTCTGCATTATTTCTTATAATTTAATATATACATGATTACCTCATGTATATATATACATGATATATATTATATAATATATATATATATATGATTACCTCACAGTAAGAAGCTTAATTAAAATTAATGAAGAAGAAATACTTTCTCAGATAAACAAACAAAACATGATTTTTATTTTTCCAAGTGTCAGTTAATTCTTTGAACTGATTCTTGTTCACCAAGTCATTTAACAAGCTCTTATCCTTAAAGAGACCAATAGGAGATTACTTAACTGTTAGTTCATATGAAACAAGATATTTTAAGATACCTTATTAAAATATACATTAACACATACATACACTTTACTAAAAGCAATAAAACTTTGATAGTAATATTACTGAAGATCTATCATGTATTTACTCACCCTTACTAAATCAGACACAATCACCTAATTTTATTTCAAAAAAGCTTTTACATGAAGTAAAATATATAAAACGGAGTGGACAATATGAATGTAATTGGCTCTTTCTGAATGAGGAAACTGAGGCTCAACTTGTATGTGATGGAATGGATGGCATTGCTAAATACTGCAAAATTAATTGGGACTAAATTGACTATTGATTACACTTTTGGCCCCAAAAGATAAGAACAGATGTATAAAACTATGGTGTGTTATTATTAATGGTCCATTCCTGTTCAAATCAGAATGTTTAGGGAATAAACAAAGTCTTAATATGACATACAAGTCTGTCTTAACCTCTCTATTTATATGAATTTTCAAAAAAGAGGAAGGAGCTGACAATAAAATTATGTAGGATACCTAAAATTAGATTTTCTTTCTGCAAGGAAAGAGAATGGATTTTCTCAGGTTAGGTACTGATTAATTTCCTAAGGCTGATTTGACAAAGTTCCATCAACTAAGTAGCTTAAACTGCAGAAAGTTTTTGTCTCACAGTTCTAGAGACTGCAAGTCTGAGATCAAGGTGTACTTTCTGAAAGCTATGAGGGAGAAGCTCTTACATGCCTCTTCTCCTAGATTCTGGTCATTGGCTGGCAATATTGGCACCCCTTAGTTTGCAGAAGCATCACCCCAGTCTCTGCTTTCATCTTCACATGGTATTCTTCCTGTGAGAACATCTATGTCTAAAATGTCCCTTCTTTTGAGTACACCAGTCATATTGAATTAGGGGTTCACCCTGATTCATAAAGGATGACCACATCTTAACTTAACCAATTATATCTGCAATTATCGTATTTTTAAATAAGGTCATATTTTGAGTTATTAGAGATTAGGACTTCAACATAGGAAGATACAATTTAACCCATAACAGATTCCCTCTTCCTTTCTTATCCAATGGCTGTGATAGAGAAGGTGTGAATAGGTTATCAAATGAGCTATGTCCAAGGCGTAATGGTAGGAAATTGTCCTAAACAATAAAAATATAAAGCAATCATTTTCATAGATATATATTTGGCCTTATTTTATCTAAACAAGGTAACTAAAGGCAAAACTCTGAGTATGCTATATTTGCAAGATGCTTATATTCAATACTATAACTTACAGAATGGCTTTGATGTGCACATGAGTGAGAGGGCAAAAGACCCAAAGTCAGAAGAGGTTTGAATGTGTGGGATATGACATTAATTTGCACTTTGAATAATTATGTTATTTTCTTTTTAAATGTTTTAAAAGTGCCACTGTAAATTTTTTTCAGTTCTTGATGTGTATGTAGACTTACTTGCCTGACCAAAATTAATAGTTTGTTCAATCTGAAATAAGTTTTAAACACTAAAAAACTGAGAGTTATTGTGAAATAGGAATATTATTAGAATCACCCCCCCAACCATTTATTTTACAGAGGCCAGATATATTAAGAAATAAAAAAAGTAAAAAATGTTAATGGTCACTGCTTTCTATTATGAGTACATCATTTAAATATGTATATATTAAGATAGATGGGAGCCCCGGTCGGTTTGGCTCAGCAGTTAGAGCATCGGCCCACGGACCAGAGAGTCCCAGGTTCGGTTCCCGCTAAGGGCATGTACCTTGGTTGCAGTTTGTCCCCAGCCCCGGTTGGGGTTGTGTGGGTGGTAACCCCTCAATGTGTCTCTCTCACATCAATGTTTCTCTCTCTCCCTCCTGCTCTATCTGAAAATAAATGCAAAATTGTCTTCAGGTGAGGATAAAAAAAAAAGATTTATGGGAAAGTTATATGCCTGTATTCAAGTTGAATCCTCTCTATATTATACAGAGCAGTAATAAATTGAAAAAAAAAAAAAAATCCAAGTTAGTTGTTTAAAACTGTGTAGACCAATGAGTTGATTGACTGCAGGGTTTTTTCCCCAACTTTTGAAGCAGATATGCTGACATCCTGTATACATATCCTGAGATGATTATTCAAAGTGCAAATTAATGTCATATCCCACACATTCAAACCTCTTCTGACTTTGGGTCTTTTGCCCTCTCACTCATGTGCACATCAAAGCCATTCTGTAAGGAGAGTAATGGAACTTTGGTACCTAGGAAATATGAATGAACATTTCTGCAGAATACTCTTGTGTAGCCATGAAAAGACTAAAAATGGGTGGGTGGCTTCAAATGCAAGTGGGGGGAAAAACAAATTCTAAGAAATCAGAGGGCTTGGTACCCATTTGGAAAGACAAGAGCTATTTTTAGGTGTAAAGAGGATGTGGTGATTATCATGAAGCCTAAAGATGTGAATCCAAATGCTGCACTTTTTAATATCAAAATGCACTGTTATACATTACCATTCCACCAACAATGAGTAGGTAGAAGGTATTTTCCATTTTTAATCCAAAAGTGGCGTTCAAATATAAATTGAAGATATCATATATTTTTAGGTACATAGAGAAAAGTTATTTCACAGTTTTATTGATACAAGTACTAAATATATAAAATGTTAAAAACAATTTCCTAAGAGAATTTCGTGTTTTAAAGGTTGGATACTAGCAAACTCCTAAATGTCAGTCTCACAGATATAGTGGAAGTAGAATTATTTTCTTTTGAGTTTTAATAGTTTCTAAGTATTCCAACAACTCATAGCTATTTACTTTTAACAGATAAGATTCTGGAGCCACTTATTTGAGTAAATTATTTTCCTGAAAATACCACTAATCATCTCAAGAAATTCTATACCAGGACTTCGGGACTATGCCTGTAATCTGGCAGGTACATTCTAAACTGTCTTATACCTTTAACTCCCTCCTCCTCCTCTCCCGTTTCGGTTTATGTTCACTTTAAGCAGGTTTCAATTGAATAATAAAAAATAAAGAAATATTTTTATATACTCCTAGATAAAATGAAAATTATAAGAGAAAAGAAAACAATATAATTTTATACTTTAGTATAATGAGGTAGATCTAGATTTGAAATTGAAAATAATACCATATCTCTCTGAGCCCTTGTTTTCTGGTCATCTATAAAATATGGATAGTGACTCATCTCTCTGGGTGTTATGGGAATTAAATGACATATGTAAGAGTTTGGTGAATGCCACCAATAAACTTGGTGAATTTGTATAAAATACAAATGATGATGTTATTATGACTCTATAAATATATGATATTATTTTTAGTTACTGACCCTACTATGGCTCTAACATTTGCAAACTAGCGCTTCACAGATTCTAGGTTAAAAGTTACACAAAAAGTAAAATGACATTAACAGTTTACCCAACTAATGTTCTTGTCTTCAACTGAGAAAAGATTCCTGATGGCAGAAAATGGTTAACTGGATCTGAGCACTCCCTTGACCAAACTTTCATTGAGAAGGATCTTTTTCTTTATAGTCATTTCACTTTTGAAGCCAGATGGCCAACACATTCAATAATTTTATTAAATGTGAATGCAGTTGTCATTATTTTATAAAACTTTCTGGCTAATTTATTACCAAGAAATTGGAGGTGAAAAAACTTCCTTTTTTTATATTCTAATTTTTTGTTTATTATCGTACGTTAAAGAGATTCTCCCAATTAATCTTTTCTCTGAAACTTTTGGAAATGTTAAATATATATAGCATGGTTACTATATAGAGGCTAGGCTCACCCTCAAAGTTTCTACTCTGAGAAAACTGCATCTCTTTTAGTCAAAAATGTCTAATCTGGGCCTTACTTTCTCCATTTGATCTATAGCATGAAGAGTCATTACCCATTATTACTTATGAAACGTATCTTCTAGCTTCTCCCCCATGATTTTCTTAAGCCTGAACTTAGATAAGCCTTCTCTGCTGACCCCAGTGTTTGCATATATAGCTCAAATTGTTCAGGTCAGTGGGCGTAAGTCTCTCTCTCTCTCTCTTAGTCACTCTCATTTTCTCTTTTGTTCTTCACAGTGAGAGGATGTGTAAATCCATCAATGCTAAATAATCCCTTTAGACTCCTCATAAGAACATTGAGACCTTGAGAAACTACATTATCATTCACTTAAAGCCATTGCTTGTTTCACATTCTTTCTGCGAAGACACAGAATCCACTGAATCCCTGTGCTACCACAGCAAAAGGAGCAGGTGAAGAGACTACAAGTCAGATATATTAAATGTATTTCCCAGTGGGGAAGGCTTGAATGGAAAGGGAACTATTTTTTGATACACGATTGTAATTCCCTAGATTATAACTTTCCTGAGAAAGCCAATGGGCATTTATAGTAAAACCATGTAAACTGAAAAGTATAAGAACTGAAAAGAATTAAGGAAAAGCTTTTAAGAATTAAAATTTAGAACCAAAACAAAGAAAATCTGTGGAAGAGAAATTATATTAATGATAATTTAACAGAGAAAAGCAAGAACAAAACCTGTCACTAATCAGCAAGTAGTAAGTGATATAACACAGACAATGGGTTGACTACTAGTCTTTGAGAGTGGAATTCTTGAGCCTCCATTGGGGGGCCAGCATAAGAGTTTCTTTACTTTTCTCAGGCTTAAAAGCTTGCAGAGGCTTCCTCTCCTAACGTATCTATCAATTTGAGTATTTGTTTAATCTTCTAAAACAGTAATTTACATAAGTAAAATTTTAAACACTAGGACAACAGAAATACGGGGACACTATTCTTAAACAATTTTATTGTTACTGTTATTGATCTTCAAATATTGCCATTAGTCTACTTTGCTCCATCTGGTATCATTTCTTGCTTTCTGAATGAAGGGTAAGTTCTTGGAGAACACTGGTCCAGAACTGTTGGAGGATGAGACCGTTTCTATAACCATCATTTTACTGTGCAGATTCCTTGTCAGAAGGGCTCTGGTTTGACAGAACCCACACAACAGTTCAGTGCACTATCCCTCAACATCAGGTTGTTTATTAAATGAGATTCTCAACTTGAGCATCAATTGAATAGAAATAAAAGATTGGAGTCCTGTACTACCCCAAAATGTTGATGTTTGGCATTTGAACTTTTTTTTTTTTTTTTTTGGTAACTGAATAGGTCTGTCATTTTAGAGAAAATCTTCTCTTCTAAATTAGAAGTCAGGTTTTCACCTGTTTTTCTTTGTCTTTTTTTTTTCTTTCTTTTCAGAGCGCTTTTGTGAAGATAACAACAATTTGTCATACGACAACACCTAGATTTTTGTTTTTCTTGCTCACCTCTTCCTCTAATTTGGCCTGTTGACTAACAGACCCCATTATCTAACTACTCTGTGCCTTTGTTTACCCTCAGAAAAGATAGTTCTAGTTTATGAACCACTTTGACAGTCTTTCCCGGAACATTCTGTAAAAAGTGCAAAGCGTTGTCATTTGCATTTTCTACTGTTGGTGTGAGGTGATATGTCCAGGTATTGAGTTTACAGTGGTAATATGAACTAAGTTCTTTCTAAACTCGAGGGAGACACTCAATCATGAAGTGGCACAGAGTGACTCCAATGGAATAAAACAGAGTTATCAGGATACTCTGTCTGGGGCATTAGAATGACTCTGTTGGTGACAGCTTGTCTACTGCCTGGTGGTATTAATAAAGAGCACTTTTTCTGGGGAAATTGTTGTGCTGGCTTTGCTTTCATGTGATCTGCCAAGGCATATACCCTGTCAAATTGAGTCACTTCACATTTCACTACGGACAAAGGTCCCTTGGAAAATGGTACCTGGGAGTTTCACTGTACCAGTAATTTGCTTTTGTTCTTGAGAGGAATCTTTAATCATTTAAAATAGATATTTGCCTCCACCACCCAAGGAAAATCAGAAATAGCTCATTTACATATTGTAGCTTAATTATGGTCATATATCTTTTATTCTCACTTCACTGCTCACAAAGCACATAAATTTAATAGTGATAGTGCTAAAATATATCTTCAGGATATAGTTAATAATATTCATAGTAAGTTCATATGCTGCATGCTCGGTAGACAAATCTGAGACGTGATGGGTGAGGGTTTGGGAATTCGGGAGGGCTTCCCAGGAACACGGCACTCAAATGGCTTCTATTTGCGTGGAGTCAGAGTAAATTTCATTTGATTCAGAAGTGGTGACCCAATTCAATCTTATCTGAGACTCAAAACAGCTCATTTCATTTGTTTTTGACAAGTGTACATTTTGTTATCCTATAAGGTTGCTGAGAGGAAGTCAAGGTTATAATGAGAACTACAAAAGGAAAATACCACAGAAAAGTCTTTTTTTTTTTTGTGGTGATTTGACCTAAAGAAAAAGCACTTAGATTTTGAATTCTCATAAAAACCCATGCTTAATAAGGATCACAATTGTAGTTGTGAGCAAAGCTAATCTCCAAAGACTCAGCATAATTTTTATACCAGACAAATTGGTTGATTTAGATAATCTACCCTGCAAGTGTACATGTAAATTCTTACTCATATAATCTGAAAAATATCCCAGAATAATGAAATCCTATCTATCTGCCATTATTCAAACAGGAGAGAGAGAGAGAGGGAGGGAGGGAGGGGGGGGGAGAGAGAGAGAGAGAGAGAGAGGAGAGAGAGAGAGAGAGAGGGGGGGAGAGAGAGAGAGAGAGAGAGAGAGAGAGAGAGAGAGAGAGAGAGAGAGAGAGAAGCTGATTAGTTTAGCTAATTTGGCTTATTAAGTGACCGAACTGCTTGCTATGACTAGTGGATGTGGTTAATTTGAAAACCAACATATTATGAGTAATGTCTGTCCAATTAAAGCTAAGAGCCCAATTCACAAACAGATGACACATGCAGGGAACAATACCTGAAAGCCACCAGAAGGCGACCTTTTCCTTGGTCTAGAGCAGAAGCGGGAGAGACTTAACAAAGCCAAAGGGGCATAATGAATGTCCTAAAGAATATTCACCAAAACAACAGGGTTTCTACCTCTGACTGGAAAGATTTTTTTCAGTATTTTCACCAAATTATATAGTAAAAATATTTGAAAAGAAAAAAAAAGCGGGAAAACAGTTTAGAAATCTGCCTCAATTTTCAGAAACTTTAGCTTTATTCCTTTTTCCTCCTTCCTTCCTTCCTTCCTTCCTTCCTTCCTTCCTTCCTTCCTTCCTTCCTTCCTTCCTTCCTTCCTTCCTTCCTTCCTTTTCTTTCTTCCTTTCTTTCACTGAAAAGAACAAACCTTTTTCACAAGCTGCTGATGGAAAATTGCACCTGCTTCAGCGCTACCAGGAAAACAAACCTGTGAAGAGCAGCAAGAATGGGGAACCTCATCAAAAGACTTCCTTGACATACCTCAAAAAGGTATCTGTTATTTGGACAAAAGTTAGCTGCAATTTCCTGACATTCTTTTTACAATTCCTTATATTCCTAGAATAGTTTCCTTATATATAAGAGAGAGAACTAGTCCAAAATATGTTTCTCCGTGATGCTCAGAAACAGACCTGCTAGAATGAGAAGATGTAGTGAGGGGTAGTAAAGGAGATTATGTAGTAATAAAATGAATGAAGATATAACTGGATCTGCAACATATTCTTCACTTATGAGCAAATTCTAATATTAATTGAAGACCTAATAAAGGAGAAGAAGGATGAACAAAGAAGGAAGTCAACTTGTCCAATACTTAAATTAAAATTGCATGTAAATCATCGATCACCAAGTCAACCATTCAGCCTCATATTAATTTGGAAATGAAATAAAAATGTAATTTTAGCTGAACTATCTAATTCCAAGGATTAACTTAGATTAAACCATTCATAGGTATACTGAGTGTATTCTCAATAAATGTGTTGGCTTTTTACTTTCAAAAGGGCAAAATCCATTTGAGCACTCATATGCTATTATGCTCCTTTTTACTTTAGTTTATATTAATAGAGTGTTAGAGTTGAATTCAAAGTTGTTTTAGGGCAAATCAAAGCAAATTCACTGGAAGAGTCTGTTTCAAATAATAATTAATTAAAGCAAAACTAAAATTCTAGTACATGATAAACACACATATACACACACATACACAAACATATACACACATACATATACACATATATATTTGAACTCTCATATATAGTTGAACTAAGTGATAATACATATTTTTGTATATAATGTATATGATATATATATATTTGAACTCATGTATATATTTGAACTGAGTGATAATACATACTTTATATATTATATAATATATATTTGAGCTATCACTTAGTTTAATAGAACATAAAAGCACATCATTTAAGACTAATAATATTATGACATTTTATTCCAACTTGGTATCTTAATACAGTTCTTACATTTTGAAAACAAGGTGGGAAGAATATTTTCCAATAATATTAATTAAATTCCAAATCCAGATGCTGGGGGCTGCCTTAAAACTGCATGTGTTGGATACTGCAATACATGGATAGAAACAAATTCTATCACACACGTGGAGAAAACAGAGGCTGATGAAATCATGGCTCAACAGCAATGTCAGACATGCCATTTTTTCCCTGTCTCAAGTGAATCTAGAAACACATCCACACTCACAAGGACAGTGTGTAAGACATACATTTTTTTATATTTTGTGACATTTGCTAATTAGATTATTTTAAAATCTGGTATTAAACATTTTAGGAGGTATCTTCTAGGGATACTTATTAAATAGTTATTGGGCACTTTTTATGAGCCAGGCATAATATAAGGAACTGGGGTGAAAATCTTAGGATGTGCATAGAGCACACAGAATTATAAAAAGTTTAAATACTATGTTGTATAAACGACTTAATGTTTGTAGACAGTTTAAAAATAATAGCAGAACCTCTTCTACCTATGCTTAGCTCACTGTAAACAATTATACAAAAAAAAAAAAAAACCCACGTAAAAATGAGATGGACACGAAAACAAGTACGCACACATGTTTTGTGCATAAGTTTAGACAAAATTCGGGGAGGTCTGAGAGTACTGGGAGAACTAATTATCTGTGCAAGTGTTGGAAAATTTAAAAAGCTTTTTGTGTAAATGCCTTCATTAATAGTCACCACATGTTTTTCAGGTTGGAATACACAACACAGGAGGAAAGTACAGTCATCATGGTTTCCCACTCAGAGAGACATGCTGTCAGTGTAGGACACTGGCAGACTAACAGAGTATTTTAAAACAGGGAAGCCCGAAGTGAATGGTGTGCACCTATGGAATTCATAGGCACCATGGTAAGATGGACCTGTTAGTGAAAGAGCAAACAGGTGTCGGAGAGGAAGAGAGGAAGAAAAGGACAGTAGTATGTCTGCTCTTCCCATTAGCAGCCATGCAAGGCTGTGCTGGAGTTTCCTCAGCTACTCTTTTTGTTGTAGTTATTGTTGCCTTTAAAAAAAAAAATGTATCTTGCCCTGGCCAGTTTGGCTCAGCGGTTGAAGCGTTGGACTGCGGACCAGAGACTCTGGGGTTCAGTTCCTGCTAGGGGCACATACCAAAAAAAAAAAAAAAAAATTATTGTTTAATGTATTAGAGATATCCCTCCTTTATTCCCCCATTGATCCCCTCCTCCCCACTCTCACCCCCATAGCCTACCTTCACCACACTATTGTCTGTGTCCATTGGTTATGCATATAGGTTATAAGTTATTTAGTTTATCTCTCCCCACCCCTCCCCTCTTCTCTCTGAGGTTCATCAGTCTGTTCCCTGCTTCCATGTCTCTGGATCTATTTTCTTCATCAGTTTATTTTGTTTATTAGATTTCACATATAAGTGAGATCATGTGATACTTGTTTTTCTCTGACTGGCTTATTTCGATTAGCATAATACTCTCCAGCTCCCTCCATGTTGTCTCAAAGGGCAAAATATCCTTCTTATTTACAGCTGCATTGTACTCCATTGTGTAAATGTACTGTAGCTTTTTTATCCATTCATCTACTGGTGGATACTTATGCTGTTTCCAGATCTTAGCGATTGTAAATAGTGCTGCTATGAACATAGGGGCACATATATTCATTCTAATTGGTGTTTCAGAATTCCTAGGATATATTCCTAGCACTGGAATCACTGGGTCAAATATGTTGCCAATTTCTTATGTCAAAACCCCAATACCAACAGCAGTGGTAATTTTTAACTGTGCCACTTTTGCTCCCATGGAAATGGTCGCATTTCCCCCAAATCATGCAGGATCTTCCTGCTCAGAGTATCAGCCAAAGCTATAATTCTCATCTGTAATTCAGATGAGAAACAGATCAGTTCCACAGGTGGCATTCCTGTGTGCCTACCCAGTAGGTAAATGAGAAGGCTCAATTTTGACTTGGAATATAGTCCATTAGTTCTTCAAATGCCTCCACTTCTAGGTTGATGTTCAGAGTCAAGCTTGCCTCTATGCATTTATGAGCAAGAGTTGCCTATGTAGGTGTTTCTGAAGTCCCTGAGATAAGTCAGACAATTCTTTTAGTAATTCTTATCTAATGCTCTGAGAATCTTTCAGATAATTGCACATGGATCCCCAACCATCTTGTGCATATTCAAAGCCATAACACCAAATTGAAGTGGGCTTTTGAATAGGAGACTTATTTGAGATTTTTCTTGTTTGTCCGGTAATTTTTTTTCTCTTGATACTAGGAATAGGTAAATGAATTAAATTGAGCAAAGATATTAAACAATGGATTAAATAAGGCAGAATCATGATCTGTAATGCTGGATCACAGATGCTGAGTCATAGTGTGAAGAACTGTAGCTGAATAGAACTTAAGCATTTCATTAATTTTGTAATGAATTACACTTCTGTCATACAAAAAATATATATACTAGAGATACTCCAGGGAAAGAAAAATATGCACATAGTACACATTCTAAGAGTTAGAGACATTCATTGGATCCCTCTATTTGTCCTTTACACACACACACACACACACACACACATACATATATACACACATACTTATTGGAGATATATATCTGGTAATATCAGATATGAATACACAATAAATAAAATAGAACACAATATTGGAAATAGGTACAGAATTTCAGAACTGAGGAGATAGTCATCCACTTATGCAATACTAGTCTCAATTTTAAAATAATGCTTCTAACCCAGGATTTCTCTCTTCCAAAGGGAGAAAAGGATCATGGGAAGGGTTTAGAAGAAAAACATGTAACAAGAAAGCTCTGAAAGGGACACTGTGACACTGATCCAGCTTCCTCCTTGGACAATTTTCTGCAAATAGATCATATAATGGAATTTTGATACATCAGATCTTTACAGTGTCTAGTTCTGAGTAGCAGTAAGTAAGGTCAGAGTTTGTTTTCACAACTCTTTGACACCAGTCTGCCAATCTGTATCTTAATTCACATGACCATGTTTCCTGTGTAGATAGTTATGTGGTTTGTCTCAGCGTAATCTCTGTCTTTCTGGAGCAGTCCTATTTAATAGGAAACAGGAGTATATCTAAAACTATGGAGTTTACTTGTATCTCATTTGTTAATACTAAATAGCCAAAAGGTACTACTATTAATTATAATAGTCCCAGTAACACTGTTGTTCTACTTTTACATAATCTGTGTTGCACCCAGTTAATAAAAAGTACTCCTGCTTACTGACTTGTTTTCAGATTGTGCAATTTGTTTAATAGATTACAATATTGTTTTGCTTATGCATGCACAAACTTGGCCTTTTCTCTCTTTTGTTCTTGTTCACCCACCCTTTTCCCTCTTTGAAGCCATTGCCTTCTTACTCAAGCAAAGTCAGAATACTTATATACGTAGGCATTGCCTTGGACATGCTAGCTATTTACTAATCTTTGCTATGCTCGGAATAACAGAAAATGCTCCGTAAGCTGAAGAGAAACTCCCTCCCTCCTGCTTTAGGTCCTGTTCCTGCTCCCTGACACCCAGGCAGCTGAACTTATTTTTTGTAAGAGCTGCTTCCTTCTATAGTTTCTGGAAGCAGAGCAGCTTTACCAGAAGTGATATCTGGGCATTATTTCATGCCTTTAACATCCCACCTTTCTCTTCATTCAGCCAACTTTTACTGTGTACCTAGTACGCACTAGTCACAGTGCAAAGAGCCAGGGATGGAAAAACAAAAACAAAAAACAAATAAAGCATAATCCTGCTGTTCTAGGAGTTCACAGACTGATGAAGGCAGACACATAGACAAGCCAGTGGCACCAAGCCTATGAGTTAGAATTAGGCCACTGGTGCCAGACAGTCCTAAGTTTGAGCCCTTCTTACCAGCTGTGTGACCATGGGTAAGCTACTTCACCTCTCTACACAATCTTTTTTCATTCGTAAAATGCAAGTGATATAAATACCTGTCTCGTATGTTTGCTGTGAGGATGTGACGAGCTTATAGTCTATGGCACATACTTACCTTTCAACATGATGTGTTGCTGTGATGAGATGGGTGCTGGTATAGGTGAAGTACAGATGGACAAAGGTCAAGGGGGGGTATCCCCTCACTTAAAGACGTGTAGAAATTACCTCTGGTGGTTGCCCAGGAAGGTCTGATCATAGGGAGCTATTTAATTTGTGGAGAGTTGGAACCACACAAAAACACTTTCACCTCATTTTGTTGAGAAAGAAACCATTGGCCTCTTGAATTAAACTTCCTCCCAGTTGATGAAGTTAAGTGACGAGGATCACTCAGAATGCAGTATTATTGATGCCCCTGAAGCATCGGAGTGCATGCACGATGCTAATACATCTTTTGTCATTGGCACTCACTTGCAGGTGCCTTTGCTACTATTCAATCATAGATGATAGCTGGGAAGATAAATGAACTCAGGAGAAGCAGGGAACAATACTGCAGTTTTTAAATCTGTCACTGTTCTTTCCCCACTTCAAAGTTGACTTGACAACTGCATTTATTTCACATCGCAGTTGCTACAGGTTAATAATATTGTTTTATCAGGAAACATTTATCTTGAGAAAGAAAGTTATCCTAATATAGCAGATAACTTATCCAAGGACAAATAGAAAGGGGGCTGTGTCTCGAGGGTAATGCTAATGCCAGGCATGCTATAAAAATAAATGAAATCTGATTAGCACTATTGGGGAGAAGAATAAGTCATAGTTTCTATGAAATATTATTTTCCTGATTGGAACCATTTCCATTTTTGTCAGCTTCAAGCATTGTATTAAAGATGAGATGACTTTAAAACTGTGACAGATATCTCAAGACCTGTGATTATAAATGGTTGTTATAGGCTTGTAATCCTGAGGGTTTAGTCTAAAGTATTTTCTCTATAAATTGAAAGAGAAACACACTAGGAATTCAGAAGATTTT
Organism: Molossus molossus; assembly: GCF_014108415.1. Taxonomy (NCBI): domain Eukaryota; kingdom Metazoa; phylum Chordata; class Mammalia; order Chiroptera; family Molossidae; genus Molossus; species Molossus molossus. The sequence continues at coordinate 97,974,203 of NW_023425344.1, read as the reverse complement.
AATTAAAGTTGTTCAAAAAAAAATTAATGGGAATTTTAAAGGCTGGTTCACTAAGTATTTTTGATAATGAATTTAATTTATAGGAAAATTTTGCTAGCAAATTTGGTTATGCCAAAAAAACCTTCAATGTACAATATATATTTCCATGGAAGCATTGCTATTAATTACCTCACTTAACTAATTCACAAAGGTTAGTCCCTTTTCAGCTATATTTAAATAGGAATTATTAAATCGATCATCTAACAAAATGATAACCAATGTTTTCTAAAGGAAAAAATAGACCACAAAGGGTTGGGCAGTATCATCTTAACCATGTAACTAATTTCTTTTAAAAAATAGTACTTTTGTGTGTAGAGTGGAGGTAGTTTCGGTGGTGAGTGAAGAAAGAATGCACTTGAGCATAATTTATTTTGAGTTGCACAGCTGAAACATGCGCAGCATAAAAATCACTCCTCTTGTTTTTCTGCAAAATTGCCTGCAGCATCTTGTGGCATCCTCAGAATGTGTTACACAACTCTGCTGCACCACAGCCCAGCCATGCAGGGGACAGTGTGGAACCCGGGATTGCGAAAAAGAAACAGGCAGTTTGTTTATAGTGATGCAGGTGTGGTGTCAATAATAAATCAACACCCTAATGATGATAATAGTTTGTATTTACGTAGGTCCTTACCTTATGAAGTCCAATGTGTTTTTAAAATATGATTCTTTTCATTAAAAATGCACCCATGTGATTAGGAAAGGTGCAGGTTTAATTAACTGTGTTTTATGGATAAGAATACACTGTGCTCAGCTGATGGACAAATATTGCAATGCATTGGATTCACTATCCTTCCCTGTTGCTTAGTTAGGCCTTGGTAAGGCTACAGTAGGTCTCAACTGATCAGCAAAAGGATGACTGAAAAGGGGGCCAATGAAGAGAGAACAAAGAGGGTAATTAAAGGAACCGGGCATTGTGCTACCAGCCTATCTTCTGCTAAATTTCCAGTATTGTTTTCCAAAGCAAAAGTTGCAAAGGCTACAATGTTAAAAACAAAATGAAGAACAGAAATGTCAGTAACTGGGCTGTTTTAGATGCACTCAAGCTTTTTGTTTCTTTGTTTTGTTTTTTAATTATTTTTATTAAGTTGTTTTTGTTACAGATGTTTCTCCTTTTTCCCCCATTGAGACCCTCCTCCCAGTCCCTCCCCCCACCCTGCTTCTTCCCCAGCTTTGTTGTCTATGTCTATTGGTCATGCATACATGCATATAATTTCTGTAGTTTATCTCTTCTTCCCCAACACCCCTTCTTCTGGGGTTTGTCAGTCAGTACCCTACCTTTATGTCTCTGGGTCAGTTTTGTTCATCTGTTTGTTTAGTTCATTATATTCCACAAATAAGTGAGATCATGTGCTATTTGTCTTTCTCTGCTTGGCTTGTTTTGCTTAGCATAACACTCTCCAGGTCCCTCCATGTCATCTCAAATAATAAGAGATTTTTCTTTCTTACAGCTGCATAGTATTCCATTGTGTACATGTACCATAGCTTTTTTATCCACCCATCTTCTGATGGACACTTCGGTTGTTTCCAGATCTTAGCTATTGTAAATAGTGCTGCTATGAACATAGGAGTACATATTTTCTTTCTGATTGGTGTTTCAGGCTTCTTAGGGTATATTCCTAGAAGTGGGACCACTGGGTCAAATGGCAGATCAATTTTTAACTTTTTGAGGTAACACCATATTGTTTTCCATAGTGGCTGCACCAGTCTGCATTCCCACCAGCAGTGTACTAGAGTCCCCGTCTCTCCACACCCTCACCAACACTTGTTGTTTGATGATTTGTTGATGGGACCATTCTGACAGGTGTGAAGTGATACCTCATAGTTGTTTTAATTTGCATCTCTCTGATGATTAGTGATGTTGAGCATTTTTTCATATGTCTCTTGGCCATTTGTATGTCCTATTTGGAGAAGTATCTATTTAGGTCCTCTGCCCATTTTTAAATTGGGTTCTTTGTCTTCCTTTTGTTGAGTTGTATGAGAACTCTACATATTTTGGAAATTAATCTCTTATCTGATGCATCATTGGCAATTATGGTCTTCCATAGGGTGGGTTTTCTTTTTATTTTGATGATTGTTCTTTCGCTATGCAGAGACTTTTAATTTGATGTACTTTCATATGTTCATTTTTTTGTTGTTGTTGTTTCTCTTTTCTTAGGTGTGTTATCAGTGAAAATTTTGCTGCGTATGATGTTTGAAATTTTGTTGCCTACATTTTCTTCTAGGATTTTATGGATTCACAAGTTACATTTAAGACTTTTATCCACTTTGAGTTTATTTCTGTGTATGGTGTAAGTTGGTAGTCTAACTTTATTTTTTGGCAAGTAGCTGACCAATTTTCCAAACACCATTTATTAAAGAGACTATCTTGACTCCACTGTATGCTCTTGCCAGCATTGTCAAATATTAAGAGAGCATATTGTCTTGGGTCCATTTCTGAGTTCTCTGTTCTGTTCCATTCATCTATCTGTCTGTTCTTGTACCAGTGCTGGGCTGTTTTGATTATAGTGGCTTTGTAGTATAACCTGATATCTGGGAATGTGATCCCTTCTACTTTGTTCTTTTTTTCAAGATTGCTGTGGCTATTCGGAGTCTTTTTTGGTTCCATATAAAGTTTTGGAGTGTTTGTTCTAGTTCTGTGAAATATGTTGTTGGTATTTTGATGGGGATTGCATTGAATCTATAGATTGCTTTGGGTAGTATGGACATTTTAATGATGTTAATTCTTCTAATCCATGAACAAGATATGTGCTTCCACTTTTTTATACCTTCCTCTATTTCTTTTTTCAGTGACCTGTAGTTTTCTGTGAAGAGGTCTTTTACTTCTTTGGTTAATTTTATTTCTAAGTATCTTAAATTTTTTGCTGCAATGGTAAATGGGATTTTTTTTTTTTAGTTTCTCTTTCTGTGAATTCATTATTGGTGTATAAGAATGCTGTCGATTTCTTGATGTTAATTTTGTGTCCTGCTACTTTGCCAAATTCATTTATTAAGTCTAGTAAATTTTTGATGGAGTCTTTAGGGTTTTCTATGTACAATATCATGTCATCTGCAAATAATGACAGTTTCACTTCCTTCTTTCCAATTTAAAATCCCTTTTATTTTTGCTTCATGTCTAATTGCTGTGGCTAAGACTTCCAGTAATATGTTGAATAAGAGTGGTGAAAGTGGGCATCCCTGCCTTGTTCCTGTTCTTAAAGGGAATAATTTTAGTTTTTGCCCATTGAATATGATGTTAGCTGTAGGATTTTCATATATGGCCTTTATTATGTCGAGATATGATCCCTCTATTCCCACATTGCTCATCATTTTTATCAGAAATGAGTGCTGGATTTTGTCGAATGCTTTTTCAGCATCTATTGATATGATCATATGGTTTTTATCTTTCATTTTGTTTATGTGGTGTATCACATTTATTGATTTGCCAATATTATACCATCCTTGCATTCCTAAGATGAATCCCATTTGGTTGTGATGAATAATTTTTTTGATGTATTGCTGGATCCGATTTGCTAATATTTTGTTAAGGATTTTGGCATCTGTGTTCATCAAGGATATTGACCTGTAGTTTTCTTTCTTTGTAGTGTCTTTATCCAGCTTTGGAATTAGGATTATGCTGGCTTCATAAAATGAGTTTGGAATTGTTTCGTCTTCTTGGATTTTTTGGAACAGTTTATGGAGAATGGGTATTAGATCTTCTTTGAATGTTTGGTAAAACCCCCCCATGAAGCCATCCAGGCCTGGGCTTTTGTATGCTGTGAGTTTCTTAATTACATCTTCAATTTCCTTTGTTGTTATTGGTTTGTTCAAGTTTTATATCTCTTCCTGGTTTAGTTTTGGGAGGCTGTATGTTTTTAGAAATTTGTCCATATCTCCTAGATTGTCCAACTTGTTGGCGTATTAATTGTTCATAGTATGTTTCTATTATCCTTTGTATATCTGTGGTGTAAGTTGTTACTTCTCCTCTTTTATTTCTGATTTTGTTTATTTGGTTTCTCTCTTTTTGTTTCTTGATGAGTCTGGCTAAAGGTTCATCGATCTTTTTTACCTTTTCAAAGAACGAGCTTTTTGTTTCATTGATCTTTAGAATTTTTTTTTTTTTTTTTTTTGGTCTCTACATTATTTATTTCTGCTCTGACCTTTACTATTTTCTTCCTCCTACTAGCTCTGGGTTTTTCTTGTTGTTTACTTTCTAATTATTTAAATTGTAGGGTTAGAAAGTCAATTAGGAATTTTTCTTGTTTCTTGAGGTAGGCCTATAGTGCTATGAACTTCCCTCTCATCACAGCTTTCACTTTATCCCATAGATTTTGTGTTGTTGTGTGTTTATTTTCATTGGTTTCCAGGAATTTTTTAATTTCTTCCTTGATCTCCTCAGTAACCCATTCATTGTTTAGTAACATTCTATTTAACCTCCAAGTGTTTGAATGTTTTTGTGTGTTTGTATTGTAATTGAGTTCTAGTTTCATGCCACTGTGATCTGAGAAGATGCTTGATATGATTTCAGTCTTATTAAATTTGTAGAGACTTGCTTTGTGTTCTAACATGTGGTCTACCTTTGAGAATGTCCCATGTGCACTTGAGAAGAATGTATATTCTGCAGCTTTGGCGTGAAATGTTCTGTAAATATCAATGAAGTCCAACTGATCTAGTTTGTCTTGTAAGGGTTCTATGACCTTGTTAATTTTTTGTCTAGAAGATCTATCCAGTGGTGTCAGTGGCGTGATAAAGTCACCCACTGTGATCATGTTGCTATTGATCTCTCCCTTGAAGTCCTCCAGAAGATTTTTAATATATTTTGGTGCTCCCGTATTTGGTACGTATATATTTACCAGGATTATATCCTCTTGTTAGATTGATTCTTTTAATATTATGTAGTGACCTTCTCTGTCTCTTATTATGGCCCTCGGTTTGAAGTCTATTTTGTCAGATATGAGTATTGCTACATCAGGTTTTTTTTATGTTCATTTGCTTGGAAAAATTTTTTCATCCCTTCACTTTCATCCTGTGTGAGTTTTTTGTTGTGAGGTGGGTCTCTTGTAGACAGCATATATATATGGGTCATGTTTTCTTATCCAATCAGCTATCCTATGTCTTTTTATTGGATCATTTAAGCCATTTACATTTAAGGTTATCATTGATAGATAGTTATTATTTGCCATTTTAATTTTATGCCTGTGTTCCTCTCTTTCTTTCTCTCTCTCTCTCCCTCTCTTTCTTCTTCTTCTTACAGCAGTCCCTTTAGCATTTCTTGGAGTGCTGGTAAACTCGTTAAGCATTTTTTTTTTTTTTATTCGTGAAGCTCTTTATTTCTTCTTCAATTTTGAATGATAGCCTTGCTGGATAGAGTATTCTTGGATTCAGACCCTTGCCTTGCATTACTTTGTACACTTCATGCCACTTCCTTCTGGCCTGCAGCATTTCTATTGAGAAATCAGCTGACAGTCTAATGGGAGCTCCCTTGTAGGTAACTGTCTCTCTCTTGCTTTCTTTAAGATTCTTTGTCTTTAATTTTTGCCATTTTATGATGTGTCTAGCTGTGGGTCTTCTGGGGTTCAGCTTTCTTGGGACTCTCTGTGTTTCGTGGACTTGTGTGAGTTTTTCCTTCACCAGTTTAGGGAAATTTTCTGTCATTATTTCTTCAGACAGGTTCTCTATTTCTTTCTCTGATTGTTCTCCTTCTGGTACCCCTATTATGCGAATGTTGTTACGTTTTGTATTGTCCCACAGCTCCGTTAAACTTTTCTCCTGCTTTTTAATTTTTTTTTTTTTTTTTTGCTGCTATATTTGGGTGTTTTTTTCAACCTTGTCTTCTAAGTCACTGATTCAGTCTTCAGCTTCTTCTAATCTAATATTGGCCCCTTCTAAGATATTTTTCATAACCACTATATCATTCTTTATTTCCTCTTGATTTTTATGCATATCTTCTACCTCTTTTTTTAAGCAGAAGTAGTTCCCAGTGAGCTCTTCATAATTCTTATAAGTTTCTTGTAGTTCTCACCAAATTGTTTGAGCACCCTTAAAATCATTGCTTTGAATTCTTTATCTGACAAGTTGCTGTCTTCCGTTTCCTGTAGTTCTTTTTCTGGTGATTCCTCTTTTTCTTTTCTTTGGGTGTTCTTTGTCTCCCCATTTTAGCCATCTGGTAACTCTAGACCTGGTGAAGAATGTTTGGATGTGTAGGGAGCTCACTGTATATCAAATAAGGCTACTGTGCCTCCCAGATTGTTCTGTTGCTTGCCACCTCTCGCCTGCTGTGGATCCTGGAGGATTGACTACTGGGAGCTGGTATTGGTGTGTCCTGGTAGGTGCTGCTGCTGGATTGCATGGGCCCCTCTGAAGCTGTGTTCCCAGCTAGTCACTGGTGCACCTGTAGCTGGTGCCACCTGCAGCTGTATTGCTCAGGCCCTGCTGGAGTTGCACTTCCTGTCTGCACCTTGGGTGGCTGGGTCACACAGTCTCGTCTGGGGCCCTGGCTCTGCACAGCTCTTGTGGGCTGCTGGTCACACAGGTTCCTCTGGATCCCCAGTTTCCCACCGCTCCTATGGATCCCTGGCTCGCCACTGCTCTTGTGGGCAACTGTGTTGCACAGGCCCCATTGTAGCCTCAGGACCCGCTGCTGGTGGCTGGGGAGTGCTGCTGCCCAGTGGGGCTCAGCCTTTGCTGTAGTTTTTGGGGATGGTTCTATGCTGCTGGTCTGTGTTTCTGTTGCCTGGGGATGGATGTCTGCTCCCCAGCCTCTGTTGCTGGGGGTATCTGGACTCTGATTGGGCTGCTACTGTGGGGAATGGTGATGGGCTCCAGGCCATTTGTGGTTTCCACAACAGGCACCTTGACAGCTCCACTACTGTGCACTGGTCTGTGTTGACACAGGGTGTCCACCAGTCCAATGGTGTTAGGTGCACTGGTGGGCTCAGGTTGCTGGGCCCTAGCTACACCCACTGCCTCTTCCCAGGGAAGACCCATGATCTCCCAAAGTGGTGGGACCTCCCTGTGGCACACGGAGAAGCGCACTGATCCCTGTGGCACACGGAGAAGCACACTGAAGAGCTGCTTACCACAGTAGCCGTCCACAGCACAGGAACCTTCTGCTCCACGTCTCTGCACTGCTCGAGTTTGGTCATCCACCTTCACATCCACTCACACTCTCTCACACACTCACTCACTCTCTCAGGCACTCACCCTCCCTCTGGTCCTGCCTGCTGCCATCTTTCTCCCACCTGCACTCAGCTTTGATCTACATAAATCAACAAGAAATTGTTATAATGTGTTATATAAAATTTCATTTTTACTTTAGTCATCTGAAGTGTGATAAGGTGATACACACTTGTTGAAAATTAGTCATTCGATTTGTTAAGTCAATTCTTCAACTTACTGAAAGTAGGAAGGGAATAAAGTAAATTCAGGAGGGAAAAAAGGTAGGGGAACCCTACCAATGGGCTTCCTTTTTTTACTCTCAAGAAAGTTGTACCCTTCATCTTGTCAACAAATACTATGTGCCAGGCATTAAATCAGAAACCATTGCATTGTGGGGAGACTCAGTGCTTTGGTTGTTGTTCAGTTTTTTGGGGTTCTTCTTGTTCTTCTTCTTTTCTTTTTTAATGTACAAAATGGGATCCTCTCTGAAACTCCTGCTGAAAATACACAATTTATAATTGTCACTATGGGTGTATGGAATGAGGAGTCACAGTGTAAAACTAAGTTGAATACTCCTTCATATGAGAAGGTGAAGAAAGACAATTTCCACATTGTGATACCCCTGTCTCCCATCCTTAACTCATTTATTTACTTTTATTCATCAAATACTTACTGAGTGTCTCTTATATGTGACACTGCAGTTGTTGGGCTGGGGCACAGCAGTCACTGGTGCAGACGTGCTCTTATGGAGTTACAGTCTGGTGTATGAGGTGACATTTTGTCAATAGAAAGACTCAGATAACCTCAGGTTCAGGTGTATTAGCAATACCTGAACCTCTGGAATGGCATATCAATTGTACACCTTATTTTTAATAAATTAGTTTTTATAACAAGGTTAATAGACCAGGTCGTCCATTCTAAGCAATATTAGGGAAATGACCCAGTGAATGATGTCTCCATCTTATAGTCTCTTGCGAAGACAATCAATATGGCATTGGCAAAAGTGAATTTACCAGTGAATACATAGTCACTATCATTTTAAGTGACAACCCTTTAGTTCTGTATAAATACAGAACTGTTCTATCAGATTTTCTGAGCTCAGGTTATATACATTTGTATGTCATCTCAATACGGCAGCACTCTTAGAGGAAGATGCTGATGTTGCATGAAAAAGTCACATTGGTGATCCCTTCCACCAAAGTCCCCACACCTGTCCTCACTACTTCACATGGTAGGGCCATTGTAAAAGTCCTTTTAGGTTAATATACTAAATTCCTAATTTTAGGTGTCAGTTGGTTTGGAAACATTATTTTCTGCAACAATTTAAGAGGGAAAGCTAAATCAGATTTGAGGAAGGAGTGATGGATCAGTTAAGTCTAATCAGGAAACAGAATTCACTCGAGAATTAAAAATTGAAGGAGTTTAGACTGGGGAATGAGAAAGCTAAAAGCAAACAGGAATAGTGAGGTAATCCAGTGCTTATCAAAGCAGACAGTGACATCACCTCCAGGCTGAAAGGGCAGAAGAAGAATGTCGTGTTAGTACAGCCTACAGAGGTCCAGGGTTTCCCTTGTAGCCATGGTGCACCTGCTGGGCAAGAACTAAAGCATGGGTGAAACATCACTGCTGTGACATTTTCACTGGAAGCAGAGAAGAAGAGGGATATATGCCCAATATTCTTTTTTAGCCCCAGTCCACACCCCCAATACCCCACCAGACATTCAAGTTGGAAGTCAGTTGATAAATGGGAATGCAGGCTGAGGGGGCAGCCCACTGTGATACACAGAAGAGCACAGGAAAAGCGAGTCCTATATGTGAGAGCAAACATGGCCTGCACTGCCACAGAAGGTTAAGAAGAAAGACTCTTTACTGCTGAATAGAGACATCTACACAGATAGCTGGAAGAGTGACTGCCATATTCTTAACAAAACATCATTTACAAAAACAGACTGAAGAATAATAAAAGGATTAAGTAATGAATGAAAAATATTTACTATAAAAATAATAACATGGAAAGTTAAATGGAGAGGTCAGTGACTAGAAACAAGATGAAGATGTAAAATCATCAGTTCTGCACACCAAAAATAACCCATTAGAAACTGTAAATACATTTTTAAAATGAGAGAACACGACCAAATCCTTACAGGGAGAAATAAAAACATTTTAGTAAACAAAACATATATTGTTTCTGGATAGCATTGTTCAATGCAATCAATATATTTTCCTTCATATCCAAATGCATATTAATACAAATCTGGAGTAAAATTTCAATAATGGTATTTTTGTTTTGTTTTTGGAACTTATATAAATTTGTTTATGAATCATCTGGAAGTAAAAATAAAATAGAATAACTGAGTCATATTTATAAATAACAAATGACAATTTATTAATACAAAATGTTAATTAAGGCCCCAAAGCTATAGTTACTAAAATAGTAAGATTTTCTTGCAAGACTGATGAGGTGAATCAATGCAACCAAATAGCAATGTACACACCCACATATACACTGATATCTATCAATTTTAATACTTTAGAGTAGTATGTAATATTATTGAGAAGTTTCATTCAGTAAATGGCATTAAACATGATGGAATATTATGAAATATAAATATTTATAGGGAAATTTTTATATTTATATTAAATGAGGAAAAGCAGGATACCAAATTATATCATTTAAGTATATCTCCATATGTTTAAGAACAAATAGGCACATAAAAAGATAGGAAGAAAATATTTCAAATATATGAGTAATCTTTAATATTATTAAAGGCTAGGCAATTTGCTTTCTTCCACTTTCCAAATTTAGTCTAAGAGCATGTACTATTTTATGATTTAAAAAGATTTGGGTCAAATTCCTAATAGTTGGTAAAATGTGTTGAGTGCTTAACATGACTTGGCAGACAGCATTTTAAATCATCTGACATGAAAAAAACTAATTTAATTCTCTTTAAAAATTTACAAGGAACATATTCTCCTGACCTAATCTACAAATAATAAAACAAAATCCTAGCAAGTGTTGGCAACTTTCAGAAGATCATGCAATTCCGGAGTGGCAGATCCAGGATTTGGACCTGAGGGAGCTGCCTCCAGAATTCACTAAGCACTGGATAGTCCTGCCTCTGTCAGTAAGGGGGCATGCATATTGGTGTAGGAATTTTAGCTCTGAAAGGGTTCTATAAATCACATGTTCTCATCCTTGCCTATGATAACTCAATTGGCTACAGAAAATAGTTGGACAAGAGCTCATGTTATTTTTCTGATTGAAAGTCTTTCAAGCACCATTTATTCAACATTAGAGGTCAGCACTCCTTTCCAGTCCAGGTGTGCTTGTGCAGCCTCCTGCGCGTCCTTGAGCCTTCAAGAGTGATCACCCTTGTTTCCCGAAAGTTGAGTTATTTGTGTGCTATAGACTGTGAAATCAGAGACAGTAAGTTTCTATGGGAACCAGCTTTACTTAATCCAAAAGGGCAGCCAAGAGTAATTTGTAAATGTTACAGAGTGAAGAAAAAGTTAGCACACAGCACACCCTCAGTTTGAAATAACATTTTTTTCACTTCCTTTTTCTCTTTCAAAAAGTTCTCTTTTTAATCCCATGTAGCTGTAGGGGTTGCAGCATCTTTACCTTAATAAACTCTCTCTTTACCCATCTTTATACTATCTAAAATCAGCGAACAATTTCCCCTCACAGAATAAAGCTCAATACACTAGTCTTCCTCATCCCCTGAAATAGACATTGCAATATTGATATCTATCTGTATAGTATTTTTAATAGAATGGTCCTGAATCTTTTGAGAGAGTGAAGAGAATTGGCCAATGAGAAAGCTGGCATTATTATTCTGTTTTTTATTTCTGGATATTATACTTTCTCAGTAGCCCAATTGGGATTATAATTCAAATATTAGAAACAAAAAGAAATCAAATCCCAGCATATCGTGTTAAACCCTAACTTTATACATTCCTATTTATTTTTGGGCCTTTAAATGTATTAAGAGCAGCATTTTTTTTTAATCTGACTCTGATAAATATAGTTAAAATATTTTTAGAATAATAATATAGGAAGCTGTAGAAATCAATACCTAACAAAATATTTCAGTATTACTAAGAAACAATATTTTCAGTATATTCTATTATAAAAATATTTTATATTTTAAAAAATAATTTCTTGAGTCTACACCATCAACATAAAAACCAAAATGGATTTATCATAATCTACTCAATATCTGAAATTAAGGGTATTTGTGGATACATGCAAAAATTTACCAGAAGTTTCTGGGAATCAAAAACATTACCAAAAATATGAAAATAGCCCTGGCCGATTTGGCTCAGCAGTTAGAGCATTGGCCTGCGGTCCGGAGAGACTCGGGTGTGGTTCCTGCTAAGGGCATGTACCTCGGTTGCAGTTTGTCCCTGGCCCTGGTTGGGTTGTGCACGTGGCAGCCACTCGATGTGTTCCTTTCACGTCAATGTTTCTCTCTCTCCCTCGCACTCTGTCTGAACAAAAAATGGAAAAAATGTCCTCGGGTGAGGATAAAATATATATATGAAAATAATTTTTTTTAAGAACACTCTTTTCCAATTATCCTTTGTCTAAGTTTTCTTCAATTTAGGATAATGATATTTAAGAGAATAGAGAATGTATTTTACCTGAAACTAGTACAAAATAGTATTGAGTTAAAAAAGAGAATAGATATATAAGTTATTTTTCATCATGGTATGAAATCAATGTATAAATTATCATGAGATGGAATTTAACTCTTGGTTTTTGGTAATAGAGTACTAGAAGAGAAAAAATATATCAGCTGATTCATAAAAGAATTGGATGTAAATTTTTCAATATAGAGGACTGTGTAAATGTAAAAAACCCAAAACAATACAAAAAGTTTATTACCTTAAATTCACATAGGATTATAGTTTAAGATTTCCAGTAACCTTAGAGAATTGATCGCCCAGATAAATAAAACCTTCCAAATCTATTTTTCTGTGATACAGTTTAAAATTGCTGAAAAGGACTAGTCACTTCCTCTATTTTAAGGTAAGCCCAGATCTAAACTAGCAAATAGTTGTACCTATTGCCTAAAAATTAGAAGGCTCTCAGGAGGATACCTGGATTCACCATAAGCAGATTGCCATGTATGCCATTCCTTTTGGAACTTTTCCCAAGGGATTTAATTACTAAAGTGCCCCAAGCATGTTAGCTTTTACATTCTTGGTTTTGCAAAGAGTAGCACTCTGATTTAATAAACATGAGGACATTGCTTTCAGTTAATCATTTTAGAACTTCAAACAGAAAAAGCTAGTTTTCAGGTCCAAGTTTATGCTAGAATTACATATTAAAATAATATTTCTCAATGTCCTGTGTAGTGACAGCACACATTAAACAATCATAAATGTCAACTAATACTAAAAAAATATTCATGTTAGAAGATTAAGAAATGTTACTTAAAAAAATAAAGTTTGCCAATTTAAGAACTTTAAGCCAAATATTTTAAATTCTGATATTCATATTGATTTATGATGCAAGAAACTCAAATTACATTCACCATGACTAATTTTAGATTTTCTTAAATTTTTGCATTTGTTTTAGTGTTGTCCCTATTTTGAAGTATTTGCATTCCTAGATTGTATACATTTTTAATTAGTGTTGCTATCTAGCTACCTTTAATATGGTATAGGGCTATCCTTCCAGTGATTTCTTTACAACCATTATCAGCCTTTAATATTTTCTTTGATGTCAGTTTGAAAAGTGACATTACATTTAGGATTAACTGTTATTTTAGCCATTTTGATTACATACTTTGCCTTTTGACCTAGAAATCACATGACCCTTAAGACCTTTGCATAATTACTCATCCAATGTTCTTCTTTCTCTGTTCTTTATATACTTTCCTTTTTAAATTTTTTTTCTTTATTGACATTTTAGAGAGAGAGGAAGTGAGAGGGAGAGACAGAAACATTGATGAGAGAGAACATCGATTGGCTGCCTCCTACATACCCCCCCACTGGGGATCAGGCCCACAACCTGGGCATGTGACCTGACCAGGAATTGAACTGGTGACCTATTGGTGCGTGGTTCGATGCTCAACTATTGAGCCACACTGGCCAGGCCTTTATATGCTTTTTCTTCCCGTAAAGTTCCTGAGCGCAATATAGCTGGGGACATTGCCAAAGTCATGGTAACCTTATTAGGACTCTCCCCAAAGTCTTCACAAAATAACCAGTTAACGACATGTTGCTATATCGCAGTGTCAGGTCATCCCAAAAATTATTGTTACACTTGTTTTTGTTCTTCAACCAAGTGTTAATTAACTTGACCAACTTTTATTTTTATTCATTATTTAAGACAGAGGTCTTTATGAAGTATTTAATGTCATATACTTCATTATGTAGTTTGTTTACATGAGTATGATAGTTTTTCTATCCCATGAAAGTATTTACTACTTTCGGAATCTTTCTACTTCTAAAAAGGAACATAATCATATTTGCATGGGAAAAAAAAGGAATTCTACAAGGCCTATATGCTTGTAAGTTTTTCAGGTATGCCCTTCAAACTTATAATATCTGGAAGAATTTCTTAAACTAATCTTCAAGCCATTGGTTCTAAAAATATGATTCTCTGACATCCAAGAGTCTCAGACACTTTCAAGGGCCCTCAAGTTCAAAAGTATTTTCATAATAGCAACTTATTCTTGCCATCTTACTCTTTCAGCATTTGCATTAATGATGACAAGCAGTGGTGGGTAACTTGCTGATAACTTAGCCTGTATTAAACTGTGTGAGGAGACATTAAATTCACTGAAGACTGTCCTGAAGAGAGCAGTAAAGGTTATTAATTTTATTAAATATCTATGAATACATCTCTTTAATGGTGTGCGACAAAATGCTAAGAATTTATAAAGCATTTCTGTTGCATTTGAAACAGGATGGTAATGGTAAGAAAAAAGGTTTTGTGTGATTGAATTGTGAGCTGACTGCATTTCATGGAAAACTATTTTCACTTTAAAGAAGGACTGATAAACACAATATGATATTGGTAGGCTTCCTGAAAAAATTAATAAGGGAAATATGTTACTTCAAGAAAACTCTAGCAGTATTTGGTGCCAGTGATAAAATTTGAGCTTTCCAGTAAAATTTAGAAATTTGGAAAACTTGTATCTGCCACCATAAGTTTGATAAAAATCCAGTAAAGAATTTTCTCATAAAATTGGTGACAATAGTTAATGTGATTTGTGTGTGTGTGTTTAAGAATTTGGAAGATCTGCATAACTCAGTGAAACAATATTTTCCAAGTGAACCAAGACCTGGTGGGTAAAAGATCCATCCCAAGTGTAAGACAAACTAAAGAATTTTAATATAATAGATATGATCTCATATTCTGCATTGTTACTAATTTTTAAGAAACTACCACTTGTCTAGTCTGGATGTTGATTCAAAGGATAATATCCACAACTATCTGAAAAGTTATCTATCAAAACTTTTCTCCCTTTTCCAATCACATATCTTTGTGAGGTTGGATTTTCTTAATATATTTCAATCAAAACAACATATCCAAACAGATTGAATGTGGAAGCAAATACAAGACTGCAGCTGTTTTCACTGAGCTGTACATTAAAGAGATTTGCACAATGTAAAGTAATGCAACTTTACAATGTAAAGTAAAAAACTTCTCACTGAATTTTTTTAGGGGGAAATATAGTTATTTTGTATTATGAATATGTTATTCATGTTAGCATGTAATTGAATTATTATTGCTATTTGTAAATGATTTAATAAATATATATTTTAACTTTTGGTTTCATGTTCTAATATGACAAATATCAATAGACATAAACCACATAAGTAGAAGTTTAATAATATCTAAGTGTGTACAGAGGTCCTGAAACAAAAGATTTGCAAACTGCCAGTCTTAACATCAGTTTGCCCAAGTCTGAGTGCTGGGATATCTGTTTCTGAGAACATTTATTCCTAGGTGATCTCATCTCATTATATGGTATTAAATGCCATTTCTAATCTGGTAACTTACAAATTCATTTATCCAACCCTGGCTTCACCCTTTAATTCCAAACTTATGTGTATTACTGCCAATGAACATTTCTACTTAGACATCTTATTTAGGCATCGCAAAATTAATATTGTCCAAAACCTGACACCTGTTTTGTCACTTTGAATCTGTCCCTTTACCAGCCTTCCCTGTTGCAGTGCCTGGCAACTCCAGCCTTCTAGTTGCTATGACAAAAACCTTGTCTTCACCCTCAACTCTTCTCTCATATAGTATATTCAACTCAGCAAACAATCTTGTCAGCTCTACCTTCAAATTATATCTCAGATCTGAACAGTTCTCACCCCCTCTGCTGCTACCACCTTGGTTCAAGACAATATCTCTTACATGGATTATTTCCATTCATCTCTAAACTGGTCTCCATTTCTGTACACTTGCCTCCTCATTCACTTAGGATATGCTAGGTTACACTACAGCAGCCAACACTGCCACAAGTTTGGGGTCCCCTCTCTCCCTGTATGTGTGTATAAAATATATTAAATATATGTAAATACACATATTTTATAGATCCCATAATATATGTAGATCTCAGAGTGAGAAGATAATGTGTGTGTGTGTATATAATCCATCACAATTTAGCTGGGAATTTCCCTCCACTGCTCCTTACTCTGTGATGCAACTGCTGGGGCACTCGCAATCTCATCAGTTCCTAGTCTCCATGGAAAAGACAAAGAGATCTCTAGTGTTTTTCATAACAGGGCCTCGGTTCTCCAGCAGAAAAGTGATGGGCATATTCACAAATCACTGAAGGAGTCACATGATGCTAACCAACCAAACAGAAGCCAGGATGAGCCATCCTTGTATGTGCCCAGAGGTCAGAGAGCCGTAAATACCTGGTGAACAGCATGATAACAAAAAGTTCCCATTTTAACCTCAAGAAAGGAAAGATGAATGGTTCTTTGACCATGAACAAATAACCTTCAAGGGGTTTTAAGTCCCAGTATATCAATTCATTGTTAACAGCTTTCTTGTCCCAAGAAATAAATGTTTTATCTTTTGAATCCATAGCTTATAAAGAATCATAAAACAGTATATTATTTAAAAGTCCATAGGGTTATACAAATACAGCTACAGTCTACTTGGAAAAAAAGCCATATTATGTTTTAGAATTTATAGAGTTAATTTAAGATTTTACAATTATGTGGTAATTGCACAATACCTCAATCTTACATAGAATTCATGCTTAACTATATATATATATATATATATATATATATATATATATATATATATTTAAATTTATTTCAGGTTCCATATATCTTGTATATATTTATATGCAGCTTGATTAAGGAATACATACCATAAAATTCACCCACTGTAAGAATACAGTTTGGTGATTTTTAGTAAATTTGTAGTGGTGCATCCATCAGCGCAACCCAGTTTTAGAGCACTCTGTAACTTTATGAAGTTTCACATGACCTTTCAGAGTCCTTCTCTGCTCCTACCCTGAGCCCTAAGCAGTTAGTGATCTGCTCTCTGTCTGTATAGCTTTCTAAACACTAGGGAAATATTTTAGAGCATTATATAAAATACTTAAATTTTTTTCATGGAAAAAAAATACCACTTATACTCCAAGAAAGGCTGAAAAATATTTGTTTGAAATCAGAGTTTCCTTCAACTTTATATATCCATTGTATAATACCCAAGGTCATTTTTTCATTCAGGTTTTATAGCTAGAAATTTTGGCAGGTAAGAGAACAGTCACCATGCATTGTTGAATCCATAGATGCTGTCACACAGAATTTAGCATGATTCATTCCCAAATAATGAAGTAAATAAAGTAAGTTAAAGATGTTCACCTTTGATTGCCCTAAAATATTGCCCACACAATGCCTGAAAATAGTTCTGATCACAATGCCTGAAAATAGTTCCTTTAGAATAAAAAAAAACCTTTAAGCTTCATGTAACTCAAATATCAGTTATATGTTACTAGTCTCTCTATAAAAAGTTATATTTTCACATAAATACAACAATAGATATCCACAGGAAATGTGAACTGTTCTCATCCTCTGATAATATGGTTCAGAGAACATAGAGTTAGAGAAAGTAAAAAGGGGAAAAAAAGTGCTGAGCTCTTTAAAATAAACTTAGTGTCATCTTTAAGACTGTGGTCCATTAATGATGTTTGTAAAGTGAATGTACTTAAAATGAGGACAAGGATAGGGCTGAAGTCTTTTGGGAGAGCTAATTGACTGATGATTATTTCCATTATTATAAATTTTATAGCACCTAATTTATTCTAAGAGATTTTTATTATTCCCTCTCTCTCTCTAAATTTATTTCTTCTTAAACAAAATAAGAGACCATTTCTAGAAGAGATGAGAATTTCCAATCAGGAAGCTGTGTGGCTAATGGGATAGTAAACTTTTCATTAAATTATAATAGTCAAGGAGTTCATAGAAACACGTTTAGCACATGTGAGATGTTGGATGGAGACATTCAACTATGACTGAAGAGTCATCTTTCTTAAAGCTGACACATCCATGGTGAGCAAATGCAGGCAGAACTGTAGCTTGGAAATACTTAAACATATTATTTGAATTCTCAGAAGTATCATTTTTACTTAAAGTAAACATTGGCATGCAAAGCCAATAGTCTGAGTAATCCGGTCTTGAAGTGTAACTTTATTTGTTATGGGGATTTGCTCAGGGAAGAGAAGGGGAAAAAATAAACCCAACCCTTCCAGTGCAGAGAGAAAATAGTTGTTTCTGCAACACTGGAGACATTATTTGAGGCCATGTAAGTGACACTGCCTCAAGCTACTTTAACAATTCGCAACTAAAATTTGATTTAATTGTTTTTAGTTTTATGTTCCATTGGCACAGACACCCAGGATGATTATTGTCTCTTTATTAGCAGATGGATACTAAGCTCTACCAGTGAGAATCTCATGCTGCAGCCAAGTAGCTGGGTCAGAGTGACTCTGAACACAAAGCAAGTAGCTCTCTTAATTCTCTGATGAATTTATTTTCTTGAAAAAGGTGGAGTGGATGAACCCTCTATAATCCAGATGTCATCAACTTGGAATCCTAGGGCCCTCTGTAATTGTAATTGTTTGTGAATGTGTGTGTATCTCTACTGTTCTGGGGTAAAGTGTTCATAACGTTAATATGATCCATAGAGTTATATATGACCGAAAGTAATTTATATAGGACACAGTTGTATTGTACACCCCTACCCTTGTTTTGACTGGAGTCCTCCCCTATCTCATGGCTCCCCATTGGCTATGGAACAATTCAAAATCACTATTTGGACACTGGACTGCCCTTTACTTGCCTTCCATCTCCAGGTTCTCCTCCACTCCCATTACACTTCTGGGCTGTGCCATTGATGAGGACTGCACATTGAGGGTTGTTTTTTCATTGTGGGTATTCTCTAAAGCATTCCTGAAAATACTTTGTTTATTTTATTTTATGTTTTTAATTTAATTTTATTTTTAATCCTCAACTGAGGATATTTTTCCATTGATTTTCAGATAGAGTGGGAAGGAGGGAGAGAAGGGGGGTGGGGAGAGAGAGAAACATTGATGTGAGAGAGACACATCAATTGGTCATCTCCTGCACGACCCCAAATGGGACCAGGGATCCAACTGCAACCGAGGTGCATGCCCTTGACCAGAATCAAACCTGCGACTCTTTGGTCTGCAGGCCAACACTCTAACTACTGATCCAAACTGTTTAAGTAAGACTCTGTTTATTTTTTATGAACTGTATTCTTTTAACAATTCTTGGAGCTTATTTTATTTTGAAATGTCCAAATTTGGAATAATTGCTCATAAATTATATACCTTGATGTATTTCCAACCCTCTAACTACTACTTGTCAGTCAATTTTGAAGGTTTCTCTTCATTTCTCTGACCTTTTAAACCTTGAAGTTTCTCCAAGTTCAATCCTTAAACATCTTCTCTCTCTCTTTTTTTTTTTATCTGTAGTTTGTTTCTACATATTTCCTCTAGACTCAAGGTTTTAGGCACTAACTTTGTGATGGTTAACCTTAAAATTAGACTTCCAACCCAGACCTCTACCTTAAACTTCAGAATTAAAATTCAGTTGCTTATTGAGGTCATCTCTTAGATGTCTAATAAGCACCATAGACCTAATCCTATTTGTCCTAGTATATAGTGACTCTATTCTTTTAGTTGCTCTGGCCAGGCACTTTTGAACCATTGCTAATGACTCTCTTTCTCTCATCCAGATTTAATCTATCAAATATTGGATGTAATCATGGTAGCTCTACCTTCAAAATACATCTAAATTTGATCTCTCTTCAATACCTCCATTACTCTTAGCCTGGTTTAATTTATATCATTTCTTGCCTGGATAGTTGCAATAGTTTCTCTGCTTCCAGTCTTGTCCTCTTCAGTTTAGTTTTAACAGAGCAGCCAAAGTGACCTAGTTGAGATGTAAGCCACATCACTTTACTTCTGTGTTTAAAACCCCTTGCTGACTTTCCATTACTCTCAATATAAAAGCAAAGGCATTTGTAGGACCTATGATGGCCCTCCCCTTACTTCTCTGACCTCACCAACTACTACTCTCACCATCACTCATAATTTCAGCAATTTTTTATATGACTAAAGTGGAGCAAACCATTTCTATACTTTTTAAAATATGCTATTCTAAAAATAGAATATGCTGGTATCAATTGTGAAGGTTTGATGATAGAATACACTTCCTTGCATTCAAAAAGGCATTTGTTCACGCACTATTTAACAAACATTTCCATAAAATGTACTTCAGTGTTTTATGTCAACTGCAGAAGTAGATTAAAGCTGGCAAGTGCCTCCAAAGTGGAAAGAATTCTGATGGTAGAACCTCTGGCAATGGCTCATTCTCATTATGCATGTTACAGTTGGTGATTAGCTCTTGGGTAACCCAACTACACACATCATGGCTGCTTTTGCATGGATAAAGCCCATAAATTATAGATGAAGTAAATAAACATTCTTACCTTTTATATCACATGAACGCCATGTCTTAGGCATCTTGGGCTTCTGTAACAAAAAATACCATAGACTAAGTGGCTTAGAAGCAACAAAAACTAATGTCTCACTGTTCTTGAAGCTAAAAGCCCAAGATCAAAGTGCCAGAAAGGTTGAATTCTGGTGAAACCTCCAACTTCCCATTGTATCATCACATGATAGAGAGCAGAGAAGGGAAAAAAAGAAAGACATCTGTCTTGTGAACTTTTTTTTTTTTTTTGGAGAGAGAGAGAGAGAGGAAGGAGAGAGAAACACTGATGTGAGAGAGAAACATTAATGGGTTGCCTCCTGTACATGCCCTGACGGGGGATCAAACCCATAACCTGGGTATGTGTCCTGACAAGGAATGGAACCTGCATCCTTTTGGTGTGTGGAAAGACACTCCCAACTAAACTGAGCCACTCAGCCAGGGCTCTCTTATATCCCTTTTAGGGCACTAATCCCCTTCATGAGAGCCCCACCCTCATGACCTCATCTAATCCTAATTTTCTCCCAAAGGTCCCACCTTTTAGTACCATCACATGGTTGGAAGTAGGTTTTCAATCTATGGATTTGGGAGAAAAAAACAAACATTCCTTCCATAACACAGCATCACATTAGAGTACCTTCATAAGATTACTATTGCACAATAGTAATTTTATCTAACAGGTTTGTTTTGTCACTACCCAACATTGAAATAAATATGAAGCATTTTAGTATTAACTTTAGACAAGAGGCACAATCATGTAGTAGCCAGAGTCAAAAACTCTAGGTTGATCCTAGTTGTAACTTACTGTGTGATCTCATTAAGTTACCTTTTTCTCAATTTCCTTCTCTATTCATTATTTAAAAAATCAAAATGGAAAATGTAAATAATAATGCTTTTTAAATCATAAGTCATTGTACAAATACTTGGCATAATTGAATCAATTTTTTTGCATGTTTTATTTATTTATTGAGGCTTAACATTCAATATTATTCTGTATTAGTTTCAGGTGTACAGCATAGTGGTTAGACAATCATATACCTCACAAAGTGTTCCCCCTGATATTTCCAGTACCCACCTGCCACCACACATAGTCATTAGAGTATTATTGCAGTTTTCTTAAAAGCCAAACATTTTTTTAAAAACTGGTTATAGCCCTGGCCACTTTTTCTCAGTGGTTAGAGCATCGGCCCTCGGACCAGAGAGGCCCGGGTTTGGTTCTCGCTAAGGGCACGTACCTCGGTTGCAGTTTGTCCCCAGCCCTGGTTGGGGTTGTATGGGTGGCAGCCACTCGATGTGTCTCTCTCACATCAATGTTTATCTCTCTCTTTTCCTCCTTCTCTCCCTCCCGCTCTATCTGAAGATAAATGCAAAGATGTCCTCAGGTGAGGATAAAAGAAAATAAAAAATAAATAAAACTGGTTACATATCAAATTGTGTTCTTGAACATCACGGTAAGATACTGTACATGCTTGGAATGCTTTCATTTTACATACTTGCTCATGTAAATCCACAAGAAGATCCTACATTTCAGTCCTTGCACCAATGGCCCAGAAACAGTTTTCAAACAGGAAAACAGGTAGGTATAATACATCTTGTTCTTGGTGAATCAAAGTTGACTCTTAGTAATCAGTACTTTCCTTTCATCTAATCACGTTATCTATTCAGTAATTCATTAGACATTATTTGCCAGAAATTGACATAAAGCTTACCAATTTGTCTTTTCTTCTTATAAAACTTTGCATTAGTCACTTTACAGCTTTTTGGTACTTTTTATATTGTCCAATATTTCTTAAAGATCATTAAAGATTAGCCCTGGCCGGTTTGGCTCAGCGGTTAGAGCGTCAGCCTGCGGTTCTGAGAGACCCGGGTTCGGTTCCCGCTAAGGGCATGTACCTCGGTTGCAGTTTGTCCCCGGCCCTAGTCGGTTGTGCGGGTGGCAGCCACTCGATGTGTCCCTATCACATCGATGTTTCTCTCTCTCTCTCTGTTCCTCTCTCTCCCCCCAACTCTACCTGAACAAAAAATGGAAAAATGTCCTCGGCAGAGGATAAAAAAAAAAAAAAAGATCATTAAAGATTATTCTGCAAATACATTGCAAGTTTTTTGAAATACATTAACTTTTATTAAAAGGAAGGTATTTTTATTACTTGAGCTTTTAATCTAGTATTAGTACAGGGTAGGCTAACAGCTATTACAAATGCCACTCTCCCACCCCACCCTTCACCCTGGCCAAAATAATGGCTTAACGTAATTCACATTAATTTCTTACTCATGTTCATTCCAATATGAAGAGCATCTATCAGGCAATGCTACCATAGTATTTCTTCAAAAGGTGACTTGAGGATCCAGCTCCTTTCATCCAGTGGCTCTTTGGGTCCTTGAGACCTCAAAGGTTATGTTGGATTCCTTGCCTCTGGCTTGTGGCCAGGAGAACAAAGAGAAAGCCAGCTGAGGATCTCAGATCTTGTGCAGGAGATTTTTGGAGCCCAGACTGAAACACCTGGTGTACAGCCTTTTCACCATTTTGAATTGCCTAGAACTCAATGCGTGGCTGGGAAATGTAGTCTTTTGTTATTCGAGAGCAAAAATGAAATGGTCGTGCACATTTAGCATCATTTCAGCCAATAAATGTCTTCCTTGCTAAAGCTTTTCTACCTCTTCAGATTAAATAACAGTCTTCTGATGAAGAAAAGAATAAAAACAGAAATTGAGTGGTCATACATTCACTAACCTGTTATGACTCTTACCTCAATCAAAAAGTGTTGAAATAAGTGTTTTGGGTTTACACTTTTACATGTTTGAGTTTCAGTTTATTCTGGGCATTACCCTTTCTGATTCACTTTGTAAAGGGGTTTTGCCTTTATGTCAAGGGGTCTGTGTCCTTATTGTCTTCTGTACATGTACTCTTGAAACTGGGTTCTCTGTACAGCCACAAGGCTCCTGTACATTTATTTTAATTTTTGTTCTTTACTCCAGTTACCACAGAGATATTCTCACAATCATGCACACTTCCACATTTGAAAGTACTGTTTCCTTGTGTTCAGAATCCAGTCTGCAGTAGCAGATGCTCTGTTTTTCTTTACCCTCTGCAATGTGTCCTTCCTGGTCCTGACAGGTTGTACTGTCCCTTGGCTATAAATTATATGACCACTAGTTATAAACATGTAACACACACATGCCATTTGTCACACCACCTGTGCACCCAGCATTGCCATCTATGATTCCTGCAGAAGGAAAGCCCTGCAGAAGGCCTCCTCCGTCCTCCATGGGGATCAAAGCATGTCTATTGAAAACCCACAGTTTCTCCAATGCAGTGGTTTATGTTTTTGTCCCTGAGGTTTCCTTCCTCATTACTGGGACTTCAAAGTTAGAAGCAGACTTCGGGCAATGTAATTAACAGAATGCATTTCACAGAGGTAGAAAAGTTGTCCCTACTAAGCAATACATTATCACCTTCAATATATATTTGTAAGATACTTTGGGGCACTTTCTTGAGAAGAAATTTATAAATAAAGGGACCTTTCTTTTTGGTAGTATTTTGAAAGCAAAATAACATTGGTTAAAAGTGTATGCCCTAAAAAAAAGTAATAAAGTTGAGAGTACTAGGATTTTAATGGCTAATGTTAAATTGAGCTGTTACTCAGAAGTAGAGCAACAGTACTGAAACTTCTGGGTTCTTTTGTTTTCCCAGGTGTTAGCAATCCCTCCAGGCTTAACTGGCTCTGTGTTTACTTCATCCTTTGGATCATTAATAATGACAGTAAATAAAACCCAGCCTAGGAAGCTAGTTCTTTTAATCTGACAGGTACTCAAGAAACAGTCACGCCTCGAAATGAAGAAATACTTGCAGCCAAAACTCCCTCAATTTCCCGTCTAATAATTGAGCTATTTAGCAATAAAATTTATTTTTATTTAAATGCTTTGAAAGAGCCTTGGCAAAGAAGCCCACAGTGCCCAGTCCCTTGCAGCCCTGGCACTGTCTGCCAGGACGCTCTCCCTCTCCCTGCTGCTGTCACCTCAGGAGTGCGACTTCCTGGAAGAAGATGCCACTGAGTGGCTGTTCTGCTTGCCGCTTGGTCTTTAGATGTGAACTCATTTTGCCTTTATTTTGTTTAAACATCTGTTTAATATAGACATGTATTTTAGGAAAAATAGAAAAATTGGAAAATCAAAAAGAATCTCACTCAGAATTCCACCACCCAGGGTAAACTAAGGTGATCAATTGGTATGTGTTGTAATAAAAATTTTCTGTGCATATTATTCCTAGTACATCCTGTCTCCTGGCCCCCTTTGCCATGTCATCAGGAAATTTTGCAACTTAGTTTCTTCTTCTTGAATTGTTTCCTTTGTGGTCCTTCTAAATATATGTAAACATTGACATAGCACATTAGTTTGCTTTTGTTTGTATTTAAACTTCATAAAGATGATGCTGTGGACTGGATTGTCCCCCAGATTTTATATGTTAAAGCCCTATACCCCAATATAACTCTTTCTGAAGATAGAGTCTTTAGGAGGTAATTAAGATTAAATGAGGTCATAAAGTTAGGACCTTAATCCAGTAGGACTGCCACCTGATAAAAAGAAGAGAGAGAAATCTTTCTTTCTGCCATGTGAGGACACAGCTAGAAGGCAGGAGGAGACTTCTCACTAGGAACCAATTTAGCAGGCATGTTAATCTTGGATTTTCTTAGCCTCCAGAATTGTGAGAAAATGCATTTCCTTTGGTTGTTCTTTTCATATTGATTTATAATTCCTTTTTATATATTAAGCACATGCTCACTTATCAGACATATTTTTTTCTTGTTTTATTAAATTAATTGGGGTGACATTGGTTAATAAGATTATATTTGGCTATGTAAAATTTAAAAATGTTTGTTTTTATTGCAATAGATACCACAACAAAGTCAGTACAGATATAGTTTTGGAAAAAAGATTTACAAAATGAGAGTTATGGCATATATTATAAAGAGCACTTATAAATTGACCTAAAAAGAAAATCCAATAAAGATATGAACATAAGTTTATGAGAGCCAATTTATGTGTACAAAAATATGGAAAGAGGCTCAAACTCACAATTAGACAAATGGAAGTTAATGTAAGTAATATTATATACCAAATTGTTTAGAACAAAATAGATAACAGTGGATAGCATATGGATAAAAATTGCACACTCACACGTAATAGTGTAAATCTAAGTGGTTGCATTTAAAAGAAAATTCAGCAAGATCTATTAAAAAATTTAAAATTTACATATGTATGTGCTGTGGATTCAGTTATGTACCCCCAAAAGATTTATTTATGTCTAAACTCCTAGTACCTGTGAATTGGACCTTATATGGAAATCATATAGGGTAGGGACCTTAATATGACATCATATTAGAGTAGGGTGGACCTTTAATCCAATATGACTAGTACCTTTTTAAAATAGGTTTTTATTGATTTTTAGACAAGGAAGAAGGGAGAGGGGCAGAGAGAGAGAGAGAGAAACATCAGTGTGAAAGAGTAACATCGATTGGCTGCCTCCTGCACAGTCCCCCTCCGGGAATCAAAGCAGTGACCTCTTGGTGCATGGGATGACACTCAGCCAAGTGAGCCACACTGGCAAGTGCTGACCGGTGTCTTTAAAAGAGAGGAGAAGAGACACTGAGACAGACATACAAAGGAGAATACCATGTGAGGATGGAAGCAGAGATTGAAGAACTACAACTGTTGGCCAAGGAATACCAAAGTTTGACAGCCACCATCAAAAAGTAGGAGGAGGCAGCAAAAGATTCTGCCAAGAATCTCAGAGGGAGCATAGCCATGATAACATCCTGATTTCCGACTTCTAGCCTACAAAAGAGTGAGAAAACAAGTTTCTTATCTCTGGTGCATCGTTATAGCTGCCCTGGGAAACCAGTACAATATTTGACCTAGAAATCTCACCTATGAAACTCCCGAACAAAAAAAAAAAAAAAAAAAAAAGATTACAAGCATTTAATTATATATATACAAGGATGTTTATTGCAACCTTCATAGCAATGGTGAAATGAGCAAATAAACAAACAAAAAGGAAATAACCCATCAAGGGGAATAAATTATGATGAATATATATATTGAAATATGCTGTCATTTAAAGTAGAATAAATTTTAATTATGTAAGTTGAATAGAAGAACTTGAACACTATTTTAGTGAGAAAAGCCAAGATTCAGAAAATTATGCATATTCCAACACAGTTTTCATATGATTTTTAAAACATCCTATAAGTGTACGTATTTGCACGTGTGTGTGTGCTTTCCTGGAGATGCTCCCTGACACGTGGTAGGACTTCTCAGTCCTGCTATTCAATTTTGAAGCTTCTCCAATTTCCAACTGAGGAAAGTACCCATGGGTCATGGTCATCCCCCTTGTCAGGGAGCAGTAAAAGGCCCTGTGGGGGCAAGATTTTGTTTTGATCTGGCTTTTGTAAATTCTCAGCCAGACAGCATTCTGGATGATGCCACCTGTGGCTGGAAGACAAGCTTTGAGTAGAAGTATCCCTCTGGTTTTTAGGCTGAAACCCAAGGACAACCTTCATTCTTCCTTAATAACAGATATTGACAGGGTCTACAAAGACATCTCCATTTATTTCCCCTGATAGTATCCACTTTTTCAGGATGCTAAATTTCTGCTTGCAGTTAATAAACACTTAATAAATATTTGTTAAAGTAAGTGATATGACTTAATCCATACAGAGTACAGCAGACATTCCTAAAAAATTGTTGACATATGGATGACTTTATTCTACATGCACACAAAAATCTTCAATAAATATTTATTGAAATAAGAAAGCAATCTCACTTTATACAAATTATAAGAGATATTGCTTATAAGTCTGTGATATGTGGATGTCTTACATAACTTCAACATTAATATTTTTACCTATTTTTTTTTTTTCATTTCATTCTAGTTTTATGAAGGAGAAAGTGAATGCCTGCTCCAACATCATCATCTTTCATCAAAATCTCTTGTCTTTGCTAAACTGAAACCTTTAGGAATTATATATACTGAATCTGAAAATGTAACACGTCTTGCTTGTTCTCCTCCTTTTCAGCTTCGGTGTATTTCCCCCAGTAACCTAAGCAGCATTTCTTGATCCCAAACACACACTGAATCCTGAAGTCATAGAACAATTTCTGAAAATTTTAAGTCATTCTCATACCAGAGGTTATTTTAACTTTTGCAGAATCTCAGAAAGTAAGAGAATTTAGGATAATCCAGTATCTTTATGAAACATCCAAATTATTTTTTCATTTTCTATTGAATTATGTCTTCTTTCCAAGCCCTTAATTTTTCCTTTTTAGCGGCCTTCCACTTTTACTTGATGGCAATTCTAATTTTACCAAAATCTCATAATTGTGGAGAAACTAAATTGAAAATATTATGGTCTAAAATGTGATTATTACATTTCTGTTATATAAATTAGACATAAAGCCAGCACTGTAGGCTGGTTTCAAATATACCTTGATATATTTAGATGACACAAAACAAAGGCAATGTATATGTATTATCTTTAATCAGTGTGTGTATGTAAATACTTTTGTGGGAAGGATATACACTATTAAGTTCAGAACATCAATACATATTACAACAGCCAGAATAGTAATAAAAATAGATGGCAATTATTATAATTTATTCAATATCAAAATATGTATTGAACAAATACTATGTTTCATTGAGTAGTGGGAGATACTGAAAATAAGTTTATATTTTAAAAATATAGTGTGGTAAGTTCTGCAGTGGAAATTGCCAAAGTGGGGACGACCAAATGACAGCAGGGGCACCAATAAAACCAAATTATTTCATCTAAATTTATTTTAAGGCTAACATTGATCTCTGAGCTAATGAGTGCAGCAATGATGGATAAGACTGTGTGAGTAGGGAAGTGGTGATCCAGGGCTAGCAAATCTGGTAACTTCAAGTTATGTTTTTCTTTGAACATTACTTGAATATTCTGAACACGGTTTTTCTTTTAAAGATTCTCAGTAACAAGTCAGCTGCTCATCTGTTCAACCAGACTAAACAGAGTGTAAATAGGTCAGAAAGTGTCCAGTGGGACCTCTGTGTTGTTCAAGAAAACTGGTAGGAACAATTTTGTCCCCTTAAGGTAGTTTTTGTCACAATTCCCAGTAATTGAAATTTTCTATGGTTGTTAAAGAATCGTTAAAAAGCTGTTTCTTCATCAATTAGAATCTTGCTGCCAGATTGTATGACATTTAGGGAACCAGCTTTAATTTGTTATGCATTGTTCCCAGAAGGTGAGATGAGATTACAGGGACTTACGTGCTAGTTGAGAGATGTATTTTACATCTACTTCTCATGGTACCTTTCTAGTAATTCAAATATAACGGCATGATCTTGATTAGTTAATCTTTCTACATCAGCATTTTTAGATGGTGCTTCATGAAATTTTCACTACAATTAAAAATGCAATTAAATGGATTATCTAAATCAAAGTCAATCTTTAATTAGTGCATGCTATCTAGATCCTTATTTCATGATAGAACAGATAAAAGTCTAACAATTGAGGTGCTAATGCCTTCATTATTGCAAACATAATAATACCAGTCTGAGGCTCATCTCGTTTCCTATCAGTTCCTTTTTAAGGTTGTCATAGAGAGTTTGCTTCCTTTAACAACCGTGCCTGCTTAGGCCTGAGTAGGTTATTGTATGCTTCTAAGAAAAATTAAATGATACAAAGTTTGTCTGATTAATCCTAGTTCTTTTCTTTAAAAGGAACAAGTGCCTCAACACTGAACTTGTCTAGTTATTTTCTGCTTTTTTCTCCATTGTTATCTATTTGAGAAACAATTAAGAAAAGAAGGAAAATGCTGCCTGGTTGGTGTGGCCCCGTGGACTTAGCGTTGTCCCATGGACTGAGAGGTCCTGGTTTGATTCCCCATCAGGGCACATGCCCAGGTTGCTGGCTTGATCCCCAGGAGGGGGCATGCAGGGGACAGCCAATGAATGTATCTCTCCCACATCGATATTTCTCTCTCTCTCTCTCTCTTCCTCTTTCTCTAAAAAAAAAAAAATCAATAAAACCATATTAAAAAATAAAGAAAGAAAATGGTTGTTAAGTTTACTCACTATCACATCAAATCTTTGCTTTCCAAGTTAATCAGTGTTTTCTAAACCGTGTTGATTTGCATGTAGCATTTCACATGTTGCCTTTTAATTTTTTCAGTAGTGTTACTATTGGTTAGTGAACTTGATAAATCAAAGGGGCCTCATTTCAATGTTAATTACCACATATTCATTATATATCAGTGGAAAAGTTCCCTGAACTACGTGAGCCTCTGTTTCCTCTTCTGTTATGTGAGAGTGACAAACATAATACCGTCAGGCACCACTCAGAAACTAAGAAATGATTTATATAAAGTTCATGTTGCATAGTAGGTACTCAGTAAAGAGTGGCTATTTTTATTACATTATAAATATTTTTCATGTTACCACATAATCTTTCTGACTGTTGAGATAGAATCTTAATCTAGGAGTCTACAAATATTTCACAATAAAAAAATCCTGATGGACTCTGAGGTTGGATATGTTGGAGCTTTTCCAGTTTCTCAATATTTGCATTTATAATAGTGTTTACCGACTATTTGAAAACATCTAACCAATATCTGGTATTAAGTACATGTAATCCTGAAATGTCTTTATGAAACACCTAACGGGATATGGCATTATATCAATCTTTTTATAAAGTCAGTTAAACCAAAATTATCTTTATCTTCTGGCAACTTAATTTCCATCAAAACATTGATAATAGACTAAGTCATTAAGGGATCAAAATAAATAGTCAAGAAATTAAGTATTATAATTTCATTTAATAAAAAACCAAATGCTTTAAAGAACAGAGAAGTTATTTTTAAACCTATCTATCAGAGAAAACATTTAACTCTTCCATGACACAGAGAAGGCTTATTTAGCAATATGAAAACCCTGAAACATTCTATTACATTGAAGGCAGAAATAATGTAGTAACCTGGGGGTGGCATAACCTGAATTAAAACTAAATGAAAAATTAGAAACTACCATAATGACTATTGAGGGAACTGGTCCAATTCCAGCGATGCTGTGAGTGACAGAGCAGTCACAGATGAAGATGTGGATGTGGGAACAGCCAGGCTCCATGTGGAGAAGGACATGTTGGACAGTGAAGCTAAAAGTAATGATTAAAATTTATCAGTGCTAAAATTATCCAGTCTGCATGGATAAATGATAGGATGCCCATGAAGTTATGACTATTTTTTTCTAGATTGAGTAGTTAACATTTCTCTTTTTCACATTGCAATTTTCTGTAGACAGCTTCGACTTGAATTAGAGAAATAAGTTCATCGCCATTGTTGTTCCTTTTATCGTAGATGAAAAATAGATTTTCCAAGGATTACTGCCTTTTATATTATGATAAAGCTTAAAAAAACTAACAACTCTCCAAATGTCTTACAGATTGACATTTTAGTTCTCATGTTTTCCTTGGAGATAAAATATTATCAGAAACCAATAGCCAGATATATTTTATAATGTCACCAAATACTGTATAAATACCAGGTTCAATGTTGGGTCCTTTGAATTCACAGAGGGGAAAGCCAGAAACAGTGCTCTTTTGCTAGAAAGAACAACAAATAATCAATAAGACAGTGCCAACCACAGAGTCTCTTGGTACATGAGTAACATGTGATATCTAAAAATAAAAAAGCTTCGTTTAAAATAGCAGCATTCATGAAGAAAAATCTTACAAATAATTTCTTTTAATTTGAATCAACTTGAAAAATATACATTTTAAAAATGAGAAAAATGCCTGAGGAATAGTTAATGCATACATTTTTATCTCTAATTTAAGAATAATTGAAATAATATACTGCTCATGTAATAAGAGTATCACCATTGACTTCTGAAATGAAAACAAAAACCTGTACTTTTTGGAATAACCCAAATATTGTTTATCATTTATTTTCTCTGGTTACCTTTAGTAGTCTGATTTCATTTTATTCAACAGTATACAATACTGTAGCTCAGTCAGTGTTTCTGGAATAATCTTCTTTAATATAGTTTTTCTTTCTAGATAGTAATATTTTTTTCATTAACAGGATTTTATATGAAAAAAAACTTACATTGTCAAACATTGTCAGTAAATAATCATTTCATTAAAATTCACATGCTTTTTAATCAAGACTTCTTGGAGACTTCAGTGCACTAAAAGAAAACACGAATCCTTTCCAAACCTGTTATTTTATTATAGTTTATTGTTATTAACTGACACAAAACCTAAAAACAAAATAACCCACAAAATGAATTTCTTACAAAAGATTATGTAAATCTTTCCATTTAGGATGCTTAAGCTAAAAACATGATGACTTATGTACATACATCAAATTAGAAAAGACCTAAAGTTGACCAAGTCTTTAAAATTTTTTCTTTATTGATTTTTAGAGAGAGAAGAAGAGAGAAGGAGAGAGAGATAGAAACATCGATGAGAGAGAACACTGATTGGCTGCTTCCAGCATGTCACCCACTGGGGATTTGGTCCACAACCTGGACATGTACCCTGACTGGGAATCAAACTGGTAACCTCTTGATGCATGGGTCGATGCTCAACCACTGAGCCATACTGGCTGGGCAACCAAGTCTTTTATAACCAGTGCCCACTATCTGCATGTGCTTAATGGTCACTTCCTAATTTCCCAAATTGGTTCATTTCAATGATTGTCCTTATCTGTTTTGATGACCAAATTTAGGTCTTCTCATAAAGAGAAAAGGGCCTTTTATGTGCTTTTTTGCTTGTTTCTGGGGAGTCAGAATTTTATGTAATAAGGTTTAAATGTAATTAAATTTTGGGTGGCCTCTGCTTTTTATTGTGCAGGTTACTTCTCACTTGGAGAAGATGCATATTTGTTTGTTGAGGACTAGGGTCAGTTAATCTTCAACATTCCATAGCCAGCTAATACAGCCAATAATTATCATGGACACAAACAGCCATATTGGAAAATGTGGTCAAATCTTTTTTCCTAATTAAGAAAAAAAAAAAAAATCAGAGATTTTCTAAAGCAATTTTTACTGAAAATATAATTTTAATGAAGGAATCTAGAATCAAATATATTTTAAAAGTAAATGCTTTCTCTTAAGATAGGCATAATTTGCCTTGGCCTGGGTAGTACAAATTTACAAAATACTCCCCACCACTGCCTCCACCATTTGTAAAGCTTCAGTTCTGACTGGTGCTGGTCACAGATGTTAAATTTCTAAGCCAGTATTTTCAGATGGTGACAATGAGTGGGCCACTCTAAAGAGATACTGAGGGATGGTTTCTCAGAGCTTGTTTCTAACGGTCTTTCAGTTGATATGCATGTACTCACTCTAGCTTTATTTCCTGACATCTATCCCAGAATTTCTTAGACCATTTTTAGCCTCATTAACAACATTACACCCAAACAAAAAGGAATCACCTCATTATCTGTCCCTTAAAACATTACCCACCTGAATTTCAGAAGATTCTGCCCTGACTTTGCTCTCACCCTCATCATCACTCCTCTTCTGTTTAGCACCAGGCTCCAGGAACTGCATTTTTGATCAGTTTCTTCCTAACCTGTTTCATTTGCCACAAGCCTATTGGTTTCTTGGGGGGGAAATTAAGGCTAATTGTACTTTCAGTAAAGTCCAACTTCATTACGTATGCTCAAATAACACGAGAAACTGGTCTCAATATTTACTTTGCTATTTTATGATTCTGCTTCCTGTGAAACACTGCTACCATGGACTCCCCCATAAATAGGGTGACCTCAAAATGTATTGCCCAAATGGGAACACTTTGAAAGTGGAAGAGGGTGCTAGTGATAATTAAGTCTGGACAATAGCCACAAACCAGGACTCTCCCAGGCACATGGGGATATATCATCACCCTATATTACATGCATGGGTGCAAAGGGCCATGAACACTCAGTAGAAATTCATGTTTTAAATAAAGATACATGGTGAGTTCATGTTGAGAAGATTTAAATGGAAATGAATATATGTATTTCCATTGCTCCCTAAGCTGGCTTCCTGTTGCAGGCCTGTTCTCATGCTTCATTTTCTGCACACCCATATAGCTGAAAATGTACCCATGTACTCATCTTAGAATATATGTTATAGAAGAGAACACACATGTGTTTCTCAAAATTTGAAATGGGGTCTAGGGAACAGAATCATTGGTGAGTTTTTAGGGAACATGGCAGTCTTATTACAATGTATAAGTTCATTTATGTCTACGATAGATGCCAAAGACTGACTTTGTCTGAATTAGTGGTAGATTGCCTGACGAGGTGCCTGAGAACTAAGCTTACCCAAAGCTAAGAGCGTTTCCAACAGTTTCAGTTTCATTACTATCACCTACCTAGAGGAAATATGACAATCTACTATCAGATTCTATATTTTACTAGTAAAAAAAAAAAAGTATTTTATTTGCTTCCCAAACAGCCCTCCATACATCACAGCTCATCACTGTATCAGCAGTTGTTCTATTGTAAATGTGGTGTGCCTGAGGCTACACAATGCATATTGCATCTAGATTGAATCTAGAAGGAAAAACTTTAATCCTCTTGTAAGGTATCTTTCTGATAACAAAAACCTTTGTTTCAAATTTTCTGTATCTCCATGAAAGATTTTTTTCACTACAGTTATGAAATATGAAGTCTGATACATCAGATCAGATGGATCTTTGGCAGAGATAAAAACCACAAAGTTATAGGCCCTTAAATAAATAAACTCCAGAGAGAGGGAGAATGTGTGAATGATCATATGGTTGTACCAAACATAAACCCACTCCAATTTATATATTTGATTTTTAAAATCTGAATACAGCACAGCAGAGGAACTGGCACAGTTAGTTTTGTTCTGGTTGCGGACGACATCTGCCCATTGTCACTGCTAGTTCTTACCTCATAGGTGGGCATGGGTGCAGGTGCTCTTCTTCAGCTATTCTTCTGAGTTCAGTTTGCAGGCTTATGTTAATTATTAGAAAACCAAAATAGCATTTATAATACACTAATCACATAATTTTCAACTGAACTGGTCGGCACTATTCAGATCAAGGTCAACTTCAATTTGGGGATTAGTAGAACGTATCCAACAGAGTGCCAAACACCAGCCCTGTCTTTGAAATGATGCAAGCACTCTTCTTTATTTTCTGTCTACTTGGGCTTTGATGTATTTTTTAAACATTTATTTTTACATATGTCCAGATATAGCCTTTAATGAAAATTTTTTTCTCAGCATCACTTTTTTTCTTTTAATCCTCACCCAAGGATATTTTCCCATTTATCTTCAGATAGAGTGGGAGGGAGAGAGAGAAGCATCGATGTGAGAGAGACACATCAACTGGTTGCCTCCCGCACAACCCAGACCAGGGCCGGGGACCAAACTGCAACCAAGGTATGTGCCCTTGAACGGAATCAAACCCGCGACTTTTTGGTCTGCAGATCGATGCTCTAACCACTGGGCAAAACCGGCCAGGACAGTGTCACTGTTTTTAAGCAAAATACAAAGTCCCTTAAAACTCTTATTTTGTTTCATATTCTGGTTTACACACTGCCTGAGAGTACGTGGATTTGTCAATTTATTCCATTTGAAATCCTGGGTATAATATTTGTGTATGAGAAGGAAAGGGGAAATGCAAAATTATGGTTGTACATTTGAGAGAACAGAAAATTAAATGGGAGAATATGGAAAAAACTTGTTATTATTCCACAGTAAATTCAAAGTAAAAATGACCCTCTCTTTAATTTGGATGTGCTCATGAAAAGTGATATATGGATTGCATCTTTAGAAAAACAATATTAATTCTCTAAGAAATATCAGTGATTTAAAGGCCCATTAAATATATACCTAGTTTTTCTATGTAAAATATATTTAGATTCTGGATCCTCTTCTTTTCTTTATCTACACTTGGTCAAGGGAATCTCACCAGGTTCATGGCTTTATATAGTGTCAACCTATTGTGGATGTGCAGAATTGTGTCTCCCTGAATTCTACCCTGATCAACAGTGTTTATTTTTAACTGCCTTCACAGAAATGCCCAGTAGTCTTCACAAATCTGACATGCAAAAAAAAAGGACTATTTTCCATTCTATTAACTGGGTAACACTATCTATCTGGATGCTCCAGAGAAACTTGAGAGATAATCTTGATTTCCCCTTTTGTCCCTTAATTACCCGTCTTCCTCAATCCTTTCACCCACTTTTGAGTTTATTTGTAAAGTTATCCTGAAACCAACTTTCTTCTCCATCTAGTCCAAATCTTGTCAAAATCACTGTTGTCCCCTCTCTTGTTGGACTACTACTAGAGCTTCCTGACTGGTCTGCCTAGTGTTTTCATTATTTTCCTATTGTCTGCTCTCCACTGAGCAGGGAGAGTATACTTCTCGAAAATTATAAAAAGTGTGCTCCTCATTAAAATGGGACAAAGAAGGCCCACTTGTTAATAAAATCCAGCCACTAAAGAGGAAAATAGAGGCATTGTGTTAAAATGTTGGTAGTTACCACTCACTCTATCTAAATATCCATTGAAGTTATTTTAGAAAACATAATGTAAATGCTATAATGTTAGCAAGATAAATATATGTATGGTTCATAGATTATAAATGGGTGAATTTTATAGTCTAAATTTTACCTCAATCAAACTGTAAAGAGACTTGAATTGTTGATCCATTTTTACTTGGAGGAAATCTCGTCTTCAAACTCTCTTATCATATGAGCATCTCTCTAATATTATTGCTTACTTGATACCTCTTATTGCATATCTTTAAATAAAGCATTTGCAAAAATGAGCTTATATACTCCATTTATTCCTTACCGTGCAGCTACATGGGGCAGGAAACTAGAGTCAGCCTTGAACTTCTTATCTGTTTTGTCACCACATCCACTAGATTGTCTTTGTAAGAAATTCACTTCTCTCCATGTACCCCACCAATATCAATCTCCACTCTAAAATAATCCAAGTTCAGCCTCACCTTTCTTTTGGATTATTGCATGTTTTCTCCTTAATGACCCAATGCTTTCTTTTCTTAATTCTTCCAGTTGTTTTCTTAACTAAATGATCTTTTCAAAATAGAATCTGATTACAAAACATCCCTAATTGAAACACTCAAAGGTTTCCCTGTTGCTTTGAGAAAAAATGTATTAATCCCATCATATCCTTTTTGACCCCGCCTGGTCTGGCTCCTGTCATCACCAGATTCATCTCTTACTACACACCTCCCACACACTCTTCTAACCCAAATTACCTTTGCCCTCCTACAGGAACACAATGTGCCATGTTCCTTTCTTCCTCTATGTATGTTTTCTTTCCATGACATGGAATCATTTTTGTTCTTCCTGTCTAGTAAACTCCTAATCATCAGTAAATTTTGTATGAATTTGCACTTCTTCAGTGACACCTTTTCTGACCTTCTTGACTAGACCAAATTCCTTTATTGTAGGCTTTTATATTACCATGAGTTTATCCATTCTACCACACAATAAAATTGGTATTTTATATTTACTTACATAATTATTTTATGTATGTTTGCTCCCCACCAGAGTCCAAGCTTCCAAATATAAGAGACAGTGCATATTTTCTGTTCATAATTAATTTATTTGCACATACTATAGAGTGAATATTTGCATAATGAATAAATGAACACTTAACACTCTTGGAGATTTAAATGATCTGTACTAAATTTGAAGAGAAGTATTAGATTGCCTCTAAGGAATGTTTCTTGCTTTATCTTTTGAATTGAGCAAAAAGTAAAATTGCAAATGATGAAAATTCAGGGGAATACAAAGGTATAACAAAAATAGACCTCTATGTTTACAAAAGTTGGTCACATATTTAAAACAATAATTTATAGATCTGTACTTTTTAAAATAAGAAAAATAATTTTAAGAGGCAAATACCTCATAGATCTAGTGATTAAAATATATACTGTTTTACAGACATACCTCTGTGCACATAAAACAGGCTGATTTCACTAGTTCCATCTTATGAAATCATTGCATTATCGATAGCTAATGTTAGCTTGTCTTGAAGAAAAAAAGTTAAAGTATTAAAACAAGGAAAAAGCTAATTTTTTTCATTTTATTATTACTGAACATACTTGTAATAGAGTTTCCTCCACTAGAACCAAAGCTTCTCAATGGAACTATACTTTTCTGTTCACCATGTGTTACTAACATCAAATTAAAGACATCAGAGTGAGCTGGCTTTACAAGACATTCTGTGGGCCTAAAATTTAATACTATTCAGTGATAGTAAGGATATGCAGAATACAACTTTGCCGTATACTGCTGATAGGAGAGTAAATTTGCCTACTATTTCTGGAGGAAAACTGAGCAACATACAAAAAGCCTTTAAAGTTGGAATGTGCTACAAACCATGAATTCTACTTCTCAGAATAATATCTGAAGAATATTTCAGAAACCAAGCCCAGTTACACATGCATGAGTTTTCATTGTACTCTAGTTTGTAATGGCATACTTTTTAAAACTTTACCACACTATGCAACTGCTATTTAAATTATATTATATCTACATAATTGAATATGGACCAGATATTAAAAATACTCAACTATATCCTGGACGGTTTGGCTCAGCAGTTGGAGCATCGGCCTGCGGTCCAGAGAGACCCAGGTTTGGTTCCCACTAAGGATATGTACAGTGATACCTCGGTTCTCGAACGCCTCGGATTTCGACCAAATCGGTATTCGACCAGGAGATTTGAGAAACTTTTGTCTTGGAATCGAACAAATATTTGGAACTCGAACTTCCGAGATGAGCCGAGTTGAGCCGAATGGCGTTCATTCGGCCCAGCGCGCCTTGCTCGCGTCATCAGTGTGAGTGCAGAGAGAGTCACGCTTTGTGGAGAGAGTCACGCTTTACACTGAATTTAACCCTTAGACATACTGTACACTTTTATTTCTTGTTGAGACTTATGTTTTTCTACATATTATATACAAATTAGGCCAGTAAATAGGCATTTTCTGGGGCTTGGAACGAATTAATCCAGTTTCCATTATTTCCTATTGGGTTCATTGCTTCGGTTCTCGAACAATTTGGTTCTCGACCGTCCTCCTGGAACGAATTATGTTCGAGAACCGAGGTATCACTGTATCTCGGTTGCAGTTTGTCCCCAGCCCTGGTTGGGTTGTGCGGGTGGCAGCCACTTGATGTGTCCCTTTCACGTCAATGTTTCTCTCTCTCTCTCTTTCTCTTTCTTCCTCTCTCTCCCTCCTACTCTATCTGAACAAAAAATGGAAAAATGTCCTCAGGTGAGGATAAAAAAAATACTCAGCTATAAATGTTTTGACTGTATGGATGTCTAACATGCACCACAAATGTTACAGGATTAAAAGAGAATTCTTGATTTCAGTCCCAACAATTCTATCCTTTCTCTAGTTTTTACTGTTTTTGTAATGCTGCCATATTTTCAGACAATAAAGCTACATATCTATACCTGTATTATCTAATACAGTAATCAGTAGCCACATGAGGCTATTAAGCACTTTAACTGGCTTGTCTGAATTAATATATGTTGTAAGTGTAAATATATAATGTATATATGTGGATATATGCAAACAGTATCTAAGAGTCAAGCTAGACCTCCATATCTATTTTGTATATGTATATGATACACATATATTTACAGGGGTGGGCAAAAATAGGTTTATAGTTGTAATACAAATAAATAATACAGTAATTCATAAATAATAATACAACAATAAGCTGTTTTGTGTACTCACAACTGTAAACCTACTTTTGCCAACCTCTTGTATAAGCATATTTATTATTATGTGTGTGTATATATACACACACAATGGAATATTATTCAGCCTTAAAAAAGAAATTCTGCCATATGTGACAACATGGATGAACATGTAGGACATTGTAATAAGTAAATAAGTTAGTCACGGAAAGACAAATACTGCTGATTCCACTTACATGAGAAATCTAGAATAGTCAAACTCATGGAAACAGAGAGTAAAATGATGCTTGCCCGGAGTTAGGGGGATAAGGAATTCTAGAGTTTGCTATACAATATACCCATAGTTAACAATATTATAATGTGCACTTAAAAATCTGTTAAAGGCATAGATCACATGTTAAATTCTATTACCACATAACAAGTTAAAATAACTCATAACTTGTGTATTTTATTTAAACTGCAATGTATTGATTTGGCATGTTGTACAATGGATTCCATGAAATAGGTTTTCACACAATAATGACTAATTAGAGATCATTTAATTTGATTTTACTCTTTCTCTACTTACAAATATAAGGCATCCAGGTATTCTATAGGAAAATACCATGTCTAATGGGTGAGATCAAGTTTGGTTTGCATTGGGCATGGTGTTACATAATTTGCCATGTCTTATGTGAAATAGAGAAATTATTTTCAAAGGGTGTACTGTCATTGGAAAAACATATAATGCCACCATGTCAGACTTAAGAGAAGTATCTTAAAATCAATAAACAAAAAAATAGTTATAATATTGGACTAGAACTAGGGCATTTTAAACTTAATGTAAACAGTATTTTTTTTTTATCATACTAATAAATTAGTGATCTCAAACTCATAACATCATATAATTTTTTAAATAAGAAATAACAGTGAATATTTATTTGAAAATAAAGACAGAATTTAAGCAGGTAGGATTTAATTAACCAAACTGGAACATAGCCAGACCTCTTTAGCTAACAACTCTGCTCATTAATAGATAACATTATTCCTGCCCTGCTAAACCCAATGTCAGGAACAGAAAACATCCTTGCTTCCTTTCCTCATTGGTAAATATCCAAAATTAAATAGAACATTAAAATGTACATATTTGAAATAAAAATGTATATTTTGCTATAAAAGAGGTATAACCATTTTTTCATGGGAAGAGATCATGTAACAGTAATATCATCATACTTTAAAATATGGAATCGAGTTATTGAGTGGTTACCGCATACTGCAGTGGACTTGTGTTTTGTCTAACCATTTCCAGTCCCTTTCCCTTCTTCTCCAAATTATGCCCCATTTTTTAAGGAACTGCTTCTCCCTGGTCCTTCAAATAATGTGGATATAATGGGAACTGCATCCCTGCCCACAGTGATAATCCAGTGATTAATGCACAGTCCTATGCTATTTCCCAGGGTATTTCAAACTGCATGTAGAAGAGGAACCTTTTTCTTTCTAATGGGGAATTTGAGCAACTGCCTCCCCCTCCCACCCCCTGCCCACAAATAAAGCAGCTAATTATCTCCCTTTTATCAACAAATAGCTGAACAAAGGGGATTTAACTTGTCTAAGTTTATACAACATGTAATGTTCCAATTATCTATTTCTATGTGACAAACTACCCCAAAATCTGGTTACTTAAAATAATAATTTATTATTTCATGCAGTTCTCTGGGTCGACCTGGCTCAACTGAGAGGTTCTTTACTGTTTGTAGAGATTATAGCTGGGCCTAGAGCTATCTAAAGACCCAACTGGGATGAACAAAAACATTGGCTACTTCACTCACGTGTCTGGTACCTCAGCTGGATGGCTAGAACATCTGGGTCCTTGACAAAACTCTCTCATTCTCTATGTGGTTTTCTTTTTAAAATTTATATTTATTGTTGAAAGTATTACAGATGCCCTCCCTTTTCCCCCATTTGCCCATTGATCCCTTCCACCCCATGACTATTCTGTAACAACCAGTTTGTACTTCTTTACCTCTTCACCTTTTGCACCCATGAAAGTAGATAATTGGAACATTAGATACTGTGTAAACTTAGACAAGTTCAAT
This sequence comes from Molossus molossus, assembly GCF_014108415.1. Lineage (NCBI taxonomy): Eukaryota > Metazoa > Chordata > Mammalia > Chiroptera > Molossidae > Molossus > Molossus molossus. Next base: position 97,933,214 of record NW_023425344.1, on the reverse strand, counting down.
TCCCTTTGTTCAGTTATTTGTTGATAAAATGGAGATAGTTAGATGCTTTATTGGAGGGGGACAGCTACTCAAATTCCCCATAAGAAAGAAAAAGGATCCTCTTCTACATGCAACCAACAAAAAGTTCTCTATATTTGAGTCTGTTTCTGTTCTGCTTGTTCATTGGTTTGTAGATTCAATTGTTGATAGATATGTATTTATTGCCATTTTATTATCTACATTCGATCTTCTTCTTCAAGAAGACCCTTTAACATTTCATATAATACTAGTTTGGTGGTGATGAACTCCTTTAACCTTTTCTTGTCTAGAAAGCTCTTTATATGTCCATCAATTCTAAATGACTGCTTTGCAGGATAAAATAATCTTGGTTGTAGGTCCTTGCTTTTCATCACTTTGAATATTTCTTGCCACTCCCTTCTGGCCTGCAGAGTTTCTTTTGAGTAATCAACTGACAGTCTTATGGGAGCTCCCTTGTAGGTAACTGTTTTTCTCTTGCTGCTTTGAAGAGTCCATGTTTGTCTGTAACCTTTGCCATTTTAATTATGATGTGTCTTGGAGTGGGCCTCTTTGAGTTCATCTTGTTTGGGACTCTCTCTGCTTCCTGGACTTGTATGTCTGTTTCCTTCACTGAGTTAGGAAAGTTTTCTGTCATTATTTTTTCATAGGTTTTCAATTTCTTGCTCTCTCTCTTCTTTCAGCACCCTCATGATGCGAACGTTAGTATGCTTGAAGTTGTCCCAGAGGCTCCCTGTACTGTGCTTATTGTTTTGGATTCTTTTTTCTTTTTTCTGTTCTAAATGGATGATTTTTGCTTCCTTATATTCCAAACCTATAGGTTGATTCTCGGCTTCCCCTACTCTACTGTTCATTCCCTATAAATTATTCTTTATTTTAGTTAGTGCATTCTTCATTTCTGACTGGTCCTTTTTTGTGTTTTTGAAGTTCTCACTAAGTTTCTTGAACATCTTTATAACCAGTATTTTGAACTCTGCGTCTAGTAGATTGCTTGTCTCCATTTTGTTTAGTTCTTTTTCTGGAGTTTTGTTCTGTTCTTTTTTCTGGGGCATGGTTCTCTGTCTCCTTATTTTGCCTGCCTCCCTGTGTTCATTTCTATGTTTTGGTAGAGTTGCTATGTCTCCTAGCCTTGGTTGGGTGGCCTAAGTTAGTAGGTGCCTGCTATGGTCCAGTGGCACAGCCTCCCTGAGCACCCCTGCTGGGCACTCGAGATGCACTCCCTGTGTGCACTGTACAACTTTCTATTGTAGTTGAGTCTTGATTGCTGTTGGCATGTCAATGGGAGGGACTTACTCAAGCTGATCAGCTGTAAGGACTGGCTATGACCACTGACCACTGACCTCCGACTACCTTACAGCATCACCTGTGCAGAGGCCCACCACACAGAGCAAGACTTGCTTCAGCAGGGCTCTGGTACCCACTGAGTCTACCCCTTGAGTGTGTTGCTTGTGGAGGTGGTTGGGTGGTGGTGCTTTTACGTATTCTGAAGCTGTCCACTGGATGTGCTGACTCTAGGGCCTCCCATGAGGTATAGACAAAGGTCAGCCACTATCTAGCTTTACCGGGGGCCATCAAGCATAAGCTACAAAGTGATCTCCAGATAGTAGCTTCTTGTTCTGGGCTTGGAGGTGCTCGGGCAAGGCCAAACTGTGAATCAAGGCCTCCTGCTGCTAGTGCCAGGTCTGTCTGAGACCACTTAATGACAGGTATGGGGTTTGCTGAGGTCACATCTACTTGTTTGAGAGAGTTTAGGAAAATCTGAAGCATGGGCCAAGACAGGTCTTTTCTATATTAAAACCACTTGAAACAGCTTGGGCCCAAAAGTTGGGTGGTACAGGATCTCAGGGAATCACCAGGGTGGGACAAATAGTGTAAGCCAGATTGATGGAGTCTTAACTACGGTGCTGTCTCCTGGCTCTGTGGGGGAAGGACCACCAAAGCAACAGTGGCCTCTGCCAGCACTTCTGTCTGGGAGAAAGCTGCCCCTCCAGCTGTCTCCCTGATGCCAAACAATTTAGTTCCTCCTCGTATGTTTCTGGTGCCTTTCAAGCTTCTGCCCCTGTACTGAGTTCAGAGGGAGTGAGTTCAAGTAAGTCCCTGTGAGGAACTGCCTGGGACTCTAGAAGCCTCCATGTCACTCAGCCACAATCCTCTGTTTTTACAGCCAGAAGTCATGGAGATCTCTCTTCCTGGCACTGTAACCCTGAGGTGGAGGGCGCCTGGTGTGGGACTGGGGCCCCTTGCTCCTCAGAGGGGACCTCCACAGTTGAGATATACCTCCTGATTTTTAGCTGCCACATGTGTATGTGGGACCAGCCCTTCCGCATCTCTGTCCCCCTCCTCCAACCAGCGTCAATGTGACTTCTTTAATTTCGTAGTTATAGGACTATGTTCAACTTGATTTCAAGTGGTTCTGAATGATGATTATTTTGTAGTTTAGTTGTAATTTTGATGTGGTTGTGGGCAGAGGCAAGTACCATGTTTACCTACACTGCCATCTTGACTGGAAGTCTGTGTGGTTTTTCATTGACTACTTTGAGGCTTCCACAGAGCATGGACTTATGACTTAGTTTAAGAAATCACTTCTATTGCATTTTATCGCTCAAAATGCGTGTCTCAGGGTCAGGCCAGATTCAGGGGTGGTAATTAATGAAGACCTGCATATGGGAAGCATGGTTCATTAAGAATCTGTCTTTGAAGATTAGTTTCCACAGTAAGTAGTGAAGTAAGAATTTAAACCCAGTTAGTTATCCAGGCATCAGAAATCATTATTTAATAACTATTGTATACTGCCTTTCTTTTTAATATCATGGAATTCCCAATATCAAATATTGTGTTTGGAACATAACACGTGCTCAGTAGATATTTGCAAATTAAATACGTAGATGTTGGTTGATACATTGTATTTGTTTTTGTTTATAGCTTATGGGACCTTCATTATGAGATCAATGTAATGGCAAGAATCCCAAAGTCATCAGGCATTCAAATCACCATATTATGTGCAATAAGGAATGAAAAAATTTATGTCTTTTGAAATCAATAGCTGGGTCTTATTCTTCCTGGATTTATCCAAAATGCACAGTTGATTACTATTTATTTAGTGTTTGCTTGATAAATACATAGGATTTTAGAAAGGGTACAAAAGAAAATCCAAACCAGAATCCTCCAGGCAAGGAAGTCTGGGAGATACTGAATCAGGCTTCCAGGCCATCATAAAGGGAGAGCTTAGATTGGTGGAAATGGAATTAAAAACGACGACAGATATTAACATACAAAATCACCTTTTCTACTGTGCATATGTGAAGTACAGTTTAGCTACCTATCTAGCAGCTAGCTGGAGAGATGCTATGAGACATAAAGCATCATGTGCAATATGGCACCTGAGTTCTAAACACCCATTTGGTTTGTGTCTCAGCTGGCTAGAAAACTTCCCATTTATCTTAGATGAAACTAGAGGGAATTGTAACTATTTTATTTATTTTTTATCCTCCCAAGAGGATATGTGTCTTTTTTTTCCCTTTAACTATTGATGAGAGAGAGAGAGAGAGAGAGAGAGAGAGAAACACTGAGAAACATCAATGTGAGAGTGAAACATCAATATGTTGCCTCCCATACACGCCCAGATGAGATAAAATCTGCAACCTAGGTATGTGCCCTGACTGGGACTCAAACCCGCAACCTTTTGGTGTACGGGATGAAGCTCCAACCAACCAAGCCACTCAACCAGGGCTGTAACTATGTTAAAGACTAACACCCATCTTAAATAATTGTCACTATAAAATATTTATAGGCATAAGACATGTAGATATGCCTTGAGGACTTTATTATGAGGAAAATGTAATAGCATTTAATAGATACACGTGGCAACATTAAATTGACTGCCTACAGCAATAAGGAAAACCTTTACAGAAAAATTCCCTTTTTCCTACTTATTATCTTTATGTCTAGACTGGAGCTTCTGTGGATGTTTTTAGACCAATTTCTACATGAGGATTTCATGCTAGAAAATATATGAAATCCTTTTTTCTTTTTAATATCTGGTTTTTTTTTTTGATAATTTTAATACTACATTACTTAACAAAGATACATTTTCATGTATAACTTAGCATAATGCAAAATAGTTACCCATCTTCTGATATCACAGACAGCTTAATGAGTAGCAACTGAAAGTACAGAATCTCTTCACACTGACAGGTTCCAATCATATAAAACAATCTCTGCATCTATGATGTTGTTAAGAAACATTGAGTTTATACTTTCAAAATACTAGAAACAGTGCCTGGCACATAATTAACTCTTAATAAATACTGAAAGTTATTATTATTTTTTGTGTGTGTTACATGCCCCTAGTGGGAACCGAACCCAGGACTTTCTGGTCCGCAGGCCGACACTCAACCGCTGAGCCAAACTGGCCAGGGCCTGAAAGTTATTATTGTCATCTATATCATTAAAATTGTGTCTTTAGCAAGGCTTAGATTTTTTTTCAATGCAATTCTAATTTCTTGTTTTGATTTTAAATTGAGGTATCATTGACATATAACATTATATTAGTTTCAGGTGTACAACACAGAGGTTCAATATTTGTACTAATTTGTTTTAGTATGGGCATATTAGTATTATTCATTATACTTTCCTTCTTAAAGTATTGTCTTTAAGGTAGCCCACTGGATTAGGTTTTAATTAAATACCCAAAGATGATACTCTATAAACTTCCATTTTACAAAATGTAAAAAGTATGGTTTCAATTATAGTCATTCTTATTTTGCACTATTGTCTGGAAATGCGCTTTCTAGCCAAAGCACACTGGCTTGACATACAAAAAATAATAATAAATAACTTTCGATGGGTCTTTGCAAAATATAACCAATTATTGATTTGAAATCCTGCTTAACCACAACAGAATACTCTGTAATCAATTTCATTTGGGGGTTTAACCTATAGATAGAGGACAAAAAGAAGCTGAGTTAATGACTTTTTCAACTGGCAAAATGATATCCCTGGGGGTGAAATGTAATCCCCAGGCTGTCAGTAATTTCCAGTCTTTGCTGCCCACTTGCTGCCGGGGGAGCAGAGCTTCCTACTGCAGAGCCAACAAGCTACTCTAGACCATCAGTAATGTTTCCAAAATAAAAGACCAATCCAAACCATTTTTCCTGTCTCTTCCAAATACTACTGATCTTCCTATTTCCATGGTAACCAACTCCTGCTGGCATCATCAAGAAAACACTGATTTGGGATTTTAATTAATTGCTTAGAAATGGAAATGTAACAAGGACTGGCAGTTCAACTAAGCACATTTTGCAAAGTGAATAAAAATAGAGTTTCTGAAATACTTGAAATTGTTTCAGTAGCTGTAGCACATCTTTTGCTAGACACCTTAATTTATTCCATTCTCCAAAATAAATCTGCCAAATGTACTAAGCCATTTTGTCAACACAAATCATTTTGGCAAATACTTTAATCCCTGTTCTAAACAAAATGCATTGTAATTTTTAAAATCTAACCCATCAGTGTGAACCCACTGGGTCCCACGTGAAAATACTCCTGAGATATTAGTGGATCATGTTTAAAGGAGCTGTCATCTCCTATTTGTAAAGAAGAGCCCCTATTCTTGTTGCCTGCTTCGGAGTAAATTCCTTGAACCTCACCCACCACAGCAGTGGTTCCTACCATTTTTCGATAGAGAAGCTTTGAAGTCACCTTTCTGCACAGAGATTAAGAGCATAGGCTTTGGAGCCAGAGTAAATACATTAAAATCTTGGCTCCTTGACATACTAGCTAGATTACCTGGAGTTAGTTTTTTGATGAGTCAGAACCACAAGTTCCTCATCTATAAAATGGGTATCCACTTATAAGGTTACTATTAGGATCATATACATTAATAAATAGAAAGTTCTAGAAAGAATCCTGGAAGATAGTAAAGATTTAATAAATGTAAGTTATTTTTAATATTTGTATCTTTTAGTCTATATGTAAATTCTGCTTTGGATTTCCTATAATACCTGGCTTCAAATATTCTCTCTAGAGCCAGAGCACACCCAAAATTGGTTAAAAGTTATATTCTAGTACAAAGTATGAGCTGTCCTTTCTTTAGATAAATATTAATTTCTGCTACAAACTACACAAAACAATTTCATCTAATGCCAAATAAATTATTATTAAATATTTCAAAGTATTATTCTCTCCAGGGAAAAGAAGGCAAGTAATGTAATTCCAAGGTATTTCTGGAGTAAACACCACTCTTGCTTGATTTGCAAGTGTTTAATTATACAAAGACACCAAATTCTCCTAGGTACAAAGAAAACAATAATAGTAATTAAACAAATATTATTTATCATTGTCAACTGTTGGAATAATTTGACTGAATGCTCGTTTGAATATAGAATTGTCATAGCTCATCCATGTACATATTAATAGGTTTTTAAAAATGTATACAATAAACTCTATTTCCAAGATAATATAATATGCTTAAAATTATTTGGAAGAACAATTCCAATTGAATCCAGCCTTCTCCACTTGTTGTCAGTATTAGAAAATTTAATCCCAGGCCATGAGGTGAAAAATAATTTAGCATAACTTAGATAAAGGGTAGATTTCTTCTTTTCTCCCATGCTATTAATACTGTACTTAGTTCCTTTCATTTATAAATACATGGGTGGAGGACATATTCTAGGAAATTTATGATAGCCTGGAAATCATATTACTAATGTTACTAATCATATTACTATATCATAGTTATTAATGTACCCTAAGAAATGCCTTTCCATATATAAGATTGAGAAGTTATAATACTGATTTACACTATTAGTTTTGCCTCCGATCATGCAATGGTGGAAGAGGTAAAAATGGGAAGTCTCCAGGTAATTTTGGCATTAAGGAAGGCATAAAACTCCCCCATATCATAGTAATGATGAGCCTTCTAAACTCAGTTTCTTAAAAACTTACCTATTGATAAAAGGATATTTGTGGTACATATTATCCTTTCTGGTTACCATTTTTTTTAAAGCTTTATTGTAGTGTAAGTGCCATCCAATAAGCTTCCATTGTTTGAAGCATACAGTCTTGTGTTCTAACATATGTATACACCCACAAAACCATCTTCAAAATTAAGATAGTGAATATATCCATCACCCACAAGGTTTTCTCATGGTGCCTCTTTGCAATCTCTCCTTGAAGTCCCGCCTTTTCCTCCCCAGGCAACTGCTGATGTGCTGTTATTATAGATTAGTTTGCATTTTCTTTCATGCAATATACTTATTTTGAGATTCTTCCATGTTGTTTTATGTAGCAGTAGTTCATTTCTTTACATTGCTAAGTCATATTCAACTATTTAGATATATCACAATTGTTTATACATTCACCTGTTGATGGGCATTTGAGTTGTTTCAAGTTTGGGCTATTACAAATGAAGCTGTTATAAATATGCATGTACAAGTCTTCTTTAAAGAGATATGCTGTCCTTTATTTTGAGTAAATACCTTTAACTGGAATGGCTGGGTTATGTCATAATTCTATGTTTATTTTTTTTTAAGGAACTGCGAACTGTTTTCCAAGGTAGTTGTACCATTTTTTTTTTTAATCTTAACATTTTAAATTACATATTCTGCTTTAAAAAATGTTTTTCCAAAGTTTACTGTGTCCAACTTCTAATGTTACTTGTCTGTCAGGCAACAAAAAAAAAGATAGAAATACATTTCAATTAACCATATAATTAAGTTTTATAAAAATTCCCAAATAAGCCCTGGCCAGTTTGTCTCAGTGGTCAGAGCGTCAGCCCACAGACCAAAGAGTTGTGGGCTTGATTCAGGTCAAGGGCATGGACCTCAGTTGTGGTTTGGCCCCCTGCAAGGTCACCAGGGTTGTGCAGGAAGCAACCAAACTATGTGTCTTTCACATCAATGTTTCTCTCTCTCTCTCTCTCTCTCTCCCTCCCTCCCTCCCTCTTTCCCACTCCCTCTCCTTCCCACTCTATCTGAAGATAAATGGAAAAATATCCTCGGGTGAGGATTGAAAAAAAAATTCCCTAACAAAAGTTTGATGGAGCACACCCAAACTATTGGAGGAAATAGGTGTTTAAATCTCTCTGAATGGGCATATCTCCATAATTATCACCTATTCTGCATGGTTAGGCACCATCCAATATGAAATTACCCAGAAGCACTATGTAAATGAATTTTGGCAACAGTCAAAACACAGCAGATCAAAATTGAATTATTTATTTAACTTGGTAAATTAATACATGAGGATTATCAAATTTTAACTGTAGCACATTGATGTAAACTGAGTAAGAGTTTTGAAGGACCAAATGATTGGTTATAGTTAATGCCTTGTCATCTCGCTGTTTCCTCTAAGGTCAGGAAGTAGTGAACGTATCTCAGGAAAAATTTCAAAGCAACGGCCTAAAACACACAATGATAATGTCGATGATAAAAGGTCTACTGAAGTTTGGAAAGACTGAAATCAGACCCCACCACAGGTCTAAATCTCTTGCCAACTGACAGAAAATATAAAATTAAGAAGCTCCAAGGTGAATTGGCCTATAACACTGAGGTGATGAGTCATCTTACTTGCAAAACAAGCTTGTTGACTTGTCAGGAGTCCAGTGTAGGTTGTTCATGTTCATCTTTTATTTATTTATTTATTTATCTGGAGTCACTGCCAAAAAGTGAGCAATAATAATAATTAACGTCAAAAGATGTTTCATCTTCAAAGCAAGGAACTACCCTTCAGAAAATGCTTCCCTAGCAAAGTAAAGAAAAATCCCAGAAAATACACCAAGATTTTGTATGTGTTTCTACTGCCTGTGGAAGCAGCTTATTGAAGGCCAAACAAAGTGAAATAGAGCCTTTTGACTCCTGAGGTGAAAGAAGACAGTCACTAGGAAGAACAGGCAGTCAATTCCCAGCAACACCTCAGTGTGGCCCACTCACTGTTCAGTCAGAGCAACAGGTCCTGGAGACTGGAGACTGGAGACTGGAGACAGTGATACACACTGTGCTCATACTCGGCTCTGTCTTATTCCCCAGAACAAATGCATATAATGGCATTACCCCAAAATGCAATTAAACAGGAAACTAATAGAAAAACTGGGCAAAGTGAATTAGATGTCCACATTAAAAAATTCTGGAAGATAACATCATTATTTTTAATAGCAGTCATTTTTATATTTCCAAAGTGTTATGGTTAATAAATCACTTTTTCAAGCACACCAAGAATTTTGAAAGGAAAATATGATACATCCCTTATTTAAAATACTTATAATATAAAACCTTTGAAAACAAACATTAATAGAAATAAAATCTAACCATTGAGCTGATGGTTACAAAAAGAAATGAGTGATGACTAAAAATAACAACAAAAGTCTTTGAAATCATAAAATTATTTTTAAAATGTGCTTTTTATCAAGAACTATATAAATAATAGCTCACATAGAATTACATACATATATAACAGTACATTTTTTTTCTGTGTGCATGTATGCATATATCCATCCATAGCACAGATAGTAATTCCTATCTCAGTTTTATCACAGTGTTTGCCCTAGTCCATGATGAGCAGGTAGATAACATTATAATCATGAGGATTAACGATGTGTTTTCACTCTGTACTTACTTTCCTTATATCCTGACATAACTTTTGGTTACACTCTGCTTTTTGACATAATAAATCTTTGGACTCCTGAACTTTATTTTACCTTTTATGTTTGTTTTTCTGGAAGGATTTGAATCTACTTGGTGCCATTGTCTTTCACAAGAAGTCTGAGAGAGAGAGAGAGACAGAGACAGAGAGAGAGACAGAGACAGAGACAGAGAGAGAGACAGAGAGAGAGAGAGAGTGTGTGTGTGTGTGTGTGGAGCATGGGTGTCAGGGCTGAGGGGAAGAAAGGAGGGAACTAATACTTTTGGATGCTTCTTACATGCCAGGTTTGGTGATGGATTGGACATATTACTCAAATATCTACCCATCAAATTCTACATAAAAATGCTTAAAAACACAGAAGTGTTGTTTTTTCCCCTAGAGTTACCATTGGACCTGAACTCTCTGTTTGCCTTGTACAATAGAATGAGCCTAAATGTAGCTCTGGAACTCAAATGCTAAGCGCATCCTTTAATATAATCCTCCTAAAAATCACACATATTCTACCAAAAAGGGCCTATGTGAAATGAAGAAATTTTCTTTGCTATGTTTGTTCATTCTATTTTCTCCCATAAAATATATATTTTGAAAGTCAAAAGGAGGGAGTGTTCATTTTAGATGGCTTTTATCATACTGTGAAAGAGACCGGCCAGTTCAAAATCAGTTCAGTACCAAGGGTTCAGTGTGTTACGGGTTTCTCAGGTCTCTATTTGCATCCTTCGGGTATCTCATCTGTTTTTGCTCTTTGCCTTGACCCACCATAAAACAAATGCTTGATAAAGTTGAGGTCAGTGAAGGTGGCTGCTAAGTGAACTGCATCAGGAGGAATCTCTGATTTCCCTTCCACACCATTCCTAGAACCCTTGCCATTCTCTTGCAATAAAGCTTTCCAATTTATGCAAAAGCATGTATTATGCTGTGGATTACTGACTCTATGATTTAGCATTAATTTTTACAGTGGAATATCCTGTGACATTGCTTTCAACAGTCTGTATAATCTAACGTTATCTTTTAGTCCTCACATATCAAAAAAATAGTAAAAACATGGATCTTTCTGGAGTTAATAACTGAAAATTCAATATACTCCTACAGGATATAAATGTTTTAGTCTCCCTAAGAAATGATGAAACTAATTTAAGAACTTCCCACATATTGAGAACAGTTCGCAGAAATTTACGAGCTGCTTCTTCATGTAAGATAGGATCTTGTGGTTCAGTGCATGAGCTGAATGCCAATTAAAACATTACCTACCTTGAGGGCATTAATATAAAGCAAAAGAGAATGACTGATGGGAAGGTCAAAATAAACTTAGCAAAAGAAAAGTAGTGTCTGATAAAGCATAACCTGTGTTATCTTCTAAAACAACCCACCAACTTCCTGAAAATTGTTGTATAAATATGGATGATGCTAGCTGAGCTCTTTTTCAAGTCTCGCGTATCTGTGATAGTCACTTCTCGAATATAAACAAAGTTTCTTAGGAAACAGACTACATTCTCAGTTCCTGCTGGGACAATTTGTCCAGGTGTCTTGGTTCCAGAAGGAAATAACACTCAAAGCCTATTGGGTTGGCAAGAGATGAGGGATTTAGAGTGTCCTGTTTCTACCTGGAGTAGGGTGAGTTCATATTCTAGTTGAGTTTCCAATAGCCATACCATGCACTGGCATTCTTAAAACAAGTTACGTGTGTCTACATTCAGTATTTCCTGCAATAATTGTAAATTTGTATGGTCCATGATAATTTTATTTTTTTATGAATTCCTCCACATTAGCACATGATCTTTTGAAAACTAACCACATATACTTTTAAGCAAACAGAACTTTGTTAACACACCTGAAAACAGTGGGTGGGCCTTTTTTTTTTTTTTTCCAGGTAGAAAAAGCAGGCTGAGAAATGAACACCTCAGATTGCTTCTGTTTCTTTGAGGCTCTTATCCTCAGGGCTGCGTTCTCTTGGCTGGGCATACCTGTTGATCACGCTGCTTAACTGTAATTATTCCAGACAGCTTTTTGGCTCACAGTGTTGTTTCAAAGGCTTCATAAATCATACAAATTATTACCGCAATAGTAAACTATAATTACCCACAAACCCTGACATGCCAAAATGTGTATTAATTAGATAAGGTAATAAATACTTTACTGCACATAGCTATAATTATTACCTCAAAAGTGACATATATACATATACCATCTTGATATTCTACAAAAAATAATTCGATATAATGTTCACTCCATAAAAGAATTGTTATCTAATTTGATTAATTAGTTAATACTTTTTGCAAGGTGAATCCAATATGAGAAATGATGTAGGATTATTAAGTTTCAAACTTAATGTTATGATCAAATGAAATCCAAACTATAATTTACAAGAGGGATTTCCCACCAGGATAATTCATAAAAGTTGATGTTTCTTAGTTCTAAATTTGGGTTTACATAGGAAGTCTTAAGAATGATGATTACATCTAAAATTTTGCACATGCCATTTCTAGAATAGTATAAAATAATTTATTCATTATTTTTAAGAAATGAGGGAGCCATCCTTCTGGTAGAAATAAACATAATGTTTTAAGTTATTTGCTATTTATGCACCATTCTAGCCTGAACTTCCAATGTAGAAAGAAATTAGTAGCTTTGAAAGAATGTACATGATTAAGGAAAACTCATATGGATATTTAGTGCATAATACACTGTTCTAACATATTGTAATAATATGTAAGTTCAGATCTATAAGATCATAGAAGGTAAAGAATAAAACTATATTAAAGTCTCTACTGTATCCTAGTGTATTCAACCCTATCCATTGATTTTCAATGCAGTCTTTTCAATATATGCAGAAAAATGGTTCTAACTTTTAATGTTCTAAATATTGTATACTAATATCTCTATTTTATATCAAATGATACACGTGACACATTACATTGAAATAAAAAATTTCAGGCTAAAGAACATTAAATTTAATGGAGGTGAGAGATAAGTCTGTTCAACTAATGTTTGATTAAATCTGCCCTCAAAAAAACATTAGCGCTGGTGGTTTTCATTTAAGTAGAGGTGTTCTTAAGGAAGCTTTAATATGAAGAGGTGAAATATAAGCTACTCCATATTTTCCTATTTAGATTGTTATCTCCATGAATCATTTACAAGTGAATTCAAAGACAATTGACTCATCCATCCTCATTTTATCATTATTGGGAAATTATTAGGGAGTGTCATATGAAAGGGAAACCATGTGGAAAGTAACATATTAGTTATTCAACTGTAGAGTTTTCTTAAAAAAAAAAAAAGATTTTTTCATAGAGGCAGTTGAAGTAGTATTGTTGTGCAATACATTTTCTACGTCTTGCCTACTTCTCTTTCATTGTACCTAACATATCAGGCCTCCAATAAAGATGTGTTGAATATGTGAATGCAATCAAATGACATTTATCCTGGAGGAGAAAAATTAATTGACACTGTACTCTATCTGGATAATGGTATCAGTATTACATGGTAACCTTGGGGAAATGCAGATAACTCAAAGATGCTACAAATTCAGAATAGAAAATGGTGCTATAACATATTATGGAAAAAACGAGGAAAGAACCTTTTAAAGAAAATATTACTCTAAACACTCAAAAGGTAGTTGTTGTTCTGGGGATTAATTTGTTCAAAAGCTTTTTAGTACATTGCAGACAATGTAAGATACTATTAACAAAGGAATAAAAACTTTGTCTATGTTATAGCATACTATTTTAGCATATTTTATATATGCAAAAACTAAAAATACTAGCATATTTTATTAACTACAAATATTAGCATATTAACTATGAAAATGTAGCATATATAAATATTAGCAGAAGGCATCCATCCCTCCATTTAGCTGTGTCCTGAAAAGATTATGGAGTCAGAAAAAAAAATTTAAAGCAGAAGTATGCCACCCTCCTCAGACCTAGACCTGCAAGTTTTCTTGATCTGAGCAGAGTAGGAGAAAAGGGGAGAAACGAGTAGGAAACATGCTATGCTTACTCTAACTAAAGTAGATTCACCTTTTGGCATCACACGTGCTAAGGCCGTGGCATTGCAAATCATGAAATTTCAGAGCAGGGTTTGATGCTTACACTTCTAAGTATTCCTATTTACTCTCTTAGGAAAAGTAACTCATTCAGTCAGTCAATCAACCACTTGCTCCATAGAGAGCCATAGAATGGCCTCTCTGTGAAAAGTGCTATGGGACACAGAAAAGGGGGGAGTTCCTCTCTTATTCTTAAGATGGTGTCTCATTTTCAGCAGATAAGCCCAGTTCTTCAAGGCACGGCAGGACTTCAAACAATTTACAAACTGAGTACGATTTCCTTCCTTTCCACAGAGAAATATATTACAGTTTTCCTAATTTAATGGGATGCATCTTATTTTATATTAGCAATCGCCTGGCTTCTTAGGCCCTAATCTCACAACTCACATAAGCTTCTGCACATTAGGTTAGACATTTATAGGGTCTGCTAGAGAATTCAAACATAATTATAGAATTCATAGAACTCATATCACCCAACACATCTGTTTTCAGAAAGTGGGGTAGGTATTGGCCAAAATGTGGGCTTATAATTGAATGAAAACCTTTGTTATATGTTTAACATATAGAACTCAAGAAATTGTAATAGGTGGAATTTAGAAATCTAAAAGATCAATGATTTTATCTTAATATCTATAGAGATTTCATCATTAAACACCTATTAGCTAAGCCTCTAATCTGTATCAGATACAATGATACACAACCAGTAATTAGGACAGCAGACAAGAAAAAGTAGTTTTCCCAAATAAAATTGCCTATTCCAAATAAGCTTATATAATCAGTTTGTGTCACTCTACCTCATGGTTAGTTATTGAAACAATATTATGTTTAATTTAAGCAGATATTTAACATGAGCCTATTTTTTGTTTATTACCATTATCCTCCACAACTAAAATACTATTTAGTATATAGAAAATACTAAATATATAGAAAATGAGTGAATGAATTGAAAACTGAATTAATAAAAGGAAGGTCTTCAGACAATGGCACCTGCCTATTATACTTTAAAAACTGTAGTATTCTATTGGGGACATATAAAAAGAAAATATTATAATTATTTAATTTTATCTGATAACCGTTGATATTGTGTTTTTTTTTTTTTTTTTAATCTTTGTAGGATGTTAACTCTAAATGATTATTTTATAATGTTATAATTGCCAATTGCTGTAAATGATTCATGGTTTCTGACTGTTTATCTAATTTTTTATTTTGGAGGGGTAAAAGAAAAGCTGCAAGAGATAAACATAAAAAGGAAAGACATAGGTTGTCATTCAGTTTTATAGTGAGGAATTGTTGGATGCAATTTCAGTAAGCAAGGATTGTGTGGAGAGATTAGATCAGTTACAAATTGCTAAATCTGATGGCTTAGATAAAAATTTTACCAGAGGCTTTAAAAGAAGTAGAACATGTTTTGGGGAGAAGCAATTGCCTTCTGGAAAGTGCACATAGTATATATTTTTCAAAGCAAATTAAATGTGAAGAGATTGTGTGAGTAGGTCTCCAATTAGAATGAAATGATTGCATTTTCAGCCAGAACAGACAAATCATCTACATTTTGTACTTAGACTTATTTCTTTATAGTCACCTTCCCTTCACACTTTAGCATATGACATTAAGCAAAATACAAACTATATATATTTTAAACACTGACTGAGGAGAAGTAAAGTATATATTATTCCAAGACGATTCTATACAAAGTACTTTGTAAATGGAAAAACAATATGTGTGTGTGTGCGTGCGTGCGCGCGTGTGTGTAGATACATAGATACATGGATATAGATAAATTTCTTGCTCTTTCTTATTTTATAGTAACTACATGCCATGCTAAATCACTGATATACAAAAGATCTAGTATATAAAAGGCCTAATATTTTTGTTTGATTTTTGTTTCTCTTTTTCATCTCTTCTGTCCATAGCTTGGAAACAGTCTCTTACCTCACCAGTTAAACTGTGTTGGAAAAACTGGAATATATTTCTTTAGTTCCATCCCTTCTGAATCCTTCAAGCATTCAAGTGCATTGTGTTTTGTTTGTAAATTTTTCAAAATGTCAAAAGTAATCACATTTTGGATAGACAATCCCTTCTTGAATTCATAGTGTGTGTGGTATTGCCTGACGAGTGGGGAAGAGAAAATCCATCTCTTCCTGAACAGTGGCCAATGTTACACAACCATTTCATATAAAAACGTCATTAAAATTGGGCAATTTGTCCTCAACTCATAAGAATGTCTTGAATCTTCCTGAAATTCAGCTCAACTTTATATCACACTCTTGAGCTTTAGCTTTGGCAGTGAAAGTGCATTTATTGACATGAAAAATGCCATTAACCTTTACTTATAGAATGTTTTTTAAAAACTGCATTACTTATGAGGAGTACTTTGAAACCTTTCATCTGGCAAACTAAAGGATCAAATGGGCCTTCTAATTAAAACAACTAATTGAGAATATTAGAGGATTTCAACAGTGATTGTAATTCAAAAAAGTATATTAAGGATATTAAATGCAGTGAAAAGAGACTCATCCTTTGTCTGTCTTGGTGTCATTTTCTGGTTGAATCCCTTGGGCCAATAATTTAGAGCACTGTTTTGCCACTTTTATTTTTATGATACATGAAAGACTAATGTGTAGCTTATACACACTTAACATAAGCCATCTCTGTGCATGTGATCAAATTTAATGATACAGCTGAGATGTACATATACCAAAATAAAAAGAATGTGAATTCATTTTAGAAAACCACCAAGGGCATTTCACTATATCCTCAACTCTTTTGAGTTAAGGACAAAGTTGTCATCCACTCACCCTTAAGGACAAACTAGGTTAAGTCATACAGTCACTCTTAAGAACAAACAAGGTTAAGTTACATACTCACCCATATCACTCAGCACAGTATCTGTATTTAACTGCAGTGGCAATACTGATAGTAAAGACATTAAAACCAACCACATTTCTTTTCAAGAACTTCTTTTCTTCTTCAGTAGTTAATGTCGTTAAGAGCTAAAACTTGGGGCAGGGAGGGAATAAAATTTAAGTCTGGATGATCTGTTTTATTTTTATTTGAATTATCCAATCCTCATTTATGATATTTTTTCTAATGTGAAAAATTACTACTTAGGCTATAATGTGACATAATCACCTCAGTTTGGGTTTGCCATAGAATGTAGTTAGAAACTAAAGGAACTTGATCATTTACATCATCAGCTCTTTCTGCAGGCTATTAGTATTAGCTATGCCACAATAGAAAATATGTAGAAATTGTTTTATATATATATATATATATATACATATATGTATATATATATATATATGAAAAAATACCCAGCAGAGACTCATGCCTATGTTATAGGAGTGGTTGAATATCCCAGAAATGCTCAGAGAACTCTTAGGTGGAAGGGGCTGATAGTAATCAGCCAAGTACAAATTTGAATGTTCTTTAATGCTTCCATTTCTGGTTTCTTTAGCCATGCAGAGCTTTCTAATGCTGCGCTGGAACTGTGAGCCACACGAAACAGACACGAGAAACCAGAACTCAGGTTATCAAGGGAAGGTTGAGACTATAAAGTTCACTGATATGGAGTCTATCTGTAGTTATGGTAGAACTGATTAGGTCTGGAGCCTGGAGGATGTCAGGGAACCCAGGTGAATACAAGCAAATGCTAATAAAACCAGGCGATCCTGTTACATATCACAAATAGGCCTCAATAGCATATAAGACAATTTCTGTCTTAGCCACGAAGCTTCTTATATGCTTCCTGCTGAGACAAGAACCAATTGCAAGAACTGTCCGGCAACTTAGTGCGGGAAATCCCCAGTAGAGGCCTTAAGGGGATTAATCAAGCTTGACTAAGGGATGTGAGGCTATATATAGGTGAGAAAATTAATCTCTCATTCCCCTTACGTGTTTTACAAAGGGTCAGAAACAAGCTGATTTCACACGTTAAATCTGTGGGGCTAAGCAAATGTTTTGTAATAGACTTTGCAGCATGTCTACTTCTCCCATTAAGTTCAAAGAACGTCCCAGAAGAGCTCTATAGTATTCTGTACCGATGCTCTGTGTTTCTCCTCTGCAGAGACATCAGATGAGAACACCCTCCTGTGCAGATGTGTGAGGTGCTGCTGCCTGCATTTGCAGTGTGCTTTCTTCGTGCACAGAGGCTGAGCTGAGTTAGTCCCGGGGGGAGTACCAGGCAGTGTTACTGCTGCAGTCAATGCCCTTTCCAATCTAGTTGCAAATAGGAAAAGTTGGACTTTTGCAAAATCAGCAGGAGAGAGTCCCACCTAAGGGTGAGGCAAATTGAAATTAAGATTGTGAAAGAGATGCCTTGAGCATCAATCAGAACTATTTTTAAAGAGCTGTGAATAAGGAAGACTGAAGGCTGGAGGAGGCTGTATTTGTAACAGACTCTTTTGGCAAGAGCTGTTACTTTTTCCAAAATCAGGTCATGGGAGTTGGGAGTGGTGTCAAATATAGAATGAGGTTTGAGGTATATAGTGCTCCTAGAAACTGGAAGAATATTTATAGATGTGATAAGGATTAATAATTTGATCTGGGCTTTATAAATTACTTTTTATCAAAGAGTTCAGATATCTATCATAATAATGATCTTTTTTACTCACACCTACCTTGTGAAGTAAAAGAAGTTCCACTATTATTATACCAGATTTAAAGGAAGAACAATAAAAATCCAAGTGATTTAGTAATTTACTCATGCTTACACAGTGAGTCATGAGCTAACCAGACCCAACTGGTTCACAGTTTGGTGCTGTAGCTATGAAGGAAGGATCTCAATTTTGAAAAAGCAAAAGAGCCCCAAAGTTAAAATGATGCCCCATTTTCTAATCTCTGTGGATATAACCAATGTGGCCATTTCTCTTTAATGTGAATTTCTTTTTAAAAACTATATGTAGCTATAGCCCTACTTGAAAATATCTCTTTAAAATTCTACTTGTAATTAGCCAATAATTTACTTTAAAAATATGATAGAGGGGAGAAAGGTAGGGAGTGGAATGAGATGAACCAAAGAATTTATATGCATATACACATAACCAATGGACACAGACAACAGTGTGGCGAGGTGGGGGGTGGAAGGAGGGAGGAGGGTGTCAATGGGGGAAAAGAGAAACATCTGTAATACTTTCAACAATGAAGATAAATTTAAAAAAATGAAGTGTAGTATCATTTTCTGTTCAAGGTAATCCCAAAAATATATATATGAGGGATTAGAAAATGATTGATGAATGCTAAGATTAGTAGGTTAAGGTTTGGTGAGAAAGAGAAGATTTACATAATCTCAAAGTATCTCCTCACAAATTACTTAACTACAAAGGGGGGAATAGGGATGATAAAACTGAGTAACCTGGTGGATACCACCTTAATCAAGTGGCTAAAATGAAACTCATAAGTAATTGAACAAACCAATGTCCAGTCCTATATATGAAACATTGAGAAAGATACCATGCCACATCTATGGTATTCCTGCCCAAAAATCCTGCATAATTTGAACCTTATCATAAAGAAATATCAGATAAACCCAAATCAAGGAATAATATAAAATAACATTTTCATTCTTCAAACATGTCAAAGTCAGGAAGGACACAAAAGGACTAAGGAATTATACTAGATTAAATGAGATTAATGTCTCATAAAACTAAGTGCAATGTATAATCCTGGACTGGATCCTATGAAGACTTTCACTGGGCAATTGAAGAATTTGAATATAGACTGTAAATTAGATAATAAATTATATTAATGTCAATTTTTTATTATAATTGTACAGTGGTTATTTTAAAGAGTGTGCTATGTCCAGCCTGTGTGGCTGTGGTTGAGCGTTGACCCATGCACCAAGAGGTCGCTGGTTCAATTCCCAGTCAGGGCTCATGCCCGGGGTTGTGGGCCAAATGCCCAGTGGGGAGCATGCAGGAGGGGGCCAATTGATGTTCTCTCTTATTGATGTTTCTATCTTTTTCTCCCTCTCCCTTCCTCTCTCTAAAATCAATAAAGAAAAAAATAAAAACTCTTTTAAGAGTGTGCTTTAAGAGTTTTAGAAAATCCATCCTAAGGTATGTAGGAAATAAAAGGGCATGATGTTATCTTTATCTTTCCCTTCAATGGTTCATATAAAGAAGAGATAGAGAAAGAGTATGCTAGGGCAAATGGGGCAAAGTATAAGTAATTGGTCATTCTGGGTATTTATTTGTTGAATATGTCAGGTCTAGGAAACCTTCATAAGAATTGAGACAGTCTGCAAATAATTACCAATTCCGTATCACACATCAGAAACTGTTCTAGGGCATAAATTGCTGAGCAACACACAGAACTACTCTTGGGATTCAAAGATGTTTACCTATTTTCCAAAGGAGATTCTTAATATAGAGTTCTCCATTTAAACTAAAATATACTGCAAGAAAGAGACCAAAGCTCTTTTTCTTGAATCCAATACCCTTATTTTTCAAATTCCAAAAGTAAACAAGTCACTGAATCAATAGCACACACAGATGTCTTTATGGCCTGTTCATCTCTTGACCAGGCTCTCTCTGTCAAGAAGCAGTTCGTGTTTTATTTTCTCCCCTCGCTAAGAAGGATTAGTTTGATTGTTAAAGTTTGTAAGTGCTGTTTGGCTGTGGTTCTTACCATGTCTTAATCTTGAGGGTATGTTACACTGAAGCAGTAGAAAGGGCCATATAATATTGCCTCTTATTCTACCATCTCAACTCTGTACATAATCTGAAGTAATTTAATAGTGATGACTTCTGGATAATGCAAAAAAGAATGGAAAAAAAGAATTTCTTACCATGAATGAAAGATATAATATAGACACTATTTTCTGTCAAGTTCACTCACTGCATTGTTTAGAAGTGGCCTTTATTTAAAGCCCCAATTTTGAAACTGTCGCATGAGATCACTGATCATTTATTGACAACAAATAAAACTTTTGTTAGTTGGTAACAAGTAAGTACATCAACTTATTATCATTATTTTAAAATTATCTATGCATTATTCTGTAGTCATTTAAATTAATTTTTAAATATGTACAGGTGAATATATGTATGTGTCATGGTCACTCCAAGTGTCAAAAACATAGGAAATTGCATTTGATGTAATGTGAGAAGCCATACAATTTTTTAAATTGATTTCTCATACACAACATTTAAAACAATTATTGTAAATGTAGATAATTTAGATAGAGTACCATTCTGGCCATACCTGTAACATTAACATAGGCCTCTGTCAAAACATTTTTAATAATTAGTGTCAAAAATTACATGCATAATAGTTATTATCTTTGAACAAATAGTTATCAAGTATCTCATAAGTACCATGGTCTTTCTTAAATACAGGGCATATGACAAAATATATATGGTCTACCATTCTCATGGGACTCAGAATTCAGTGAAATAATTGCTATCTATTTTCTATTCAATAAATATTTTAAAGTAATTAATATGAAGTAAATACTATTCTAAATTGTTATCAAATCAAAATTGTAATCTTCATAAAAACTCTAGGAGATATGAGGTATAACTACATTCATTTTACAGATGTATAAAATGAGGTATGGAGAGATTAATAACTTTTCCAAGGTTATATAGCTAGAAAGTAACAGAATCGGAATAAAAACCAGACAGTCCAGGTCCAAATTTCATTCTCTAATCACTATAGAGTGTTACCTTTTATGGTCATCATCATTATCATCATCATCATCATCATCATCATCATCAGTAGCATTTATTAAAAGCTGGGTTCCAAAGTTGTGTTGAGAACTTTGCATACCTTATCTCATTAATGAAGCATGTGGCACAGTGCCTTGCATCTAGTAGATGTTTGATAAATAGTTGCTTAATGAATGGATTAAACCAATGTTCCAAAATTTCAGCGTGTTGCCTTGATGATGCTGAAACACTTTAACCCTACTCTCCTTATTCTGACCTTCTAAAGCATTTGCTATATATGCCAAATAATGCAGAATTTTTATTGTAGCATCTTATTCTTTAATTGTTAAATGGTAATTTCAAGTTTTTAAAGTTGTCTTACACATCTTTTAATCTTTTAAATGCCTTCCTGCAGACTTTAGTTTACATTAAACAAATACTTGTGGACTGATGCAACTCTGGATTCTGGATCATAATAGATTTTTAATTCTTGAATTATTTCTAGAGAGTGGTAAGCATAACCATTATCCTACTAATCCGAAGGAGTTAACTGCTCTCTGTGAAGAAACACTTGGCTACCAGAAGAGTTTTACTCACCTTGACTCACTACTTAGACAATCTATCTTACTTGATTTCTGTTTCAGATTCTCATCACAGATAATTTCTCTTTCCTCTCACTCTCTCCCTCCCGCCTTCCCTCTTTAAATTTTGCTTTTCTTCCTCCCTATTTTTAATGGACTGAAGAAAACCCCCAGGGGGTGATAATCACAGGTTTTATAAAAGCAACTGCCTTTAATCCTGAATTTCAGAAAGAAATTGATCCAGTTGTCAATTCCAAAGGAAGACAGTAGGGTTCTAGAGGACAAAAGAGTAAGAGTGGGGTAAAAGTAAAAGATATAACAGCTTTGTAACAACACAGTTATATCAGCCAGATAGTGGAGAAAGGAAGAGAAGGAGAAAAATGTTCTACAAAGACACTGTATTTATCAAGGAAGTAAATAGTATTGTTTGAGAGAATATATACTTCCTTTTCGTGTCTTATCCTCATCACTGAGGCTCTCACCTAATCCATGAGTTCCATCATCTGTTTTCCTATTTCCAAAAC
This sequence comes from Molossus molossus, assembly GCF_014108415.1. Lineage (NCBI taxonomy): Eukaryota > Metazoa > Chordata > Mammalia > Chiroptera > Molossidae > Molossus > Molossus molossus. Next base: position 97,910,767 of record NW_023425344.1, on the reverse strand, counting down.
ATTACACAGACATCAAAGCAGTTAGGAAAAGAAAAGAGCACATTAATGACTCAGGAATAAAGTGGAAATGGAGCACAACTTTCTAATAATTGCACTGTCAAGTTATCTAATTCCACAAGTAGGAGAGGTAAGAATTATAAAGAGTTAAATTTTTTCTACATAGAGATATTATTCAGAAAAAATGGAGGGTCTGTAACCACTCATTTAAGATTGAATATGCAATATGTATCAATGTTTAGAAATTAACGAATTGTTTGACTCTGCAAGGTCATTGGTATTTATAATGTAATAATAGTGAAATGGCACTTTACATTTTACTTTTAATTTTCACAATACAGTGATACCTCGGTTCTCGAACGCCTCGGATTTCGACCAAATCGGTATTCGACCAGGAGATTCGAGAAACTTTTGTCTTGGAATCCGAACAAATATTTGGAACTCGAACTTCCGAGATGAGCCGAGTTGAGCCGAATGGCGTTCATTCGGCCCAGCGCGCCTTGCTCGCGTCATCAGTGTGAGTGCAGAGAGAGAGTCACGCTTTGTGGAGAGAGTCACGCTTTACACTGAATTTAACCCTTAGACATACTGTACACTTTTATTTCTTGTTGAGACTTATGTTTTTCTACATATTATATACAAATTAGGCCAGTAAATAGGCATTTTCTGGGGTTTGGAACGAATTAATCCAGTTTCCATTATTTCCTATTGGGTTTCATTGCTTCGGTTCTCGAACAATTTGGTTCTCGACCGTCCTCCTGGAACGAATTATGTTCGAGAACCGAGGTATCACTGTAATAATATGAGGTAAGTACTACATTACTGTCATTTTACAGATGAGAAATCTAAAGCACAGAGAGATAAAATTATTTGCCCAAAGAACTGATTAGTTAGTAGCACAGTAGAGACTGGAGTCCCAGCAGTTTGACTCCTAAATCTGCAAGCTTAATGCATATGGGTCCTAAAACACACACATTCCAACCACATGCTTTATCATCATCATCATCAGTATATGCTATAATTACCATATATGGCATATACCATACAACATATAGAATAAAATTATTCATTACATACCTGATGATTTTGTTAGAAATACCTTTCTATTTTGTCCCTGAAACAAGACTTTCTTCTTTTGGAATTATTACTGATAAATGCTTTCGGGGTCCTTGCCAATTTTTATTATCAGTTCATGAGCATTTTATTCTATTACATTTAAGCAAACCTGTTTTCATCTTCAAAAAGAGAAGATGCCGGAGGTCCACTAAACTTAGTCCGTCTCTCTCTGGCTCCAACAGTCCTGCCAGTTTGTCATGCAGGAGTCACTGGGGAATTCCAGATTGACCCTTCTCGAAGGGCTGGCAATGAAGTGATGAAAGTAACTAGAGAAATTTCTACAGAAATCTTTGGCAGGCTTTTCTACTCTGTAAGTTTTCTTTTAGAGTTGAAATAACCAAGTCCTATGTGCATGCATAAGAAACTTGAGTGATATCCAGATGCCAAACCCTCACCGAGTTCTTGAAGAACAAATCCAGTTGGCCCTTGAACAGCACAGGGTGGTGGGTTGTGGGGGCACCTACCCCCACACAGTTGAAAGTCTACATATAACTTTGGACTCCCCTGAAACTTAACTGCTAATAACCTACTGTTCACTGGAGGCTTTACAAATAACATTACCAGTTGATTAACACATATTTTATATTATATGTATTATATATTGTATTCATACAATAAAGTAAGGCAGGGAAAAGAAAATGTATTTAAAACTCTAATAAGGAAGAGAAAACACAGTTACAGTAGTTATTGAAAAAAACAACAACAAACTCATGTATTGTAAGTGGACCAGTGCAGTTCAGACCTGTGTTAAGGGTCAGCTGTATGTCTCTTTATTGCCAGAACTTAATCTAACTATTTTTGTGTTCAGCATTATTTTCTAGAAATAATAATTCAGCATATTATCTATATTTACTCAGTGACACAACAACTATTGCACTTACTTTTTGCAATATGTTAAGGTTACAATTATGGACAAGTCTGAGACCCTGCCTAGAGGAGCTCATAGTGTTGTAGTAGGAAGGGCTGAGGAGTTGGAGGGGCAGGAAGGAAGACACAGGAAAATAAATAGTAACAATCAAATACAATGAAATTAAATTACAATTGTAAATACAATTAAGTAAAAAGTGAAAAGAGAAATTTCAGGATACTATGGAATTATAGAAGGAAGCTCTTAATTAACTATGGCAAGAGCTAAGAATTGAGGATGACATTTAGTAACTAAACAAATTAATTTAAAATTTCATTCATATTGTATGTGAAAGTTAATATTTGTGGAATGCTTATTTTTTAATACTACTTCTTGAATACTGTTAATAGTTGAATAAATGTATACTGACAATGTATTGTTTCAGATGGGATGTGCCACCTTTTATTCATCTCAGTTGGCTTTCAATCTACAATTGACTCTCTGAAAACAATCAGGACTGACCATCTTTAGGAAAAAATATTATCATAAATACTTGTAGATTATTGGAGTCTACATCCATTGAAACTCCTACCATGATAATAGTTGGTATGTGACTCATACTGTATTGGTTAATGGTTGTGTAATAAATCTTATCTATCACATACAATATAATGAAGGGTTTATCAAGTCAAATCTATCCAGCCTGACCCCATTAAATATCTGTTTCTTACCACAGGTATAAGAGAGAGACCAAAGAGATCAACCACAACTGGATGACAGGGAATTGTAATTCACAAGAGATAATTGGCTTGCTCCACAGGTATAAACTATAATTTATTCAATAAATTATCTACATCTACATTCAAATTCATTATCTATATCAGGCTTTCTCAACCTTGGCACTATTGACATTTTGCGTTATATAATTTTTCGTTTTGGGGGAGCTGTCCTATGTATTGTGAGATATTTAGCAATATCTCCATTTTGTACCCACTAGATGCCACTAGCAATCTCCCTTACCCAAGGTGTGACAAACAAAAATGTCTCCAGATGTTGCCAAATAGCCCCTGGGGAATAAAATCCTGTGTGGTTGAGAACGACTGATCTATGTTAAATTGCATAAACTTCTAAGGAAGGTACTCTAATTATCCCATATTTTACAAATCTAAAAAAGCTGAGAAATTCAACTTACCAACACAGGTGTCCAATTATTTTCACACCACCAATTAAATGTCTATATATTAATGAGACTGAAGAAAATGTTTAAGTGATACTTCTGTGGAACTTCAAAGTTTCCTCCAAATTTTCTCTATAACAAGTTTTTTGAAGACATGCTTATATAGACAACAGAGGTCCCTTGCATTAAATTGCAAAAGAACAGATTTATATATCTGTGAAAGTGTTAGCATAAAAAATTTAATACATTCTAATAAAGTATTCTCCACTTCCTAAAAGTGAATGGATTCAATCTGGCCATGCTTAATTAATCATATCTGCATCAAAAACTATTTATTGAGCAGCTCTTATATGTGAATCCCTATTTTGTATACTAATGGGACGAGATGAATAAATTACAAGGCATAATTATAAGGCAAGGCAAATGATTTTATATAAAATAAATTTTCTGTGCTACCACAAGGCAACACTGGGTTAATTACCATTTGAGTAATAATAAAAGCAAGAGTTCTGAGTTTTAAATAAGAGGAAATATTTGAATGTTAGTCTGAGAAGGCTTTTTAGAAGAGATATTACTTGAGTTACCTAAGATATGGGTAGGAAGAAATCTCAGAAATAGTGGCTGAGTATATAAAGGGACAGTGAAGTGAGAAAACTCGAGGAAAATTTGAAGAACAGGTAAAAATGTAGGGTAGAGGATTAATACACAAGATTTATAAGAAATTAGGTTGAAAGGCATATGTAGTTAGACTTCAGAGTATCGAATAATAAACTAAAGAATTTTGTCTTTATCTTTTAGGAACTAGAATTGTATGAAAGATGTTTTGAGAACAGTGTCACACAATGAACATAGCCTTTCAGAAGATTAAATTGTAACTGTTGTGTAGAACCTAGTAGAGTGAGGGACAAAGAAGATATAAAGGCAAGGGTAATCTAGAATATAACTCAGAAATAATATTTTTAACTTAGAAAGCTAAGAACAAATAAACTATGCTCATTCAAAGAATGTCCATATAATTACATGGATCAAGGCACCATATGTTCATTTCAGCAATTATAATTACATTGGTCTGATCCATGCACAATAGAACTGATTATGGTCAAAGAATCATGAAGCTCCCCTATGTTAATAGCAGCATTATATACAATAGCTAAGATCTGGAAACAGCCCAGGTGCCCATCAGTAGCTAGTGGATAGAAAAACTGTGGTACATTTAAACAGTGGAATACTATGCAGCTGTAAAAAAAAAAGGATTTATTATACTTTGAGACAGTATGGAGGGATCTAGAAATTATTATGCTAATCGAAATAAGTCAGTCAGAGAAAGACAAATATCACATGTTCTCACTTATATGTGGAATCTAATGAACAAAATAAACTGATTAATAAAATAGAACCAGAGGCATGGAAACATGGAACAGACTGATGAATCTCAGAGGGAAGGGGGGATAGGGGAGCAGGAAGAGATTAACCAAATAATTTATGTATACATATGCATTGCCCATGGACACACAATAGGCAGGAACCAGGTGGAGGGGGACAATAAGGGAAAAGGGGGGGCATATATAATACTCTCAACAAGAAAGATGAAAAAGTAGTCCCAATGATGAAATTAGTAATAGCAGTCATGCAACCAGTTAAGCTTCTCCTTTCCTTTTGAGTTAGCTGTCTTGATGTTGCTAGTTTTGGGGGGTTTTTTGTTTTGTTTTGTTTTTTTTCTTACCTTTTTTGGTACCTTCATAGTATGTCCTGAAGTGTTCTATGTTTTGGCATGCATTGGAGGCTTCGGTGTTATCAGTTTAACTATGCTCCAGGGAGCATGACTATTAAAGTTATTATCTAAACAAGGAACAGGGAAATGACAGATTGAGGCTATTATCTGATTCAACAGATCTACTACCATAAGCTACATAACCTAAACTAACTGAATGGTACCTGAAATCAGCCTGAAGGAGCAAAATAATGTTCTCTACACTATATGTATTGCTTGATCAAATTTTTAATAGATTATTCCTCTTCTTTTACTCCCTATCAAGTTTATCTCATGTTTATCTCTGTCCAACCTTGATTCTTCCATTTAAGGATAAATAGGGAATTAGATGAAAATCAGAAAGCCAGGATTACAACATCTATATTATTCTGGGGAGGAGAGATGTATTATAGGTAATATGTGAACCTGACTTATATTTTCCAGGACATTTTAGATCTTCAGAGATGATACTAGAGAATGACTTTGCCAAATTTAGAGATATATTACAATAAAAAACAAGGTGCATATGGTGGTAATATTAACTATGTCTCAAATAACTTTCTACATATACTGAATTGGAGAAGACCCACATAGTTCAGAAGCTCAGGAAAATCCCTCAGACCACCCACATAAATGCCCCTCTGCTTACTGATGCCTGAAATTACATAGACAGAGTTTGATTTCTCAACCCCAAGAATTTGATTTCTGTTTAAATGCAAATCTCCTGGCCATGGCAATGCTCAAAGTTGCTGCTATATCTCAGAAAAAGAAAAAAAAAAAAAAAAAAAAAATAATTTCAGAGACTTTCTTTAAAACAAATTTGGGCAAGGATAGATAGGCCACTGGACCCTGGAAAGGGTTAGAACAGTACAATCTTAAGGTATAAAGGCTGGGGAAGGGTGAGGAAAAGGAATAAAAAAAAGAATACAAAATGCAACAGAGAGCATGTGAAAAGGCTTTACTATCTTTTCTGGATCTGAGAGTTGATATTGCTATTTGAAAATATGCTTCTTTTACTAATTTAAACCCTCAGTATTAAGGTGTTAGAGAGCTCAGTGTATGTGTATTCTTGCAAATGTGTTACTAGGGCAGTGGTAGAAATTAATAACAGATTCTCCAGCGACCCTTGATTTTGTGAAAAACGCTTTTATGAAAGATATTTAGTCTTGTTTAGGTTGAAATCAGTGATAAAATATCTACAAGACACTAAATAGGTCTCAGCAAGTTTAAAAAAATTTTTTATAGCCCTGGCCTGCTTTCTCAGTGGTTAGAGCATCGGCCTGCGGTCCAGAGAGATCTGGGTTCAGTTCCCGCTAAGGGCGCGTACCTCGGTTGCAGTTTGTCCCCGGCCCTGGTTGGTTGTGCAGGTAGCAGCCACTCGGTGTGTCCCTTTCACGTCGATGTTTCTCTCTTTCTCTCTCTTCCTCTTTCTCCCACTCTATTTGAACAAAAAATGGAAAAAAATGTCCTCAGGTGAGGATAAAAAAATAAAAATTTTTATAGTCATTTTTCAGCCTTAATTTTACATTTCGCTGTTTCCCAAAACTCTGACAAAACAAGAAAACAATTATAACAACTGAATTAAAGAAAATGTTTTTTAAAGTGAGAAAATTTTTTTCATAGTCATCTATTTGTTCAGCTGGGTTTGTCTAGTTCAGATTTGCTTAAAAATACTAAAATCAATATGTTTTATCTATTTGGATATAGTTCAGGAAAATTATGAGAATCAATTGAAAAAAACACAACAAAAATTTTTATAGTCCATATTCTAGTCAAATTTGCACTTAATAGTCTCAATGTTTTTAATGATTTTATTTTATTTTTAATTTAATTAATTTATTTTTGTTACAGATTTTCTCTTTTCCCCCATTGATACCCTCCTCCTGTTCTCATCCTCCTCCCCAGCATTGTTGTCTATGTACATTGGTTATGCTTATATGCATGAGTTTTTTGGTTTAGCTCTTCCCTTTCTCCTGCCCTCCTCCTCTGAAGTCTGTCAGTCTGAACTCCACTTCTGTGTCTCTGGGTCTATTTTGTTCATTACCTTATTTTGTTCATTACATTTCACAAATAAGTGAGATCATGTGATACTTGTTTTTCTCTGACTGGCTAATTTCACTTAGCATAATACTCTCCAGGTCCCTCCATGTCATCTCAAAGGATAAGAGATCTTTCTTTCTTACAGCTGCATAGTATTCCATTGTGTTTATGTACCACAGCTTTTTTATTCACTATTGCTAATATCTGGAAACAGCCCAAATGTTCATCAATAATGATTTCATTTTACTGGAAGTTCACTGTTATCTCTTTAGACAGAGAGATTGAGTGATCTACTCAAAGACTCCCACTAAAACAAGCCCTTGATATGGCTTCTGAATTCCCTACACAGCAAATATTTCATCACAGTATTCTACCCTGTTGAAAACGGTGAATACAGTTAAGATTGTAGGTTTTGGTGAGTTTCAAAACATCCATATATTTACACTTTCATAAAATTCAGAGAGAAACTAGTGGAAATTCCTAGGTGGAATAATCCAGAAAAAAGAATGAAGTTTCTAGTTTGTATAAATTACTTAGGAGATAGAGGTCCAAAGAGATCAAGTAGCCCAATTTCATTACACTAGTCAATAGTTAAGTTGAAACTAGCACCATAAACTTCTGTTTAATCAACTCTAAAATGTGGCCTCCTTAGATGCAAAACATTCAGAGAAGAATGTATTATATAGAGATGGAAGATTGGTGAAGGACCAGAGGTCTGATGATAGAAAATCTTGGCTGGTGTTTATAGGTAAAGGAATCCTGTGAAGAAGTGAGTAGCCATAATGAAAAATGTCCTCTAAGTTAATGAATTCATGGGGCAAGTTTCAATGGACAGCTCCAATAGTGTCTCTCTCTATTCAAGAGACATCAGGTTGTAAGGGAAGAAAAATATTTTTCTTTGCCCTTCTAGGTTCTTGACTGAGACTTTCTGAAATAAAAACCAGTTTGACAGGAGAAAAACAGACATTTAATAACATGTGTAGCTTCAGTGTATATTAGAGATATCAGGAAAATTGATTAATTTCCCAAAATCACCCAAGCCACCACCTTAAATACCATCTCCAGCTAAAGACAAAAGAATATGTTGAGGGTGGGGAGTCAGTTATGGGAAGTTATCAGGAAAAGCATAGTAAATAAAGGTAAGATTGTTATGAAGGTTTAAATTTTTGCCTTCTCTATGGATGAGTTTCTAGAGATTTAGTTATCCTTCCATCATGGTAAAGAGAGGGTTACCCTTACAAAATGAGATTTCCCTCATAAGTGTAAATGTCTCTTACAAAAGAGTAACTTATACTTGGTTTTCAGAGCTATTCCTATTTCTGCTGTTTCTTAAAAATAATCAGCCTAAAATTAATCCTTATGCCAAAGAGACATATTTTTGGGTGACAAATTCTACTCTCCTTCAAGGTACAAAGAGGGTGAATCTCAGAAAGAAGAACATTTAAGAAATGAACTACTAGTGAAGAGAATTACTAAGAGTAAAGGTGAATTCCTCCTTTAAACTTAGCCTACAAATGACCTTGCTGGCAGAATGCTGAAAGTAATAAACAAGTTAAAATAAATCCAATGAAATAAGCTTTAGGTTTGGTAGCAAAATATTGAAATCAGGCTCTAATATTTCAATTAATGCTATTAATACTATTACATATAACTTGTACTGAAAGTGAAAAAGTGATACCGAAATTTTCATGAGGAATGTGTATTAGACAAAATCCTTTAATCTCACATTTAAAGCCATGGCTTTAGAATTTAAACTTATTGGCTTCCCCATTCCATAAAGTGAATAGAGAATATTTCAACTAATAATAATGTGGAATTGATAAATTTATTAATACTAGGTTTTTAGTCTGCTTACTTGGAAGAAAGATAGTGAGTGCAAAGGCAAAACTATTACTATCAAAGGAAATGATATTTGCGTTAGTTCCAGATACTTATTTGTGCAGAGGAAACATCCAGGATTTTTGTTTGTTTGTTTTTATATCTTTTTCTAGTTTAAAAGTTAACACACCAAATACAATAAATCACTCTTCAAATTTTACTCATTTCCACTTTAACAACAGGTCCTTGAACTATGGAAATTCTATAAACTAGTCAATTTGTTCTCAGAACCAATTCTAAAATGAATTGGTTGGAAGCACAGATGTGAAATATTCAAACACTGAACTGAATCCCAAAATATTACAACAATCACTTTCATTTTGCCAGATTCAGCTGACTGATTTTGATGACTTTATCCTTCTCCCTGGAACTTGTGACTAGCTATGACTCCAATACATAATGATGAAAGTCAACAATTAGCTATCTGATAAAAAACTTTACCAATTGCCTTGAATTTGTATTGTTAAATACCATGGACAAGGACTGAGAATGACTATGGCATTCCGACAGCAAATCTGATACCTAACTACATCTCCAACTATTTTCTTTCCTTCTCTCACATATACCCTTTGCTTTACTCATTCTGTGAGCATCCTATTGTACTTTCCAGGTATGCCCTACTTTCTCTGCTTTCTCTTTGATGCCTTTGTACCTACCATTAACTCTGCTTACCTAGAGCACCCTTACTTTCCCTCTATTTTATTCATTTCTACAAGTGCTTGAAAATTTCCTCAAAACATCTTCTCAGGGAAACCTTCTTTGAGCAGACAGTATAGAATTTTATCTTTTATCACAGCTTTGTCATAGCACCAATCACAACATGTAGTAATTACTTATTAATTTGACTGTAAACTTCTAAGGTACCAATGGGGCTCATTTGAATCTTTTTGAGTGAATTAATAAATAATGGCAGAAAGCCAAATTTTAAATTAAAGTATTATAATAAAGTCCATAATAAATTCAAATGAAATTGTTGGATGAAAATGTGCATTTTCCACAGGACTGTGAGCCCTTAGAGGACACCCACCAAGTCCAATACACAGAATATAGAATGTATAAATATGCAATCAATGAATGCAGTCACACATTTTATTAGATATAACATCATTAATACTACCAACAGTGCTACAGAAGATGAGCCACATTTCCCCTCTACCTTGTGTAGTGCATTAATACATAAACTCTTCTCAATATTGCAGTCAGTTTCTCCTTTGGTAAATACACATCCATTAATCTTATTCCTGGGAGTGGTTTTTATATTTGACACTATACATTCATTAATAACTTATTGAACCAACAATTATTTAGCACTCTGCAGTAGAAGTAGGAAACTTTATATCAAGCTATTTTCTATGCAATTGTTGAATACATTCATTTATTTAACCAAATTTATCATGCTTTCAATGCACTGTACTAAGCTGTGTAGGAATAAAATTGTGAATAAGACACAATTTTTTGTTTTTGTTTTTATCATGGAGTTTACATATCAAAAGAGCATAAATAAAAGGGAAAATACCTTCAGAATGTAGTTGATAGCTATAAAAAGAAGGGAAACTATGTACCTAAACTGTTGGAATACCATGGCTATTGGTATTCCTTGTCCACAGTATTTATTAATACAAACCCAAAGCAATTGGTAAAGTTTGTGTCAAATAGCTAATTATTGACTCTCATCATTATGTATTAGAATGCTGTCACTTCTGATCTTTAGCCAATGGTCTGTCACTGAGTAGACATTGGATAAGAATGGAGGCAGGTAAACTAGTTGCAGAACTGCTTAGTAATCTGGGTGGGGCAGGAATGACTGGGTTCTTTATACATTTAGGAGGTAGAATGAGCAGAATTAGATAAGTATGTAAGTGAGGGATATAAAGATACAAGTATAGTACCTAGATTTCTGAGTCAGTAAACAATAGTGCTCGTCACTGAAATGGAAAGAAGAAAAAAGAAAGAGAAAATCAGGTCTTGGACTTAACAGGGAGGAGAATTCAGTTTTGCATATATTAATCTACATAGCTGTGAAATAGTTGAGTGGAGATATCCAATGTTCAGCTAGATACATAGATCTAAAAGGTTAATAGTCAGTAGTCCCCAATTTGTGGAAAATAACTGAAGCTATATAAAAGTTAAAGTGATCTCCTAGGAAGAGTATGTAGCACAAGAGAAAAAAATGGTCTAAGATAAAATCTAAAAATTTTTCACATAGAATATAAATAGAGGAATAGGGCCCCTCAAAGAAGCCAGAGAGATAACAGTGAAATTAGTAGATTATGATGTGAGGACAAACAAGAAGAAATTGTATTTTAAGAATACATGTCATTTGAGAGCTAAAGTTTGATAAGTGCTGAAAATTCATTGGTTCTAGCAACAGGATAGGTGTTGATGTTGGTTAAAATTAATAGACTGGAATCACTGGAGGAAAATACATTTTACCACAAAGAGATTAAAGTCTACTGGGAAGAAAAGACTTAATATAAAGCTATTCAAATAATTTTATTTTTATTTTTATTTTATCCTCACCCGAGGACATTTTTCCATTTTTTGTTCAGATAGAGCGGGAGGGAGAGAGAGGAAGAGAGAGAGAGAGAAACATTGATGTGAAGGGACACATCGAGTGGCTGCCACCCGCACGACCAACCAGGGCCGGGGACAAACTGCAACCGAGGTACGTGCCCTTAGCGGGAACCGAACCCGGGTCTCTCTGTACCGCTGGCCGACGCTCCAACCACTGAGCCAAACCGGCCAGGGCTATTCAAATAATTTTAAAATGGAGAGACACTAATGTAATTAGCATTAATATCTTAGTAGGGGAAATCGTTTTTAATCATATATGTGGGTGACAATATTACCCTGTAGCAAAAGCACTGGGTTTGATTTCAATCTCAGCTCTTCATAGACTAGTCAGATGTGTTACTGTGGCTCATTGTTATTTGAGAGCTTCAGTTTTCCTATTTATAAAATAGGCATAACAATATAAGCCACACATAGATATTGGGGGGAAAAGTATGTAAAATCCCCCAACATAAAGCCTAATACAAACTAAGCCCTGAAGAATGTGGATGAATATAAATTATTAAAGATCTCAGACAAAAGGCTAAGTAAACGGACTAAGAAAAACAGGTTGGATTAGAAAGTTGTTTGAGGCATGGGAAACATACTTGGTAAATCGAAATTGTCAAGTAAGAAGCCTGGGTGACCCTTGACTACCCCACTGAAGATTTTAGATTTTATATAGAAAGGAAGTGAACACCTAAGAGAAGACTAATACAGACTTGTAAGGCTAAATGCTCCTTCCCATTGGTTGTAAATCTCTTTGAAACCACAGAATGTGAAGAACTTAGCAACAAAACCATCATCTTGATCATCATCGCTGTCAATATTACCATTATCATCATCACTGTCAATATTACCACCAACTAATATTTCTTGAATGCTTTCCATGTACCAGACAACGAGCAAAGTCTTCCCATGAATTATCTCATCACAATCCAGTGAAGCCATGTATTATTAATATCCTCATTTGAAAGATAAGGAAACAGATTCTTATAGCATATATTTCACTGAAAGGGCACATCAGTGAGGAGACCCAGAATGAAGAAAGTACCATACCATGCTGCTTCAAGTCAGAGATATTCAAGGAATATTGAGTTAAAAACCTTATTCAAATCATATTTCTAAAATCAAAATTACTTAATCTGTGAGCAATCTGAAACCTAAAAGTAAATGCACCCAGGCAAGGAATTAAAAAAGAATAGATAGTACAGCCAGGACATGGCTGCTGATTCTTTTTTTCTGAGTGTTTTTCTTAAAACATTGCCCAGTAATGGAATTTGAAGATACGTAGTATGGTTTAGAGTCCAAAGGAGTTTTAATGAAAACTTGGTATGTATGAATTAGGAAATGTTATATTTTGTCTAATCTTTATAAGCACAGGAGGAATTCTAGCTCTTTTTTTTTAAACCTAGCATAGAATAATTTTATTTTTTTTTTACTTTAAATATATATTTTTTTATTTTTCAATTATGTTTAACATAAAATATTGTATTTTTTTATTTATTTATTTTTTTGTTACAGATGTTTCTCCTTTTTTACCCCATTGGCACCCCCCTCCCCACCTCACCCCCGCCCCGTCCCCGGCTTTGTTGTCAATGTCTACTGGTTATGTATATATGCATATAAGTTCTGTGGTTTATCTCTTCCCACCCCCCACCACCCTCTCTTCTGAGAAATGTCAGTCTGTGCCCTACTTCCATGTTTCTGGGTCTACGGTATTCCTCAGACTGTTATGTTCATTATATTCCGTATATAAGTGAGAACATGTGGTATTTGTCTTTTTCTGCTTGGCTTATTTCACTTAGGATAATACTTTCTAGGTCTCTCCATGTCGTCTTAAGGATAAGAGATCTTTCTTTCTTACAGCTGCATAGTACTCCATTGTGTAAATGTACCACTGCTTTTTTATCCATTCGTCTACTGATGGACACTTGGGCTGTTTCCAGATCTTAGCTATTGTAAATAGTGCTGCTATGAACATGGGGGTACATATATTCTTTCTGATTGGTGTTTCAGGCTTCTTAGGGTATATTCCTAGAAGGGGGATCACTGGGTCAAATGGAAGTTCAATTTTTAATTTTTTTAGGTAACACCATAGTGTTTTCCATAGTGGCTGCACCAGTCTGCATTCCCACCAGCAGTGTATTAGAGTCCCCTTTTCTCCACACCCTCGCCAACACTTGTTGTTTGATGATTTGTTGATGGCGGCCATTCTGACAGGTGTGAGGTGATACCTCATTGTTGTTTTAATTTGCATCTCTCTGATGATTAGTGATGTTGAGCATTTCTTCTTATGTCTCTTGACCATTTGTATGTCCTGTTTGGAGAGGTGTCCTCTGCCCATTTTTAAATTGGGTTCTTTGTCTTCCTTTTGTTGGGTTGTATGAGCACTCTATATATATGGGAAATTAACCCCTTATCTGATACATCATTGGCAATGATGTTCTTCCATACAGTGGGTTGCCTTTCCATTTTGATGATTGTTTCTTTTGCTGTGCAGAAGCTTTTTAGTTTGATGTAGTCCCATGTGTTCATTTTTTCCTGTTTCTGTTGCCTTAGCTGATGTATCAGTGAAAATTCTGCTCCATACGATGTCCGAAATTTTGTTGCCTACATTTTCTTCTAGAATTTTTATGGATTCATGGGTCACATTTAAGTCTTTTATCCATTTTGAGTTTATTTTTGTGTATGGTATAAGTTGATGGTCTAGTTTTATTTTTTTGCACGTAGCTGTCCAATTTTCCCAACACCATTTATTAAAGAGGCTGTCTTTACTCCACTATATGCTCTTGCCACCTTTGTCAAATATTAATAGAGCATATTGCCTTGGGTCTATTTCTGGCTTTTCAGTTCTGTTCCACTGGTCTATATGCCTGTTCTTGTGCCAGTACCAGGCTGTTTTGATTACAGTGGCTTTGTAGTATAACCTGATATCTGGTATTGTGATCCCACCTACTTTGTCCTTCTTTTTCAAAATTGCTGTGGCTATTCGGGGATTTTTTGGTTCCATATGAACTTTTGAAGTATTTGTTCTAGTTCTATGAAATATGTCGTTGATATTTTGATGGGGATTGCATTGAATCTATAGATTGCTTTGGGTAATATGGACATTTTAATGATGTTAATTCTTCCAATCCATGAACAAGGTATGTGCTTCTACTTTTTTATATCTTCCTGTATTTCTTTTTTCTTGTTTTTTTTTTTTTAATCCTCACCCGAGGACATTTTTCCATTTTTTGTTCAGATAGAGCGGGAGGGAGAGAGAGGAAGAGAGAGAGAGAGAAACATCGATGTGAAGGGACACATCGAGGGGCTGCCACCCGGCCGGGGACAAACTGCAACCGAGGTACGTGCCCTTAGCGGGAACTGAACCCGGGTCTCTCTGTACCGCAGGCCAACTCTCCAACCGCTGAGCCAAACCAACCAGGGCTGTATTTCTTTTTTCAATGTCCTGTAGTTTTCTGTGAATAGGTCCTTTACTTCTTTGGTTAAGTTTATTCCTAGGTATCTTAATTTTTTTGCCACGATGGTAAATGGGATTGTTTTTCCGTTTCTCTTTCTGTGAGTTCATCATTGGTGTATAAGAATGCCATCAATTTCTCAATGTTAATTTTGTACCCTGCTACTTTTCTAAATTCATTTATTAAGTCTAGTAGATTTTCGATGGAGTCTTTAGGGTTTTCTATGTATAATATCATGTCATCTGCAAATAATGACAGTTTCACTTCCTCCTTTCCAATTTGGATCCCTTTTATTTTTTCCTTATGTCTGATTGCTGTGGCTAAGACTTCCAGTACTATGTTAAATAAGAGTGGCGAAAGTGGACATCCCTGTCTCGTTTCTGTTCTTAATGGAAATGTTTTTAGTTTCTGCCCATTGAGTATGATGTTGGCTGTAGGTCTTTCATATATGGCTTTTATTATGTCAAGATAGGATCCCTCTATTCCCACATTGCTGAGTGTTTTTATCAGCAATGGATGCTGGATTTTGTCGAATGCTTTTTCAGCATCTATTGATATGATCATGTGGTTTTTATTCTTCATTTTGTTTATGTGGCGTATCACATATATTGATTTGCGAATTTTTTACCAGCCTTGCATCCCTGGAATGAATCCCACTTGGTCATGGTGAATAATTTTTTTGATGTATTGCTGGATCCGATTTGCTAATATTTTGTTCAGGATTTTGGCGTCTATGTTCATCAGGGATATTGGCCTGTAGTTTTCTTTCTTTGTAGTGTTTTTTTCTGGTTTTGGAATTAGAATTATGCTGGCCTCATAGAACATGTTTGGAAGTCTTCCTTCTTCTTGAATTTTTTGAAATAGTTTGTAGAGAATGGGTGTTAGTTCTTTTTTGAATGTTTGGTAAAACTCCCCCATGAAGCCATCTGGGCCTGGGGTTTGTTTGCTGGGAGAGTCTTGATTACCTCTTCAATTTTCTTAGATGTTATTGGTCTGTTCAAGTTTTCTATCTCTTCCCGGTCCTGTTTTGGGAACTGTGTATTTCTAGAAATTTGTCCATTTTGCTTACATTGTCAAATTTGTTGCCATATAGTTGTTCACAGTAGCTGTTAACGATGTTTTGTATTTCTGTGGTGTCGGTTGTTACTTCTCTTTCATTTCTGATTTTGTGTATTTGGGTTCTCTCTCTTTGTTTCTTGGTGAGTCTAGCTAAGGGTCCATCTATTGTATTAGTTTCAGGTATACAACCCAGTTATTAGACATTATATAACTTACTATGGGATCATTCCAATAAATGCCATACTTATCTGACGCCATAATAGTTATTACAATATTATTGACTATATTCCCTATGCTGTACTTGGCATCCCTGTGACTACTCTGTAACTACCAATTTGTAATTCTTTTTTTTTTTTCCATTTTTTTTGTACAGATAGAGTGGGAGGGAGAGAGAGGAAGGGAGAGAGAGACAGAAACATCGACGTGAAGGGACACATCAAGTGGCTGCCACCCACACGACCAACCAGGGCCGGGGACAAACTGCAACCAAAGTACATGCCCTTAGTGGGAACCGAACCCGGGTCTCTCCGGACCGCAGGCCGACGCTCTAACCGCTGAGCAAAACCGACCAGGGCCCAATTTGTAATTCTTAATCCCTTCACTGATTTCACCCATGCCCCCAACCCTCCTCCCATCTGGTAACCTTCAAAATGTTCACTATATCTATGAGTCTGTTTCTTTTTTCTCTCCTTTTATTAAATTTTTTGGGGTGATATTAGTTAATATGATTATATAGGTTTCAACTGTACATTTCTATGATACATGATCTGTATGTTGATTGCATTTTATGCCTACCACCAAATCAGATCATCTTCTATCACCATATGTTTCCCCCTTTACACTCTGTTTCTGTTCTGCTTGTTTGTTTTTTTTTACATTCAATTGTTGACAGATATGTATTTGTTGCCATTTTATTACTCATATTTTTATCTTTTTTAAATTATTTTTTATTTCTTTTTATTGAATGTATTGGGGTGACGGTGGTTAATAAAAGTATGTAGGTTTCAATTCTATAATACATCATCTGTATGTTGTATTGTGTGTTCACCACCCTGAGTCAAGTCTCCTTCCATCACCATTGATTGCCCTCATGCCCTCTTCTACCTCCCCAACCCCCTTCTCCTCTGTAATCAACATGATATTGTGTGTATCTATGAGGGTTTTTTTATTATTATTATTTTGCTTAATTCCTTTACCTTTTTCACCCAGCCTCAGAATACCCTTCCCCTCTGATATCTGTCAGTTTGTTCTCTGTATCCGTGAGTCTGTTTCTATTTTGTTTCTTACTTTATTTTGTTCATTAGATTACACATATGAGTGAAATCATATGATACTTTTCTTTCTCTGATTGGCTTATTTCACTTACATATTATTCTCCAGGTCCATCCATCCTGTTGCAAAAGGTAAATTTTCCTTCTTTTATACGGCTGAGTGGTATTCCATTGTGTAAATGTATCACAGCTTTTTTTATCCACTCATATCTAATGGACTCTTGTGCTGCTTCCAAATCTTGGCTACTGTAAATAATGCTGCAGTCAACACAGGGGTGCATCATGTTCTTTCAAATTAGTTTTTCATATTTCTTTGGATATGTTTCCTGAAGTGAAATTGCTGGGTCATATGGCAGTTCCTTTTTTAATTTTTGAGGTAATTTCATACTGCTTTCCACAGTGGCTGTACAATCTGCATTCCAACCAACAGTGCATGAGGGTTCCCTGTTCTTTACATTCTGGCCAACACTTGTTGTTTGTTGATTTATTGATAATAGCCAATTTGACAGGTATGAGATGATATTTCATTGTGGTTGTAATCTGCATCTCTCTGATAATTAGTGGCATGGGACATCTTTTCATATGTCTATTGGACATTTGTTTTTTTTGTTGTTGTTGTTGTTTTTTTAATCCTCATCCGAGGACATTTTTCCACTTTCTGTACAGACAGAGCGGGAGGGAGAGAGAGGAAGAGAGAGAGAGGGAAACATCGATGTGAAAGGGACACATCGAGTGGTTGCCACCCGCACAACCAACCAGGGCCGGGGACAAACTGCAACCGAGGTACATGCCCTTAGCGGGAACCGAACCCGGGTCTCTCCGGACCGCAGGCGGACGCTCTAACCGCTGAGCCAAACCGGCCAGGGCTGTCTATTGGACATTTGTATATCCTCTTTGGAGAAGCGTCTATTCAGGTCCTTTGTCCATTTATTAATTGGATTGTTTGTATTTTGGTGTTCAGTTTTATAACTTTTTTATAGGTTTTGGATATTAACCCCTTATCAGATGTATAATTCGTGAATATGATCTCCAATTCAGTGGGTTATCTTTTCATCTTGTTGATCGTTTTTTGTTGTGCAAAAACTTTTTAGTTAGATGTAGTCACATTTGTTTATTTTTTCTTTTGTTTCCCTTGCCCAAGGAGATATATCAGAAAAAAAATATTGCTACCCAGAAATGTTCAAGACTTTATTGCCTACATTTTCTTCTAGGATTTTTATGGTTTCAAGTCTAAACATTTAAGTCTTTAATCCAGTTTGAGTTGATTCTTTTATATTGTGTAAGAAAATGATCTAGTTTCATTTTTTGCCCATATCTGTGCAATTTTCCAAACACCATTTATTGAATTCACTATTTTTACCCTATTGTATGTTTTTGCATCCTTTGTCAAACATTAATTGACCATGAAGGTACGGATTTATTTCTGGGCTCTCTATTCTTTACCATTGATTTATGTGTTTGTTTTTATGCCAGTACCATGCTGTTTTGATTACTATGGCCTTGTAGTATAGTTTGATATCAGGTTGCATGATTCCTCCATATTTGTTCTTCCTCAAGATTGCTGTGCTATTCAGGGTACTTTTTGGTTCCAGATAAATTTTCGGAATATTTGATCTAGTTCTATAAAATACGTTATTGGTATCTGGATAGGGGTTATACTGAATCTATAAATTGCTTTGGGTAGTATGGACACTTTAATAATGTTAATTCTTCCTATTCATGAACATGATATATTATGCTTCCTCTTATTTGTATTTCTTCAATTTCATTTTCAGTGTCTTATAATTTTTGGAGTACAGGTCTTTTACATCCTTCATTAAATTTATTCCTAGGTACCTTATTTTTTTATGCAATTATAGCTTCTCTTTCTGATAATTCATTATTGGTGCATAAAAATGCAACTGATTTCTAAATATTTATTCTGTATCCTATTTTACTGAATTCATTTATCAATTTTAGTAGTTTTTTAGTGGAATCTTTAGGGTTCTCTATATACAGTATCATGTCATCTACAAATGATGACAGTTTTACTTCTTCCTTTTCAATTTTGATGGCATTTATTTCTTCTTCTTGCCTCATTACTGTGGCTACAATCTCCAATACTATATTGAATGGGAGTGATGAAAGTGGACACCTCTTTCTTGTTCCTGATCTTAAGGGAAATGCTTATAATTTTTGCCCATTGATTATGATATTGGCTGTGTGTTTGCAATATATAACCTTTATTAAGTCAAACAAGGTACGTTTCCTCTATCTGAACTTTGCTTAGAATTTTTGTCATAAATGGGTGCTGTATTTTATCAAGTGTTTTCTCTGCATCTATTGAAATGATCATGTTTTTTTTTTATTTTTCATTTTGTTCACATTTATTGATTTTTGGATATTGTACCAACCTTGCATCCCTGGAAAAAATCCCACTTGAACATGGTGTATGATCTTTTTAATGCATTACTGGATCTGGTTTGCTAATATTTTTTGTATTAGGATTTTAGCATCTATATTATCAGGGATATTAGCCTGTAATTTTTTTTTTCTTTTGTAGTGTCTTTCTCTGGTTTTGGAATTAGGATAATGTTAGCCTTGTAAAGTGAGCTTGGGAGTTTTCTCTCCTCTTGAATTTTTGGAATATTGTGAGATGGAGAAGTGATCATTTTAATTAGAATGTTTGGTAGAATTTACCTGTGAAGCCATCCAATACAGGCTTTTATTCATTGGGAGTTTTTCAGGTTTTTTGTTTTTGTTTTTGTTTTTTTACTGCTTCAATTTCACTAGTTATAATCTGTCTGTTCAGATATTCTGATTCTTTTTGATTCGGTTTTGGAAGATTGCATGTATCTAGGAATTTATCCATTTCTTCCCAACTGTCTAGTTTGTTGGGATATAGTTGTTCATAATATTTTCTTACAATCCTTCATATTTCTTTGGAGTCAACTAGTTGTTACTTCACCTTTTTCATTTCTGATTTTATTTATTTTGGGTCTGCTCTCTTTTTTTCTTGATGAGTCTGGTTAAAGTTACATCAATCTTGTTTATCTGTTTAAAGAACCAGTTCTTGGTTTCATTGATATTTTATATTATTTTTTTAGACTCATTCTGCTCTGATCTTTATTATTTCCTTCCTTCTACTCACTTTGGGCTTTGTTTGTTGTTCTTTTTCAAGTTCTGTTAAGTGTAAAGTTAGATTATTTAAATTTTTTTGTTTGGTTGGTTCTTGAGATAGGCCTGTAATGACATGAATTTCTCTCTTAGAACAGCTTTTTCTGTCTAAGCATAGATTTTGACATATTTTATTCTCATTTTCATTTGCTTCAAGGTATCTTTTGATTTCTTCCTTGATCTCATTGTTAACCCATTCATTGTTTAGTAACATGTTTTTTAGCCTCTGTGTCTTTCAGGGTTTTTTTTTCTTTCTTCTTAATGATGTCTAGTGTCATACCATTATGATCAGAGAAGATTTTTTATATGATTTCAGTCTTCTTAAATTTATTGTTTTGTGCCCTAAAATGTGGTTTATCCTAGAAAATGTTCTATGTGTACTTGAAAAAAGTATATTCTACTGCTTTGGGGTGAAATGCTCTAAAGATATCTATTAAATACATCTGATTTAGTGTGTCATATAAGACTACCATATCTGTGTTGATTTTCTGTTTTGAAGATTTATTTATTGATATCAATAATGTATTAAAAATCCCCTACTATGATTGTATTGCTGTCAATCTCTCCCTCTATGTCCTTCAGGATTTGTTTTACATATTTAGGTCTTTCCTCCTCTTCCTCCTTTTCCTCCTCCTCCTTCTTCTTCTACTTAAAGCAGGCTCTTGGACATTTCTTGTAATACTGGTTTGGTGTTAACAAACTTTTTTAGCTTTTTCTTGTCTGAGAAGCTCTTTATTTCTCCTTCAATTTTAAATGATAGCCTTTATAGGTAAAGTAGCCTTCTTTGTAGGTTCTTGCTTTTCAATATTTCATGCAAATCTCTTCTAGCCTAAACTGTTTCTGTTCAGAAATCAGCTGACAATTTTATGGGCACTCCCCTGTAGATAACTAACTGTTTTTCTCTTGCTGCTCTTAAGATTCTCTCTTTGTTTCTAAACTTTGTCATTTTAATTATGATGTGCCTTGGTAGGGTTATTTGGATTCATGTTGTGTGAGACTTTGTGCTTCCTGGACTTGCATGTCTCTTTCGTTCACCAGGTTAAGGAAGTTTTTCATTGTTATGTCTTCATATAGGGTTTCAATTCCTTGCTCTCTCTCTTCTTTTTCCAGCACTCCCATGGTGTAAATGTTGGTATGCTTGAAGTTGTCCCAGAGGTTCCTTATACAATCCTCATTTTTTTTTCATTCTTTTTTTCTTTTTACTATTCCGATTGGGTGTTTTCTGCTTTCTTATCTTTCAAATTTCTGATTTGATCCTCTGCTTCATCTACTACACTGTTGATTCCCTGTAATATATTCTTCATTTCTGATTGGTTCTTTTTTATGTTTTCTAGTTTCATATTTATGTTACCTACCTCTGCTGAAGTTCTCAATACATTAATCTACTCTTCATTAAGTTCATTAAGTATCCTTATAACCAGTGTTTAGAGCTCTGCATCAACTAGATTGCTTGTCTACATTATTTTCAGTTCTTTTTCTGAAATGTTATTCTATTCTTTCATTTGAAACATGCTTCTTTGTTTTCTCATTTTGGCAACCTCCCTGCATTTGTTTCTATGTATTAGGTAGAACTGCTATATCTCCTGGACTTGGTAGAGGGACTTTATGTAGTAAATGTTTTGTAGGGTTCAGAGGCATAGCATCCCCGTTCCCCTGAGCCGAGCACTCCACTTGTCCTCTTCTCATTCCCATGTGGTCTATGTATAGCCTCCTGTTGTAGTTGAACCTTGATTGCTGTTGACATGTCAGCAGTATAGATTTATCCCCAAGCTGATTGCCTGAAAGGACTGGCTGTGACCACCTGCCACTGGGAAGGATCAGCTATGCCAGGGCCAACCCGTGGAACAGGACTTACTTCTGCAGGGCGCTGGTGCCTGCTGAATCAGCCCCTTGATGACATCTCTTGTGGAAGTGGTTGGTTGATTCTTAAACAATATTTGAAGCTGTTAATGGGTGCGCTACTCTGGGGATTCCTAGAGGTCTAGGCCAAGGTCAGCTGCCACCTTTGTGTTCCTGGGGTCTACCTGGCATGAGCTACAAAGGGATCTGCAGAGAGCTGCTACTTGTGCTGGGCTTGGAGGTTCCCAGGAAGGGTCAGTTCTCAAACCAAGGCCAGATGCTGCTAGTGACAGGCCTGGGGCCACTTAGTGAGAGATATAGGAACACCAAGGCCTGATGCTTCTTGTTTGAGAGAGTTTAGGAAAGTCTGAAACATGAGCCAAGACAAGCCGTTTATAGGGAACAGCCACTGAAAACAGCTTGGGTTGGGCTATAAGCTGGTGGGGTGGCATCTCAAGGAATCACTAGACTTGGGCAAACGGTGTGAGCCCAGTTATGTAGACTCAGATATGGAGCCTGCCTGCCTGATGGTTCTTTGGGATGGGGATTGGGGGCTCAGAAAAAGAACAATGGCCTCTGCCAACACTTCTGTCTGGGAGAAAGTTGTTCCTCCAGCTCACACCCTGATGCCAGACAATTCACTTCCTACCCATATGTCCCTAATACCTTTTGAACAATGCCTCAGTGCTGGGGCTAAGAATAGTTGAATCAGAATAAGTCTGTGTACAGGCACTTTGAAAGGAATGCCTGGAACTCCAGAAGCCCTCCACATCACTCAGCAATAATTTCTACTGGTTTTTACAGCCAGAGTTTTGGGGACTTTTCTTCCTGGTACTGGAACCTTGGGCTGGGATCCTGGTGTGGGGCTGGGTCCCCTCGTTGCTCAAGGTGGACCTCTGCCACCAAGATATCTCTCCCTATTTTTATCTACCATACATGAGTGTGGGACCAGCCCTTTCTGCATCTCCACTTTTCCTACCAGTTTCAATGTGGCTTCTGTTGTAGGACTTCTGTTCAGCTAGATTTTAGATGGTTCTAAGTGATGGTTATTCTGTAGTTTAGTAATTTTGATGTAGTTGTGGGAGGATGCAAGTACCACCTTTACCTATACCGTGTTCTTGACCAGAAGCCCCCCTACTATTTTTTTTTTTTTTTAATCCTCACCCGAGGATATTTTTACATTTTTTTTTTTTTACAGATAGAATGGGAGGGAGAGAGAGGAAGGGAGAGAGAGTGAGAAACATCGACGTGAAGGGACACATCGAGTGGCTGCCACCCGCATGACCAACCAGGGCCGGGGACAAACTGCAACCGAAGTACGTGCCCTAGCGGGAACCGAACCGGGGTCTCTCCGGACCGCAGGCCGACGCTCTAACTGCTGAGCCAAACTGGCCAGGGCCCCCCTACTATTTTTAATAGACCACAGTTCTTTCAAATGTTCCCTTTCACGTTACTGTTTGGCTTTTGCCATTGAGTAAAAATTACTTTCTCCTTACTACATCATTTTTTTCATCCTTACTTGCAGAGCACGTGAAATTTACCTCAAAACCCCATAATCTTCCTATTTTTCTGCGGTCTGTCATTCTCTAAGTCTGTGATTTTCTTATTCACTGAACCCAGACTCCACGGTTGATCACTTGAGCACATTTCACTAACGTTTATAACTACATTGTGCTCATGATTTGCCAATTGTCTGCATGGAACATTTGCCTTCTGGATAAGTTGTACAATTTGTCTTTTTACTCTTACAGTGGAACACACACCCCTAGATTAAAGCATAAAACTTAGTGGATGAAACCACATATTAATGATTTCTAATCTCAACTGACAATACAATGCCAGACACACATGCTTTTATTTTTTTCCTTAAATGTTTGCTTAATTTGCTTTCCTTAGACTGTGTTACAATTCCAAAAAGACAGTGCTCCTCTCAAATCTTAAATCGAATCTCCACCTCTTTTGATCTGGAAAGTATTTGTATGACAGTTCATCAAGAAAATTTAGACCATTTGAAAAATGAACTACATTAATCCAGCCATCACGTTATTTACTTTTTCTTCTTTACCTCCTATTTGTTCAAGGTGTTTTTCTTCCTCTACAAGATCAGAGCTTTTATATTTTCTCTTTATTCCATCCCATTCTGTTTTCTTCGGATTCTTGATTCATTAGATATTCTTTGCCCCTCCTTCCTTCCTTCCTTTATTTATTTATTTATTATCCTTACCTGAGGACATTTTTGCATTTATCTTCAGATAGAGTTGGGGGGAAAGGGGGGAAGAGAGAGAGAAACATCAATGTGAGAGAGACACAATGAGTGTTTGCCACTCACATGACCCCAACCAGGGCCGGGGACAAACTGCAACCAAGGTACATGCCCTTAGCGGGAACCAAACCTGGGACTCTCTGGTCCCCAAGCCGACACTCTAACCACTGAGCAAAACTGGCCAGAGTGAAATTTTTATTTTTAGTAAACTTTTATTTCTGAATAATTTTAGATTTACTGAAAAAGTGTGAAGCTAATACAGAGAGTTCCCATATACCCCACACCAATTTTTCTTTATATTAATACCTTACATTAGTATGGTACATTTGCCACAGTTAATGAATCAATATTGATATATTACTATTAATTAAAATCTATAGTTTATTTAGATTTCCTAGATTTTAAATCTTATGTTCGTTTTTGTTCCACAACTCCATTCACAACACCACATAACATTTGGTCATTATTTCTTCATAACGTTCTCTGGTTGCCATAGTTTCTCAAGCTTTCTCAACATTGTTGGTTTGAGACTTTGTTACTTTCTGGCACTGCAAGGTTAGGTTCTAGGTTTATTTCATGCTAGGTTTTTTGTAGATACCATTTTCAAGCTGAGAAACTTCCACTTCATTCCTAGTTGTCTGCATTTTTAAATATGAATGTGTTATGTGTTATCGAGTGCTTTTTCAATTGATATAATCATATGATTTTTCTTCTATAGCCTCTTGAGATGGTAAATTACATTGATTGATTTTCAAATGTTGAACCAATCTTATATACTTGGAATAAATTCTAATTGGTCATGATATATATATTTTTTTACATTATTAGATTCAATTTGCCAATCTTTTGTTGAAAATTTAAATCTATGTTAATGAGAAATGTTGCTCTATTTTATTGGTTAGCTTAGCTAGAGGCATATCAGGGATATGTAAAAATATTTTTAAGTATTCTGTTTTAAAAAATCTTTTTAAAGAATCAGTTTCTGGTTCTTGCTTTGGGCTTAAATGGTTCTTCTTCCTCTAGTTTCCTAAGGTGGAAGATAACATTATTGAATTTTAATATTCTTTTAAAAATATGTAATGCCATTAATTTTTCTCTAAGCATTATTGTGTCTACATTCCACAAATTTTGATGTCTTGTTTTCATTCTTATTTAGTTCAAAATATCATTAAATTTCTCTTAAGACTACCTCTTTGATTCATGGGTTATTTAGAAATATACTTTTAAAATATTTAGATATTTAGGGTTTTTCACCTATCTTCCTGTTATTGATTTCGAGTTTAATTCCATTATAGTATGAAAACATACTTTCTATAATCTTCTATTTTATTAAGTTGATTAAGGAGTGCTGTGTCCTAGAATATGGTCTATATTGGTGAATGTTCCATGTGACCTTGGAAAGAGTGTGTTTTCTGCTGTTTTTGGATGGAGTCATATAAATGTCAATTGGATCAAGCCATTGATAAGACTGTTCAGGACATCCATCCATCCTTTTATTTGAAAGAAGAGAGTTAAAGTCTTCAAATATAATGGCAGACTTGTTTATTTCTCTTTACAATTCTTATTAGGTGCACACAAGTTTAAAATGGCTATGTCTTCTTGAAAAATTGACACTTTTATCACTTTATAATCTCTCTCTTTATCTCTTATCATCTCCTTTGTTCTGAAGTCTGCTTTATCTGCATTTAATATAGCTACTACAGCTTCCTTTTGATTGGTGTTGGCATATTGTATCTTTCTTCTTTCCTTCATAGTTAACCTAAGTCTTTCTTTATTTAGAGTCAGGGGATCTTTTTCTTTTTAATCCATTCTGACAGATGTTGTCTTGTGATTGGTATATTTAGACCATTCACATTTAAAATCATTAGTACAGTTGAATTAATATCTACCATGTTTGTGCCATTTTTCTATATGTTGCATTTGTTCTTTGCTGCTGCTTTTTTTCTGTTTGTCTCCTCTGCTTAATTGAGCATTATATATGATCCCATTTTATCTCCTTTCTTATGATATCAAATACTTCTTTAAAAACTTAGTGATTGTCCAGAGTTTACAATCTAGGATTTTATTTAAGTCTACCTTCAAATAACACCACACTGTTGTACGAGTAGTACCAGTATCTTTTAACAGACTCTTCAAAATTCCTCATTCCCATCCATTCTGACATTCATCTCACTTATCCACGTGCTATAATCACTCAGTGTGATTCTACTTGTAATTAAATATTATCTTTCAGTTCAATTCAGAATAAGAAAAATAGATTATTTATTTTGCCTTCATTTACCCCTTTCTGATTCTCTTTGTCATTTATGTAGATCAAAGTTTCTTACCTAAATCATTTCCTTTTGCCTAAAGAATTTTGCTTTGTGTTCAATGTTATGTCTCCACAAAGGCTATTACAGGAACTAGCACTTTGTTAGTGCTCAATAATTATTTTGTGACTACTGAGAAAATCTGTTAAATGAGAAAAATATGTTACCAAATCATGTTATTTTCTATTTACAGCTATCATTATCTGTCTAGCCCTGACAGACTGTAATTTCTACAAATATAGGGACCACGTACTTGTATGTCTAAATCAGTATCAAGTGTAGTATCTGACACTACTTAATAAACATCTGTTGAATTGAATTGTTACTGCAATAGAAATATTAAAAATGTATGTATTAAACAAGCTTCTTAATAACATATATACTTTTCATTCTTATTATTACATTAATATATCATCAATGCCATTTAATTTGCTGAATGGTCCTCATGGAAAAGAAGAGCTTGAGATACTTGTCTCCAGTTGCAGGCTTGGACTGGAAACTAACAGTGAACATGACTAGTAATAATTCTTTCCTATTTCCCATTACTTGTAATTTTATGAATAGTTTCACACACATTATCTCATTGAGGTCCCACGAGAGCCATTTGCTTTTTCTCTATCTTATAAGCATGCTTTATTTGGTGATATACTTCTTTCCTTCTATATGTTTGAGTCTCCATTGCCACATGAAAAAATAATGATAATAAAATTGTAACTGCATAGGAGTGATGTGATGTCAGAGCATCTAGGGCATTCTTTATACAGCAGGGGAGCATTATTAGCCCCATATAAGTTATTCCTCAAACCATTAGAAATGATATGTATAATTACTGCTATACTTTTAAAATACTTAAATTTAAAATTACAATTGGATCATAGAATTTTGATAAAAAGTTGTTATCAGTTAGGTGAGAATGTTGCATGGGATTTGCTATCCCTGCGTAGCTTCTCTCTCTCTTTCTTCTCTAAGGCATCATACATAAACAAATTTAATAATCCATGATTTAAATAAGTGCCTATAAATCTAGTATTAAAGTATATTTTGTAGCAATTTTTAATTAATGACCTAGAAATAACAATTGCCTTTTGCTGGAGAAATTTACCTTCTTCTCAAAATAAACAATTGGTATGAAAGGACACTGATTTAAAAAAAAAAAAAAAAAAAAAAACCCTAGTAATTCAGTAGTCATTGCACGTCAGTCTCAAAGATTGAAGATTGTGCTTCTGTGGATAGCAGGGTATCTGTGGTGGTACCCTAGATCCTTTCAAACTTTGGCTGAGTTAATCACCTTTCTGAAGTACAAACAAGCAAAGGGTTCTTTACTTTGTTACAGCCATGAAGCATATGAATGATGCTTCAGTATTGAAAGTAGTGAATCCTGATAATAGTCAGAAATAACCCCAAAATTAAGCAGATTTCAAAAGGTAACTAATCCTATGGTCAATATCCTTCTAATATGTTAACTTGAAGAGAAGAAGAAAAATAAACCTTGAGTCAACCCTAGAGATGATTGCAAATAAGGAGATTACATACTCAAGACTAGGAAGTTAAAAACAGAAAAAATTGCAGATGGATCTTGAGAGTTTAAGATGTAAAAGAAAATCAAGTGAATGAGATTTAATTTAGATAGACAAAATGCCTTTATTTAAGACGAATAATGCCAGTGGGATTTATAAATCAAGTGAATACCAATTAGAAGCCAAATAGAAGAGAAAAAACACAGAAAAGTAGGGCTTTATATCAAAGGCTATCACCGAAGATTTATATTTTGAAAAAAATTCGTTTTGCTGAATAACCAAGTAGAAAATTTTGAAATGGGATTTTATTCTTTATACAAAAAGTGAAACATTCATATTTGAAACAAGTACACTGACCTAATATATTCACTCAGAACCTAGAATAATTCAGCTTAGTTCAATAGATATGCATTACGGGCTTACTGTGTGTCAGGCATTGGGCTAGACATAAGTGTTAAAAGATTAATAAAGTATGATAGAAATTAGATCAGTAGTTGTCAGGGGATGAGGAGCAAGTGGCGAGGTGGAATTATAAAGAGGCATGAGCAAACTTTTGGAGGTAATAGATATGTTATTCTCTCTTAACTGTTGTGATGATTTCATGGGTCATTCATGTGTCAAAACTTACTGAATTGGATATTTTAAATGTGCAATTAATTGTTGCCAAGTATTCGTAAGTAAAGCTGTTGATGTTTAAAATATATTTTAAGATAGCTAAGTATAAGACTTTTAAAACAAATATATGCAAACTTTATTATGCATTAACAATTATTTAGTTGGAAAAAAATATCTCCTGAATTTAGTGCCATATGGAAAACCTAAAAATATATATCATTTGAAGAGAATTTTAATACGCTGTGTATGGTTACAAAAGAAAAAAAAACAATCACTGACTTCAGATATTTTATAACTTAGAGAA
The DNA here is from genome assembly GCF_014108415.1 of Molossus molossus. Taxonomy (NCBI): domain Eukaryota; kingdom Metazoa; phylum Chordata; class Mammalia; order Chiroptera; family Molossidae; genus Molossus; species Molossus molossus. The sequence continues at coordinate 97,881,615 of NW_023425344.1, read as the reverse complement.
AGACATACATGTATGTAAACACAGACCCTCAAACACAAACACAGAAAAGACACACTATCAGCTACATCTAATGGCCATTTGAAAACATACTTAGCATGATTTTTCATAAAACATATGAATAGTTGATTTAATTATTTTTATTTAAATGTTCTAAAATTCAAATAGACATACAAGTCACACCAGCTTCTGTCTACTTGTATCTCCTTTTACTTAGGTGACATTCATATATTTTTAGAATTACGATGTGATGGTCATTCGATTTGTCAATCTGACTAAGCTACGATCCTTAGGAAATAAATTGCACACTAATCTGGGTGTCCTGTGAAGATATTTTGTAAATGCAGTTCATGTTTATGATCAATTGACTTTAGGTGAGTCAGATTATTCTCACTAATCTCATAGGCTGATTAAATCTGCTGAAAGCTGTGAGAGCTGTACTGAGGCACCGGTGAAGAGTGGGTTCCACCTGTGGCAGAGCTGCATCCGTGCCTGCAGTTCCAGCTCATCCCTCTTGACTGGCTGCCCTGTGAATTTTGGACTTGCCTAACCAACCCCCACATTGTCACAAAATAATTTCTTGCAATAAATCTCTTTTTCTTTCTTATTTATTTATATATTTTTTCCTTTTTTGTTGAATTTATTGGGGTGACACAGGTTAACAAAATTATATAGGTTTCAGGTGCACAATTCTGCAAAATATTATCTGTGTTGTGTGTTCACTACTCCAAGCCAAGTCTCTGTCCATCACCATTTATCCCTCCAGTACCCTCCTCCGCCACCCTCCATACCCTCTTCCCCACTACCCACCCTCACCCCAGCACTGTTTTCCATGTCCAGGAGTTTTTTCTCTTTCTAAAGAAAAAAAAACAAAACACTATTTTTATTGTGGTCAAGGTGACATACTGTAAATTTACCATTTTAACTCCTTTCAGTGTAAAATTTAGTGCTGTTAAGTACATTCATGTTGTTGTGCCTCCATCACCATCATTCTTCCCAGAACATTTTCATGATGCCAAGCAAAACTCCACCTCCAGCCTTGGCTGGTTTAGCTCAGCAGTTAGAGCATCGGCCTGTGGTCCAGAGAGACCAGGGTTCGGTTCCAGCTAAGTGCACGTGCCTCGGTTGCAGTGTGTCCCCCCTCTTTGGGTTGTGTGGGTGGCAGCCACTTGATGTGTCCCTTTTGCATCGATGTCTCTCTCTCTCTCTCTCTCTCTCTCTCTCTCTCTCTCTCTCTCTCCCTCTCTCTCTCTCCCTCCCTCCCTCCCTCCCTCCCTCCCTTCCTCCTACTCTATCTGGACAAAAAATGGAAAATGTCCTCAGGTGAGGATTAAAAAAAAAAAACAACACGCCACCTCCATTAAACTGTATTCCCCACTCCCCACCCCAACCCCTGCTAACCTCTGTCCTGCATTCTGTCTCGATGAGTTTCACTATTTGAGGTATTGCCTATAAGTGTGATTATACAATATTTGTCCTTTGTTGTCTGGCTTATTTCACTTTAGCACAAGGTAGTAAATCTCTCAATATATATTTCCTACTGGTTCCCCTTCTCTGATGGAACTACTATATTGTATATGACATAACTATGTATATGTATATAACTATACCTGTAAATAAAATAATTTATTTAAAGCACAGCTTTTCCTACCATCTCATGACACTCATTCTAGATGGAATCAACAGCTTCTTCTTTGCTTCTATATGTTCCTTATGTATTGTCTGTTACAGCAGTTGTTGGTTTACATTCTTTTTTTTTTATTTCTTTTTTATTAATTTATTTTTGTTACAGATGTTTCTCCTTCCCCCTCCCGCACAGACACTTTCCTCCCTACCCCCCACCCCTAGGCATTGTTGTCTCTGTCCATTGGTTACACATACATGCATGTAAATTCTTTGGTTTATCTCCCCCCCCCCCCCCGCCCCTTTCCTCTGAGGTTTGTCACCCTGAACCATACTCCTTTCTATGTCTCTGGGTCTGTTTTGTTCATCATTCTTCTTCCACATTTAGTTGTGGGCTTTTTCATCTAATTTATCCCTATTGTCCCAGCATCTAAAATTTTTTATTGAAAATTAATTAATTCAAATTTATGTATTAAATATCTTTTCTCTCATGGGGAATTTAAATTTTACTTTTTCTCAAAGGCAACTACATTTTTATATAGTCCCTAAGATAATTATTTGTCCCTCTTTTGTAACAATCATAATTTAAATTTAAAAACATCAATTAAAATTCAAATTATCTATGCTACTTGGCTACAGTTACTTAACAATTGGGAGCTGAAGCACATAGTGTTCTCAAAACACCTGTGTTAGCATTCACTCCAAAAATACACACAACCCACACACTGCCAAGGACTTGCCACAACATAAATTCTAAAACATTCCTGTACTGCTTCCAGGTCACTATGTAATTCTTACTTTCTTAATGGTAAACTTTGCCTTTGAACTTTGCCACAACAATGCAATCTGAAGTCTTCAAAAACATTGAGACAGTGGTTGTGAAAACTGGGAATAGCCCAGAGGCATTTTGTATCACCAAATAAACATGCTTCTTACTGGCCTTTTTATTCAACCTTTGTGAGATGGCAAATAAGACACAACAGTAGCTTCAGCTGCTGGAGCTGTAACTGCCCATCAGTACATGTTTGTGCTCCTTAGTCTGATCATAGTTGAAATACTTCAGTTTGTTTGTTGCTTTAAACTAGAAAACCTTTGACATAGAACATAGGCCCTCTTACTTGTTAGGTTAATGCCTAGAAAATGCGAGGTGGGAAGTTTTATTTGTAATGGATTTGCCTTTCTATTCCTCACTTAAGAACTAATAATGAGAAAAATCGAAGTCTTTATTTCATGCCACTGAAAAAGGAAACAACATCAGTGTTAACCTTTTATACTTTATTTCAGTTCTCTTTCACTCAGGGCCAGTTCTTCCCAAGTATGTGTGTGCGTGTGTGTGCTCAATTTAGACACTTTTACAAATTCTCTGATGTAAGGAAACAGCCACATGGAAATCAATAGGTGTTTTCTACATTGTATTTCAAAAAGTAAAAATCCAGCAGTTTATTTCTTACAGAGCTTATCTAAGAAAAGTTGGCCAGATCTCTCCTTGTCATCAGTGTCACATCTGAAAATCCCTCCATTACTGTAGCTGCCATCCCAGCTCTGAGCAGAAAGAAATACCCAAAGAGTAGCAAGCACTACGTATCTCAAAAGGACAGCCAAGATTGTTACATTTTTCTCGGTTGTCTTTCAAAACCATTTACAATTTTATTTATTAAAACTCATCCTAACACACCACTGAAAAATGGTATCATTTTCACTTGTTTCTGTCAGAGTAATAACAGTTGTTCCATGGAGACTCTGCTGGTTTCTACACTGTTTTTCATCTACAAGGGTCTACAAATAACTTAGGTTAATATTTTAATTTTATTGTTTTGTATAACAATAGGGATGTATTTTAGTTAACATCAGGAAAAGACTCATAGAGATCTATAATTTATAGTAGTGCAGTGAAGGCCTGGGGTGGGGTGCTGGTTGAGTAGGGAGCAGAGGGGGGGAAATGGGGATATTTTACTACTGTGAACAATAAATAATAAATTTTTAAAAATTGAATTTGAATGAAAAAATAAAAATAAAGTCAGCGATGTTGTGAATGACCAAGTCCCCATCTTCCTGAGTGCTGTGTAATTCTTATGGTTCCCAGAAATGATCATTGTGCATCCTGAGTGTCCCAATGTTTATGTTCTGATTTATGAGGCAAAAAGTGAAATTATTATTTTTACTGTAAAGGATGTGCATTGAACTGAGAAAACTTAAAGCTATCTGGATACTATGCCAGCCAACCAACCAAGAATCCAGGACAAGTGGGCATCACCTTAATGAGTTACTTATGAGTGGACAGGGTCATTATATTCACTGGTGAACTGAAGAAAGAGAACATAAGAGCTCTGTCTTCTGGCTTTATCAGTTCAAGTCAGAAAGCCATATATCAACAGTCAAGGGTGCTTTCAAATATTTCACTATCAAAGAATGACTTTGGAGCACAGAGTAAATTGACTTGATACAAAATCCTATCAGTAACCTTCTATTTAAATGGGTCTCACTATGATAGCAAGGACAACAAATATCAACAATTTGCCCTTTCCACTATCATTTCTTTGTATTTTTTATATTTCTCTTCTTTGGTCTTTCTCCCCTTTGCCCAAGCGATTTGGCAGCGCATGTGCACTTTTTCTTCGCTCTTTATCGCGCAGTCATTGCGATAAACACATACCGAGTATCTCCAGTGGACGTAACGCTTTACTGAACACTACAGACACATAACTCAAAGTAGAGAGGATTTCACCCTTGACTTCGAGGAACTTAGCTATAACTAAAGATTCCAGATAAAAAGCATTAATAAAAGCTGAAGCCACAGGATATATTCCAAACACAGATTAGCTTCATGCTGGCATGCCTGGTGGTCAGAGCACCATGCTGGACAAATAATTGTAAGAACTCTAAATGGAAAGAGGAACTCCCCTCCACTAGATAAGTTGTTATTCTCCTGCACTTATTATGTAACAGATGTTGAACTTGATTCTGTAAAATATGCGAAGAAGAGAAGCCCTCCATAAGCTTATCGACAAACTGATTCACATCTATTAGTCCTGAATTTCCTACCACTTATAAACCCTTGGTAACTAGGCATCACCACAGGTATTACTATGGACCAGTGACTAGCAGTATGCTGAACACATAGAAGGTGTGCAGTCAGGGTGTAGGGAAGAACTTGATATACTGAATGAAATTTGAATGACCATTCATTATTCCTAATGTTTCACTTGTCATAAATTTAGCTCAGCCTGTTCTATAGGAAAACGTGTGTGCGTGCACGCGCGCCCGCACGCACACACACATACACACCATGTTCACCGATGTACTTAAAAATAAATTTCATATATTTGAAGAAAGTAAGAAGTTAGGTATTTATAATGTAGGTCATATATAATTCATTTGGAGAAGAGTCCACTGACAATGTGAGTTGTGAGCAATAGTTTTAAATGATGGATTGACCACAGGTTTCTAGAGAGGATGAGGGAAACAGTTCCAGGTACTTCTTCATTTCCTTCTTTATCTGTGGAGTTTTTCAATCAACCTAATCTAGCAGAACATTTCTCCCAGCTACTGAGATGTATTTGCAGCAAACAACTTTCCCCTCACTTAAAGAAATAGGTTTAACTCTTTCATTCCTAGAACTCTATAGTTCAGGGGGAAAGTGAGTTTTCCATAAGATATTTAAAGGAGGAAAGAGAGATGAATCTATGTGGAACATTAGATGAAGGAGTGAAAAATTGCATCTGCCACGTAAGTCCTACTACATATATTTCTCCATGAAAAACTGGAAATTTCATTCGAAAATGGTACTTGCAAAGTCAGCAGCAGTTCTTAGTGTCTCTCCTGCTGCTGACATCATGTTTTTCACCCCAGTAGTGATGGATAATTTGGACCCGTTCTCCTTTCCATTCAGTGCTGCTCCTTTCCTTATTGCATTTCTCCTCCTGCTCTTCCCACATGAGAAGTGACTGCATTACTTGGGGAATAGGATGAATCACTTCAACAAGAAATTCATGGCATCTGGTTAAGGCTCTTTCTATCATATAAATTAAGCCTGAATGACAGCTTGGTCAAAAATTTCCTTTGAAACTGGTCCCTGGGTGGCAGGTAGAATCAAATATTATCATTTTATTGGCAGGAGGCTTTTCCCAGCTAGCTGATGTCTCTAACCTTTATTAGAGAGAAGTGGGTCACTTCTACAACCCCTGGAAATAGCTGATGAGATGAAGAGAGAGAGCTGGGTGAGGAAAATGCAGCGGTGCATTTACTAACTATGCTGAGATGAGAAAGGCTGACAGAAAATGACTACTAGTAACACTGAATGACAGTGCAAAACATACTTATGGCTATGAAATAATATCCCCAAAAATGAGCCAAGTAAAGTTTAGCCATTCAATCAATTGAGTCAGACTGGCAAAGATTTTCCCAGCAAAAAAATTCTCCAATGGAATAAAGAGAGCCTAGACAAAAGATATTTTGTACCTCTGAGTTTTGTGATTTTTTAATTTTATTTTACTAAATTTGAAGGTCCCCCCCCCCCCCTTAAATCTGTCTCTTGGAAAAGATAGAATCTAAATGACCAAGATTTAACTTCCTGAAATACCTTTGTTTTATTTACCTTGTGATTCTTAGACATATTATTTGTGGTCACAATGATTACTCCTCTGTCAGGAAATTCAATATATTTCACAGAGAAGCCCGCAAAGGAACAAAAACATCAAACAAGGGAAGATTCTCCAACATTCCACATGATGGCAGAAGATCTTTTCCTTATTAAGTAGTCAAAGCTTACAGTTCTGTATTATTCTATTAAATATAGCAAGATAAGCAATCTCCCATATTCTCTAAGCCATTTTAGAGTAATTTGTTCTCAGGACAAACCAGAAGGGACAATGTGTTTTCCTGTGTGAAAAACAAACAACCCGGGGGAAAATACCAAAGCCATCTTCCTAAAGTTTTCCGAAGTAGTGTTGAGATAACAAGAAGTGCCTTTCAAAATCACACGTAAAATGGGATCTTTTAGACTATGTTTCCCAAATGTCACTGATTATTTTTGTCTGTTTATGTTGTTAATCACAGTAGACAGGTCCTGCGAATACACTTATGTAACAGGCTGCTTTGTATAATCCCCTTCCAGATGGAAAGCTTATTCGAGGCTGAACTTGTTTTCAGAGTCTCTTATTCTGATTGGCAGTGTGGCTCTTGACCACTTAGAAACTCAAGAAAACAGTGGGCCTCTTGCCCCAAAACTAAGTATCTAGGCAGAACTAACCAACGATTCAGTCAGCCCTATAAGGTAGTAGTATTTCCTTCCTTACGGAGAAAATTTGAAGACATGGGCTATAAAGCTAATTTCTCTACAATTTATAAAGACAACACCCCACTCTCTTGTCTGATGGTTGCCTCGTATATTATCTCCTCACTTTGTTTTTGTTTTTTGTTTGTTTGTTTTTAGTGACAATGATGGGGAAATAAAGACTTCTGTTTCATTAGCTCTCTACCTCTCTTGACTTCTTAAATTTAAATTATGAGCTGTTCTCATATTTTGTACTAATGGATGTAAGCAATATCTACTACTCAAAGTACAGATTATTACAAAAGTAATGTGCACATCTTCCTTACCTACCTAAGTATGATAGTCATGAAACAGTAAATGAGCACATCTTAGCCAGGAAATGATTTACACTAATGCCTTCATTTAACTATGGGAAGAAACCAGCCCACGAAAATAATAATATCTTCCATTTTTACATTGTCTTTTTGTAACTGAGGATTTAACTTTTTTCTAAGATCATAGAGCTAGTATTTGAAAGAGCAGGAAATGAAATAAGTTTTAGCTCCTAATCCTGCTATGTCAGTTGAAAAGAATAAAAATCGTGACTGTAGATAACATATCTAAATGATAATTTTAGTTTTACAAGAACACTTGGTCAAGTTTATCATCAGAGGCACTCACACTGGAGATCACATACCCAACAGCCAACTTGTTCTCTCATGGCAAGATCACTTACAGATCTCAACTGTCAGGACCATGGAGACCAACAACCTTCCCTGAAGGATGGGTTCATCCTGAGTGTCTCTCACTGGCCGGGTCAGTGCTCTTTTTCTCCCTCTTAAGACTCTCCAGGATATGTTTATTACCTGGATTGTGGTCATGGTAACGCAAGTATATACATTTGTTTCAACTCACCAAATTATACACATTATATATTAATTATATATACATACCTCAATAAAGCTGGGAAAAAAATCTTTATCACTTTTAATTTAATTTTTCATTATTTTATTAAATAATACATAGAGCCCTGGCCGGTTTGGCTCAGCGGTTGGAGCGGCAGCCTGCGGACCAGAGAGTCCTGGGTTCGGTTCCCGCTAGGGCCTAGCAGCTAGGGGCATGTACAAAATAAATAAAATAAAGCCCTGGCCAGTTTGGCTCAGTGGTTAGGCGTTGGCCTGTAGTCCCACGAGACCTGGGTTTGGTTCCCGGTTCCCGCTAAGGGCACGTACTTCAGTTGCAGTTTGTCCCCGGCCCTGGTTGGGTTGTACAGGTGGCAGCCACTCAGTGTGTCCCTTCATGTCGATGTTTCTCTCTCTCTCTCTTCCTCTATCTCCCTCCCACTCTATCTGAACAAAAAAATAGAAAAATGTCCTCAGGTGAAGATAAAAATAAATAAAATGAAATATAGAAAAATTTGAAAACCGTAGATGAATTAAAACAATACAAAAGAAAGACCACACAAAGTTTCTGATATGAGACCAGTCACGATGCATAACTATATACAGAGAGTTGCTCTCTGCTAGAATATTTGTTTGACATCCTGTCAGCCTCATGGAAATGTCAATCTCATTGTCAATCTTAGTGAAATGACATGAAAGCATGAAACCAATCTCAGTGGGCCCTCCAGTAACTGCTCAGGGACCCTACATTATTGCAGAAGTGACCATTTCCAACACTTCACTTCAAAAAAGAATTCATGGCATCATCTTACCTTCTGATTAACAGAAAGCTCTGAAAAAACAATACCCAGTGACTATATGAGAACAAGACTCTGAATAATTAGTTGGTAAGTGATTATTTCCTAATAGAAAACATTAGTTTATTAGACTCAACTACTATGCTGATCTATTTTAATTCTGTACTAATAAATATTAGCATAATTACTTATATGGAGACAGCATAACTAATACTATTATTTATATCAACAGATCTGAATAGTATTAACATTTAAGAAAAGACACCTTTCCTGTCTTTTCCTAAAAGCAGTAAAAATGCCAGAAGAGAATCATCCTTTTTGTGAATTTATACATAAAAAGTAAAGTTCAAAATTCATACAAGTTGAACAAGCCATATCTTTCTAAATATATTTTGGTTTCATTAACTGATTAAGTCCCATTCTATGGTATTTCTTATATACTCCTAGACTTTTAAAACTAGAGATCCTTTAAAGACCAGTTACTAATCCAACTAGGATTTTCTGTTGAGTAAAATATAACCAGCATCACTGAGACTTGCTCAGGTTCTCACAAAATGTTAATGGTGGAACCAAAGCTAAAATGCAACTTTTCTGACCACCCTCAAATTGTTTTATCACTGAGTTATTTCATACACACTTCCAAATTTATACCTAGGGATTGCTTGTCAAGATATCACATTGGCATATTAGAATTATAGAAGTAAGAAAATGTTATAGCTAGTCAAGAAATTGTTGCAAAAACAAAAGAAACACCAATCCAAAGTATCACCAGAACACAGGTTTCTATCTGCAACATTAAGATGTGAATATTTCTTCCAGACACTAATTCTCAAGGAAAGAAATTACAGGGCAGGCCAGGGGAGGGGAGGGGAGGGGAGGGGAGGGGAGGGGAGGGGAGACAAGAAAGAAAAAGAGAGTATATTGAAATTTTTCTTTCATTGGTTGATGAGAAATGTGAAATTTAGCCCTGGCTGGTTTGGCTCAGAGATTGGAGCATTGGCCCGCAAACCAGAGAGTTCTGGGTTTGGTTCCCGCTGAGGGCGCGTACCTCGGTTGCGATTTGTCCCTGGCCTCAGTTGGGGTCGTGCGGGTGGCAACCACTCAGTATGTCTCTCACATCGATGTTTCTCTTTCTTCCTTCCTCTCTCCTTCCTGCTCGATCTGAAGATGAATGCAAGTGTCCTCAGGTGAGGATAAAAAAAAAAAAAAAAAGAAATGTAAACTTTATGCATAAAAATATGGGAGACTGTTTATCTGTTGTTATCTCTGAGATTATAGAATTTAATGTAAGATTGGATGACTTTGCATGTTTAATGGGAATTTTTTTAGTTAGGTGGTAAAGAGATATCAGTGGTGTCTAAGGTTCATGTCTCATAGCAGCAAATAATCCTGCATAGATGTCCCATTTTATAGATGAGGACAGTGAATCAGAATGTTTAAGTATTATGCACAGGTCACTCAGGTGGAGGTTAGTAGAGGGAGAGCTACAAGTCTGATATCACAACATTTTGTGTCTGTTTACTTAAACCAGCATATGTATCAATACAAGATGCCCCTCTGATGGGGTCTTTTGGATCGGATTTTAAGTTTGATGTCATAAATATTTTCAATAATTGTATTTTGATTATCTATTTCCTTAATTAAAATCAGAAAGCTATACTAATGCCTTGGTCAATTACAAAATGTTCCTTGTACTTGTCATATTTCTTCTTCTTGTCCACACCACTCAGAAATTGCTTTGTTAATATGAATTTATTATCAGAATACATACTACGGATAAGGGAACCCTGCAGTCCTGAGATCATTTGAATTGTGCATTTTGGCACTTTTCCCAGCTTTGCTGCATTTTTTTAAGGCCCATTGTCTAAAACTACATATTCTGGACATTTTTGTGGTTTGATGCATGGGGGTAATAACTGAATTTTTTTTTAATTCTCTAAACAAATCAGATATTCTTAATTCCAAATTTTCCTAAAAGATAAAGAAGGCAGTTGTTGCTTAATTTTAAGTAATTTTTAAACAGCATTTACAAGAGGATTTATTTATCTTTCCAGAGCATTAGTAAATTTGAAATGAAATTTGTAACAAAACTTACCTGCTTAGCCCTGACCAGTTTGGCTCAGCGATTAGAGCGTCAGCCTACGGACCAAAGAGTCACAGGTTTGATCCCGGTCAAAGGCATATACCTAGGTTGCAGTTTGGTCCCGGGCCCTGGTTGGGTCATGTGGGAAGCATCCAAGGGATGTGTTTCTTTCTCATCGATGTTTCTCTCTTTCTCTCTCTTTCTCTCCCCCACCCCCCCCCAAGATAAGTGGAAAAATATCCTTGGGTGAGGATTAAAACAAATAAATAAAACGTACCTGCTTTGTTTTGTGTGGTTGCATAAAATGAGGTACAAATGTATCTTTCTTGAGAATAGTCACTATCTTTTTTAAGTTTATCTTAGGCTGTTGTTACAAATTTGGGTTGATGTTCCACTGCATTCTCTCTGTTGGCACCTAGATCCTTTTAATGTAATTTAAGAGATCTTGATTGAGCACATACAATGGAAGAGGGGAGAGGAGAGAAGAGAAAGAGAGGGGAGGGGAGGGGAGGAAATGGGAGAGGAGGGGGAAGGGGAAGGAAGGGAAGGGAAATTTAAGACAGGAGATTTTGCTTTTACATGTAGTTGGTATGTTTTCCCTCAATGTATTATGTGACAAATTTCTTTCAAGAAGTTTATCAGTATTTTGGGGTTTTATCTCAAAGTAAAATAATCAGAAGCTATTATCAGCATTGGGTTAGCAGCCTTTGGTAACATCATTTGGGAATATATTTTTCCATGCCATACATTGGAACAAAAATCTTTTGCATGAAGTTAATGATTTCATAAATGCACAGTTCCCTGACTGGTAAGGGACCTTGAAAGCATGCAGAGTGCCTGTCTTTAGGCAAAGAAAGTGATACTATGTTCACATTAATGAGAACACAACTAAGGACTCATGCAAGTGGCTTTTACAAGGTCCTCCAATAACTGTCTTCCAACTCTGTCCTGTCTATATGAATAAAGAGGTAGTCATGTCAGAAAACTATTACTTTAAATGGAAATCAAGAGAAATGTGTTTTCATCATGAAAAGGGGCTTCTGATTTAACTCTCTTGATTTGTAGAATTGAATTCCTGTATGTTAAATAGCATGTCCAAAATTATATAGAATAAGAAATAATACCGAAAAAAAATGGCGGCGGAGTGAACGGAGCTACACAGACCGACTCCCAGAACCAAACTGGAATTACAACTATAACACAGACAAATCGACGGGAAAAAGCAACAGAAAAGCAGCTTGCGAGGACCATACAACGAGGGACACTGACTCGATCCCGGTAGGCTTGCGAAGGCGCGAGACGGGGGCTGGGAGCCCACGGTCGGCAGCTCGGCAGCGGCCTCAGCTGGGAGCGGCGCCCTCGGGTTACACTCCCAGGCGGCTCCACAGCGCAGCCGGGACAGAGGCTGAAACAGCCACAGCCACTCACCTTGGGCTCCGGCAGAGGGAGGGCAGACTGGACTGGAACTGTGTCGGGACACTCGGGATTTGGAGGGTGCTCAGAGCACTTGCTGAGTTGCTGCCACGCAGGACAGTGGCCATCTTACTCCTTCCCAGGGCTCTGGGGAGAGGCAGCAGCCCCTCCCTCGGAGATTCAACCCCACCCTGTGGGCCATTGAAGTGCTAATTGAGGCTCATTAACAAGCAGCATCTGCCCCACCCTCCTGAAAGCCCCTGTGTTCTGAGCACCTGAGGGAGTTTTTCAATCAACTGACAACCCCAAACTCATCAAGTAACCTCGAATGCTAGCCTCCAAGCAAAAAGCTGGAGGATAACAGTACCTTTCCTGGGCTAGCAACTTTAACCAGGAAAGTAAGACTTGACAGTCTTGTTTAACGTGGGGCCTCCCTCGCTCATCTAAACACAAGAGAGGGAGCCACAAACAGCAGAACACCAACACCCAAGGGAAAATATGACAGGCTCCAAAGCCCACAGTGATAGCCAAAATGGTGAAACACAGAAACAGAAGTCAAATGAAAGAGCAAGAGACCTCCACCGAAGATGAGATCAATGTGGAGCAATTAGGCATGTTAACAGAGCTAGAATTCAGAGCCATGATCTTGAGGAAGCTGAACAGCATGAGTAAGGACATAGAGACACTGAAAATAAGCCAATTGGAAATTAAAAACCATCAAGAAGAGATAAAAAATGACATATCAGAAATGAAAAACACATTGGAAGGTTTAAAAAGCAGAGTAGAGGAAACTGAGGGCCGGATCAGTGAATTAGAAGACAGGGTAGAAAAAATCAACCAATCAGTAAAACAAAAGGAAAAAACTATTAAAAAACAGGAAGACAGCTTAAGAGAACTGTGGGACAACTGAAAACGTAATAATATTCGCATCATAGTAATCCCCGAAGAAGAAGAAAATGAGCAAGGGATAGAGAATATATTCAAAAAAATAGTGAGAGAAAACTTCCCTAATTTGGTGAAGGAAGAAGGCATTCAAGTTCAAGAAGCACAGAGAGTCCCAAGTAAGAAGAACCCAAACAGGCCCACACCAAGACACATAGTAATTAAAATGCCACAAATTAAAGACAAAGAGAGGATCCTAAAAGCAGGAAGAGATAAGCAACAGGTTACCTACAAAGGGAACCCCATAAGGCTCTCAGCTGACTTCTCACAAGAAACACTACAGGCCAGAAGGGAATGGCATGAAGTAATCAAAGTCATGAAAAACAAGAATCTCAATCCAAGACTACTCTCTCCAGCAAGGCTATCATTCAAAATAGAAGGTCAAATAAAGAGCTTCCCAGACAAAAAAAAAAAGGCTAAGGGAATACATTAGCACCAAACCAACACTGCAAGAAATGTTAAAAGGACTGCTACAATTAGCAAGAGAAAGAGGAAGAAAAATAGAACCACACTAAACAAAAATGGCAATAAATAAGTACATATCAATAATCACCTTAAATGTAAATGGATTGAATGCTCCCATAAAAAGACACAAAGTAGCTGATTGGATAAGAAAGCATGACTCATCTATATGTTGTTTACAAGAGACCCACCTATCAACAAAAGACTCACATAGGTTGAAAGTGAAGGGATGGAAAAAAATTTTCCAAGCAAATGGAAAGCAAAAAAAAGCTAGGGTAGCAATTCTCATATCTGATAAAATAGATTTCAAAATGAAGACCATAACTAGAGACAAAGACGGCCACTACATCATATTGAAAGGATCTATCTAACAGGAAGATATAACCTTGATAAACATATATGCACCCAATATAGGAGCACCAAAATATATTAAAAATCTTCTGGAGGACTTCCAAGGAAAAATCAACAACAATACAATCATAGCAGGGGACTTGAACACCCCATTGACAACACTGGATAGATCCTCTAGGCAAAAAATTAGCAAGGAAACAGAGACTCTAAATGAAGCACTAGACCAAATGGATTTAATAGATATCTACAGAGAATTACACCCCAAAACTACAGAATACACATTCTTCTCAAGTGCACATGGGACATTTTCAAAGATAGACCACATGATAGGACACAAACTAAATCTCTACAAGTTCAAGAAGATTGAAATCATATCAAGCATCTTCTCAGATCACAATGGCATGAAACTAGAAATCAATTGCAACAAGAACATGCAAAGACATTTCAACACATGGAGGCTAAATAGCATGTTATTAAACAATGAATGGGTCACCGAGGAGATCAAGGAAGAAATTAAAAACTTCCTGGAAACCAATGAAAATGAACACACAACAACACAAAATTTATGGGATGCAGAGAAAGCAGTTCTGAGAGGGAAGTTCATAGCACTACAGGCCTACCTCAAAAAACAAGAAAAATTTCTAAGTGACTGTCTAACCTCACAACTTAAAGAATTCGAAAGCAAACAAAAAGAAAACCCCAGACCAAGTAGAAGGAACGAAATAGTAAAGATCAGAGCAGAAATAAATGACATAGAGACCAAAAAAAAAAAAAAACAATTCAAAGGATCAATGAAACAAAGAGCTGGTTTTTCGAAAAGATAAAGAAGATTGATGGACCCTTAGCTAGACTCACCAAGAAACAAAGAGAGAGAACCCAAATACACAAAATCAGAAATGAAAGAGGAGAAGTAACAACCAACACCACGGAAATACAAAAGATCGTTAACAACTACTATGAACAACTATATGGCAACAAATTCGACAATCTAAGCGAAATGGACAAATTTCTAGAAACACACAGTCTCCCAAAACTGGACCGGGAAGAGATAGAAAACTTGAACAGACCAATAACAACTAAGGAAATTGAAGAGGTAATCAGGACTCACCTAGCAAACAAAAGCCCAGGCCCAGATGGCTTCATGGGGGAGTTTTACCGAACATTCAAAAAAGAACTAACACCGATTCTCCTCAAACTATTTCAAAAAATTCAAGAAGAAGGAAGACTTCCAAACACGTTGTATGAGGCCAGCATCATTGCAATTCCAAAACCAGAAAAAGACACTACAAAGAAAGAACACTACAGGCCAATATCCCTGATGAACATAGACGCCAAAATCCTGAACAAAATATTAGCAAATCGGATCCAGAAATACATCAAAAAAATTATTTACCATGACCAAGTGGGATTCATTCCAGGGATGCAAGGCTGGTACAATATTCGCAAATCAATAAATGTGATACACCACATAAATAAGATGAAGAATAAAAACCACATGATCATATCAATAGATGCTGAAAAGGCATTTGACAAAATCCAGCATCCATTTCTGATAAAAACGCTCAGCAATGTGGGAATAGAGGGATCATATCTCAACATAATAAAGGCCATATATGAAAGACCTACAGCCAACATCATACTCAGTGTACAGAACCTAAAAATATTTCCTTTAGAACAGGAACAAGACAGGGATGTCCATTTTTGCCACTCTTATTTAACATTGTACTGGAAGTCTTAGCAACAGCAACCAGACATGAAGAAAAAATAAAAGGGATTCAAATTGGAAAGGAGGAAGTGAAACTCTCATTATTTGCAGATGACATGGTTTATACATAGAAAACCCTAAAGACTCCATCAAAAATCTACTAGACTTAATAAATGAATTTGGAAAAGTAGCAGGATACAATATTAACGTCAAGAAATCGATGGCATTCCTTTACACCAATGATGAACTCACAGAAAGAGAAACTGAAAAAACAATCCCATTTACCATCACGCCAAAAAAATTAAGATACCTAGGAATAAACTTAACCAAAGAAGTAAAGGACCTATTTGCAGAAAACTACAGGTCATTGAAAAAAGAAACAGAGGAAGATATAAAAAAGTGGAAGCACATACCCTGTTCATGGATTGGAAGAATTAACATCATTAAAATGTCCATTCTACCCAAAGCAATCTATAGATTCAATGCAATCCCCATCAAAATACCAACGACATATTTCATAGAACTAGAACAAATACTTCAAAAGTTCATATGGAACCAAAAAAGACCCCGAATAGCCATCGCAATCTTGAAAAAGAAGGACAAAGTAGGTGGGATCACAATACCAGATATCAGGTTATACTACAAAGCGACGGTAACCAAAACAGCCTGGTACTGGCACAAGAACAGGCATATAGACCAGTGGAACAGAACTGAAAACCCAGAAATGTACCCAAGGCAATACGCTCAATTAATATTTGCAAAGGTGGCAAGAGCATACAGTGGAGTAAAGACAGCCTCTTTAATAAATGGTGTTGGGAAAATTGGACAGCTACATGCAAAAAAATGAAACTAGACCATCAACTTACACCATACACAAAAATAAACTCAAAATGGATAAAAGACTTAAATGTGACCCGTGAATCCATAAAAATTCTAGAAGAAAATGTAGGCAACAAAATTTCGGACATCATATGGAGCAGAATTTTCACTGATACATCCATCACCTAAGGCAACAGAAACAAAGGAAAAAATGAACACATGGGCCTACATCAAACTAAAAAGCTTCTGCACAGCAAAAGAAACAATCATCAAAATGGAAAGGCAACCCACTGTATGGGAGAACATCATTGCCAATGATGTATCAGAAAAGGGTTAATTTACAATATATATAGAGTGCTCATACAACTCAACACAAGGAAGACAAAGAACCCAATTAAAAAATGGGCAGAGGAGCTGAATAGACACCTCTGCAAACAGGACATACAATGGCCAAGAGACATATGAAGAAATGCTCAACATCACTAATCATCAGAAAGATGCAAATTAAAACAACAATGAGGTATCACCTCACACCTGTCAGAATGGCCGCCATCAACAAATCATCAAACAACAAGTGTTGGCGAGGGTGTGGAGAAAAGGGGACTCTAATACACTGCTGGTGGGAATGCAGACTGGTGCAGCCACTATGGAAAACACTATGGTGTTACCTCAAAAAATTCAAAATTGAACTTCCATTTGACCCAGTGATCCCACTTCTAGGAATATACCCTAAGAAGCCTGAAACACCAATCAGGAAGAATATATGTACCCCCATGTTCATAGCAGCACTATTTACAATAGCTAAGATCTGGAAACAGCCCAAGTGTCCATCAGTAGACGAATGGATAAAAAAGCAGTGGTACATATACACAATGGAGTACTATGCAGCGGTAAGAAAGAAAGATCTCTTATCCTTTGAGACAACATGGAGGGACCTGGAAAGTATTATCCTAAGTGAAATAAGCCAAGCAGAAAAATACAAATACCACATGATCTCACTTATATACGGAATATAATGAACATAACAGTCTGAGGAATACGGTAGACCCAGAAACATGGAAGTAGGGCATAGACTGACATCCCTCAGAAGAGGGGGTGGGGGGGGTGGGAAGAGATAAACCACAGAACTTATATGCATGTATGCATGACCAATGGACATGGACAACTAAGCCGGGGACGGGGTGGGGGTGAGGTGGGGAGGGGGGTGCCAATGGGGTAAAAAAGGTGAAATATCTGTAACAAAAAAATAAATAATACATTAAAAAAAAAAAAAAAAGAAATAATACCAAAATCTCTTGGTCTCTATTTGGTGCTTTTTCCTTACTCCAAATATACATTTGAAAAGAGATTTGCAGCAATGTGGGTAGAGGTAAATGGATTTGATGTTTTTTAAGTTCTGCATCTCTGAATAAAGTTATTTCTTTCTGATTTATCCACATATATATTGTCTATTTCATTCATGACCACCTATTTTTCCTCAGTAATTTTTTATGGCTGTGTTCTAACTTTCAATTAGAATGTGAGTCTTTCGGTCTAAGCACAGAGTATTACCCCCACCCCCATAACTGATATAATGTTTTGTGCAAAAAGATGCTTAAAATAGATTTTATTGATTACAAGGTTAATAGAAAGTCAGTAAATATGATATTGAATTTAGAATAAAATACTAAATTCAATTTAGTACCCTTTAAAAGTACTAAAATGATAATAAGGAGTTACATAAAAATCAGAAGTGATATTACTCAACAGAGTAATTTGCAAAAATATTCTCCCGTTTGCTTGAAATTATTTACATATGTATTTCAAAGTATATGTTTAACATTCATCTTTATGACAGGGAGCAATGGGTTGCAAAGTAATAAATGATACAGAATAAAACACTGGCTATCTGGAACTCTCAGAGAAAAATCTCTTGGCATACCAACTTTCCAAATAATAGTTTACTAACAAGAATATTTTTAAAAATTATTTGAAATAAAACATACTGTACATTGCTTGATATTCTAAAACAGAGGAATTCTAAATGGAACTTGGGGGGTAGAGAATCCAGAAAACTTCATTTTAGTAGTTATTTGTGCATTTGTTTGTTTTGTTTTCATAATTATTCCTCTTCCCTTGAACTAAGATGTCAGCCCTACTGATGCTGGCACTGGAACTGCCCTCAGAAGTATATTTTATGCCTTTGATTTCTTGATTCTAAGATGCGTTTAGCTTCCCGGTTTGTTAGAATTGTGTGTAAATTATGTTCAAATAGACTTTGAAACCTGAGGACTTTTTTTTTAAGTAATGCCAAAATTTATAAAGAACTTATAAAAGTCAACACCAAATGAACAAACTCCAATTAAAAAATGGGCAAAGGACCTGAATAGACACTTCTCCAAAGAGGACATACAGATGGCCAATAGACATATGAAAAGATGCTCAAGGTCACTAATCATCAGAGAGATGCAAATTAAAATCACAATGAGATATCACCTCACACCTGCCAGAATGACTATCATCAATAAATCAACAAACAACAAGTGTTGGTGAGGATGTGGAGAAAGGGAACCTCATGCACTGCTGGTGGGAATGCAGATTGGCGCCTCCACTGTGGAAAGCAGTGTGGAGTTTACTCAGAAAATAAGAAATGGAACTGCCTTATGACCCAGCAATTTCACTTCTGGGAATATATCCAAAGAAGCCTGAAACACTAATTCAAAAGAATATGTGCACCCCTATGTTCATCGTATTGTTTACAATAGTCAAGATTTGGAAGCAGCCCAAGTGTCCATCATTAGATAAATGAATAAAAAAGCCATGGTACATTTACACAATAGAATACTACTCAGCCATAAAAAAAGAAGGAAATCTTACTCTTTGTGACAGCATGGATGGACCTGGAGAGCATTATGCTAAGTGAAATAAGCCAGTTTGAGAAAGACAAGTACCATATGATTTCACTTATATGTGGAATCTAATGAACAAAATAAACTAACAACATAGAAATAGATTCATAGATAGAGAATAGACTTAATAGCTGTCAGAGGGGAGGGGTATTCCATGGCTGGGTGAAAAAGGTGAAGGGATTAAGCATAAAAAAAACAAATAAACAAACCAACCAAAAAACTCATAGACCACAGACAACAGCATGGTGATTACAAGGGAGAAAGGGGGGTGGGGGGAGGTGGAAGAAAGAAAAGGAGGCATAAGTGGTGATGGAAGGACTTGCCTTGGCATGGTGAACACACAATACTATATACGGATGATGTATTGTAGAACTGTACACCTGAAACCTATATAACTTTATTAAGCAGTGTCACCCCAATAAATTCAGTAAAAAAAATTAATTTTAATTTTTGGACTTTCTGAGTTGGATTTGGCTACTGGGTAACCAGTTTTAACTAAATTTATCATTCTTATCAGTATTTCTGATAGAAGAGGTTGAAGAATGGTCAAATTTTAGGATAGTTGTACTATAAATCTGTCTGATCCCCAGTGTTTTAATTTTCAACTGGTGAAATATTTTGTTCTACTGTATTATAAAAGTCAGTCTGTGTGATGTATTCTAATACTGGCTATGCTAGTTATAAGTGTGGGTGTATTCTCCTGAGTCTTGGGTGATTGCAAGTAATGCCAACAACTCACCAGCCCAAATAGTTATCACCTTTGCAAAATCTCTGTATCAGTGCTGCCCAATTTCTGATAACACACTCATTTCTACCTCTCCCAAACTTTCCAGCTTCTCAATTTCTCCACCCAATAAGCCCCGCCTTCTTGTTTTGCTACAAGTTGGTAGGATTGCTGCTGTCAGCTTAAACATTTCCTCAGCTCTGCTCATACATGGGTGGTTGATAAAGGAAAGGGCTGACGGAAGGGGTTTTCATTCAGTCTTGCTTTTTGAGGATTATAGATAAACATTGATATGTTATATATGGTACACGGTATGGATTAAGGTTCACTTTTGTTGCACATGGTTGTCCAGTTTTTGCAGTACTGTTTATTCTTTCTTCTCTGAATTGACTTTACACAGTTGTCAAAGATCACATATCCCTGTATGGATGAGTCTGTTTCTTAGCTATCTATTCTGTTCGTGACCTAGGAGTCTGTCCAAATATCAGGATTGTAGTATTCAGTTTTTAATGAACACGACAGTATCTCACAAGCTCGAAGCAGTGATTCTCTTCTCACACAGATAATCGCAATCAACTCTTTTTTGAAGCCCTGACTTTAATTATTGGCTCCAGGGTCTGGATTTTTAAAAGTTGTTTCTATATTAGTGCTTAACATTGCTGGCACTCAGTGCTCCCCTCAAAAAGAGAATCTTCTTTCTCTCTCTTTCTCTCCTCTGGGCACAAGTCTAAAACTTGTGTTGAGAGCAGGAAGTATGGGGATTTTAGCTGCAGGTAAATGCTTATATTCTTTTACTTTCTTCAAAGTTCAGTGGGAGGTAAAGCTGGCTATTCAAGTGGAGTTGAGGAGCTGGAAGGAAATTTGGGATAACATTGTTTAACATGTAGTAGAATATGGCTAACGGTTAGGTTCTTAAATAATGTTTAAAGGTGTATTGGCTTTTGAAAATCATTTTCTGTGAAGCTCTCAACACTATATTTTCTTTTTTCTTCTTTAGGATTTTAGAGAGAGAAGAAGTGAGACGGAGAGAGAGATAGAAACATTGATGAGAGAGAATATCGATTGGCCGCCTCCTGCATGCCCCCCACTGGGGAACTGGCTCACAACCTGGGCATGTGTCCTGACCAGGAATCAAACTGGTGACCTCTTGGTGCATGGGTTGACATTCAACTCCTGAACCACACCAGCCAGACATAACACAATATTTTCTGAAGAAAAGCTAATTGGACTCCATACATAATGATTTTGGTGAATATTAATGTGTATATAGTACAACATTGCATATCTATTAAATAATTCAGCATGCTTTAGCCTGTATACCTAATTAGTCACTCTCAAATTTGGTTAATTTAGGATTTTTAAATACAAAGAAAATATAGAAAAAAAATATATTCGACACTAAATATAAATTCAAAATTTATAAATAATATACCAAATTATAGTCCCCTCCTCCCTCTAAATTCTAATATTTGTCTTCTATTTATATTAAGATAGTTCTATTAAACTATTTTCTATTCTATTTCTATTAAAACTTCTAAGTGTCTCGGGGAGAACACTATACTTTGGGGCAAATAAAAATAAGTATTCAATATTAGATCATACAATGTTAGTAACACAAAGGATTGTGGAATGATACTCTTTGCAATGTAAGCACTGAGGACCAGGATCATTAAGGGACTTGATAAATACAGCTAATGAGTTTCTAGAACCGTAGCCCCACTTCCACACTCATTTCGTTGCCCTTGCAAATGAAGGCAATGAGTAATTATTAAAAACTAATGTGTCAGAATGATTGTACTTAACACTTATGATTGCAAAGATTAGCAACAATCTATCTCCACCCTCCAGATGTTTAGCAGAAGATAAAAGGTGATGTATACATAAATATAGAGCATATGTGGCATGCTATTTGGGGGTCTGAAAAAGGGCCACAAATTAAACTGAGTTCCTTTAATGGTAGGAGAAGGAAAGGAAGAGAAAAAGGAGGAAGGAGGAGGGTGAGGGAGAGAGAAAAAAGCAGATCTCTTCAGAGTGAACCAACGAGTAGAGACACCTGAGGTAAGCCTTGAAAGTGGGCATTTGAAAGCTGAGGGTAGAGAAGGGAAAGGAACAGGAAAAACACTTCTGTTGGAGGAAAAACGTCAGCTGATAGGGCACAAGGCATTTCCTCAAGCCAACATCTGCACCTCGAGGGAGGGTCATCCTGCCTGCACATTCTCTTGCGGTGCATTTGTGAGTGAGAGCAAAAAAAGACTAGCTTTGTTTTGTTATCAGCATTCATGAGAAGCAAGCCTTGTGTACCATTCCAACACATTTCTTTTTATACTTTCTTTAAATAAAGGTGGAGAAAGCTTTTAGTAAAAGTAGTCCAGATCCCAACCCTCATAATATTAATGTTACGGCCTGGCTACTTTCCAGTTTCTCTGGGATAGAAAAAAAGCACCCTCCAATTTAATAACTAAATTAATTTTTCCTCCCACAACAGCATGTGCAATTATTAAAGTCAGAAGGATCTTGGCAGCCTCTTGCACTGGTAAATAGAACGTTGCATTCTCATCATATGATTAATTAATGTTCCTGATTCAAGGAGATATGAAATCGCTTTACATTCCTCGTGTTATTGAATAACCTAACGTGGATTTTGCTCGGGCACTTTTTATAGCCATGCAGTTAAATCACAAGTAATAAGCCACAAAAGCACAACTTGATGCTGAAGCTCTGTGTGAGTTACAGAAAACAAAACCTCAGATGTGCATGAGTGGGGGAGGGAATAAGAGGAGCCAGGGAGAAAAGAGAGGAAGGGGATTTGTAATAGCCGATCGATCATGTCAGAAAATCTGTTTTACTTCCTGCTTGCCCAAGGTTTGTAGTCTTATTTAGTGATTTCTTAATAAACTGTTTTCTTATTCACAATCATGAATGATAAAAAATAAACATACAAACTAATCATCAAGAAAGCTGCCTGTTTGATCCTTGGAAGGATTGGCCCCTGTATCGACTGTCAAGAAATAGTTTTCCTTGCGTTTCAAACCACATAAGCGATTCTCCAGGCTCGAGTATAAATGTGAGACTTGGAGAATCCAAAGGGAAGATTTTATAGAAACTGCATTTGTCTCTCATTTATAGCATAGTCTGGACCCAATAAGAAAGAGGGACATTGTGCCTTCTAACAAGTTGCTTCAAATATTGCAAAACAAACAAAAAAGACAAATTTATACCATATCTCCTACTCTACTTTTTTACCCTTAACATTGAATATTGAATTATTATTATAGATTGTCTCCCAAAAGGACCAATCTCACTCAGAGTTAACCAACATAATAAGCCATTCAAATAGAAAACTGTCACATTTTTCTAGAAGCCTGGTCTCTACATGATTAGAAAGAGTTGGGATTTCATCCCTTCAAACCACATGCAGGTTCTAAGGGCATCAGAATGCTCAAGAGCAGGGCTGGTCCCCCAGTGAAGAGAAGAGCTTATAAGACCCCAAAAAACAACCTCATCATGTCACATGACCAACTCTCCCTGCGAAAGGTTAATAGAGAAAGAAATTCAAGGAGAATAACAAATCTTGTCACAAACAGAAACTGAAAAAGAAAAAGAAAGAAAAAGTCCAGAAAATTGCCAGGAATTAGTAGCCAACATATGTAATGTTAAAGGAATAAAATGCATTTATCTGTTTTTAAACCACTTTTCCAGTGTCTCTCACTTCATAGAATCATTTCAAATTTGCTTTTTTACCAAACAGAGATGCTTTTATATGGAAGAAAATACCCACGTATAAGTAGCATGAAAAGAATGGACGCTGACAGTCGAATTATCCAAGAATCTGTTGAAAACATTTTAAGAATTCTACCTTCACAAAACCCCAACATTTAGAAGCTTAATGCTGCTCTCTAGTTAAATTCCTGGAGTGCTGATGAGGGTTATTGAACTGAGCGAAGGTCATTGGTAACAGTCATGGAAAGGAAAAATGAATGTGGGTAAAAGAAAATAACAGTCTCAGTGTTTCCCCTTCATTTTTCAGTTGAGTTATGCCCCGTGGAAGCAGAGACTCGTAACCACACGGGCTTTACTGAAATATTATGTTTCTCAATCCTCAAGTACCCTTTGCTTTTTATTTCTGTTTCTTTCTCATCCCCACACATTTTGTTTGCTCTTCTCCCTACATATGGAGTTTAATATGTTTCTGTATCTTCTGGAATCTCTAATGCATTTTATCACTGAGTATATATTAATTAAATATAGAAGTAAAAATATAATCCAGAAGCTAGTACTTATTTTCTACGATTTAAAAACATTTTTTTACATGGCTTTTCAGATGTCAGTCAAAACTGAAAAGTCTGACAATATTGTTTTAGACTTGGGTCAGGAAATAAGAGTTCTCTAAATTGGAACCCAGAATTTCTGTGTGACATGGACAGAACTTCACTGTTTTCCACTCACTTTCTCCCTATTGAAGAAAGTAGTTCTCACTTCACAGGAGAGCCACAAAGGTAAACATGAGGGATCAAAAAAATTTTTTCCTTGGAAAAATAAGTGGTGTCAGAATTCAAAGCAACATTTATTATTTATGCTCGTGAAAACTATAATAACAGTAGAAAATAATATATGTAGATTTTCTTCCATTTTCATCAAAAAGGCATTTAAGCTAAGATTATAGGCTGTCAAATAATTGAGATCCAAGATGCAAAAAATAAATGTCTGAATCCAAATCTGTAACATCATTGGTTATTTTTCTCTTCTAGGGGGGGAAAAAGCCTTCAAGTTTAAATATATAATGTTGATATTAATGAAATATGTTAAATCATAATGTGTCTTATTATGGATCAAAAGCAGTTCTGAAAAGACCTGGCTAGCTAGTATGGATCAGCTGATTGAGCATTGTCTCCTGCATTGAAAAGTTGCCAGTTTGATTCCCATCCAGGCACATGCCCAGGTGTTCTGCTCAGTTCCGGTAGGGGGTGTGCAGGAGGCAGCTGATCAATCTATCAATGTTTCTCTCTCTCTTTCTCTCTAAATAATCAATTTTTTAAAATATTAAAGGAAAGTTCTGAAAAGAAGTTTCATTGAACAGAAAAAGTCATGCTAGTAGTCTGAAAACTTGGGTTCAGATATAGTTCCCAGTCAACCAAAAAGTTCAGCGTTTACTAAGAAAACAATAAAAAATAAAAACATACCATGGAAAATTCTGCTCTCTTTAGTATGCAGAAAGCACATGCTGGAAGTAGCTTCACCTGCCAGTTGTGATTAATTTGCTATTTCTTACAACGTCTCACTTTGATTATTAATGATAATGATTTGATTTATGAGCTCTGTTCACTGAATATTCTCAATTTCCAAAGATGTACTCTTTGGGGGGAAAATAAAGGAGATGGGGAATAAAAAGCTCTTGGGCAGATAGTGACTCGGGTAATGGAATGTGGCATCATTTACCTCTAGACACTGGTTCAAATCCATCTCCCCACGTTTTTCAAAGGTGTACAGGGAAATCTAAAGGCCAGGCAGAGATACTGTATATAATGAATGAGGGAGGGATATCATGATGCCACCTCTGTTCTGAGGTTTTGTCTCTTTCTGTGTTGTGGGAATGGAGAACATTGGGGACCAGGGCTTCTGGATTTTAAGGCTTTTTTTCTCCGTGCAGAATTATAGCATGTAAACCCTGTGACATGAATTGCATATTAGCATATTGTCATTCATGCATACATTAAGAAGCTGAGATTTTAAAGACGGTATGAAAAGATGCTAGTTCTCAGAACAGAATTATAGAGAATTAAGGCAATTAGAAATCAGAAGGGCAGTGCGCAGTGTTGTTAGAATATCATATTCTCTACCAGCTGACCTCGTTGATCACAGAAAAAGAAAATTCAGTAGAAATTAATTTGGTACTTTTCATAAGTGCAAAAATAACTCAGGAATAATTGATTTTTAAAGGTTGAAAATTACAAAGGCTCTCATCTTTCTTGAGAAATATCTTCTAGGAAAATAAGTGTGAGAAAGGAAAATAATGTAATCATCCTTGCTTAGATGATACCCTCCCTGGGAGTCTGAGGACCTGGAAAGATGTCAGAGATTTCAGTGAACCACCCACTGGGAGTTTATGAGCCTCCAGTCCCACTACGTTTCTCTTTACAATATTAATAATAGTTAATCTTATTATTATTAGGAGTTGTCCACGGCCTACCCATCTTAGATATTCTATTTCATTTAGTCCGCACAACAAATCAATGAGACAGTTGTTACTTTCCCCACTTACAGATGAGGTAGGTAAGACTGCCCCAGGTCACACAGTGAGAGCAGAGAGCACACAGCGCTATCATGGGGTCCTGCCTCTTATCCCTCTTATTCACGTGGCTACAAACTCCACACTCGAACCCCACGCTCTGTCATTCTATCTCCTGCTGACCAGAGCTGTTGCTTAGAAAGAGGGTGGAAAATACAGAACAGCTGCTACTCAAGTGACTTGCGTTGAGTCTGCTGAGCTTCCTAAATCCCAGAAAAAGATCCCCTGATGTCTAGAACTACTCAGAAATCTCTTCTCATACCCACATCTAGAAGTTCCGTATCCAGAGCCAGTAAAGTGTTTTTATTAACAAATAAAAACCTGGTTCTCACCCGGAGTGCCACATTCTCAGAGATGCCAATTTATTAAACCTGAGTTTAAGTTCCCAAATCAACATTTTAAACAAGTATTCCCTGAGGTGGGCTTCTTTTGAGGGACACTGCAGAGCCCTCCCCCCACCCCAATCTCTCCTCCCAGTCTGTCTCATTCTTCTCTGAAGAAGGATGGTAATCTAACAGATACACTCTTTCTAGAGAACCATCAAGGTCTCTCAAAGGACAGTCTCACCTCCTCTTTCTGGTTTCAACTGCCCCTGGATACGTTGGTGATTTCCAGATTTATCTTTTCATTGTGGATCTCATTCCATTGCAGACTCATCGGGAACTGCCACGTGGGCAGCTTCACTTAGGAGTCCACATGATCCATCTTCATTTGGATGTCACTGGAATCTCACAGACGGCATTTCCAAAATCTATACTGTTCCTCCTAAATCTCTTCTTCCTCCTCTATTTCATTTTATTGCACTCTTACACACCCTCTTCCCATCTAGAAATCTGGAAATCTTGGTGTCCTTTTACCTTGTCACCTGCACCAAATTAGTTAACATTTATAACAATGTTTGCTTTTTAAATAGTTTTCAAAACTATTTTATCTTCTTCATTCAGAAACAAATGATGCAAGTGAGCTTCCCATAACCACTTGCCTGGATTATAATAATGAACTCCTCACTGGTCTCCCTACCTTTATCCTGATCACCCTCCAAACTATCCTCCTTAATGTCACCAAGGGGACCTAATGCATTGTGTTGCTCCCTGCTTAATATGTTCCCATGTCTCCCAAATTCTTATGCATAAAATTTGACTTTGCCTTCTTCTCTAGTCTAACCTTTTGACAGTCCCTTCTCACATATCATACTAAGTAATTGAACACTTTCATATACCATACTTATGCCTTCATTAAAGTTAGATCAGATGGCCCAGCCTTCCTTAGAAGCATCAGGGAGGCAGGGAAGTGCAATGAAGATGCAGAGAAGTTTGCTCAGCCAGGCCTTATGGAAGTCTGGAACACTGATCAGGATATAACAATAATTTTAGCAGTCTGACTGCATGTCTTCATTCTCTATTATACCTTCTCTCTTGACGTGCTTCAAAAACCCAGTGACTCTGTCATATATAGAAGTACTGGCCTCTAATGAGTTCTCCTACCAGGCTGATGGCCAGATTAAAGAAGACTACTTTGGGGCCAGAGGCCAGTCCCTGGACTGATAAAGATTTCCAGGTCACCTGACCCTAGTGCACATCCAATCACTCCAGCCTCTTTGTTCTTAAGAGGGTTCATGGGTGACAAGTACTGAGCTTCCAGTAATGTTCTCCAATTAGAATTGGTTTTGGTTACATATCACAGAATTGGCCCCTCAAAAATGGCTGAAATTCCCCTGAATTTCTTATTCCAGACTCCTTGAGTCCTACCAATAGGATGCAGGAGGGGTTGTTCTTCAAACACATGCCCCCCACCCACCCTGCTTTAAGGACACATCTCTGGGTGTCTTGCACACTTCTGCTTATATTTATTTAGTAGAATGTAGTTATCTTGTTGCGAGGGAAACTGAGAAACAGTCTTTACCAGGCCAAAAATCAGGATTTGATCACTAACTCGAAAGAATAGATACTTTTGTAGATAGCTAACCAACTCTGATATATCAGTATACACCTACTCCTCCCTAATTCATTTCCGAATTTAGTTGGCTATTCAATTTCTCATAAAATTCATAGTATCATATTGAAGAAAACAACTTTCAAAACTCAAATGTTACTTTTCAGAGATATGAGCTGAGCTAACTCAAGCCCAAGAAACTTAACTCTATTTATCTGATTAGCTAGTCATTTCTTTAATTCTTATCTGCAAGATAGGCCACAAGATACACAAGATCGATAAAAAGTAAGGGAACTCCAACATCTGACAATCAAATGGCTCAGACAATCAGATTAACAACATTAGAGTCTCTAACGGCAGGTAAAATGCGATTGGTTTCTAAGCCCTAAAATTAGGATAATAAGGTCAATATACTCGGGTGTGTGTGTGTGTGTGTGTGTGTGTGTGTGTGTGTGTGAAGATCCAAATAGATAATGCATAGTGTAGTGGTGAGCACAAAACACATTCTTATATCTAAATCTGAAACAATATCTAAGAACAGTTCTAGGCAGAATTGTGCATGAAACCCATGTTGTCATCAAGATCCTAATCTCTCACATACCATCTAGATATCTCCTGTTCTTTATCTCCTTCTTAGATGACAAATGTAATGCTTCTGGTTGACCAGAAGTCTCTCCAGGATCTACTGTCAGGGAAGTACCATAACTCTGTGCTTCAAATTTCTCCTTCCATTGTTTAGTACTAACAACTTTTAATCTCATTTTTTAGGAAATTTTGAGCACATTATAAAGATATGGAAGAAGTGGATATATTTCCTTATGGTAAAATTGCCATTGCATATAAGATCACTTTTTTATAACAGTTGTATTTACATTTTTAGTTAAAACAAATCTTATAAGCCAGAAGAGGAATATTTTAAGGTATAATTTTAGGCATCAACTATCAAATTAGGGGGGATATTTTCAATATGATACCTTTTCAACATGCTTTAAGTTTCCCACTATAACTCTAAATTTTTCTCTCAATTGTATTAAGGTAATTTAATATACAAAAAGTTACACATATTTAACATATACAGCCCGATGAGTTTGGAAATATGTATACACCGACAGTATCACCACCATGAGCAAGGCAATACACATTCTCAGTACCTCTGAGAGAGTTCTTGCGTCCCCTTGTTTATTAAAAGTTTAAACATTACTTTTTATATTCATTTTCTTGAGCCCTAACCAGACTATTTAGGTATATTCTCTTCTCAAAGATACATAAGCTTGATGGGAAAAAATATTAAGGGAAGGAAAAGATAAAGATCCTGTCTGGATCTTTTAAAAAAAATTTATAAGCTTTCACCTTCTAGAAATATAAGCAGGCTTTAAATTCAGATATATGTAGAAATGATGGCAAACTCCCAAGTGATGCCAGTCAAACAGAGACTATTACGCTGAGTAATTTATATATATATATATATATATATATATATATATATATATATATATATATTTCATATTCAAAGTTTTATTATCTCAGTTATGGCATACCCCCAGTCCTGGGATCAGTTAGTTTCATTCAGTAACTCAAGCGAGAAAATTAAAATTCTAGGAACTTAGCTGCTCTCTCTATGAAGCACACCCACACCTATTCCCACCCCATTCTTTCCCTAGGTGCCCAGTCTTTCTCTTTCTCTGTCCAGAGCATGCCCAAACCTCTCCTCCCTTTTTGTCTCTCAAGGTGGGTCTCTCTCTCTCTCTCTCTCTCTCTCTCTCTCTCTCTCCCCCCCCCTAAACTCCAAGAGCCTTTCTTTTGCTGTAAATTGTTTCCTGTGACTTTCTAAATAAATTTCGTCTTATAATTAAAAACAATAACAACAAACAAAAGCCCAGGCCCAGATGGCTTCATGGGGGAGTTTTACCGAACATTCGAAGAAGAACTAACACCCATTGTCCTCAAACTATTTCAAATAATTCAAGAAGAAGGAAGACTTCCAAACTCGTTTTATGAAGCCAGCATAATTCTAATTCCAAAACCAGAAAAAGACACTACAAAGAAAGAAAACTACAGGCCAATATCCCTGATGAACATAGACGCCAAAATCCTGAACAAAATACTAGCAAATCGGATCCAGCAATACACCAAAAAAATTATTCACCATGACCAAGTGGGATTCATCCCAGGGATGCAAGGCTGGTACAATATTCGCAAATCAATAAACGTGATACACCACATAATTAAAATGAAGAATAAAAACCACGTGATCATATCAATAGATGCCGAAAAAGCCTTCGACAAAATCCAGCATCCATTTCTGATAAAAATGCTCAGCAATGTGGGAATAGAGGGATCATATCTCGACATAATAAAGGCCATATATGAAAGACCTACAGCCAACATCATGCTCAATGGGCAAAAACTAAAAGCATTTTCTTTAAGAACAGGAACAAGGCAAGGATGCCCACTTTCGCCACTCTTATTTAACATAGTACTGGAAGTCTTAGCCACAGCAATCAGATAGGAAGAAAAAATAAAAGGGATCCAAATAGGAAAGGAGAAAGTGAAACTGTCATTATTTGCAGATGACATGATACTATACGTAGAAAACCCCAAAGACTCCATCAAAAATTTACTAGACTTAATAAATGAATTTGGAAAAGTAGCAGGATACAAAATTAACGTCAAGAAATCGATGGCATTCTTATACACCGATGATGAACTCACAGAAAGAGAAACTAAGAAAACAATCCCATTTATCATTGTGGCAAAAAAATTATGATACCTAGGAATAAACTTAACCAAAGAAATAAAGGACCTATTCGCAGAAAACTACAGGTCATTGAAAAAAGAAATAGAGGAAGATATAAAAAAGTGGAAGCACATACCCTGTTCATGGATTGGAAGAATTAACATCATTAAAATGTCCATACTACCCAAAGCAATCTATAGATTCAATGCAATCCCCCATCAAAATGCCAACGACATTTGGCACTGAATTAGAACAAGTACTTCAAAAGTTCATATGGAACCAAAAAAGACCTCGAATAGCCACAGCAATCTTGAAAAAGAAGAACAAAGTTGGAGGGATCACATTACCAGATTTCAGGTTATACTACAAAGTCACTGTAATGAAAACAGCCTCTTACTGGCACAAGAACAGGCATATAGACCAGTGGAACAGAACAGAGAACCCAGAAATGGACCCAAGGCAATATGTTCAATTAATATTTGACAAAGGTGGCAAGAGCATACAGTGGAGTAAAGACAGCCTCTTTAATAAATGGTGCTGGGAAAATTGGACAGCTACATGCAGAAAAATGAAACTAGACCATCAACTTACAGCCTACACAAGAATAAACTCAAAATGGATAAAAGACTTAAATGTGACTCATGAATCAATAAAAATCCTAGAAGAAAATGTAGGCAACAACATTTCAGACATCATACGCAGCGGAATTTTCACTGATACATCACCTAAGGCAATAGAAACAAAGGAGAAAATGAACACATGGGACTACATCAAACTCAAAAGCTTCTGCACAACGAAAGATACAATCATCAAAACGGAAAGGCTACCCACTGTATGGGAGAGCATAATTGTCAATGATATATCAGATAAGGGGTTAATTTACAATATATATAGAGTGCTCATACAACTCAACACAAGGAAGACAAAGAACCCAATTAAAAAATGGGCAGAGGAACTAAATAGACACCTCTCCAAACAGGACATACAAATGGCTAAGAGACATATGAAGAAATGCTCAACATCACTAATCATCAGAGAGATGCAAATTAAAACAACAATGAGGTATCACCTCACACCTGTCAGAATGGCCGCCATCAACAAATCATTAAACAACAAGTGTTGGCAGAGGGTGTGGAGAAAAGGGGACTCTAGTACACTGCTGGTGGGAATGCAGACTGGTGCAGCCACTATGGAAAACAATATGGTGTTACTTCAAAAAATTAAAAATTGAACTTCCATTTGACCCAGTAATCCCACTTCTAGGAATATACCCTAAGAAGCATGAAGCACCAATAAGAAAGAATATATGTACCCCCATGTTCGTAGCAGCACTATTTACAATGGCTAAGATCTGGAAACAGCCCAAGTGTCCATCAGTAGACGAATGGATAAAATAGCAGTGGTACATATACACAGTGGAGTACTATGCAGCTGTAAGAAAGAAAGATCTCTTATTCTTTGAGTTTACATGGAGGGACCTGGAAAGTATCATCCTAAGTGAAACAAGCCAAACAGAGAAAGATAAGTATCATATGATCTCACTTATTTGTGGAATATAATGAACATAACAGTCTGAGGAATGGGGTAGTCCCAGAGACGTGGAAGTGGGGTACAGACTGACAATCCCCAGAAGAGAGGGTGGTGTGGGAGAGATAAACCACAGAACTTATATGCATGTGTGCATGACCAATGGACATGGACAACAAAGCTGGAGACAGGGCAGGGAGGGAGGGAGAAGGGAGAATCAGTGGGGGGAAAAGGAGAAACATCTGTAACAAAAATTAATTAATAAAAATAAATAAAATAAAAACAATAACAACAACAACACTCACCCAGTGGCTCGGTAGTTGAGCATCAACCCATTCACCAGGAGATCACTAGTTCGATTCCTGATCAGGGCACATGCCCAGGTTATGGGACAAATCCCCAGTGGGAGGCATGCAGGAGGCAGTCAATCAGTGTTCTCTCTCATCTATGTTTCTATCTCAGCCCCCCTCTCCCTGCCTCTGTCTCTAAAATCAACAGAGAAATAAAAAAAAATTTTAAAAAGCCCTGGCCGGTTTGGCTCAGCAGTTAGAGCATCGCCCTGTGGACCAGAGAGTCCCTGTTTTGGTTCTCGCTAAGGGCACGTATGCATAGTCGACATGTCTCTCTCACGTCGATGTTTCTTTCTCTCTCTTCCTCCCTCTCTCTCTCCTGCTGTATCTGAAGATGAATGCAAAAACGTCCTTGGGTGAGGATAAATAATAATAATAATAATAATAATAATAATAATAATAATTAAAAACTTAAAAAAAAAACTCTAGGAACCTAATCTCGGGTAAGGATGTGGGGTATTTTGGGGCTCAACATACTAGTATCCTTTGGATAAAGTCCCTTCTGGATTTCATTATTATCACCACTTCCAACAGACATTTTAACATCATTTTTAAAATAAAACTAGATGAAAATATCCATATTTAGAAGTATAATTTTATAGGTGTTTAGGTTTATTACAAAAATGAGAAGAATGAAGCTGACAGAACAATGTCTCTGTCTAAAATGAACTTACATGTGCTTTGGGAGAAAACCAGGAACCCCTTGCTGTGTTCTTCCACTTCCATCATGGCACTCCTCGAACCTCTGTGAAGGAAAACTAACACAACCTAGTCATGGGGCAGGAGGCACTGAGGACCCAGGAAAGTCTTTCATAAATTGCTAAAAAGAGATGTTTGTCACATTTTTGTTTAATTCATGATATATCTTTATACATCAATGGGTTTTACTATACTGAAACACAAAGTGTGGGAGAAAATATTATTTATTATATAAGGACAAAATAATTGTTTAATACTAGATCCCTTATGAGACATGGATTCTATTTCTTGTCCCATCGTAAACTAAGGACAGAAACACAAGGCAGAGGTGTTTTTTGTTTTTGTTTTTGTTTTTTATTCTGTTGAAGTAAAATCAAAGGGAGTTTCTGAAAGGCAAGCTCTCATTGCTGTGTACTGGGAATCAAGCCCTCGTTACACTTAATGGATGTTCCATGCCAAGCTCCCCAACCCCTGGAGGTGAAAATTTCCCCTAAAAAGACCTGGAAGGAATTCAAAGTTGCTAAAGGCTTGAATAAAACTTTACTTAATGTGTATTGTACATTTTTATTACCCTGAGATGATGTGTTATAATTACCTTCTTAAATCATGTGAGAAAAACTAAACACGTTATTAGCAAATAATAATATTCCCGAACCAAACAAGTTTGGTGCCGGTCTCTTTAGAAAAGAGAATAGTGGGTAGCAAGCAGGCAAGCACAGTGGTAAACATGTCAGGAGTAGGAACAAATATTAGGCATCCCAGTTCAACCGAAGACCATCAAACTTAAGAGAAACAAATTAGCCTCTGCTGGTGCTATATAGTAAAAAGAAAGAAATCCATTGACTTGTGCAAGCAATTATAAAGGCTGATTTTTGAATGTTCCATAAGTAGCCAAAAGAGAAATGTATGTTTTGCATAATAAAGTGAATAGAGAAAAATCTTCTGGGAAGAATACTTACTTTAGCTTCTTAGAAAACAAAGTTGAACCATTAATATAGTTATGGGCAGAATCTACTTTTTATGGTATTTGTCCATAAAAGAAATGGAAATTAATTTGCAACTTTTCCTTCAGCGTGCTTGAGTTCAACCAAACTTAAAATTTAGAAATCCCTCCAAGAAGGAACTGCCTTAAGAATTCTTACAGTCAAGATCCATCCATGTTGTCCCAAATGGTAGTATTTCCTCTTTTCTTATGGCTGAGTAGTATTCTACTGTGTATATGCAATATCATCCTAAGTGAACTAAATCATACAGAAAAAGTTAAGAACCGTATCATTTCACTCGTATGTGAGATATAAAACTGAAAGCACCAAATGACCAAATAAGACAAACAAACAAACAAAAACTCATAGACTAGACACAGACAACTGTATGGTGATTACGAGAGAGAAGGACTAGGGGGAGGTAGAAAAGGATAAAGAGGGTCAAATATGTGGTGACAGAAGAATATCTGACTTTGGGGGATGAGCTTACAATGTGATATACAGATGATGTATCATAGAATAGTACACTTGAAACCTATTTAATTGTAACCCATGTCACTCCAGTAAGTTTTTTGTTTTTGTTTTTTTAAAGGGAATTCTTGCCTGACCTATGTGGCTCAGTGGATTGAGTGTCGTGCCATGGATTGAGAGGTCCAGGTTCCATCCCGGTCAGTCACAGGCTGGAGTTGCAGGCTCCATCCCTAGTAGGGGGAGTGCAGGAGGCAGCCAATAGATGTTTCTTTCTCACAATGATGTTTCTCTCTCTCTCTCCCTTCCTCTCCCTCTAAAAAATCAATTAAAAACCGTATAAAAATAAATTTAAAAAAGAATTCTTACATTCAAACAGGCATTATGAAATCTTTTAAAGCAAGGTGACTTGAAAACTGTAGAGTTGGAAATGAAGCTGGTAACCACAAGTACACAACTGCTACCTAGGTAGCGCAGAACCTCTTTTGGAGGCTGGCTGGGAGGGCAATGTCGGTCTCCTTTCCTGGAATCCTGCAGGCTGGTGGATACCCATGGTGCACAAGCAGCACAGACAGCTTCCCTCAGGAGCCTCCACTCTGGAGAGGGATTCTCAGAGTGGCTAGTATCCACGTGGAGGTGACCAACTGTGGGTGAAGGCATGCTTCACTGTTGCTTGATGGAAGACCAAAGCAGATTTTGTTTCCTCAGATGTCTTTTCGAAATCGAAACCTTAGAGCATTTAAAGTTTATTCTTTAGTAATATATTCAGAGAGGTGAACTGGGAGTCATTTGCAAGAATCTGCAATATTACATTTGGTGGATAGAGACTGACGTGGTTGATAATGCTAATTGGTTACCCAGGAACCTAGAGTGTATGGGGAGATTTATAGGAAGGTGCAGGAAAGACTTGGGCATTTTTGCCTGTGTTAAAGTTACAATGACTTTATCTACACAAGTAGAGGCTGTTATGTATATCTGAATGTTAGAAATGTGAATAAAATACACCAGTCATTTCCACTGTTTTTGAGTACCCTATTTCTCCCAGATTTAAAAAATCCAGTGTAATGAAAGAGATACTGGACCTAGACCAATGACTATTGAATGGGAGTGACATATCCCACATGATAAAGCATATATTTTTATTATAAATATAGTGTCCATATTAGAAGTTTTCCAACAGTATAAAAGAGGTTGATATTATAATTTATGAATTCCTTGGAAAAAACATATATGAGAAAATTGTGTTCATAACTATTTCTGCATGAATTCAGGAGATAATTGAAAATATTCTCTTTTTCCAGTCTTTCCTTTATTCCTTGAAACTTGTGATCAGTTCACATTGGTCAGAACTGGCCCATAAGGTCATCAAAAGAGATAATATCTGATGCATATCTATACAGTGAAGTCAGTACTTTAATCTCTCAGAAATAGGCAATAAAATATGCTGTTATCATAAACTCACATCTAAACTGTCAATAACGCAGAAGCTTGAGCAATCATCTGGACAGCCTAGAAAGTCAGTTTAGACAATTCTACAGCCACATTTTCTGTACTGAATTTATTAGATAACTCTGCTTTGCTAATGTAGACTTGATTCAAATACATCTAAAAGTTCCTGAGGGAGAATTAAATACATAAAACCAGTCTCAAACTGTGACCATTAGGAACCTGCATAAATCCATGAAAAACAAATTATACAAATCTCATTTTTAGAAGATATTACTTGAATGGTTTGTCAGGGGAATGCCGTAACCATTGAACTTTAGCTTTAGCAAAATTTTAGTCAATGACTTTCAAAGTCATAAGGCAGTCGGATATAGTAAAAGTGGGTAGACGTGAACAGGATTCTTCCTCGGACAAGTGTGTAACTGAAAGAATTGTGTCACCTCACCAGCTCTTAGACAAAGTGATAGACCTTCCTCTCTCTTCCAGTTACATGGAAATGCACAATGCATTCTTATGAGTTTATGTTACTAAATATGAATGCACATACGTACACATATTTAAAACAAATAATTTTCTTTGAAAGCAAGAAAAGAAATTTCCATGAGTCATAAATGGAAAGGAAATATCACATTAGTACATAGGATCTCAGTTTTTTGTTCCATAATGGGGATGAGACCATACAGCTGATGTTTTTGGAATTATAGCCATAGGTTCAACCAGACATAGGGTACTGAATCCCATTTTTTTAAAAAAATCTTTTCTTTATTGATTTGAGAGAGAGAGAGAAACATTGAGGAGAGAGAACATCGATTGTCCGCCTCCTACACACCCTCCACTGGGGATTGGGCCCACAACCTGGGCATGTGCCCTAACTGGGAATCGAACCAGTGACCATTTGGTGCACCGATCGACACTCCACTAGTGAGCCACAGCAGCCAGGCTGAATTCCATTCTTAAGTCTGGAATCCAACAACTCACTCTTGTTTTTTTATTGGGTTCTCGGGTTTCTTTTTTTATTTTTAATGTTTTTATACAATATTGTATTAGTTTCAGGTATACAACCCAATGATTAGATATTTATATAACTTAAGAAGTGATCGCCCTGATAAATCTAGTACCTATCTGACATCATACATAGTTATTAAAATATTATTGACTATATTCCCTATGCTGTAATTTACATCACTATGGCTCTTCTGTGACTACCAATTTGTACTTCTTAATTCCTTCATCTTTTTCACACATCCTCCCAACCCCTTCTATCTGGCAACCAGCAAAATGTTCTTTGTATCTGAGTCTGTTTCTGTTCTGCTTTTTTGTTTATTTTGTTTTTGAGATTCCACATATAAGCAAAATCATGGCATTTGTCTTTCTCTGTCTGACATAATTTACTCAGCACAGTTAGATCCATCTATGTTGTCACAAATGGCAAGATTTCATTCTTCATTGTAGTTGAGTCATATTTCATTTATCATTTATCTATTGATGGACACTTAGGTTGCCTCCATATCTTGGCTACTGTAAATAATGTGCAATGAGCATATAAATATACATGTCTTTTCGAATTAGTGTTCTGGATTTCTTCTGATAAATACCCAGAAATGGAATTGCTGGGTCTTTCTTTGTCTTTTATTGTCTTGTTTTAAAGTCTATTTTGTCTGATATGAGTATTGCTACCCCAGGTTTTTTTCCATTTTCATTTTCATGAAGTATATATACCATCACTTTACTTTTAGTTTATGTGTGTCTTTCAGTCTGAAGTGAGTCTCTTGAAAAGAGCATATGTAAGAGTCTTGCTTTCTTATTCATTTACCTACCCTGTGTATTTTTATTGGAGCAATTAATCCATTTTTATTTCTTCATGTATATTGTAACTACGTTGTTAGGGTCCAAAGAATTCTGGATTATTTTGTTACTAAACATAAATTATTTTTTTGTTTAATAATTCATTTTACCCAAATTATAATTTTCACTAAAAAACTGTATGTATTGTTATAACTGTATCACTTTTCTTTTGGTTATATCTTTATTAATTTCTTTACTTTTTTCTCCCATTGACCCCCTTCTCCCCAATCTCGCCCCCTTCCTGCCTTCCCCAAACTGTTGCTTGTGTCCATTGGTTATGCATATATGCATAGAAGTTCTTTGGTTTATCTCATTCCACCCTCCCTCCCACCTTCCCTTTGAGGTTCATCAGTCTAACAACCAATTTTTACTCTTAATTCCTTCATCATCTTTATCCACCCTCCAGCCCCATCCCATTTGGCAAGCAACAACCAGTTCTTTGTATCTATGAGTCTGTTTCTGTTCTGTTTGCTCATTTTGTTTGTAGATTCAATTGTTGACAGATACATATTTATTGCCATTTTATTGTTCATTATTTTGTTCTTCCTCTCCTTCAAAAAGACCCTTACACATTTCATATACTACTGGTTTGGTGGTGATGAACTCCTTTAGCTTTTTCTTGTCTGGGAAACTCTTTATATGGCCATTAATTCTAAATGATAACTTTGCAGGATAGATTAATCTTGGTTGTAGATCGTTGCTTTTTATCACTTTGAATATCTCTTGCCACTCCTTTCTGGCCTGCAAAGTTTCTTGTGAGAAATTGACTGACAGTCTTATGGGAGCTCCCTTGTAGGTAACTAACTGCTTTTTTTCTTGCTGCTTTTAAGATTCTCTCTTTGTGTTTAACCTTTGGCATTTTGATGATGATGGTATTTCTTGGTGTGAACCTCTTTGGGTTCATCTTGTTTGGGACTCTCTGTGCTTCCTGGACTTACATGTCTGTTTACTTCACCAAGTTAGGGAAGTTTTCTGTTGTTATTTTTTTCAAATAGGTTTTCAATTTCTTGCTCTCTTTCTTTTCCTTCTGGCACCCCCAATGAACCAAATGTTAGTATGCTTGAAGTTGTCCCAAAGGCTCCTTACACTGTCCTCATTTTTTTGGATTCTTTTTTGTTTTTGCTGTTCTGATTGGGTGTTTTTTGCTTCCATATGTTCCAATTCGATGGTTTGCTTCTTGGCTTCACCTACTCTACTATTGATTCTCTGTAAATTATTCTTTATTTCAGTAGTGTATCCTTCATCATTTCTGACTGGTCCTTTTTTTTTTTTTCTTTTTTTTTTTAAATTCTCACCTGAGAATATTTTTCCATTTATCTTCAGATAGAGTGGGAGGGAGGGAGAGAGAGGAGGAGTGAGAGAGAGAGAAACATTGACATGAGAGGGCACATTGACTGGTAGCCTCCTGCACAACCCTGACCAGGGCTGGGGATGAACAGCAACCAAGGTACGTGCCCTTGACCAGAATTAAACCCGTGACTCTTTGGTCCGCAGGCTGATGCTCTAACCGCTGAGCCAAACTGGCCAGGGCGTGACTGGTCCTTTTTTATGTTGTTGATGTTCTTACTAAGTTCCTTGGAGTTTTCCTTAAGTTTCTTGAAGGTCTCACTAAGTTCCTTGAGATTCCTTATAACCAGTGTTTTGAATTCTACATCTGACTGATTCCTTATCTCTATTTTGTTTCATTCTTTTCCTGGAATTTTGTTCTGTTCTTTCACTTGGGACATGTTTCTTTGTCTCCTCATTTTGGCTGCTTTCCTGTGTTTGTTTCTACATATTAGGTAGAGTTGCTATGTCTCCTAGGTTCTGTAGGGTGGCTTATTGTTGTAGGTATCCTGTTGGGTCCAGTGGCACAGCCTCCCTGATCACCCCAGCTGGGCCCTTGAGGTGCACCCCTGGTGTGGACTGTACACCCTTCTGTTGTAATTGAGTCTTGATTGCTGTTGGCACATCAGTGGGAGGGATTTACTCAGGCTGATCAGCTGCAAGGACTGGCTGTGCCCACTGACCACTGGCCTCTGATGCCTTTGGAGGATCAGCTGTGTAGGTGCTCAACACACAGAACAAGACTTACTTCAGCAGGGCTCTGACCCACTGAGTCCACTCACTGAGTGTGTCACTTGTGGAAGTGGTTGGGTGGTGGTGCTTCGATGTGATCTGAAGCTGTCCACTGGGTGTGCTGGCTCTGGGGCAAGTTCAGCCTCTGCCTATGTTCTACCCGGGGCCACCCACCATAAGCTACAAAGTGATCTTCAGACGGCTGCTTCTTGTGCTGGGCTTGGAGGTGCCTAGGAAAAGCCAAGTTGTCAACCAAGGCTGGATGCTTCTAGAGCCAGGCCTGGGGCCACTTAGAGAGAGGTATGGGGCTTGCTGAGACCAGGTACTGCTTGTTTGAGAGATTTTAGGAAAATCTGAACCAGGATCCAAGACAGGCCAATCCTATGGTAAAGCCTTTGAAAACAACTTGGGTGGGCCTGAAAGTTGGGTGGGGCAGGGCCTCAGGGAATCATTGGGGCAGGACAAACAGTGTGATCTAGGATGTTGGAGTCCCAGATATGGCAACCAGCTGTCTGCTGCCCCAAGGAAGGGCTCACCAAAGGAACAAAGGCCTCTGTCAGAAAGTCTGTCCAGGAGAAAGCTGCCCCTCCAGCTCTCACCCCAATGCTGAACAATTTAGTTCTTCCCCTGATGTCTCTGGTACCTTTCAAGTTGCATCACTCATATTGGAGCCTGGAGGGAGCGAGTCCAAGTTAAGTCTGTAGCTTAGCTTCCCTCAGCCTCAGTTCCCTCTGGTTTTTACATCCAGAAGTTATGGGGACTTCTCTTCCTGGCACTGAAACCCTGAGCTGGGAGCCTGGTGTGGGACGGGGACCCCCTCACTCCTCAGCGAGGACCTTCCCAGCCTAGGTATCCCTCCTGATTTTTATCCACCCCACGTGGGTGTGGGACCACCCCATCCGGGCTTCCTCCCCTCCTATCGGTCTCTATATGGCTTCTTCTTTAATTGCATAGTTGTAGGACATCAAGCTCAATGTCAGGCAGTTCTGACTTAATCTCTTTACTTTTATTTATTCAATGTCCTTATATGTTTTGGTATTATTTATATAGATCATTTGACTAAACTTTTCTTTTTAATCCAGTGTGGTAATCTTTCTCTCTTCACTGGAAATTTAGTTTTATATGTACCTTGATATCTATTGCTAGCATATTGGATTAATTCTACTATGATGTGTACTTTCTATCAGTCTGATTATTTTTATTTCCTTTCTTCCCTTCTATTGGATTAATATTTTTTTCTTAATTTTATTTTTCTTCTAACTTCTTAGAAGTTATATGAGCTATGTCATTTTGTTTGTTTCTTGTTGATGGTTACTCTTTGCTCTTTTCTCTAATATGAAAATATATCAAAGAAATACTTTACACATATCCATTGGTTCATTTTATGTCAGTGTGACTGGACTATGGGATACTTTTTCTTCTGCTATGAGCAAGCCTCTGAAAGTTTCATATGCATGTCCAAGAGTTTCATTACTTCTGGGTACGTACATGAGGTTGTTTCTGGAAGAGAGCAGCATTTAAACCAGTAGCCTGAGTAAAGAAGATCTACCCTCACCAATGTGGGTGAGCATCCTCTAATCCACTAAGGGAGAAAATAGAACGAGAAGATGAACATCCTTCTTCTCTTGTCCTGGGACATTGTAGCCCCTGTTTGTTGGGCCTACAGAATTGGACCTAATTACACCACCAGTTTTTCTGGGTCTCCAGCTTGCAGAAGGCATACTGTGGGGTACTTGGGCTTCATAATCACATGAGCTGATTCGCACAATAAATCTCCTCTTATATATTTATAGATATCTTATTGATTCTGTTTCTCTAGAGAACCCTGACTAAAATACCTTCTAAACTTTATTTTTCTCATATGTAAAATTAGAAAATTGTTCTAAATTCCCTTTAAGCTGTATATTCTCTCTCTTTTTGTAAGAGGGAGAAAAATAGGCTATCTCAGTGATCTTGAAGCAGTTCTGTCCAGAGTGGTAGAGTTTTATAACTCCTTGAACACTTCAGGGGATAGAGGAGAGTTAGGGGGTAGGACCATCCATGGTCCTCCATCTGCTTCTCCGAGAGCGTTTCACTCTCAGTCTACACTAGTGGGATTTTGTTGTGGATTTCACTTAAAGAGAGGTTCTTCAAAAATAAAAGTAAGCAGGGAAAAAAAAACAAAATGCACTTTGAAATCTACTAGAAAGATAAAAATAAAATTAAGATAGTTTATTAATTATTGACCAGCTGTACCCAAGATGTTCAAACAGTAAGAGCCATGGTATTCTGTAGAGCTTTGAATGTATCTCTGAGTTTTTATCATTTTTGTTATATTTCTCAATGTAAATACATAACGTGTGCTCTTGGCATTTTGTTTGTTACAAACTTGATAGGGTA
Organism: Molossus molossus; assembly: GCF_014108415.1. Taxonomy (NCBI): domain Eukaryota; kingdom Metazoa; phylum Chordata; class Mammalia; order Chiroptera; family Molossidae; genus Molossus; species Molossus molossus. The sequence continues at coordinate 97,838,948 of NW_023425344.1, read as the reverse complement.
GGGTAAAATGCTGGATAAGAAAATTATCTTTAACAGTGATTTTCATAAATATTCAGTCTTTTAGGACTTTTAAAAATACAATTACTAAGAGAGAATAGGATTAAGCTAAATTTAAACAACAATAACAACAACAACAACAACAAAAAACTCCAAAGATCTGAAAAGTAATCTCATGTATAAGGAATTAGAACGACTCCAGAAAATAATACTAGAACAGACGAATAACTGACTCTAGGTTATTCATAGGAAGAAGTTTCTAGCAATTATCATTGCTCAATACTGTACTAGGCTCTCATTTACAAGTAGTTAGTTCATTCAACACAGAAGCATTTGAGCATCAGAATTTCTGGGCGCATCATTAGGGATAGACTGCAGTAGATTAAGCTAAAGATTACCTCCAATTCTGCAATGCTATATATTACATGTTAAATATCTGGAGATTGTATGTATTATATTAGTTTGGTTTACAATTTTAAGTCCTTTTAAGAATGAAATTCAAGCCTGATAAAGTCAGTCCTTCGTTCTCCTAAGACTCATTTATAACCTTACCCACAACGGAGGGGCTTTTACACATTCAAAGCAGCTGAAACCAAATTATACTAAGCTTTCCTTTGGGAGTCTTCATCTATCAAAAATAATATTGTATTTTTTTTATATAGCTAGGTTTGTGTTTACCACTCATATTTAAACAAACAAACAAACAAAAACAAGCAATATATTTTTGGGTATGTATAAGTAGATGGTAAAATTGTAAAGAAAAGCAGGGGATGATGACACACGATACAAACAAGTGGTGCTGTTGATATTGGGAGGAGCACACAGTTGTGGCAAAGCAGAGAGATCCCTTGGGTACTGACAACGTTCTGATTATCAATCTGGATGACGCATACAAAGGTTTGTTTTATGATCTTCTTTCAACTCTCCACATAAAGGTTATATCCGTTTCTATATTCCACATTTCTTTTTTTTTTTTTATCCTCAACTGAGGACATTTTTTCATTTTTTGTTCAGATAAAGTGGGACGGAAAGAGAGGGAGAGAGAGAAGCATCGATGTGAAAGGGACACATCAAGTGACTGCCACCCACACAACCAACCAGGGCTGGGGACAAACTGCAACCAAGGTACATGCCCTTGGCGGGAACCAAACCCGGGTCTCTCTGGACCACAGGCCGACACTCTAACTGCTGAGCCAAATTGGCCAAGGCTATGCCACATTTCTTAATTTTTATTTTAAAAAATGTGATTCAAGTAAGATTATCAAAAGACCAGATCCCACAAACAAAGCAAGCTGAGAAAATGTCCACATTCCCAAATGATTAGAGAGTTTCCAAAAATTGCAGGTCATACAAAATCAGGTTACCTCACATACTCAACTTTAACTCTTACCTCTTCAGTCATGTCACCTTAGTTTTGTTAAACTATTGCCAATTTATGTTTTAGTGACCCAGCTGTATTGATGAGTCACTAACATGTAATATAGAAAGTTCCAATACGGTGACTAAAATCTAGTAGCCTCTCTTCCTTTTGATTTAGTTGAATGGAACATGGAGAAAAAAAGAAATTTTAGAGAAAAAAGCAGTTCTTATTCTTGGTTTATATATTGATATCAACCTATAGACTATAGATGAGATTAAGTGATTATATGTTAGAAAGACAGCTGCAGAAATATTTTAAATGTATCATAATTCAAGAATATTTATATTGTAATTAAATGTTCAGTGTACTAATCTGAAAATATTTTTATGTCTGACTAATGAAAATGCAATAAAAAGTTTAATTAGCAAAAATGCAGTGGATAAGAAGATAATGGAAACAAAATTAGAGTGAATATAATCATGTTTTATGAATGTATATTTAAGACACCATTAAGAGTAGTAATTATGTTAAGGATAATCAAAGAGCATTGTTATAGAAATATATTAATATGATAATTTCTTTTTAATCATTTTTAAACATTATATCTAAGGATCTTAATACATTTTTCTATTGCCAGTTAGCTCTGAAATAAAGCAAATGTTTTCTTTTATTTCTATTATGATCTTGCTAAATTGAGTAAAAGAGGAGAAAGTTGTTGACCTGCTTCAAGAGTAAAACAGTAGTTAAAGCAGGAGCCACTTGCCCTGGCCGGTTTGGCTCAGTGGTGAGATCATCGACCTGTGGTCCGGAGAGACCCCGGTTTGGTTCCCGCTAAGGGCATGTACCTCGGTTGCAGTTTGTCCCGGCCCTGGTTGGGTCGTGTGGGTGGCAGCCACTCGATGTGTCCCTTTCACATCGATGTTTCTCTCTCTCTCTCTCTTCCTCCCACTCTATCTCAACAAAATGTTGAAAAATGTCCTCGGGTGAGGATTGAAAAAAAAAAAATTAAAAAAAAAAAAAAGCAGGAGCCACTTAAGTAACCACACTAGACCTGTAGCATGCAGTATGTACCCCTAGAGCACCAAAGAGCCCCCAATATACCAAGTGTGATAATGCATGAAAAAACAGAACTGTACAGAGGTGCTAATGTTGAAAATCTATCAATAAAAACTCTATTAATTATCTAAATTATTCACTCTTGCATAGTCACATAACCAGTACACTCATTTTCAAAAATTAAAAATTTATAATTTCAAATGCCAAGGATTTACTGTGTTTGTTTTTTAGGTGCAAAATTTGTGATAAAACTGTTTCTAAACTACTCTAAATATACTATTGCTTGTGCATAGTCCTGAAGAATGCTAAGTGTATCAAAGTCAATCACTTATATTTAATCCACGTTTACTACAGTCAGGAACTCTAATTTAGAGCTTTATGTGTGTTACCTTTGTTACTCCATGAAGTAATTCAGTAGGTCTAGGTACTCTTGCTGTTCCTGTTTCTAAAAGGTTATAATTCTTAGTAATAAGTTCAAGTTTACACAGTGGATGATGATAGATCAAGCAACCAATGGCTAGAGAAGGGGAAAAAAATATATTTTTTGATTTATAAAATTTGCTTTTCATTTGAAATACTAAATGCGGAATACTCAAAGTATAGATCTATATCATAAACCAAGATGTGAGGCGAATGCACAATAAAATACGAGTAACTTTTCCCACACAGAGTGAATATAACATTACCTGGCCTTTGAGGAGAAGACTGGAAAAGAGAAAGAACTAAAGGCTAGTAGAAGATACCTTTTTCTTCTGCTATGAGCAAGCCTCTGAAAGTTTCATATGCATGTCCAAGAGGTGGCCAAGAACACTATCCAAAGAGGCTTCAGAATTATTACAAAGGAATCTAACTAGTGTACACACCACAAATCACACAAGAGGCAGAACAACCAGACATCAGAGGTGGGTGTGGTAAGAGCAGATGTGAAAATCCAACACCTGGATATCAGAAAGAACCATCGCCCAACACCTGATGCCAGGAAGATACCCTCTTGTCTCCCTTCTGGAGATAACCACGAAGAGCCAAAATTTAAGAGTAATTTAATTAATTATTCAGAGGAATACATTTTAAAATAGGAGGTGACTGAATTACTACCATGAAGATAACATGTTTCTGTTTTGGTGAAGAAATGAAGTTCTGTAAGAGGGAACGTCTGTGGCCTGAAACCATGTTTACTCATTAAAAAAAAAAAGTTTCTCTCTCTCCTTCTTATAAAAATTTTTATTATTTTCTTTAGTGTTTTCTCTGTTGCACAACTCTGTAACAGTGGATCCCCCCGTTCCTGCTGTTACGTCTGCTACATTCTCTCCTATTATCCTGAGCTGTACTGGCACAGACCCCACGTTCCCTTTCATGGGGATTTACAGTTTTCAAAACATTATTCAGCACCTTTTCCTTATGTTTTGAAAAGAAGCAAAAAGAAATCTGAAAAGTTTCCTTTGTGTGTGTGTGTGTGTGTGTGTGTGTGTGTGTGTGTGTGTTTTAAATAAAATACAATCAGAAAATGCCAGAAACTATTTGAGGAATAGATATGGATCTATAAGTAGTGATTGCTAAAACCTATCCCTTTGGATTGGGAATAGGGTCCAGAATCAAAATAAACGTAATAAAGTAGTCTTTGAAAACACCAGAAATGCATAGGACTCATAAAGTCATCTTAACATCCACAAACGGCAATTTATCATCCCTGGGTGGGCATGGGTTTGTACGATATTAAATCACACAAACACTGCCTGATTTGATTGAGATAATTTGAACCAAATAGACAAACAAGAAAAAAATGAAACCTAGACATTATTGAGGATATCAGGTATGTCTGAGAAAAGAACAACCACATTAGAGGAACTACCAGTAATCTAAAAGAGAAATAGCTGGGAAGAAAATATGAAAATAATAGCTGGCCTGGTGCCTCAGAGCTCTAGGAGACTATGGCTATAATGGAGACTGTGGATATAAAGGAAGTGAATGTGAGCTTTTACCCTGTGAGCCACATGGGCCTGAAATCATGATGTTGGACAATAGTCACCACCAACACACTGTAGGATAGTCAGGAGGAAGCTGTCCCAGGCAACAGAAAATAATGGGAAAGGCATAAAAACAATCATTGCTGCATTTCAGGCATAATGTTCTTGGAAAGTGGGAGGAGAATTTAAAAGACTACATATGAACTTAGGGAGAGGAGAAGAATTCAGGAATTAAATGAGTAGCCGAAAGTACGAAGCTAAGGAAGCTAAGAGCAGATCGGACAGGATTCCGGAACCAGATAAGTAAGTATAAGGAGCTAAGAATGCCTAGACCCAGGCTCCATTCAGCATTTATCCCAGAATCTTGTAGAAATAATTTTCTAAAGGTAAAAATGACATCATAGCATAGCTTGTTTTCCATTTGAAAATATAATGAAGTTTTGAGGAAGAAATACCATGGAAAATAAAATAAGAAGAAAACCCAGTTTCAAGCTATTATCCCAGTTTACCTGATAATCCTAAATCTAATTTAACTTCTGGAAAATACTTTAGTTCCATACTTAGATATAAAAAAATATAAATTTAAGTACATGTGGATGAGATGATACTATTTTATATTTTTTAGTCTCTTTAGCTTTTACTAAATGTTTTTTCATGAACCATCTCATTTTCACTAAGGACCTACAGATTCAATAGGACAGATATGAATAGCTCTAGTTTATAGATGAAAATGCTAAGATTTCAGGTAATTTTAAAAAGTATCTGAGGGTTACACAGTGAATAATTGACAGAGCTGAGACTGAACTCCTTTCCCACGTACTTTAAGTCTGGCAGTGTTCATACGACAGCTCACTGATTTACTACAGTGTGCATGACGAGAGTAGATAGCTTCTGTTTCGAAGGCAGGGAAATCTGTAGGCGCAGACATTGATTCCTAATAGTACTTCAGAAAACAGAGGAGCCCTTTGAAAGTAAACTTAATGAAATGAATGGATGACATCAACATCCCCACTTATCTAACTGAGTCTAAATATATCTTTGGAAATTTGGATTACTACCCACAGAAAATACAGACTACCACCCAGAGAAAATAAATCTAAGGAGACATCCAGAAATGAAGACAAAGCTCTGATATAGTGGGTTCTTTCACTTTAAGATTGACCAAGTCTACTTTGAGAGTGTGCTAGATCTTGGAATCTAGGCTAACTACAGATAAAGTAGTCTTAGTTTCAGTTTAGCCAAATGCACTAGTTTTTTTGGAGCTATCCAAGGTGCTCATCACAGCAGATAGCTGTCAGTTTACCCAGCCTACCTAGCAACTGCCTGGGTCCTACTTGTTATATGGAAGCAAATGCTTTCATTAGGGGGAGGGGGAAGAATCATGGTATTTTATTTCACACTTGATTGAGTTATTAAAGGTTTAATGTTCATAAAAGATATAGCATCCCTATTTTCAGAAGCAGTCAGTGGGAGTATTAATAGAAGCACACAAGAGACATTTAAACAAATATTGGTCAGTGATTGAATGGTTTATACAAACCAAATATTTAGAGGTGTCAAGAGTCATACTTTAGCCAAAATCTTCCATATTTCTATATTTTTAAGGCTTGGCATTATTGAAAGTGGTAAAATTAATAATGCTCTCAAATTTTTTCTTTTGATTTTTTTTACCACAGCCTATATTAAATGAAATAATAACCCCCCCACCACACACACACACACCCCCTAGCACAAAAATGTAACCCTATGATATTTTCTGTTCTATTTTAATTTAGCAAAAAGCAAAAGTTCTGGTTATAACCCACTAAATGGATTTTGTGTCCCACTAATAGATCCTGATCCACAGTGTGAGGAAAAAAAAGAAATGAAAAAAGAACATTTAATGACCAAGCTCACAGGAGATACCTGTTTTCACATGTCTTTCTCACCATACCTCTCCCTATTGTCCTGCCCTGGCATTGCTCAGTTCTACTCTTCTCATCACATGTTATAAAATTTATATCACTGCCAAGTCCCTTCTGAGGCATGCTCAGTCTGAGTTGGCCTCTAATATAAATCTTCCACTAACCCAAGATCTTTCTTTCATCCAAAGACAGATAATAAGGTTAGAGAGAGAAAGAGTGGGGAAAAGAAGTGTGCCTCCTTTAGGATGCTCCTCTAAAACAAGAAAGACCACTTGCATCATTTTCTTCTCTTCCCCTTAATGTTCTCCTCTTTCTTTAGCAGCATAAAAGCAAAGTTCTGTTTGAAACTACTTCATTGCCTATGTCTACTTTTCATGTACTGGAAACTTTACAAATGTTGCTTACTTCATGTAAGCTTTACAATAACTGTAAGGTCTGTATTCATTTTTTTTTTTTTTTTTTGTATTATACTCATTTTTGTAGATGTAGAAAGCTTCCAGGAGATTAAGTAACTTTACAGTGAAGAAATGGGATGGTATAGAAGCTGTTAACTTAGAATATTAATGGACAAATAGAAATTGTTTGAAAGTCCTTGCATAATGCAAAGTTCAAAATATGAGCAGTTTAGCTAGAACATTATAAGCAAGCATGGATTAAGCAAGTAAATAATAGTGAAGCATCTAGCGTTACTTTAAAAAGCTATTAGATGCTTAATCCTTGTGCTATTGCATAATTTCATCATTATTTTAATAACTGAGTGACATTATTTTAACAACTATAAGTACAAAATAAACAATCTTTAATAATCTAATGAGAAACTAAAGAATGTGCCTATTTTAACTATAGTCCAAGGGTTTGAAGTAATACCTTTGATTCTAAGTATCATCATGATCAGCTTTAACTTAACGAGGCATTCTTTTATTATTTTTTTCTTTATTGATTATTAGAGAGAGAGAGAGGAAGGGAGAGGGAGAGAGATAGAAACAATGATGAGAGAGAAGATTGATTGGCCACCTCCTGCATACCCATCCTTCCCCTGAGGATTTGGCCCACAACCTGGGCATGTGCCCTGATTGGCAATCGAACTGGCAACCTCTTGGTGCATGGGTCGATGCTCAACCACTGGGCCACCCTGGATGGACATTTGAGTCATTCTTAACAAGATGAACTGATGAAGGGAGAAAATACCCAATCCTCCCTCTTGTTCTTCCTATGAGCTGTCAGATATGCCAATGGATACTTAAATGATTGAAAATATGGGCAGCAAAATCATTAAGAACTAGAAATGGGTCCAAGGTAATTTAAGGACTGTTAAGGAGTTCAAGGGATATTAAGTACGGCAAGAGCAGAGGGATCTGTATTTTTTTGGATTTGTCGATGAGATTTTTTTAAAGCCATCGAATCATATAAAGGCAAAAAACAATGATAGGGATTGCTATGCCAAGATAATACATTCAGCCCTTTTTAATGGGGAAGGACTTTTTAGAAGTAGTGAAATTTGAGAAGATCTAAAGAGTCACTCATGTGAAACATGAAGGGTTAGAAGACAAGGATGATGAGGCAAGAGTCATGGTTAGAGCTATTTTGGCAAATGATAAGAAAGCAACGGTGACCGAGAAAGTCTTTAAATCAATTCATGTGAATTGTAATGCAGAGGTTGGCAGTTTTCCACTCCCACTTTTTAAAATGCTTTAATTGCCTTAAAATTATTTATGTTGGACATATGTAAAGAACGTTAAAGGAAAGCAGTTGTTTGACCACATGAAAAAACTCTTTATCTCTAAAATTCTCAATTGGAATATAAATATAAGTTGAATTGAAGGGAAAAAGGTAATATTACCTATCCCTTGGTGAAGTTTTAATCTGGTGACAGGGAACAAGACAGTGTGCTTCTTAACTTTCTAGTATTTGAGATTTAGAGAATTATGTTTTTGCATAATTAAAATTTTCTATATGGTCATAATTTCAACTTATACTTTTTTATGTAGTTTGTGTCTTTAGCAACAATATATTTCATACCTGACAGTGACCTAATATGGATGAAATATTCTAAGAAAAATAGAAATTCATCTGAACTGAAGAGCGTATTGTTTTAGAGCCCCTAGGCTGTGCCTTGATACTATTCCCATAGACAAGTTATATTACCTATTTTTTAAATATAGAAATATAGTTCACTTTAAAAAAACTGAAAAATCAAATCAAAACAGTACATCAGGCTGAAGAGAAAAAATATATTAAGACTATGGTTAAACCTAACAACAGGAGTAATGATCATTGAAAAGAGTATATAAATGATTTATTTTTTAAACTAACATTATTTTCTTTTAAAAAAATGATAATGATGGCAAATTGGTTTTATAATCCATTTCTTCTAACATATTTTCTACTTTAAGTCTTTTCTGTCTCTGCTTCAGAGGATCATCAGTGTTCCATCCATCGGACTGAGACGAGCTGCCAATAGTGACAGCACCCCCTAATTACTGTTCAAAAAAAAGATATTGAATATAATTTTTTCAACTTTCATATTTTTTTCTTATAAGTTTTTCATCAACCTTTGATAATGCATATACACTAGACTCTAGTGTAAATGAATCTAGCTTAACACAAGTTATACCTTTATTTTAAATTAATTGTGTCCACATTTCATCTTCCTCTCCCCACAGCACCCAGGTGTAGGTGATACGCTTTGCGTGAAGTGCAGAGCAGGTGTCAGAGCCCAAGCATCCAGCTGTTTGCCTAGCATTTTTCTTTTTTTTTTTATCCTCACTCGAGGACATTTTTTGATATTTTGTTCAGATAGAGTAGGAGGAAGAGAGAGAGAGAAACATCGGTTGGAAAGGGACACATCAAGTGGCTGCCACCCACACGACCTAACCAGGGCCGGGGACAAACCGCAACCGAGGTACGTGCCCTTAGCGGGAACCGAACCCGGGTCTCTCCAGACTGCAGGCTAACGCTCTAACCACTGAGCCAAACCAGCCAGGAGGCCTATCATTTTTCTTTCCAGGTCTAATTGCTTTGGTAAAATTTTTGAAATACTAAAAGGTAAATATTTTACAATATTTTTAAGATTCTTCACGAATAGAGTACATAGTTCTAAGCAGAAATTGGGTTAAATAATGCTTCCATTTCACATCTAAAATATTGAAAATCTCCAGTTGCAATTCCTAAGATTTTTAAGTCATCACACAAAACAAAATATGATAAAAGTAGGCGAGGCAGTAAAGAGAGTTTGACCCAAATAAGGATGTTCATTAAAGCCCTTACTTTGATCAAGTTCACTAAGAAGTGACAAGGAAAACAGAAAACAGGATAGTGACTAATACAGCAAAGGAAATAAAGACACCTAAGAGGTTATAATAAACTTTCATCTCTACAGATTAATAATTCTTGAGTGATTATTTCTCTACCTATTTTCCAAGCTCAACTTTTCAACATAGGAGTTTAATACCCATGGTTTTTAAGCCAATAATTTCCATTTCTTTTATATAAAGACAGAAAGTTAAAAATGATCCTATTTAGGGTAGATTGCAAGGCAGCTGTGGTAAGAGATGGTTGGCTAGAATTCAGATGCTTCCGTCCACATGAAGCTGAGCAGATCAGTGTCATGGCTTACCTGCAAATTGGTCCATCTTGGCAGACTTGGAAACTATCACAACCTGAAACTATCTTAGTAAAGAAGGTCATTCTCTTATTGATAATAATAATTTCTGGAAATAATTGTGTTTATTACCTGCCAAGTACCTTATGTGCATGCTTTCAACCCATCCTTTTAATCAAACTTATGAGATGAGTAGTATCATTAAAGCAGTTTTGACTAGCAAGATTACAGAACTGGGATTCTACCACAGGTCTCTAATGATGTGGCTTCTAAAAACTCTGTACTTGCCCTGGCCGGTTTGGCTCAGCGGTTAGAGCGTCGGCCTGCGGTCCAGAGAGACCCGGGTTCGGTTCCCGCTAAGGGCACGTACCTCGGTTGCAGTTTGTCCCCGGCCCTGGTTGGTTGTGTGGGTGGCAGCCACTCGATGTGTTCCTTTCACATCGATGTTTCTCTCTCTCTCTCTGTTCCTCTCTCTCCCTCCCACTCTACCTGAACAAAAAATGGAAAAATGTCCTCGGGTGAGGATAAAAAAAAATAAATAAATAAAAAATTTAAAAAAATAAAAACTCTGTACTTTACTTCATCTCTTTTGAAACAAATCTAAATGAATATTTTAAAGTAATAAAGATAGTTCAAGTCAATAAACACTCTGATAAACCAATATTTAAACCCTGGTAAATATATTAGACTAATAAAAATCATGGATTTAAAAAAAAAAAAAAAAAAAAAGGACAGTGAAAATCTATGAGTATTTTCTCAGAGGAGGAAAATGTGGTATTTCTCATTTCAAATTCTCTGATACTAGAATTGTAATTTTAATGTCTTTCTGGAAAGTCTCTTACGTGGCATATATATTTATGGCCTCGGTTATCAGACTAGTTTTCTAGAAATGTCCATCTAGATAGAAGAGCACATGACCATTCCAGCCTCTTAGCAAAAGCAAAAAAATTAAATATATACATATATTTTTAAAGCCTGGTTCACATATGATTTTAATAATAAACTCTATGTCATCAGTATTTCTAAATGTATTACCAAATAAGTAAGAGATTTTAGATAATTTTCAGTTCACATTACAATTCTTTGAAATTAACCCACAAATTGGTTTTACCTCATATTTATATTTTATCAAACCCATCTTTCTGACGTAGGTATTTCTTTTCTTGGGATTCTTACAAAGATAGTTATCATGCACAGAGTACACTCTAGCCTTTGGTGGTTTTAATCTCAATTTAACATCTCTGTATTTAGTACATTTCTTTTTTTTTTAATCTGATCATGTACACACTAAGAAGTCAAAACTGAAGTCTTCTTACATATCAGTCATAGGTTCTAGTCAATATGTCAAATACTTTAAGGTTTGAAGTTTAAAAATTCATCATAATGATAAAATAGCATATCAGTGAAACTTACAGTTGAGTCCACAACAAAAGATACTTTTTATTATGGTTAGAATTAAAGGTATCATCTTCTGAAAGGGAGAGGGAAAAGCACAGGAATTTTACCATAGATTTTCCTTTCAATTCACACTACAATTTATACTTCAATTTAAGTGCAGTTCAAGTACAACATTTCTCTGTTATTGGGCTAACACGTCTATAAGCAATACAATTTACATAGAACAGTCTTCTGGAAAATGGTCTGGTTCGTGTGTGAGTGTGTTATATCTGCTCTCTTCACAATGTATTTCTTTAAGGAACTAGTAGTTTTCCTGTAGTGATGGGAGGTTAAAATTTCATTTAACTTAAAAACAACAATAAAGACAGCAATTGCATTTACAGTTAGCTGCAACTTCAGAGGTGCTTGAATACAGCAACTGTGTAATTCATGGGAGATTCACCTCTTTGAAGAGACTCATAACAGAGCTCCAGACCGTCTTAACAGACAACTCATTACTACAGACTGTCTATGCAAATTGTACACTGACGATGGGCCCTCGGGGTAGGGTTTTTCTGTTTTCTGTCTCTGCTACTAACCTAGTATAACTTGCCATATAACTGCCTTCTTGCCAGTAATGTTAATGATGGTGATTATTAGTAATAACTCTGAGTAATGAGGTTTTCTTCCTTGTACTCAAAATAATTGCTCCATGTAAATCCACAGCAATTTTTATGGTACGCTAAAGATTAGTAACATTAGAAACTTGGCAAATCTTACTTATGGAGACATTTTACCTAATGATCTAATCCATCAGTTCCCAGGCTTAACAGTCTCAAGACTCACTTAGTACTAAAGGATCTCCCTCTTTTCTTAGCAACAGTTAAGAAACAACATAGTCACTAAGCTACATTTTTAGGAGCTTTTTAAAAAAGTTTTTTCAGAATGTGCACTCTAGTTTAAAGCTTATGAGCGCAGGAATATATAAAATTTACTGAGCAATTCCTAATTACTCATTAATTAAACATTATTTAGCTTAAAAAGTTTTCTTATATTTTGATTTCTAAAGCAACTCAAGATTTATTTCTAACCATGTGAAACTTGCAGTCAGTTTATCAATCACGTAAGCTAACGGATGAGAATGACAGTAAGGAGCTAGAAATGTTAGCAATGCCGCCACATTTCTCAATCTCATCACTTCTAACCTGTCCCAGAATCTCCAATTAAAAAGAAAGAACATACATGGGGAGAAAATTACTCACTTATTGCTATTGCTACCCAATTTTTGTCACTTAACAGTTCATCTGAGAAAGATGAAGAACCACAGATTTCAATGAAGAGAGAGAGGAGGAAGTTTATGCATTGTGGCTCACTTGTCTTTCTTCAATATCATGCTATGTACAAAAAAGAACTAGGCTGCCCAGAGATAAGAAGTCAAGTTTACATCCTACAAGATTCCTTCTTTGTCCAAAAGGAAATTTCCATCACTCTCATTCTCTCCGTAGCCTTAGATCAATCAGATCTTTTCAAAATATGGAAAGGTGACCTGGGTAGTATTTCATGAGTATTTCTACCTCATTTAATAATCCCCAGGAAAAAAAAAAAACTAAAACAAAAGTAAATACAGAGATGCATTTCTATTGGTAATTCCACATCTGTTGTATATGGATTTTCCAGATACACTTAGGTATATTTCTAGATGTTTATACTTATTTGTCTGTCCCTAGTCATCTAATTTTATGACAGTATTATAGCATGTCTTGATGTTCAGGAGGACAAGTCATCCTTAATTTTTATTCTATTCCTTTAAGTTTTTCTTAGCCTTTTACCATATACATTTTAGAATCATTATTACATATCACAAAACATTGTCAGTATTGTTATTGGAACTGCAGATAAGTTCAAATGGAATACCTATCCTTGTGCTTTTGAGTTATCTCATTTTGAACATTGTATACATTTCTTTATTTCCAATATATATTTAAGTAAAAAAACAGTTTGATTTACCTGATGCACTCAAATATTTATTTTCTACTTTATTAATTTTAATCTCATTTTTAAAAATTTCTCACTATCTGCTTTCTTTATATTTATCTGGTAGATTTTTCTGTTGGACAATTTATTTTCAATTTTTTAAATCTACTTAAAGTTATATAATTACCTCTAAGGATAACTTGAATTGCATCTGATGAGTTTTGTTCTATAGTACTTTCTTGGTCTTTTAGTGAAAACTATTTTATAAATTCCATTGAGTTTCCCTTTAAACTCATGAGTTATGTAGTAATGCGTTGTTTAGCTCCCAAATGTATAGGGTTTTCTTCTCTTTTAATTGTTAATTTCAAATGTATTTTCATTGTAATCAGATCACTAGATTCAGTTTCTTATTGTAGGAATATGTTTGTGTCCCTCTGTCCTTCTTAGACTTACAACCTCACCTGTTGGCAGCAGTATTTTTCAGCTGCTTTTAAGCAAAGAGTGCTGCTGCCTCAGCACCTGGCTTCAGACCAAAAGACTAGTCCCTGTCCTCTTTCTCCTAAGAGACCTATTAGTCTTCAGCATTCCATGGGAGTGGTACTTAAAAGTAGTACAATACAACAGAACAATAAAAACCAATTTGGTAAGCCCGTGGTTTCAGCCCTACTAATTATCTTGTATTTCAATTCCATTTTTTTGTCCAGGGAAAGAATTTTCATTTCAGTCACTTAATTTTGATATTTATAATTTCATTTAAAAAATATTTGAGGTACATAGTAATAAATATTCAAATACTCTAAATACTCAAGTCATGAAGTTACTCAAGCACATTGACTGGGGATCTTAGATAATATTAGTTATTGCACCCAGCTGGTGTGGCTCAGTGGATTGAGTGTCGTCCCATGGACCATCCTAAATTTATTAGGGAAATGCTATCAGGGTTCTCTGAGTCATGCAGTCTAATTTTCCCATTTAATTTCACAAAGCACGGAGTAATACATGCTCCGGAGGCAGGGATGGCAGATTTCAACTACTCGTCGAAAGGAAGGGGAATTATCTCACTTGAACATACAATTAAAAAAAAAATTCTTTAAATGTTAAATGTGGTAAACACTGATTAATTAAAAGTAATGTCTTAGATATGAATTTCATGAGCCCTTGACCTTTATTACTTAACATTACCATTATTTTGAGTCTCTTTGTAAGATTCACTTAAATTATTGTTTTTAGAATTATACAAAGAAAATGATTTCCATTTTTTAAAATTATTTTTATACAGCAATAACAATATTTCATGAATGGTCATCCCAATGATTGGCTGGAAACACAATCTAAACTAGGAAACAGAAGGGTATTAGAAAGTAAATACTAGTTCTAACTTCACATATGCACTCAAGAAGATATATCATTAATACTGAATTGAAAAAGCAATAATAAAAACTCAGAGAGGGTATCAATATTCTTTAATTTAGTTGAGCTATAATTATATAATGAGAACATTGGCTCTTTTGAGACAATTTGAAAACTGTGCTGGGCTCTCTGTCACTTGGACCAATGGATCTATTCATTCCAAGACCTGATTTCCTGTTCAGTTTAGCATACCATTAGTTGAAGGTAATTGTTGAGAGGATACTCTGTTACAAAAGCTACAGAACTCTCAATCATTTCAGCCCGGGATAGGTGCCCTGAATAAAGGATCCTATTTCCCTAGTGTCCTTCTTTATGTTTGTCTCTTCACACAATTGTGTGATTGTATACCACTAAATAGTTATTTAGTGGTAATGGTGCATTTCAAATTGATGACTCAAATAACAAGAATGGAGGAAAAAGGGGGAGAGAGTCTGATCTCTGCCGAGCTATACACCTGCAAGTTTCAACTGAGTCAGTCTGGGAACAGAATCCCAATGTAATATTTTCAAGACCTTTTGCAATGACTGAGTGAAACATTTCTGAGAAGAAAATATTTGAAGAATGTTTAGATATTATAAAAGTTCAATTCTGTTTACCTAGACGTTCAGTAGCTGTCTTCCTAGGTACGCAGCCTCCTTCTCATTCCTTTTCTACACATTCAGTTCTTTGAATTGTGGAAGCAAGCAAGAGCCGCATCAACCTTTTCTTCAAAGAGGGAATATGATCTTATGGGTTGGCATCTCTTTAAATTGTATCTTCCAGTTTAAAGAGAAAGGGAAGGACATTTTCCCACAACGGTGGTCAACAAATGCCAAAATATTGCCCCTTTCAGTGTACAGTATTGGTTTGATCACGCTGTGGAGACGTGGCAGTAGGAAATATATGTTTTTTATGTTTGCTCTTCTTTTTTAATTACTGTGCATTTAATTATGTAAATTGTTCTATAATTAGCAGATATTATGCAATTTTCTAAATTGCCTGAATTAACTATTGCCTTAAACAAGTGGGCCTTGAGTACTGAAATACTTTTTATATCATTTGGTGAAATTTTATATGAACTATATATGAATTTATACCTAAGAGGAAAGTAATTAAACTTAAACTCCCTAAATATGTAGTTTATAGTCTATAGAAGCATCTAGAAACTAAATGATTGAGAACAGAACATGTTTCATTTAGTCCTCCAATATTTTGAAAATAATGATGTGAAGTTCAGAAAAAATTTTTTTAATTTTTCAGATTAAATCTATGAATGACATGAATAAACATCCTTGTTTAAAAATTGAAGGGTAACTATAAAATAAAAAAAGACCTTGTTTATTTGCAATAGAAGCATGACATGGATGTGATTTCATCAAATAGAGTTGATTGATTCATTATCTTTGACCAGCATCATGATAAATGTGCCTGTCAATCAAATCTTAAACCTTCTAAATCTGGGTTTATGTTCTCATCAATTCACTTAATAGCACTACCTGTTAGACAGATTAGTAGCGTTGGCTTCACCAGCTTAAATGTCAGGACCCATTTGGTTAAGTATCAAACAGTCTATATGTGTTCATATGTGAACATGGCACTTCAATTATTCATCTGATTTAACCTATTCCCATTTAAATCGAAACTTGAAATGCCTTTCTGTGTATTAACAAGTTGTTCTGTGAGAAAAGAATTACCAAAATGCAGAGTTTTTATTTCCTCTCCTCGGTCTGTCTGCAAAGATATGGCAGTGAGTCATGCATAGGGAGCTTATTTATACTTGCATGTTGCATGAAGCTTCCCAAAAGGTACTCATCTGCAAATGTTTTCCCCAGCTCTTCCAACAATTGCCTTGGCCAGAACAATGGTGCATCTGTGTCCTAAGGTTCAGTCACCTGAAGAAGTAATAATGTTATAAATTGCCCAGTGATGAATTTATTGACTGAAAATTAAGAAACTTAGTCGAAAATAGCATGTGTTTCAAGAGCTGTTGGAAAAAGAAAATTTCACGAAATCCAGACAGAAGTCAGATTTTTCTATTTGAATGTATTATTTTTTTTTCCCCAGCAAACTCAATAATTTAAATGTAATAGTAAAGAGCTAGAGAAGATTATGCAAATTATGGCAGAGAATCAACCTAACTTCTCTAAAGCAAGCTGTTGTACACATAATTCTCCAGGGCCACACATTTGTGAATCAGAGGTGCATCAACATAGCTAAATGATAAGTCTCTGTTTAATTAAAATAATGAAAGAGTAAAGGGCAAAGGATGTATTACTTTTAAGAGGACTCTATGTAAAATTTGAATAATATATCAAAACTATAAAATTATTTGAATATAAAAGTAGGGAAACTAATAACACACCCAGAAATTAGAAATAGGATGTCAGCAGTAATATACCTTCATTCCTGCTCTGTTATAAAGTGCCCAGGTCACCTTGGGGAAACAACTCTAGAGTCTGTTTCTATTCTATAAAATTAAGGGGGTAGGCTAGATGATCTCTCATACCATTAAATCACCAAGATGATAATTCTGTATAAGAGTAAAATAATAAACTCTCAAATTCTATGAAGAGTAAAACTACCTTTAAAAATACAGAATAAAATAAATTATCATTAAATATTTTGTTCATTCACCCTTTACGAAAAATGCAGCTAGTTGCTAATATTCTTTTCATTTGAAAAACTGAAGTGCCAGGTGAATACTTGAAATATTGGGGGGGACCACTTTGTAAAGTATATAATTATCTAACCACCATGCTGTACACCTGAAACTAATACAAAATAATATTTAAAAACTGCAAATAACCTGATTTATTTTACACTTGGCTTTAATTTTATTTATAATCTATGCCTTTTAAAATGAGAGCGAGAGAGAGAGATGGAGATATGGAGATACAGGTACAGAGAGAAGGAGAAAGAGAGATCCTAGAGGATGGGAAATCCAGGGCATTGATCCTCTTTCAGTATTGCTATTTTATATGTTCTAGATGAACACATAATACAGACAATAAAAAAACCACGTGAAATCCTGATCATCTCTTTAGAAAAGGCAAATTTAATGACCCATCGTCCTGAAACAGAGAGAAATTTTACTACAACTACTACCTACGACCATAGGGTTAAAAAGAACAAAAATGACTTCAGTGCAATTTTTCAAATTGCTTTAAGGAGATAGCAATATTTCATCATTTGAAAGCAATTGTTTTTCTGAATTAGCTGATGACAGAAATTTAATTTTGCTGTGAAAATGCTACATGCTATTTGTGTTACTGGAAAATATGCAGGGTCCCCATTAATCTGCATTATGAGTCATGTCCTAGTGAAAGAGCTTCCTAGGTGGTCTGCATGCCTCTACCAACAGGTAAACTAACCCAGGAGTTGATTTAAAAGGAAATGTTTAGAAAAGGGGTCTTTAGGTAATTATTTTAAATAAAGAATCACGTTCAGTCCTGAGAATGTGGTGTATCTTTGTCATAATTCAAGGGGAGGCCAACTGTAGAACAGGTATGAAATACAAGATTAGAGAATGTGTCATTCAGTTCTCTGATTTGATAGTTCCTAGGTTTGACTCATCATTCCTCTATCTACAACCGATCAAGGAGGCCTGAGCTTGCACATAAACATTGTTCCTGCCTTCAACCAACCCACTTAAAGTGACAAAAGGCATTTTCTACTCTTAAGCAGACATCACTGAATGGAGATTTGTTTTCCAGCAGCGCACCCTTCATTTACAAAAGACCATTGGTGTAGTTGGGCCACGGATTGAAGGACTGTCATTAGCAATTATTGCTCATTTTCAATGAACCATTTAGAATTAATCCAAACAAACTCTGTAGAGTAATGGAAAAATAAAAATCGCACTTCTGGTATTTCTGAAATCTTATAGCTCAAGAAGACATTCCTATTTAAGAATACTGTATATAGAGTACCCCAGAATAATAAATCAGTATTTTTCTCCCAAACTCCAGCAGACACTAAATTAAAATTATAAATACATTTATCCAAAAACAAATGGTAGTAACTAGTACCTTTCAAAAATGTTTACAATGGACCTTCCTTTTGGACCCTTCAGTGATTAATTTGAGATTCGCAATGGGTAAACATTGTGCTATTAGCAGGCCTGGGGTGCATCCAGACATACACCAGCTCTGCACAGCTCTAGAATATAGCATCTTTAAAAGTTAACTGGGACCATAGCTGAAGAAATAACTAACTCAGAAGTATTTTGTGGTGAGAGCCAGGGTCTTTGAAATAGGGTCTTTCAAGGAAATGCATGAGCACTATCAATAAGATAGAGGAACATTTCCAGAAACCTGAAGACACAACACACTTGTAATGACAGTCAACAATTTGCTAAATAATAAAGTCCATAACCAAAAAGACAGAAATTAAAAGCATTTTTATTCTTTATTGTGTTACTGGTAGAACACTCTAATTATAATGAATTTATGAGTTAGGTCCCTGCAATTTCATTGACTCTGGCTGGAATATCTTCTCCCCTAATCACACCCTGCTACAAAATCATCATTATCATAGTCATATTCATAGTAATGTGTAAATATGTCATGTTTCTGGAGAATTTTGTAGTTTATTTTTTTTAACCATAATGGTGCTGGGAGAAGAACAAACAGGGTGTGGTGGAAAGAACAAGTTAAGTTGAAATCAATTGAGACCTAGTTTTGAATGCACATTATCTTTGTGAATTGGGGGAACTTAACCTTTGTAACCCTCTATATCCCAGTATTTAAATTATAACTAAATAATCTTTGCACAGTTACCAGAGCCACTCATATTCATGAAATAAAAATTGTAATTGTTCCCATTCTGTGAATGAAGAAGTTAAACTTAGAGAATTTAAGCAACTTGTGTAAGATCACACAACTAAATGGCAGAACCAGGACAAGCATGCAGGAATTCAAGAATCTAGGAATTTTACTTTTCATGTTTACTTCAATTCTCATCCTCTCTCTGAGACCCAAGCTCCAGTAACCTCTGCTCTGAAGTCTTTGGGAGTAACAGAGCTGCCCTTCCATCACAGAGCAGCTCTCGTCTCTCCAGCCCCACAGCACTCTGTGTGCCTTCTGTGAGATCTGTTACCACACATACCATACATGATAGGTGAATGGATAAGCAGAGAGATAGGAAGATGGATGGATGGATCTACACAGTATAAAAGAGATTTTCTTTTACTTAAATATACACTAAGTTAGCCTTGGCCAGTTTGGCTCAGTGGTTGGAGCATCGGCCCCCAGACCAAAGAGTGGTGGGTTTGATTCCCAGTGAAATTCACGTACCTCAGTGGCGGTTCATCCCTGGCCCTGGTCGGGGTCATGTGGGAGGCAACTAGTCGATGTGTCTCTCACGGCGACGTTTCTCTCTCCTCTTTCTTCCCCAGTCTCTCCCTCGTGCTCTATCTGAGATAAATGGAAAAATATACATATAAAAATATATAATAATAAATAAATAAATATACACCAAGTATATTTTTTATGTTTATAATGCCTATGCTTGATATTTGTGTGATGCTTTCCTTTTGACAAAAATTTTTACCCTCTAAAGGATAATTTAAAATTGGATTTGACATGCATTTTTTTTAAGATGAGAATAATATTGATACAGTCAGGAAGTGGCATAAAATGTCCATTCAGGTTTTTTTGTTTGTTTGTTTGTTTTTGTTTTTATCCTCACCCGAGGACATTTTTCCATTTTTTGTTCAGATAGAGTGGGAGGGAGGGAGAGGAAGAGAAAGAGAGAGAGAAACATGGAATGGCTCCCACCCACACGACCCAACCAGGGCCAGGGACAAACTGCAACTGAGGTACATGCCCCCAGCGGGAACCAAACCCGAGTCTCTCTGGACCACAGGCCGAGGCTCTAACCGCTGAGCCAAACCGGCCAGGGCTCCATTCAGTTTTGTCAAGGAAAAATGGTGGTGAATTTCACTCTAAATTGTAATGACTCCCACTCCCCAGTAGGCGGGCAGGTTCCTGCCTGGGGGCTGCTGTGTCATTCTGTAGTAGTCCACACCAAACAGGATGAATAATCGCCTTTGAAAGGAAAAGCACTCACACTCATGATGAACCTTTTACTGTCATGTCCTTGGAATGATTTAAATTCTCGAAGCCCAGAGACTGTTATTAACCCTAAGCATGATGTTTAGGCTGAACATCTTATTAAACTTTCTTGAACATTTTAGATTAGATTACAGCAATGACATCAGCTCTTGTTTCCCATATAGTTCAATAACTGGGCTCATCCTAACTTATCTTTTTTATATAAATAAATATTGAAAAGAGTTTAATATGCATTTGGTCCATGTGTAAATCATTCAAAGGCACTTTTAGAGAGGATTATGTGATGTTTTTTCACAGTTGCTCTTAACTCCCCAGGCCACTCTGTCACTGAAGCCAAGTAGTTAGACCTTGAGCCCAACAAAAAACTACTTTTTATTTTATGTTTTCCTAATCCAAGTTCTGTTTGAAAATCCCAAACAGCTAAGTATCCCTTTTCTCATACTATTACTAAAAAATGAAGATAATTATTAAAATAACCTGAAGTTAATATATGTTAATAAATCAGGTGCTGTTCAATATAATTACCCCAATTTATTGTCTTGATTGAATTGCAACAAATATCTACATCTTGTTTATACACAAAACCATGTAATCATTTCTGAGTTTTAAACACACACACACACACACACACACACACTAAGCCAAACTGTACTCAGGTCTAACCTAATTCAGAAAGGAGGGAGTTTTTCCTGTTTGCTAGGTTTTTTTCAGGGGAGGGGTCAGATTGAGATTCTTTTTTTTTCTTTTTTGCTATAAATTTTACTTTCCTAATATACAGGGTGGGGCAGAAGTATGTCTACAGTTGTTCGTATGGAAAATAACACAATAATTAATAAATACAAGAGTAAACTGTTTCACCTACTCACAACTGTAAACCTCCTTTTGCCCTACCCTGTATTAATCAAATGTGCATTTTGAACAACACAAAAAAATCCCTCCAACCCATTTCTAATGTCTCTCTTCTATAGATTAGTAGAACATCTATTAGTAGAATAAGTAGAATATTTATATGAAAGTTAGAAAACATGTTTAGTTTATTCTTTCAATTCTAATAAAATGGAAGATGTCTAATGCTCATTTACATCAAAGTACACTTACTGCGTGATGTATGTAATAGAGATACTGAAATGTGTGTCCCCTTTACAGAGGACTTCTCAAAGGATAGATAGCAACCCAACCTCAACCCTGCTTTGCCGCCTGGTTCCAAATTAAGCCAAAGCATTGAATCAGTTTATCAAAATTCTGTTAGTCTGAATGTGTCCTTGGTGCCTCTAACAGTGGCTGCGCGTGAGGAAATGGTTGGAGAAAGAGTGAGTACAATGGGGAGGTGACGTGGGGTGACAGACAAAGTGTAGAGGAAGTTGTGTGAGTGTTTCTTACTGTTGAAGACATTCGCATTATTAGAGAATAGCTGTAAATGTTGGCATGTGAGACAAATAAGAAGCTCTTATTCAAGCAAAGCAAAATGTTTATGTTTTGGGGGATTTTAGACAGTCTGGAGTGTAGTGCTATTTTTTTAGCTTCTCATTTCTGTAATAAAATTTTAAAACCCAATTATATGATGCACAAACTTTAGATAAAATTGAACATTTCTTCAAATATCTAGACTTGAACTTGTCATATGATCAGGATAAAACTACCCTGAAGACTGAAGACATTTGGGTTTCCACAAACATAATTTACTTCATCTCTCTCTTATAGTCTATCACATCCATAAAATGCTAACTATCTATCCTTTTCACAAAGCGTAAGTTTCTTTTGTTTTTGCTTTTTTGTCTTGCACCCAACGTTTTCACAGCTTACTCATTCCAATATTTAGCTCAGATTCAGGACTCTCATCATTCACACAATATGATTGTCTGACACTTAGGTTTGTGCCTATGCTCACGTTGACTCTCTCAACATAGAATGTGTTCTTCTGTTCACAGGGATCCCAGTGAACGTGTCCTCCTCCACCGCTCACACACCATATCATTTGTCACTCCATTCTTTTACGGTCTTCATGATTGTTTCATGTGTTCCCTTTATCTCTCCAACTACATCAGACAAATTTGAGGGTAAAGACCCTGTCTTTTGCTACTTCTGTGTCACTCAGATAGTCAAACACATGCCAAACAAATAATATATGCCCAATCAACAAAGTATTTCTTGCCTGAGGAGTGAATTCCACAAGAACACAGTAGCATGTTTATTACTTAATGTCAAGGGTATCAAGTTCAATGTTCTGTTTTACTTAGAAACAATGCTACAGAAAACCATGCACATCCACAGTACGCCTGATTCTGTATCCTGTGTTTTATATTACATTAGGAAGAAGAGAGAAGAAATGTTGGCCTTTGTTTAATTAAAAATTTAAAAGTGGGAACAATACTTAAATTTTTATGACTGCTTGCTTGTGCTGAAGGCCATTTCTACCCAGCTTTTTCAAACACGGTATTTTTATTTCTGTTAGTGACAAGTCTAAACATGGCAAGAAGAAAAAAAGACTGTGTCACTCATATTAATGAATCAATTAATATGTGTGTGATGGATGCAGGCTCAGTTTCACAAGCAGCTACTTGTCCCGCCCAGACCCCTGTCAGTCTGTTACCATCCATCATGAGTCAATAGTAAAAAACAGCTAAAGGGATATTCTAGATCATAAGTCAATTTTGACTACAATGGTTTCACATCTGTTTTATTTATTTTCTATTAGTTGATACTCACATACTTGTATTACTGCCATACATTAGAGATGGTCTTGCTAGAAAAGAAATGCACCAACATCCCCACAAATCTCAGACTCTAACCTGTGGCTTGGTTTGATCAAAAGCCCAGGCTAATGCTGGTGCCTAACCTCAGTGAACACTTAGTAGGTGAACTGATGTAGTCACGACTCTTTATAGTTGTTGCATATTAATTCCATTTTTCATGAATATGTATGAATATGAGTGGGGCATACCTTTCCAGGGGCAGTAATAGTGACCACGTATGTAGCAATATGTATCAAGATTCTCATTTATTGTTCAAAGAGTTTCTAATCGCAAGGTAAAAGTTTACATGAAAGCACAGAAAAGAGGACTTTCCTTGAAAGGGTCTTTTAATAAAAAATGCATTTGAAGGGTCTTTCAGAGATCTCATGAAGTCCTATGACAAAGGCCCTTTATGTTACAACTGAACCATTGTTTCACCCTTCCTCTGATGACCTCCTCACCCTGCCCCAACACCCCAACACCAACACCATTTCAAGTCTTCTAAACATGATAGGCTTTCTTTTGTGAAACCTATGCACCCACAACTACGAGTGGCTTGACATTTTTATAAAATCCTACCCAGTAGTTGTGGCCTTTCCCTTGCACCCCACGAATCCTCTGGTACAACTAAGGTCTCAATCTTGCCTTCCCTCCTATCATAGTTGTCCCAGCAAATGTGAACATAGTGTGAATATCTGGGCTGGTGTGGTGAAACTGATTCTCTGTCCATTGGATGAGAGGGTATCTACCTGCCCCTACTGAACTCAAAAGGCGACAGAAGTGTCTCTCTGGCCCCAGGTTCATCACACCCTGCCTACCTTATTCCACCTTGGGGTTCTTTCAGAGAGCAGCACGACTGCTGCATGGGTTCCTGCCCCTAAGGTAATGAGGAGCACTTCAAACTGTGGTATCCAGTGTTCCCAGCACCATGTTATCCAGAGGAAACCAGGTGAAAATGAATATGAAAAGAAAAGAAGTCTTTCAGTAGGAGAGTGCAACCTGATTACAGTAAGTAGGAAGAGGAGTATTCTTTGACCACCATTTGATTTGCACTTTGTGGGAAAAAATGTTAATTCACAAATTCCGGAATAGTGTTGGACACAGATAGGCAATAACACTTTTTGACCAAATGAACAGTCTGATTTCATGTATGTGGATAGCCACTCAGCGACTGATGCTAGGAAAGGAGCTCTGTTTGCTGCAAGCCAGCCTGGGATAATGGGTGGAAAAGCAGTTTGGGGTTCAGGCACCATGCATCCTAGCTCTTCTGATTGATGAGTATGAGCTCTTGGACAATTTACTTATTGATGTTGTTGAAAACATAGTTTCCTCAACTAAAAAATGGCAGTAAAACAATGCTTCTGTCACACAGTTGAAGTGAGGATCAAATGAATTAATGATTATAAAAATTACCTAGCACAGTGTCCAATTAGATATTGCTTTGCTTCCTTCCCTACCATCTCCCCTTGATATTGTCCTCCAAGAAAGAAGTCCTGTCCTAGGTAATGGACTTTCAGATGAAACCGAACTTCCTGCCTTCCTGGATTTATCAGTAACATTCTGTCATGGGTCCTCTGTTTGGGCGTGACATCTTTCTGTCAATCTACCTCTATTACTCATTTTTTTTTATTATAAAAATACGTACTACTTGCCCTCTATGCACTAGGTTCTGCGTCAGTCAAGAGAATGAATTGTCCTCGTGGGATTTTTTCATCTGGTGGTCCTGGAAACCCTGATATGAACTCCTGTCTATTTGTTTCTTCAATTACTGTTTTCTGTCACTGCCTGCAGTTTTTTGTCATTAGCCAGACCACATCTCACTCTACCTGATCTGTCCTATCCATGGCCTATTTTAGCTTAATTGGTGTGTCTGGTTTAAAACGGTGGCCTCTTTCTCTCTGTCCTATTCATTGTAGTGCACCTGACTGTGCACCACAGGGCGTTTTTTGTCACCTAACAATTTTTATGTTTTATTTTTTTGTAATTCTAAAATGGTGCCGCAAGATTTCCTGCTTTAATCTCCATACTGTGTGTATGAAGAGAGATATCACCCTGTGATTATGTTACATGATATGGCGAAGAGCTTTTGTACATGTACTTGAGCTTACTGAATCGTTGACTCTGAGCTGATCAATAGGGAACTTACCTGGGTGGGCCCAAATGTAATCATAGAAGCCCTTTAAAAGTGGAGAATTTGTCAGTCTCTACCCCACATCCATATCTCTGGGTCCATTCTGTTCATCAGTTTGTTTTGTTCGTTATGTTCTACAAATAAATGAGATCAGAGATATTTATCTTTCTCTGAGAGACTGACAAACCTCAGAAGAGGCGGGTGAGGGGAGGGAAGAGTTACACCACAGAACTTATATGCATGTATGCGCAGCCAGTGGACATAGACAACTATGCTGGGAGGGGGATTGGGAGGCGGGTGTTAATGGGGGGGAAAGGAGAACCATCTGTAACAAAAATAAATTAATTAATAAAGAAAAGAAAACTTTTATCATTAAAATAAATGAATAAATAAATAAATAAATAAATAAAAGTGGAGAGTTTTCTCAAGCTGGTAATAGAAGAAGTCAGAGAGATTCGTAGCATAAAACAATAAGAAGACATGAAATTTCTCCCTAAAAGCAGAGAGCAGACTGGGTAAAAGCCAGGAGGAAAATGAAGTCAGTAGTCCTACAACCACAAGGAATAAAATTCTACCAATAATCTGAATGAGCTTGAAAGAAGACCCTTCCCCAGAGCCCTCAGATAAAAGATCAAGCTACCATCTTGAATTTACCCTAAACAGAGATCCCATCTCTGAGTCCAACTGGACTTCTGACTTACAGAACTTAAGTTTCTAAGAGGGCTTTTTAAAGCTATTAAGTCTATAGTAATTTGTTACACAGCTATAAAAACCTACCATAGAAGTGTTACTTTCCCTTCTAAGTTAACATGTATTCTTTATCACTGATTTTTAGCAATTCGATTATGATGTGCTTTGGCATAATTTTCTTTATTTTCCTTTTGTTTATACTTAATTGAGCTTACTATATCTATGGTTGTATAGTATTTATCAAATTTGAAACAGTTTTTTATCGTTATTTCTTCAAAGCTGTTTTCTTATCTCTTTCCTCTCCTTAGAGACACCAATTGTATATATGTTTTGGGCTACTTAATACTGCCCCAAAACTCACTTATGTTCTGTTCATTTTGTCAGTCTTTCTTTTTTTTCCCTGTAATTCATTTTGGATAGTGCATATTACTATGTCTTCAAGCTGACTAATTTCATCCACAGTGTCTAACCTAGTAGTAATCCCATCCAGTTTTATTTTCATTTCAAATATGTTATTTTTTATCTTTAGATATTAAATATGCATCTTTGTTATACTTCTTGTCTCTTCATTATATTCTCTTTCCTCTAAGTTTCTGAACATATGTGGTACATTTATAATTGCTGTTTTAACATCCTGTTCTAATTATTACCTCTTTTATTTTTGTCTCTGTTTCTATTCATTTATTTTATCTTGGTTATAAGTTATGTTTTCCTATTTCTTTGCATGCCTGGTAATTTTTTTATTGTTGCATACATGATTTTTTTAAATAGTAAGTTTGGGCTCTTTGCTGTGATGCAGTTATGTTACTTAGAATTAGTTTGATTCTTTCCAGATTGCTTTAGAACCATGCTGATTGGTCCAGGACAGCCTATAGTCTGGCGATAAATTGACACCACTGCTGAGGCAATACCCCTCTGTGGACACTATGTATCTCCCGTGTATTGGGAGATCTCTTTCTTTCTGTCAGCAACACAGAACATTACCAGCCCTGTGTGTGCTCCAGTGATTGTCTCACCCGTTTCTTCCTAGCGGTTTTCCCAGCTCACACTCTCCTTACACACATGTATAGATAAGTTCATAGCCAAAAGCTGAAGGGATGCTTTCTGCGATTTCCAAAGCGTAGTTTCCCTCTTTGCATACCAGCCTTGTCCCTAGTACTCTGCCCTGCAGATTCTCCCAAGAACTGTGAACTCTGTGTTCTCCAATCAGTGAGACCCTACCAGATACCCTTTGGGTTTTCCCTCCTGAACCTGCCTCCTGGAAACTCTCACCTGACAGTGAGCTGAAGCACTTGGAAGACTTGTTTTGTTCATTTTTCTTCTGGGAAATGACTGTTTCGTACTGCTTGTTTTCCAAAATCTTAAATCCATTGTTTCTCACATTCTGCCACGTTTTCTACTTGTTTAAGGCATGAGGGTAAATTCAAGCCTGATTATCTAATCATGACACCAAGTGAAAGTTTTAGGAAGTCAGGGTTTATAAACTTAAGTACAATGTACGAAATAGCCTACAGAGCCTAAGCAAATATGGCAAGTGAATGTAGTAAGATATGCCAATAGAAAATAGCAGGGCTTTGACCAATAATTTGTACTTAAAAAGTAAAATATGGGGCAAAAGTTTTTTGTCTGCAGTGCAGCAGGCCACAATTTTGTGCATTCAGCTCTCTGCCCTCTCTTTATATCCCACCATTGAGTATAAATCAAAACTCTTAGAGACTCCTCTCTTGCAAACCTCCGATAGGATGTATATATTTAGTGTGCATTTAATTTAGCACATTAACGTCTAAGGATGTTTGCATTTTCCATCTCAACTATAATTATGCAGCCTTTCTTTTCAGAAAAATTTGAGAATGTCAGCCAAAATACGAGGGAGGTATTTGTTGGGAGGTGGCATGTGAGAGTGCAGTGGGGGATGGAAGAAAAGCTGAGTTGAAAAGGAATAAGTCCACTGAAAACTCTGAAAAATCACACCTACTTTATCCTGAACAATAGAATCAGAAGTACAAAGACTCATGCTGAACATTGTAACATGTTCAGTGATAGTTCTTATCATTTTTTTAGAATATCATTGAAATCTTCCAGTTAACTGGTAGATCTATTCAACTTTGAAGAATTAAAACATAAATGTGAATTCACAAGTTGTAAGTACATGTTTATAGCCCTTCATAATTTGTTTAAAATTTACTGCCTACAGCCCGGCCGGTGTGGTTCAGTGGTAGAGCATCGACCCATGCACCAAGAGGTCGCCGGTTCAATTCCTGGTCAGGGCACATGCCCAGGTTGTGGGCCAAATCCCCAGTGAGGGGCATCTAGGAGGTGGCCAATCTGTGTTCTCTCTCATCAATGTTTTTATCTCTCTCTCCCTCTCCCTTTCTCTCTCTCCAAAAAAAAAAAAAAATCAATAAAGAAAAAAAAATTTAAATTTACTGCCTACAAAGTACTTTCAATAACATGTCAAAGTGATAATCAGATATCTTATATCTTAAAGAGCATTCAGGTTTTTGTGTGTGTGTGTGTGTTTTTTTTTTTTTTTTTAAGGCACAAAGAAATGGGTAATTATTGTTCACAAGCTTCCTTAAATTTTAGTCTAATATTTTACTCTCTACTTCACATACATGTAGCAACCAAACCACAAAATGAATATCTAGGTGAGTATGACCTGGCGACATGTCCCCACCTGAGAATAACCACCACAGAGCCAGGATGAAATGAGGGACCTCGTGTCTCAGTGGGGTCATCGAACCACTCAACTTCTGGAGGAGTAAAAAGACACCCAGTAAAATCATCATAAAAACATACCTAGAATGGTAGATTTAATCAATCAAATTCTGTGAACTGGAAAGTGTTTTACATCTCAGGAACTTTGGGGGGATTTCAGGAAACAATAATAACTGTCCAGTTTTCCCACCACCCCAGAAAATGAAAAACTGATGTTTTGCATACTTAAAAAAATGAATTGGTGAGAGAACTGCAGCTCTCACCTAAGAACTGAGGGAACTTGCAATCCAACAGATGTATGATCAGTAACCACTGAATTCTCACTCTGAGAACCTGTTCGTCTAGTGTACGCTATATATCCCATTGTTTCCACACAAAGTTGGCTTGGTACACATGGGGGAAAAAATCTTTCATTTCAATAGCAATATGCAAATTCTTTTTTGAAATCACCAAGTAAAAATGCAGCCTAAGCCTTCTCAGACATAAAACAAATTAATTGTACTATACCAACAGTCATTATTTTAATCCAGCCAAGACCTTCCCCAGGGCTAATCATAGAAGTGGGTGGTACTTGGTGTGATTTAAGAGCAATCAAATAGCACCAACCATTCTTAAATTCTTAACAAGCTTTCATACTTCCCTATAATCCACTGATTGAAAAACCATGCTATTAACTAGTATGATGTCTATTTTAAAGGTGAGGTATTTACTGAAAGTGTTAATGGCTGGAAAATGATTCAAGACTCGCTATGAATTATTTTAATTAGATTGCAGAGATATCCCCATTTCCTTTGTCTATTAACAAAGATGCCTTGTTGATCTCCTTAAATTCTTTTCTTTTGGCTCCATTCCCATTATAAATGTTCTCATTTAGGCCTTCATTATTTCATCTGGATTACTACAAACAATTTCCTAAGGTCTTACTTCACCCCAATCCCATTTTGTCCTAACAGTGTAGTATAATGTTTCTCTGCTTAAAATATTTTAATGACTTCCTAATATGAATGGATAAACTGCAGATGTTTAATGAAGACTCAAAGGCCCTTAATAACTAGGTGACAGACTACCTTTCTCTCATGGGTCCAGCCAATGTTCCAACCAAAACCCAAAGAATCCTCCCGAATAGCTCCTGTCATCTCACTCCTTATGTCTGCACGTTCTATTTCCTTTACTAAAAAATTCTCTGTCTAGCTCCTCACATATCTCGCTTCACCCTGGCCATTTATTCCTTTGACTGGGTGGTTCATTCCTACTTACCCTTCAAGACCCGCCATTGATGTCACCTTTTTGAATCCTTCCCTGATAATGCCCATGGCACCCCAGGTTATGGGAAATTATCTACTCACATCCACAGCCTTTTGCACATAATCCTATCATAGTAAACATAACAATCATGTCTCACAACAGGGCCCTCAAGTAGTATAAGCTATTTGAGGGCAGGATTGTATGTTTATCTTTATCTTTCCCAGTGACTCACATTATGTCTTCTGCTTGATACATTTTTGAATGGATGAATGAGAAGTCTGGGAGAAGTCATCTTGACAATGAAAAAATAAATCACTTTGAGAGACTATTATGTGCCAAGTACTGTGGCAGATTATATTTTGCTTTATTCTTACCACAAGCTTTTCTGAAGATTCATTCATTCATTAAATAGTTATTAAGAACCTGTAATGTACCCAACTTTTGCTGGGGATTCAATAATGTATCCATGAGAACTTGGCAGGACATAGAAGTTACACTCAAATTGAGTAATTTGGGGAGAATTTAATGTACATAGTAGTTTTCCAAAGCATGAGCAAAGCGAAGGTAAAACATAATTTTCTTTATACCCACAGCTCTGTAAGTAATCTCTTTGTTAATAGATTCTTCTTAAATTAACCAGATATGGGTGTCACATCCGTTATTGCAACTCTGGTGCAAACACACATGCAGAATTCAGTCACTTCCCACCTTCTCCAAGATCCCTCCCTAGTCCAAACACCATCATCCCTCACTTCAGCTGTAGCCCCTACCTGATCTCCCTGCCTTTTGCCCTCTACATTCAGTTCTCTGCAGAGCCAGGGATTTTTTAAATGCTGATCAGAACACATCACTTTTTCTGATCAAAGCTCTCCCATGTCTCACCATCACATTCAGAATGAATATCACATGCCTTTCCATGGCCCCAGAGCCCTGACAAGGCATGGCCCATTCTGTTCCTCCATCCCAATCTTCTGAAGATCTTGGTTTAAAACTGCCCAGCTCCCTTCTACTAGCACCTTTTGCATGGAATGTCGTCCCCCCAGATCTCTACACAACTCATCTCGAGGCTTTGGTCTCTGTTCTGGTGTCACTTCCTCAGGGAAGCCTTCCCTGACAACTCTCCAGAATAACTGTCCATCATTGTCCTGTTTCGATACTTATTTTATTATTTATTATCATTTATGGCACTTATAACTGTTTATATCATGTATTATTTATTTGATTTGTATTTATTTTTTTTCTCTCTCCCACTAGAAGGCAATCTCCTGGAGAGTAAGCTCTTGGTCAGAACCACTCACAGCTGTAATCAAAATAACTAAGATCTTAGCACAAAGTGGGCACCCTGTTTGAAACACCATTAGAAAGGGCACTGTGAGTTTTATTACTAAAGCATTTTGGATGTCAAGTACAGCGCTTAACATAATCAATGTTCCATGACAGTAACTTCATTATTATTAAATATTAAATTATTTAAAGATAAAAGCAAAATAATATCTTACAACACACTATTTTAGTTCTTACTTTATACATGTTATGAGAATAAGAATTAACATAATTCTCAAATTCTTATTTTAAACCCGTACCTATGAGTTAAAATAAACTTGACGAAGTGTAAATGAAAATCAACAGTAATTTCACTGACATATGTGTGTATGCAAAGGTCACACATGCATATGTACATATATTCTCACAGACTTGGAATTTAGTAGATGCACAGCAAGAGATAGTTATTAGCATCATTTCTTTAGATGAATTTAGTGAATATTAATATTATGACAGTAAATATAAATATTGTCAGTGCAGTTTTGGAGGATAATAAAATAATAAGTGCTGCCATTAACTTAACATTTACCATATTTTTATTTCCAAAAACAAGGAGATTTTAATCATTTTAATATGCTGACGATAGTAGTTTTTGTCCTTTTTTTTTAAACACAAAGAATAGTGGCTTATCATTTCTTTTTAATTTTTATGGAATTACTTCGTGTTTCAAGTTTTAAACAACATATCTGAATTTATTACCTTCCTTTTACCAAGTTTTGGGAGATTTAGCCTGTTCGTAATAAACATGGTATCTTATTTATAGAAACAAAATATATATTTTGTGTTTAAAAACTCCAGTTGGGCTAATACCTACCAGCAATTAACAGCAAATGATAAAATATTTAACTAAAATTGAATAGGTTCATATTTTAAAATCTCTGTACAACAATATCCATGTGTTTCTAGTCTTACCACTCTGCATGTATAATCTTTCCTGACTCTGATGGAAAAAAATTAAATATATTATTTTTATTGTAAGAAATGTTTTCTCTCACATGGTCAAATTAAATATGACCATTCATTCATAACCATGAGCACATCAAGTGATAAATCTACCCCTTTTTAACATTTTCTCCTCTTAAATTTTGAAATGTAAAAAATGATCTTTTTCTCTTTTCCAGGCAATTTAAACAAGGCAATAAATTTTAAAAATCAATTTAAGTCAAGTTGCAGCCTATGCCTTGGAGGAGTTAGGTAGGAATATAAATCAAATAAATTTAAGTCAGTTAAATTCAATATTATTAAAAGGGTAGTACAAAATAACTGTTATACCCATCTGCTAAGGAAATCTCTCTAAGTGCAGTGGATATTTTTATAGCCAATAAAAATCCATTTTACCAAATAGAGTACAGAATCCTTCCATCACAGTATAAACTTTTGAAATCTCATGTCAATGATCATTTAATTTTGTACTATTATTGTGTTTTTTTTAATTATGTAAGTGTGCACTGCAAATTCTACCGTCTGCCTTTAGAAATTCTCCAGAATATCTTTGAAAGATTGATAAATTATTCATTTCCTGAAGTTGTGCATCAGAGCTTTGCAGTCCCTAATAGTATATAATAAATTATGCAGTGTATACCTTACGGATGTGGGGTTTGTAAAGAGACCCTGCATGTGCTATATTCCTCGTACGGAAAAAGTGGTTTCATTTATTGATATGTTTTGACATCCTTTCAGGTGATTTTAAAACTGTTATATAATCTGGCAATGTAATTTGCATACAAATAGATAAGGTTTAGGTTTGGAGCAAATTTAGTTATATCAAAAAACTGTCTTCTAGCAGCATTACTCCTTATTTTAGAAAGGGCCAATAGACACCCTTTTGCTTTGTATCCTTTTCTACTCAAACCCTAGACTTCACCACATGTTTGATGTCAGAAATTTACCCTTAGCTCTTCATTTTTCTCCTGTAAATTGAAATCCTTTTTCTTTCTTGATGTGCAGTGTGGGGTTGCCTTTAGATTTGATTTGACTCCAACCATATCACGAATCTTTTGGATCATTTCAACAAAACTGAGCCCTGTGAGGGCCACCACATTCTCCTTTTTGGTCCCCAACACTAGGAAAGTTTGTTCAGTGAGAGATGCCTTGATATTTGTTGAGGTTAACTTTCAACATTGAAAATCTATAAATAACAGCAATGGAGATTTCAACCACCAAATACCAAACCTAGGTACATCGAAAAGCTGTTTCCCAGCAGCATTTCATTGCACCATATGGCAGAATACTTGGTGACTTGGGAAGAGCGACTGATGTTTGAAATAGTGTGAGAAGCCCTGGGACATGATTTCAGGCATAGTTCTGTGCTCCTCAGTGTGGCACGGGTATGAAGTGCAAACTTTCGATCCTGCTGTAGAGCAGACCCTGGTCTTCACCTTGGACCTGTGTTTAGCTCCTGCGTTTGAGTCAGTGCGGGATGCACCTCATTCCTCTAGCTCCCCGGAAGGACAATCACCCGGCTGTGTGATCATATCTACTAAACAGAACATTCACTTAACCTGTGTCCCAGCTATTCTGAGTCTAAGTATGTACCCAAACAAGACATGTATATATTCGCCAAAGACATGTACAAGAATGTTTGTAGTGTTATTAGTAGTAGTAGTCAAAAATTAGAAACAACCCGATGTTCACTAATCATAGAATGAATAAATTGTGGAATGTTCATCAATGGAATACTACGCAGCATGAGGAATGAATACATCAACATGGACTAATCACATAGTATTAAGTAAAAGAAGTCAGCCATACATACTCCATAACTTTATACATAAAGTTCAAACACTAATATACAGTATCAGATGTCAGCTCATGATGATCTTTTGATGGGAAGTAACTAGGAAGGAGCAAATGGAGCCTTCTGGAATCCTTATAATACTCTAGTTCTTTATCTGCAGACAGATCACACAAGCATGTTTACTTTATGAAAATTTATGGAGCTTAACCCTTAAGATGTGTCTATTTTTATGCCTTTATATCACACGTCAATAATGAGTTTTCAAAATAAAATTGGAAAAAGGTCCAAATGCAAGCAAAATATATCAACTAGAAAAATTAACATTTCCTCAAGTTATCGGCTTATTTACAATGCAGGAACTAAAACTCAGTGAATTATCAGAAAAATAATGTCTGCCTTTTATGTCACCAGGTTAAAATTGCCCTAAAAGATTGATTTTATCTCTGATTCCACAGGTTTAACTTGGAACAAATTGGAGCTCTGATTTAGGAGTGTCTGTTTATACAGGGCTTTGTGAATGGGTTTTGGATACTAAGAGGGAGACCAAGATAATTTGAGGGAAACTTCACTGACCCAATTTTTACTTGCTACGGCTCTTGTGCTCTCATAATTCGAACCAAAAAAAAAAAACCAAATTGAACAGACTAGAATCCCATCCTACGCTTCCTTCATTAAAGGTCACTTTGCATTGTTGATGAGATCTGCACATCTAGGAAGATGCAGCGTCATTGAGGGATTCCCCATTCTCGTGAGGTTTTGCATGTTACATCACTCTTTTCCAGTGTTGTTATAATCATGGGCTTCATCAGAGCTTTTCACACCAATCAATAGCTGACAAAATTAAACTGTGTCATATGCGGGGCAACCAAAATGCAGAGTTATTATTTCATCAGGTCGGCTGGATGGGTTTTTGATCCCCAGGAATACTTCTGAAGAAGCACATTCAGTGATGATTCTCCTTATGATTGAATTAGTGCCCGGACAGAAGTCTCATTCTTTCATCTTTCCCTCCACTGTCTACTATCCACTCACACAAAGATTTCAATTTATACGTGATCAAGAAAGCAACATCTAGTTTCAAGGTATAATTGTCTCTTTTGATGTGATCTGTTTTACATAAAAATGAATGAAGATGCACATTTATGGGGAAGCTCTTGCCATTTTAGAACGTTTTACAGTCAGCAAGCAATTTGCCTTCTGAAACTCTATATAAGGAAAAATATTCTTCCTTTACCATCACCCTTTTTTTCTTTTTTGCTATAAAAGACTCTTATCCAAGTAACCTAGACAAAACTGGGAAAGCAAGTTACTGATAGGACCCAATCTAAAACCAGGGGCCAGTTTTCCTGAATTCTTTGAGTTAAAAGTGTTATTATCTTAAGATCTTGCTTAAAAAAAAAAAAAAAAGTGTGTGTGTATAATATCACACAGTATGGATGGTACTACAGGTGACTCTATCTTTATACATTCCTCTATTTCTTTAATAGGCTAAGTCTGTCTATATGAAATACATAGCACTCATTCCAATCATTGTGGGGACAAATACAAATTTACAATCTTTTACAAAAGATTTAAATTATATATAAAATTTTGTATATCTTGGTCCATCTAGCTGTATCTGAATCTTACCTGAAGAAATACATTTATCTTCTCAACTCCTTTGCCACTTCCTACTTCCAAGGAAACTGTGGGCAGGAAAAAGCTTAATGTATCAAATAAAAAAATACATTAAATATTTTAAAATTTAGATTTTAATATCGCACTTTATTGAAAGGAAAATGTCCATAGTATAGAGTAGGATAAATTTTGAAAGTTTATTAAATATAGCAAGCAACCTTGATCTTTTAATGTTGAAATTTCTGCTCACTGCAATCAGATTATTCGACGTTTTTGTAAGATGTTGAAGTTGATCTCAACACACAATGAATTTTTATTATTTTGAAAAATAGTAGACACTCTTTGTTACCCCAAATTTAAAAATATATACACAGCAACTGGAGACAGAAAGAAGTAACTTTTACAACTTTAGTTAGCACTTTTTCTATTAGGGTGGTAACTGCTATTGAGAATGATGTAAAAGGAGAAAATCTCTGTATTATATTTCACATTTCTATAGGTAATATATAACATACAATGGCCAGAGAGAGGAACAGCCTTGCTGGCAAATGAATAAGGAAGGTCAAGTGTGAGACTGAGACCTGGTTAGGGAAAATGTCAAATCGACAGGATACCCAGGAATTTAACAAAGAAAGCTGGGCACTAAAACAATAAAGGGCTTTGATAATACACCTCACTTCAGGTCTGTCTTCCAATCCCTGAAGGTTAGAACTTAAAGCCTTTAAAAATAAATTTGAAAAACTCAAGATGCACATAAATCAAAATGAATGACTCATATCACAAATATGAATTCAGAAATTAAACCCTTTTTGTCATCTCCTTTAAATATTGGGGATTTTCTACAAATTTCAATTATTTTATAATTGGTTAATTTGGGAAAGCTATCTGCCATATCTTGACAATCATGTTCTTCAGAATGCTAGAACTAAG
This sequence comes from Molossus molossus, assembly GCF_014108415.1. NCBI lineage: Eukaryota > Metazoa > Chordata > Mammalia > Chiroptera > Molossidae > Molossus > Molossus molossus. Next base: position 97,802,129 of record NW_023425344.1, on the reverse strand, counting down.
AGATGGTTCTTAGTAAATGCTTTCTTTGTTCAAATGATTTTGGAAGACTGAATTCTGCATAGTTCCCTCAAGTATTATGGGGCACAATCATATAATGAAGATTCTGAGAAATCATACTGTAAAGGTACCTGTTCAACTTGATGCAACTCAGCCTCTTTTTAATATATCTAACCTATTTTTTGAGAAACATTTATTACTAACATAAGAACTAGTGTTCTTTAGAATACATTTGGGAAATCCTACTATAAAACATGAGTCAAACAAGTATTATAACAAATACAGATATCATTAATGTTATTGTATATTTCTTCAAATCAGTCATATACTCTTGAATACAAAAATTATTCAAATCCTTTGAAAATAGAAATTAGGTCTTAAGTCTCTAGTGTCTGCCATGGGTTTTGACATTTAATAGACTTCAAAGAAATGTTTTTGGGTGGTAAAAGTGGTGGAAATCTCTGAGACTGCTCCCACTCTCTCCCTCAGTTTGGCCAACACATTAGTTCTGCCAGGTGAGGTAGCCGTGAAAACCAGCAGCTTTGCGGCTGCACCCCTCCAGCTACGACTTGTCCTGGAGCACAGTGTGGGCACATACAACAGCTCTAGGCATTGCCAGAGAGAGGAACAGCCTTGGTGGCAAATGAATAGGGAAGGTCAAGTGTGAGGCTGAGACCTGGTTAGGGAAAATGTCAAATCGGCAGGATACCCAGGAATGTAACAGAAAGCTGGGAGCTAAAGCAATAAAGGACTTTAATAAAAGCCTGCACATGTGCCCAAGGATGCATGCACACGCGGGAGGGAGTGGAGCCGGTCCTAGATATCCACACAAAGCAAATGGAAAGAAAGAAATAATGAAGATTAAGGTGAAAAAGAATGAATTAGAAGAAAAACAGTCAAGAAGATCGGTGAAACCTAAAGTTGTTTGTTTGTTTCTTAGGATGAGAAAAATTGGCAAAGGTTCAGCTAGACTGACAAGAACAAAAGGGAGAAGATATAAGTGACCCAAAGCAGGAATGAAAGAAAAGATATCATGACTGAAATCATAGAAGTTATAAGGTTTATGATGTGATGTCATGAACAACTGTATGTCAATTAATATATAAATTTGGGTGAAATGGATAAATTTCGAGAAAGATAAAAATAAATAAAACTGACTCAAGAAGAACTAGTTCCTCTGAATAGACCTAAAATGAGTAAATAAGTTAGATTAGTAATTGAAAGCCTACCTACAAAGGAAAACCCAGGTCAAGATGACTTCACTGGTGAATTCTACTAATTTAAAGAACAATATCAGCCCTGGCTGGTTTGGCTCAGCAGTTAGAGGGTTGGCCTGCGGTATGGGGAGACCCGCTTTCGGTTCCGCTAAGGGCACGTACCTCAGTTGCAGTTTGTTCCTGGTCCTGGTTGGTTGGTCATCCGAGTGGCAACCACTTGATGTTTCCCTTTCATGTCGATGTTTCTCTCTCTCTCTCTCTCTCTCTCTCTCTCTCTCTCTCTCTCTCTCTCTCTCTCTCTTCCTCCCTCCCACTCTATCTGAACAAAATATTGAAAACTGTCCTCAGGTGAGGATAAAAAAATAAAATAAAATAAAGAACAATATCAATACTTCAGAAACTCTTTCAGAAAAACTTAATATCATAGAACACACCTCATCTTATGTGGCAACTGTTACCCAGATACCAAGTCTGGCTAAAGACAACACAAAAGCAAAACTACAAAACAAGAGTCCCTCATGAAAATAGCTATAAAAAACTATCAACAAAATATTAGCAAATTGAACATATGTAAAGCACTGTGCTCCATGGTTATGTAGGATTTACCCCAAGAATGCAAAATTGATTTAACATATAAAAATTTAATTAGTGTATATACAACATAAATAGAATCAAAGACAAAAATTACACTATTATCTCAACAGACACAGAAAATTTAATTTAAAAATAATAACACCAGTTTCTGAAAAAATAGTTTAAAAATTAAGGGATATAGATGAACTTCTTCAATCTCCTAAAGGAAAATGTGTGTATCAGGTACAGTTTTCTAGAGAAACAGCACCAGTAGGACACACACACACAAGCACGCGCACGCACGCACACACACACGCAGATTTATTTTAAGGAATTGGCTAATGCAATTGGCAAGTGAAAACCTGTAGGGCAGGTTAGCAGTCTGAAAATTTAGGCAAGATTTCTGCTATAATGTTGAGGGAGAATTTATTCTTTGGACAACCTCAGTTTTGGCTCTTAAGGCCTTGAGATTAGATGAGAACGGATCCAATAGTACATGCTACAACATGGGTGAACCTTAAAAACATTATTCTAAGCAAAATAAGCCAAATTCAAAAGACTACATGTTGCATGATTTCATTAATATGGAATGTACAGATATGCTAATCTATAGAGACAAAAGTAGAGTATTTGTTATCCTTGGCCAAGAGCGGCCGCGGTGTTCTACTGCAGATGGCATGAAGGATCTTTCTGAAGTAAAGGAAATGTTCTGAAATAGGATTGTGGCTATGGCTGCACAACTCTACAAATGTGTTGAATTGTATATTTTAAATGAATGAATATGACATATAAACTACACCTCAATAAATTTATTTTTAAATGTCCTAAAAGAAAACATTTTATGTGCTCATAATTTATTGGGTGGTTTTTGCTTGGAATCTCTCAGGCAGTTGCCCTTGCACCAAATGACCAAAATGCAATACTCACCTGACTGGCAGCTGATGCTAATTGTTGGCTAGGAGCTTGCCTGAAGCTGTGGATTTATGTGTGCCCTCCCTGTAGGGCTTGGGCTTCTCAAAGTGTGGCAGCCAGTTTCTGGGAGGAAATAATAGCCTAAGAGGCCAGCGGAGAAGCCATCAGACACCTCATCTATTCTCTGAAATCACACAGCATCTCTTCCACCTTACTCTATTGATTACAATGAATCACAACATGTATTGCAGATTCAGGGAGAGGAAAATTAAACTCACCTCCTGATGGGATTAGTGTCAGAGAATTTGTGGCCATTTTTAAATATATGAGTAACCTATATTGAAAAAATAGTTAAACCCCAATCTAAAAAATAAAAGAGCATATCTCTAGAACAAGCAGAACAACTCCCTCAAAATTCCTGTTCAGTGAGTCTCTCAGACATTCAGAGGATCCTCTGATCCATGTCCAAAGTAGTTAACCATGGTTAGTACCTATTTATATATTCATCATTTTCTTTCTTCTAACAGCAATACTCTTGATTCATTAAATGCTTTTATCAAGCTATTATAACCATGCTGAACTGTTTGAAGAAGTGCTCAGATGAATATATGTTAAGGAGAAACTAAAGGAGAAAGTCAAACATCCAGACATTTTTAAAAAATTGGTGATGGACAAGATGCAATTAGGTATGTGAGTTTCTCAAGAAGAAAGTCCTTAAGCCTAAGCAGTGTGCACATTTCATAATGGGAATTTTCCATTTGGGACCTACCAGGTGTGGTATTGTTAGGGTGAGGTCGAGGCATTGTGGGAATGAGGCTGAGTCTCAGAAGTATTGAGCTTCAGAGTTATAGGGGTGCCTCGTTCACACCCCACTCTTTAGTTGATCATAAAACATTTCCTTCAATGTCAAGAGGAATTAAAGCAATGGTTATGAGCTTCCTAAATACTGTTTGCAACATTAAATAGTGTTTTACAGTCTTGGTTCAGATTGAAATTTTTCTCACCCTCAGTGGAATTTATTCACATAACCATGTAGTGTCTCTCTGTAGGTTATGAGTATCCTCCAAATGGAGCTGAAGAAGGGGAAAACGTCATTTGTGATTGAGTGAATGGGTCCGCCCATAAAAAGAGACTCACAATAACACAATTTGCATTAAAAAGAAATAAAAGTCTAATGATTATTTGATGCTAAGAACCAGACACTTTGCTATTTGCTAACTGCATCATACCCTTAAATTGTTGCAACATCTCTATAAGGGAAATATTTTTGTTACTTCCACTTTACAGATAACAGAGAAGATCAAGTTGCAAAATGTCATACATGTAGAGAAGAGCAGCATATTGAATTGTAGAATTTAACTCTCAAAACTGGAAAGCTGTGTTGCAAATAGACCAATGGAGAATGCCCAAACCACCCCCAGGCATTTTCCTCACCGTGTCCATTCATTTCCTCATTTCTTTCCCTCATACCTTGAAGAATTTCTTGATAGAAGAACATGATAAAAGTGAGTAGAACTAGACTCCAGCGCTGAGTAGAAAGGAGCCTCTGAAGTACGAGAGGAGCTTTCTTGAGTTACATAGACCAGAAATAGTCTCTAGAAATTCAAGCTATGTCTAATAATAAAGGCCATCTCCAGTAGAATTTTTTTAAAGATTGCTGAGATTAAGGTGGTCATCTTCTTCATCTCTGATTACTTCTGTACTGGAATCTGTTCTACAAAGCCTTCTAGAAAAAGTCCCTTTGGCATCTTCACCTGTATGATTGAGTAGGGAACATGTATCTCACGAAGTAAAAATATCATACAACCTGTGTACTTCCCAGATTCGCTTTAAACCCAATATGGTTGTCAAAGGATTTATCTCCCCATGATCTTATGTACCACTATAGAATTTATTAAATCACAATGAATATAATTAAAATATAAAACTTCCACTACTGTGAGCCCAAAATGCTTAATTTCTGGAAGAGAGATTGACAAGGATTGCATTTTAAGAGGGGTTTATTCACTCAGGTCACCTAGGCTTCAAGCAAGGGTATGTGGAGTGGGCTTTTCCCTAGAATAATGAAGATCAAACAGCTCCGGCTTTTTTATCTGGTTCTTTACAGGTGTGGCCTAACACGGCCCACACCACTCTGCAGCATTCTTTTTAGATCTCATCATCCCAGTAGAGTAAGCTGTATTTTACTCATTCCCAAGCTTATATACTGCTGAAGATATGCCGTCAACTTGATTTATGAACTTCCTTTTCTGCATTCTGATATTATTTGAATGCATGACCCTATTTTCTTTCTATTCAAAGTTTTCCTGAACATGAAAATAAACTGTGTTAGATAAAAATGAATGTGATAGTCTCTTTGAATTGGAAGAGAGGTCAATAGCGTGGGAGTGTGAAGGTTGCCAAATGAAAACTGCATTTCTAAGTGAGAAAGGAATTCTACCCAGAACTAAAGCCCATATCACTAGCTAGTTATGTTACCTTGGGTAAATAATTAATTTTGGGGGTCTTCAGGTTCCTGATGGTATCATTAGAAAAAGAGTTCTTACACATAGTAAATAATATATGTTAAAGTGCTCTGGAAGGAATAGAACATTATGCAAAGATATAATAAGCTTTACAGTATTTTAGTGACCTTGTCAAATACTACAGATTGGATTATCAAATGGGATTTCTCTTTTTTTCCTCTTACTTTCCCATTTTTCTGCACCCAGGAAGATGGGGACATCTCTGGAAGAAAGACATGCCTCTTTGCTTCACAGTCCCAACCATCTCCCACATCCTATGAACACTTTTCCTCAGTTCTTCTGTTACCTGTGTCCTCATAATACTTCAGCTCTGAATTTTACAGCTACTCTAGTTTAAAGGTCACTGACACTGAAATAAAAATGTTGCCTAACCTGGAAAATACAATTTGAACTCTGTGAGACAAGGATTTTCAAAGAGCTCACCATTATTATAAAGTCAGTGTGTATTATTTTTAACGTTTAATTTGTACTTACCTATAGGCATTATATAGAACTATTTTATGTTTTAAAAATTACTTAATTGGCCCAGCATGTGTGGCTAAGTGGTTGAGCATTGACCCATGCACCAGGAAGTTGCCAGTTTGATTCCCAGTCAGGGCAAGTGTCCAGGTTGTGGGCCAAATCTCCAGTGGGGGGCATGCAGGAGGCGACCAATTGATATTCTCCCTTTTGGTGTTTCTCTCTCTCTCTCTCCCTTTCCCTTCTTCTCTCTCTAAAATTAATAAAGAAAAAAAAGTCCTTAATTGATATAATGTACTTTATATACTTTTGGAATTTTTTGTTACCTAAATTTTGTTTTCCCAGGTTTATTTCTATAGAACTCTAGTCCAGTAATTTTAGCTATGATACACAATTGTGTGACTATGCCAATTTTCAAAATCCATTCCCCTTCTAATTGGGATTTTAATATTATATTATAAATAATACCACAATAAACAGCATTATACATGTCTTCTTTTGTACCTGAATGAGAGATTCTTTGCAAAATTTCAAGGTCAGAGTCTATTTGCATGGTCAACTACACTAGCTATTGACAAGTGTTTCTGAAATGTGATGATACTACCTCTACTGTCACCAGAATTGAGTGTCTCTGTTCTCCATTCCCCATGTCCACCCCAAACTTGGTAGTTTCATAACTTATTTTTATTTTTCCTTTATTGTAAAATATATACTATATATGTAATACAGTGCATAAAACATATATGCAATTTGAATAATAATAATATGAAATAAATATTTGTGTGTCGACAAAACAAACTAATAAATAGACTATTAACATTTATTTCTTTTTGCTACACTCTTCTGCAATTTGGATTAATCATTATCTTGCCTTTTATATAGTTTTGTCATATATTTACACACAAAAAGGCAATATATTGTTCAATTGGGTTTCTTTTGAACAACATATAAATGACACATAACAATTTGCATTCTTTATATCTGGCTTCTTTTGAAATATATTCATGTTGTTGAATATAGCTTTAGGTTATTTATTTTTTTCACTCTATAGTATTTCATTTATGGAATACAAACAGTGTTTAACCACTCTCCCATTAATTGATATTTGGCTTAAGTCTAGTTTTATATATTCATGTTTTCACTCATTTTTCTTGTGTTATTTCTCATTGACATGGTAATCCTGAGGAGTTCTTTCTGTTGTGATAGATAGCCCCCCAAAATAGCCACAACAAGTGCTATCCTTATGTATTTTCAAATACTGCTGCTTCATCAAGAGGTGGAATCTGTTTCCCTTCTAGAATCTTGACTATTTGTGGCTTGCTTAGATCAATAGCTTACAGTTGAAATAAGACTGTGCCAGTCCCAGGTCATGGTTTCATGAGGCCTGGCAGTTTCCACTTTCTCTCCTGATTTATCTAATTCTTATTCTTGAAAGATAGTTTAGCTGGGTATAGAAATATAAGCTAAATTTATTTTCTTTTTTTTTTTTTATCCTCACCCGAGGACATTTTCCCATTTTTTTGTTCAGGTAGAGTGGGAGGGAGAGAGAGGAACAGAGAGAGAGAGAGAAACATTGATGTGAAAGGAACACATCGAGTGGCTGCCACCCGCGGGACAAACTGCAACCGAGGTACGCGCCCTTAGCGGGAACCGAACCCGGGTCTCTCAGGACCGCAGGTCGACACTCTAACCGCTGAGCCAAACCGGCCAGGGCTAAATTTATTTTGTTTCAGGGATTTGAGGATAGTATTTCACTATATTTTGGTTTTATTGTTGCAATGGAATTTCACTATGCTATTTCTAAGCAAGAATTTTATTTATTTAATATTATGTATTTATCACATATATTTTTATTTATATAACTATGTGTATATGAATATATGCATGTTTGGGATTTGTTTGATTTCTCTAACCTTTGACTTGTTCCTCTTATCATTTGTGAAAAATTCTTAGCCATTCTCTCTGAAAAAAAAAAAAATCATCTTCCATAGTCCCTCTCTGCTCTTTTTGGGACTTCAATTAAATACATTGAACAAATGTTCTTCTTACCCTTTATATCTCATAATTTTCTCACTATTTTTTTAATCTTTTGGCTTCTCCATACTACATTTAAATAATATCATATTACATATATTCAAATTCATTAATTCTATCTTCCATAAGGCATCAATTTTACCCACTGAGTTTTTTATTTTAGTTACTATCTTTTTATTTCTGGAAAGTTTATTTGGTTATTTTTCAAGAGTACTAAGTCACTTTATGGTTCCTTGTTATACACAGATATTTTCAGTGTTGTCTTAGAAGTTTTTTATTTTTTTATTTTAGACTTAATAAGCATAGTTGTTTTAAAACTTGTATTTGATATTTCCAACATTTGATATCATTATAGGTCCATTTATAGGCTCTCTGTCTTGTTTTCTTTCCTTAATGATTCATTGTCATGGTTTCACATTTCCTAGTACAATTATTATTTATTGACTCTGTGTTGTCATAGTCTTTGAAAAGTATTTGTGTTGTCTCTATGAGACCTACAATGAGAGTGAATGTCTTCTTCCATAGATGGCTTGCATTTCCTTGCATCAGACACCTAGGGACTTTACCAGTGAGGGACCAAGTTAAGCTAAATTCATAGTTGTAATTTTTTTAACCATTCAGGTAATGCAAATTTGAACTGATAATGTGCACAAGGGTTAGAAAGCATTATTTTTCCTACTATTATAGTCAATGCAAAAGCAAGTTTTCTTGTTATCACTGAGGTTGGAAGAGTTATTTCTAATTAATCCTTTCTTTACCTTTGTACCTCTTTGAGGCTTCAGCTTAATATGACAAGAAACTTTTACTAGTTCTAGGCATTAACTTATTTATTTCTCACCTGTAAGATCTAACCAAAATGAGGTCTATATTTTCCAAAATTACCATGACTTACAGGGAAAGGTGACTTGAGTTCCCTGTTTACCTCTGTGGACTCCCTTAGCTTTTTACCCAATAATTTCTTACCACATGAATTTTAAGATTCTTAAAAATATTTTTATCTACAATTTCAATTATTTTCAGTGGGAGGATTGGTCCAAATAACTTAGTCTGCCACGTTCTAGGAAATTATTCAATTTTTAAAATTTCATTTACTACACTTTTTATATCCATATGTTCAATATTATACTTTTCAAATCTCTTTGAAAAATGTTTTGGTCTATTGTTTATGATGTTTTATTTTCAAATCTTCCATTCATTTATTTAATAACCTTAAAATTATTTCATATTCTATATGGTATTATTTTAATATCTGAAATATTTGCATATCAGATAGCTAAGATTTTTTATCCTATTGACTCTCACAAAATCTTGTTTGCATGTGTAGTTAATAATTGTTCCTTTGGGAGGTAATTTCCTTGGAAATTTATTAGCAGAAGTAATTTGGGACCTAGTTTTAAATATAGTTTACTGAAGACTTTGTATTTCCTTCTTCTGGGCCCTTTGGGATACTTCCAACACAGGATGACTAAATCTTCTGTCCTCTTTAAATATAACCTATTAAACTCAGCTCTAAGCCCACTGGAAATTGGTACATCTGTCAAGGCTGAAGCCAACTCTAACACTATCATATCTTTGAAGAACTGAAGTTTCTTTTCTTTTCTATGATTATTTCTTCCTTCTTCCTCATTCATGCTATTAAAAAAGTTGTATCATATATTTTATCTTTAATTTTTATATGTACTATGCTGGAAGGTATTTCTCTACACATCAGTGAGACATATTCTGGAAAATGAATTTCATTATACCTTTAATACCTTCCTGCCTAATTACCATCTTTTACTCTGCCTGATCATTCTCAAGGCACACTTTTATAGCCCACTCATTATGCATCCATAGACTGCATAATCAAATGTTTGATAAAGTCAAGTATTACTGAATGGTAAAATAAATAAATGTCTTAATCGTTTTTACAAACGAGTAATAGTTTATCAGCAAAATATTAGTATATGAAAAATATCTTTTTTATTAGCTTTTAGTTTTTAACTTTATATACTTTACTCAGTTACAAAACTAGAATGTCAATCAATTGTTTTATGAGTTATACAACATTTATTTTTGTTTTATGAGTTATACAACTTCTGTTATTTTGTTAACATGAACTCATGTATGACCTTAAAATATAACCAACAAAATTTATAGTATACGTCTAACTTTCTTAATTTATTATACTCTTACTAGTTTTCTCTATATTAACATAGTTATTAGATAGTATTGTAGGTTTACGCAATGGCTGCTTCCAAAATCTAAATATTTTTTGGAGGAGTGAACTATTGAAAATTTAATGTGATCCACTGACTTAACACTATCAGTCTCAAGTCAGAAACAAAATTTACTATCTGAAACAGCTTTCAAATAGTAATAAACATGTAATTTATGCTCAACCAAGTCCATGCATTGTCACTGTTATTTTGCTAAGACCTTAAAATGCATGGAGATTTTCCAATACGGTATCTGTCCAAATATCGGACATCTTACAATTCTAAGTTTGTAGTCAGTGTTTGTAGTAAGAGTGATGTATAATGGCATATCCTTTTAGTCAGAACCCCAAGGATCCATGATTTATGCCTTTACTTTTAGTAGCAAGTGCAGAACAATAGAATGCCTGCCGTGGAAAGCTTGGTAAGCTGTGTAATAGAAAGAATATTATTGAGTTATCACAGAGGTCCCTGAGGTAATTATTTCCAGAAAATTATTAGGATACTAAGCAAGGGACTTGAAAATTATTGCTATAGATACCCTTTCTAAGGTTATCAAAGCTCCCAAATGCAGGATATCTTCATTCTACCCTCGCAATCTATATTTACTCAAACTAAGAAACATTTTTCAAGTAATTAGAGGTTAAGAATAAAATGTCTCAATATATTTATTCGAAAAGAGAAAGTTAAGTGAAATTTTGTTATTATGGCAACTTTCGCGTAAATATTAGATGAGCCAGGGTGACTTTAGCTTAATCATTATGTTTGCCAACTCGTAGGTGGGACATATTTGCTCCCATGCTAGCCATTAAAAAACAAACAAACACACAAAAATATGACTCTTTCCAGAGCCCAGTGATCACATGAGCATGACTTCAGTGTTGAACAGAACATTTCAAGTTCTTACAACTTGCGTTAGTGGAGACACCATTCAATATCTGGTGTGTTGTTTTATTAAACCTTAATCTTTAAGGCAGATGTGTTTGTATTTCTACAATCCTCCCCCCAAAAATTAAAGTTTCTATATTATTATCTCTCCTTCAGAAGCAAGGAGAGAGAGAGACTTACAAAAACAAGAATATGTTAAGACTGCAGTACTTGACTTTTCCTGCCTAAATGAGAATTTCCCGTGGAGAGAGTTGACAAAGTGGGTAGGAAACAGCTTCTCTGTAATTAATTTTCTTTGTGTGTGAATTTAATACTGATGCAAAGGGGTTACTCATTTGACAACCCCAAGGTTTAATGTCTAACCATCCAACAGGAAAGGAAGAACACGACTTCCCAGAATTCCTCATTAATTAGCTTCAATCCTCACTCTATGGTACTCATCCACTCATCTAAAACTGCTAATTGTTATCAATTGAATGATTTTCAGAATGCAACCAGTACCTAGGATGAATTTAACTCATTTTACATTGCTTGTTGAACATCTCGGTAACAAGAAATGTTCATATTTATGACTTCTAGTTGAACAGAGGAGTAGTATTATGTAGTACAAAGAGCATTGAACTTGAAATAATAATGACTATATTCTTGTTCTACCTGACTGTGGGTAAATTAAATAACCCGAGGCCTGTGAGTCTTAATTTCTTCAATGGCAAAATGCACATCAAGTCAAAGTCTTTTCTAATGCTCAAAAAGAAAGAAACAAAAGAAAAGAAACAAAAGAAAAAGAAGTTATGTTTCCTAAGGCACCAGTCAAACTATGGTTTTGTGTGATAAAGTGATATTGCAAGGTAAAGTCTCAGACCTATTGTGTTAAATATCTCTTGATTTTAGTCTTTAAGAGTCTAGATGAAAATAAGAACTTTGAAATACCTACATCTATTTTATTTTCTTCTTCATGTCAATGGTTGGTTTTTACAGTGAAACTAACAGATATTTGAGAACATAAAGGGTTTTGGATGAGTGAATATTGAGTGACTGGAGCTCTCAGGAAAGAATTTAAAAGATCTCAAAGGCATGCAGCATGTTATATAAACATATTCTGAACTGCACCATCCTATCCACAGCACTGGCACCATAACCGCATTTAGTGAAATTTTATACAAAAATTAGAAAGGTGTTCCTGGTTTGTGTGCTCTTCTGTTCTTTCTCAAAACCCTCAACTGAAAACCAAAATAATGTAGACAAATATGTCTAGTACTAAGAGAATCCTAACTAGACAAAGACCATTTTAATTTCAGCCAACCTTGTCAAAACTGCCACTCTAGCCTCAAAGTGATTCCTGGGGAAAACATCACAGTTACATAAATTTTTCTAGATGTGCATTCTTTTGAACCCCAAGAAAATTTATTCTTCCTTCAGTTTTCCCTTCCTTTTTAAAGAAGGGGCATAGTTACATCTCTTTCTAACTTCTGAAATCCAAAAGACTGTTTCTATGCTAGGCTATTATAGTTGTCATGAAAATGCATTTACTTATCTTTTATGCATGCCTCCCCTGGCCCACCAACGAAAATAAAGTTTGTATTTATTTTTCTGGAAATATCCAAAGTGGCCCTGGCTAAGCTTCAAATCTATTTTCCTATATGCTATGGCTTTAAATTTTGCTGTCTGTACTTGGCAAAAGGAGATAACTGAGTAAGCTCAACAATAACTGAACTTGGAAAAAAATGCAAGGGCAACGACTGTCTAAAAGTCAAATTATGATTTTCATTTGATGAATTGTAAAACCCTCTGGTGGTGCTAGTAAGTCTTCTTATACTTATATTTCTTATATTTGGAAATAATTGCTCTGAATTATTTGTTTTACCCTGGCCTTAAACATGAAAAAAAAAACATCACTTCTATTTGCATGCTATACCATATGTAATTCAAGAGCCCATCCTTCCATGTGAAATATTATTGGAAATTATTGTTTCACACTTGTTCCAGTGACACAACAGCCCTTGAGTGAAGAAGTAGACAATGCAATTATCTATTTTTCAATAAAATGATTTGATATAAATATTTATGATTAAATGTATCTATTTACCCTTAAAGAGCCTCGAAAAGTCATCATCCGCATTTGCCATCATCACTACACAAATATTCAAATGAATTTGAAAAGGTATTTTAAAATCGTGGGGTTTTTGTTATTTTTTTTAAGAATTCAGCTACTTCTCTGAGCAGTAGTCTAATTTCTCCCTCAAATAATTTTCTTTATGTCTAATATAAATATTTCCTGGAATTTTTATACAGGTTTTCTTCCTGTATAAAAGAGAATGATTAAAGATTTAAATCTATTTTTATGCTTTTAAAAATTAACAGATATATATATATATATATGAACCCGCTTTTATTTAGAGTCCCAATTATTAAGAAAATCTTGCGCCCATATCTCAAAGGGAATTGTTTAGAAAAAACAAACGTGCCAGCAACAAACACACCGAGAACAATGTATAGTCACAGTATTTTTCTCTTTTCACCTCTACTACATATCAGGGGTGTTATTTCAGAAAAGTCACCCAACCCCTCTACTTCAATTTTTTTCATCTGTGGAATGAGTATTTGTTTCTCTGCCCGTTTACTATGAGTTTGTGATTAATCCCATTTTTCTATGATATATAGCTGATTATTTTGTGAAGCATTTAATATAATTTATTTTTAGGCAGTTATGGTAGATTTTCAAGACGAAATTAATGTTTGTCAAGAAATTTCAGAATTTAGCCTCTGAAATGGAAAGTTCGGTTATATTGCATTTTGTACCTTTTTTTTTTTTTTTTTTTTGAAGTAATAGCATTGACTCGACCTAGATTTGATTTTCATTCTACCATGAAAAATAAAACTGCGTCTTACTTTCCCATAAGGGACGACACATATTTAAATTGCCCCACTTTCTGGTATTTATTTGTTTACTATCTAAAAATAATGGAAGAGGGGCGAACAAATAAAGCAAATCAAGGAATTATGTGGTACAGTAAATTGTGGAAGAAGGAGCCACTGAGTAAATGCTGTGGGAATTCCAGGAGCTGAGGTGGCGGAGAGGGACTTTCACTGTCTGCAGACAGACCTCAGCGGGGCTGGGGGCAAACATGCCACTGGGCAGGAGCTTATGGGGAAGTCACTGTGGTACGTTTCACATATCGGCAAAGAACTAGAAAGAAATAGGAAAACAAGAAAAATAGCTTATGTGCTGGAACAGTGAAATAATAACAATTTTCATTTCTTCTGTATTTCCTTGATTGCTACATTTGTACAGTAAGTTAATAGAAAGAGAGAATGTCTTTTTAAATTTACTTAAATACATTTTCTGAAGACTTAAAAGTTTACGCATTTTCTCTTTCTTACTGTAAACATTTGGGAGGGGTCGGTATTATTAGTTGCATTTAATGAATAAAGAAATTAAATTTTAAAAGATTTTCAGTCGTAAGAGTGAATATATAAAATGTTGCTTGGTCTCACACTGTTGGACAGCTGATTGTTTTTTTTCTGCAGGGCTTCGCACATAAAGATTTTGCTTTTTGGAATAAAACATCGATCCCTAAAGTTTTAGTTTGGCAACATTAGTCATTATGAAGTCATTTCTCACTATATAATTTATAAAAATACTGTTTCCATCCTTCCACGTTCCTTCTTGGTACCACGACAAGGTTTGAGTGCTTGAAGGAACTGTGAACCAGAAAAAAATTTTAAAAACGAATGGTCTGCAGGGGCGAGAAAGCTCTAGTCAACTGCTCCGGCTCTAGCTGAAGTGACCTCTGCGTGCCAAAGCCATAGAGGTCTGCGCTGGCCACAGGCTGAGGAGGGGACGGTCGGGATTACGCCCGCAGCACCCAGCTGCATGCTGACCCCACTGCGCCACCTCCCATGAAGGACTTCGACACAAGTACTGTAAGAACGTCTACTCAACTCTGTTTTGAGTTCAAATATGCTATTACAGGTATCTAAGCGTATGACCAAGCTGATGAAACGTTTCCGATCTGAAGTAAAGCCCGGACTCTGGTATTTCAAGCAGCATCTTGAGATTTAAATAGCGCGCTGCTGCAGATGCCGTCTCCCACATTCTCCACCGCAACAGACGCCTTCAGTGTGGAGATGGAGGGGAGCAGCTCAGTTGTAGCAGATGCGCTTGTACCCACCCCCGCCCCATTTAATAGACGAGGGCAGGGCTCCGCGCCTGTGACACAGTGTGTCTATGAACCTGCGGCGCTGAGACTCAGACAAAAGTCACAGACATTCTTACCACTACTTCCAAAATGCTCCTCCATGCCAAATTTTTTTATCCAAAGGACACACTGACCCACATAAGCTAAATGAACTGCTGTTCTAACCTGTCTAGAAGTATTTTTGTACTACCTTCCTCTACAGAAACATCTGTTAGTAAATAGAAGTAAATCTAAGCAGATCGCTTCCCTACCCCCTTTAAAACTGGGCTGGATTCCCAATGTATCTGAAATGTGGCACCCTAGCCTCAGTGCATCATCGAATTTTCCATTTGTTTCTCTGGATGCCTGCAGGCCGCTGACTCTGATTCCAGAGGTCAAACTCAAAACCTCCTACTCCATCCCAGTGCAGATCCCACTTGAGAGGAGCACCCCCCTTCCCACCGCTCTCCTCTGATCATTGACAGCTTAGTTATAGGCCCATTGGGATTGCCAGCAGGCAGACCACAGACCACGGTTCTAGCACAGCCTGCTTACCGAACTGCACTGGAAATCGTTGACTGACTTACACTCTTCTTTGCAAAAACAGTTTAGCCACTGCTTCTACTCTGGGGGGAAAAAGTAGCTAACACAGAAATCATTTATAGTTTTTAACCAAACCGGATCTTTCTTATAGATCTCTTATGATAAAAAATAATAATAATAATGAATAATCACAACTTAGGGTGCTTCACTCTATTGTTTTTCAGCCTTTTGTTCTCAAAGTCCTATGAGACCTTTATAAAATAGCCTTTTTTCTGAAAATCCACAGACTAGAAAGTTCAACTCTGTTAGCCATTGGTCTTTTTTTTTTTTTTTTTTTTTGCCACCATGGGTGAAAATGTAAAGGCACCTTGATTATTAGTTTGGAGGAAGAGTTTCAATCCAGTCAATGCCAAGCAACTAGTGTTCTGGAAAATGAACCTAGGAAACGTCCTCACTATCGTGAGTTAAGCTAACTTGATACGCTGTGAGAAAGGACAGCATATTACTCTGGGTAAATGAGAAGCACACAGAAAATGAAATTGTTAGGTTTTGCTTGGAATTGAAAGTTGTTGAAGGTTGAAGACTTTAATGTAGGGAGTTTATCAACGGCAGCAGAATCAGTGGTTTTATCACACCAGCAGTAAAGTCTGCGAAAAGGCACTTCCTGCTGATGAAATTATATAGCTAGAGATTTGGGGTCCAGATTTTATACTCAGGAAGCCCTTGAAAACTTGTTTGCTGCTGTCATGCTGAGGAACTAATAGATTAGACACTAACCACTAAAATTTTGAGGTGTCTCCCCCCCAAAGAGAGCATTTCCTGAAAGAGCAGAACATCCCTGAACTTCATAATCAAATATGGAGCACTTCACTATATATAAAGTCCATTTGCGGAAGCTCTGAAGCCCTTTTATATGAAGGAGACACCTAGTAAATGTGTGAACTATGCCTTTAAACTAAACTTGAGTTACTACCTGGAAAAGGAAAAGAGAGTAAGTGACTATGCGTAAAACTCATATTGAATACGATTATTTCTATTTATATGTTTGTTTTTGGTTAATATAATTTAGAATCATGTACTTTCATACTGATATACTGTTCAGACTATTTCATATATGTGAGAAATATTGTAAAAGGAAAAAAGGACAAATAATTTAGAAATTTAAATTACATCCCCTCAGGGAGTTAGATTTTTACTTTCGTGTCTATCACTATGAAAACATTTATTACACAGTCACAAATATTTACTGAACAGTTGCGATATGTGAAAATTGGGAGAAAATAGGGAGAAGCTGGTAAAGGGTACAGACAGTCAGTTATAAGATGAATAAGGTTTGAGGAGTTAATGTATAACAAGCTGATAACACTAAGAAAGAAAGAAAGAAAGAAAGAAAGAAAGAAAGAAAGAAAGAAAGAAAGAAAGAAAGAAAGAAAGAAAGAAAGAAAGAAAGAAAGAAAGAAAGAAAGAAAAAATTGCATAAGGTGGGGGAAAAAATAAAATGATCAAAATTGCTTTAATATGCCCTGGCAGGTTTGGCTCAGTGGATGGAGCATCAGCCTGCGGACCAGAGAGTCCCAAGTTTGGTTTCCACTAGGGCCATGTACCAAAAAAAAAAAAAAAAAAAACTTTAACGGATGCATTAAATTCAGTAGAGTCTATTCTTGTGGCTACTGGACCTTAATGGTATATATAAATATTTGAGAAATCACCAAGTTGAGCACATTTTAAAAAAATAATTCAGTCAATATAGGAACAGTGTGAAACCCTCAAAAACATCAGAACATTCTGGAGAAAGAAGTGAACCAATAATCATAATATTGTGTGATACCTTTATATTACAAGTATGTCTAATGTATTAAAGGAAGTTCAGAGGAAACACTCAGAAGAGGACATTTAACTCAGTCGAAGAAGTTCCAGAAGTAGATGATTCTTGAAATAGATCTTAAAGGAATCACAATGGGGGAAAACTTTATACTAGACAAAGTAACAACACAGAGAACATGAATTCAAAACATTAAACAGAAGGGTTGAACTACATCGTTTGTGGAATATAACAAGAGATTTGGTTAGAAAGGTGTACTGAAACCAGAATATTAAGAACTCCTTGTACGTCTAAGCTTTATGCTAAAATCAATTAGAAACAAATAATGAATGTTTATTAGAAACTTTGGCTTAAAACTTTGTGGAGGATAAATGGAAGGGGAGTTAAACTGGGGCAAGGAGACCAGATAGAATGAATCACTCTGTGATGTGATCCTCAGAAGTATTTTAATTATTAATTGTTAGTGGTATATAATACCTACAGGAAAGACCAGCAAATCCATGAACCAGAGCTTAAGGTCAGCTGTATACTATCTTAAGCCATTTCCTAGCCCGAATAAACCCTATGGATGGGCTATGTCCCCAACTACCCTGAAGACTTCACTAGCCTCATGTCTCTAATTGCAAAATATATTCATTGAAAATACATTTTGGTAAATTTAAATAATCATCATTTCTCTCTAGGAACTAGTAGCTAAAAGAAAAATACTTGATCTTCATTAAAATACTCATTTTAGGAAGGTTCATTTGCAAATTTGTCTTCCTTGCCGAGGAATAGCCATCGTTCTACCTTCAGATGTTCTACAAATGTCAAATTATTTATTTAAAAGTGTTTTTGTGATTATTTAAGGTAGTCAGAGTAATTCCTCATAGAACTGCAGTCAGGAACATCTCTAATGTCATTCTATATAGGACTATTTATTTAACTTTTTACCACAGAGTCAGACAGACGAGTTGAAGTTTGTTTTTCTATGCATTAGTTGTATAGCCTCAGGCAAATTATTTCAGATCTCAATGCTTTAGTTTCCTTATCACTTAAATGACTATAACAAAAGCCTAATACAGTTTGTGTAAGGATCCAGTGAAATAGCCTATGTAAAATACTGAGCACAATACCTGCCACTTAGTAAGCACTCAATAAGTAAATCTTCGCTTGATGAGCTTTGGAGGATAGGATTTTGGTTGGGAAAAAAAATCATTAAAAACGGGGTGGGAGGGGGGGTAGAAAAAGAAAAAGCAGCTATATTCCCACAGCAAGAAATAGATCAAATTTGGTGGCCACTGAGAAATGGAAGCTGGGAGGAAAATTAGAAACCTTACCTAAGACCAACGTCACACTTTTTACCTCTGAAGAAGCGCCTCATCAGAGGATGACAGAAACAGTCAAACCCCTAAAGATACAAATATGTGAATTCATCTTTTTCATGCAATAGAAGACAACTTTTAATCAAGAAATATAGCATCCTCAGTATCTCTAATAGATGGTGAAAATAATAAATTCCATCTAAGAAAGATAAACAAAAATAAGTAAAAAGAAAAATAGAAATAATTTTTCAGTTTTAGGGTTGAGATCCTTGACTTAAATTATTTAAAGAATTTAAATATGCACTCAGTTATTTTTCTCAAACATTAATATATATGAAGTATACATCATGTGATATTTTAATTAATATTTAATAAAAATGTCTATAAACCATGAATTCACAATGAAATGAATACAAAATAGATTATATTTTTACTATTTAAATCTGAGGAATTACTTTAAACATATGCAATTATACAGAACTGTATTTATTTACTTTCTGTTTATGGAAATTCTTAGATAATGTAGAACAAATCTAATAAACATGAACAACTTATTTATATGAAAAATATAAGTTTAAAAGATTAATGTCTTTTTAATTTCTTTGTTTTTAATTTCTAAATTACTATTATTGCATCAGATACAGTACATAGAATTGATTTTTATATCTGTGATGATTTTCATAAGCAAGACATTCAAATAAAAAAGCTGCCTTCTCAAAAGCAAAGGACAATAGAGCTAACAAAGTTCCAGAGTTAAAACAAAAGGGTCCCAACATGAAATTTAATATAATAAGGGACTGCACTTTAAAAAATGTAGAGAGCACTTTTCTGTGGAAGCAGGTTTATTTATGTACCTGTATAGCATCACTTATTTGTAATAGTTTAAAGCACATTTGCCAAAACCTACAACATAGTAATGTGATTCCATTTTATACTTATATACAAGTTTTCAAAGTGATATTCAAACAGGATTTTATCCCCATGCCACATACACACTCAGGGATGCCTACACATGAAAAGAAACAGAAGTTCCTTTCCCAAAGTTGCATGCTCCGCCAAGCAGCCCGAGAACACAGAAACTAGCTCTTCTGTTGCCCAATGGTGCAAACACAACTGTTTTCCTCTATTTGAGGTCATCTGAAAGCAAATGGATAGGATTTTTTATAGGCAGGGATCCAGACTTATTCAGAAGTTGTCATTCTCCACTTTTTCACCCTCACCTTTAATTTCAGGTGCTATCATATGGCTCCTCTGGGTCTCTGCTAAATATGGAGGATAACTTTTTTTTTGTTTTTGGTCATCTCTAAGCTGTTTCCTTGTTGCACAAAGCACATCATCTTGAAAATAAAAATTCACTTGAGCAAAAAAAAGTGCTCAGTAATCTCCTCTATCAGGGGTTAGGTGGAGAGCAAGAACCCAGCCGCACAGTGACTGCTGAGGCATAAATGGGCCTGGGTATTTTCCAAACTCAGACACCTGGGAAATGGTGCTTCTGTTGGTCAGAATGACTGACATTTCAAGGACAGCCCAAGGGTTAGAAACATGTTTCCATATTTGAGATTTGGAAATCTACATCTTGTTTACTTAGGGTTGGTAGAGAAGTCAAATTTAGTATTCTTGCATAATTTAGTCACTCTCCCTCTATGCTGATGGAAACATAGGCTATGTAAAAATCATGTTTTGTTCATAAAAGCTTTAACAAGTGATCAGATAGCAAAAGTGTTAACAATTCATAACTGGTTTTATTAACAAAGAATCCGGCAAGACAGAATTTAATTCTCATTTTACCTTATAATTTAAAAAATAAAGAAAACTCTACAGCAAATACTTAATGCTATTTTTTTTTCCATGTCAGATGTTAAATTAATATTTTAGATAGAATTTCCACTAAAGTGATTATCGTAGAAGGTGGGTGGGGAAAGAAACATTTCTGTGTTCGGGGAAGAGCTTGTCACTGTCTCCGTGTGTGCATTGGAGGTTTCTGTCCCTTCGCTGTTCATGCAACATAATGTAATGCTACTAGCTGAAATATAGTGGATATAAACAAAAATCACAAATTCTCTTCCTTGGAACAGATATAGTTTTGTTTTTTTTTTAAATTCAGATTATTCTGAATGCGTTAAGACCAACATAAAGAATTTTATAGATAAAAGAAGACCTACTTTTCATGGTATATACCTTTTGTTGCAACATAAAAACTTAATATTTATTTATAAATATTAATCCTTACGTTTTCCTGTGACTTATACATTATTGTAAAATAGACATACTACTGACTACAAAATCCCATATCCTTTTAAGATCTATAATTTTCAAGAAGTACAAATGAGAAATAACTTTAAAAAAATTACTCTGCAGTGACTGAAAATGAATCCCCCCCCCACCACCACCACCAGAAACAGCTGATTTTAAAGCTATTGAGTTTCCTGTGCTGGAGTTGATGAGGTCACTATCACCTCAACCAGCAAAGGAAGTTAAATTCCTTTCAGTGGCTTTGTTGCTTTGGATGTTATCCAGTGGAGCAAGAAGAACATTAAATTTGATTCCTGACAGATAAGCAAAGAAGGAACAACTTTGTAAATACTCCGACTTAAAAACACGTTTATTTACAGACACATACTGTCAGATATTTGGGGTCAAAATACAAGCTTATGTATTTAGCACATTTGATATAATAAGTATAAGTACTATATAGAACTTGTAATTTCTAAGGTTAAACCAAATTGTATCACTTTTTATGTGATAGATACATTTGTTATTTTACAATATCCAATTTCCTATTTCTCATAAATAATAGACACATTTTAACACTCTTGGATTTAGCTCAGAGCATATATTTGGGTCAAGCTCTAATAAAACAAAGACAATTTTTTTTCTTAAAATACATTATATTTTTCAACTAAAACACTTCTAATGAATTTGTGGCTATTGGCAGCAACATCAATGAAAATGTGGTTTAATTTAGAAATGTAGTATAATACCAAAACACCTCGGTATGAAACAAAAAGTCCAACCACCTAAATTATTTTGCTAATAATGTGCATTAATATTTATATCTGAAATAACTGGATTATATGTTTTCTGTTGTTGAAGGTTTTGTTTGTTGTTATTTACAAAATGAGTGTAGTTAACTGAGAGGTAAAAAAAATATTGACAATTGTAAATTTGTTTACTCATCTACATCATGTTTATCAACCTGTTCTATTAGTAGTATGAGAGCTTAGTAGCAAAATACAGCCAGGTAAGAATATTGAATACTATTTTGTACTTGTCCACAACATAATTTCATTTCAATTTACAAATCTCATTTCAATTCTGAAATTATGAACTTTACTAATTTTTAAAGTTAAAGAAGTTTTAGGAAAATGAACATCAAGTTATTGCATTATATGTGCAAGGTAATTTAATAAAATAAGACTAATATTCTTTGATAAAAAAATCTATGAAAGTGAAACTATATAAGAATAAAATATCTCCAGAAGTTGAATTTGAACTTTACACTCTCTGCGTGCCTGTCTTTTTCACCATCTGCATTGTTAATACTGAAATATTAGCAGCAGTATTATTAACTGTCAGATAGTGAGCCCAGGCTACCAGCTAGGCACTCTGCTAGATGCTTTAAACATTTCTGCTACTTCAAAGGTAAAGCTACTGCCTCTCTCTCACACATAATTGGGTTTAAAAGTTTTAGGAGTAACAAGAAATAGCCACAAAGCTGATTTAAGCTTATTCACATTGTTGAGAAAAATCTACCTGATAGAATGAGCTTGAAATGTAAGATACCAATTGATAGTAGCAATTGGTTGGTCACATTTTTATCATAATAATGGTGTGGATGTGCTGACATCCAACCTCTTTGAGGTCCTTCTTCAATTTGGGACTCTTGCATTTGCATGTTGGTTTATGGCTCCTACAAATCAGCTTTACAAAGTGCTTTTGTTACGGACATGCTTGGTTTTTGTTTGTTTACTTATTTGCTTGTTTGTTGAGTCAATGTTAGGATATACAGTTATATGACAACATAAAGATTGGAAGTACATCCAGAACAAGTTTGGTATAAATTTTTAATTTAATATAATTATGAAACTACAAAAAGTATTAATAATTCACCTTTTGCCCTATGCAAATGTGCAAAAGACAGCATCAATCTACAATATGGTCTTCTTTCTTCACACTATGTGTGCAAATTTGAATAGGTGCAAATTACAGATTGTGTTTTATGACTTATCAGAGCCTTGGGTCACTTACATCAAAACCTCTTCCCTTTCTAATTCCTGGACATTTGCTTACAAGCAAACTGAGGTAAGGAAGCCAGTCTTTCAGGTTCATAAAGTTTCATCAAAGTGAGTGTTCTATGTAGTTTCTTGCCAGGTGATCACAGCTTTTTATCCCCCTCACCCCCCATTTAACTACTTTCCCACTGTGGAAATTTAACAGATGTAACATTTCCTTCAGATATTTTATTTTCCTAAATTAATAACTTGGGAGAGTTTTTTAAAAGTAAAGCAATGTGCCCAGCTAAATTACTTATATGAATAAGTGCCTTGAGGGTAAATTTCATAATATAAAATTATATGTAAGCACTAATTTTGTTAACATTTTAGATTTTAGCAAAATCCTTGAGGCATGATCTATGTAAGATCTAATGACCCCAGTATCATAAGGTGTTCCATTCATTGAAATAAATAAAAATCAATAAACATTTCAATGCATAGTTTACATACTTTTGTGAACTTCTAAAAGTACATGAAATTTTTGTGCTAGAAATAATATATTAATTCAAGTTTCCTAAGTGTTACCTTTTATAACAAATCTAATTTATATAAGAGAATACGCTCATTTTCTCTAAAACCATTTTGAAAATATTTTGTTTTAATAATTATTTACTGCTTTTATTTAACTAAATAACAGGTTGCCCCAACCGATATGGCTCAGTTGGTTGGAGTGTCATCCCATGCACCAGAGGGTCACTGGTTCAGTTCCCAGTCAGGGCACATACCTAGGTAGCAGGTTCAATCCCCGGTCAGGCACATATGGGAGGCATCCGATCAATGTTTCTCTTTCATATCAATGTTTCTCTCCCTCCCTCTCTCTCTCTCTCTCCTCCCCTTTCTCTCCCCCCTCCATCCCTCCATCTCTAAAATCAATCAATCAATAAACATTTAAATAGATAACAGGTCTATAAGAGTACATTTGAAAATGAAAAAACTCACTAGACCTTAAGGGCTACTTTTAATGACTCAATACATTCTACCTCATTCATTTTTTTATTATAAATTTATCTTTATTGTTGAAATTATTACAGATATCCTTCCTTGACCCAGTGATCTCACTTCTAGAAATATATCCTAAGAAGCCCAAAAGACCAATCAGAAAGAATATATGTACCCCTATGTTCATAGCAGCACTATTTACAATAGCTAAGATCTGGAAACAGCCCAAGTGTCCATCAGTAGATGAGTGGATAAAAAAGCTGTGGTACATTTACACAATGGAGTACTATGCAGCTGTCAGAAAGAAGGATCTCTTATCCTTTGAGACAGCATCTTTTGAGAGGGACCTGGAGAAAGTATTATGCTAAGAGAAATAAACCAGTCAGAGAAAGACAAGTATCACCTGATGTTACTTATATGTGGAATCTAATGAACAAAATAAACTGACAAACAATGTAGATCCAGAGACATGGAAGTAGGGAACAGACTGACGAACCTCAGTAGGAAGGGGGTAGGAGGGGCAAGAAGAGATAAACCAAAGAATTGTATGCATATATACATAACCAATAGATACCACATTCATTTTTTATATTTAAGGTACTGAGATGGTCTATCTCCTCCAGCACCTACACAGTGCCACAAGAATTAATGACTGCAATGAGAGCATGTGCCACTAGACTTACAATAGCCTACTCTGCCTTACAAAGATAAATTGTGAGCAGGAAGACATGTCTGAGTTTTGACAATAAGTAATAGTATGATCTTTGGTATGTCATTTTTCTCCTGTAGCCCAAAATTCCTCACATTATGAATGATCACAATGAATGGGAATCACAGGTGTCAGATTGGGGGGGGGGGGGTGAACTGAACTAGCCAACAAAGATGCTTCATTGGTTAAATTTGAAAAGGGTTCTCTGAACCTGAACTCCGACTGGGCACTTCCTATGGTCTCACATGAGACCACCCACACACAACGTACCATTTGGGCCTCATCTGGCGTTGGGTTTACCATCTCTGTACCAGGTATGTCAGGACCTTGGCAACCCTAACGCTCCAAGATCTTCCGCTCATCAGGCTAATTTTCTGGCTAGAATCTTACCCTACATAATTTTGTAAGAAAAAGCTTTTCTATAGATTTATAGTACTTAAGAAATGAATTCCCAATATTAGAAAAGCAAAGAATTCTATATTCAATTGAATTTTAAAAAGTATATAAATGTGAGAAATTGTTGCTAACATACACTTGCTAAAAATGTTAGGCTTTCTATGCTGGTGAATCTGTTTATCAATTGAGAAATAGAAACCATTTACAATTTTCAGCAAATATGTCTGACTTAAAAAAAATAAATAAAACCTGAACAGTAAGCTTAGTCCAAAAAGCAATGTTGTCGATGATGGGAAAAAGTATAATGATGACTGATTTCAACCTCTAAGGAGGAGATAAACAGGTTATTTTAACATAATTTACAATACATTGGATCTCATTTCAGAAAAATTGCTTTTCAATGAATAACTTAATATGAACAGAAACTTGAATGAGTAAATAATATAATGGAAAAAAGGAAAACAAAATTATTTATGTTAATTTTATAACAAATGAGGAAGGTGAGTGATAGGATATACTTGTTTTAAAAGCAATATAATTTATCTTCACTGAATGTTGACAAAATAGCTTCAAAAATGGGTCAAATGAAGGCATGTTGTGCAGGCATTTAGCTAGGAATTTCCTGACTTTGGCCCCTAGATGACCTCATAGTTAAATGGTTAAACCTAACAAAAAGGAATTTAAATCTTACATGTTTATGATGCCATTTCTACCTTATTTATTTATTTATTTATTTACTTATTATCTTGGATTAATATAATAAAAATGGGTATTATATTGAGGGGCAATTACAATACTTTGAAATATTACATTGGGGAAAAATCAAGATACTCTTTAGTTTCCATCCATCCTTTATGATTTGCTATTTTTGTCAATTTAAAATGTTTAACAGAATTAACTTATGAAGATAGAGCCACAGTTCAAAAAATATAATTGATTTGTTTCTAAATTCAAATGAACTTTGTCAGTTGAACATCATATTCTAAGAGGAGTCTTTATTCTATTCTCATATGTTAAAGAATTATTTAAAAATTTTTTAAAATTAAGTGAAAATAGAAAATGTACATTCAACATTACAGCATTGTTTTTTATTTGTTTTTATAAGAATGGTCATGGTTTTGTAATTTTAACCATCAACAGTTTCTCTGATAATGTATAACACAAATACAGGTATTATTTTATATATTTGGTATATAGAAAAGGAAAAAGATGCCTTACATATAGCTCGGCTGGTGTTGCTCAATGGTTGAGCATCAATTCATGCACCGAGAGGTTACAGTTTGATTCCTGGTCAGAGCATGTGCTCAGGCTGTGGACTCCATTTCCAGTGGGGGACTTGCCAGAGGCGGCGGATCTATGTTCTCTTTCGTGGATGTTTCTATCTCTCTCTCCCTCTCCCTTCCTGTCTCTCTAAAATCAATAAAGGAAAATTATTTTTTTAATGCCTTATGTGTAATAATATCTATTGCATCTGGAAGTTTATAAATTTCCCAGCAACATTCTTACACATTTAGACTAACCATACAGACAATATAAGAATTCAACAGAAAAATATTCAACATTCTATTTACTAATCTTTAATGAAATATTCATTGAATTTCACATTTTGAGAAAACAGAATATGATCTTTCAACAACTTCATTGGAAACCATTTGAAAATTGAAGATGCTATCTAAGAAGCTATTTTCTTTGAAGCATATTTATATAGTTCTAAATTCCCTTGAGCCTGATTTTTTAAGAAGATCAGATTCATCTTACCCAAGAGGAACTATTCTAAGACGTAGGAAAGTAAGTTTTCACCATTTCAACCTGTAACATCGCCTTAATCTTCTTCATTTGCATTTCAAAACTTCTCAGACTCAAAAAGGGGGGAGTAAACATATCTTGTTTATACCTTCCTGCTGTTTTCAATTTCAGTGTATCTAGTTGCACACAAAAAATCATCGCTTTCAGCATTAGCATTTATGGTTAAGGACCTTGGGCCATCCCTATGCACATATTGACACTTGGAAGGCCCACAGCCGATCTTTAATACGTGAACAGTAACATCAGGACCTGCTCTAAAGTACTAAACAGATGAGTCCATGATATCAGTTGCCCTAGTTTCAGAGCAGCCACACTTTGTTTATAAATCATTTTCAGAAAACCCTGCTGTTTGCCACCCACTAAAGAGGAACCCCAGGCATATCACAATACTTCAGATTAGCACCATAGCAAAAAGTAAAAAAGAACTCTATTCAAATCTGGGCTACTGTCATGGCAAAATACACTTACCTCTCTCCTTTCACCTTTTGTTCAATGCTCTGTTTGGGAAGAGGAGTTCATGAATTTTAAAGACTTTGCATCTTTAAAAGTTTCAGTTTTAATACATTGTCAAGGAAGAGACTCAACCACTGAGCTTCTTGAAAGTTGCAAGAGTAGATAAAATGAGAATTAAACAAAACTACATTCTCTGGCATAATACTTTACAAATGACTTTCAAATATGTCACCTGATACAATTTTCTGAACTGTTCTCACACGTCGGTGAGCATGGCTCTTAATCCCAATCCGAAGACAAGGAAACTGTTCTAAGTTCTAAGCTCCTCCACAACACAACACTGAGTTTCTATACTACATGGTCCACCCTGATTCATTTTAAAAATAAGAGGTTATGTAAATCAAGTACTAGAATATTGAAAATTCAATTTCTGTTGATTATGTGTTTATAATAAATGTACATCTCTGTTCTCCATTTTTCTGACTGAGCATAACCCTGTGTCTCATATTTATTATTAATATTCTTTAGATTTCTCAATATGTTTGTCCACCTCAAGTATATATTAATTTCTTCTAAGGTTTCACTTCTTCCTATATCAGTGTTTTCAAAATGGGTACCATAGAGAGAGATCTACATGTTATTCAAAGGTACTTCAGGGATCACTGTGGAAGATCAATTGTTGGGGGCTGACCAGGGAAGACTTGGGACACTCTAACTTGTCCTTAATATATTGAGAATTATTTAAACTATATAAATCTAAAAAGGTCTTTGGTGGAAACGGGGAGAGAGAGAGAGAAGGAGGAGGAGGAGGAGAGAAGGGAAAGGAGAAAAAGGCAATGACAATGGAAGGGCAGGAAGAGGGGAGGGAGGGAGGAAGGAAGGGAGGGAGGAAGAAAAGCTAAAACACATTCTAGATCATGAGGGTGTAAATGTTAATAAGAAATTTGAGTTTGGAATCAGAAAGCATTAGTCCTGAGGTGTTCATGAGGTGAGAGATACTGAGTCAGAGAACGGGATAAAGAATTCATAGTACATCATCCTGTTCCATGCAGTTTCGGTGCCTTTTTTGACATCTTAAGAATACGGGTAAGCTGTCTTAAAGGTACACCAAGTAAGCTTTTCTTCCGTGGGTGAGCAGGCTTTACCAAAGAAAAAGTCTGGGCAGTACTTCAAAGACTGTCTAACTTCTTGGAAGCTGGATAATGCTGAAGTTACACCGTTGCTAACACAAGTCTTTCTCAAACCTATATTTCTGGAACCAAACACACTTATGGAAACTCCAAAGAATGCTCTTTTTTTTCTCTCTTTCTTTCTGTAATATTCCGCTAGGGAGCAGTGAGAGGCGTCCTCTAAGGGTGTTCTCAACCATGGCCAGATTTTCCCATTCCCCCACCTACCTGGGGACATTTAATAAAAAGAATAGAGGCCAGAAACACTGCTCCTAATATCCTACTTACACAGAATAGTCCTCCCAAACAGAGCATTATTCCAGCACAAATGTCAGTAGTTCTGAAGCTGAGAAACTCTGACCTACGAGCACAGAATGAATGAACTTCAACTAAAATCACCACTGAGACCCCTCCTCATAATTCTATGTTCTCCCACATCTGAGCTTCTCAGTAAATGTATAAAATAGTTTTGCTATGGTTAAAATTGCTTATAGATGGGTCTAGGTGAAGTAGAATAAATTGAAATACATCTGTTTTCCAGGAAGAAATTAGAAAATTAAAAATAAGTGTGGAGTCAAAATGCCATTGGTATAGATGGCTCTGGTCTTGTCAGTTATTTTGGAGACTGTTAGAAACAACATCCCCAAAGCCATGTTACTAGGTTTTGCCCACTTTCATACTTTAAAGAGATATATTCCTCTTAACAGCCTTTTTGACATTCTTCTTTGTCATGCTTTTTATGTTTTAGAGATTCACCTTTGTTGGCATATATAGCTATAACTCTTCTAATTTCAGTGATACATACCATCCTACTCCATTGTATGAATGTACTCCAGTTTACTTTTCTGTGCTACTGCTGTAGATTTGAGTGGTTTCCAGTTTTCTATTTTAAAAAGTTTGCTATATATTGTTTTGTTTGTGTCTTTTGGTGCACTTATAAAAATTTTTTTCTTGGGTATGTACCTCAGAATGGAGTTACTAGGTCACATAGTGTAATTATATTCAAGTTTATTAATAAGGTCAAAACATTTTCCAAAATTATCAATTTACATGCCCACCAACAGATCAAAAGTGTTCTAGTGACCCACATTTTCACCAGGAATCTATATTGTCTGACTTCTAAATTTTATCTCTTTGCCTAGTTAATTTGCAGAATATATATATCCAAAAATATATATGTATATTCTAAATTCTAATACTTTGTGAGTTTTATGTGTTACAAATATTGTCTTCCATGGGTGGCTTGTCTTTTAATTATATTTATGATAACTTAATACAGATGTTCTTTTTTATGTATTAAAATGTATCATGATTTTCTTTTATCAGTTGCATTTTCACATCTTGTTTAATAAATCCTTTCCTACCTCAAGGTCATAAATATATCCAAATGTATTTTTTTGTAAAAGTTTATAGTTTTGCCTTTCATATGTCAGTCTTTTATTTTCTGGAATTAGTTTGGAATTATCAATTCCTCTTAAATTCTCTTGGATAAAACTCAGCCACATAGTATATAGTTTGTAGACAGTTTAGTGCCCAAAAGGAAGTAAGGTATCAACTCAGTGAGAAAGTAACCATCTCGCAACATGAGCTGAATCCTCTTCATTGATTTTAAATTTTCAACCAATTTTTATTGATAAATGGACCCAATTAGATATATTATGATATAACTACTAATCTCTATTTGATTACCTAATAATTTTGTAAAAGTTTTGCAATATTTTACAAGATAGATTGGAGAGAAGTTTCCTAAACTCAATAAGATTTGACAGTTATTGTTTCTATGGTCATTACTCAGGTTTTTTTTGTTTGTTTGGTTTTTTTGTTGTTGTTGTTGTTGTTTTTTCACATATTTACTCTTCTCCTCCTGGGTTTTCATGTTTCATTGACGCCTAGGTTAGCAGTTATTAATTTCATCATTTTAATTATTCATTCCATGTTTTCCAGGCTTCAGTCATTTAAGCTGAAATGTTAACAGCTATCAGTCCAAATATCCTGTGACTGTAACAGGTCTTTTTCCACTTTATGCTTTTAAGATTCTTCTCTTTGGTTTTCAAGATGTATTTTAAACTTACCAGTTATCAAAAATATATACTCTTAGGATTATTATGTTTTCTTGACTCAGGAAAGGTATATTATTAGGCATAAAGAGATATTTCATAATGAAGACCACATTGTCTGCTATTAATTATATGATTCCAGATTTCTTATTATTTTTTTCCTATCCTTTTACTCTTAGCATATAATTGCTTTTTATTTAATATTTGTTTTCTGTAGCCAGAACATAGTTGATTCTTGCTTTTCTGCACTCTCTGATATTCTCCTTCCTTAATTTGGAGCATCTAGACCATTTTCTGGTAAAGTAATAATGGATTTGTTTGGCTTGAAGGCTGTTTTTTCTATTTGTCCCATATGTTCATCCCTCTGTTCCACCTTCTTTCAAACTGAGTACTTTTTAGTATTTAATTTTATCTACGATTGTAGATTACATTGTGGCATCCCAAGTTGGACACATCCTACTCTCCAAAACCCATTATATGATACATTGCCTATTAAAAAGTATTTTTTAAGTGTGATAAAGTTAAAGGAATTAAAATGGGAAGATATTCCGGGTGGGTCCAATATAATCACAAGCTTTCTTACAAAACGAAGGCAGGAGGATTCCAGCCGGTGGTAGGAAATGTGATGGCAGAGTGAGATGCTGGAGGTTGTGAGGAAGACACCAAAGCCAGGAGTGCAGTCAGTCACTGGAGGCTGAAAACGGCAAGGAAAAAAATATATCCCCTCAGAGCCTCTCATATAAACCTCTCAAAAAATAAATAGTTCCGTTATGTCAGAACCTTGACTTTATTCCAGTGACACTTATTTTGGGCTTCTGTCCCCCTGAACTAAAAGTGAACAAATGTGTGTTGTTTTTAGCCACTAAGTTTGTAGCGATGTGTTACAGAGGCAGTATGAAATCAGCACAGGATTTGGTAACTGGAAGTGGGTTATTGCCATAACAACTACCTAAATGTGGACGTGACTTTGGAATTGGATCAGTGACAAGGTTGAAAGGATTTTGAAGCACATGACAGAAAAATACTAGATTGCTCATAGAAATCTGGCTGTTAAAGACCGCTGATGAAGTCTCGGAAGGAAGTGAGCACAGTGGAGAAAACGCATGTCACCCTGGGAAGACCTCAGTCGCTGAAGACTGTTGGTAGAGGAACGCATGTTAAACCAGCACTGCTGGTGGAAGCCTGGATGGAATGAGGACATGCCAGTGGAAACGGGAAGAGAGGGAAGCCTTCTTAGGTAGTGCCAGAAAGCACAGCTGAAACGTGTGCTGTAGTTTTGTGCAAAGCTAACCACACAGCAGGCCCTTAGGTTCTGGAGAATGTATGGCAGTAGACACCCTACCAGCATGCAGGGAAAGAAACGGGGGTGGGGCGGGGGGAGACCATCCTTTTCCTTAAATTCTACAGGCATGAAACAGGCTAATAAAACTAGTCAGCTAAGCATGCTCTACCTTTCATGAGAAAGAAACGATGACTCTAAGGGTGGAGCTGTGGGCCCCTAGGGCAGAACCTCAGGAACACAGAAGTTAATTCCCAGACCTTGAAATCAAATGGGGTTTTCCCAGTTTGGTTTCAACTTTTCCTGAAACCAGTGACTCCTTTAAAAAAAAACAAAATCCTCCCTTTTGAATGAAAATGTCTACAACTGTTATCCTGTGCCTGACTCAATATTGTACTCTGGGAACAGTCAACTTGTTTTCTAACTCACAAGTCCACAGATGGAAAAAAAAACTTTGCCCCTGAAGGGATTATATGCAAATTACCATAACTAATCTAGATCATTTAGATTATGAGATTTGGGACTTCTAAGCTAATAAGATATAGGTGAAATCTTGGGGTTTGAGTTAATACTGCAGTGGTTTGATAATTTGGGGGACATTGGGAGAGGGTGTCTGTATTTTGCTAGTATGTTGGATGTGAAACTTCAGAAGTCATAGGGTAGACTCTTGAGTCCAAATAGCACAGTTTGTTACAGCAGCAGCAGTAATAAATGAATGTATCCACTCTATTGTATTATTAACCATAACTCTTTGTTTTACCCTTTTCGTGGTTGTCATCAGATTTACAATATGAATCTTCACAAAATGTATTATCACATCAAATATTATGAGACCCTTAGTACAGTATATTTCTCTTTCTCCTGCTAGTTCTTTATGCTATCATTGTATTACATTTTACTTTTAAGATTTATAAATCCCATAATCACTGTTAGGATTTTTGCTTTAAACAGTCAGTTATCTTTTAAAGAAATTTTAAAAATGAGAACAAATGTACTTTATATGTATCTACATATATACATTTACTGTGCTATTTATTTCTTTGTATAGATCCAGTTGTCTAGTATCCTTCTTCTGCCTAAAAAACTCATTTTAACATTTTGTATAGCACAAAACTGCTGGAACCAAATTCTCTCAACTCTAGTTTTTCTGAAAATGTTTTTGTTGCATCTTTATTTTTTAAAATGATTTGTTTCAGCATTTTAAAGTTACTCTCTTCCTTTCTTGACCATGGATTTCAGACAGGGAAGCTGTAGTCATTTCTATCTGTTTGTCTGTGTTTACTATGTCGAAGTAGAAATTTAATCAACATCATTTCCCTTCCTCCAAAATTTTAGATACTCGCTTTCTTTCCAAGTCCCAGAATTCCTTGTGCATGTGATAGTGCTGTTGTATATATTCTACTGTCACCTTATGTGTTATTTTTACTCCTCATGCCATTGGTATTGTTGTTCTATGAAGTCACTATTTATCTAGACTTACCTTTATGTTTCTCAGTTTATTTGGTTTTTATTCCTTCTTGCCTCGCAGACCTTTATTTGACATCTTTTTTTTTTTTTTTTTTTTTCCTGGTAGAAATAAACAGAAAGTTTATTTAAAGTGAGGTTAGTTTGTGATCATCTCTTTCAGTTTATGTATATTTTAAAGGTTTGTTTGCCCTTTTTTTGAAATATATTCCCAATTTTCAGCTATTTACCTCCCTCCTGGCATTGGGCATTGAAACCTCTTTCTTATGTCTGTCTCTGTTTCCTTTGAGAATTCAGTTGTTTTTTAAATTGTCACTTTTTTAAAGCTAATCTCTTTTGTCTCTAGCTGGTTTTAAAATTTTTTCCCTTTGTATTTTTGTCTGGAATCTCACTTTTATGTGTTTTTATTTTTTAATCTGGCCTAGAAGTCAGAGGTATCTTCACCCCAGTGCCCTAGTAAAAGAGCTCCCTAACTCAAGATAAAATAGTAGGATTTGAAAAAGGGCAAGTTATTGTTTAAGGGTGCATAAAAAGAATATGTTGGAAAAAGCCGAAGTAGAAAATGGAAAATCCCAGTGTAACTTCCAGACATGCTTACATCCACCCAGAAGAAGCAATTGTTCACCTGCAAATTACATTTTCTCAACTTGCATAATGATTTCTTGTGAACGAACTGTCACAACCTGACTTTGCAATGACACCATTGATTCCTGCATTGCATCCAAGTGAGTCATTCCTGCGGAAGGCAGGCGAAAGGTCTGCAGTTAAAACACCATGACCAACAACCGCTCAAAACAGATTTAATTACAAGAATCTAATTACTCACTCTGGAGATCCTGCCCTTACGCAAAGTAAATGAGGTTTCTTTCTAAGTATCTACACCTAGAAAAGTTAAAGTTTTTTGAGATGGCACATTGTAAGCAGTGCTTAACAACGAAGATACTGAAAAATTATCCAAATATAACCTAGTAACTCTTAATAAGCTTGTTTGTGTACAACACTCCATTAAAATGTGAAGCCCCTCAAAAGTAATAATATATAAAATTTCATTTTAATAATTTTACTCTCATTACTAATGTTTAAACATAAAATATACTATACCTGAGTAGAAATTCTTGTTTCCCAGATTAATCACTTTATTTTACTATAATGTACAAATCTTGAAAAGAAATTTTATTGACACGATGAAAAAAAATCTCATAGAAGTAGGAATCAAGTACTTTTCATGAGACATTAATTTTAATATTTTAGTTGTGTTGAATAGTGTGTAAAATCTACATTGAACTCACTTTACTTACTGAATTTGTATCTGGGAGAAACTATTGCAAATGCTTCAGAATGCTGTCCCACCTTTGTCCTCTTTATGATTGAGTGCTTCTATTTGGTGCTCGCAAAATACTAGATATTTGGACCAGAGTTTTTATTTCAAATGGCAACACAGAAAATAGTGCCAGCCCTGTCCAATGTGGCCCAGTTGGTTGGAGCGTCATCCCATATGCCGAAAGGTGGCGGTTCAGTTCCCGGTCAGGGCATATACCAGGGTTGTGGATTCCATCCCCAGTTGTGGTGCATGCAGGAGGCAACCTATTGATGATTCTTTCTCACATTGATGTTTCTCTCTCTCTCCCTTCCTTCCTCTCTCTACAATCAATAATAAAAAAGAAAATAATGCCAAGCCCACAATTCACAATTGAAATTGAAATGGAACACAACTTTCCCACTGTTAGATCTGAAGAGACTTAAAGATTAGTGGATTCAGGTCCCTCTTTTTACAGAATTGCAAATAAAAGTCCCGTGTTGCAAAGTTAGTAATGGCTGGGTGGGAACCTATGTGTTTTTCTACTCAGCACTGTCTGTTTCGTAAACCAAGGCCTGTCATTCTGTATTCAAAGTTACACTATTTAAACCTACCCAGTGTCAGTCTCACCTGCGCTGTGATCAAAGATTTCCCTCAGAGGCACAAAGAAAGCACAAGCCTAGAAGTGAGGCATGAATACCATTAAACTTAACCTGAATTCTGTACAGCCTGAAGACTTTCAGCATTCACCTAAAATATTCACTCCATATTTGTGCTGAAAAAAAAAAAAAAAAAAGATCACTACAGGCCTTGTGACTTTACGGGCAGCAAGTAAATGAGAGAATGAACCCAGTCTACCGTCATTGCTTTGAACGGTGACTAGAGACTTCCTTGACTACATTTTTACATAAATCAAAACAAAAATATGCATTAACCCTTACCCAGAAAATTACTATTTTTGTGAAAATTCATGGACTCGGAACACTGAAAGGACCTTGAGATAATCTGATGAGCCTGCTTGCTTCATTTTATAGAAGAGAAGAAGAAAAGGTTAAGGTTCTTGCCCTGAGTCATGCAATTAGTTATTAACAAGACTGGGATTAAAATTCAAATTGCCTGGCTATCTGGCCATGTGTTATTAATTCTTCTGTTTTAAGAGACAATGAAAGCATTAAATCATGTGATTTTAACACCCCCCCCCCAATAATTCTTTGGTAGGCTATGTTTTATTTCTAATTCAAATGATGAGGTAATTGTCCTGTTTTTTTGTTTGTTTTGTTTTATTTTAATTTCCAGTACCCAGATGACAGTGGTGTTCTGATTAAGGTTTCAAACTGTTGTATTTCATTTTTTAATCTACTCTGTTACCATTATCGGCAAACAGAGTTACATTTATAACATTTCAAGGCTGAGGAGTACTGCATAACGATCAGAGTTCCGTTTGCACATCCCCCCAAAAAGAAAACAAGGCAAAGCTACTTCTGCTTACAAACATGACATCAAAACATCTAAATTATATTGTAAAAATACTTGCAAAATGCTTTTCCCTTCCCATCATGTCTATCTTGCTTGATTTAAAATCGAATCTTTGACTCAAATAAGCACATTCCCACATTCTTAGATTCAGCTGTGCTAAAGTTTTAATTGTCCTGTCAAAACATAATAGTAGTATAATGGTTGATTTTATTCCCTGTTTTTTAATACATTGAGCTACTGAATATGAAGAAATCCTTAAATTTTCTTGTGAGTGATGATCAGAAAAATTTGCAAAATTTGAATGTGCACTGACAAGTATAGTATTCACATTCTGATGATCACAGCTGTTATGTTAGTTTTTCTTTACCCAACTGCATTTCTTCAATGTTATGGAAAGTCAAGAAATGTTTTTAATATAGTTTTATACAATTTTATATTATATGCAATCATTCAAAAACATGTCTAGGGAGGAAAGTTATATGAAACCATTTAGACACAATGAATAAAAAGTCAGGTTCGTGCTCAGGCCAGTGTGACTCACTTGGTTGGGCATAGTCCTGTGAGACAAAACGTTGCCAGCTTGATTCCTGATCAGGGCACATGCCCAGGTTGCGGGTGTGATCCCCATTAGGAGGTTCACAGGAGGCAGCCAGTCTATGTTTCACTCTCACATCAATGTTTCTTTCTCTCTCTTTCTCCTCCCTTCCTCTCTTTCTAAAAATCAATAAAAAGTGTTTTTTTAAAAAGTCTGGGTGTCTATCATTAAAAAAAACACTGAAGCCTTTAGTAATAGAAAGACCATGGAATAATAAGCCAAAACTCTTATTTGGTCCTAGAATCTTGACCCAGTTGCAGTGGCTTGTATTAGTCTCCTAAGGATGTTAAACCCATCTAATGAATTTTCCATCCCAAATTCTGTACTTTTCATTTAGAATTTTCATTTCATTTTTATGGCATTTACGTATCCACGAGAATCCCCATCTGTGCACTCATTATCACTATATTTTCTTTAATTTTTTGAAAGTCTTATCTGCTAAACCTGACATCTTAGTCTTGAGTATATTTCTTTTTACTTGATTTTCCCCCCTTGAATAAACACATTTTTATGTTTCTTCACATGTCTAATGATTTTAATTTTATACTGGAAATTATAGATGATGCTATGTAGAAGCTCTGAATTATAGAGTCTGTAGATTCCCCAGAAGAATGTTGATTTTTTAATCTAGCAAGCAATTTTATTTCTGGTTGATCACTATAAGCTCGTGGAAGGATGATTTTAACTTTGCTCTTGTGGCTCTGTATTGGTTTTTTCTATCTTCTAACGTGAATCCTTAGTCCTGAGACAAAGTCTTTATTCCCAAGGCATAGTCCTTCCAGATTTTCAGTGAGTTTCTTGAAGTGTTTACCAAGCTTTTCTAATTGGCAGGACTCAAATTCCAAAGTCATCTCCCCTATGGTGGGCAAGAGCTGAAATCTCTGCTCAGTTCTTTCTTTTTTTTAAAATGTGTTTTTATTGCCTTTTTTAAGAGAGGAAGGGAGAGAGATTGAAACATTGGTGTGAGAGAAAAACATCAATCGGGCACCTCCCACACGCCCCCCCCCCCCCACTGGGATCAAGCCTGCAGCTCGGGCATGTGCCCTGACTGGGAATCAAACCAGGACCTCTGGGACAATGCTCAATTCACTGAGCCACACAGGCTCTGCTCAGTTCTTTCCATCTTCCTATTGTTCCCCATTGGTTTCTTGTATTCCTCTCATGAGTACACAGTACCAGCCAAAGGTCTACTGGGTAGTTGAATGCAGGTTTTGATGCACCTCTCCTCTCCTTCTGTTTAAAATTCCCTCCCTTCCTTTCCAAATAATATAGATGTCCTGAAGACTACCCTCTAGAAATCTCAAATCAGCTGCACTTTCTGGCTCAGTTCTGGATGCTGTAGCTTTAGGACTGAGAGCGCCTTGGAGGGAAAGCTCGGTAGCACGGCTCTGTCCCGGTGCGGCCTCCTGCTTTAGGTTGGATCCCCTCCAGCTTCTGCCTGCTTTGGTCTCTTTCCAAGACTTTCAAATAGTTCTTTTTTCTTCTCTTTATATTTTTTAGGAGTTTTCAGTTGCTATCTATAGTATGGTTACTCCCCTTGCAAGTACTTACACCATTATCCCTTCTGGACTTCTCTTCAATGAGAGATAAACAAACGTTCATGCTATTTAATCCACTATCCTTGGGTGTCTGTTACTAGGGAACCAACCCTAATCCTAACGGGCACAGTTAGGGTCAGAACGTCCTCCCTAGGGAATGGAAAATCAGTCTCATGATGAACTTGAGATGGGAGGGCAGAGTGGGTTCTGTGGGAAGACAGGTGTTTCAAATGCCAGTTTGCTGAAACTGCAAAAAGTAGCCAGCAGAAAGAAAGGGGGAAAAGGACAGTTTTGCCAGCTTTGGCAGTAAAATGTTCTCATAAAATTATCCAGTTAGTTTGAATCAGGAAAACCCTAAATGGGGTACTAGGAAATGTTCCCTTTCAATGATATAAAATTCAAATTTAAAGGATTTTCAAAACATAAAATATGCTGTCCCAAAGTCATATGATCTATTCCAACTATCCATGCAACCAATAATTGGTTAGGAAAACATGCTTACTATCACGGTAGCCATTCAGAATGCAAGATGACTTTTTGGTTATAGTTTTGTTTTGTTTTCCTTGTATATTGGATTTATTTTTGTTTTCACTTGCCTGAATATGTTAGCGGCGTGACTACAGAGTGACTTGCTTTTAACTACATATGAAGATCAACAGATACATGCTCACACACAGGATGTCCTTACCTGGGATTCCCAGCTACGAGCAGAAACAAGCCTACACTCAGAACATTATCAAAAACCATTGGCTGCTGCTGCTGCATCCCTGGCACAAAGCTAGAACACCCTCGAAGTTTTTACTTAATTACCTTTTACTTTTGGCCAGACATCCGAAAACAAAAGAACACAAGACAACTGCAGAGAACTGGATGACGTTGTCATGGTTGAAAACTGCATGTGGTGAGAGAGAAAGAGTGACATTACAAAGTTGTGTAGGTCTACTGAATTGCTCTTCGAATTTGTTACTAAGAAGGTGATTTGAGTTGGTCATATGCAATCAAATTTGCTTCCTGAATAGGTGAAATCACTCCCATAAATTTGGGAAAGCTCTTTATCAAATTGGAACCTCTTCATGGAAGAATAGCACCATTTTTAAGAAGTTGAGAGATGAGGAAATGCATTTCCTATTAGACAATGTTTTTTTAGCTTATTTTGTCACATCCACTGCTCTGCAGTCTCCTAACCTTTTGCCACTATCGCCACTTTGTATTAAGAAAGGTTGCTAACAGAGTTCTGTACTGGGTCATGTTTATTAACATGTTCCTCCTCACCGATAACAGAGTCACCCTGTAGCCAGAACATCTCTCTCTTTCTCTCTCTCTCCCCCCTCTCCTTACATGCTAACCCCCCCCCCACACACACACACACACAGATAACATCAGGAGTTATTTTATTAATTGTTTGATTTTTGTCAATAGAATTGGAAAACAAAATCCCTGCTTCATCATATTGTCTAAAATATTTCCAAAACCATTAGAAGATGTACACGTTATCATCAACTTCATAATTCTTCCCCTAGCCCATGCTCTCCGCAGCCTGGCAGGTTATCATCTCTGCATGCTCCGTGCTTTAGATCCAGTCACCTCTGAAGCACAAGCAAAGCCTGCAGCAACCACGCAGGGCATTCCTTCAGTCTGTATGTGAGAGTTAATTGCAATCCCACTTCTTGAAGTACTGCCACAATTCCCTGCTTCACTGAGGAGTCTTTGATATCAACCTACTGTTCTTGGAAAGATTACAACTTGTGCACTTGGATTCCTCTAGTCAGGGTGC
This sequence comes from Molossus molossus, assembly GCF_014108415.1. Classification (NCBI taxonomy): domain Eukaryota; kingdom Metazoa; phylum Chordata; class Mammalia; order Chiroptera; family Molossidae; genus Molossus; species Molossus molossus. The sequence goes on along the minus strand of NW_023425344.1, from coordinate 97,762,256 downwards.
ACCAGAACACCAGGTATGAAAGCAAAACTGCTTTCTGTGCAGCTTGTGAACTCCACACCTCTCAATTCCCAAGTTAGGTGTGCTATAAACTGAGGAGCGCGTTTGTCTCTGAGATGCACAGCTTCACTGGTCGTTTCTACGCCAGTTTGCAGCCCTGGAGGATCAATGCCTTGCATATTGGTTCCAGATTACTGAGGAGTTAGGATCTTTACACACTGACACTGTTCACCCACCACCGGTAAGGTCTGACCTTTGAAACAGTGATTCCAAAAGAAAGCATCTACTTAAATTGTTTCCTTCATGTTAATTTCTGCATTGCCTCTTGGAAAAACAGGGAAGTCATCTGTGAGAGAATTGGCCAGGGTGGGAAGGTGAGTTTTCTCCGTTGCATATAACATTGACTTGTTAACTTACAGCCATTAGAAATATGTCAAGAGTGATCTAGTAATATGAGGAACTATCAAAATGCCTTCCTATGTTTGAGGTGTCTATACAGTTTAAAGAAATTTAAATTATTTTTAATTGCTTGGAAATTTTAAGAAAAGGGGTCTTTTTCTGGAACAATTCCCATTAGTAAAAGGTTTTTATTTCACCATTTGACTAAAAACCAGAAGTAATCATCACAATGGCTTTGTTCAAACATTAAAATCTCTAGTGCCTTTACCCGAGGACAACAAGCACACTTGGATGCAATAGCGGCCGCAGGGTTGCTTTGGCAATGGACTTCTGCTGTGTCTCTAGCACATGTGTGCTCAGATGGGGCAGTTGGAATATTAGAATCCCCCAAGATGTTGCTTTCTCAGTGCAGATTATGGGGCTCTTTCTCAGAGCTTCCAATTCAGAACTGTGGACTTAGGAGCTCTGAAGTCTGTACTTTTAATCAGCAATCAGGTAATGCTTATGAAACATTAAACTCCAAGGGTCAGCTTAAGGAGCATCTTATGGCCCCCCCAAAAAAAAAGTGAGACCTATTTATATTTTTAAAAAATTAAAAGGTGGAAGCAAAGTGACTTCCAGATAAATGCACAGGCCATAAAAACCTACTATAATACATTTTTAAGGCGCCAAAGTTGTTCCAGTTCTATTTGGTATGCCTGCTAAATTTGTATGAAAAATAAAAAATAAAAACAAACAGGCAAAATTAAGCAAATGACATCCTTGCATCCTTATGTTCAAAGTTAGTGATTAGTGATTGCTTTTTTTGTTTTGTTTTTTTCTTAAGACCACACAGCTAGTTAGTGACAGAACTAGGAGTGAGCCTGGAAATATCAATATTCTTTGGGATTTTATAGCTCTTTTCATCTTCAAAGTGCTTAACAAAATTCTCTAATTAGGCGCACATGTTCTGAGCCGCACTCTCTAATCGTAAGACAGCATAGCTGCTCTTCATTCCTTAGCTCTGAGCAACACTTATTCTTAATCATTACTAAATTAAAGAAAAAAGTATTTGTAATAATTTCAACTTAATTAATGACAAATCTGGACATTTCTTTACATACAAGTCTAATTGCTTGGGCCCTAATCTATATTAGCAAAGTTTGGCCATTATTTATTCAAAGCAAAGATACATTTTCATTATAAAATTACCTGTAATTAAAACAGTGGTTACAACAGTTGTATTTCCTACCAACCTAAACTGTCATTCAAAATAATTTCATTTTATTTCCTTGAAAAAATATTTTAGTTTTATATATCCTTAACTATTTTAAAACTCACATTTTAGTTAGCTGTACTTTTTAATTAGATTTCCAGATCGATGTGAGATATATTAGCTTTTAATATGAAAACTAACCATGGCATTTGAGACATCTGTATATATATTTTTTCTGTCTCTAACTAGTTGCTTGACTTTAAACGAGTCCCTTATTGTTTCTGAGTCTTGGGTTCCTCTTTTGTAAATTAAGGAGGCTTCTTCCAGCTCTGACCCTGAGAGTAATTGTGTGAACCTCAGGACATCTTGTATGCATGGGCCCCTCTGGTACCGTCTGTCATCATCAGGTATATGCAGAGTTTGAGTATCAGAACTAGTTCCTGGTCATCAGGCATTTCATCCTTCAGCCATGACATGGCCAATTAAGTAGCAATAGCCGGGTCAGAAATATAAGCAACTGGAAGCAAGTCTTTTCTAAAGCTTCTCTTTGGTTTGAACCAGTGTTGTATAGAGAGAGACTGCGGCATCACCTAATTAATGTCTACTGAGTCCTTGGAAGACTTTCTGTCATCCTTTCCCATCCTCCACCTCTGAACTGGCCTTCCTCAAAATTAGAGATCCTTTCTCTTGTTATCCTTGTGATGAAAAGAGATGAAAATAAATTGCCATGTTAAGCTTCACCAAGTACTACAACCTTTGTGTGAAGGGCTTTTCTGAGAGCTTGTGTCGAGATGGGAGGAAGGTGAAAGCTTGCTTTGGGGAAGTGTGGGTGTTAGGGAAAGGGACAGGATTTCTATCAAACTTGAAGAAAGAATGAGAATGTAAATGAAGAGAATGAAAAATGAGACAAACTTTACATATCATCATTTAGGAAGGGGAAAGCACTACCTGCCCACATGGTACCAGCAGCAAAGAGTAGAGATAGCCTGTCCATGACGGCCTGCAATTATAAATAGAACTCCCTTCATTTGCCACCTCTTGGGGGCATATTCCTTTCAGGCCTACACTGTATGCTGAAAAAAAAGTATATATAAGATAGATAGATAGATAGATAGATAGATAGATAGATAGATAGATAGACAGATAGGAATACTCCAACAAGTCAAAGTTCTCCAGCTATATGACTGTGTGTGTGTGTGTGTGTGTGTGTGTGTGTGTGTGTGTGTGTAAAACATGGAAGGGAAAGCAGAACATGAACTCCTAGAATAATCTCACTTTAAAATGAACATGTTACTGAGCAGAAAGAAGAGAATAGAAGAACTGAATGTTCCTCTTAGTAAATGACTGAGGCTTGAACTCGGGTACAACATATCGGAACAGATCGCCACGTTTGTTGTTGATGCTGGGAATTCTCCCTTTGATATCAAATCTACTTCCTCAGATATTTCAGGTTGGAGATGGTCCAAATAAATAAACTGGTAATAACCTCAGAAACAAAATAGGAATCCAAAATATTCCCATTCAATGTTTTTCTCATAGTGGAACCTTTTGAAAGGGAACAGTTACTGCAGTGGGTTCACGTATTACTCAGCTGATGAAAGTGTTACACTTTTTCTCAGGAGAAGGTTCAGTCAGGGTCAGCACTGGTGCTTCAGCCAACACTTCTGCACAGCACCTCTGTATTCACGGAACCCAGTCTGTGAGCAACGATGGTTTTCGGGTAATCCTGGTTCGCAAATCAAGATACAGGATGCCCATTTGAATGTACATTTAAGAAAAAGAACAAATATATTTTTAGTATAAGTATGTTTCAAGCAATATTTTGGACACATTTACACTAAAAAAATATCCTTTGTTTCTGAAATTCAAATTTAAGTGGGTGCTTTGATTTTAACATGCAACCTTGCGTGGTTTTCAGCAGAAATATGAATCATTTTAGACTACTCTCAGTGGTGGATTGAATTGAAATTTGGCAAGAAATTTTGTTTCTATGACACATTTTCACATCATTTTGTTACCAAAAAAGAACAGGCAGCCAACAAATTCCTATAGGGTTGCAATTAAAAATACAGTGTGTGAACATGACCTATGACCCAGTTTCATCATTATAAATAATTATTTCCTAACAAGGAGATGGTGTTTGTAAATTATAGAAAAGTTGCATAATATCAGGTTTAAATTAGTAAAATTGAATGGTTTTTACTGATGCTTTGTTTCATCAATATCTGAGTGTAGATGAAATTGACTCGTTAAATTCATTCCAACAACTTCTACCTTCTGAGCAAAATCTAGAAACGAGGGGGAGAAAAATACTCATTTAGGGGGGAAAAGTGCATAAATTTTTTCAAAGTAGTCTTCATCAGTCTTCTGCAGCCCCTAATTCCCATGTTCCCCCTCAGTAGTTAACTCTCATTTCAGTGTCCGAACAGTCGCCATCACTTGTCTCCTCTGATGCTCAGACAAAACACCTGTGTCCAGAATCATCGCCTCCTAGGACTGACCTCAGCATCTGTGGTTCCCAGCCTGTCTCTCTTGCCCTACAGTTAAGAACAGACTGTTGCATCCTCACCCCTTGCACTCCTTAACCTCTACAAATGCTAGCCTCGGCCTCTGCTTCTCTCCCAGAATTGCCCAATCATCACCCAGTTGTTAAATCTTCTAGATATTTGTATTTTATTTGGTGACCCTTTCTGCAAATTTTGGCACTCCCTTTTTTGATTTCCTGACACCACTTTGTCCTTACTTTATTCCACATTTTCTACTGTTTGTTCTCAAGTTCTTCGGTTGCCTTGTCTTTCCCTAAGCCTGTCTTAAATGTGTGTTTCCTTCAGAGCCCCATCTCATAACAATGTGCACCTTATCCCTGGGTGATTTCACTGTTTCCCTCTGCATCACCTACCATATGTATTTTAGGGCAGAAACTATCAATTCAGGCTGGGTTGTCAGCTCAGCTCTGACACACCCCAGCTGCGTCCTGTAAGGAAGAATCACTAAATGTTCACCTCAAACACAGAAACAATACTGTCAGTATCCTTCAGCCACAGACCACTGGAAGCAACACTTCAGTCTGGTGCAGCAACAACATACTATGGGGAACAGTGCGGGGTCTGCGTAAGAGGATGTTAGGAAGAGCCTAATATGTGATTGGGGTTTGGTTGCATGGCTGAGAGGGGGTTTAAAGAAGGACAGATATGGTTTAGATCGGCTGTTGTGGACAATAAACATATACATTTAAGAGTCAAATATTGGTTATTCGATTTAAATTGCACAGAATCACATGATATATAATTTTAGATTTTCGTGCAACTGAACACTTGCGTGGCTGAAGTAGTGGTGAAGGACATAATCCCCATGGGCTTACTTTAGATGAAACTAGAGAGAAGGATGGGAGAACTGATGAAATTGCTCGTGTTTCAGATCAGTGTGATGAAGCATAGATGGTTCTCCAGCATTTATCTGACTGGGTCTGAACAATCCAAGTCTAGAAACCAGACTGCAAATCCACCACAATAATTTTTCTATTAAGAGTTCTGCTGTCTTCCTATTCTGGTTTTTCTGACAGTATCTTACTACTTTTGCTTTCTAGTTTTACCCTAAAATAAAAAAATACAATGGAGCCCAGACATAAACCCATGCCATTATGGTCAATTAATATTTGACAAAGGAGACAAGAACATACAGTGTGGTAAAGATAGCCTATTCAATAAATGGTGTTCGGAAAATTGGACAGATATGTGCAAAAAAGAAAAAGAAAGAAAGAAAGAATACACTCAAAATGGATTAAAGACTTAAATATTAGACTCGACAAAAATAAAAACCCTAGAAGAAAACATAGGCAGTAAAATCTCGAACATTCCTAGTAGCAATGTTTTTTTCTACTCTATCTCCTCGGGCATGAGGAACTAAGAAATAGACAAATAGGACTACATCAGACTGAAAAGTTTTTGCACAGCAAAGGAAACCATCAACAAAATGAAAAGGCAACCCACTGAATGGGAGAACAAATTCACTGATACATCTGTATACATCTGTATAAAGAATTTATAAAACTCAATGCCAAAAGAAACCTCCAAACAATCCGATTTAAAAATGGGCAAAGGACCTAAGTAGACCCTTCTCCAAAGAGGACAAATAGATGGCCAATAGACATATGAAACTAGATGCTCAATGTCACTCATCATCAGAGAAATGCAAATTAAACCCACAATGAAGTATTGCCTCACACCTGTCAGAATGGGTACCATCAATAAATCAGCAAACCAGTGCTGGCGAGGATGTGAAGAAAAGGGAAGCCTCCTGCACTCTTGGTGGGAATGCAGATTGATACAACCACTGTGGAAGACAGTATGGAGTTAACATAAATAAATAAATAAATAAATAAATAAATAAATAAATAAATAATTAAAAATTAAAATTAAAAATGGAATTGCCTTATGACCCAGTCATTCCATTTGTGGGAATATATCCAAAGAAGCCTGAAATATTTGTTCAATAGAATATGTGCACCCTATATTTATTGCAGTGTTATTGACAGTAGCCAGGATTTGGAAGTAGCCCAAGTGCTCATCAGTAAATGAGTGGATATAAAAGCTATGGTGCATTTACACAATGCAATACTACTCAGCTGTATAAAGAAGAAAATCTTACCTTGTGCAGCAGCATGAATGGACCTGGAGTGTATTATGCTAAGTGATAAGCCAGTCAGAGAAAGACAAGTACCATATGATTTCACTTTTATGTGGAATCTAATAAGCAAAATAAACTAACAAACAAAATAAAAACAGACTCATTGAAAGAACAGACTGACAGCTGTTATAGGGAAAGGGGTTGGGGTACTTGGTGAGAAAGGTGAAAGGATTAAGCAGAAAAAAAAAAACAAAAATACCCCTCACACGCAGACAGCAGTATGGTGGTTATCAGAGGGAAAGGGGGTGGGGGGAGGTAGAAGAGGATAAAGGGAAGATACATGGTGATAGGAGGAGACTTGACTTTGGGTGGCGAACACACAATAACAACACAATATACAGATTATGCATTATACAACTGTACACCTGATGCCTTTATAATTTTGTTAACCAGTGTTACCTCAATAAATGCAATAATAAAAAAACAACAACACAGTGTTGTAGTTCATATTCAATAGAAACACTTCAGAAGGGTTTTGCAATGTTAATTAGAATTTATTTCAAAATTTCCCCAATATGTGTTCTATGCTCTACCCAGATATGTTGGTTTTATATTAGGTTAGAAATTCCTGCCTTGAAGTTTTGGATCAATCTAAGTAATAAATTTAAGTAGTGAATTAGGTATCTAATATGAATGTAAATATAAATGTCTCAATGAAAAAATTAATTTAAACATTAGCTCCTTGGTGATGATTGAATTTAAAACCCTTTTTTCACAATTGAGCATACTGAAAACCAGATAAAATTCTTAATTATTCATTATACCCTAGGATCTTAATAATGTGAGTCTGTTTCTACATGGAGATTTATTTAATTATTACATTTTATATTTTGCATTTTTGTAATATTTATTTGGTCTAAATTCTTAAAGCTTCAGTCCATTCTATAAAAGATGACTTCAGTGATAAACTTGATCATTTACTTATAAAACATGCAATTGGCCATATTAGAAATAATATGTATTGACTTGACTAGGTGCTAAGTGCTGTGTTAAATATTTCCTATAAATTATCACATTTAACCCCAACAGTAACTGTATGAGATAAGTAACACTATTTGTCAAGTTTGAAGATGTAGCAAATTTAAGGAATTTACCCCAAGTCACAAAGCCTGTAACTAGCAGAGGCAAATTGAAACTTGTTTCAATTATTCCAGAGTCTGAGCTATCAAAGGGAAAATTCTGTTACCACCATGAGAACCTGCAATTTGTGAAGCCATGTCAACATATATATTGTCAAGTGGCACTGAAGTATTTCTCGAGCACTTTCCCACATTTTCAATTCAGTTCGACACATCTGCCATCTCTAAGACCCTATACCAAGTGACTGTGAGTAAATGCTACCAGAGAAGTGAAGCTGGGCGACCACGCTGAAGCCCCTTCTTAGCTCATGTCTAGCTGTTAAAGTAGGAAGGGAAGAGTGTGATGGTGAGTTCCCTTCTTAGTCAGTTATTCTAATAACAAGAGAAAAGCATCTAATCCAATATTGGTAGTTAGACACTATGTGCACGGAATCCGTAGACATCTTGGCTAAGTGCTGACATTGTTAGAGAAAGGAGAGCAGAGGCAAGTTTGCAGCCAGATCTAAATGCAGTGGTAAAATATTCAAAGAGAAGTTCTCTAACTGCTTCACAAAATAACTATTATGTTTAGTTTTGTGTTTTTGTTTTTGTTTGGAAGAATTGGTTCATCAGTATATTTTTCTTCTTTGAGCGCTAGGAAAATTTGAACTAAGTTTAGTTTTCAGTTGTAATAAGGATCTCAACTTTATGGTTCTTGACAATTTTTTTTTCCTTTTTTCTTCAAAATGATTTCCAAGTTCCATTTTTAACTGTGGAAGATTTGACTTGGGGTGGTGAACACATAATACAGTATACAGATAATGTATTATAATATTGTGTGCATGAAAACTGTAAAACTTTATTAACCAATGTCACCCCAATAAATTCAAGAAAAAAGAAACTAATGAATACTTTTTTAAAAAATTGTCTTGTTTTCCATATACTTTCTTGTTGTACAATCCTTAAACCCTTTTTCACTCATGTATAATTCCCAAATAACTGACAACCATGAACATTATCAGTAGACTCCATTTACTTCTCTCTAAGGTGTTTCTTTTTCATTAAAATTGTGAAATCCAGAATAAGATGATAATCTGTTACAAAGAAGTTTCTGAATTGTATTTAGACAGATTCATCTATTATTCTCAATAAATACTTTCATATCCAGATATAAACTGAAGTGCAATTCTTATCCCAATAATTGTTTACAAATAACAACAAAAATATAGCTTTTTGCACATTGTTCAATTTAGAGATACATCAGTAGTATATCTAGAAATGTCAATTAGATATGTGAGAAGTGAAATACATGTATGCCAACTTGTAGAAATTAATAAGTATCTCCAGTTACTTTGGCTGGTTTGGCTCAGCAATTAGAGCATCAGCCTTCAGACCAAAGGGTCTCGGGTTCAATTTCCAGTCAAGGGCACATACCTGGGTTGCAGATTTGATTCCCAGCCACGGTTAGGGTCATGCAGGAGGCAACCAATCGACGTGTCTCTCTCACATGGATGTGTTTCTCTCTCCCTTCTTCCCTTCCATGCTACCTAAAATAAATATCAATGGAAAAAATATCCTCAGATGAGTATTAACAACAACAACAAAAAGTATCTCCAATTGCCCTTTATTTAAAAGATTGCTCTGACACTGTAATTGACTTTGTAGTTTTGCACATATGAACCTTATTGCTGTGCTTGGCATTTAAGTAAAAATTATAGATGTATTTTTAAACTAGAAGTAGCTTCTCTATACATGAATATTTCTTCCTTGCACAATCATAAATATAAACATAAGTATTTGACATGATTTGATAGAAATTGTCTTATACAGAAAGTTTTTGAAATACCCACAAATGTGTAAAAAATAAAAATAATGTGGATTTGCAGATTAAAATTTAAACATGTCCAAGCAATCTTCTCATTCACTTTTGCAACAGCATTGGAAGACTATTTTTCACCCAGTTGGTTTCCTCAATAATGTAACTTTCTTGTAAGTCACCTGTGAAATAGGAAAATAGAGATTTTAATCTCTATGTCCAATCCCAAACTTACTTACAATCAGACTCACATGTCCCTAAACAGGGACTAGTACTTTTGATCTCACAATTTGTATAGTTAATTGGATTTTTAAAATTATAAAACCTAAAACATAAAAGTCAAACATGACTAATCCCCCTCCCCCCAAAAAATAAACTCACACAAAAGTCCACCTCCCATTTTTAAAGATTATTCTTCAAGATATAAAAAAATTTTTAAGCCATTCACAGGTGCACTGGTCAGACCCAATGTATCAATTTCCAAAAAGGTGTTCTGTGGGTCTACAAAGGGACATTTCCTAAATCTTAAACATAATGACATAAAAGATGACTATCATTAGTTGATGGTAACTAGTGTTTTAAGCCATGTACACTCACTATTTCTAGCCCTTACTACAACCCTGTGAAGCAGTATGATTCCTCTCCATTTTCCAGGTGAAAGAACCAAATTCAAATGTCCTGCTCAGTACCATAGAGCTAGTCCAGGCCAGAGTTCTGGTCTGAACCCTGGTCAGTAAAATTGCAATACTCTTTCCACATTCCATGTTACTTCCGGTGACGCACAGGTAATGTGTTCCTGGTGGTCACAGATCAGTGATGGTTATATGCAAGTGAGCAAGCAAGATGAAGTGAAAATCATATAGCTAATTTGTGCATTTAGTTGCCACTACTTAAATTTCTCTTTTATCTTCCTATTCCAAAGACTGTATTGTTTACTAACAACAGTGAAGATAAAACATCGTATTTTGTGAGTTTATGCCATACATGGTCAATAAAATGCCAAAACTAGAATGGATTATTTTATCCCTTTAGACATGTCAAAGCTTTAAAAGAATAAAATGTAAATGGGGTCATTTTTTTAAACTTATCTTTATTGTTGAATGTATTACAGATGTCCCTCCTTTTTTCCCCCTAGACCCCTCCTCTTCACTCCCACCCCCCTCCTGCCTTCCCCACACTATTGTCTGTGTCTGTTGCTTATGCATATATGCATATAAGTTTTTTGGTTTCTCTCTTCCCACCCCACCTCCCCCCTTCCCTTTGAGGTTCATCAGTCTAACAACCAGTTTGTATGCCTTAATCTCTTCATCCTTTTTTTAATCCTCACCCGATGACTTTTTTTTTTTTTTTTTTTTTTGCATTTATCTTCAGATAGAGCAGGAGGAAGAAAGAGAGAGAAACATCAATGTGAGAGAGACACATCAAGTGGTTGCCACCCACACGACCCCAACCAGGGCCAGGGACAAACTGCAACCAAGGTACATGCCCTTAGCAGAAACCCAACCTGGGACTCTCTGGTCCGCAGGCCAGTGCTCTAACTGCTGAGCCAAACTGGCCAGGGACATCCTTTCATCTTTTCACCCATCCCTCCCCCTCCCCCCATCTGGTAACCAACAAAACGTCTGTTTCTATTCTGCTTGCTTATTTTGTTTGTAGATTCAATTGTTGATAGATATGTATTTATCGCCATCTTATTGTTCATATTTTTTTGTCTTCTTCTCCAAGAAGATCTGTCAACATTTCATATAACACTGGTTTGGTGGTGATGAACTCCTTTAGCTTTTTTTCTTGTCTGGGAAATTTTTTATATGGCCATCAATTCTAAATGATAGCTTTGCAGGATAGAGTAACCTGGTTGTAGGTCCTTGCTGCTTTTCTCTTGCTGCTTTTAAGATTCTCTCTTTGTCTTTAACCTTTTGCATTTTGATGATGTGTCTTGGTGTGGACCTCTTGGTGTTCATCTTATTTGAAACTCTGCTTCCTGGACTTGTATGTCTATTTCCTTCACCAAGTTAGGGACATTTTCTGTCATTATTTTTTAAGTAGGTTTTCAATTTCTTGCTTTTTCTCTTCTCTCCTGGCACTCTAAATGGGGTCATTTTTGTCATCTTTTAAAATAATCAAAACTTGCCTCAGTACTTGGCACTTAAACCTAATTTTTAATTATTCGTTGACAGATTGTTTGTGTCAGTTAGATGCAGATGTCACAACCTCTGACTCCTTTGCATTGATATTCTATCCCAAGTTTCACTTTTTCAAGAGAAGACTCAAGATCCTCACCCAAGCCATCAGGGAAGTTTTCACTTTTGATTATTAAATTTCTTTTGCTACAAGCGATCAGACAGATGATTAAGGGAAATGAATGTAAAGGTATATTTCTTTCAGTAAAGGACAACAAACATATTTTCATAAAGAACTAAAGAGTAGGTCAGACACTAAATTCCTGAGTGGTCCTTGGCCACCACCTTTGTAATGCTCTAAAACCTTCAAGGTAAGTAAGTATAGATTCTTGCTGAGTTTAGCTCCTGCTCAGTAAAGATCCTGAGATCTCCTCACTCTACAATACACTCAAATGCACATACAAATATTACATTTTGTCCTCAGAATCATGTGGACATAAACTATAAGGAAGATAATGTGGGGAAATTTTATCCAAGTTCTATATTCCTAGCAGAGCCAATGCATAATTATTGAGTGTCGCTCTGTGAAAAGGTTGTTCAAGGTCACACTTTGGTGATAATGGAAGTGATTATCACATGCCTGGCACAAATTTGGTACTAAATTAAATATATGCTAAAGCATTAGGGACTAGAAAATAGGCAATAGTAAGAAAGAAAATGAAAATATACATATATGCCCTGGCCAGTTTGGCTCAACAGTTAGAGCGTCGGCCTGCGGTCCAGAGAGACCCGGGTTCAGTTCCTGCTAAGGGCACGTACCTCAGTTGCAGTTTGTCCCCGGCCCTGGTTGGGTTGTGTGGGTGGCAACCACTCGATGTATCCCTTTCACGTCAATGTTTCTCTCTCTCTCTCTCTCTCTCTCTCTCTCTCCCCCTTCCACTCTACCTGAACAGAAAAATGTCCTCGGGTGAGGATAAAAAAAAATGAAAATATACATATGCATTTATTTCTGTTCTTGTTTTCTTCCTAAGCAAGTAACATGATCACCTATCTCAGAGATTAAAAAAACAGTAGTAGTGACACTGCAGCCAGATTCAGGCCATCTCTGTTTTATTTGGCTAACCCTATGTTGTATAACACCTTGAATTTGCTGCCAATAGTAAAAAAGAACAACTTATAAAAATCCAGATTCTAGTTCTTTTGAAATATAAAATATCTAGTCATCCTGGACTTCAAATTCCCTATGTCAGCAATAGCTAGGTTCAGACCACAGCCTGCTCACTTACATGGGCATTGTTCTCCAGGTACGTCCTGCTCCGTCAGGCTCCCTCACGTCAGCATCCACCTTACCCCTATAGGTGCTGGTGTTTTTTAATTTTCTATCATGATCTGCCCATTTAGTCCTTCCAGAAACTGGATATCTGTCCTGAATTTTCTCCCCTACCTTGTTTTTTAACACACACACACACACACACACACACACACCCCTCATCTGCAATCGTGTGTGTGTGTGTGTGTGTGTGTGTGTGTGTATGATTCAAACCACAACTCCTGCTGAATTACTTCAGTTTCCTTCCACATGGTCCTCTCCCTTCCTCCAGACCTGTACTGTCAAGTCATTTCCCTGTTTAAACTTCTTCCAGAATTTTCAAGATAAACTTCAGAGTCTTTGAGATGATTCACGAAACCCGGTAAGATCTGGTCCTCTCACGGGAAACCTCTCTTCCCACCCGAGCTCTGTCAGTGCAGTGGGCTGAGTCACAGGGCTGCATTCGTTGTCCTGTATACACACAGCATGTACAAGAGCCTATGGTGCTTAGAAGGGGCTCTCTCTACATGTCTGTTCTTATTGTCATTATGTGCAAAAATGATTTTAAAATCATTATTTAACTATTTCTCATTTAACATAATTTAATTTCACATAATTCATAATAATTCTCTCTTCAATTAAAAAATATGCCAGTCAGAGAAAGACAAGTATCACATGACCTCACTTATTTGTGGAATATAATGAACTAAAAAGCTGACGAACAAAATAGATCCAGAGACAGGGAAGCAGGGAACAGACTGACGACCCTCAGAGGAAAGGAGGGTGGGGGGCGGGAAGACATAAAGCCAAGAACTGTCTGCATATGTGCAAACCAACAGATACAGACGACAGTGCAGTGAAAGAGGGGGGGCGGGATTGCCGAGGACGGTGTCAATGGGCGGGAAAAGAGGGACTTCTGTAATAATTTCAGTAATAAAGATGAATTTTTAAAAATCAAAAAACTAGCCCAGCCAGTGTGGCTCGGTGGATTGAGCATCGTCCCATGGACTGAGAGGACCTGATTCGATTCCCGATCAGGGCACATGCCCAGGTTGTGGGCTTGATCCCCAGTAGGGGGCATGCAGGAGGCAGCCGATGGATGTTTTTCTCTCACATTGATGTTTCTATCTCTCCCTTCTTCTCTGAAAAATCAATAAGAACATATTAAAAAATACACACACGTATATATTTTTTCTTCAACACATGTATATCTATGAATAGTCATCAGAAATTCTGTCTAGATCAAAATGAGAGATTCATTCATTTATACAAATGTTTAAGTGTGTTCAGTTATACAACAGATCGTGTATGTACCTGTGTCAAATTGCTTTCACTACTTAACCATGCTGTGACATTTTTTTAAAATGTCATCATCTTTTTCTTTCTTTCTTTCTTTATTGATTTTTAGCGAGAGAGGAAAGGAAAGGGAGAGAGAGATAGAAACTTCGACAAGGGAGAACATCGACTGGCCTCCTCCTTATGCCCCCCACTGGGGATCGGGCCCACAACCTGGGCATGTGCCCCGACCAGGAATCGAACTGGCGACCTCTTGGTTCATGGGTCAATGCTCAACCACTGAGCCACACTGGCCACGTATTGTGCTGTACCTTTTAAGACACAGTTGTCAGTGGTTAAATGTCCTAAGATGAATTATCTCAGTGAAATCAAACTAAGGTGAAGTTTGTTAGATGCTGGTGTTTGTACTCATGTCAGAGTCCTGGGATGCTCTGGTGATGGGGACTAGGTGTCAAGCTAGATAAAAATCAGTATAAATAAATTACTTATTTTTAAGTGATGATAATTTTCAAAAACTAATTTATTAAAAATGGATCTATAATGAAAAGGGAAATATGTCTGCAGGTACTTGTCCCAGGATCCCAGTCCTAGTTCTTCCTTCTAATTGAGAGGTTGCTTACCTGTGGTTCACGGACCCTTAGAAGTTCACAGAAGAGCTTTAGTAGGTCAGACCATGAAACCCTAAAATTGAAAATAAAACCTTGTACATGCATGCTTTTGAATTGTTTCCCTTTTTAGGAAGAGGACCTATCACTTTAATCCATTGCACAAACCCTATTATAACTCCCTAATAAACATTAAGAGGAAAATAACAACTATAATTTGGGTAATTTATTTAATAAGGTTAACCAATGAGTCAGTTATAACTCGGACCATTATTCGCTATGTCAAAGGGCAAAATGACAGCCAACATTCCATCAGGCTGCCGCGGGAGCTGGCATCGGTCCACTCAGCAGCCTACGGACAGAGCTGAGCTCAGAGCCGCGGTATCCAGCGACCTCCCATCTCACAACCGCAGCAGGAGGTGCGATATTGTCTGAAATTAAGATTCTATCTTTAAAAAGGAGAAACATCTGTAACAAAAGTAAATAATAAAAAAAGATTCTATCTGCTTTTTTTCTCCCAGTAGTTTTGGAGTATCGGAATGAAAAAGGTATCTATAAAGGCAAAGAATGGTGAGGAAGAGCAGACAACTGTGTCACAGATATTTTACGCGTCATGAGTGGTTTGTGAGAGTTGATTTACAGAATGAGTTTCTTCTATAATAAAAATATCTTATACAGCAATGGTTTTTCCTTCACAAATTCATATTTTTAAAAAATTAGATGAGTTATCTAAGATCCTTTAGGGAAGAAAATTTTAATGATTCAGAAAAAAAAACAATACCCGTTCCCCTACCCCTGAAAAGGTAAATTTTGTGAATTCTAGCTAATTTAAGATTGCAATGACTGCCTGTGGTTTTCTTTTACTTTTGGAGGTAAGGAGTGGAGAGAGGAAAGAGACATTTACATTGAGGCTTTTCCTTCAAATTGTCAGTTGATAAACATAATTTCTCCGTATTTTTGCTTCACTGATCGGAAAGGCCAGTAGTTAATGGCCTTTTATTACAAACTTCCTTTAGTACGCAGCTCAGCAATTAGGCGTGGGCATGCTCCGTGACCCCTTGCTGCCTCGCCACCGGCTTTGATCAGAACTTTGCTCAGTGACACACATCTAATAACCAGGAGTGGCATGAACTGAACCATCAAGACCTTGATTTATTCCTCAACCCACATCCTTGGCCAAATAGGGGTGTAATTAGCTATTATGCCAACTGCCAATATAACCTGACCTTGTGTTCAGGTTGGGGCAAAGACAAAACAAAACAAATAAAAAAACAACAACCAAAAAGGCATGCCTCTGTACAAACAAAATCATGAGGACAGCAGGCATTTCAGCCTCTGAGGCTAGCCAGCACAGCAGCTTGGAAGCAGATGAATTTTGCAATGAGTTTTGTTACTTTGCTCTGTCTTAAAGGAAGTGTTTTATTTAGTGCGATGGGACGAAAAAGAGCAAAGAGGTGTTTGGGAGGAAGACTGTAAATGACAAAGAAGAGTCTTCTCTAGTAACAGTCCAAACTGTATAATCCCAAACTATGAACATTCGACTGGGAATAGCTCTTAACATAGAAAAGAGTTGAGGAATGATCCTAACAGTTGTTTTTTTAACCATCACTAATGAATACAGGAAAATGAATGGCCCTGACTTGCGGTGCCTGCCCCAACAGTGCAACCCCAAGGGCACCATAAAACAGGCTATATCCCATAACCCAGAGTTCTACATCAGTGGGCTCAAACTGTAATGCTTCACAGATCACCTGGGGATCTTGTTAAAATGCAGATTCCAGTTCAGAAGGTCTAACACGGAGCCAGCGTTCCAGCGTTTCTAACAGGCTCCCAGTGAGGCCAGCGCTGCTGGTCCCGGAACCACACTTGGAGTAGCAGGTGCCAGAGAACTCAGAGTAGCCCTTTGCAGCCTCAGCCTTGTCTCAGTGTGTCACTTTATTTTGCATAGAAGTTCTGGAATTCCCTGTTGCCTCCTCATAAAGCATTTGCAATGAGCTCTGAGAAAGATAATTAAGAACTCTTCTTTAGACACATTTACAAATAAGACATCATGAGATCACTTATAAAGATTTATATTTCTTATTATTGCAGAAAATTTAGAATATATAAAAATGGCAATCAGGAAAACAAAATTCACTTGTAATCTCGCCTTTTAGTGATGTACTTTTAACATATTGATGGCTATTTCTCGTTAGGCAAAGGTACTTACACATTTGGGGCCTAATTCTTTCCATTTAACATTTTATTATATACATTTTGTGACATGCATTTTTCTTCAAAAACAAAAGTTTAGTATTCTTTTTCATAGAAGTACCATAATTTATAAAATAGTTTTCTTTCATGCAACATTTACATTGCTCTCCAAGTTTTCTTATTTAAAATATCACAAAAATACAGTGATAGGATTTTTAAAATGTTAGTCACTGTTACAACTTCCTTTCGGTGTGGTTTTGATGGGGAAGGTTGCTCTTCACTCGCAAGGAAGTTCTCTCATGCTTTTTCTTTTCCATTCTCTAAAAGAATATTTTCCAGAAGTAAAAACCAATGCTTTACTGTCTCTGTAGTCCAGGAGAAAAATGCTCACAACTGTTTTCCCACTGATAGGAACCTTTGTACATCTTCACTGAAAACCACGAACAGCTCTTCCATTGTTTTTTATTACATTCCTTTCTTTTTAGGTGTTATTTTTCTCTAATTTATGTTTCAAAAATATCCCAGTCTCAATTCAAACAAATGGTGCTACATTGTTAAGGCAATCTTTTAGAATAATGGAAGCAAATTTTAGCACCTACTCATCCTGTGGCTCCGAGTACTATCACAATTGCATTAACCGCTCTCCCGTCTACTGCTCCCCAAACACCGGCAGTCTTCCCCTCCGACCCCCTCCCGCCTTGGAGAAGGAAGGGCTGATAGTCTGATCATAAATAAAAACTAAATAACCTGGTTATTTCAGTGTGAACTACCTCAAAAACAGTTGCCTTTAGCTTTATATTAGACAGGATTCTGTTAACTCCAAGTGATAAAAATACAATTTAGACTAGGTATAAAAGAAGTAAAATGTACTGACTCGCGTAACTGGGATCTTGAAAAAAGAGCATTGACTTTAGCAACTGCTGGATTTGGGGATTCCTCCAGTATCATGGGGCTTCATCTTTTATTCCTCCGTCTCCCAGCCCCTACTTGTCTCTGCGTTGGCTTTCTTCTCACGCGGGCTCTTCCCATTGCACCACAAATAGAGTGGAAAAGTCTAGGTCTCATACCCAAAAGAAGGAAGTGTTTCTTTGCTGGAAGTTGTAGCCTACCACACCCCCACCAAAAGAGGGCATTGACTGACTGTCATCTTTTTTGTGTGTTTGTTTTGTTCATTCTCACCTGCGGATATTCTTCCATTGATTTTTAAATTAAGTGGAAAGGCCTGGCTGGCGTGGCTCCGTGGTTGAGCATCGGCCCATGCACCAAGAGGTTGCTGGTTCGATTCCCGGTCAGGGCACATGTCCAGGTTGTGGGCCTGATCCCCAGTGCAGGGGCATGCAGGAGGCGGCCAGTCACTGTTTTCTGCCATCGATGTTTCTCTCTCTCTCTGCTTCTTCCCTCTCTCTCTCTAAAATCAATAAAGAAAAAAACAAATACTTTAAACATAAATAAATAAATAGAGTGGGAGGGGGCGAGAGGGAGACATCGATGATCCACATGAGTGAGAAAGACTCATCAATTGGTTGCCTCCTGCATGACCTGGACCAGGGCCGGGGATCGAACCTGCAACCCAGGTACCTGCCCTTGACTGGAAATCAAACCCAAGACCCTTCAGTCCTCAGACTGATGCTTTAATTGCTGAGTCAAACTGGCCAGGGTGATTAATTGTCATCTTTTAATCACATTCCTATTTCTGAACCAATTGTGTGGTTCAAGTGTTCAGTATTGTGCTCGCCCATCTCCTGGATCATGTACCTGTCGCTGACACCACTGAGTAGGGTGACTGCCACCTAAACCACATGGACTGAGAGTGAGAGAGTATAGTTTTCTGAGGGAAAAAATTAAGGCATTATTATTAAAAGAAGAGAAAATGGATACTGGGAAGGCAAATTAACAGATGTCCACTGTCGATAAGGTAACCATATTTTCAGTTTGCCAGGGCCATCCTGAGTCATGTCTGTTGCCCTAGCATCCTGAATGGTTTCAGGTGTTTTTAATGTATGAGTATTAGTAATCAAAATAAAATATCAGGATACATTAAATTAACTTCTACTCTGTAGTGTGTAAAAATCGAGTATGATTTATTTATTTTTTTCTTTGATTATACTGGTATACTTTTAAAATATTTTTTATTGATTTTTTTTTTTTTTTTTAGAGAGAGAGGAAGGGAGAGGGAGAAAAAGATAGAAACATCAATAAGAGGACATCGATCGGCTGCCTTCTGCACACCCCCTAATGAGGGTCAAGCCCAAAACCTGGGCAGTGCCCTGACTGGGACTCAAACCGAAGACCTCCTGGTGCATGGGACGATGCTCAGCCACTGAGCCACACCAGCTGGACGTTTGTATGTTTTACAATAAACCCTTAGGGCAGCAATAACCTCAAAAACAAAGGTCATATTTAATGAAAAATTAATTATTGAATTCATGTTTCTCAAAAAATGTTGATAATGAATGTCTGTCACAAAATGTTTCAGTGCATTTATTGTTCTCTGTGGAGGCCATATTGGTATCACGGAAAAAAACAGTTACTATTATCCCACAGGAAAAATGTAAGACACCACTCTGAAGAAACATAGTTACTTCAAATGTTGATAGTTATGTGGCAAATATTGTGTCTAAAAGAGAAAAGCTTAACATGTGCTCTTGGAAAATTTATTTGTATATAACCCTCTGAGAAGCATGACTTTTCATTTAGATCAAATAATTATTATTTTTTAAGTAATGTTAATTATTTTGAATTTCATACTTTGTTCACACATGCAAAAGTGATAAATGTTAACATTTCGGCTCTGTTTGCAAAAATCTAAAGAGAAATTTGAAAAAAGTTAAAGAATAAAAGTTTTATGTCAATGTCATCAGGTGTTTCAAATTAAAGCCGGTTCCTTCCAAAATTTTTCATCTCACTTTCAGATGGAAGTTTATTTTATTTATGGCAAAACATTGGATATTATTATAAATGTTTTCCTAAATTCTTGAAAAGTTCAACACTAAAGATGAAGTTATTTGTTTTTAAGGTGATAATACAAATACAAATTCTAGTGAAATATAAAATCATGGTAAAAGTAATGTCCTTACTAAATTAAGAAATCTATAGAGCAATGATATTCTACCAAATGAATGTAGGCCAACTTTCTTAAAATCTATGAATACTTTTACCATTCAATATGTTTTTCTGATGAAACCAATGTTGAACACACACACACACACACACACACACACAATTTATCATGGTTCTAAACCCTTGATCTTTTTTTCCTGCCTTCATCATAGGATTCTCAAAATGTTTGAATCTTTGAAGAAATATATTATAAACCAATGTGTGTTCTACAATTGTGTTATACTTTTGTAAATGAGTCATCTATATCTTTGTTGCATTTTGTTCAGAATCAGTTGGAAGTCTGTAAGCAATACAGCAGCAGCATAATTTGTCTCGGAAGATTTTAGCAGGCTGCAATCACTGCTACCAATATTTGTAAACAGCAAGATGTGATTAAATGTTGAGAACTGACTTGTGTTCACTATTTACTTTTAAAGTTTTCCAGTTGTGCTTTGTAATACCTCAACTTGAAAGATATATCTTTAGATGACTTTTTCTTTTTGTACCAAGTAAATATATATACTATACCAGGATAGAATAAAATTTAAAAGTCCTTGGATTTTGTAGCATCTACTTTTGTGAAATATTCAGAAGGATCATAACTAGGGTTAAGTTATCTGATGAATTTTGACCTGTAAAAACGTGATCCTATTTACAGTGTGTGTGGTGTTTGTGTGTTTGTGTGTGTGTGTGTGTTTATGAGGTGTGTGTGTGTGTGTGTGTGAGAGAGAGAGAGAGAGAGAAAGAAAAAAATTTATTTCTTTAAAAAAAAAAAAAAAAAAACCACCCCAAACGAGTTCATCATGGCAGTAAACAGAGGAGTCTGAAAATTGGAAAGATAATTTTTATTTTGCATCTTGTTACTTGAAAATTTTATCTTGAGCAGACATGCTTTGATAATAAAGTTATTTATGAATATTAAGACTGATAAATATAATATTTAAAAAACATTGTTTCACCACCCTTCACGGGTATTAAGAGGGAAGTTTAGAAATCTTTCAGATTTAAAGCTAATAATTTTAATGGTGAGAATTTTGCGAACTGTGCCTGGCCAGAGAAAGACATGTCTGGACACTGGCCCAGGTTTTAGGTGTTGTCAAGGCCATCATTCTAGTTAACAACACACCTTGTTCATAGGGCTGGGATTTTTGTTGATAATTTATTTTGCTTCCATGTCAGCCACACAGAGTCACAAAATCCAAGTTCTTTTTTTCATTGCAAAAAGAAACATATTAATCCTGGAAGTAGATAATTGACTATTTTAAGGCTGGAGAATTAATCGATGTTACCTTCATATATTTCACCACTGGTGTAATCTCAAAGGAAAGAATGAGCAGAGTAGGTACATTTGTTGAACTTACCTTGGCAGCAAAGAGCACTTTCTCTGGCAGTGATCATGTACTTAGCTGATAAAGGAAAAAATATGTTTGTGAGACCACATGTGAGCATTAGAAGCCATTATTTTCCTTGAAATCTTCTTGGCCCCAAAGAAACTGCTAGTTGCCATCCAAACTGCAACCCAAGAGATGCTTTGTCTATACAACATTTTATGGATTGAAAAATACAGCTTTACGTGCAGACATTGATAAAGATTTCTTGCAATATTTAGTTATTTGTTTCTAAGTAATTAGAATATTCAACAGATAATTGTATGATTTTATTTTTTTACCGAAGAAGGCTTAGCATCATGACACACCATAATTTCTGTTAGGATACAAACACTTTTGTATCTGCAAGGGCATAAATTGTTAAGTCTCAGAAGAAACTTAAAGGTAATCTCTTCTAGCCATTCACTCAGCTCAGAGAATGTATTGTTTTTCCAGCTTTAAGAAGTATCAGCTCTCTTTGTGACACCTCCCAAACCATTTTAGTCAGAAACAGGTGAAGCAGAGAATGTTATAAAATAGCCATACTGGATGAATTTCATGGGCCATTGACAACCATAACACAATCCAAAACTATTTTACAAAATATTTACATTTCTCAAGAATTAGTTTCATGAGTTCAGAAGGTTTCTACTGGAAAACTTTCTGAGAATCGGTCATGAACTTTGAACAGTGTCAAGAGCTTTAACTCCAAATGTGGTGACCAGGTTGACATTCTGACAGTGCTCTCATTCGCTTTGTCACTATGCAGCTGAAAATGAACAAATAAAGGTAAGATGTAATGACAACTTAGCTTGACGCAATCATCTCTCTGGAATAAAACAAGATCATATGTAAAATCATTTTATCCTTGGGTGTACCTTGACTCGAGTAAGCTGTAGTCCTACTCCCCTTTTGAAATCTAGGTCAGGCATTTAGCTGAATAAGCTCTCTTCTCTCATTACAAGAACAGGTGTCCACAAGCGCAGTGCAATGCTCTCTCTCTCTCTCTTTGTCACAATTCTCCTCTAGAACAGGGAATATACACAACCAAGGGAATCAGCTCACAGCTCAGCGGTCCTCCAAGGAGTTTTCTATACAGCTACTCTGCTGAGCCGCAGGGTGGATGTTGCGAAGAGGAAGATAAGGACAGAGTTAACATGCAGAAGAAAACTCAATTCTCAGCTCTTAAATGTCCAACTGGGCTTTCAATACCTGAAACTAATATAGCCAGTATAAGATTATATACCAACTATATTTAAATCAAAACATAAATAACAAAAAAAGCTTATGGCAAAAACAATAATTTGAGAATACGTACGTATTTTGAGTTAATAATTCCTGAATTTTATTTTAGTATAAAAGCTGAAGTTTATGTCACAAAGAATAGGTGTGGGAAGTATCTATGAGGATGGAAGAGCCAGTTTCCACACTAGCCTGGATAATTATAATGTAATCTGAGGAGACACAGAGTCAGCAAGGAGCACACTGCTAAAAGTGCCTGAGAAAGTTTCTTGATTTCCCCCTACCCAGCAGGGCCTCCACCCAAGAGAAGCAGGCAGTGGGCTTGCCGTGAGGTTTGGGAGCAAGCTGAAATCTAGCTGTGCTTCAATTACGAGGGAGATCTTTGGGGAAGGGGTTGTGGAGAGGGAACGGTCTCAGCGATACTCTCCCATTTCCATCATGTGGCAGCAGAACAGAAATAAGCATGGGATGAGTGTGGGCACAAAGACCTGAGAGATGTCCTCGTCTCCTGAGCTCCAGGATGATGCTGGAGGCTTCCCAAATGTCTCCTGCATAAAGAAGGGCAGGGGATAGTCAAAGGACTCACCAACTAACTCTGTCACCCGTTGATCTCCAATGCCTCTTCCAGATCTAATATTCCGTAACTTCTTAATAGACAGGGACAAAGATTAGCTCATCCTCTTCAATTGTGCAGCACGTATCACCCTTCTAGGGCTGTAGCTGTTTATTTCCTGCCCTAAAAATGCGATGGAAATTTGAAACAGTAGATTTCTTTCTCTGCATGCCCTGTGTTTTATTTCCCTTTGCATTGTCATCTGATATATTGCAACACCACTTAGTTGGCAGTTTGAGGCCTTCACCTTGTCTTTCCACACTGAGCTTCTTCTAGGAAATCCACCAATTCCCCATTCCGTTGGCAGTGCAGTGAGCCATGGAAAGCTGACCTTCAGGCACATTGTACCTTCACATTTTGATACAAATTACTAAACCACGTATTCTTTCATTGGCAGAGTGGGATTAGCACTCTGCGTCAGGGCCCATGGAATGTAGATCTACTCAAATTTGTTAAAACAGTGACCCAAATCCCAAAGGGGACAATTGGCCTTTTGTGAAGCAATTTGCAAGTATTGCATTCCACCCTTAAAACTTAATATGCCCTGTTATTATGCAATTAGTAGAGTCAGCAGCAGCTGTATTTTTACCTAGCTCACATTCTTCGAGGACATCACAAATCAGGCTTTGCACATGGTTCCGAAATAGTAACAATTAAGATCTGTGGACTAGTAACCAACCCAGAGTGGCAGAGCCACAGAGCTCGGATGAAGAGCACCAACGCAAGTGGTACTTAGCAGTGCTCACTAGCACCCCAGACTACAGATTACGCAACACATGTTGATATTATGAATGATAAATACCAACTACAGTATATATTACAACAAAGAAGTATTATAAAAAATGCAAACTTTGGGATTTCCCTGCCTATATCTTTCTTTGCATATACAGAAATGGAATTCTGTGCTGTTTAAACTATGCTCAGATGTTATTGTTTAACAGCCTTGAGGAAAGCTTTAGAGGGGTGCCCTCCCAGATCTGTGCAGTGGGAATGGAGGGGAGAAGGTATGTCTGATGGTAGTATCCTCTTTGCCTTCTAATATTTGGTTGAGAGCATCTTCATTATATATATTATCAAGCATTTATTTCCACGTATACCAACTACTACCCTCAACTAGATATGACCTCTTTAGCTCTTTTGGGTGCAGCTTTTATGGCGCTGAGACATTCCACTGAGTAGAGATATTCTTTTTACCTGGTTTGAAGCAACTTGAGGGCAATGACATTGTACATAGCATAATTTTTTGAATGTAGTGCCATGTAGTGTCTAACAAAATTCACTAAATAATTTTCTCACTCAATAAATATTGTTGAATGAGTGAGTCAATGAGTGAATTAATAATCTTAAATGTAAACCAGCTACTCAAAGCTTTATTCAGGCTGTCACTATTCTTCCTTAAATGTGTCTTTTGTCAACTGCCATACCTGAACACCTCATGTCAATCACTGAGAGCAGATATACAGAGGAAGCTCCCCAATGACTATCTAGTAGGTTGCATGCATGCTAAGCCCACCTTTGCCTTGTTCTGCATTTTATACCAGTGACCCCTTTCAGCATGGAGGTATTACTACATTGCATTGTCAGTGTGCTAGGTAAAACAAACTAGAAGATCCTTGTTAAAATCTTAGTGAGAGTGAGTGGGTATCATTAAACTTAAGTCAAAAGCAAAAGTTGGGTGGCAATTTCTGACAGGAAGCAGCACCCTTGAACCTACTGGTGTTGCCTTTCCCAGCAAACTCTTGCAAAGCTGCTCATTCCTGAGAGCACCCTGAGATGAGTCTAAGTCCCATTCATCCTCTTCAAATTTAGGGCTGCTTCTTCCCGTTTTCTCTTCAATATTTGGCTTATGTTCCTGTCTCAACAGAGAAAGTCAAGATTGCATATTTATGTGTGTGTGTGTGTGTGTGTGTGTGTGTGTGTAGTGTAGAGAGAGAGAGAGAGAGGCACTTGGTCAGGAACTCCTTTTGAGTGCCTTCTGCATGACAGACATATGCCAGGTTCTGAGGAACAGTAAGTAGACATATGCAGTCCTCTTAGTTTCAATGGAGAGGCACACAGGCCCAATAAACTGCAATCTTTACGATTCTTGAAGGAAACTAGCAATCACAGGTTTTCTTTGAAAATGAAATATTTACTCTAGACCCAAGAGATAAATGATATCTTCCCTTGAACCGAGAATCTAAAGGTTTTAGGTAAAATCTGGAAATGAAAAATAAAAGAACTTCTTTCTCTGGTGCTTCTTACAGTGGACATGTCATTTGCAAATTTGGTTTTACTGCTCAAAAATAATTAAAATACAATTAAGAAACTCAGAAGCAGTAAGATCCTCAGATGACACATAAGACTTGAGTATTTTATTTTTTCCTTTTAAATGTACACATAGGTAAAGTTTTTTTTTAAATAGCCATCTTAAAAGACACTTCTTATTTTGTCCTGATGTCATAGAGTATATTTGAAAAAATGTTTTTATTGATTTTTAGAGAGAGAGGAAGGGAGAGGGAGAAAAAGAACAACAATGTGAAAAATATCCATCAGCTGCCACCTGCATGCCCCCTACCGGGAATCAAGCCTGAAACCTGAGTTTGTGCCCTGACCAGGAATCCAACTGGTGACCTTTTGGTGCAGGGGACATCTTTCAACCAACTGAGCCACACTGGCCAGGGCCACAGAGTACATTTAACAAGAAGCATTTCTCAATCTCACTCAATCCGGAATTCAGGAACAAATTACAAAATCACTTTTGTCACAGTGTTCCTTCTCCTTGTTGCTATTGTTTTCATGGAGTCCTGTTACTTTTCATGTTTCCTATTTTTCCCCTTTGTCTTTGGTCAGAAATCATTATCCGTCCTTTCCGTAAGTCTTCAGTAGATTCACCAGATCTTGCCACGGAGGATGACAGGTAGGAAATGGGTGTGGTGTGATCTGGAAGAGGCACATATCATTCCCTCTGTTACCTGCCTGCCTAGATCCTAGTCATGTGACCTCATCTGAAGCAAGGGAGTCTGGGAAGCATCTTCTAGCCTTCCAGGCATATGCTTGCCACTTATATTTCACTTGGGAGACAGACAAAATGCATTATAGCAGACAGCAGGAGTCCCCAGCACACCGCCATGCTTGTCATCTTGGAACACTTATGGTACGTATTGTGAGGAACAGATAAGAAGATAAAAACAAATAGAAACTATTTTTAAATGACACATATAAAATAAGTTTTACATGACATCGATTTCCTTAACCTGCTGTAAATTTCAATCTTCTATGAAATTAGGATGGGATCCAGACCCAAAAACAAATTATTGAAGAATTAACATAATCCACTTTCATTTATTCCCTTAAATCTTGGTTATGAAAAACTCCTGACTATTTCTCCCAAACCAATAGCTATGTCATTTAAAATTTAGGAGAAAAAAAATGTGAATGTCGAAAGTGAATTTTTTTTTTTTCTTCAGTACAGATATTTATTTTCCACAATATTACCTCTCTGAGTACAATAATCCTGGTAAAGGAATCAACTTCTTTACTGTTACAACTTCCTCCTTTAGGCCGCCTTCATCAAATATACAAAATGCTTGGTGCACAGAGAAACGATGTGTCATTTCCTCGGCACTGTACATCAATTTTGTTTTCCAGATAAGCGCTATATGAACTTAATGGAAAAAAGCAGTTTTTTCAATGACAGTGCATGACAAAAGCCGAAAGGTTTTCAAGCAAACATACAAATGTGTCATCTAATAGTCCATCAACCAGCCCTTGTCACGCTGATAACCCTTTTATCTCCCTTTCCCAGATTTTAATCAGTGGCTGGGTTTGCATGTTTCTGTGTCGCTGCAGCAACCAACCTAATGGGGATTCTTTACGCCCTGAGAAATCAGCTCATTTGGGCCTAAATGAAACATTTCACTGTGTTGTTTTATCTCGCTCTCTATTCGCATTAACATAATAGCTTTTAATTGGATTGTATCTGTGATTAGAGTCAGCAAAGGCAGCATTCTCTCAGAGGAAGTGGACTGCAAGGCAGGCTGCTGAGACTCCATCTGGGAACTGTTAGTTTTTTCTCTTTTCAGCTCTTACCACAGGGAAAGGTGGCCTCGGGAAAGACAGCCTCAGGGAGTCACCTGATAACTCGTGTCTCATAAAGGGTGGAAGTCCATGACATTCACCATAAGGGCGTACACACTATCTGCAATATTGTATATTCGTGTTCAAATGCGTGTTCCCTAAAATACAGTATTCACAAAAGGATATGAAAATATGGGTGAATTGCTCTATAATTTTATAGGAGGAGGAGGCTTTCCTAAGTATGACACCCAAAGCAGAATCTAAAGAGCGAGTGACTACCAAGTATGATGACATAGTACATAGAAACGTATTATATTTACATATCAAAAAACAGTATAAATGAAATTTCAAAAAAACTGAGGAAATATATATATAATTTAATTCATTGCCAAAGAGTTATTATTCTTAATATATAAATTCTAACAAATTAAAAAAAATATATGAATGACACGTGTGAGTAAATGCTACAAAAAGGAATTCACTAGCCCTGGCTGGTGCGGCTCAGTTGTTGGGGTGTCAGCCAATGCACTGCAAGGCTGCCGATTCGATTCCTGGTCAGGCACCCGCCGGGTTGCAGGCTCACTGCCCAGGAGGAATGTGCAGGAGGCAGCAGGTCGATGTTTCTCTCTTTCTAAAAATCAATAAAAAAAATATTTTAAAAAAAGAAATTCAGTAAAGTACACATGGACCACTTCATAAAGTATATAAATGTCTAGTCACTATGTTGTATACCTGAAACTCATTTTTGTATGCTAACAGTAATTTGAAAATAAATTAATATTTTTAAATGAAAAACAAACAAACAAACAAACATTGCCTAAGTGGCAAGACAACAGTGTGGTATTTGTTCAGAAAGCTTTGAAGGAATAAAAGTAATTCCATAAATAAATGAATGAATGAATGAATAAATAAATAAATAAATAAATAAATAAATAAATAAATAAAAATGTCCAATAAGCATATAAAAATATTATTCTTCAGGACTGAAAGATGTTTAAATTAAGATAACATTTCTTACCTTTCTAAATAAAAAATTGTTCAATATTTCCAGAGAGCAAAGTATAAATACTTTTCAACTTTCCACATAGTTTTCAAAATTATCTCTGCAATTAGACAAAAATAAAAATAAGGGAATGCAGATTAGAAAGCAATAAGTATAAGCTATTTGCAGATTTATGTTATATATATTTGTAAGAAATCTACCAAAAACTATTGAGCTAATAAATTCAGCAGTGTTGCAGAAAGCAAGATCAATATACAAAAATTAATTGTATTTCTATACTGTAGCAATAAAATATCTGAAAATAAAATGAAAAAAATTTTAATTTATAATAGCATCAAAAAAAATAAAATACTTAGAAATAAACTTTACAAAATAAGTGCAAGATTTATATATTGAAAACTACAAAATATTGTTGAGGGAAATAAAAGAAGACTTAAATGAGTGGAAAGACATCTTGAGCTCAGGGATTTGAAGATATAATATTACTGAGATGGCAGTGCTCCCCCACATCGATGGGGATCCATGTCAACATTCAAGCTGCTTTTTTTTTTTAATTGAAAAGTTGATTCTAAAAATTATGTAAAAATTCAAGGAATCAAGGAGGCAAAAAAGAAAAGTTGATGAAGAAGAACACAATAGGGAACTCACATTTCACATTTTCAACATTTATAACAAAGCTACACATATTAAGATAGGGTAGTACTTCCTAAGCATATAGATCCATGGAGTAGAATTAAAAGTCTAGACACAAATTCTTACTTTGATGCTCATTAATTTGTCAAAGAAATAATATACAAGAGAGCAGATAGTATCATATCCCTCATTAACAGTATTATTTCTATGTTCTCCTCAAATACCAGTGCAAAATCCTCCTCACTTTTATCCAGATAACAACAAAAGTTCATCACAGAAATCAACTCATGCATATAGGTGCCTGCCAACCCCAACATTGCATCAGACACATTCAGAATTACCCCTGTAGATAATAATCAGAAAAGGAAAAACTAGAAATATTTTAATTTTTATCCTGTTGAAAGATGAAAACCCAGAAATGTAACAAAATTTACAAGTCAAATAGTTTCCAAAAGTAATTATGACAAGTTCAAGGCTTTATTTCTTTTAACATACTCACTTATTTTACCCAAATGTGCATTCTGGACTGACTATATATCAGATGCTATGCTAGACACTAGGAATGTAGAAGGAGAATTATCCAGTCTCCATCCCTAACATGCAGTTTAGTCATGGCCAGAGAATTCATTCACGAGGCACATATTGATTTCCACCTAGACCAAGAACCAGATAGTATGTTTATTTCTAAGGATATGAAAATATTTAGGATGATTTCATAAAAGTCAGGGTGGATGAGCAGTATGTGTAGGAAGATAGAAGAAGAGATGATAGATGATAGATAGATAGATAGATAGATAGATAGATAGATAGATATAAATATATTAATAAGTAGTATGTGTAAATAAGTATAATACAATTGTATAGATGCAATATAAACATTATTACAGGGTTTGTTGTGGTTATGAAGGATGGCATGGTCAATTCTTTGAACCAAAAACAAGGTTCAAGAAGTTTGAACTTAACCCATAGTTAATTGTAAGTCTCCAACCCAGAAAGGGCAACTTCTTTTGCTCTAGCCTGTGGTCCAGAGAAAATAAATATCATTGACTTGATGTCTACAAAGTGCAAACAATATTATTTCTAACCTGTAAAAAATAATAGCAGCTATTAGGAAGAGTTTTCATCAGCTTTATTTGCAGTTATAAATTAAACAAATACTTATAAAAGTGGCCACTAAAAAATGTTAGTTTTACGAATGTTTATAATAATCAAAGTCAAAAGGATTAACAAGCCTAAGAGAAAGGTGATAAAGAATGGAAAATTAGCCATGGCCAGTGTGGTTCAGCTGGTTGGGCATCATCCCCCCCACAAAAGGTTAGTGGTTTGATTCCTGGACAGGGCACAAGCACCGTGAATGTGCAGGATGCAGCTGATAGATACACATCAATGTTTTTGTCTCTCTTCCTCACCCTTCCTCTCTCTCTAAAAACAAATAAAAATCATTTAAAAAAAAAAGAATGGTAAATTATTTCAATGTCTTAACAAAGTATGAACAAATTCTAAGTATTAACGTAATAATAATAAAAATAACAACAAAGCCCACGAATACAAGATTGTGTTTTTATTACATCTTACAAAATAAATAAAAAGGAAGTATATTACAAACAAGAGCATGTCAGACTATCACTTGATGTCTCTAACTGAACTAGAGCCAAATGCAAGTTATCGACCAAGGGGCCTCACTTTCTGCTTTCTTACCAATGGCTGTGCAAGATTCCCTTTTGACAATTGTAGGAGACAGTACCCCCGATAATTCAAAAGAATGCCACTTCAAGTTTATTTTTAGAAGAGGCTAGCCTCTCTATGCTTTAGTTGCAAATGAGTACTTCCCAGTAAGTGTAATTTGTGATGCTCAGGTCCTCTGCTCACGCATGCTGACTCTACAGAAGTCCTTTAGAGAAAAACTGTTCAGTGTTGTGCGGTGTCATCCATCATGCATCTGTTCCCTGAAGATGTCATGACAAGCCAACAACAGCACAAAGGCATAATATCAACTCCTACATGAGAAAATCCTTCACATTGAAAATGTAAAAAAAAATAGCAGCAGATTCTGATGGTCATGATGGGATTTTCTTAATAGTCTAAAATTGACATTCAATTTCTAAAAACTTAATGATATAACTAAAGGAACAAGAACATGTATTCTGAAACCCACAACCCAAGGGCTTACTTACATTGAGAAAAGGCTACTGTTAGGAAGGTGATAATAATTGCCACCACCTTTCTGAGTGACCAGTATACACTTGGCACTCAGGTAGGCACTTTGCATACATCTCAAGTACATTGCCTTTGGTCCTTAAAACAACTCTTTAAGGGAAGTGCTCTTATCTTCATTTTACAGAGAAGGGAACAGGTTTGGAGCATGGAGTAATTTGCCTAAGGTTGCACAGAAAATGTCAGAGAAGAGGTTTAACCCGAGACCCATCAAATTTCAAAGCAGGTTTTCAGAGAGTTTAGATGACCTCCACATCACTAATAAGAGTGGGTTAGGTTGGGTCCGTGGGCCCCGCTCCGGTGTTAGTCTTGCCTCTCCTGGACTGAGTTTTAGCATCTGAAAAATAGATGAAGAAAAAAATCACTACAAGGACGCTCTTCTTAATAGCACCAATGGAGCTGCAGAATCCCAGTCATCATATAATTGCTAAGTGGTGGTGACTACTCATCTGCAATAATGTCACTGCTTTTCTTAACCTTCTAGTATCTAGAGTGTTAAATGTGGTCATAAACTGAAAGATAGAGGCTGTGTCTATGAATGAAGGCAAAGCTCAGGAAGCCTTTACAATGTGTTCTCCTTTTACCTGCATGTTTATGAAAGGATGCTAACTACAGAGTAAGGATAGTGACACAAGGCCTGTTACCGTTGCTTTTTTAAAAGGCCCTTGATAAAATAATAATAACAATAATGATTTTAGTTAAAGAAAAAGGTCCTTGATAACCAGGTCTACAAATATGAAATGGTCCCTGGTAATGTCAGCATACAGGTCTTTCCAAGCTTTCTCCCTCCTGGTCTTAGCTCTGCCTTCAAGCAGTTTCCTCTTGTACCTGACAGGGTGGCAGAAGTTCAAGGCTGGTTTAGCTGTCATATTGCTTTGATGTTTTATTTTTCTATAAATATTCCTCCTTCAGGAAAATAGCCTTTTGTCAATAATCACCAGCTTAATAATTTTTTTTTAAAAATCAAGCTTAAAATTTCTCCTGGCATTCTGCATTCCCTCCCCGTAGGCTAACGTCCTTCTCGACACAGTGTCCCCTCTGTTCCTGGACAACCTTGTGTTTGCCTTTCTGATGCTACTTTTTCTAGAAGAAAAACTAAAAAGAAGTAGAAGAGGGAACGTAGGGGTATTGCTCAAGGGATGTTAATACTCCTAATGCCTCACCTCGAAGATCCACTTGGGGTTTCTCAGTGGATGCTCAGGTCACCCTCTGAATTGCTCAGTCTGCCTTAGAGGTTCTAGCAGTTGTTCTATTATATGAAAATTGGACACCCACATGCTCCTTCTGTTTATTTATAAATTTTCTACTGAAGAATAATTACTTAAAACTAATAGAAAGAAAAGAAAAAAACAAAACCCAAGACCCTTGGGATATTTTTCTAATTCAAGCTTGTTCTTACTATAAAGCAAAATATAAAAATGTGAAATCCAAGGTTTGACCTCTAAATCTTTATCATCATGTGGATTCTAATTTTAAAAACTTACCTTTAGATATGTTTCTTATTTCCTTGTTTCTATTATTTTTGATGTCAAGGATTTTTTGTAGCCTTACCTGAAAATTATTTTTTTAAATGCAATCTCAAAAGCAAAAAAACACACAACCTCTACCTCCTAAACATCAGTGAGGAATCATCGGGGCCAGGATAACTATAACCCTTTCTCAGAAGACTGGGTGACTTTCCAGTCCACATTTTGGGCTTCTGTCGTTGGGGTGGGAATAAAGGTCTGACAGGGATCCAAGTGAGTGATCTTGTAAAGTAGACCTGGTTCTTGATGGGCAGTGTAATTTAACAGCAACTGCAAAGGATGGAAAACAGGATTTTCATGCCTAATAAATCCTTCCCAAACATTTCATCAAAAGGGATCTTGGCAACTAGGTTTAAGCAATAAACATCACCAGTGAGTAAGCGTATTATTACCAAAGTTTTTGTTTTGTTTTGTTTTAAATGCCAGGAGAAATGTCACCAAGAGGCTTTCATTGGATGAAAGAGTGGTCTCAATTCTACATCCAGCTTTGTTCCTGGTGGGAGCTTTGATTTGAGGTGCACATGCAGAGACTCTTTGAGAACTTAATTTTAAGCATTGTCCTATCTCCCCATTTTTAAGACTACAAATTACTACTGAGGCACTTATAAGAATCATCAGTGTATCCATGGTGGTATTGCACAACAAGAGGTAAGAATGTAAATCCCAGGAAACATTATCATCTTCTTCCTGTTCATTTGTTCCTGACAGAACAGTAAATGCTGATCCAGTGGGCCATATTTCAGTTCATTGAGTAAAGTAATCATCTCCAAAATGATGTCTTTGAGACAACCCCAAGATTATGAGAGAACCAAGATTTATTGAGCCAGGATCTGTGCTAAGCTCTTTACATACATTTCTTCATCTAATTTTTACAATATCCATGAGAGGAAGGTATCATTGATCCCACTGACAAATGAGAAAAGTAACAGTTAAGCCACTTGCTCAGAGTCACAGAGTTAAGAATTAGAAACATATCACTTGTGGTCTCGATCACTGCAGTTGTCTGTCTTCAATGAGTGTACAATCTAGTTGAAGAAATAAGACATTGCCATGTGAAATGCTGGCAAACACACACACATACACATACATACACACGCACATACAAGAAACAACATGCACCGAAGAAAAAACTAGCAAAACTAAATAATATATTGGATTATGTTACTATTACCAAGAATTTTGAAAAGTTCAAAAGGTGAAAAAATAATTTAAATCATTGAGGTACATTTTTATTTTTAAAAAGATTGAATTGGGTTGGTTTTTGTGTGGCAGATAGAATAACTATATCAAAAGTGTTTTGAGTGTTGTACAAAGGCTCTTGAGACCATGTCAGTAAAAGAGAATATATATGCATGTCCATTTATAAGCAGCTTCAGTAGGAATAAGTCACTTTCCATGGGTGGGAAGTGTAGTTCCCTACATGGAGACTTATTAAAGTTCATTGACTTTGATCCTGTAATTTCATCTCTAGAAGTCTTTCTGAAAGAAATAAGAGATTGTTAAAAAAATAAATAAAAATTACTGGAGGTGGGGCTTAAATGCAGGAATTTAGTTTCTCACAGTTCAGCAGCCAGAAGCCCAAGATCAAGGTCCCGAGGGCTGCTTTCTGCTGAGGCCTCTCTCCTTGGCTTGAGATGTCCGTCTTCTCCCCGTGTCTCTACAAGGTCTTCCTTCTCTCTATTTGTGTTTCTTCTCTTTTTTCAGGGAAAAAAAATTGATTAATTTGTACTGAGCTCTCACTCACCTTGCACCGGCCAGTGGCTAGACCCCGTGACCCAGCAGTGAACCAGACCAGGAAGTTCCTCTGCGAGTCCCAAGAGGGTTCATTGAAGCATGACTTACGACAACAAAAAATTGGTTTCAAACCAAATGTCCAACAATCAGGGGTGTTTAAATAAATGTTTAAATAAACAATTTTAAATATATATGTATAGTTATCTCTGAGTGTGGTTATTTCTTATGGAAGTAGTATTTCCATTTTTATTTTCTTATTTATATGTCTTTCTATTTTCTAAAATGTGCATGTTTAATTTTTATAAGCAGAACAAATATTTTTGAAATAAAATAAGAACAAGAATTATGGAACCTGCCACCAATACCCTAGGAAACCCGTGTTTCCAGTGGCATCAGAATAAGCAATAACCCTATTTCCTTACATTGAGGATCTCTCCCAAGAGTCTTCAGGGTTTTGGTTCCTATCTGTGGAATTAAAGCCCATATTATGAAAATACAGCAGAAGTATTTTAGATGATAAGATCCTCGTCCACTCCGTTTCTGGTTCGGTTGGCACGTCCAGGAACCGGAAGCGCGGGGTCCACCTGCAGGGTAACCCACAGTGACTCAGGCCATCCGGCTTTTATGGTTCCATGTCCCTTGTGTCTGGGCAGTTCCAGCTTGAGGGACAAATAACCCTTCAGCACATGTACAAGATGGACTGTGAGAACCTTCCAAAGTTCAGGAAACCACCAGTCACATAAGAAGTGGGACTGAGAACATTGTGCCGATTTTCTAAACCCTCTTCTTAAAAACAAAGTGACTACTGGCTAGACATTTCTGCAAGCGTGCTCAATACATAGTAGGTATTTAATAAATATTAGTGTTTATTCCCCCTCCTTATTTGCTTTAATCATATATTAAAACATGTATCTGTAAACTTTTATAGTGGAATCAAAACGTAAGAAAAGTGGAAGGGGGTTTGCATTGCCATTGTGATAATATTGTTGGGGAAAGTGGAGGCCATTAACGGATGGGATTTTTTTCCTTTCTAATGACCTAAGAGTCACAGTAGAAGTACATCACATGGAACTATATGCAAAGAGATGATAACTGATAAGAGAGTATTTACAGCTGGCCAGAGATTTTTTTTTCTAATAGAGGAAGAAAATTTGAACTGAGGAGGCATTGGGGTGGGGGACATGATTAAATCAGGCTACTTCTTTAAAATTAGAAGTCTTGCTTCAAAAGGAATTTTGTTTTGCCTTGTTCTCCTTTTCATATTCAAACGTTGGAGCCAGGGTTGAAATCCTGGATTTTTCTTGTGTCTGCATTTTAAAAGATTTTGTTTATGTTAAGGCTTAGGTCACATTAATAGGTATGTTTTAAGGAAAACATTACCTCTGTGTGACCTCTGGGATTTGAAGGTGAAAATTCAGTCACTGGAAAGAAAGACATCCTAGTTGTCATGGATGAAATCTCTAACCTTAAAGACAATTGTATGTCATCCTGTGAATGTCTTCCTACAGCAATTAAAAACAACAGCAGCAGCTGAACCAGAGCTGGAGCAAAGTAGGTTCTGATGGATCATGACTTAACTACAGAAACACAGACTGGTTAAAAAATAAACATGTTAAAGGAAAATAAATAAGCTAGTAGAATTTTATAGAAGCAGCAACACATTTCCAGTGATCCTTCAGGAAGCAGATTCCGACTCCCTGTATCCACCCCCTCCCCAATTCTTAAATTGTTATTCTGAGCTGAGTATTTTACCTCCAGAGGGAAGAATAAATTTGTGCTGGTTATCATATATCAGAACTACACAGGACATCATCTGTTAATGATCATTTATTCCTGGCTACTTGAAGAATAATACCCAGTAATTATAGCAAATGTAAGTCAAATAGTAATAGCATACTTTACATAGTATAGTAATTATAAGTTATGTCCATGAATCTGGGACAAGGGTCTTTTATGCGTGGTATTAAATCTGTGCTGCAATTTATTCGTAATACCGTCGCTGGGGGTGAAGAAAGGAGGCTTTGCCTGTGGAAAGGGAGCTCGTCCTCCTTTCCCATTTCCCATAAGTCATTTGAAGGAAACTGGTCTTTGCATGCCTTGCTAAACCCAATTACCACCAAGACGTCATAAACAAATATTCATTGCATTTACAGCTAGTTCTTTATTGCACAATGCAAAACGTGGTGTTAAAATTTAAACTAGGAGTGAGCACCTAGATTTCTACATTTATTTAAAATTTAATTGAAAATAAAAGTCCAGCATATGTTGTGTTTTTTTCCTCAGTTAGAGACGGCTGCTAAATGAACAATCACAGGATACTGTCAAGTCTAGCAAAATGTCAGGCAAAAGTTTGGGCATCTCTGGCTTTGATATTGGGTTACACTGGAATCTGCAGGTTTGCTTAAGCAGAAATATACTAGATAAAAATTCTGTAAAATATTAGCATGAAATGGAACCATTAAAAATCACTTGATGTACTGCACACAGTGGAATCCATGAGCGTAAATCTGAAGGCTCACATACACTTGAAGGGTTGAAAACCACTGATGTTGGCCCAGCTGAAGTTAGTAGATCCAATAACTATGCATGTGTATACTTCTTGTCTATAGGAAAAAATTAAATTGATAAATCCATGAAAAATAATTCTCATTGAAAGGAAAATAAAAGGTTTTTTCAAGGCCCTTCCGAATTTGGCCCCAGCCGATCTCTCAGGTCTATCCAGCAACGCTTCCAAAGAGGCAGCACCAGCCACACTCAAAGAATCTTCCTCTGGGCTTTCTGTTTAGCAACAAAATAGACACTTTTGTTTTGTTTTTTTTTTATTTTCACTTGTAAACAGAAACCTACCACTCAGGTTTTAGCTTAAATATCTCTTCCTCCAAGAAGTCTTCCATACACCCTCCCCAACATTCTTATGTCACTCACCACTGATGAACTCATAGTATCCTTTACTTTTCCCTGATTGTCTCCTGTATCATCTTTCATTGCAACCCCTTGTTTATTTCTCTGCTAATCCCTTCTCATAGAGGGCAGGCAGGAGCCATTGTTTCAGCTCCACATCAAATTTCTGTACCTACCACAGCGACTGGCACAGAGCTTGAGGCCAGTAGATATTTGTTTTGTGAATGAATGACCCTAGGTCTCGCTTCTGATATTGCTGTCCAGAGAAAAGCTTTGGGGATGGGATGAGGAGGACAAGTTTGCAGTCAGAGGTGTGCTGGGAAACAATCTACATTGCTTCAATTTAAGTTTACTCATGTAATCTTCAAACGGGTTTCTTTTTTTCCACCTTTTCTCCTTCCTCTATCCTTCCCTTGTCTAATTTATTTATTAGAGCTTCTCAAGGCCTTTTAACATACGCTAATATTTATTATTAAATTTCATAAGGGGCATTTTCCACACAAATTTGCTCATCGAACATTTTGTTCTAAGCATCCACTGAGATGTCAGATACATGGGGCTCAGGGAACACAGTTTGAGACCTATTTCACATAAACCTTTCTGTGGTGTTATGGTTTTTTTCACTATATCTATAAAATGGGAATAAAAGTATCTATATTTATCTGGTAGGAGTATTAATGTGTTATTATGAATCAAAGCATCTATTGATCTCACTGACCTCCTGCATGATAAGGACTTGCCTACAACCACACAAAGGGGGTGTATCCCTAGAATAAAGAAAGAAAAAGAATCCACATAGAAGTATCTACATCTATTCATTAATTTCAGTTCTACAAATTTCCATACTCCCATTTGTTCATCATCAAATAGCATGCATTAAACATGCAGTTTATATATCTGTGTTTACTATTTAATAAACAATCTTTGAATGAAAAGACAACATGATGATGGTCTTCTCTACTTCATCTCTTTCTCCTTGTCTTTAAGGCTAAACCCCACAACAGAAATATGAGCAAATGAGAATGTACTTGGGAAGCCTTTTGTGCTGTACCCCTGCTCAGTCCCCTAGACGGATGCAGGGGAAATAAGATGACATTGTGCTTATTTGTTTTTCTCCCAGATTTTTCTTCCCAATACTGATACCAGGACAACTAAACCGTTGTGAGGGACCAACTTCTAGCATTCTGGGCAGGAGAGAGAAGAAAGGGCCAGATGAGCAGATGCTAATATGCCCAGGAATAAAAAGAATAACAAGCATAAAATTAACTGTAAGCCTATAATGTCACTAAGTAATTTCAGAGAATCAAACTAAATTCTTGTGGTTTATGCTGATCTTATGCCTTTGTGATTGACAATATTTTTTCTATCCACTGTGTTTGAGGAGATGGGGAAAGACATTTAGGAAGTTTTTAACCAAAGAATTCTTGCTGTTTACTCAATAGTGAGAATAAAGCAATTTTGAAATTGAGGTGAATCATATTCAAACTAACATTTTAGAAAATAGAGAAAAGATCTGGGGGCTGGGGGTGTGGAATGGCTACTAGGACATGAGTTCTTTACATGTTAATTACAAAAATTGATTAAATTAAATGTCATAAAATTAAATAAAAATGTGCAGCCAGTCCTGGCTGGGTGGCTCAGTTGGTTGGGCATTGTCTCATACACCAAAATGGTTGCTGGTTCCATTCCCATCAGGGCACATGCCCGAGTTGTAGGCTCAGTCCTCCATAGGAGGCATACAGGAGGCAGCCAATGGATGTTTCTCTCACATCAATGTTTCTCTCACATCAGTGTCTCTCTCTGTCCCTCCCCTTTCTTCTCTCTCTAAAAATCAATAAAAATATATTTGTTAAATGTATGGCCAATTTCTTATATATGATTACTTCTAAATTTAGTGTATAATCAACATTAAAACATCAGTTTATGTCTAACAACTGAAACATTGTATATATCTTCTGAACAGTGTGTGTGTATGTGTGTGTGTGTGTGTGTGTAGTCAAATATACAGATACCTAGAAACATATACCAATGTTGGCTTTATGACTCCATGGTTAGGCTTTTCAAAATATGAAAGAGTAGCAAATACCCATAAACTTAGCAACACAAATCAGCAGACATATGACTTATCTCATACTCCTATGGGTCAGAAATCCAGAAATGGCTTGCGTAGGTCCTCTGATTAGGGTTTCATAAAATGGCCATGAAGATATTGGCCAGTACTTGGACCTCATCTGAGGCTCAGCTGGGGCAGGGTCTACTTCCATGTTTCTTCCGGTTGTTGGTGGAATTGATTTCCTTGTGGTAGTAAGATTCATGGTCGCTTGCTTTAAAACATCAGCTCACGATGGAGTCTGACATAATGTAATCACAAGAGTGGCACCATTGTCTCTGTCATACTCTATGAGTCAGCAGCCAGTCATCACAGGTCCAACCCACACTCAAAGTGAGAGGATTGTATGAGCACATGAACACCAGATCGAGGGATGTGGGGACACCTTCAAGTCTATCCACCACAGCCACAAACAGCCTGTGAGTTGTATACCTTTTAGGTTCTACTCCTGGAAGAGAATGGGTTCTTTTCATTGGTACCAGATTGAAAGCTCCTAGGGAAAGGTTCTCATTGGCCCCTAAAGCCAGTGCCCCAGAGCTGGACCAGTGTACTCAACGAATGATGCACAGCTCCCAGTCATCCAGGAGGACAGTTAGGAAAAAGGATGCATCCTGAGAAATGAGGGAGAAGGTTTCCACTATTTTAAAAAACATGATCCATTATTTTGCTATGTTGGGCTTAGAAGTTTGGCCTTCTTCACTTGAATCAGACCGAGGGAAGAAGTAAACCCACAAGGACTGATAGATGCATCACTGTCTTTAGTTTGAGGATATGGCGGTAAACATTCTAAGTCTAACAAATAATGTCTGAAATAATTCTTCCATAGCTAAATAAAATAAAACACCTTTCCTAAACCTCAGAGTGTATCTGTTCTAATGTTTCAATAGTTTAACAACATCTATTCCATTTCCTCTCATCAATCTTATTAAGGTGTATCCATCCTACATAAATTCATGCTGCAGAGGTAAAAACTGGAATTACAAAACATTGCTTAATTTTCCCACATTTTAACCATGTCAGATACAAGTTGCAGGATTAAAATTCAGAAGTTTTTACAATTTCTGGCCTACCTGGGTCTACACATGGGTAGATAAATAATATGGCAAAGTTAATAAATAGGAGTGAGGGAGGGGTAATCATGACTATAATGAAAAGGGAACCTCTTACATGTGACCTCTTACAAACCAGTCACAAACTTCTTTCTGTATTTGAAAACCATACCATAATCTTGACCTTCCAGTCATTTTAGTTAATAATATCTATTTTTAGAAACCGAAAGCTATTGAAGTCACAGTACCTAACCATAATATTTTCAATTTCCATATTTAACACTCGAAAAACACTAGAACAGATTCTCACTGAGCTTTTAATGGTAACAGGAAATATTCCCACCACATCATGTTCAAAATTAAAAGAGCATTTGCTCATTTTTTTTTTTCTTTTTTATCCTCACCCGAGGATATTTTTCCATTTTTTTTACAGATAGAGTGGGAGGGAGAGAGAGGAAGGGAGACAGAGAGAGAAACATCGATGTGAAGGGACACATCGAGTGGCTGCCACCCGCACGACCAACCAGGGCCGGGGACAAACTGCAACCGAAGTACGTGCCCTTAGCGGGAACCGAACCCGGGTCTCTCTGGACCGCAGGCCGACGCTCTAACCGATGAGCCAAACTGGCCAGGGCGAGCATTTGCTCATTTGATAAAGAAGTACAAACGACTGAGCTCTGTGATGCAAACTTTAAGAAATGGTATACAATGAGAATAGTGAGAAATTTCTAGAAACGCTGCTTTTGTTTGTTTTGGATGTTAAACCAGGAAAGCAAATTGCCAAATAAGAACAGAAGCATAAATTAGTTCAAGAGACAGCTAAGACATCTTTATGGAAAGAGAAAATTGATGGATCCCGCCTTGGAGCATGGAGGTGGAGTTAAAGGGCTTGAGCTTGTCTTCTCTCAAGCAATCCTTGGAGCCAATGAACACTAATGTCTCTGAAAAATGTCACTTTTCAGGATATCCCTTTTTATATGCATTTGTCAAGCAGGGGTGAAATGGGAGGGCAACCCTTTATTGGAGCGACCAGTCTGTCAGAGAAAACTAGACTTCCTGGAACCAGGATCTCAAATATTAGTATAATTGACCCAACCCCTAAGGTTTCCAAGTCCACAGTGCCCTGTAGTTAACACTGTGGGTATTTTTTTGGACGAAATCTTAAAAAACAACTCATGTTCTGAATATGGTTACTCCAAGAAAAATTTATCCTTGTTGACTTAAGCATATTCTAAACATTTTTATGACACACGGAGACATAAATTCTTAGATTATAGAGTTAGCAGGCAGTTTGAAAAACAGTGCTCTGGGGGAAAACAAACAATCTTCTGATTTGTGTATTGTGAAAATGCAGTTTTTGTGGACTTCATGAGGGAGGTGCAGTCACACAGAGATCCTTACATATTTTTGGTTAATAACAACTTTAACCATCTCCCAAACACCCAGCCCTTCAAATCGAATGAAGTTGATTGGAGTTATCCTTTGAAATAAGAATAAATGATGCTCTACTGTTTCATAAATAAGATAAATAATATAATAAGAATAATAGCTGCTTCCAACTCCTAATTTTCTTCCAAGGAGGCAGGACAGGGAAATGGTGATGGGCAACGACTTGGCAATCCAGTTACATAAGTCTGGGTGGGAATCTCAACCACT
Organism: Molossus molossus; assembly: GCF_014108415.1. Classification (NCBI taxonomy): domain Eukaryota; kingdom Metazoa; phylum Chordata; class Mammalia; order Chiroptera; family Molossidae; genus Molossus; species Molossus molossus. Next base: position 97,720,376 of record NW_023425344.1, on the reverse strand, counting down.
TAGAGTTTGCAAATAACCACTTTTTAAAAATCTGTAAAATGAGCCTAAAACTAGTACCTGCCAGCTGTAGGGATTGGTGAGTAATGTCTATGGAGTGCCTAACACATAGGAAAACTCAATTAGATCAAGTTATAATTATTACTAGGTGCCGGGTATTATTTTATTAGAAATGTTCTGTTTTTGTTTCATGTAGTCCTGAGATGAACCCATCCAGTTCGCATGAAGGAGACAGACACAGCAGGGTTAGCACCTTGCATAAGGCCACATGGTTAGTAAATGGAAGAACCAAAGGTAAACTCCAGTCTGTTCGCCTTCAGAGCCTGTTGTCTCCTACTCATCAAGGTAGAAGAACTGGAGTTTTGTTGTTGTCTCCCTGAAAGCCAAAAAAATATGATTTTCAAAAAGAAAGAAGGAAAGAAATCCTATACTCCATGGTTTTTCTGCTAGACTGTGTTAAAGCTATGTCTGATGCTGATCTAGTGCGGGGGGTGGGGGGGGATCTGACTAGTGGAATAACTTTCTTTGTAGTCTTTTTAACACTGTTTGACTTTTTTCTGTGTAATTTAATTATGCATCCATCCATTTACTTATCCAACAATTGTTGAGCACCTATTATGCACTTAAGGCTGGGCTAGGCTCCATTGAATGCAATCTGGTGGACGAGGTTGACTTCTGTACTTACTAAGGACATAAATTTCAGATTGTGAAGCAGAGAAGCTTCAGAAGAAATGTAATTAAATTAAGTTAGAAAGCAGAGTAGCAGTTCAATGAGAGAGATGGATGTCATCTGACAAATAATTTAGGCAAGTTAGGTAGTGGATTAAAAATTCAAGACCCATGAGGGGAATCATGTTAGAAATTCAAAACAATGTTTCTCAACTAAGAGAAGTGTGTTGATATTAGAAATGCAAAGAAAAAAAGTGATGGATTATTCAAAGAAATATCTCCTTCTTAAAGCTTTACAAACCACTGGTTTACTAGTCAATAAAATGGCAAGACCATACCCTAAAAATCTGCACATCAAAATGGATGTTTCCAGATTACTCAACAAATGCACAAGGATTAATCATAGTTCAAGATTCAGAAGTTTGTTCCCCAAATTTTACATGTATATGTATCCTTTGTATTTTGAGAAGAGGGGATTGTATATTTCTCAGCATATGAAGTACTATATATACTAGATGTTGGACAGTCATTGATGTGGCATAGATAATGAATTGTACTGATCTATAATCTTTAGCTCTATTTTGGTGTAGACATTTTCCCGATAGAAATCACGTTGTGACTCATTGCAGAAAAGTCATCTATTAGACATGTTAACAAACTGGAAGGTTGTACACAAAAATCTGGCTTCCTCCCTTACCTTCCCACTTCCAAACATCTGTGGTTGCTCCAAACTCTCAATTCCAGTTCCTCAAGCCAGAATGTCTGCGGGTTTTCCGTTGAGTTGTAACCACTGTGCATGGTGTAGGCTGGGGCCTGACAACAGTCTCAGCTGTAACAGCAGGAAACTCACACCATGCAGTTCCCATCTCCCAGTGTCAACTTGCCTCCTGGTCTGCCTGCTTTGGGCTGCTTTCCAGTGCTCTCATGGAGTTCTTTTTCTATGTTTTCTCCAAAGTATCCAGTTATCTGCAAGAGGGTTATGCCACAATGGGAACTTACTGATTATAAACAAAAGCAGATTCCATGCTTGAAGGTCATCAAGTCAAAATTTCACTATTAATATTATTTTTTAAGTGCTTCAAGACTATCAAAATGAAGACACTCTCTAGATACATAGATAGATAGATGATAGATAGATAGATAGATAGATAGATAGATAGATGCACACACACACACATACATACACACATACATATATTTTGGGGGGCTGAAAATGAAAAATCTTTGTCTACTATAGAGATTTTTCATGCAACGTTCACAGAACTTCAAAAACTGGAGAATCAATTTTTTATTTCAGACTGATTTGTTTTAAAACCCCAATCACTACTAACTTTGGGTGGTAATCACTATGGTTAATGTGGGCATTGCGAAAGAGTCTTAAGCCATATCTGTTACAAGTATCTTGATGAGCTAAATCAGAAATCAGGGAGTTTCAACCATCTCATTTGCCTAATCCACTTACCAGTAAAGGTTAAGAAGTTGGTCATAGAGAAATACCCATCATAAAAGGAGTTCTTGAAATCATGAAACATGCTTACTTACATACATTTACATTATAGAACCTGTCATCTAAGATTGACCTGTTTGAGTTTGAAATTAAAAATTAGAAGCTAGATGTTGAGAAGCAGATGAAAGAGGAAGTACCAATTAAAAACACTTGTCTGACTATCCTTTTGTTGCTAGTTTAGAAGACTTTAGTCTCAATTTAGCCTTCTTTCAGTTAATACAATACCTTATCTAGGAGTATAACATCTAGAAATTTGCTATTTATCTGATCAGGAATATGACTGCATAAATTAAATTCTCTCTTTTCGTGAATCAACCTACCTTTAAATTCCCCTTCCTCATTCTTCATCACTGATAAAGTCCCAATATAACAATATACATTATTTATTCCATTATAGTCAATCATTGTATTTATCACTACAAATAGATCTATGGCCATAATAGAAATGTCCTAGTATTGTTTGTATATAGAGGATACATTGAAACACTTATTTCTACTGCTTAAGTAATTGGAAATATTATTTGAGAAACAAGCTTTAAAATTAATATTTAACGAATCCAGCAAAAACATACAAGAGCTTGTTAACAAGATATAATCCATTCCAGGCCAGCAAGATTAGATAATAAACGGACTGTACATATTAATATGCCCATAGAGGGAATTTGTGGACAGAAAAGTGCTGCTCAGCTCATGAAGCAAAAGAAAGGGGATCACACAAGCTGTCCTCAGCAATGTCTGCTCAAACACAGCAAGTTTTAAGCAAAGGAAATATTTGAATTAATTCCAGGAAAGATTTTTTTAAATCACTTGGGAAGCCCAAGGCCATAACCAGTAAAGACCACCCTGATGTCCCAACTGTAAAGATGGGTATACATCAGAAAATTTCATTCACTCATTCATTCATTTGCTTATTTAACAACCTTCTACTGAGTTCCAACAAAATGCTGATTCAGGGCAAAAAGCTCATCATATAATGGTGAACAAACTAGACAGAACCCATATTCATTAAGCTTCCATTCTATGGGAATTATAAGCAATAATTGAATTCTCACAGCTAGAATATAATTACTCCTTATAGTGATAAGTTCTAAGAAGGAAATGTTTAAGAGACAGTAAAAGTATTAAGACATGGGTTAGAAAGGTTTTGACACATACCCCCAAATCACACTATTGTAAATCAAGGGGTTGGATGTGATCCCAGAGAATTCTGTCCCCAGAGCCCACCTTTGTGAATTGTGTATCTATCAGCAAACATGCAGAGAACACTTCTTTCACCTGTTTTTAGTAGGTCTTTTATTTTCAAATTAATTCTTGCGATCAGGACAGCTCTGATAGAGTTGCCTAGTCTCTGGACCTTTACCTTCACTATTCATTCACATTTTCTTTCCCACAAGGAAATCCTGAAACCCAGGGTCAGATTCTCTGCTATGGCTATACCAGTTCATGACCCATCCTTGACACGATAATATTTTTAAAAATCCATGTTGAAAAAATCAGATTCATGGTGTTGTCTCTATAGTGGTTTTACCCTGTATACTGGCACCAACGTTACAAAGACAAGGCGGAGAGGGGGTGGCCATTGTACATGGGAAATAACTAAAAACGGTATATTCCCAAAAAATGCAACAAAAAGCATTGGTTTTCAATCCATGTGTAGAATTTTGATACCAAAATAATTCCTTGAAAAACTCAAAGGGAATGCAGCCCATTAAGTTTCTAAAAAAAGGACAATCCTTTTTAGATTCACTGAAGTCTAATGTATGACAAGCTTCATTTCAGACGTGCTTTAAAAACATGATGTAACGCTGACAAGTCAGACTTTGTAGCTTGGCAGAGGCAAAGTTTCTGAAATGTATTTATGTATGTGTTGGGTGTAAACTGTTATTGTACTGGAAAACTTCTTGAAAGGGATTTTTATAAGTCTCATCTTGTCTCTCTTAAGTGGCTGTTAAAAATAGAGAGTTTATTGGCAACTATTTTTCCTTGTGTTAGAGAAGGATTAGCTTAATCCTGGTGAAATATCTTAACACTTCACTATATTCAATTTTATACAATTTAACTTTTATTGTTCATCATACTAAAATAACTGTATGTATCCTACGTGACTCAAAAGTGATACATTTGTCAGGTTTGTTTTTACAGACTTACAAAGCAAAAGATGTTCTCTAAACAAGGTAATTTTTTGCTTTCCTGAATTACTTAAATTTTGGATGAATGTTTATCTCTTTCTTTTTTTTTTCATAAAATGTTCAAGTTCCTCTATGTATTTAATGCAGCATCATAGAATTAGTCAAGACAACATTCTGATCTTTAGTACAGTGTGCAATATACAAAGTTATTTGAGATCCTCTTTTAAATATAATCCTATTTAGATTTAGGACATTTATGTGTACTAAAGCTGTTCTCCTTTCCAATGATAAAAAGTCCAATTATGACTGCCCCCTGGACTCACTGCCATGCTCTGGGCCGGTGGAAAGCTAAGTTAAACGAGCAAACTCTTGTCCTAATGCGCCATCAACCCTTGCAGCTTCCTTTCTTTTCCTTCTCTTCTCATTTGAAAATATCCATTGCCCTTCCAGGAGCAAAAGCTGATATCGAGAACTAATCTGTCTTTGTCACTGATAGAACAATTTGAATTTAGGTTTATACATTCCCTCTGACCAAGGTATTTGTCTCTAAAACTTTATCTCTACTCTTGAAATGAAAGAATGTGTCCTTGGTAAAGAATTTCAAAGAATTGTTTCTCACTTGTGTCAAGGCATGCACCTCGTGACTACATGATCCGGACCATTGAGCATCCGAGTTCAGTGACACAGGGAAGGAAAGAGATGGAGCAGTCACACTGGCTCTTAATTGTCTCCAAAGTCACTCCTTCTTTTCCCAGTCCGTTGGCCAGCACCAGACATATCTAGACAATGATCGTCTAGACAGTGCTCAGTGGTGTCTTCATCAAGATTAGATATGTCTTGACCTGGAGATGTAGGAATGAAAAAAGATGCATTTTCCCCACCCACTCACACCCAAAAAGCCACAGTGAAACAATGAGAGTTTGACCCCAGTGAACACTCTCATTCAGAAAGAACAGAGGACAGAAAGCAGCCCTGGTCCAAGGCCATTCCGAAATGCTGTTAGCAGACACTGTAAAGCCTCCACCCTGAGGTCTGAAACATGCCTCAGCCGGGTTCCTTGCTGCATCCCAGCCTCCCTCTGGGGGTTCCTTCGTGTCCATTTTCCAGCTTGGTCATATATAGAGTGAGTGTTGGTGGAGAGGCTCTCTTGGAAAACTGTTCAGCTTTTCAACCCACTTCCAACTTCCTGGATTTTGATGACACAAGGTGTTCTCAATTTCATGAAAGTTTATTTTTTTCCCAGGCTATAGTCTCTTTGGCAGTTAATTTTTTTCCAAGACTAAGTTGGTTTTCTGATATTCTCAGCCTGGAAGCATTGGGCCTCTAACACGGGACAGTGGGTAAACGTGGACTGTGGGCCACAGTTACGCATAAATTCAATCCTCACAACCATCTTGAGGTTAAAATATCACCACTCTGACCATTTTAGAGATGAAGATGACATTACCGGCAAGGTTCGCATCACCTGCAAGCGTGCATTTGGGCATGTTAATGTGCCCATTTGGTCTGATAGGGGTAACTATGGAGACAATAACATATGCAATTTGAAAAATGGACTGTTCCCAAAACAATCCAAGACTTGTGGTCACTACATTTTTATTTCTTTTCCTCCACATGCATTAGGCTTTTAGTTGGCTGGTTTGTTGTTTTAAGCCAATGATTGAAAAGTTACATTTTAGTTGGACAGCACCTCTTTCTATGATTTGGGATTTATCAGGAGACACTGGATACCACTTATTTGCTAAAACACTTAAAATTTTGGTTTGCACAATTAGAACTTGTTAAATATGTCTCACTGATTATTAGAAAAATAACATTTAGCTCGGCCAGTGTGGTTCAGTGGTTGCATGTCGACCCATGCACCAAGAGGTTGCCAGTTCAATTCCTGGTCAGGGCACATGCCCAGGTTGTGGGCCCGATCCCCAGTGGGGGGCATGTAGGAGGCAGCCAGTCGACATTGTCTCTCATCAATGTTTCTATCTCTCTCCCTCTCCCTTCCTCTCTCTCTAACGTCAATAAAGAAAACGAAAGAAAGAAAGAAAAATAACATTTAAAAAGCTTTATTTCTGTTTTATTTTATGGCTTAATCTGTGTAGGCACCATTGGAGCAGCAAATATCTACTGTTCTTATTTCTCCCATGAACTTTGAACAGCTCACATGGTGGGGACTGACATTTCCAGGTCATGGTCAAAGGCATGGCCAAGGCTTTGGGGCGTGTTGAATTCTGCCTGGTACATGATGTGCTACCTCTCCTCAGAGCATAATTTTGTTTTAAAAATGAGTTGCATTACCGACACCTCAGAAGCACTGACTTAAATCCTGCCCTGCCAACCCTCTTTGGGAGATTCAGTTACATCTCTGGGTTCCCTAAGTGAAATATCCACTTGATTCCAGTGAGTTTTAAAATAATACAACCCCTGGAAAAGTTTGCCTTCCTCTCCTCCTCCTCCTCCTCTTTCTCCTTCTCCTTCTTCCCCCACTAACAGGATACATTTTCCTTTTTAGCAGAATGTATGAAATGTATGTTATTTAAATGATGCTGTGGAGATGCTTCTGAAATTTTTTCTTCGGTACATTTGTGTTTTTTAATCTGAAAAATTCTCTGACTTCATTCTCTTTTGGAGCATTCTCCCTTGCTAGGTTTCATAAATAATATTTTTTCTTAATTTCTGAGAAAAAAAGTACTTGCATACCCAAGGATCTCAATAATTCTTCCCATTTTACTTAGCGTGTATTTATCAAAACGTCATTCAGTGAAATATGTTTCTACTGTTTTGCAAAACCTTGCTAAAGAGAAATCTTCATAGTACACATATACCTTGTTACACACATGAGTTAGATATATATTGATAAAAGTTAATTATTTTGGATTAACATATGTTGCCCGAGACTGGTTCAGTCTTTGCTTAACCCAGAACAAGTCCCATCTCCAGAACCACCCTTTCCCCAAGGAGGAGACTGTACGTTAGTTACTAAAGAATCATAGTAATTGACCTGGGTCTATACATCAGGTCTAAATAGACACAGGGTAATTCGCATAGTTTTTGGTAAAACAAGTTACTCATTGTTCTTCTTTCAAACTATAATAACTGTAACTCAATTAGGTTTATTGCCTGTTACTCAATATGATACTACTGTAAAATTATTCCTTTTGCAACACAAAGTTCAGAATTAGAGTGCCTGCTTTTCTTCTTAAAGCATACAGGCTCTCTCGGATTAGAGAAGGATTTCATTATATTTAAAAACTTTTTCCATTGTTTACTTTATCACTGGGGTCAGATAAAGGAGCCAGAGTCAGAATTAGTCTCTGGGAGGAGGGACTCAAAAGAGAGAAACCCCAGTGGAAATCAGTTGTGGATTTATTTCTGTTTCCACAGCTCAGAAATTACAGGAACATTAGCAGTGTTGGGAGAAAAAAGCATGGGGACAGAGGAGTGTCCACATTTTTATTATTATTCTTAAAATACACTGCAAATAATCCTGGGATATTTTGGTGAAGGGTATTTTAAATAGTCTATGAAGCATAAATATTTTCAATCAATCTCAAAATTTTTCACTGTGAAAAAATATATTTCCCAGGCTGAGCCTAGTGAAAGAAATTTATGAACAGTTTTCCTTATCTAACCATGAAAAATGCATAGATATAGAGTTGATTTTTAGATTAAAAAACAAAAACAAAAACACTATATTCCAGGTTTAAGGAATTTTCATGCAACTGAAGAATCAGATTTCAGTAGCTATGATCTAGAGGATGGGCTTGAGTTACTGTCTCTGTGAGGAGTTACTGAATCTTTCTGTCTGATAGAGGCTACTAAAACTTTCTCTTCCTTGTGCATCACAGAGGACTTTTGTGAAGAGTAAATGAGTTAGTACACGTAAAACACTTAGAAGAGCCCCTGCTATGTTGCAGGTCTCAAAAGAAACAAACAAAAAAACAGCTACTTCACTCTCATTACTATGAATATTATTACACAATCTAACCTTGAAAGTTTGTTCATCCTATGATGTCTAATTCAATTTATACTTCCGTCAAATTCATAATGATACTGGTTTTTTTCAGTGAATTTCGAGATCAGATTATACAATTTAACATGTGATTATATAGTTAAACCTCTTACTGTGACCATCCTATTGTGCATATTCCATAGATTTAAACAGACTGATTCATTTTTCACCCACCAGCTGAAGCTCCAGGAATGCCGCTCGTGTTTCCCTAAATTACAGTTCTACTCTTTTGGATACATGTATGTGTACCCCTTACCAATTTACATAATCTGGGGACACAAGAATAATGACTTGTGCATAGAACCCATGAGAAGCTTTAAAAATATTTTAAGTTTCGATCTGATAACATTGCAGCAATTCTAATGTCCATATCACTGTAAGACCTAGACATTCAGGCCTAAGACATAAATGTATACAAAATATTAAACATATTTAAGAATAGATGGTATAGCAATTACTTTTTTCTAAAATTGCCTAGAAAACATCTAAATGCCACTTGTCACTGTCGTTCCTGCGCAATGAAACTTATTTTGTTCGAATATTCTGATATGCGTATTATTTTGATTTCTCTGACATTGCATCCAATTGGCCTAGCTCAAGGTCACTTACTCTGAAATCACCATGAGGTCACACGGAATGGAATTTTACACGGAACAAAAGAGCCCAATTGTAACTTTCCCTTGACATTTGCACTTTGTATACAAACATCTTTTCATTTTATCATCATGGTAAAAAATCAGTCAACTTCACATTGTCAAGTTTCTTAGCCTGCCAAGCATCTTGTTAAAAGTGATAAATTCAATTAGTTTTTAAATTTACAGAATGTCAATCAGTTTGACATGTTTCTTTTTCTTCACCACAGTAAACAACCGGTTTTCTTTTCCACCCTCCCCTTCTGCTTCCCACCAATCAATATAACCAGGCGTACATGTCAGCTTCGGAAAGACTTGGGTTGGGCTCCTTCATTTACCACCTGAGAGCTCGGTTCCCTGAACAGGTCTCCCAGGGCCTGCTTCACAGACTGGTTATGAGCATTACATGAGATACAGAACATACTGTGCTCAGAGCACGGTACCCAGCACATAGAAGGAGCACGTGAACAAGAAAAAAAAAATGCTTAAAGGTCATAAACATGAAAAAAAAAAAAAGTTAACTTAGGTTTGGGTGGTTTTGGAGATGGTGGCGCTGGTTGTGAACCACAGTTGTGAAGATCAGAATGATTATGGGTCCAGGGAGGGAGGCAGATGCAGAAAATAATGTGAAGAGATGCAAAGAATATTTAACAAAAAGAATATTTAACAAATTAAAGGGGCAAGATAATATAATATCAAAAGTTTAATATGGACAAGTGTCTATAAGTTATATGTGAATCCTGGGTACATAACTGCTTTATAGAGACAATCTTTTGAGGCCCACCTACTGCTCTGCTTAGCTGATGGCACGCAGTTCTCCAAAGCAGTATTTCCAGTGTTTCAGAAGAACAAACCCTTATTGCCAGACGTAAGGGCACTCAACCACCTAAAACCAAGTTAGATCTTGGTAGTATCATATTTTATTATTAAGACTTATATACTAAACTGATAAGAACAGATACTACACTTGATCTTAGCCAAAAGGCTGAGAAGCAATATTATGATTAAAACTTATGTATAACTTATATGCTCTTCTGGAAAATATCTGTGTTTGTCTTAAAGTTGCTTTTAGCCAAAATTTGGAGAAAACTGAAAGCTCCAGGAACTCCAGCAAGTCCATGCCTGAAGCTTTGCAAACCCCGTGGCTACTGCCCTCTGCTCCCCTGGGGACATAATCATGGTTTTAGAGCAAAGGGTAAAGACAGACGTGCAGAATTGCAGCAAAGCAGATGATAAAAGTATTCAGGCAAAGACACACCTTTATTTTAGGTCATCTGCAAGTTCCCTCAAGGCATGCGCTCCTTCAAGGGTGGTTATAGATTTCTAAGCCTGTCCTGGAGAGTTTGGATCAACTCCTGAGAGTATCCAAAGATTGGGCTGAAGTTAGGGAAAGAAATGAGGGGCTCACAAAACACACCCTCCTGAAAGTGTGTCGACTACTGACAATTATGAGTTATAAGCAACTGCAGGTCAATTAATCTCTTGTCAGAACTTCTGTATCCCTTTGGACTACTTGGAAGATGGAGCCTTCTGGCTGTACTTATGCCCATGCACTCCCTAGAAAATTAGGTTGTTCTCTCGTTAAACTAATGAGAAAAATGTTCTTTTTTTGACAGTTGACAGACTTCATATACCCCACAATACCAGTCACAACGTATGCCTAATTATTTTATAAATTATATTGTGCTGTCACAGACCTCTTCTGGGAGTCAAACCTCTGAGTGTTTTTACTCCACCCCTGCCTGGGGCGGAGGGAAATGCACCATTGCAACTGGTCTTGTCTTGCTCACACATCCTCACTGCTGATCTTCCCATCAGTGGGTGGTCCCTCTCTGTCTGTCTTGGATCAGGATACTGGGACACCCAGTTTGATTCTCATGACACTTGAAGATATTTCTTAAAATGCCTTCTTCCTGGAAGGTGTTCATCTTCAACGTGCTTTTTTTCTTGCTCTCTTGCTGCCAAAATAACAGGAAAAATTATTTTTCAAACAACCAGAATGATTTTTTTTTATTTTCATCGTAAAACATTGTTTTGTGCATTGGAAATATAAGCTTCTGCTTGAGCCCTAGCTGTAGAATTCATCTTTGAAAATGCTCGGTAAGCCCTGGCTGGTTTTTCTCAGTGTTTAGAGCATCGGATCATGGAACAAAGTGTCTTGGGTTCGATTCTTGTCAAGGGCACGTACCTCTGTTGCAGTTCATCCTGGGCCCGGTCCTGGTTGGGGTGGTGCAGGAGGCAACCAGTAGATGTGTCTCTCTCACGTGGATGTTTCTCTCTCTTTCCCCCTCCCGCCCACTCTCTCTGAAGACAAATAAAAAAATATCCTCAGGTGAGGATTTTAAAAAAGTAGAAGAAAAGAAAATGCTCGGTAGTAGCTCTAGAATTGCCTGGACCATCGACAAGTCACCATCCCCCCTCTCCCACACACAGGTGCACATTCCATCACTACAACGCAATCCCCTCTATTCCTATTCAAATTCCTATAACAAGGCACATGTATTTTATTCACAAATAGAGGATCTAAAGTACTAGTGCTCTTGAAAGAGGTAATAATTACCCTAAAATTATACTGAAGACAGAATGGCCTCTAAGATCCTGTCGACCATGTGTAACAGTTATCATGCTTTTGTCTGCATTTAACAGGAAACCTGACTCAACTAGATTCAACAGTAAGGAAAATGTTTCAACTCACACGGCATGTGATCCAAAGATTGGGAGGTTCCAGATTTCCTCCATTCTTTTGTTCTGTCACCATCGGAATATTCCTCTCTACTCTGGGACCAGCCCCTCGTCAACAAACAAAATGCAGCAGCACCTCACAGACAGCAATTTCAAATTCAAGAAGGGGGTAAGAGAAGGCATATCCCTTCCAAGAGTCCCTTTTTAAGAGGAAAGAAGTTCTCAGAAAAGATCTCCAGAGAGTCCTCGCTCATATTTGATTAGCCAGAATTGCGTCATATGTGCATCCTGTTCCAATCATGGACAGGAAGAATGGAGTTGCCGTGACCATCTTAGACCAGTGGTTCTCAAACTTGAGCTTGTGTCACAGTAGCATGGGGGCTTATTACAGATCAGATTGCCGAACTTTAACCCTCTATCTAAAGCTCAATGAACACATGTCTTTTACACTGGGGTCTTGTTGATCTCCTGGTCCCTGTCCAAAAAGGTTACAAAGATTCTTTCTGCTCTAAGACCCTCAAATCTATCATGGTATAACAGTTAATTTTATGTTAAATGAGCTGAGGGAGACCCAGATTTCTGGTAAAACATTATTTCTGGGTATTTTTGAGGGTGTATCCAGAAGAGATGAGCATTTGAATCAGTGAAATTAGTAAAGAAGATCCACCCTCACCAATTTGGGCAGGAATCATCCAATTCATTGAGGGTTCAAATAGAATAAAAAGGTGGAGGAAGGGAGAATTTACTCTCTCTGTTCTTTTTTAAAAAAATTATTAAAGGATAGTTGAGATACAATATTATATTAGTTTCAAGTGTCAACATAGTGATTCAACATTTTTATACCTTACAATGTGATCACCACACTAAGTCTAGTAACTGTGCAAAGTTTTCACATTATTGATTACATTCCCTTCACCTCTTTAATCCATCCCTTACTCCCTCCCCTCTGGCAACCATCAGTTTGTTCTCCGTATCTGAGTCAGTTTCTGCTTTGTTTGTTTGTTTTGTTCTTTAGATTCTACATATAAGCAAAATTGTATGGTATTTGTCTTTTTCTGACTTATTTCACTTAGCTTAATACCCTCTAGACTAGGTCCATTCATGTTGAAAATAGTAAGATTTCATTATTTTTCATGGCCAAGTAGTATTCCATTGTATGTATGTACCACTACTTATTCAATTGTCTATTGATGGACTTTTAGGTTGCTTCTATATCTATTATTTATTATCTACTATTTATTATTTATAATTCCATATTTATATTTATAATAAATAATGCTGCAATGAAACTAGGAGTGCATATATCTTTTTAAATTATTGTTTTGGATTTATTCAGATAAATATCCAGAAGTGGAATTGCTCAGTCATAAGGTACTTTTATTTTTAATTTTTTGAGGAACCTCCATACTATTTTCCAAATTAGTTGCACAGTTTGCAATCTCACCAAAAGTACACAAGGCTTCCCTTTTCTTCACATCTTTGCCAATACTTTTTGTTTGTTTTTTATTGATGGTAGTCAGTCTGACCTGTGTGAGGTGATATCTCATTGTGGCTTTAATTTGCATTTCTCTAATAATTAGTGATGTTCAGCATCCTTTCACAAGTCTATTGACCATCTCTATGTTCTCTTTGGAGAAATGTCTATTCAGATACTCTGCCCATTTTTTTAAACATCTTTATTGTTGAATGTATTACAGATGTCTCCCCTTTTCTTCCCCATTGACCCCCTCCTCCCCAATCACACCTCCCTCCTGCCTTCCCCACACTCTTGTCAGTGTTCGTTGGTTATGCATGTATGCATAGAAGTTCTTTGGTTTATCTCATTCTGCCCTTCCTCCCCCTTCTCTTTGAGGTTCATCAGACTAACAACCAATTTGTACTTCTTAATTCCTTCATTATCTTCATCCATCCCCTCAGTCCCCTCCGATCTGGCAGGCAACAAAAAAGTTCTCTGTATCTATGAGTCTGTTTCTGTTCTGCTTGCTATTTTGTTTGTAGATTCAATTGTTGATAGATATGTATTAACTGCCATTTTATTGTTCATATTTTTGGTCTTCTTCTTGTTCAAGAAGACCCTTCAACATTTCATATAATACTGGTTTGGTGGTGATGAACTCCTTTAGCTTTCTCTTGTCTGGGAAACTCTTGATATGTCCATTGATTCTAAATGATAGCTTTGCAGGACAGAATAATCTTGGTTGTAAGTCGTTGCTTTTCATCACCTTGAATATCTCTTGCCACTCCTTTCTGGCCTGCAAAGTTTCTTTTGAGAAATTGACTGACAGTCTTATGGGATCTCCTTTGTAGGTTACAAACTGCTTTTTGCTTGTTGCTTTTAACTGGACCTCTTTGGGTTTATCTTGTTTGGGACTCTCTATGCTTCCTGGACTTGTATGTCTGTTTCCTTCACCAAGTTAGGGAAGCTTTTTGTCATTATTGTTTCAAATAGGTTTTCAATTTTTTGTTCTCTCTCTTCTCCTTTGGGCACTCATATGATGTGAATGTTGGCACGCTTGAAGTTATCCCAGAGGCTCCTTACACTATTCTCATTTTTTAAATTCTATTTTCTTTTTGCTGTTCTGATTGGGAGTTTTTTGCTTCCTTATATTCCAAATTGATGGTTTGCTTCTTGACTTTACCTACCCTATTACTGATTCCCTGTAAATTATTCTTTATTTTAGTTAGTGCATCCTTCATTTCTAACTGGTCCTTTTTTATGTTGTTTATGTTTTCACTAAGTTCCTTGGAGGTCTCCTTACGTTCCTTGAAGGTTTCACTAACTTCCTTGAATGTCTCACCAAGTTCCTTGAGCAACCTTATAACCAGTGTTTTGAACTCTGCATCTGATTGATTGCTTATCTCCATTTTGTTTAATTCTTTTCCTGGAGTTTTGTTCTGTTCTTTAATTTGAGACATGTTTCCTTGTCTCCTCATTTTGGCTACTTCCCTGTGATTGTTTCTATGTATTAGGTAGAGTTGCTATGTCTCCTAGGCTTTGTAGGGTGGCCTATTGTTATAGGTGTCCTGTAGGATCCAGTGCACAGTCTCCCTGATCACCCCAGCTGGGCCCTCAAGGTGCACCCCTAGTGTGAATTGTGTACCCTTCTGTTGTAATTGAGTCTTGATTGCTGTTGGCACGTCGATGGGAGGGATTTACTCAGGCTGATCAGCTGCAAGGACTGGCTGTGCCCACTGACCACTAGCTTCTGACTACCTTGGAGGATCAGCTGTGTAGGGGCCCACCACACAGAGCAAGACTTACTTCATCAGGGCTCTGGTCCCACTGAGTCCGCTCATTGAGTGTCACCTGTGGAGGTGGTTGGGTGGTGGTGTTTCACTGTAGTCTAAAGCTGTCCACTGGGTGTGCTGGCTCTGGGGCAAGGTCAGCCACTGCCTGTGTTCTATCTGGGGCCACCAGGCTTAAGCTACAAAGTGATCTTCAGATGGCTGCTTCTTGTGCTGGGCTTGAAGGTGCTCAGGAAAACCCAAGTTGTGAACCAAGGCTGGTTGCTTCTAGTGCCAGGCCTGGGGCCACTTAATGAGAGGTATGGGGCTTGTGGAGACCAGATGTTGCTTGTTTGAGATATTTTAGGAAACTCTGAAGCAGGATCCAAGACAGGCCAATCCTATGGTAAAACCTTTGGAAACAGCTTGGGTGGGCCTGAAAGTTGGGTGGGGTGAGGCCTCAGGGAATCACCAGGCTGGGGCAAACAGTGTGAGCCAGGTTGCTGGAGTCCCAGATATGGCGACTTCTGCCTGCCTCGGGAAGGGCTCACCAAAGGAATGTTGGCCTCTGGCAGCACCTCTGTCCAGGAGAAAGCCCCCTCTCCAGTCCTGGTCCTGAGGCCAGACAGCTCAGTTCTTACCAGTATGTCTCTGGTGCTCCTCAAGCTGCCTCCCCTCCGAGCTTAGAGGGAGCAAGTCCAAGTAAGTCCATGCACGGGCCCTTTAAAAGGAGCTGCCTGGGGCTCCAGAAGCCTCAACTTCCCTCAGCCTCAGTTCCCACTGGTTTTTCCAGCCAGAAGTGATGGGGACTTCTCTTCTTGGCACTGCAACCCTGAGCTGGGATCCCTCAGTCCTCAGGGAGGACCTTCCAAGCCGAGTTGTCCCTCCTAATTTTTATCCGCCATACCTGGGTGTGGGACCAGTTCTTCCGTGCCTCGCCCCTCCTTCCAGTCTCCACGTGGCTGCTTTTTTAATTTCGTGGTTGTAGGACTTCCACTCAGCTGAATGCTAGGTGGTTCTGGATGATGGTTGTGTGGTAGATCAGTTGTAATTTTGATGTGGTTGTGGGAGGAGGCGAGACCACGTTTACCTACGCCGCCATCTTGACCAGAAGTCTCTGCTCATTTTTAATTGGATTGTTTGTTTCTTTGTTTTTTGGTGTTAAGTTGTATGAGTTCTTTATACATTTTGGATATTAACCCCCCTATCAGATACATCATTGGTAAATATCTCCTCCCATTTAGTAGAGTGTCTTCTTGTTTTGTTGATGGTTTCTTTAGCTATATAAAAACTTTTTAGTTTCACGTAGTCCCATTTATTTTTTATTTTGTTTTCCTTTCCAGAGAAGTTATATCAGAAAAAAATTACTAAGGATTTACTGTCTATGTTTTTATCTAGAAGTTTCATGGTTTTGGGTCTTACATTTAAGTCTGTAACCCATTTGGGGTTTATTCTTGTATATGGACTAAGAAAGTTGTATAGTTTCATTTTTTTACATGTATCTGTCTAATTTTTTCAACATCATTTATTGAATAGTCTGTCCATACTACCCAAATCAATCTATTCATTCATTGCAATTTCTTCTTTTTTTTTTTTTAATCCTCACCAGAGGACATTTTTTGCATTTATCTTCAGATAGAGCGGGAGGGAGAGTGGGAGCAGAGAGAGAGAGAGAAACATCGATGTGAAAGAGACACATCAACTGGCTGCCACCCACACGACCCCAACCGGGGCTGGGGACAAACTACAACCAAAGTACGTGCCCTTAGTGGGAACCGAACCCGGGACTCTCTGGTCCACAGGTCGATGCTCTAACCGCTGACCCAAACTGGCCAGGGCCATTCATTGCAATTTCTACCAAAATCTCAATGGTATTTTTTATAGAACTACAACAAATAATCCTAAAATTTATATGGAACCACAGAAGACCCTAAATAGCCACAAAAATCTTAAGAAAGAACAAAGTTGGAGGTATCATACTGCCTGATATCAAAATATACTACAAAGCTATAGTAATTGTAAAATCATGAAAATAGACACATCCATCAGTGAAACAGAACAGAGAGCCCAGAAATAATAATCCCATGCCTATATGGTCAATTAATACATGGTGAAGGAGGTAGTTCTATTTTTAATGTTTTTAGTAAGCTCCATACTGTTTGCCACAGTGGCTGGACCAGTTTACAATCCCATCAACCATGCATGCACCAGAGTTTACTTTTTTCCAAAGCTTTGCCAACACTTATAATATGTTGACTTTTTGATAATAGCCATTCTAAGAGGTGTGAGCTGACATGGTGGTTTTGATATGCATCTCCCTGATGATTACTGATGTTGAGCATCTTTTCATATGTATGTCTTCTTTGGAGAAATGTTTAATCAAGTCCTCTGCCCATTTTTTATTGGATTGTTTGTATTTTTGATGTTGAGTTATATAGGTCCCTTATGTATTTTGGATATTAACCCCTAATATCCATTTGCAAATATCTTCTTTAATTCATTAGGCTGTCTTTTTATCTTGTTGATGGTTTCCTTTGCTGTGTAGAAGCTTTTTAATTTGATGTAACCCTGTTTGATTTATTTTTGCTTCTGTTCCTTTTTTCAGCGAGACACATCTAAAGAGATATTATTAAACCAATGTTAAAGAGTTTATTGACATTATCTCTCTTCTTGAACTGGGACATCCATCTTCACCTGGCCTCAGACATTGGAGCTCCTGGTTCTTGGGCCTCTGTACTCAGACTGAATTACATCACTTACTTTCCTGGTTCTCCAGCTTGCAAATGGCATATTATAGGATATCTCGGTCTCTATAATCATGTAAGCAAATTCCCATAATGACTCTCCTTTTATATGTTTATATATCCAACTGGCTCTATTTCTTTGAAGAGCTCTGACTAATACACATAGGATTCTATTATATATCACTTTGTTACCATGAACTTGGCTGAGCAAAGACAAATATACAGTAGTCCCCTTTTGTTGCACTTATCAGAGGTCAACCATGGTCCAAAATATTCAGTGAAAAATTAATAAGTTTTGCCCTGGCCGGGTTGGCTCAGAAGTTAGAGCATCAACCTGTGGTCCAGAGAGACTTGGGTTCGGTTCCCACTAAGGGCACGTACCTCAGTTGCAGTTTGTCCCTGGCCCCAGTTGGGATCATGTGGGTGGCAACCAGTCAATGTGTCTCTCTCACGTCGATGTTTCTCTCTCTCTCTTTTCCTCCCACTCTCCCTCCCGCTTTATCTAAAGATGAATGCAAAAAGCGTTCTCAGGTGAGGATAAAAAGAAAAAAAAAAATTCTTAAGTTTTAAGTTGTGCACCATTCTGGGTAGCATAATTAAATCTCATGCCATCTGGCTGTGTCCTGTCTGAAAAGCGAGTCATCACTTGTCCAGCATATCCTGGTTGCATATGCTCTTACCTGCTAGTCACTAAGAGGGCCTCTTAGTCATCAGATCAATTGTCATATCATAGTGATTGTGTTCAGGTAACCCTTATTTTATTAATAGTGGCCCCAATGTGTAAGAGTAGTGATACTGGCAATTCAGATATGCCAAAGAGAAGCTGTAAAGTGCTTCTTTAAGTGAAAAGGTGAGTACAGTACATTAAGATATTTTAGAAGAGAGACTACATTCACATAATCTTTATTACAGTATATTGTTTTAATTGTTCTATTTTATTATGAGATATTGTTGTTAATCTCATATGTGACCAATTCATAAATTACACTTTCTCATAAGTATGTACGTATAGGAAAGGACATAGTATATATAGGGTTTGGTACTATCTGCAGTTTCAGGCGTCCACTGGGAATCTTGGAACATAGCCCCTGCCAATAAGGGGGCTACTGTACAAATGATTTTTAAAAAATCCTCACTCAAGGATATTTTTCCATTTATCTTCAGATAGAGTGGGAGAGAGAGAGAGAGAGAAATATCGATGTGAGTGAGACACCTTGACTGGTTGCCTCCTGCACGATCCTGACAAGGGATTGAACTGAAACAGAGGTACGTGCCCTTGACCGGAATCAACCTGCAGCTCTTTGGTCCTTGGGCCAATGCTCTAACTGCTGAGCCAAACTGGCCAGGGCTAGAAATGATTTTTTTAAGTCACATAAACTTGAACTTTAACAGTTAGTATAGTCCATAATTCTTTAAAAGTATTAGTGTTCTCAGATCACTTAGAGAACTATTGTGTGCAATGGGCAAATCCGGACTTGAACAAAGCATTGTAAGTACAAAGGTCTGTGCGTTTCCGTAAATGCTGGGGCTGCACCATGAGCTCTCATCGTCAGTGCAGCTGGAGGTGTAGGAGAGTGAAGTGGGTTCATGAGGAATTAATGAAACACTTCTAACTTCTGCACAAATTATTTTCCATTAAATGATTTTTTAGAAACTAAATATCCCTGTCTAAACAATATGACCAAGTATGACAATTCTTTTTTTTCTTTTTATTAAATGTATTGGGGTAACATTGGTTAGTAAGATTATATAGGTTTCAAGTGTACATTATCTTGATACATAACCTGTATATTGCATCATCTGCCCAGTAACCAAAGTCAAATCATCTTCTGTCACCATATATTTGGCCCCTTTACCCTTTATACCCTCCCACCCCCCTTCCCTCTAGTAACCACCATACCGTTGTCTGTTTCTATGAATTTTAGTTTTATATCCTACATATAAGTGAAATTATATGGTTCTGAGCTTTTTCTGGCTGACTTATTTTGTTTAGCATAATAATCTCAATGTCCATCCATGTTGTCACAAATGGCAGTATTTCATCTTTTCTTATTATGGCTAAGTGCTAGTTCATAGTATACATGTATCACATCTTCTTTGTCCAGTCATCTACCAAAGTGCTCTTTGGTTGTTTTCATGTCTTGGCCACCATAAATAATGCAGCAATGAATGTAGGGGTGTATATATATTTGCAAATAAATGTTTTCAAGTTTTTCAGGTAGATACCCAGAAAAGGGATTGCTGAGTCAAATGGTAACTCTATTCCTAATTTTTTGAGGAACCACCAGATTGTTTTCCATAGTGGCTCTACCAGTTTACATTCCCACCAGCAGTGAATGAGGGTTCCTTTTTCTCTTCCAATTGTGACAATTCTTAATCCTATTTTTTAACACAAGGTCAAGTTAAAGAACTTGCCAATAATAGTGATGAAATGACAAGGTCGTTGAAACTGGAAAACCCCATCCACTGTCACACACCCATCAAAAGTGTCCAGGTTTCATTAACCAAAAGACATTTGTGGAAAAACTTCAAAGCACAAAATATCAGAGGGAAAAAGTAGGAAATGTATGTGTTTACTTCTTGCTTTCTGCTACCAGGTTGAAAACACCTTTCTCCCTCATGAATTCAGAGAAGCAAAGTGATTATTTTACTGTATCTCTAGTTCCCAAGATGACAGTGTGATTTCAAACAATATAGTCATTTATTTAAAACTACAAGGGAGCAGCAGTGTTTAACCTGCTTTTCTGTATCAGTTACATAAAAATGATGGACCTCTCATATTATATGGGACATTCTCAGATGTACATGTTTTCTTTCTAGGGGGAATTAATGGGGTTATTTTAATGTATTTTTAAAATAATATATAGGTCAAAGATAATAAAAAATTTATTAACCATTGGAGGCAAAACCATCTATTTTAAAAAATAGGTGCTAAAGATCATTTTTGGTTTGAAAAACTGGTTTTATACCAAGTACTTTTTAAAAGTATTTTATCTTTGGGGTTCACTTTGGAGTGTTTTGAGACACTTAAATGTTTGAAAATCCTGTCAGCATACTCTAGCCACCACCTCCACATTCATATAAAATAATTAATTGAACAAATGTATTCTAAATGGTAATGTTTTCTGTAAAAGCTAGTGAAATAGAAAAGAAAGAAATAGAAAACTTTGATACTCAAGTCGAAGCTTTTTTTCTGTGGCTTTCAAGATACCACATTACATTAGAATGTTTTTAAAAAGAAGTTTCCTCTCCTACAAAACCTCTTCTGAACATAATCTTTTTTACAGCTATACAATATCTTTAACATTTCTAATATATGATCCTTCTTAAATAGTTGTTCTCTATTCTACTGTATAGTAAATACCGATTTTAAATATCCTCCCCCTCGCCTCCAGTAAATGCTTCATTTTGATTATTTAGAACAGCAGGCCTATAATGCCAGGCCACATAGGTCATTTCAAATTTCTAGTACCCATGTTTTAAAAGTTTTTTAAAAACAAATGAAATAATTTTTATACTAGCTTCATTAAGATATAATTTGTGTACCTCAAAATTTACCCTTTTAAAGTGCACAAGTCAATAGTTGTTTGTTTATTCACAAAGTTGTGCAATTTAATTTTATAACATTTTCATCTCCCCCAAAAGAAACCCTGTATACATTAGTAGTCATAGCCCATTCCTTCCTGCCCTGACCTCTGACAATCTACTGTCTCTATGGATTTGTCTATTCCAGGATAGTTCATATAAATACAACCATACAATATGGGGCCTTTTGTGTGTGACTTCTCAGAATAATGGTTGCAGGGTTCATGCATGTAGCATCATGTATCAGCCTTTTCCTTTGTACTGATGAATAATATTTCATTTTATGGATATGTTTACTCGCGTATCATTGATGGACATTTGGATTGTTTCTACTTTTGACTGTTGTGAATAATGCTGCTATGACATTAGTGTCTATGTGTTTGGGTGGACATGCATATTAGTCAGCTTGTGCTATTATAACAAAATAGCAAAGACTGGGTGGCTTACATAACAGAAATTTCCTTTTTTACATTTCTGGAGGCTAGACGTCCAAAATCCAGGTGCCAGCATGCGTGGTGTCTGTAGACAGCCACCTCGCTGCATCCTCATGTGGCTCAGAATGAGAAGAGAGCGTGTTCTCCAGCGCTTCTTCTGATGAGAGCACTAATCCCATCTTAAGAGCCCTACCCTCACAACCTCCTCTAAACCCAATTATTATAAAAATATATATACAAATACTATTATATTGAGGTCAAGTCTTCAACATACAAATTACTAATTTGGGCAAGGGAGATACCAACTTTCAGTCCATCGCTTAACCCACAAAATCATTAGCAAATAGAACAGTTGTCATTTTAAGCCCATCAATTTTGGAGTGTTTGTAAACAACAAAAAATTGCAGAAATCAGACATCCAGGTGGTGTGCTCCTGTAACCAACCTAAAACATGTGCACTTGTCTTTGGGTTTGGGGAGCAGGAAGAGATTGGAGAAATAGCAAAAAGACTGTTTAGTGGAGGCAGATTATAAGGCATTGCTTTGGAGGCTTGAAAAAATGGAAGCCAGTGTTGTGTATGGGCAAAAAATAATAATAATGAAACTACCACCCGTACTAACCCGTACTAATTGTGAATTTGGCTAAGGAGATTCCAGGAAGAAATGATAAAGTGTCAGGTGTATTCTTTCAACTGGAGATAAGATTAAGAGAGAAATAAACTAAAGAAGGAACTGTAGTGTTTAATTAGAATTTAATAGAAATATACAGTACCCAAGGGAGTCTCTCCAATCAGCCAAAGATCCTCAAAGTAAAAAATAATAAAATACAAGGCTGCCAATAGAACTTGGCCTTGGGGTCAAGACTAATTTAAGGATGTAGCTGGAAGTTTTTTGGTGAAGACCTTAGAATGAGTGGAGTCTGTGAATCATAGATTCTCTCATCTGAACAAATTAGCTTCTAAGAATCCTAATGGTAATGTCTTACACCGTACCTCCCATAGACCTAAGTACAGAAGGGCCTGTCTTGAAGAGGTTTATGAGTATGACTTTTCTCTAATGTATCTGA
Source organism: Molossus molossus (assembly GCF_014108415.1). Classification (NCBI taxonomy): domain Eukaryota; kingdom Metazoa; phylum Chordata; class Mammalia; order Chiroptera; family Molossidae; genus Molossus; species Molossus molossus. The sequence goes on along the minus strand of NW_023425344.1, from coordinate 97,697,701 downwards.
CTATAATCTGATACATAGGAAATCCACAATATTTTAAAGGAGATTTTAGCTGATAAACTAGATTGCTCGAAGGCTCAATAAAAGAAGAATATAAGAGAATTTAAAATGTTATGTGTAAACCACTTAATTTACCAAATTGTCATAGATAAAAATCACATGATCAATTGTGGAAGAGTATTATAAATTTATTTTTTCTTATGTTTAAGGAATCTAAAGAATGTCTCTGGCTCATACAAGTAATTAAATTTAATATAAATAATCCATGCATGTTTAACAGCACTATGCACATAGCTATGTGGATCAATATGTACATGTACATCTACACCTATATATCTATATCTGTATCTATTTATATTTGAGATTGCCTATCTTTTATCATCATGAAACTGCCAGAACTTTGATGATGGTAAGGAAACTAGCTGACCTAGTTAAAATGATTTATTTATCCAAAGCAACTGCTTTACTAATCCCACACTAACAACTTAACTTTATTGTCCTGTTTTTCTTTCTGACTGTCACAGCTTGTTCTATAGGAAATGAATTATCGCTTAGAAGGGTATATATATATATTTACACCAAATAAACAGAAACTAAAAAGTTGATATAAAGGTCAGCCATTGTGAGCTTTACCTGTTCAGCCATTTTTATATTAGAAAGTATCAAAACATAGCTGGAACTTTGTGCCTAAAACATGACCCCCTATCTGTCATCCGTTTGACATAGACACACTGATTTTAAATAATATCTTCAGCTTTACTAAAAAAAATAAATAAATAAGCCAAACATTTCAAATACTGTGTCTAATAAAAAAAAAAAATGGCATTCCTGATCATATGACAATTTTCTTCACATACTTTCATCATCGCAGTTACAAAATAGCATTTAAAGTTTCCAAGGTACAGGCATACCTCCCTTGCTTATATACTCGCACCCATGTTAAATGATATTATCAGGTCATTCTTTTCCATTCTTGTCATCCATAAATACACATGCTACGTGAAAGTATTGGATCTATTTCTTTTATTTAATAAATAGGAGTTCTTGTTTTTGTGACATCTTCAGACATCTTTTCAAATAACTCAGCACCGTGCAAACTCTGTAAACGTGTGGCACTTGGTGTACTGGGGCGGGAGCGATGCATGTATGCATGTACCTTTGTGGAAAGATAAAAGTGATTGGGGAAATAAAGAATAAATGTTTTATATTAGGTGGTCAATATACTTATTTTTTAAAGCTATTCCACCTGGAACCAAAGCCACTCCAACTTCAGAAGTTCATCTTCATCACTCATCTTCTTAGGACACATGAAAGTGCCAAAATTTGTTAAATTCCTTTATGTGCAAAGCCACCATTGTTCCCTTATTAGACTCTGTTGCTTGTCAGAAACATTTATTAACCTAAGTGGAACACCCTCTCAATTTAAATCAACCAAAAATTTTCAGCTCATATTTCAATTCCATTTCCAGGCAAGCCTCTGCTCGCCCCGGTTTCTTCTTCTTCTAGGAACACGATTTTTTTTCTCTCTCCAAAGCATGTAGCTGACATTATAGTTTGCCCCTCAGGGGAGGATAATTTGCTCATTGTAGATTAGTTCCCTACAGCAGGTAAGTCTCACCTGGGTCACATCCTTTAAGCCAAGGGTACGTCCGTGGACAGAGACGCATGGAAACTTTCACTGGAACGTGCAGAATTCTGCCCTGGCTTGTCCTGCTCTCTGCTGCACTTTCTTTCTGGGGCTAATTTACTCTGAAAGCTGTCACCATTATGACTGTATCAGTAACCTCGTTGCATTTTATTCCTTCTTTGTTTTTTTGTTTGTGTGTTTGTTTGTTTCAGCTTTCCAGAAGCTGCCCATCAGACGAGCTATAGAAATGTAAACTGGCATTTCTGAAAATTTCTGACTCGGCTTATGCACAAAACCTCTAAAGGGATTTGACTTAATCTGTCCAGCCAGTTTTTACATTAGTTGAATCAATTGAAAAATTAGTAAATGTGTGTGTATGGTGGTGTGGGAGGACCATTCTCGATGTCACAGAGTATGCACCTAAAATAAGAAATTTGGGCTGTCTGGACAACAAAATATAAAATATTTGATGTCCTACAGTGTGCTCAGTTTAATATCGTGTATTTTATGTAGAAGCTAAATTTTACGGTAAAGGTTTCTCCTGTGTTCTAGTATACTTTGACCTTGAAAAAAAAATTGCTCTCAACCAGTAATATCACTAAGAAACAGGTGTTACCGTAAAGGAGCCCCTTCACACTTCGTTGATAATTCTAAATCTGAAGTCCATTGTATATTGAAATGTAATATATTCTACTTATGGCTTCGGGCGATCCATGAATTACATGAATTACTTACATGTGCCTTTGAGGGTGTGGTGGAAAGTGGGCTGATCTTTCATAATATTCTGAAAAGAGACTGAATCCTCCAAAAAATAATAATAACAGGTACTCTAGATTAACTGATATTTTGGAAGATATTGAAAATGTAGATGCAACATGGTAGTTTAAATGATTAAAGATGATACCGGTTTTTCTTTTTTCATTATCTATACATGATTATCTGCGGCTTTCCCTCTATATTAATTTCCCATACTCGTTCATCATTCTATTATTCATCATCACCTAGAATCCATTATTTAACTAAATCTAATGAGCTCTACTTTTTAAAGCCCACTATAAAAAGGAATATGGAGGTGGAAAAATACTCAACTACAGACTCTTTGCTGCTTGCATTGGGAGTAATTTGTGAATGATGGGAGAATATAAATAAAATAGTTTCTGACAGGAAAGTGTTTTACAGTGCATTAAAACTAAGGAGTATGTGAAAGAAGCAAACTTTTAAAACTTATAAGCCAATAAATTAGAAGTTATCCAATATGTTTGCCTAAATGAATCAGATTAACTAAACTAATTTCTAAAATTCATTAATACTTTTTGTGAAAGTTTTATTTTTATAATGTGTTCGTTACTCCTAACATCACAATATGTCTTTCTTGTGTCAAGTGTATCATTATGTTCACTGGGTAGTTACGAAAATTCCATTATAAATCACGTAAGAAATGTTGCATATACGCTTACCAAGCTATTTATTTTTCAGCTTCGGAGGCAAACTCATTTCAACTGTAATTTTGTGATTGCTGTTTCCTTAGATGAATGAATATTCAGAATTCCTTAAACACGATAACCAGAAAAGTATTTTTTCCAAGACTTGGTCCCCAGTGACCTCTGCCTCCTTGAATGTAAACATGTGCTGGAGAGGTTCAAAGTGTGAGAACTCACACAATGATGACTGCCTCCTGGCATTCATGCCTTCGTGTAATCCCCTCCGAAGGTTTACCAGAGATAATCTGTGTGACCAATAAAATGTCATAGAAGTGACAGTACATTACTGTGCTATTGATTATATTGTCTCTCAACTCCAAATTCACCTTTTTTCCTGTTCAGTGAAAATGGATACGGGGCCCTTCGAAGTGTCTTCCTTTGCCACCTGGCACTTTGTAAAACTTTGTCGATAGAGGGCGCTGTGGAGAGGAGGTTTTCACCTCCTGGTTCCAGCGGGCTCCCTGGAGCACCTGCGTTCTCTAGAGCTGCCTCCCGCTGAGGCCAGCCTCCGCAGCACCAAGCTCTTGAGGAGCACATGGCTTCTGAGTGCCCCTAGGGAGGCCCAGCCCGGAAGAGCTTTCCCCAGAACCATGGAGGGTAGAATTCCAAATTTTTCAAGTGCAGTGCTGTGGAGATCCTCCAAACATTCAATGAGTCACAGTCATACCTTCTGTAACAAGGTGTAGGTCTCAGCCATGGGGAGGGGTCTCTTCCTTGAGTGTTCTTTCAGACCTAGAGGTAATAGTTCTCCTTATTCCTATATTCTTCAGAATCCTTTTTACTTACTAATGAATCCCTCATTATTCCAGTACCCTGTGACCGTTTGTGACTGTTTATACTAAACTTCCCCTCGTCAAGCTGGTAGTTCCTTCCTCCAGACTGGAGCCAGACACGGGCACACATTCTTTGACCATGAGCTGTGGGGAGAGTCAGCTGCCATGAGGGGAGCAGCAGCTGGAGAGCTCCAAGGAGTAGAGCTGAAAAACCTCTGGCCCACAGCCACGTGAGGGTGCTTACAGGTGGATACTGCAGCCAGTCAGGCCTTCGGATGAGACCTCAACCCCGACTGACGTCTTGACTGTAGTTGCTGGAGAAACCCTGACCCAGAGCCACCCAGCTAAGCTTCTCATAGACTCCTGGCCTCAGAAACTAAATGTGATACCAGAAGTTGGTGGTTTTCAGTCCCTGAGTTAGGGGATAATATGTTATGTAAAGACAGGCAACTAATACACTTGGCTTAAAACTTGTTTTTTGTTTGTTTTTTTAAATCAAGTTATTTTTATATAAAATCTTTATAAAGGAATGTCGTTGTCATCAAGAATTTAGCCCATGCCAGTATGGCTTAGTTGGTTGGAGCATCATCCATACCCCGAAAGATTGTGAGTTCGATTCCGGGTCAGGGCATATACCTAGGTTTCAGGTTCAATCCCTTGTCTGGGGTGTATGGAAAGCAACCAATCAATGTTTGTCTCTCACATCAGTGTTTACATATCTCTGTCACTCTCTCCCTTCCCCTCTCTCTAAAATCATAAACAGGATTTTTAAAAAATTAGGTCAGTCAGTAGAGCATACTTATTCTATAACATGCTAAAACTACTCAACTCAGGAAACTTAATGTGACATAGTGTGAAGGTCACAAGTCCTGTCAGATAGCTGCCAAAGTGTGACCAAGGTGAACTGTTGTACTCTGCTGAGCTTTAGTCTCAACAGATGACTAATACCATCTATTTTAAATAGCTATTGGTGTGAATTCAATGGGTCACTGAATGTAAAGAACTTAATAAGGTGCTTGACAAAGAGCAGACACTATTACATTTAAAACGATAAAATTTTAATCCACATAGAGAACTAGAACAAATCTTAGCAGTTTGTTTAAAAATCATTTAATCTACCCTGGCCGGTGTGGCTCAGCTTGTTAAGCATTGTCCTGTGCACCAAAGGGTCACTAGTTTGATTCCCAGCCAAGGCACATGCCCAGGTTGCGGGGTCACTGGTTGGGGTGCGTGTGGGAGGCAGCCAATTGATGTTTTTCTCCCACATCAATGTTTCTTTCTCTCTTCTTCTCCCTTCCTCTCCCTCTAAAAAAAAAAAAAAATCAATAAAAACATATCTTAAAAAAATAATAATGTAATCTGATGCATATATTTCCATGGGCTTACCTTCCATCATGCTATGTCAGAACCTCATCACTTAATTGTCTTAACGGCTCATTCATTTCTTTATCATTTCCAGTAGACTAGAAGCTTCAGGAAGGCAGATATTATGTTCCACTTGTTTATAATTGTAACCTCAACACCTAGAATAATGTCTAACATTATAATGGTCAAATAATAGTATCTGTTAAGTAAATGAAGGCTCTGTATCATGCAGTGGTATTCCTGAAGACATTTTAGTTACAATTGTCTTTGGTAGTGTTGAACTAAATGCAAAATACCCTTGCGATTTAAATAGTTACTATTAAATACTTGTAATAACATCACACCCTTTAACTATAGCAAATGGCATTGCAAGTACACTTTGTAATCTTTATGAAAATAAAAATGCGAGAACGCTACGTCCTTGAACAACATTTCAGACCTCTTGCCACAATAATCAATAATTTACAAAACTTCCTGTGGTACACTGATTATATTTTGTGTTTCTTAGCTTTCAATAACAAGATTGAACATTTTTTTTGGCCTATAAGTTTTACTGTAACAATTACCAATATTCTAGAACAGTGTTCCTTTTTGGTTGACAGTTTCTCTGAAACAAGTGGCTAATGGTGTTACCTCTTTCATCATATGGAATTCCGTACATTCTGAGTCAAGGACAACATGTCCCATATTTACAATGAAATTATGGTTTTCTCATCAAAAGGCAAATCCTCCATTTAAAAAACTTGAATGGTTCTTAAAATAGAATGCCAGAGGGCTAAATTTAGGTGCTGAAGAAACTCTGATTCAGGAACACTTTCTGGCACCAGTCCCACAACATTTTCATTTGATTATGGATTGAATATGTGTTCATTTAATTTAAACTATTGCCTCTCTGTATGTTGTTCTGAGATAGGTGAACTCATGTTGGTAGGCAAATTGGTCTCAAAATATATGCCATTCTGCTTAAATGATCGCTTTCTGTTGACATATGGGAAAGATGGCCTTCTGCTTGGTGACACATTTTCAGTTATCAAGGTCACATAGGTTCATGGTAAAAGGTAAATATGTAATGTTCTGCCTTAATGAATGGATATCACTGACTTACCACAGGTGAGCTACACTACACTAGGATCGTAAAGGCTAGAAAATACAAATTGCATAGGAGTCTGCGCTATGCCTTGATATGTTTCACTGTGCTTGTCTCTACATTTTTGTTCATTTTCTTTTTGACATGTTTGTCTTACTTTTTAAAAATGTCCTTGTGGCCAGGTCGGTGTGGCTCAGTAGTTGAATGTTGACCCAAGCACCAAAAATGTCCTTGTGCACCTTCCTCTCAGCTTTAGGTTGAAAATAGTTTTGAAAAGTGTATCTTTTGCCCAGCTGGTGTGAATTGAGCATCATCCGAGATGTCACCGGTCTGATTCTGGTCAGGACAAATGCCTGGGTTTCGGGCTCGATCCCCAGTGTGGGGAGAGCAGGAGGCAGCCGATCAATGTTTCTCTCTCATCAATGTTTCAGTCTTTCTCTCCCTCTCCCATCCTGTCTCTCTAAAAATCAATGAAAACATTTTTTTATGTATTTAATGTATTTCTTTAAGTACAAATAGGTAGTTGCAAAATAGCCAAGGAATGTGAAGTACAGCAGAGGAAATATAATCATTAATATTGTAATAACTATGCCAGTTGGATACTGGAAATATTGGAGAGTCCATTTTATAAAATATATGATTGTCTAACCAGCACACCATACACCTGAAACTAATACAAAATAGCATTGAAGGTAAACTCGAATTGAAAAATAAGTTTTAAAATTTAAAAAGTATCTCTTCACTAGTTATTATCATAAATTCATGATTTTTTTCAGGTTATGTTTAGGTTTTCTTAATTCATTTTTTTATGGGTTTGAGTTCCTTCCGCCGTTCTGCTCTCTCCCTTTAAGCCAGTCCCTAGGAGACTCCTCACAGCTCAGCTGAACTATCACAGTGAGCCGGAGGGTCAAGTACGTGTAGTTGAGGTCAAACGTTGGGCTTTCGGTGGCTCCACTGAACTGCACTTTTACACATCTGTAAAACTGTGTCATCGCAACTGCCCCACCTATGTCACCTGGTTACAGTAAGAATTATATGAGACCAGCCAGTGTGGCTTAATGTATTGAACATTGATCCATGGACTAAACGTTGACCCATAGACTGAAAGGTCCCTGTTCAATTCCTGATCAGGATACATACCCGGGTTGCAAGCTCCATCCCCATTAGGGGGCGTGTGGGAAGTAGCCAATCCATGTTTCTCTACCATCAATGTTTCTATCTCTCCCTCTGAAAAAAAAAAAAGAAGCCAATTAAAAAAAAAAAAAGTATATGAGACATTGTTTATACAAGTGTTCCATAAGCTGCAATGTTTGCTGAAGGTAGAATGATGCCTAGCTAATCTACATATGTCTGTCTCTTTGCTCCTCTAGAATTGCATCTTTTTGCAGCAGCCTTCTCCCAACCTGTTACAGTTAATTCATCTGTAATGACCAAACTAGACTCAACTTTCTCTCAGAAATCTCCTCTGCCCTCTCAGCTGGTTCTTTCCATTTTAAACTTCTACCTCTGACCTCTGACCTTACTAATTGTATTCATCCATTTCTGATTTGTCATCAGCTCTTACCTTGTAGGATCCTTGTACCCATTAGCATAGCTTATCGTACCCTCCCCCACCAACCACACAGTGGGTTCCATGCGGTAAACTTCATGCCCTACTGATCACTGCACCTCGATACACATCTCACAGGGCTTTGCACACACCTGTGGGAGGTACCTAACATGCTGTATTTTCTTCTCATGTAGCCTCTTCCTTAACACTGCTGCCAATAATCCTCTTTCTTTTCTCCCTCTCCAAGCCTGTTGGCATGAGTTGCTTTTTGTAGAATATGAAATATTGAAAAACGACTTCAGTATTTAAAATTCTTAATTTAAAGCTTACATTACATTTTACTATGGATACTTGAAGTTAAAATTTTATTTTTTATTCCACAGACTTTGCCTGTATCTACTCAAAATTAGGGCATCCCTCTACCAATGAACAGAAAAGAATTCAAGTTGCCACAAACTGATTAACTGAATCGTCTACGGAAAAAGGGTTCTGGGTACAACATGAATGACAAGTCTCAATCCAAATTTGGATGCAGATTCTGCTGAAAATAATGCCTGTCAACAAATGCAGTTAATTTTTTTCCCTCAGGTACTTGGGAATATTTTTCAGGCCAAATAGTTTGACTGACAGTGAAAGGCATCCGGCTTACTCTGCCGTATCTTTAGCATCATCTGGAGCTCCTTTGAGACAATGAGTGAAGAGATGGGGGAGAGCAACAATGCACTGAAGTTTGGCCATGTTTCCCTAGGACTCCTCTTCATTTATTAGCTTTTCAAAAATTACCTGAGAATGGGCTTAGGTGTAATACCATCATGAAAAATCAAGAGCTTGATGCTGCAGCATTCATTATCCTCCAGGAATCAGTTTTACAGACAAAGAAAAATATGTTATGATACTTACATTTTTTTCTGTAAACATCTTATGAACATAGGTTAATTTTGACATTAAGAAGTAAATAGGCATCCTGTATCTCACCTTCTTGCAATAAGATTTTTTGCTAAACAAAATATTATGCAAGGAATTTTTTCATGGTAATTTATCTATCTGCTCCCCAAGTTATATGTTCTCAAAATACTTCATTAAACATAAGTTTTAATGAAGTGTTTGTAAAACACTTTGCAAACTTTGTTTAATTAAACATAATACCACACCTTCGTTTTAAATGTAATGATCATAATGTGTTAGACAATTTTTAATGAGTTTGCACTTTGCTATACCCCTCATATATTTTCTTCTCCTTCCAGGCACAGGTGATGAAATTGTGATCAACATTATGAAATTGGATCACAATTATTTCTTTAATCAAAACAAACCAAGCCTTATGCCATAGGTGTGGAAATCCATAATGCTATGCTATCCAATTGCAGTCTTATTTTGTAATCGGCACTTTTGGCCAAACACATGGTGTAAATTATATGGAAAAATGAGAAGGCATGTTCTGTCTCATGCCGTTGCCAGGTATGTTTCATATTTAGATATAAACAATGAGAGAAATTCACATTTCACAACAGTTGAGTCATTCTGCCACTGTGAGCGCTTGTAGTTTTATTTGTAGTTTCCATGATTATATTAGTGGCAAGTTGTTCTGTTGATTGGAATATTTGTTTTTGCACTTAAGTTATTTACACTCCCACCATGTTACCTGTGCTTATTTCACTCTTTACCAACCTCAAATTTTTATCAAATCCCTTTTATACCCAAAACAAGGAGTGGGTTGGAGGAAAAAACAGAATACCAGACATGATCACAAAGTTGCTAATATCTCATGCACTTGGAATCTAAAATCTAGGAGTCCTGTGTGTGAATACTATATAGTAGCAGGGTTAGATACCCCGAATGCTCCCAAAAGGTAAGGTTCTGCCAACTTGATTGCAGAAGTGTCTGAGAAAATAAATAAAATGTTTTATAAAATGAATATTCATAAAATAATGATTAAAATTTTCATTCAGCATTTCCAATTGAAGTTCTTGTGTGAGTAAATACATTTTCTAAATACCATTAGGAAAACAGTCAATCAGTGGTGCTCACGTAAAAGACTGAATTTTTATATGGATATTTCTCCTACTGAGCTCTTTTCTAGTCTAGAAAATATATCTGTTAATGTATAGTCCTTCAAATTACATTTTTATTTTAGAAATAATCACAAATTAATGATGTGTAGTCACATGTCCATTTACTTGGAGGAAAATAACCATATGCTTCAATAACTAAAACTTCTATTTCCACAAACTAATTAAAAGGCCTTGTGGTACAGTAATCAGAAAAACAGGTGTTTCATTTAGTTTCTCTCCCTTCAAGGTTGAATAGTTGCAATTCAAACTTCCCTGCGATTCCTTTAAAGTCAAGGGAAGTCACACAGCTCTACACCGCCTATCATACAACAATATCCTTCTGTCCTACCCCAGGATTTTGACAGAATATAAATCAAAAAGAAAAAGCAAACTATTTTTACAGTACAATATGTTAAAGTATGAGTGGGATTTTTCACAATAGATTTTGGAGATTTTCGTTCTGCTCAAAACCTGTTTACTTTTCCCTTTGATAAATTGAGTACATATATATTATTTTTAATCTCTAAAGAGATGTGGCCTGCTTTAGGAGAGATATTCCATTCTTCTTTTCCCAAATGTAATCACCTTATCAAAATCACATCTCTAGGACATGTTCCTGGGAGAACAGGGTGCATTACACACGGTATTATAATGCACACAGTCACTTTGGACAGCCTCGACCTTATTCCTGCTGTTAATTATTTAGACTCTGACATATTGCAATAAAACATTTCATCAAGCACTGCAGTCCAGGGAATGATAGGCATCAAAACTGTATTGGTAATGCAAAATAAATGGATCGGGGTTGAAAATAATGAGTTTGGTGGATTATATCTGTCACTGTGAATTATTATTGTTGAACATAATAGGGCAAAGCACTACAAAAATAAAGCTTGTCTTCTCTAGTTAAAGGTGAGACAACTACCTCTAATGAGATACAGAATTCAAGTGTGAGTTTTTAATTATGCACACAAAAGATTTATCTGCCTTCCCAGTCTTGCATTTTTATATGTATATAACTGCGGAACAAAACGTTTCCATGGCCAAAACTGGTGATAGTTCATAGTGACTCTTGCCAGAAAGTGGAGAAGACATTCCATTTGGCCACATTTGACCAGAAAGGAAAAAAAAAAAAAAAAGCTTGAACACATGACCAGGCAACAACAGGCCCAGATTCTGTCATGGATTCTTGTGCTAATTTGCTCTATGACACATGTAACTTACCTCTGGAACTCAGACTCATCATCTGCAAAAGCAGAGCCTTGAACTAAACTGTCTTTAAATTCAACTCTAGCCTCCAAACATTTCTTGATTTTTATATAAATGATTTTTTTTAATTGAGTGAAACTGGTAGCTTTTTCTTTCTATAGGCAGAAAGCTTGGTGGATAACTTTCTTGAAGAATAATCTAAGTTGCTTCTCTTAGGAATCAAACATGAGGGAATTGGATGCTCATTATTCAGGAGAAAGGGTGTTACAGAACATTTTATTTCACTAGGCACCTTGATTAGTCAAAGCAGGGGGAGAGGAACGTTGAGGTTGTGTCAATGTGCACAAAGTGACTTCTCGAAGGAAAGAATAACAACCCACACACTTCAGTCCTGCAGAGTTTGAAGTTTTGAGCACAACGTGGTTGAATATACCTTCAGAATAACTTCTCCTGCGTTCCCCTGGCAGAAAAGGACACCAACATCTCTGGAAGAAGGGATAATCTGGGATGTCAATCAGGGCTCAACATGGGGTGTCAGTCTGCAGGGGATGGGGGACTGGTACTGTCTTACCATCATGGCAAGTGGTGGAACCAAGCCTCGCTGGACCTGTTCATCCTGCCTCACTGTTGTGAATAGTAACCAGCATGAGAGTGGGAACTATACGAGCATTTTCTGCAGTAGTGGGAGGAATCAAGAACATGCAGACGTCACCCCAGCAGTTGAAAGCATCTACCTGAGGGCACTAAATGAGATCTCAAAGCAGTGTTCAAAAGTGGTCTTAGTAGACAGACCAGAACTTTTCGTTCTCTCCTCCACCAGACATCTGGAAGTAGCACTAGGCTATTCGGATCAAATAGTCATCGCAGATAATTTAGGGGCCAGAGAAGAGGCTGAGATAATGAACTTTCTGCTAATAAGGTCAAGTTGCATTTCAAAAATAATTGGGGAAAAATTTTGATGTGAAGAATTGGTAACCACAATTGTTTTCATATTTTATTAACTTTTTACAAATACAAATCAATACATTTTCAGTGCATAAAACTTAGAGACCCCAGACAATTAAAAGGAAAAATCAATAGTAGTATCTCCTTCAGAAATAACGACGACTGCTAAAAATTTTAGTCATCCATGCTAGAAACAGCTCTATCTTTATAAAAATGGGATCACATTGCTTTTTTTTGCTTAACAAAACAGTGTAAACATTTTACAATTCTACGACATTGTTTTAATGAATATATTATATTCCATAGCACAGTTTTTCATCATTTGGTGAACATTTTTTTATTGTTGGAATTTCAAATTATTTCCAATTTTTAAATAATTCTAAAATGGTTATCCTAAAACATGCCTTTTTACCCATATCTCTGAATATGTTACTTAAATGGCATTGTTGGGTTAAAATGTAATATTTCATAACTTTCAAAAAGAAAATGTAATTGATATTTTCTCCTAATAATAATGGTTCCTGCAGTGTAATGTCTAGTGTACGAACCTACCCCAAAGGGGCATTAGAAAAAGCACAACAGTAATTAAAAAGGAATAGGGCCCCTTTGAAAGAAACCAGGTTGTACAACTTACAAAGAAGCCAGAGCACACTCGAACACTTCATGTACAAACCACAAATAAACAGTATTGGGAAGCAATCAGAATGGCAACAAAAATTTTGTTTTCTTAAAGAAATAATCACAGAGGAAGACGAAGAGGTAATCAAGAAGAAAAATAGAAATACTCATGCCTGAGTAGAAAACATAAAGTAATGGAAGTTTACATTGCTTACATATAATATAAGAATGTAATATTTCTCTTTCTGCTTCTCATAGAAGAAAAAGCATGAAAACAATTGAAACCAAGGAGTTAGAGTGAAGGACAATGTCATCATTTTACATAACCTTATGAGGTTTCCGGGCTACTGAGTGGTGCAAGTCAACAGACAAATATGCGCAATGTTGTGATACGTGCTGTATAGGACAAAAGCGGGGTGCTTAGGGGGCTGTACAAAAGGGTCCACTAATCCGAACCCGGAATCAAGAGAGGCTTCCTGAGGAGAATGATATTTAAGCTAACCTTAGTAATAAAAGAAAACAGAAAAAGTGCTCTGAGTAAGAAGAATAGGGAGTAAAAACAAAACAGAGAAGGGCAATGGAGATTGCTACAGTGGAGACAGGGAGGGTATGACTGAGCATCAAATGCAAGGAGCGGGGGAGGAAGCACATTGAATGGGTGTGTTAGATATGAACACAGACGGGTTAGCAGAATCCAGATCCTGAAGGGGCTCTCAGCCATGCAGAAGAGTTTGGACTTTTTCCTGGGTCTAACGGGGGCCATTGAGAGTTACGAGGTTCATTTTCAGTTGTAGACAGGTTCCTCCAGCTCTGTGGGGGATAGTGGTGGGGAAGGGAGAAGTAGAGGCAGTTCCTTCTGCTTGCTCACCTCCCAAGCCCAAGCTTCCATTCTCTGCCCTTGAGGACATGCCCTTGAAGAGCCTGGGTTTATAAAGAAAATAAAAGCTCAGATGGAGTTAGCAACTCCTGCCTTTGGAACCTATAAACAGAGTCGCAGAGATTCAAGATAACACTAAGTTTTGGATGGGGAAGGAGGAAGAGATATACCTATAACCAGTAGATCAAAAGACACAAATTAATGTCATAAAATATCAACACAGTCTAAATGCCCGGTGGTGGAATTAATGTTTGCGTCCCCTAAAATTCATATGGTGAAATTTTTTTCTCTATATGAAGGTATTTGCAGGTGGGTCTTAGGGAGTTGATTAGGTCATGGGGGTGGAGGCCCTGTGAATGGAATTAGTGCCCTTATCAAAGAAGCCAGTGAACTAGTTTGCTGTCTTTCCAGCATGTGAGGCTAAAAAGAGAAGTTGGCAGCCCCCACCAGAACCCTGCCATGCTAGGACCCGGATCTCCTCCTTTAGCCTCCAGAACTGTGAGAAACAAATGTTTGCTGTGTACGCCATCCAGACCACGGCATGTCCTTCCAGCAGCCCAAGCTGAGTGAGATGTTCCGAGCTGGAGAATGTAGCTTTTGACTGACCCCAAGAAAGAAGTTGCTCATTCAGTTTATTAGTATCTTTGTTCTTCTCCCAGAACTTAACATCTGATTCCCCAGAGAATGAGTAGAAAGACATGGGCATGACCCCGCCCTGTATCTCCCCGGAGAGGGTCACTCCATGCTTGCTGCGAGCCAGTGCCCAACACCAAGCGAAACGTTCCTCCTTTCAGGGTCAATTCCCTCCTGTCTTGGGGTACTTCCCAAAGAGGCTAAGTCACACTCGTCTACACCTTTTATTCTGAGCTTTCACCCTGTGGCCTGGAAAAAAAGTGACACATATATCGTCATTGTTTCTCCCTGGAGACCTATGGAGTCCTCATATTTATAGTCTCAAGTGGCCTGACCCAATTTCCCAGAGTTCTCGACAAGAGTGACATGCAGATTAGCACCCCAGCATGAAACTAATTATAACCCTTGCCATATTTTGTTTTATGTCTTATTTATTTCTCTCTCCAAATCAAATGACTTCACAGGGGTATTTTCTTTTGCATAGGACCTATGCCCAAGTTCTAAATAAATGCTTGCTACATGATATTCAAGAGGCAAACTAAAAGAACAAATATATCTGATGTTCACTATGAGGAGTTTAGATATCTCTTTTCATGTCTGTTCTCATGTATTAGTTTCTCGTGGAAAAATTCCTTTTGACTGGACTCAGACTTGGAGGTGGCAGCTCTCGGAGGGGACAGCCTCATCTCTTGGCAGTCTGCTCCTGGCATTTTTCTTTGGCCTCTTTCATTCTTTTAGCCCAAAGTTTAGCATATTCTGTGGCCTGTTCATTGTAAAAAAGGGGGAGAAAGATATTTGTGGTCTCACTACTGTATCTTGTTACCTGGGGCCCGATAGAGTTGGCAGAATCCGCACACTTTTTAATCTCTCTAAAGAAGATGATGTCCACCAATATGTTGTTAGAAACCCCTAAACAAAGAAGGTAAGAAACCTGGGACCAAGCACCCAAGATTCAATGTCCTGTTACTCCACGTGTCCTGCAACACTAACGGCACACTGCTCTGAAGAAACCACGCGCTAAGAATTTATATACCCTTTGATGTTAATAGTTGCAGGTACTAATCTTATTTATTTCAACTCCATTTATTCCAAAACATAAACAGTATTTTTTATTTGTGGTAAATGTCCTTAAATGTTAATGAAATCCTGAGCTATATAACAGCAGTAGGCTTCTATACATTTTTCTCTAGAATAATACATATTTTGCTGATCTTTCCAAAGCTGTGGAAACAGAGCTACGTGGATGCTTATGAGACAAAGTTGAGCTTCTTGGTTTTACCCAGGGGTAGCAGAGTGTCATCAAGTAGCACACCTTGTTATGTTTGGAGCAAGTGTTATTTGCTTGCCAGAGACACGCCTAACCTAAAGCATTTCTCATTTATATGTGCAAAGCAGGTGAATTTTCTTAGAATTGTACCATCTAAAATGGAGTGGATTATTTCAATATTAATTTAATAACAAGCTATGCACAATAATTACCTCTTTAGTTCTGCTAAAGTACTTTTCCTTGTCTAGACGTGGGCCAATGATTACATTAAATTTGCTACAAAGACAATCTACTCAATGCACAACTAAAGACAAGAGAAAGGAAGGGCTCATGCTTTTTCTAGATATATTTATCACTGAAAAGATCAGCTCAGGGGGTGACATTGGGAACATGCTGTATCCTCTAGTGGAAGGGTTACAACAATTATTGATGCCATACATTTATTTAGAAATGCATACTTATCAAAAGGTCTTCACATACATGATTTTATTCCATTAATTCCTCAAAAAAACCAAACTGAATCCAAATAACCCTCTGAGTATGTGCATCTCACATGCTTTACATTCTGTATATGAACAAGGGAGCTTTCATGAGCCTTGTCTGCTAAAGAGGGAAATAAACTGGCAAGTGAGGTCCACAAGGTCAGCCTCATGCCCATGTCTCCATGAAGACACGCTTGCCCTCAGTTGTCACACAGAGTGCCACAACTGCCATTCAACCCAGTTATTCCTCTGGGCTAAAAAAATAAATTATTGGTAAACAAATGTATCATTTATCTTGACCACAAGGTGTTTGAATTAGAGAAGCTATGAAAATATATTCCTCTTGGACTCTCAACTCCACCAAAGGGTCTAACAGTTATTTTTTAAAATATCTTTATTAAGTCATGTTAATGTAGTAGACATAGTACATCAGAAACTCTGTTTCCAGCCTTCAAGAAGCTAAGCTGCCCTGGTTCTCAGAATAAATCTCTTTATCTCTTTATATAAAAACATATATATTCTTTAAAGATATGAAATCATTTAGATCTTTTTTTTTTTTAACCTGCTAAATCCTATGACTTTGGGAGAAGTTTCCTGATGACAGTATCATTTCCAGAAAGTACTTATTTGCATTCCATCTTGCATGGAAAGTACCATAGAAAGAAGGGCCGTAAAGATTGTTCAGGCCAACCCTTAATGCTGTGAGAGAACACTGTTTGGCTCGCTGTATGTTTGCTGAGAGCAGTTCCTCATCGGTGATGTAAAGACGGGATTGCAACATCGGCCCCTAGATGTTGGGCCCAGGCTTCAGGTCTCATCTAGTGAAGTCAAACGCCTGCACTGAGCACAGTCATGAAGCCACAGATATGCCTTATAGTTGAGGTATTCTTTCAAAACAAAACAAAAGCACTCTGAACACCAAGCCCTGTGGCACCTGAGCCATCTTCAGGTGCTCGGTGCCCCTCCCCTGGGTGTGAACTTCTGGCTTCGTTCCTTCCTGAGGCATCTCTTTATCTCCAGCTCATCTTTCAGCAGCGCCTGTCAGTAGAATATCACAATTCCACATTGGAAAAAACAATTCTGACAGAGTTAGGGAAATAAAAAAACTTTCTGGTAATGGAAATCCCCTCCTCTTTAAACCAACATTTTATTCGTGTTTGGAAAATACCACGTTGTTGCTGTTTCCATTTTAATCTGCTTCAGTATTTCCTGTTTTAATTTAGAAACCAAATGTGTGACAAGTCAGGAGGGTCTTGGGCCAATTCCAAATCAATAAAACCGGAAGGTGACAGCCAACTCACCAAAGTCGCTGTCCTTACCAGATTGTATACAACATTTTTAACAGTGGATATAAATCGCTTAACGTGATTGAACTCAAGGGCTTCAGATATGACTGGTATAAAAGTCAACCAGGGAAAGCTGAGCGACTTTCATATGTCATCTGAGGGCGATCCGCGAGGCAGTGTAGGAGAGTCGTTTGGAGATTATATCATGAAAGAAAGAGAAGGAGTTGCCTTCTTGACTTGCACACCTGATGTTTCTTTCCCCAAAACTCATTCAATCCCTGAGATTCTGTATCTCTGTAATCATAATAAACATCCAGTTAGGGAATTTTAGAGATAGAAGGAAACTGCGTTTAACATTTATTTATTCAGTGCCTATGCGGGGCAAGCCACTGGTGCAGCCCCATTTTACCAACATGCGAAGCCAGCGGTGGACGGAATGGCTGTGCTGAGGCCACTTGTCAGTCAGCGTCAGAGCAAGGGCTCCAGGCAGGCGGGACTTCTGCATCCAAGGCAGTTCTTCCTCCTCCGGGCCCGCCGATGCCCCTCCCACAGCCACCTGAGCCTGCGACACCCAGATTCAACGTGCCAACGAGACCAAAACTTGTCTTCACTCAGTATGCCATCTGACATTTATTTTGGGGGCATTTGTAAATAAATGAACAAATCGCCTAATTGCTAGCCTGGATGAAGGACTGAACTCGATTTTGTTTGTTTTTTTAAAGTTATGAACCACAGATAACAAAAAATGTTATTAAAACTGAAACCAGGACGCATGAACCATTGAACTGTTAATCAACAAAAATTCTCCAATCAAGTGACAAGATCTTTGTCTGCAGGACATGATGGGGAAAAGGCTGAGAGAAAAACTCTGATAGGTGTGTGGTCTTCATAAGGCGACTGGTCACTGGGCCCTTGAGTGATGAGATTTTCAAAGGCTCTTTAAAGGAAACAGACTGCCCCACACAGACTCCCCTTT
Source organism: Molossus molossus (assembly GCF_014108415.1). NCBI lineage: Eukaryota > Metazoa > Chordata > Mammalia > Chiroptera > Molossidae > Molossus > Molossus molossus. Next base: position 97,679,478 of record NW_023425344.1, on the reverse strand, counting down.
GGGGTCCAGTGCCCACTGCCTTCTGGTGAAGAATCACTCTATCACCAGTAATACATCAAATGTATTTCCTCTAAATGAATGTGTTAGCAATTGTATTTCAACTTTCCTGGAGAATTACTGAATTTTGTTATTAAGCATCTTAAGTATTTCATATATTTCCTATTTATAAATTACTTTCCGAAATATCATCTTTTCCTTATTATTTTTTTCAAAATCCAGCATTATCATTTTATTTTTATCATTTTCAGAAATTAAAGTTAAGAAAAGCTAATCAGCGGTAGAGTTTGTGCAATTTCTCGCAACCCACACAGCACTCAGCTGAAATGAACTGCTTCCCTGCATCCTGGTGAGCCAGGCAAGAAAAAGAGAGTCAAAACCCTCTTCCCTGCTTAAATACTTTATCAACGACCTGGAAACTAATTTTCAACCTTAACCTTATTTCCTAACAGGACACTATTTCCTCTGTCAGTTACATCTGTTCAGAAATGCAAGCCCATTTTGATATGTGCCTAATTATGAAAGATAAATGAGTTACTAAAATTGTCATGATACATTTGAAACCAAAGGAGAAAGTCTTTCTTTTTAATTATCCACAAAGATATTGCACCAACAGGCATGGCTATTGAAGAATTCATTGACCCTCAGAATACTCAGAACAAGCTCACTGAACATATGAATTACAGCAGCGTGGGAAGACAGAGGGTTGCAGCCAGATTCTGCTATTATAGATTTATCGTGGGTTCAGCATCTACACAGATGGGTTTGAGCCATAGAAACAGTGAGAGAGAAGGTGATAATAATTAAACTACTTATGTGACTGCTTTCAGTAGGACTTTGTCTTTAGTCTCCAAACCTTCAAACTGGTGACTGGCACATCCCATCTGGACTCCAGGAGCACGGCTGTTGACGATCCCCACAACTACCCCAGGAATTACGCCATCTAGCCTCCCAGTGGCAAAGCGTAACCCTTCCATTAAGCATAATAAAAATGCTATTCTACTTTCAACTTTAGTAAGCTTAATTAATTCATTTTAATAAAAATGCCTTGGCAAACCCTGATGAAAACTCTCATATTGATGCAATCAGCTACTTTTCTCCAGATAATTGCCACTGGGCTGAGAAATTGAAAGCATGCCAACCTAAAATGCTTTTAAAGACTTCAATCAACGTTCTCTCCAAAAATGAAGAAATAAAAAGCCAGAGGGCAGGTTCATGGATCTCACACTCCATTCTTAACATTGTCCAGCAACACATATTTATATTACCGGGACTTGTCCTCAAAATTTGACCTGAGGTTGGCCTCTGGATTTGTACAGGGGAGGGGAGAAAGGACAGGGGCTGTATAGTCCAGAAAAACTAGAAACAAACTGTCTTATTAAATTACCCTTATTTGCAACCACGCTTAAAATAACACAGATCTGCCAGCCTGCAGACCTAAGGTCTGCAGCTTACTTTCAGATGTAATAAAACAACGCAGTAGTTTTTGTCTCGTTTATTTCTTTGACTCTTCATGAACTTCCAGATAAACTGATAAAAGGGCTATAAAATATTGTTTTAAAGCAAGTGTATACCTCCCAGAAAACATTAAGTAAAGATTTTTCTCTTTAGAAGCAGTATTTGAATAGACTCTACTAATTCACAAAAGAATTTTGATTTCAAAAGCTAAGCATGTATTTATTTAGGAAACTTGGAGTCATTAGCATTTTAAAATGCAGAAGAGGTGTGGAGAGGTGAAGATACTTGGAATGAGATGTAAGGATTCTGTACTTGCGCCCTAAGTCACTTTAGTCTCTGTTATATGACTGTATCACTCAAGACCTAGCTGTATCAGTAGTCTAACTGAATTGGATCATTCAGTTCATCAACATACAAAATAAACACAGCTTGACTAGTTTGGTCATTCCATATAACGATATCTTTAATATGATTATTTTGTTGAATTCATTACATTGAGCTAGTTAATATCTCTTATTTCAAGGAGACTGGGATCAAAGCAACATACACAGGAGCCTTTATATTAACCTGTCCAGGGTGCATAGCAAGGGACACCTTAGGTAGTGAATAGTACATTTGATAACATCATCTTTGTACTCAAAAACTAAATCCCCTTGGTTGAGATCCAGCAGAGATGAACCTTAAGACAAGTTCCACTTATAAAAAGTATAATAAAAAGATATGAGAAAAAGACTGGGGCTAAAATTGTTCTTAATAGATTCCATATACTAAAATCTTTTTAATTCACTTAATAGTAATCACAAATTATCTTAATTATGTTGTAATAATTGGATACTTAATAGAATTAAACATTTCAAATTGTGATTATCCCATTTGGCTCACATGTAGGAAATTGCCACCGAGTTTTGAAATATCACCCAAAAACTATGTTATAACAAATTTTATGAAAAATATGTTGGTTTATAAAAGCATGCTCTCCTCATGAAAAGCCTGTGAGGCAAACTTTTTCTTGTTTTATAGCTCCCGTGTTTGAATAAACTTCTCAAGCTTACACAGCTAATAAGGAAGTCCCGAATTGTATTTGTCTCTATACTTTAGACTTCTGTTCCCATACTTACTTTCAAGTTTGGGGATAACTTTTAATCCTAAACATTTCTCATTTTCATCTTTACACACCCATACACTTTGGTGATAGATAGTCAGTAGAGGCTTCATTAACCCCCCAGCTCCCCAACTTGCTTACTTGGGGAAATTACCTAATCTGCCTGTGTTTCAGATTCCTATTCCATAGATTGAAGTAATAAAACCCACCTGGTTGATGTGAAAATTAAATGGGATTATATGTCAAGAAGATCATAAGTCAATAAGAATTGTCTCCATTAGCAATGGAGAAAAGAGCAAACCATAGTAGGTAGGCACTCATAAATTCTTCAGCGTCGTTCATTTTTGTTCTGAAGCTAAGTAGGTCCCTTACAGAATCTGCTATGCATGCAGCACCTGCTGAGAGAAGTAATCCTAGGTTGACCGTGGACAAAGTGTGGCCATGAATTGATCTAGAAGCAATAACCATGTTTAGAGACAGCCAATCCTTGAGATTGGATGGTATCCATTGAAATAGTTTTATATAATCATAATGAGGTAATCTTTAGATCAATTGAATGTTGCGATTCTAATGAGGAAGCAGGAGGTGAATGAGACAGTTATAGGAGGAATGGAGCCCTGTGGGGGAAAAGCATGGATTTTCAATTCAGAGAGACCTTGGATCACATCTGGTTTTGCCTAGCTGGGGACCTTTGGGAAGTTCCTTTATCCAGCTGAACCTCAGTTATCTCTTGAATTTTCGTGTTGCCTGCCACAGTCCAAGCCATTCATTGCCTACCCAACTGGTTTCCATGCCTCCTACCTCAAACCCATCATCCACACTGTCACCAGAATGGGGTTACCAGGTAAAATGGGAAGTCCAGTTAAATTTTAATTTCAGATAATAAATAATGTTTTAGGATAGATATGTTCTATGCCGAAACATTATTCCTTATTATCTAAAATTCAGATTTAACTGGGTTTCCTGTTCTTTATTTTATTCAAAATCTGGCAACTATATACCAGTTACCATTTATATATATATATATATATATATATATATATATATATATATATATATAATGGTTTATGTTTATATATAGTTTATATATTATATATATATTATATATATAATGTAATGGAAATAGAAATTTTTTTCAGGGAAGATTTTAGCAACATTCAACAATTGGTTACCTTCTATTATTGCACAAAAGTCCTTCTATACTTAGACATCTCTTTGTGTTATTCAGTCATCCATTCAAGAATCATTTGTCCAGTCACTAGTAAAGTAACACATTGTTTAAAATATGTGGCAAGACAAAGTGTGAATGCTATAGCAGAGATGAAGGTATTTCCATGGTCAACAGAGCCAATAGTCAGAGTAACAAATTTCCCTTCTTCATCTAAGTTTCCTTTCCTCCAGCATGTGAGATCCTTTGGAGGAATTACTGTTCATCTTTAGAGAGTTATCAAAAAGGAACACCATGAAGAAAGTTATTGCTGAATATTCATACTCAGTTGGAAGTCTGATGAAGAAGCATCAGTAAAGAGTTCCTCAAACGTTATTTCACACAAGGGACTAAAACCAAAATAACAGATATACATAGACCTACCCCGAAAACAGTAGAGGCAGCATGTGTTATTGGTGGACTCCTTGGTTCAGACTCTAGAAAGATTCCTGCACGCTCAAAGCAGATAGAACAAGAGTTAAGGCCGGCGGTCCTCATCCTTAGGCATAGAGCACTAGGAGGATTCATCACCCCTAGGCCCCAGGGTCATGAGCATTCACTTCCAGAAAAATAATGCAGCCTGTGCTTAAAGGGAGTCCCCTTGTTGAACCCCACTCTAAAGTACGCTTGCCCACAGGGGCATTATGAAATTTTATAGTAGTGTCCCAAGGCACTTTGCAAATCGACTATTTGAGTGTTCTCTTCCATGAAGGTTTGCATGATGACCCGGACACTTTGAACAAATCAGGAAGACTAGTAATGGGCCCATGTTTGAATCTCTTGGTGAATTCAGAGTCAACATGCAGAGTTTTTCAAATAGTTAACCGCCCTCCCAGGCCCCAGCCTATTTATGATATAATTATGAATTCACTAAGGTCATTCATCGCACATGACTTCATTTTTGCTACCTCATCTTTCAGTGCTGCTGCCTATTGCTGTTGTCTTCCGGCAGACACTCCTGTCACTAGGCCAATTACCAGCATCTTTTTAGCTTTTCCTTCTCTCCGAATGGACTCCTTGTTCTCCCGCCGATGACAGTCTTGGAAAGCTACAGCCAAACTGGCCGTTAGCTTCTGACCTCTCTGGAGTCGATCTTATTATGGTAATTGCAAGGCTGGAAGGAGCAGACACTAGGCCAATTACACCTGTCCCTGTCCCAATTCAGCCTGGGCTTAAATTACTCCGTGGGGTAGAGCCCACGGTTTGACTCCGCTGAACAACAACTTTTTCTCTATTCTTGTGAAATTTGGAGACAGACATTCCTAATTATGCTTGTCATGAGGACATAATGGCCCAGTATTTCTTTAAATGGCATCATTCTTTATTGAGAAAACCAATGCACTGTATTGATAGATAACTTTACTGAGGTATTTTAAGGCAAACAAATCTTTAAAATGTGCCTCCTCAAGGCATAACAATGCATAAACTGAAAACATCGGATGTTTTCTTCACATTTTAATATTAGTGCTATACATAAATGTATGTGAGTGTTTAATATTAATACGTCTCAATAAATATTATATTTGTATGTACTTAAATCTGTAGAACTATGCATACTTAATCCTATAAATGGATAGCTGTGTGGCATATATACATAATAATGTTAAAGAATATATATGTGCACATTATAGCTAAATGAACTATTTTTAAAAAATATTTTTCATAAAACATTAGGAGGAGGAAGCTTATATTCATTTGAAAATTAAATGTTGTTCTTGTTGAGCATCCTGGAACACCAATGTATAATGATATGCCTCTATTAATCTAGATTGGCGTTAACTGCACACATTCGTTTTTATTTTAGTTAATTCTTAATAGAATTTCCTACTTACTTTCAAGAACTCTATTTTTAGAAGTGCTTACCTATTCCTAAGGAATTACTCTCAGAAAATAATTTGAGAAGCAAACATATCGGAACTCCCACTTGACTCAGCAACGTCTGCGTCTCGCGGGGCTGTTTGAGATGCTCCGAGGTAGAAGCAAGTCCCTGCGACGAATAGGCACTTCCGAGACTCTAAATCATGAAGCTCGTCCATCTCCAGTGTGAGTGTCATCGTCGATTCCCCCATCAGTCTTTTCTTTATCGGAAGTAGCCACTTAAACGATTCTGGAGAGAGCAGGACTGGGCTCTATGAACACCTGCTGCCTGCATACAAGGTCCTACTCCAGCTATTCTCTTCTCCATCATCCCCATGAGACTTTAAAGGCAAGGTCCTTCTCTAGAGTCCCAAAACCTAATCCCAATAATGTAAAGTCAATCCCCACAAAGAAATTAGAGTACAGCCTAACACTTTTACCACCCAGTGTCTTCACTCACATCCAGGTGGTTCCCCTTTACTGAAATCCATCATTGCTTTTCATCTGTTGGGGGCCTGACTCCCCAACAAGTCCTAGTTGAAGATGTAAGCTACAGGGCTCTGTTTCAATAACCCCATTACTGCTAGTGGAACGACTTCCTCTCTCTCAGCCAGATTCCTATACCGGGTTGGTAATCACCACCGAAAAGTGGTGAGATTTGGTGAAGTAAGCATTTACCATTCTTAGCTCAGTGCTTCACATGCAGTGGAAATTTTGTGCATGTTTGGATTCTACAGGGTGTGTGCTGTCAAACAGACCTGAGCACAAGTCCTGGCTCCCAGGTGTATACACTGTAGGAATTTTGAACCAGTCACTTAACTTCGCTAAGTATGGAAAAAGTAAATGAGATAATGTATATAATCAGAGACTGTATATCAAGTTGTTAGCACTTTCTTGACCTGCCCCCCAAATGTCTCATTGATCCTTACACTCTCGATCTTCCCTCTTCCCTTTCATTATTTGCTTGGATAACCAAGTCACAAACCTATACATTGTGTAAGGATTACACATAGTCACATAATTATACTCTCATTTCTCTGGAGGAGCATTAAGTTTTTCCTGTTCCTGATTGGTCTTGCTTATGTGCTTGCTTTGGTCTTTTCCCTTTTCTCCAAGTCTGAGACCCCCAGGTTTGTAGTTCCTGGCATCAGGAACGGGCAGGCAATCATCTCCATTTGAGATCATGTTCACTCACAGTGTCTTCATTGATGGATCAGTACCACCAGTCACTCGGAATAATACGTTTGCTGTGGCTGCTACACCTCACAAAGTCCTTGATAGAACCCAGAAGGACACTGCAGCAACTAGCCGAGGCTTCTGCTCCTGTGTTTACCCTCGGACTTTGCAGAAGCAAACCGAAGTCCATCTAAGGAGCAAGTGCCTTCAGAAAGCCTATTGAGCCTCTTCCCCTCGCCCTCAATTTTTCCAGTTCTTCCTTGTTAAAGGCTTAAGTTCGTTTATCTAGAAATCATGGAGACATCTTTTCAAATCTAAACAACCATTTAGGGGTGCATCTGCTTTGAGTTTTTATACCAGTTGGCAAAAAAAAATGGGGGTAACAACAGAGTTGTCTGAAAACCACTGTAATTGTGTGAGCATATGTAATAGAGCTTCTCCAAGGGTGTGTGGCCTTGGTCACCTGCTGGGCTAGTTACAGCACAGGCTGCTGGGCTATGCTCAAAGTTCTGATTCCATAGGTCTGGGGTGATGCTGCTGGCGAGGAACCCCTGGTCCTCGGGAACTATTGATAGAAAACATCACGGGTATTTGCTAACCCCTCTGCATCATTCTGTTTCTCAGCAGACCCTCTCTACCACCGTGGGGACTCAGAACACATGGAAGGCCTTGACCCTTCCTGCTTTAAAAGAGGCTACTTCTTTTAAATGAATAGTCCCTGCTTTAAATGGCATCAATGATGTGAGTTCTCGGGGTGTATAAGAAGAAAAAGATGGAGAGGACAAGAAAAACTATGAAATGTGCCTCCTATGTTATCATTCCTGGATAAGGCCACATTGATATCAACATTTACCCAAATAAAGTTATTTTCCTAAACTCAGATTGAGATAAACACAAAAGATAGTGAGGGGGTGTAATTTGTTAACCCAATAAAGTGCACTCTCTTTTTTATCTCTCTCTCGGATGAACAGTCTGTGGCTGCCTGGCCAGAGCTTGTCATCTGTGTTTATGTCATCTGGTTGCCTATAATTAGGTTGCAAGCCCCGTGGGCAGTAGCTGTGTAGTTGTAATCCAATTTTGTACAGTGTCTGGCACAGTCTCTTAACCATAAAAAGGGTGCTCAATAAATATTTATTGATGATGGTTATCTTTAATTCCTCAGGAAGCTTGGGCAATTTTAGGCCACTCTACTTAGTTGAATGATAATGAAATTGATAAAGTATCATGAGGGAGAAAACATGCATGGTAGATTTTTGAAAACCAACCCACCATCAAATATGCAAAATGGAGAGGAAGCATTTAGTGCCCCGGGGATGTTAAAGGTTTAACGCATGACCTTGTGCCAAACTTGGGAGAGAGGCCTGAGCACCGGAAGGGACAAGACACCGTAAGCCAGGGCATCTTCGGGCACTTCCTTAAGTGATGCTAAAGTTTGTATTATCCAAGGTTTTCTCTTCACCTGTCAAATATTGTAATACGTCAAATAAATCGGTCTATAAAGCCAATATTACTTTAATTATCGGTAAGCATATTTATCGATCCCTGGATGGTTTTCCTTTGTTAAAATCATGGAACTGATGTCACGTGTAACATAATGCACGTTTGGCTGATAGTACACATTTCTCTTCTATCTACAAAACATTTCTAACCTTGAAATATAAAGCCAAAACCTGGCTGGTGTGGCTCAATGGATTGAGCGTAGTCCCATGGACTGAGAGGTCCCAGTCCAATTCCCAGTCAGGGCACATGTGGGGGTTGCAGACTGGATCCCCAATAGAGGGCGTGCAGGAGGCAGCGAATTGATGTTCCTCACATGGATGTTTCTGTCTCTCTCTCCCTTCCTCTCTCTCTAACATAGTGGTTCTCAACCTTCCTAATTCCGTGACCCTTTAATCCAGTTCCTCATGTTGTGTGTGGGCGTATCTGCACGTGAGCGGACCCGCCTGGAGACGGATAGAGGAGGGTGTCTCGGTTCCTAAGACCATCGGAAATATGTGTTTTCCAATGGTCTTAGGTGACCCTGTGAAAGGGTCGTCCGACCCCCAAAGGGGTTGCGACCCACAGGTTGAGAACAACTGCAAAAGATCAATAAAAACATATTTAAAAAATAATAATAATAAAGCCAGACACCAAAAGTAAAATAGAGATTTTTTTTCCCTGACATTAAAAAAAAAAAAATTTAACAGCTATGAAGTGTCTCCAAAGCGTATTTCTAGTTAAAAACACACAGGGAGAGACTGTGAAAGAGCAGGTGCTGTTTCCCTTGCAGGGGGAGGTGAAGCGAGAAATTTTAGGGCTCCTCAAAAGCTGGGAGACTGCTTTTCTAGGTGGGTATGAGAAGAAGCACAGACTGGGTGGCCTTTCTTCCACTCTTCAGTGTGTCCGGTTACAGAAACAGGTTGTGTGAGAGGTAAGAGGGTAAGAGCAGAGACAGAGTACAAGGAGTTTAAGAAGAAGGGGTGAGCCCTGGCCGGTTTGGCTCAGCGGTTAGAGCGTCGGCCTGCGGTCTGGAGAGACCCGGGATCGGTTCCCGCTAAGGGCGCGTACCTGGGTTGCAGTTTGTCCCCGGCCCTGGTTGGTCGTGCGGGTGGCAGCCACTCGATGAGTCCCTTCACATGGATGTTTCTCTCTCTTCCTCTCTCTCCCTCCCGCTCTATCTGAACAAAAAAAAAAAAAAAAAATGGAAAAATGTCCTCGGGTGACGATAAAAAAAAAAAAAAAAAAGAAGAAGGGGTGAGATTCCCAACATGAACTCGTCCATTCGGAACATTCTTTGGAGAAATCAAAATCCGTTGTGTCTTGCACATGACTCCTCTGGAATTATTTTCTTGGCTTCTGAGACTCGTTCACCTTGTGACTTTCAATTTTTCCCTCACTGCCTTGTTCTTTGCATTTGTGCCTTTCTCTGCTCTTCCTCACCAGGAGCTCCTGTTGACTGAAAAATGGATAGAAAATAGAGTTCTGAATGAAGACCCTTCACCCAGATCTCTCTCACCAGAGCCAAGGTTAAAGTGTCTGTTACCTTTCATCTATTTCGCACTAAAAAGAAACCAAAAACACCTTTCGTCCCTGTGGCTAGGAACCTGGCTTTCAGGCTCTATTCTCTCGTTTTTGATCTCCTGTCGCACGTGAGTAGTACTTATTTGGAACTGGAGAGTCAAAAGTCAACTTCACAACTCATGTGGGATTGGAATTCTGGCTTCCAGACACTGCCTCGAGTGCCTCGGAATTGGAGTCTAACTTCCTAGAGCCTGGACTGCACTTGTTGAATTCCTACTGCATAAAAAGAACAAATAGCCCTGGCCAGTCTGGCTCAGCGGTTAGAGCGTCGGCCTGCGGTCCAGAGAGACCCGGGTTCGGTTCCCACTAGGGGCACGTACCTCGGTTTCAGTTTGTCCCTGGCCCTGGTTGGGTCGTGGGGGTGGCAGCCACTCGATGTGTCCCTTTCACGTCAATGTTTCTCTCTCTCTCTCTCCCTCCCACTCTATCTGAACAAAAAATGGAAAAATGTCCTCAGGTGAAGATTAAAAAAGAATAAATTAAATATGAGAAATTGTGTGTCACAGAGGATGACCAGAGACCATGGTGTACGAAATGATGTTTAGGAACTAGTACAAAATTGTCCCCCAGGACAGCCCAGTTGCCAGAAACACCCCTTGCACTTTTCCAACCTGGAGCCCAGGGTGGCAGGGTGCTGATCATGGCCACTAACTGATTATATCTCCTTTTGCAAATTCCTTTATGTCTCTGATTCGCAGTTGACCTTCTATAGAATAAGCAGTTTGGGAAAGATGACTGCTGAGATCCCTTCCAGTTCAAATAGTTCAAGAAAGCAATGAATGTTCATCATGGCGCCTAAGGGGACGATTCTGGTCCAAAAACTCATTTTAATCTCAGCTTCCCTGCACACTAACTGTGCAAACCTGGTCTCGAGCAAGTGGATCACCTCTCTAGGCCCCAGCTTCCTCATCTGAAAAAATGAGGGTGATAATAGCATCTACCTGAAAGGGTTATTGTGGGGATTAACTAAGATGACGCATGTGGGTGCCTGGCGCAGAGTAGGAGCTAATAAATGTAAACCATCATTATAATTGTGTTGTCAGCATTACGATGATTCTAGGGTCCTAGAGCAGTACAGGAGAGTGTTGTCAGCAACAAGAGGTTAAGAGCACAGTTGTGCAGCCAGGCTGCCCAGTCACTGAGATGTCCACACAGTGCCTGGCATGAGGTTGACAATTTCTATTACTTATTATTGGTCTTGTATCACTAAAAGTTCTGTTGCTCTGTGGGGGGGGGATTTGCAAATTTTTATTTCCATCTTTACGCTTTTCTGTGCATTCCAAATTTTCCACACTGAGTAGAAATATCTTTTGAAACATAAAAAAAGGCCACTTTTTTTTTTTCAATACAGTGTTGACTAGATCCTGGACTGGCCATTCATGAATGCATGAACTGCTCTCTGATGGACTGGATCCTTTGTTCAGGGCCAAGTGCCTTTTCCTCCTCCGAGCTGGTGCCATGGGGTGAGTGTACGAATCCGTGCGGCTGGCAGCTCCTGTCTGGTGTCTGTGGAGATACTGCCGCCTCCGGGTTTCAGACTATGCTTTCACCCAGCAACCTGAGATCTCTCCCCAGAGCTCCAATGCTTGGGTAATCCCTTGCTACACATACAATGACCAATAAACTTCCAAGGGAGTCCACAGGGGGACCTAAAAATGGCGAGCTCAGCTAGGAACACAAAGAGACACGGGGGACACCGCAGTGGCCTGCAGACAGCCTGAGGTGATCACCGATTCTATTTGTCACAAGTGAAGCTCATCTGCCTGCTCACAGGGAAGGGAAAGGGCCCCAAATAATGCCTTTCATCGCCCCAGCTTATTAACTACAATGAAGGCTTGTTAGATGAGAAGGGGGAAGAAATCCTAGGAAGAAAGCCAGAAAGAAATGTTCTCTTTTTTTTTTTTTTTTAATTGAATTTATTGGGGTGACATTGGTTAGTAAAATTAGGTTTCAGGTATACAGTACTACAAAGCATCATCTGTATAGCGTATTGTGTGTGCATCACCCCAAGTCAAGTCTTTGTCCATCACCATTTATCCCCCCTTTACCCTCTGGCAATCACCATAGTGATGATAAGGCAGCAATGCCAGTCGGTAAAAGGGTGGAGGAATGTGTAACAGCAAAAAGGAAGAAAAAAACGATCTCCTATGATTGATATACGTTTACATACATACAGCTTTGGAGTTTATAAAACGTTTTACATATATCAGCGCTTATCAAGCTTCCCACCAGTGTGTTGCCAAGGGTGAAGGAAGGTGAAACGTGTGCCCTGTATTTGGGGACACACAGGAAGAGAAGGAGGAAAGGGCAGAGCCTATAGAAGACTCCAGAAAGCTTGGAATTTCTTTCAGGACTTAGGAGTGTCACCTTAAAATGGTATTGCTTTCTCATTTCACTGCAATAGAAGGATGGACCCAAACTCGCGTTGTCTGATCGTTTGCTCCATGATCCTTCTAATGGATCACACTGCTTTCACGGAAACCTGTAACATGCTGAAGAAATACGGGTCTGTGTTCCTGAGAACACGCGACTCCATCACGTAGGACACAGGACGTTAGTGTCGCAGAGGGGGCAGCAGGACTGTAGGTGGCCACACCCTGCTGAGTGGACCTGGAGGGGAATCTGTCTCGTTCCGATGAAGCAGGTGGAGAGATGCCATCATCCTGGAGCATGGTCGCGCGCTCCGATTGAACACCTGCCAGGAATAACCAGACAATGATCACTACCCACCTCTGCTGACTCATGTCGGAACAAATGATAGAGTCATTAAAGACTCTGCAGTATTCACCGCTCGAGACTTTGAAGTTCAGGTCAGGAATCAGAGACCTGGGGGCAGAGGTAGCATCTGCATTTCTCTTTCATCACAGAGCTTCAGAAAAGGTGGTGCTTGACAATGAAGTCAGTGGTAGAATAATAACCAACATTTTGTTTTCTAAATGGAGCCCTTCTAGCTGATACGTACTGAAAAAAAAATTCCAATAGAGAGTAAGCGCGTCTTTCTCCTTGTCAAAGTTATGGTTTAATGAGTGCGTACTGACCAGCCGGAGGAGTTGATTTTACAAAGAACAGGTTCGAGAGGCCTAGCCAGAGACTTGGAATCTATCCCAAAACAGACCGTAAGAAACTCAGAAAGAACAACACTAAAAACAGATTTTATGGACGATATGATCGATTTGAAGAAGCCACAACATGGAGAAGACGTCTCTAAAGATGGGAGATTATCATAGGACATTTGTCAGGAACGATAGGTAAATATCATGTAGATTCGGGAAACAGTAAGTAGGGGTTTTATGTTTTTAAAATGGAGACTAAATGTGATTTGCTTAAAAGAAAAATGTCTACATACAGGAAAGCCTGGTGAGACTGTCCTTGTGGGAAACCCACCATCTGGAAAGGAAAGCCCAGTGAAGCCACTGAGATTATTACAGAAATACCGACGGGGGAGAACACAGGCAGCTCTGACTCCTGAAGGTGCCACGTTGCCTTTCTTTAATTTATCTTAATCCTAATTCTGAGAGACTTGAAACACATGTAAGTAGGTAAACTAAAGAAACCCTTTGTACCTATCACCCGAATGAAAAAGATACTGAGTTTTCCATATTTGCTTTAGCTTTCTGTCTCTTCCTCCCCCTCCTCCTGCCCCTCCTCCCCCTCCTTCTCCCCCCCACCCCTTCCCTACCTGCTCCTCCTTCTTCTCCTTTTGGGCAGAGGGATAAAGAAACTTACAAGTGAAAGCCAAAGTCCCACACCCACATCCCATCTATCCTCCCCTTCTCTAGGTAGAGATAACCAGGACAGAGGGTTATCTGTTCCATTCTTTTTCTTTTTATCAATATATAAATTCACAAACACAATACTAGATGGTGTACTAGGTTAAAAAATTTACATGAAAGCATATCATACGTATCCTTCTTTAAAACTTTCCCTTTTTCCACTTGACATCATTTTTCTGACAATTGTTTCTACTAATTCATGTAGCTCTAGTGTGTTTATTTTAACCCTGTGTAGTATCGCAAAACAAAGCTTCCACCACTGATGGATGATAAGGTGTTTCTTTTTTTTGCTATTGCTTATTTTTCTGCAATATGCAAGATTTTACATATCTCCTTCTGTGCATTTCCTAGAATTTTTCTTTGGAAAATAACTAACAGTAAAATTTCAGGTAAAAAGAAAAACTTTGGCCCTGGATGGTGTGGCTCAGTTGGTTGCGCATCATCCCATGCAGCAAAAGGTCACCAGTTGGATTCCTGGTCAGGGCACATGCCAGGGTTGTGGGCTTGATCCCCAGGAGGGAGCATGTAAGAGAAAGGTGATTGATGTTTCTCTCTCACATCAATGTTTCTCTCTCTCTCTCTCCCCCCCTTCCTCTCTCTCTCAAATTAAAAAAATAAAAAATAACATTTTTTATAAAAAAGAAAAATTATATACATCTTCCACTTAACTGAGTATTGCAAAATTGATCTCCAAAGTGGTTTTGCTAATGTACAATGCCTTCCAACGCTAAGGGAAATCTCTTTTCCCCACATACAGAACACTTGGCATTCTGACTTCTGCCGGATTGCCAATGCAGTGTGTGTGAAAGAGCATCATGTTTCAGTTTACCTTTTTCTGGTTACTACAGAGATTGAGCATCATTTCATGTTTATTGGCCATTCAGTATTCTTCTTCTATGAATTATTGCTGATATTTTTAAGTTTGTAGCTTGCAGAGTGGTTCCAATGTTTTAATTTTTAAAATTTTTGTTTTTTGGGGCAATTGTTCCCTCACACAATATCATAAAGATGTTCTTACCTAAGTCTTTTTTAAAGCTTTGTTTTTCCATATGTAGGTCTTGATATAAGAGTTAGAGATATTTCTCTATTTTGATTATCCCAGAACCAGTTCTTAAATATTCTATCCACTCCTCAGTGATTTGTGATGGTCTCTGGCTTGTATACTAAACACTCATTTATATTATATCCTTTTATATAATTATATATATTGGGTATTAATGTATATATATTGCATATATTATATATAGTATACATATATACACACAGGTGTACATACTCATATTTATGTATATTACATATGTGTGTATATAATGTATGAGCACATATATAAATATATGTATAAGTATATACATATATGTGTGTATATATAAGCAGTATTTATAATATATAAATAATATATACACATATAAACAGTATATATAAGATATATTTTATATATACACATATGTATATATAAGCAGTATATATAATATACAGTGTATATAAATATTTTATATATATTGCTTTTAGCTTCTCTCTTTTATTTACATTGGTCTGTTTGTCTTTTTCTTATTTTTAACCCTCTGAAATAAGATTATTGTTATTGATGTTGCTACTATTGTTATGGTGTTATTATCATGATTGTTTATATAATTAATACTTATTTAAATTTACCCATATGGCTACCAATATCTTTGACAAAAGTACATGTCAGCCCACAATTCTCTTCTCAGTTAAATTTCTCTCTTCACAGTTAAATATTTTTTTTTTATCCTTACTCAAGGACATTTCTTCATTTTAGTTCAGATAGAGTGGGAGGGAGAGAGAGGAAGAGAGAGAGAGAAACATCAATGTGAGAGGGACAAATCGAATGGCTGCATCCCAGACAACCCCAGCTGGGGCCATGGACAAACTGCAACCGAGGTATGTGCCCTTAGCAGGAACCGAACCCGGGACTTTCTGGTCTGCAGGTCGGCACTCTAACCGCTGAACCAAACAGGCCAGGGCTCAGTAGAATATTTTTAATAGGTCTTTCAGGTGGGTACTGTGAGTAGTCTCCCAGTCTGAGAAAGTCTTTCTTCTCCCTCACTCTTAAATAATAGAAAAGCTGGATATAAAATTTTCAACTGACAGCAATTTCCCCTGAACTCGAAGAAGAGGTCATTCTGCTCTTTTCTGGGCTGTTGCTTTTGAGATGTCTTGTCAGTTTAATTGTCCCCTTTTTTAGAATAATCTTTTCCTTCAACTTTTAAGATCTATTTTCTGGTGGTCTGCAGCTTAACCCTTAGATGTCCAGGGGCATTTTATGTATCCTCCTGGGACTTGTGCTTCTTCATTCTAAAGATTTGTAACACTCATGCCTTTGGAAAATTATCAGCCACTATTTTCTTCAATATTTCTTCTTTCCCATTCTCTTGTCTTTCCTTTTGAACTCCTTTTCCTATAGATGTATGACAGAATTTCTTCTATTCTCATGTCTCTTAACTTCCTAAGATTTTCTAACTTTCTGTGCTATATTCTGGGTGATTTATTTATAATTTATTCTCTTCCAGTTAATTTCTTTCTTCAGCTGCATCTAAGTCACTGTTTATCTTGACTGTTGGGTACTGATGTTCATGATTATATATAATAGCAAAAGTTCTGGTTGGTTCTTTTATAAATCGGCTTCTTTTCGTCGTGCCTCTCTTGCCTTCCTTTCTCTTTTCCCCCCACTTTATGTATTTTTGTAAACATTTGGCTCTTACGATCAGATAATTGAATTAACCATATTTCTCGCACAGTAGTGACAGCGGCCACACGTCGGGCCCCCTGGAAAGCAGACCCGAGGCTGAGATGAGCCTGTAGGGACGTGAACATTAGGGAGCGTTCCCGGGTTCAGCGCTGTGGGAGGGAGGAGGAAGAAGCAGGACGAGGAGCTGAGCATGGTGCCTCCCCGCGGAGAGCAGAGGAAAGCGGCTCCAGCCCGGTGTCTCCAGCAGGGACAGAAGCCAGCCCCGGGCGATCTCCGGAACTGGATGCAGGTCACCAGAAGGAAGGGCGCCTTCGGATGAGGCTGCTGTCTAGGCGAGGCGGTTCCTGGAAGGGGCTGCCCGCGGAGGGCGCTGGAGAGAAGCCCGCCACCCCGAGGAGGGTCCGGCAGCACACAGCAGCCAGGGCAACAGCCGAAGGCAGTGACAGGCTCGAGTGTTCTCCACACTCCTGTGCGGTAGGTACCATGGTCCACTGTCATTTAGAAATGAGGAAAGTGAGGCACAGACTGATAAAGTAACCTGTCTAACCAAAGTAGCCCAGTTAATTCGGTGGCAGCGTTGAGATCTGAACAGCGGCCACTAAAGCCTGAGAACTTCGAACCATGTGATAGTCACGGCCTCTAGCATCTTCAGTCCATTCGGGAGCCTGCTGCTATTTTATCTTATTATTATTTTTATCCTAATTCCCACTCCCTTTCTTTATACATACATGGTATTGTGCTAGAGAAGTTACTTTCATATTATTTTTTTAATTCAACATTCCTCTTAAGACCTATCCATATTAAGATATATGCCTCTATATCTTCCATCTGTCTCATAATCCATCGCTTTGAAAATATGTGTCTTACAGCCCTGGCTGGTTTGGCTCAGCGGTTAGAGCGTCGGCCTGCAGTCCAGAGAGACCCGGGTTCAGTTCCCGCTAAGGGCACGTAGCTTGGTTGCAGTTTTTCCCCGGCCCTGGTTGGGTCGTGTGGGTGGCAACCACTCGATGTGTCGCTTTCACGTCGATGTTTCTCTCTCTCTCTCTCTCCCTCTCACTCTATCTGAACAAAATATCGAAAAATGTCCTTGGGTGAGGATAAAAAAAAAAAAAGAAAAGAAAATGTGTGTCTTACAGTTTCTTTCACATAGGATTTTACTATGCAGCTCTGGAGGTAAAGAAGTGATATTCTTGTTTGTTAAATGGATACACTCTTGATTGGGAGAGATGTGTTCTCTGTGTCTGTTTCAGTGTTTGACTGTCTGATTGTGAGCTCATCTTTGGTGGGATTTTGTTCTGTGGTAAATCCCAACTGTCTAGATTGAGGAAGATCCTTCTAGAGCTATTTTGGGTTTGATTCTTCCAGATGTCCCATGAATAGCACTGGCTTTGGACCAATTTTATGTTAATTTCTCAGTAAGAAATTCAAAATCCAATCCCACTTAAAAAAACAAGACTGGAATTCTAATTGCTTACAGAAGAACTTGGCTCTGCCTAGAAACCAATAAGAGCGTCGGCCTGCGGTCCAGAGAGACCAGGGTTTGGTTCCTGCTAAGGGCTTGTACCTTGGTTGCAGTTTGTCCCTGGCCCTGGTTGGGTCATGCAGGTGGCAGCCACTCGATGTGTCCTTTTCACATCAATGTTTCTCTCTCTCTCTCTCTCCTTCCTGCTCTAGCTGAACAAAAAATGTCCTCAGGTGAGGATAAAAAAAAAAAGAAACCAATAAGAATTAAGATTTGAGGTGGGAGGGAGGTTCATGTCAGTGAGCAGAATTTTTCTAAGCCTGTTTTGCTGTATGTGTAGTCCTTCTGAAATCTGACTCTATACTGGGGTTCCTCTTTACAAGGTCTTAACCTCTCACCTATGAAAGGGCAGTAAAACCTCTCCACATGCTGTGATTGGAACCAGCTACCTCCCCTCACAGGTTGCTAACCTGCTTAAAGAATCCTTGTAGTTCTAACATCTGGCCCCTATGAAATTCCTGTCTTTCATGTAAGCACAGATGACATCTTAAAAATGGATTGTTATATTTTATTTAGCATTTTTCGATATTATAGCTGGAAGGGTTGTCTATTACCTTAGACTGATGTGTTGCAGAAGCAAAATCCTCTCACCTGAATCATGTGTTCTTACCACCTGAGCTAAATAGGGTGGAGAAGGAATAGTTCACCTATCTGTATGGCAGAAGCATTTTCTTTTAACAACTCTATTGAGATGTAATTCATACCCTAAAATACACTTTAAAGTACACATGAGTTTTCGTATATTAATTTAGTATATTAATTATTTAATTTATATATAATTTCATGAGTTTTAGTATATTCAGAGTTGTGCAACCATTACCACAGTCAATTTTAGAGCAATTTTATCATCTCAAAAAACTCATACATATCCTGATTTTCTCCAACCTCTCACCTCTGAGCAATCATGAATCTACTTTCTGTCTTCATGGATTTACCTATTCTGTACATTTCATGTAAATGGAATCATATAATATGTGACCTTTTATGACTGGCTTCTTTCACTTGATAAATGTATCTAAGGTCCATCTCTGATGTTGCATATATTCATTCTTTTTTATTGCTGAATAATATTCCACTGGATACATATACCACATTTTGCTTATTTATGTTGATGGACATTTGGGTTGTTGTCATTTTTTAACTATTATTAATAATACTGCTATAAACATTTGTGTACAAGGTTTTGCATAGATATATGTTTTCATTTCTCTTGGGGATACACATAGGAGAGGGATTTCTGAGTCATTGGCAACTCTATGTTAAACTTCTTGAGAGACTGAAAAACTGTTTTTCAAAATGGTTGCACCATTTTACATTCCCACCAGCAGTGAGTGAAGATTCCAGGTCTTTTCTATCATGCTGAAATGCAATGCAATCTATAGAATTTTGAGTTGCAGGCTGCTGAGCATAATGGCACCTATATCCACTCTTCTACTTAATCATTCTCCTTGGATGTTCTACAAACACCTAAACCCAACAAGTTCCATAGAGCAGTCATTCTCTCTCCCTTCCTGTAAATGTGCGCCTCTTGTATTCGCCAGCTTGCCCATACAGAAATCTGGGCGGCATTGTAGGTGACGCAGTTTCACTCATGCCCCCACTTTTAACCTTTTCTTCCCCGGAAAGAGCTCACAAAGTCATCATCCTCCCCTGTATGTCACAAATATCATTGCCCCAATTCATGTTCTCACTGAAATCACTGCAATGACCAGTTTACCGATCTCCCTGACTTTGCTCTCCCCCATCTGCCACCCACCAGCCAACCTGCTGGGCATGTGGTCATTACAAATGACAAAATGCAAATCCAGTTATGTCCTCTCGTTTTTGTTGTTGTTGTTGTTGTTGTTGTTTTTAATGTAACTGACAGGACAATATGCGAATCCAGTAGCAGAATACTCAGAGCCCTACAAGATCAGGCGCACACCCACTCTCCAATGTCTGTCTTACCGTTTGCCACTGCACAACCTCTGCTCCTACAACACTGAGCTCCTTGCCATCCCCTAACGAGCTCTGCCACCCCAAACCACAGCCTTCAGAGTATACTTACTTATCACCTAATTTGATCACAACATTTGAAGTGGGAAGAGCAGATTTTTATTTTTCTTATTTTACCAATGATGAAACTGAGGCTTGGTGAAGCCATCTGTCCAACGTTCCACAATGTCTCAGGACAAAAGTCTGATCTCATATCCAGGTATTCTGATTCTAAGACACTTGGCATTCCCTGGTACCACTCCCCAGACTAAGCATAAAGCCAAGAATGAATTTTTTCGGTTCCTGAATCTCTTCGTATTTCCTTTTATGTCAGGTCCTTAAATGTTATTCTCATTTCCTCAGCCCTTACACCCTCTTCGTTTTTGTACAGTATCATTTGACTTTACTACACAAGTGTATGTCTAATTATATGCTATTCTGTACTTTTCAATGGTCTTACGCCATGACTGCTCATCTAGATGAGAACTGCCAATTGTTTTTGCACAATGCCAGGCCATGGTATAAATTCAATTTTTATTGCTTGGTTGCTTGCTAGATTCTTCCCCCAGCCATCTCTCAGCCTTTATCCGTGAGTTCCATGTAAAGCACAAACTTTATATAGCATCATGTCAGGACATGTTTACAGTTTCTATCCTTGTCATATTACAATATACTAGTATTTTGTATTACTGGATACATTGGAATTTGGGACCTTGAAACATACTACTTATCATTATTATTTATATATTTATATTTAAAAATCAAGAACCAGGCATTTGTCCTTAATGTATATAATTGGGGAGGGAGGTGCTTTCTCTCAAATGATTATTGACAATTGAAGTAGGCTTACAGACTCTGAGTTCACTCACAATTTTATCAACTCCAGAAGAGAAGATTCTTGACTCTCTTTAATAAACTCCTCTGCCCAGCGTCCCCTGACAGTATCTCACATCTCACTGGAGCGTGAATCCGAGGTGAAAACCTCTCATTTCATCAGTCACTGCTTTCCCGTTGGTTTATATAGAACTTTTATTTGTGCCGAATACTTCAGGCTTTATTCTCTTTCAAAAAAAAGCCCCATGGATTAGATAACAAAGTTTATCAACCTTTTATAGATGAGAAACACAATGAACTTTTCATCTACCATCGAACTGCCATTAGAACTCGCAGCTCCCGAAGCCTGTGCGTTGCTCAGCATTACGCTCTCACGCCGTGTAGCTTTCTTTTTATTGTTTTTACTCTCAGTATATTATGTTAAGATTTTACTCTCTCCTCAAACAGGAAAAAAATGTATGTTTAAGAAATGCAGGCAATTTATGGGAAAAGAGTCACTTACTAAATCTCAGAAACAGGTACAAGTTAAAAATTATATTGGAATGTTGATTATTAAACTTACTGAAATTCTATGGGTTGGAATTCTGTATAAGAATTTAGTCATGGGCATTTTAAATCATGTGGTGCATAAAGTGTTGACTAGTCAATGTAATCACCTAATATTGCCATCATATTTGATGCATTCTTGCTGATAGCATTTATCTAATATCATTTGATTGATTGGCATTCCAAATCTAGGTACAACATAATAATTGCATAACTGTTAAAAGGATGATTCCAATTAGCTGCTCAACTTCAGTTGAACTTTGACAATCAAATGTTAAATTAAAAATTATTTAAAGATAATATAACCTAATTCAAGTTACCTGATCATTGAATCTTAACATTCAAATGGGTCTCTAGTTATCCCACGTTGTGTTACTTTTTAAAAATTATTTTTATTAATTTGTTTTTGTTACAGATGTTTCTCCTTTTTTCCTCATTGACACCCTCCTCCCCATCCCCACCGCCCCATCTTCAGCTTTGTTGTCTATGTCCATTGGTTATGCGTACATGCATACAAGTTCTGTGGTTTATCTCTTCCCCCCCAACACCTAACATCCCCTCTTCTGAGGTTTGTCAGTCTATACCCTACCTCTATGCCTCTGGGTCAATTTTGTTCATCAATTTGTTTAGTTCATTATATTCCACAAATAAGTGAGATCATGTGATATTTGTCTTTCTCTGCTTGGCTTGTTTTGCTTAGCATAATACTCTCCAGTTCCCTCCATGTCATCTCAAATGATAAGAGATCATTCTTTCTTATAGCTGCGTAGTATTCCATTGTGTATATGTACCACATCTTTTTTATCCACTCATCTACTGATGAACACTTGGGTTGTTTCCAGATCTTAGATATTGTAAATAGTGCTGTTCTGAACATAGGGGTACATATATTCTTTCTGACTGGTGTTTCAGGTTTCTTTTAATTAATTAATTAATTTTTGTTACAGATGATTCTCCTTTTCCCCCCACTGATTACCCCTTCCCCATCCCTCCCAACCCTGTTTTCAGCTTTGTTGTCCATGTCCATTGGTCATGCACACATGCATATAAGATCTGTGGTTTATCTCTCCCCCCCCACCCCCTCATCTGAGGATTGTCAGTCTGTACCCCACTTCCAGAACTCTGGGACTACCCCATTCCTCAGACTGTTAGGTTCATTATATTGCACAAATAAGTGAGATGCACTTGGCTTGTTTCACTTAGGATAATATGTCCAGGTCTCTCCATGTCGTCTCAAAGGATAAATGATCTTTCTTTCTTAGAGCTTCATATACTCCATTGTGTATATGTACCACAGCTTTTTTATCCACTCATCTACTGATGGACATTTGGGCTGTTTTCAGATCTTAGCTACTGTAAATAGTGCTGCTATGAACATGGGGGTACATCTATTCTTTCTGATTGGTGTTTCAGGCTTCTTAGGGTATATTCCTAGAAGTGGGATCACTGGGTCAAATGGAAGTTCAATTTTTAATTTTTTGAGGTAACACCATAGTGTTTTCCATAGTGGCTGCATCAGTCTGCATTCCCACCAGCAGTGTATTAGAGTCCCCTTTTCTCCACACCCTCTCCAACACTTGTTTTTTGATGATTTGTTGATGGTGTCCATTCTGACAGGTGTAAAGTAATACCGCATTGTTGTTTTAATTTGCATCTCTCTGAAGATTAGTGATGTTGAGCATTTCTTCATATATTTTTTAGCCATTTGTATGTCCTGTTTTGAGAGGTGTCTATTTAATTCCTTTGTCCATTTTTTAATTGAGTTCTTTTTCTTCCTACTGTTGAGTTGTATGAGCACTCTCTATATATTGGAAATTAACCCCTTATCTGATGTATCATTGGCAATTATGTTCTTTCATAGAGTGGGTTACCTTTCCATTTTGGTGGTTGTTTCTTTTGCTGTGCAGAAGCTTTTGAGTTTGATGTAGTCCCATGTATTCATTTTCTCCTTTGTTTCTGTTGCTTTAGGTGATGTATCAGTGAAATTTCTGCTGCGTATGATGTACTAAGTTTTGTTGCCTACATTTTCTTCTAGGATTTTTATGGATTCACAAGTCACATTTAAGTCTTGTATCCCTTTTGAGTTTATTGTTGTGTATTGTGTAAGTTGATGGTCTAGTTTCATTTTTTTTTTTTTTTTTTGCATGTAGCTATCCAATTTTCCCAACACCATACTCCACTGTATGCTCTTGCCACCTTTGTCAAATATTAATTGAGCATATTGTCTTGGGTCCATTTCTGGGTTCTCTATTCTATTCCATTGATTTATCTGCCTGTTCTTGTGCCAGTGCCAGGCTGTTTTGATTACAGTGGTTGGTAATCTGTGGTATAACCTGAAATCTGGTAATGTGATCCCTCTAACTTTGTTCTTCTTTGTCAAGATTGCTGTGGCTATTCAGGGTCTTTTTTGGTTCCATATGAACTTTTGAAATATTTGTTCTAGTTCTGTGAAATATATCATGGGTATTTTGATGGGGATTGCATTGAATCTATAGATTGCTTTGGGTAATAAGAACATTTTAATGATGTTAATTCTTCCAATCCATGAACAAGATATATGCTTCCACTTTTTTATATCTTCCTCTATTTCTTTATTCAATGACCTGTAGTTTTCTGCGAATAGCTCCTTTATTTCATTGGTTAAATTTATTCCTAGGTATTTTCATTTTTTGCTGTGATGGTAAATGGGATTGTATTTTTAGTTTCTCTCTCGGTGAGTTTATCATTGGTGTATAAGAATGCCATCAATTTCTTGACATTAATTTTCTATCCTGCTACTTAGCCAAATTCATTTATTAAGTCTAATAAATGTTTGATGGAGTCTTTGGGGTTTTCTATGTACAGTATCATGTCATCTGCAAATAATGACATTTTCACTTCCTTCTTTCCAATTTGGATCCCTTTTATTTTTTCTTCCTGTCTGATTGCTGTGACTAAGACTTCCAGTACTATGTTAAAAAACAGTGACGAAGGTAGGCATCCTTGTATTGTTCCTGTTCTTAAGGAAATGCTTTTAATTTTTGCCCATTGAGTATGATGTTGGCTGCAGGTCTTTCATATATGGCTTTTATTATGTCGAGATATGATCCCTCTATTCCCACATTGCTGAGCGTTTTTATCAGAAACGGGTGCTGGATTTTGTCAAATGCTTTTTCAGCGTCTATTGATATGATCATATGATTCTTATCTTTCATTTTGTTTATGTGGTGTATCACTTTTATTGATTTGCGAATATTGTTCCAGCCTTGCATTCCTGAGATCAATCCCACTTGGTCATGATGAATAATTTTTTTTGATGTATTGCTGGATCTGATTTGCTAGTATTTTGTTCAGGATTTTGGCATCTATGTTCATCAGGGATATTGGCCTATAGTTTTCTTTCTTTGCAGTGTCTTTTTCTGGTTTTGGAATTAGAATTATGCTGGTCTCATAAAATAAGTTTGGAAGTCTTCCTTCTTCTTGAATTTTTTGAAATAGTTTGAGGAGAATGGGTCTTAGTTCTTCTTTGAATGTTTGGTAAAATTCCCCCGTGAAGCTGTCCGGGCCTGGGGTTTTGATTGCTGAGAGAGTCTTGATTACATCTTCAATTTCTTTCGTTGTTATTGGTCTGTTCAAGTTTTCTATCTCTTCCTGCTTCAGTTTTGGGAGACTATGTGTTTCTAGAAATTTGTTCATTTCACTTAGATTATTGAATTTGTTGTATAATTGTTCATTATATTTGTTAACAATCTTTTGTACTTTTGTGGTGTCAGTTATTATTTCTCCTCTTTCATTTCTGATTTTGTGTATTTGGGTTCTCTCTCTTTGTTTCTTGGTGAGTCTAGCTAATGGTCCATCAATCTTGTTTATCATTTCAAAGAAGCAGATCTTTGTTTCATTTATCCTTTGAATTGTTTTCAAAGGTCTCCATGTCATTTATTTCTGTTCTGATCTTTACTATTTCCTTCCTTGTACTTGCTCTGAGGTTTTCTTTTTGTTTGCTTTCTAGTTCTTTAAGTTGTGAGGTTAGATAGTCTATTAGAAATTTTTCTTGCTTCTTGAGGTAGGCCTGTAGTGCTATAAACTTCCCTCTCAGAATTGCTTTCGCTGCATCCCATAGATTTTGTGTTGTTGTATGTTCATTTTTATTGGTTTCCAGGATGTTTTTAATTTCTTTCTTGATCTCCAAGGTAAGCCATTCACTGTTCAATAACATGCTATTTAGCCTCCATGTTTTCAAATGTCTTTGCATGTTCTTGTTGCAATTGATTTCTAGTTTCATGCCATTGTGATTTGAGAAGATGCTTGATATGATTTCAGTCTTCTTGAACTTATAGAGACTTAGTTTGTGTCCTAACATGTGGTCTATCTTTGAAAATGTCCCATGTGCTCTTGAGAAGAATGTGAATTCTGCAGTTTTGGGGTGTAATTCTCTGTAGACACCTATTAAATCTACTTGATCTAGTGCTTCATTTAGAGTCTGTGTTGCTTTGTTAAGTTTTTTTTGTCTAGAAGATCTATCCAGTGATGTCAGTGGGGTGTTGAAGTCCCCTGCTATGATTGTATTGCTATCAATTTCTCCTTTGAGTTCCTCCAAAAGATTTTTAATATATGTTGGTGCTCCTATTTTGGGTGCATATATATTTATCAAGGTTATATCTTCCTGTTGGATAGATCCTTCCAATATTATGTAGTGGCCTTCTTTGTGTCTATTTATGGCCTTCATTTTGAAATCTACTTTATCAGATATGAGTATTGCTACCCCAGCTTTTTTTGCTGTCCATTTTCTTGAAAGATTTTTTTCATCCTTTCACTTTCAACCTATGTGAGTCATTTGTTGTGAGGTGGGTCTCTTGTAAACAACATATATGTTAGTCATGCTTTCTTATCCGGTCAGCTACTCTGTGTCTTTTTATTGGAGCATTCAAACCATTCACATTTAAGGTGATAATTGATATGTATGTATTTATTGCCATTTTTGTTTAATGTGGTTATATTTTTCTTCCCATTTTTTCCTGCTGATTACAGCAGTCCTTTTAGCATATCTTGCAGTCCTGGTTTGGTGTTAATATATTCCCTTTGCCTTTTTTGGTCCGGAAAGCTCTTTATTTGACCTTCTATTTTGAACGATAGCCTTGCTGGACAGAGTAGTCTTGGATTCAGATCCCTCAGATTACTTCATGCCACTCCCTTCTGGCCTGTAGTGTTTCTTTTGAGAAGTCAGCTGAGAGTCTTATGGGATTTCCTCTGTAGGTAACCTGTTGCTTATCTCTTGCTGTTTTTAGGATTCTCTCTTTGTCTTTAATTTTTGACATTTTGATTACTATGTGTCTTGATGTGGGCCTGTTTGGGTTCTTCTTACTTGGGGCTCTCTGTGCTTCTTGAACTTGAATGCCTTCTTCCTTCACCAAGTTAGGGAAGTTTTCTGTCACTGTTTCTTCAAATATATTCTCTAAACTTTGCCCATTTTCTTCCTCTTCGGAGATTCTAATGATGCGAATGTTATTATGTTTCCAGTTGTCCCACAGTTCTCTTATGCTATCTTCCTGTTTTTTAAGTTTTTTCTTTTGGTTTTCTGATTGGTTGATTTTTTTTCTACCCTGTCTTCTAATTCACTGATCCAGTCCTCAGTTTCCTCTACTCTGCTGATTAGTCCTTCCAATGTGTTCTTAATTTCTGCTATGTCATTCTTCATTTTCACTTGGTTGGTTTTTAATGTTTCTATATCTTTACTCATGGTGCTGATATCCTTACTCATGCTGTTGGGCTTCCTCAAGATCATGGCTCTGAACTCCACCTCTGTTACTTAACTGCATTTCATTTATCTCATCTTTGATAGAGTGCTCTTGTTCTTTCATTTGGGATTTGTTTTTTTTGTTTCACCATTTTGGCTATCTCAGTGGGTTTGGAGCCTGTCAAATTTTCCCTGTGAATGTTGGTGTTCTGCTGTTTGTGGCTCCCTCTACTGGGTTTGGATGAGCCTGGATGGGCCCACACTAAACACCACTGTCAAGTCTTACTTTCCTGTGTAGATTTGCAAGCCCAGGAAAGGTTCATTTATCCTCTAGCTTTTTCTTGGAGGCTAGTAGTTTCAGTTACTCAGTGCCTTGGAATGTGGCCCTGGTGTTCTGCATAAGAGGATTTCCAGAGGGTGGGATAGATGCTGGTTGTTAATGAGCCTCAATATGCATTTCTTTGCCTCCCCTGGGAAAGGCTGAATCTCTGAGGGGTGTGGCTGCAGCTTTTCCCCACAGCTCTGGGAAGGTGCACACTGGCCACCATCCTCTGTGGCCACAACTCAGCAAAAACTCTGAGTGCCCTCCAAATCCTGGTTGTCCCCACAGAGTTCCTGCCCCGTCTGCCCTCCCTCTGCTGGAGCCCCCAGGTGAGTGGCTGTGGCTATTTTAGCGCTCTGTCTCAGCTCTCTGCGCTGTGGAGTGGGCTTGGTCTTTATTCCCCAAGGGCGCTGCTCACAGCTAAGATTGCTGCTGTCCTGGGCTCCCAGCCCTCCACCCTCTCACACCTCTGCAGATCCTACCAGTGTCCCTGGTTATACAGTCTTGTCCTGCTGCTTTTCTGTTGCTTTTTTCTGAGGATTTGTCTTTATTTTAGTTGTAATTCCCATTTGGTCCTGGGAAATTGTCTGTGTAGCTTCCGTTCGCTCAGCCTCCATTTTCACCTCCTCTAAGCCTATCTTGTGTGCAGCTTGGTCTCACAGGCCTCTCTGGTGCCCCCATACCCTGAAGGTCCTGGGGGTAACTGAATCGCACAGTCCCTTTGGGGACCCAGCTCTATGCCTATTATGGGCTGCTGGGTCGCACAGTCCTCTCTGGTGCTTAAGCACACCGCAGGTCCCTGGGGGTAAATGGATGGCACAGTCCCTGCTGGGTTGCACAGGCCTCTCTTGTGCTTCAGATCCCTGCAGGTCCACAGGTAATTATACGGCACAGTCCCTGCTGGGTCGCACAGGCCTCTCTGGTGCCCCCGCACCCTGTAGGTCCCGTGGGCTGGATCATACCGGTCCTTCTTGGGCTTCAGCTTCCCACTGCTCTTGTGAGCTGCTGGACCACACAGGCCTCTGTGGAGCCCCAGGTCCCGCCGCTGGCAGCCGGGGAGTGCTTCTACCCAGTGAGGCTCAACTCTTGCTCAGATTTTGCTATAGTTTTTGGGGATGGGTCTCAGCTGCTGGTCGGTGCTTCTGTTTTGCCTGGGGATGGATGTCTGCTCCCCAGCCTCTGTTGCTGGGGGTGTATCTCAACTCTGATCTTATCGGGCTGCTACTGCGGGGGATGGTGCTGGGTTCCAGGCTGTCTTAGGCTTGCGCGACTGGCACCTTGGGAGCTCCACTACTGTGCACCTGTCTGTGTTGACACAGAGTGTCCACTGGTCCGATGGTGCCAGGTGCACTGGTGGCTCAGGTTGCTGAGCCCTCGGTGCTCCCACTGCCTCCTCCCAGGGAAGACCTGGGATCCTCCAAAATGGTGGGACCTCCCTGAGGTGCAGGGAAAAGCACCCTGGAGAGCCACTTACAGTGGTAGCCAGCTGTTCCTGTCCACAGCACAGGAACCTTCTGCTCTGAGTCTCTGCACTGCTCGGGTTTGGTTTTCCACCTTCACGTCCACTCACTCTCTCTCACACACTCACTCACTCTCTCACACACTCACCCTCCCTCCGGTCCTGCCCACAGCCATCTTTCCACTTTGTATCACTTTTAAAAGTTCCTTTCAGCATCAAGGCTTAGTGACTAAATCCCCCCAATTTTTGATCTGTGGAACATTTACGAGACTTGTAAGACACCTATATACAGAGAGGGAGAGAGACCCTCAATTCATCATTGTCTAATGATTGCCTCCAAGCAATTCTCCTCCTGTGAACTAATGTCATTGTGTGTCAGATAGAATTCACATCTTCACCAAACAGAGCTATGTTGCCTCCAGAATTTTAATTTTAAAATAGCAGTCTTTCTGATTATGTGCATATTCAATAGGTGACATTTGGAAAATGTGAAGCACTTTCACCAAGGAAATCCTCTGGAAATAGTCACTTTGTTCCTTTCCAGCTACAAAAATACAGATGATGTTCTGACTTGTGCTCCTGGTGAGCAGTGTTCTCTGGCACTTGTTCAAGCTCAGCTTGTTAACGTAGAACTTGGAACCACTGAATGAGATCACTAGGTCCAGCACTCCGCTGTCCAGTAGAAATATAATGCACGTGTGTGGTTTAAAATTTTTCTTGGTAATCACATTTGAAAAGAAAGATGACATTTGTTTTAATAATAAAATTTGTTTAACATAATATATCCAAAATAGTATCGTTTTAGCATGCAATATGTATAAAAATAATTGAGTTATCTCTCATACTAAGTCTATGAAATCTTGTTTATAATATACACTCACAATATATGTCAACTAAGACTCACCAATTCCAGTGCTCCTTTGTCACCTGCACTGTATTCGATAGCTCAGATCTAGAGCTTCTCGTGTCATTCTCCTAAATAGCAGCCACCAAAAGCATTCTGGTATCAAGACAAGTTTGCATTTAATATGCCAACAGTTCTCATCCCCAAATGATGCCCAGACATGAATCATCAGTCATTAACTTGAATAACAAACCAAAAAAAAATTCATCTCTCAGTTTGGTAATAAAATTTATTCTTCCATCTTAGCAAAATACTTGGCTAAAAGGATAGCCATCAAGTTACTAATTTCATCATTTTACCCCTTTCTTCTCTCTCAAGCTGGCCAAAAGCAAGAACAACAACAGCAACAGAACCCAAGTGATATTGTAACTGCGAACTGGGTATTTCCATGTTGTTATATTATCACAAAGATACATGTCAACAACTTACACGATAGCAACACAGGAAAAATGGGAGAGCATTGGGTGTGACTCATCCGTCTCAGTGCCCAGGGGCAGAGATTGAAACCCCATGATAGGAGCTAACACAGAAATTATAATTGGAAGGTTGATTGAATTCATTGTCGTCTGTGTCTTCCATTCTCCATCCTTTTCTCCTCTACAGAAACATTGCTTTCAAAATATGCCTAACTGCAACACTTTATTCTGTGGAGGGAGAAATACTTCCTGATTTCATGCTCTGCAGCGTTAAGATGGATAGGTCTGTAATTTCACCCAAAGTAGAGCAACCACAAAGGCTCTTCTTTTTCACATGTGAATAGTTAATCCCTGTTAGAAACATGCTATGCTACGTGCCACAGTAATACTCTAGCATCGCGGGCTTCACAGGTTAATTACAAATTGCTAAAGAGGCTGGACTGCAGTAGCCCAATTCATTAGGTCATGGATATAAGACACAAGAAAACCTGTTTTCTGCACTCCTCAGCAAGGAGGAGATGGAAAACTTAGCCACAGAAGTGTTTGAGAGGTTGTGACTAGACATAAATTTGGGGTGTGGTGCGGTTTTCATAGAAGTGGATAGTTTTATCTGATTTGAGTTAAAGTGTTAGGCAAATAATTGATCTTCACTCGTCTCATCTCTCCAAAGGTAGAAAAAAGACAAGGGAAAGAGGCACAGGAGAAGTAAATTGGAAGAGAAACTTGTGACTTGGGGAAATTGGTTGTACCCACGTTCAGATCTAATAGAATGTTCGTAGAATTTGTATTGCTCCTGTTACTTTTCATGTTTGTATTCCTTTAGAAAAAGGCCTATTAGCTACTCAGCTAACGGTTTCCTTGAGTGGCAATGCATCTGTTTATTGCCCATTCTGATGAAATGGAAAAGCATGGTCTCAGGTATTTTTGTTATATTATCCCCTGGCTGGTTTGGCTCAGCAGTTAGAGCGCCGGCCTGCGGACCAATGAGTCTCAGGTTCGATTCGTCAAGGGCACGAACCTCAGTTGCGGTTTGTCCCCGGCCCTAGTCAGGGCCATGCAGGAGGCAGCCAGTCGATGTGTCTCTCTCATGGAGATATTTTCCTCTCTCCCTCTCTCTCCCTCTCTCTCCCTTCTGCCCACTCTATCTGATGATAAATAGAAAAATATCTGCGGGTGAGGATTGAAAAATAATAATAATAATAATGATAATAATGTGTCCATGCATCATTGAATAACAAGAGCACTGTGCCATGTTGGGGTAAAACTTTCAGGGATTTCAGTTCTATCTAAGTCTCTGAGCCTTTTCATCTTAATGCAAGAGATGAAAAGAAAGCAAAGATCAACTTTCATATAGAAAAATGTTCTGATAAATCTGAACTCAGAGTCAAGTTTGGCAAAGGATTAGTTTCTGATTAGAAATGTATTTTGTGAAAACAGAACAGAAATGAGGATTGTCCTGGGAATAATAAGAGCAAACACTTATATACACACACATCAGGTACCTCTTATTATTCTAAGTACTTTGCCTTATATTAGTTTTAATTCTTACAAAAACCTTCTGGTGTAGGTACTTTCTTTTTTTCTTCTTCTTTTAGAGAGGAGACAGTTTAGGTACACAGAGGGTAAATAACTTGTTCAAGGTCACTCAGCCTGCAAATTGGAGCTGGGATACAAAATCCAGGCAGACTGGGACGAAAGGCTGATTTTTCACTCTCACTTCAATGTGTGCTCATCGTGTCCATGGGTGGTCAGAATAGTGTTTCTACAAAGTCCTCAGGTTGAAAGTCATATTAGTCTTTAAAATAACTTTCTCAATGGGTTCCAAATTTCTATTAGTCAAGTCTCTCTTTCCAATAAACATAATTTCCAAGAAACCCTAATTAAGTACAAGGAATAAAACCCATCATGGCTTTCATAGTAGGACACATTTAGCAACACTGATGAAAAACAATATTTTTTTTAAATTGCTGAGCTATAAGGAATAGAATTCTGAGAAAACTGAATTCAGGACAGAAGTCTCTTAGGTCAGGAGAAGGGATCTAAAAATATATTAAATCAACATTTATTTAGCCATAAGTTTACTCTGTCAAAAATCCAACAGGGCATTAAAAACCCAATACAGAGTTTAAAAAAAAAAGTGAAAGGTAAGAGTTATTTCAAGTATCCCATTGTTTTATTTCTCAGGTTTTTTTTAATTAAGAAGATATTGTAATTAATCATAGCAAATATACTTTGAACATATATGGACCAGGATCATTTCTAAACATTGTGATTTGTTTATTTATTGAATTCTCACATAAATTCCATCCAAAGGATAATATTATTATTCTCATTTGAGAAATGAGAAAAACTGAAGTACTTGGTTTTATCATGATCTAAATTCTAGAGAGTTTGCCAGAATACTTTCTTAAGGTCAAACTTAGTAAACTCCACTAGTAAATAACAATGGAAGAAATTTAAGGGATCATTAATATCCCCCATTTCAATTCAACATCCATCTGAAATTTGATGCCTTCACACAAGAACCAATAACCTACCTGTTATTTTTAGAATAAAAGATTTTTGTAGCAGGAAATATTAGAGTATAGGAGAGGGCTGGGGATCATTTTTATGTTATATCTCTCTACTATCCACTTTCTCTTTCTCCATCCTTAAAAACTGATCAATAGTCAGAATGCACTTTAAAAAGTTACACTTTAAAATTGAGTGTGAGAGTTAATCACCATTAAACTCCCTGCAATTGGTTCATGTGGGTGATCACAGACCACTTCACAGAATCTAATTCAGAGATAGATAGGCCCTCAGGCTTCAGGGGCGGGAAACATCTTGCAATTCCTTCTAAAATAAGAGTTCTCCTGAGGAGGAAGAGCCTTCCCTTTTAAGTGTAGCTTCCTGTGGAAATTAACTCTGAGTCCCCTCAGAAAATACTGCTATACAACATGGGATTAATTTTTTATAGGCCAACATATTGGTGCATTACTTCCATGGTTCATCTTTTTGGCATCATGCACACCACAAAGAAACCTGTGCACTTGAAGGACTCCTCACACAAAGGCATGTATGCAGATGCACATGTTTCAGAAATGATAGAGACCCAATGGAGCCTAAACAGGCAATGCTCTTTGTAAGATATCAGATACACAGATGAAGATCCGTTGAGTTAAACCAAAGGCTAGGCTAGAGATACTAAGTGTCAGGGGTTGGGGGGTGTTTCTTCGAAACATCTAAATTCATGGAACAAGGGCATTCCTAACTCCTAGTGGAGGTTGGATTATATCATGAGAAACATTTATTTTAAAAACCTCCTGGAACAATGGAGAGGAATTATCTTTCAAGCACCTTCACCGCTGGCCCTCTCTTCACTTTGCAATGATGTGTCCCTTTTCAGTGAGTCTCTCTCTTAGGAATACGCAC
Organism: Molossus molossus; assembly: GCF_014108415.1. Classification (NCBI taxonomy): domain Eukaryota; kingdom Metazoa; phylum Chordata; class Mammalia; order Chiroptera; family Molossidae; genus Molossus; species Molossus molossus. Next base: position 97,646,034 of record NW_023425344.1, on the reverse strand, counting down.
AAGAGAATGAATCATGTTCACCTGTAATATAAGGGGAAAGGATGTTGCTAATTAAGAGCAGGGCAATTCAAACTTCTTTGTCGCCCTGGGGAGGAATACCCAGGTGTGCTGAGACAGATATGCTCAAAGAAAGAGAAAGAGATGCTCTAAAGTCAAACACACAGCACTCGCCCTGCTCTTATGAATTGATTTTCCCACTGGGTGACATCCTGGCAATTTCTGCTACCCAACCGATGATAAAACCAAGGAGATGACGCCGAAAGCCGGGTCAGATAGGAAGAGAATGTTTAATCTAACAAGGGCAGCCTCAGTCTTGGCTGTGAAGGGAAGCTGATTTAACAGGCAGGAGCAGATTACATAGGAAGCTGAAACAGGAAGAAAAAAAAAATTGTATTAAACCATTAAAAAATGAAGATAGAAGAAGGTTCCAATGCCAATTATTTGGAGAAAGGGCAACACATTACCAAAGAACTTTCAACAATAAGATAAATAATATCTGCTTTAGATGTGCAAAAATAGGTCTTTTGTTCTCAGTACATGTTTTAAATTTAATGCTATTGTTTAATTAATAGACTAACTTTACGCATTATAGAAGAGCATAGGTCATTTGACTATTTTAGATCCCAGAATTACTTCAGAAGCTCAAAAACAAGGACAGTCGAAGAGTTTCAAAGTTTGGAACACAAACCAGCTATGTTTGAATTACCTGGTTTACTTTTAAAATTTTAGATTCTTAGGCCCGACTGTCCTGTTGCATCAAAAACATAGGGTTGAGCCCTGGCCGGTTTTTCTCAGTGGTTAGAGCATCGGCCTGTGGACCAGAGTCCCAGGTTCGGTTCCCGCTAAGGGCACGCACCTTGGTTCCAGTTTGTCCTTGTGGGTAGAGTTGTGTGTGGCAGCCAGTCGATGTGTCTCTCTCACATTGATGTTTCTCTCTCTCTTCCTCCCTCTCTCCTTCCCACTCTATCTGAAGATAAATGCAAAAATGTCCTCGGGTGAGGATAAAAAAATAAAATAAAATAAAAAAATACATAGTGTCAAATCTAGGAATCTTCATTTTAACAACCTCCTAGGTAATAAGCCCACTAAAATATGAGTTATTCATCTGTACCCTTACTTAGAACACTCCAGAAAATATTCTTCTAAGAAAGTTCCTCTCCATAGAGACATGCCCTTTACCCCATTGTTCTAGAATAGTCTTTTTCTCCTTGTGCATGCCCCTCATCACTAAAAACCCTTTACTCTCTGGGAGCTCCCACACTCACTCCGCTCTTTACCCTCCGCGCCGCCCAGAACGGTGCCTGTGGGTACACAAGTGGAGGTGCCAGCAAGAGGAACAGCCCGGACCTCACTACTGCTGCTCCCACTTAACTGGGCGCCCTGTCCGTCACCCCATCCGGGCTCTCAGGCTCTCACTTTGGTGTTCCCTCTATCCCCAGGGTTGAAACACCTGGGTTAGGTCAATAAGTCCTGGGAATGTACAGCACGGTGGCTGTAGCTAACAATACTCTATTGCCTATTAAGTTGCTAAGAGAATAGATCTTTCAAGTTTTCGTCACAAAAAAAGCATTTGTAACTACGTGCGGTGATGGATGTCAAGTAAACTTATTCTGGTGATCATTTCGTGATACATACAAATATGAAATCATTATGTTGTACACCTAAAAGTAATGCAATGTTATATGTCAATTATATCTCTATAAAAAATAGAACTACAGGAATATCTGGGAGAAAAATCTAAATTCTTTTTGGGAAGAAGGGATGCTCAGAGAAGGCTTTGCGGAGGTGATGGCGTCCAAGGGGATACCTCAAAAAGAAGTCGGTGTTAGGGAAGAGAAATGGGCTGGGGGAACAGCTAGCCAAACAGACAGGATCTCAAGCTTGATCAGGGCCTGGAGGCAAGCCAGAACAGGGCATGTGGGAGGCCTGCCGGGAATCAGGAGACAGGAGAGGGGAGGGTGAAGAGCGGGTGGTGGGAAGAGATGAAGTAAGAGGTAGTCAGACCCAGGAGGGCATTTCCTGTCCAGAGTGAGGTAGGGGCATGTGCTGCAGACAGGAGTCGCCATGGTGTGGTGTCCCGCAAGGTTCCAGTCTAGAAGGTCACTCTGGCTAAAGTGAGAACGAGTTGTCCTGTAAAGTATCTGGCACTCAGCAGGTTCCAATAAGTGATATCTGGAATTATTTATTAAAACATTTGCATCTCGCTCTCTTTTTCTTTTTTTTACTTTTTATGCTTTTTATATATATTTTTAAGTATTTTTATGAATCACAGTTGACATACAATAGCATATCAGTTTCAGGTATACAACATAATAATTAGACAATTATATAAATTACAAAGTGACCCCCCTGATTAGTCTAATACCCATCTGACACTATATATAGTTATTACAATCTTATTGACTATATTTCTTATGCTCTTTGTAAGATATCAGATACACAGATGAAGATCCGTTGAGTTAAACCAAAGGCTAGGCTAGAGATACTAAGTGTCAGGGGTTGGGGGTGTTTCTTATGCTGTATTTTACATCCCATGACTGTTTCTATAACTGGAAAACTGCACATTTTAATCCCTTCCTCTCTTTGACCCCTTCCATTTGGCAACCATCAAAATGTTCTCTGCATTTACCAGTCGGTTTCTGTTTTGTTTGTTCATTCATTTTGTTCTTTAGATTCCACATATAAGTGAAATCATATGCTGTTTGTCTTTCTCTGCCCTTAGTTCACTTAGCATAGTACCCTCTAGTCCATCCATATTGTCCCAAATGGCAAGATTTCATTCTTTTTTTTACAGCTGAGTAATATTCCAGTGTGTGTGTGTATAAATATATTTAAATATATATATATATATATACATATATATATATACACACATATATGTGTGTGTGTGTATCTCACATCTTCTTTGTCCATCCATCTATCTTATTCCATATCTTGGCTATTATATTATAAATAATTCTGCAATGAACATAGGGATGCATATGTCTTTTTAAATTAGTGTTTTGTTTTCTTCAAATAAATACCCAGAAGTAGAATTGCTGGGTCCTTCTTTATGTCTTATTATAACCTTTGTTTTAAAGTCAATTTTGTTCCATTTGCACAAAATGTTTTTCCATTCCCTTCACTTTCAGTCTCTGTGTGTCTTTTGATCTGAAGTGGGTTTCTTGCATTTGCATCTTATTGATTAGAATAACCCATGTGTTCTGCTCAGGGGGTGTTTTTCAGGGGAGTTTTTCCATACTGAGGCACTGTGTGTGTTGCTTAACATATCACAAATGCTGTTATTGGCATGCTTCTCATCAGCAGGAATAGTGGAAGCAATTCTGAACAATATAACAGTTTCCCACATGAAAGATAGTGCTACGACTAGACATGTTGTTCAAACACACGCAGAATCTAGTGCACAGTAGCTCTGGCTCCTTGTAAGTCTACCGCTCTAAGAAGCCCCTGCAATTCAGATTGGTATTTTAAATACTTGACTGTTTTTAGTAATCTCGGGGACAGTTGATTGATCGCCCTCATTACTCAAGATTGTCACCTAAACTTGTCACCTTCCTTCTTCCATTCTCAGCGTCAAACCTCAGGCATAAGCCTCAAGCAGAATGAACCCACATAGACCCAACTGCAGGTGGAAGCTGAGAGCCGAGAAATTCCAAAGCGCTTTGCTTGTCTTGGGATAATGGGTAGCTCTGCATTAGTGCCAATAAAACAGAATTGCTTTGCGTGTAACTTTAAAAAATTTTTGAGGCTGAAACGGAATTCCTTCTTCTAGGACACCACTTAGAGCAGGGGCTTAGCGTAGTAAGGTCATTTATTTTCTCCAGTAACGTTCATAAGAAATGGGCTTGCCTCATTGAGCAGGTGTGTCTTTGGGAAATATTTTAGAATCAGTTTTTAGCTTGGAAACATCAGTCACAAACAATAATCACCCCAAGAGAGATATATGTGAGCTACTGACCAGTAGACAAAAAAGTCAAATGAGTCCCACCTGTTCCCTTGTGAGTCATTCCACATGAACTGCTAGTCTGAAAAGACCACAGCACTCAAAGAGTCCACTTGTTATTATTAACTTTATTTGCACAGGTCTGCCTAAATTTTTAAATCCATCAGTGCTCCAATACCAACCACAATGTTATTTTTGAAAGTTCTCATTTCCTGTTGTTTTTTCTCTTTGTATCTGTTCTTTTTCTCCTCCTCCTCCTCCTTCTCCACCTCCTCCTCCTCCTCCTTCTTCCTCTTACTTTGGTTATTATTTGAGAGTGATCACGTTTATTTATAGTTTATTTATATGCATTTTGCAAATATGTATCCAGGGCTTTTTAAACATTTAGTACTGTGTTAAGTAACATAGATGTAATAAATAAATGTAGATCATTTTTGAATAAAACATAAATACCTATGCATGTTAAAAAGATCTAAATAGATGTTGTGAAAACATTGGTGAGGTTTTAAGTTTGTTCACTCTCTGGTGGTTATTACATAGTTTCCTGTTTTTATTTTTGTTAATAAGAATTCTACGACTAATGATAATATTTATTGACTGCTTTCAGTGTCTCATAAATGTATCAATGCTTGCTTTACATTTACTGTGTTGTTTAATTCTCCCAACAAATCTACGAAGTTGTTAGTATTATTAGCCACAGTTTACAGATGAGAAAACTACAATTCGCGAAATTAAATAACTTATTCAAGGTCAAAAAGTGGTGTAGCCACTGACTCCCTGACCCAGGTTTCATTCTCTTAACCATTACGGTAGGCCACAACAATGCAAAACTAAATACAATACAGGTGCCTGACCTCCAGAAGAGAACACTGCAGCTGTGGGAAAAGCCATATGTACATTATCATGTGAAAAAAAATAGGAACTGCCACAAAGCTGATGCCCAGTGAATAGTCAAATCAATAAAAATTCAAAGGTAGGCACAAATCTAGTCAACTGGAGAGGTCCAGGAGTTTTTATGGTTTTGAACATCTTGAGTTGGCTACACAAGGACAGAAGAACGTGAACTAGATGGAAGAGCAGGCAACGTGGGAAAGAGGGCGGAGTCTGGAAATATACAGGGTGAGCCTGGGGAGAGAGAGTCACCAGTTCGACTGTAAAGAAGGGGGCATAAGTAAGACAGTTAGCTGGAGAGGAGGGCGATGAAAGTCCTCTAATGTCAAGGCGTTTGCCTTTGGCCAATGGGAAGACTGATTGAACATAGGAAAAGGCCCTCTGATGTCGCTGAAAGGCTACGCAGGCTTCATCGTGAAAAGGCCTGCACTCGATCCCACACACTACATGTGATGTGAAGCAAATCACTTCATCTGCAAAAGGGTAATTAAAATTAAAATGGCCCTGGCCAGTTTGGCTCAGCGGTTAGAGCATTGGCCTGTGGTCCAGAGAGACCCGGGTTCGGTTCCCGCTAAGGGCATGTACCTTGGCTGCAGTTTGTCCCCGGCCTTGGTTGGTCGTGCGGGTGGCAGCCACTCGATGTGTCCCTTTCACGTCGATGTTTCTCTTTCTCTCTCTCTTCCTCTCTCTCCCTCTCTATCTGAACAAAAAATGGAAAAATGTCCTTGGGTGAGGATAAAAAATAAATAAATTAAATTAAATTAAAACATTCACTTCGAAGGGTATTTTCTGGGTTAGAGACCATTTGCGTGAAGCCTAGAACGAGGAGTGTGGCACACAGTAGCTTTTCAATGAACAATCGCCGCGTCTCTCTCCCTTCGGGCGCATTGTTGCAACGACGGTTCCACTGCTTACACCAATTTTGATCGTGCTGACAATTTCCCTCAGGCAGAGATTGTGTATTCATTGCAAGAAAATCTGCTTCATTATTTTTTCCAAATATGAATTGAGTTTTTTCTGCTATAAGTGTATAAAAAATAATTCATAATCCTACCACTCTAAAATAACATTTTAATGTTTTTTAATCTGGTTTTCTCTGGGTGTGACATTCTTTTATTTACCATGATCATAGTATAGATATATAATTCTTGCCATTAATTTATTTATCTCTTGCTTTGGCCAAATAATATTACAAAGATCAATTATTTACCAAATTCTATTGCAATTGTGTCTAGCTAGTTCCAAAAATAAAATTTCACTCAAAAGTTAGAGACTTTCCATATTAATGCTATATATATATATGTGTGTGTGTGTGTGTGTGTGTGTGTGTATATATATATATATATATATAAAAATTCCAACGAACTACAAGTTATTGCTCTATTAGGAAGGAAAGTTCTAAACTACTATAGTACAATCCCTGCTCTCACACTCACAGAACTCCCTAGGGCAGAGAAAATGATGTCACAAACGGTGTCAAATGACACACCGCGAGGTCCCAGTGCGATGTCTGTATGTTTCCGAAACAGTTTTGCACCACGTTGCACGTGGTTGAATACCCTGCAGACAGCATCCCCCAGGTTCTTCTAGCTGAGGGGCTCAGAAATCCACATGGATGCATTAAAAATCGGTCACGTTATTTCATGGCCTTTCTTCACTCGTGCCTAGTGAGAAAATATGCGGACTTTCCCTCTCATTCACTTTGCCTGTCATTCCTGGCCACTCCATGAACATTTTGTAACCTGAGAAAGAAAGCGAGGCTTTGAAAACAGAACCGAGTCCTTTTTTTAGTGATATACAGTGTTGACAGAAATAGACTCCAGAGGAATTTAATGCAGCTTTTTTCGGGTTCCTGGCACCGCTTCTTTAGTGCATCAGTAAGTGAAAAATGAGCACGGGAAACTCCTGACAGTAGAACAGCAGCAAGGAGAGCCTTCGCCTTAAAGCCAACGATTAGATTCTACTGTACAAACAGGGAAATGTCTATGAACTCCTCACCTCTGAAAGGTAAACACTGAGAAGGAAATACTCCTCCCACGTGCTTTGAAGCACTCACCTTGTAAAAGGAAAAAGGACTTCTTTAAAGAGTTCTTCATGCAGAGAGAAGAGGAAGTTCTTTGAAGTCCAGGATAATTTTGGGTCACCATGAAACCCACTGTACTTCGATCTACAGGCTATCCTGGCCCTTTGGACCAAATACAGCAGAACCACGACCACGTTATTTCTGCATCCATGTGAACAAAGTAGAAAATGAAAACCTCCAGGAAAGATACTAAAACTGTAACTATCCAGAAGGCAACTCTGTTTACACCTTCTCTCAGCTGCCTCTCATTCCTCAGCTACAAGGTAAACCACTCTGTAGTGCAGAGAGTAAAAAATGTTTTGAGATTTGTCTCTCTCATAAAAAAAAAAAAAACAAAAAACACAACAACTGCACATTAGAAAAGATATACCTTTGTAAATTTAAGAGCCCTAGATAATGCAACATGTCTTTGCTTTTGATCAATGTAGTACTCAAAGCCAGGATCCAAGAGTTAAATACCCTTCTGATTTAAATTTAAATAGTAAATTAAATAGCTTATTGAAGTATCTCTAGGAAGAGCTCCACAAATACAGCCAGAAATTTCCCAGGAGGCTGGGCCATTGGGGCATTTCCTATTGATTCTTTTATTTGTCCACATGGTTCGCCAGACCAAAGCTCAGTAGCCTACATAGCTAATTCAATTCCTGATATTATCTCCCCTTCAGAAATTCAGAGCCACAGTTTACGGCCACCATCCTTTCTCGCAGTCACAGGGAGGAGAAGAGTGTCTCGAACTATCTTGAAGACATATGTATGGGTTTTAGACAATTTGCATCAGGAGTTTCAGAGGAATGGGAAAAAAAAAATTATATATTTTTATTTTATTATACATAGTTATACAACTACTGCTCTTGCTGCAAAGGTTAAGTTTTATTTACAAACAAGGTATGTGTGTGGTTTCTGATCCTCTTCTGCTTCTCAGTATCTATGATACTGCCAATTGGCCTGGTTGGCATGGAGCTAGCAAGGACAAGGTGGGGGGGACTATGTGCCCCATGGACCAGTCTTGACCCACATGAAATGACTGTCAACACCCAGCACACCCCTTATTATGGCTACAGGTCTCTCAATATCAAAGGGATGTCAACAAATCTAGGCAGATAGAATAAAAAATTGACCTGATTTTTTATCATTTTATAGAGGCTTAGGACTTTAAAAAGTCAATGATAGGTCAGTAGAGTTATCTCTATTTTTAAAAATACCAAACACTGCCTGGTTGGTGTGGCTCAGTAGATTGAGCATCAGCCCCATAGACTGAGAGGTCCCAGTTCGATTCCTGGTCAGGGCACATGCCCAGGTTTTGGGTTCAATCTCTGGTAGGGGGCGTGCAGGAAGCAGCCGATTGATGTTTCTCTCTCATTGATGTGTTTCTCTCTCTCGCTCTTCCTCTTTCTCTCTCTCTCAGAAAAAAAAAAAAAAATCAATAAAAACATATTTTTAAAAAATACCAAACACTATGTACAAATAAGTCAATAGATAAGTGTTGCCTCATGCTTGAGAATTTCAAAGAAAAATTCTCAACATCACCCACAGCGTCCACTATGGCCTGAAATGATGTGGACCACCTTTCCTATGTCCTAGATCTAGGGAGAATATTCTAAACCCACGACATCATCATGGGAGAAGTGAAAGCATACACTTGTGCTAGCAGATAGGGCACCAACAGACCGTTCCACCTCGAGATGTCGTTCAGGTTGTAGACACAAGGAGGTTCGAGACAAGTTTTCAACAAATTCAACAAATATTTGAGGTTGATTATACGCAGGCACTCTGTCTTCCCTTGTGGAAATTACAGATCAGAAGTTCAGGTGCAAATATGGTGTGATGAATTCACACAAGTTTTCAAAATTTAAGTGAGAAGTTTTCCATGTGTATTTTCTGAACCTCTGAAAATGTTAGAGAGGGATTCAATTATGAAGCAGTTGCTCAAAATACTGACAGTGTGAGAGAGGGAATACCAGCTAAACGAAACAATAATTTAGTTCTACATGACAGTCTTATTAGTCTTTATCTCTTACATCCAATTTTCTCCCTTCTGTTGTGAATTTAAGTCTTTCTTTCTTACATTTATATAGTGTTTTATGTCATTTGAGCCCCCTAACATCTGTTGGGATAGCTATTTTTACCAACATTTTACATATGAGTGGACTGAGTCTCCTAAAGTAATAATTTTATCACAGTAGAGTGGCTCATAATTAGTAGAACCAGTCTTCAACCCGGTTAACCCAAAGCTAAATCCTATTAATTCTCCCTTCTATGACCCTAGTCACTGCCCAGGCATTCCCCAAATGACAAGTAGATCCTGTTACAATACTTTGTTTTGGAATTTAAATCTGAACTGAATCTCCACAGAAACAATGTTATAAATGGCAGTTAAGTTCCTGTCTAGTTCAGAAAAGACAATGTAACTGTAAAATGAAAACAAATCATTGTAGACTTGTTGGAATTCTCGGACCTGGAAACCGGAGACCTGTGATGACAGCCCTTTAAAGCAGCAGAGGGATTTGCATTTTTACAAAAGGTACTTAGTACACCGGAGCGAAACTGTAATTGCTAAAATTACACGTAATATTTCTGAAAGAGGGGCCAAGCAAACAGCCGTTGTGGAAAGAAGAGCGTTTAGGGCTTGCTTCGAATTCTACCACCAAGGTCATTTCCACTTATCATTCTTGTGATTTTTGTAGGTCCTTTTTTTCCCTCCACATTTAAAAAAAAAGGGAAAAAAAATGTAAAACATAGTACATATATTAAAAAGTACACTATTCAATGAATTACCATGAACTAAAAATCCATGTAAATGCCTCAGTGTTCAAGAAATGAGGCATTACCGGTACTTTGTAAGCTTTCTCTTACCTTCTCCCACTCAAAACCCTCGCTGCACCCTCCCCACCAATGGAAACAATATTCTGACTGCGAACTTTTATTGCTATCACTCCCTTAATCTTATTTATAGCTTTATTACCTATGCATGCCTTTCTAGGTTTTTTTAGTAACATTTTGCCTATTTGTTCAGTTTCATGTAAATAAGATCATACATAAGCATTGTTTGGAGTCTGGCTCTTTCTGCTTAACATTGTTTGTGACATTTAACTGTGTTTTTGAGCAGAGCTTTAATTCTTTTCCTTGCTATATAAATTCCACCGGACATGTATATTATAGTGCCAATGGTTCTGAAGTTGCTTTCAGTTTCTAACAAGCAAAAATAATCCTGAAATGAGCATTCTTGTTTATGATATTCACGCTTTTCAATGGGTATGTACCAGGAAGTGCAATGGCAGGTCATAGTGGATATAAACGCAGAATCATTATAGATGATGGCAAAATGTTTTCCATTGTGGTTGGACCAGCTGTCATTCTCACAAGCAACAGGTTAGAGCTCTTGTGTTTCTATCTTTGTCAGCACTTGGTAATGTCAGTCTTTAATTTTAGCCTTTTTAGTGAATGAATGATGTTGCATAATTGTGGTTTAAATAGCATTATCCTGATTACTAGAGGTTAAACACATAAGTGTACAGGCCAGTTGTATATCCTCTTCTAGCAAGTGCCAGTTAAAGTCTCTTGCCCATTTTGCTATTGGGTTATATGTCTTTCACATGCTGAATTTGTTGGAGCACATTATATATTGGGTATTTGTTAGTTATATGTGCCAATAAATCTTTTCCTGCTCTGTGGCTCGTATTTTACTTTCTTGTGTCTTTTGATGTATGAAATTTCCTAAATTTTATCTAAATTCTCAATCTTTTCTTTTATGGCTAGTAATTTTTATATATTATATATTTCTACTTAAGAAACCATCATACACCATGAACATATTTTCTTATATAATATTTCAGAAGTTATAGTTCACTACAATCCACCTGAAATAGCCTTATGTATGGTGAAATATAGGGGTCAAATGTGATTTTTTTGGTATGTCTAATCAACTGATCCTGTATTATTTATTGAAAAGATCACTTTCCCCCAGTGCTCTACAGTTTAACATTGTCAAAAACAAGTGTCCAAATAATCACACATCTACTTCTGAGTGCTCTAGTTAATTCTATTCACGTGTCCTTGTGACAACACTAGATTACTTAATCAGTGTTTTGTATAAATATGTCTTGATATTCATTAGAGCAAATTCTCTCCTCTAGTTCCTCTTCAGAGAGTTCTTCTATTCTTTAGCTTACTTTGAGTTTTATTTGCCTTTTCCTTTCTCACGTCTTAATTTGCAAGCTGAGCTCATCGATGTGTGATATTTCCTCTTTTCTCATTTGTTGCTCAATGCTGTGAGTTTTTCTCCAAATCACACTTTGGCTGCATCCCACAAATTTTTTTATTTTGTGTTTTTATTTTCATTCAGTTCAGAATATTTTTTATTTTCTTTTATATTTCTCATTTGACCCATGGATGATTTGGGAGTATGTTCTTTCATTTCCAAATACTGAAGAATTTCCCAAAGCTTTTTCTGTTGGTTTCTAATATAGTTTCATTGTGGCAAGAGAACATTTTTTTATGACTTTAATCCTTTTACTTTTTGAAATTTATTTTATTCACCTAACGTTCTATCTGGAAAATGTTCCTTGCCCCCTAGAAAAGAATGTGCATTTTCTTGCTGACATTTTCTGTGTTCATTGAAAGGTGTCTGGAAGTAGTAATACTCCAGGAAACTATTGATCTAATATTATAGATTGACATGGTACAAAGCTGAGCTTCTCTGCCTGTAGAATCTACTCCTGATTCATCTGTATTCCCAGGATGGAGCCTCTTGGGTCTAACTAGAGTAACAGTGTTCACAGACGTCCATAGCTCGAGTGACACCTGCTCATCAGTACCTGTTCCTTAGCCCTACAAGACTTTCAGAAGTGCCACTTACTCTCTCTGTGTCTGGGAGAGAAAGAGGGGGAAACAGTAGGGTTAAAAGCATCCCCCAAAACTGGGGTTATTACCATAAACCTCCACCCTCCCCCAGATCTTGGTTCAGCAATTTATTTCCTACTTATCATCTCTTCAGTTCATTTAAGCAAACTTTTCTTTTTTTTTCTTTTTATTGAATTGATTGGGGTGACACTGGTTAACCAAATTATACAGGTTTTAGGTGCATAATACACAGCACATCATCTGTACCCTGTATTGTGTCATCACCACCCCAAGTCAAGTCTCCGTCCATCACCATATATCCCCTTTACCCTCCTTCCCTTCCCCCCACCCCTCCCTCCAGCAGTCACCACACTGTTGTCCATGTCCCTAAGATTTTTCTGTACTTTTTATTGTTTGCTCAATACTTCCACCCCACCCCCTCGATAGCTGTCAGCCTTCCTCAGACATTTAAAACTATTTTTTTCCAAATAATCTACTCTTTTTCAGAAGAGGGGTTGGTTTAGACTACTTAATTTATCATTATCAGAAAAAGAAGTAATCCTGTTCCTGCTTGTTTTTGTCTTTTTTCCAATCTTTGTTCTGGCAGTGGGGACTGAGAACATGGGCAAATGACGTTTGTAGCTGGTAGTGAACAGCTATAGGCATGGAAGTATTTTTGATCATTTGCATGCATGATGTTTAGAATCTTCTTAAATAATTAAATCCAGACGTGTTTCTTGCTTCATCTTTAATTTAAATAAAATAGATAAATCCAATCTCAAGATTGCTCTCTGAACGCCTAGAAATTTCTCCGAGAGACTTACTTGGCACTTATCTCAACTACTTACATTGTAACTTAATTGTTCTGTACCTGGAAGTCCTCACTTCAGTGCATTGCAGGGCACTTGAAGAGTGAGATTATATCCTAAAGTTTTTTTTCCATTTCTTTCTGATACTTAAGACCATCTATGTTATTAAAATAATAGCTACTCAATAAAAAATTAGCCGAATGGGGTTTGAATGCCCTCCACTGCACTCAAGAAGAATTCCAATTAGGTTGCCATTCAAGGTCTTTCTGGTCCGCCAGGGCCATAGCCTCCTGCTCTGCTACAGTCCGGCCTCTCTGGCGCTTAGGCACAGAAAGTCTGTGGGGGTGGGGAATGTCCGGCCGCGGGCCATCCTAGGCCCGCGAAATCAATACCAGCTAACATCACACGCCTCACCAAATTAGCCTGACCAAATAGAGCAGGCTAATTTTTAAACTGATAATTTTGTATGGCCTGCGAATGATGTTTTAAATATCCAAATGGCCCTTGGCAGAAACAGGTCCCGCACCCCTGCCTCCTACTGACCTGCCATGCCGTGAGCCCCCAAACTCACTGCATTCTCAAAGCTGTATCTGTGTACATTCTGTTCCTTCTGCCAGGAATCCCTTCCTCTGTTGTACTCTCTCTCTTCCCATGACTTTCTCTAACCTCTACTAGCTCCTGCTGAGCCATAAGAACTCAGTTGAGACACCGCCTCCTCTGGGAAGCATGCCTGATTTCTTGGAATTAATGCCTGTTGTAGGTGTTCGTCTTACCCCTGTCACAGAGCTTTCGGGCCTGTGTTATAATCACGTCTTTATTTGTATATCTCCCTCACTGACTATGTATTTCTCAAAAGACTTATGAATTCTTTGTTGATAAATTTATTGTTTTCTCAAATCCTAGATTCTCAACAAATGTAAAATAAGCGACTCAGTGAATTGTAACAAGATGCAAAGGGAAGTTTTAAAATATGTTGTCAGACCTCAATCAGCTATGATTTTATTTTAAACTTATACATATCAAGGAAAATCCTTAAAGAAGAGAGAAAGGCAAATGAAATGTCCATCTTTTAAAAGAAGGAAAAAGAAATATATATTGGCCAGCCTAAAACATAGTGCCAGGGAAGTTACTAAGATAAATCATCAAAATGATCAATTTGCAATCACCTAGAAGAACATAACGAACTGGGTAGCAACCAGCATGGCTTTTAGAGGAACAAATCATGCCAGACCAATTTAATTTCCTTCTATGATAGAGTGACAGGCCTTGTAGATAAAAAGGATGCAATAGATGTAATCTCTCTAGACTTCTGTAAGCCTTTGATTCTGTCCTACCTGACATTCTCATCAACAAACTGGGGAGATCTAATCTGAACCACACAACTATTCATTGCGCGCACCGCTGACCGGACAGTGGCATCCAGAAAGCAGTCGTCGGGGGCTTAACGTTAACCCAGGAGAACAGTACTGGCAATAGCCTCGTTGTGGGGCCTAGGATCATTTGAGATGTTTACAGTAAATAGAAAGGTAAAATTATAAATATAGGCATATAGGTAATAAAGGATATGTTTACACAAGAACTGCTATAAATATATTTGGAGTTAAAGGAGTTTGTCTTCATCAGGGTTACTTGGCATAAAGCAAATGAATCAGGAAGCACATACATACTTTGTGAGTGACCTATCTTCACACCAAAGAGATTGCTTTACATATGAATTACAGTCCCAGGTCTACGTGAGTAGCCTAGATGTGTCATAACTCCACCACCACCCACACTGCCTGTGTTGTTTTCCTGAGTGAAATCTCTGCTAATCAATACCCTGACTCTGCTTCTAGAATTTGTTTGTCCTGCGTTGCCATGGACTGCCGGGTCCATCTTTCACTACTTTTTTCCAGCTCCCTCAGCTGTAGAGGACCCTTTCAGCCCAACCCTTCCTCTTCCTGTGCTGTCCCAGGACTTCTACCTTCACTCATAACCTGTGACCAGCTGTCTTTATCCATGTTTTCTTCCCTTGCTTCATATCTAGAAGATGCAGATGAATGAGATAGAGTTCATGGAAACTCGAGGTAATAAAGAAGTTCAGGAGCAACATTTGGAGATGAAGTGATCATCAGGGTCATCTGGGATTTTTTTTAAGGTGGTGTCAGTCGATTTGGGGGTGGGTCCTGGGACGTCATGGATGAAAGAGTGGGCTTGATGGAGTGGGCAACTGAAAAGGTTGAGCAGAAAATAGAATAATGTTGGGAGACAGGTTTTGGTATTAGGACAAGAGTTGATCATCCACCATCATCAAAAAGACGAGATAACAAATGCTGGCTTAGATGTGGAGAAAAGGGAACCCTTGGGCGCTGTTCATGGGGATATAAAGTGGTGCAGCCAGTATAAAAAACAATATGGAAGTGCCCCCCAAAATTAGAAATAGAATTACCATGTGACCCAGCAAGTCCAGTTCTGGAAAAATATCTAAAGGAATGAAAAAACTAACTCAAAAAGGTATCTGTAATCCCATGTTATAGCAGCATTAGTTATAATATCTAAGATATAGAAACAACCTAAGCATCCACTGATGATGAATAATTGAATAAAGAAGTTGTAATGTAATGTAATGTACAACATGATGACTATAGTTAACACTACTGTATAATATATAGAAAAGTTGTTAAGAAAGTAGACCCTAAGATTTCGCATCATAAGGAGAAATTTTATTTATTGTATTTATATGAGATGATGGATGTTAATTAAACCTAGTGTGGTGATCATTTCACAACATATGTAAATCAAACCATCATGCTGTACACCTTAAACTAATATAGGGAGGTGTGTCAAATATTTGTCACCAAAACAAGAAAAAAATCCTTCCTACGAATTAGTTTTTAAAAATGGAATAGGGAACCCAGATGAGATCCTTCTTGTCTTGATATAAGGCTCTCTGGAATCGACGGTTCCAAAATCTGGAATATTAACAGATCCCTGAGTAGCGCATTTCCACCCCTTGCCCTGTGGTGGTCTTTCCATCTGCACAGAGACTTTGTACAACGTTCAGAGAGAGATGGCTGGTCTTCAGGGTGCGCGAAAGGCTCCCAGCTGCTGTACTACTGCTTTTCTAATGCAAACTCGTGGACTGGAGATAAGAGGAGGTCTGCTCTGCTCTCTGGGGAAAGAGTCTTAACTCTAAAATGGCCAATTAGATTAAACGTCCCTTCTGGAAAGAATAAACTAACAACTAAATGGAATTTGTATTATGTAAAGAAGAGCAAGTTAGATTCTGTTTAAGATAACTTTGGAATTCATTTATAGGCCTCTTTCTTCATAGAAACAATTAAGCAAGAACTCGAGCAGTAAATTTCTCCGGTGGTGATGGAACATATGAAGCGAAATGAAAAACATTGAGGTTTTAGCAAGAAGGTGCAGGCCAAAAAATATTTTAAAAACACTTTGTCCTAGATGTCTGACCAATTGTCAGTTGGTATAAAAGCAAAAAGGGGAGGGTCTAATTTATTCAGATCTTCAGTTTGTTTTGTGTATATAAATTAGAGTAGGTGATCCTAATAACACTTGTCATAAGCTTAACTAATTTGAGGGGCTGCAGAGCTTCCTCTACGTACTTTATATTCTTGCGTTGTTATGCTAACTCTATAAAGTCACCGTAAATATGATTCTTCACATTTCATGGGTGAGGAGACTGAGATATGTAATCAACCCAAGACCACACAATAGAATATTAGTTGAACTGTAACTAAACCAAGACCTGAGAGAGAACTCCACTATATCATAAAACATTTTATAGCTGTTAGTATTTTTTGAATATAAGTTCTCAGTAAAGGTTGCAAATATCACTCTCATGAAGCAGCTTGTAAACTCTAAAGATTCATTTGTAATGAATTTTATATTCATATGCTCTTGAAAATGTAAATTTGAGGGTGTGGAAAAAATGGTTCTCTGTCATTCAATTAGATGACTCAATAAGCCTCTGGCTGGTGAAGTCTGAGCAAATGAGGCCTTGGTGAGGCCGGGATGAGTCAGGGATGCAGCCTGCGCAGTTATATAAATAAAGCCAGTGACTGGAATTACTAGCTCTGAACTAACCTGCTTTGGAGGAAGAATTACATCCCAAGTTGTAAAATATGGGATGGTTTTACTCAAAGTAGCTTTTAAGTGGTCCACTTGAATTCAATTTATTTTATACACCTGAATTAATTCATTTTAATCACATTTCACAATAAAGTGGTACTGTACCATTTTTCTCCAAGGTAAACTGAGTGGAAAAAAAAAAAGGTAAGTAGCCTAAAGTAGAATAGAAAGGGGTTGCACTTCTAAATTTATTAATTATGAGTTATTAATCAGGAATAGTATTAAAGAGACAGAAATAAACTTAATCTTGACTTCAACTTCAGTTAAATACACAAAAGAAATGTCTGTCTTAACTCTACATAAAGAACTTACCTAATGAGGTTTCTTTTTCTTCACTTTGTAAAATAGGCAGAAAAACTCTTGGTGAAGAAAAAAGTAGTAGCTATATTAAGGAAGGAGATGATAAACCAATGTTAGTTTATCCAAAAGTGAGCAGAAAATCTCAGAAAGGCAAGGACATTTTAGACCTACGATCTATGAACACACTTTGACCTTTTATATTTCTTCTTCATTATCAAACTTCCATCCTTTGCATCCTCCCTAAGGCGCTCCTAGAATGCTGGCCACCACACTGTTGAAGCTCAGAGACACCTATAATTATAAACTCAGGTCATTTTTCAGACCCAACAGAAAACCGAGCACTGGTGTGGTGGGAGGTACCAGAAAAATGTGCTATAAAAGTACAAGTAGAGCCCGGCCGGTGTGGCTCAGTGGTTGAGCTTCGATGCATGCACCAAGAGGTCGCTGGTTCAATTCCCGGTCAGGGCACGTGCCCAGGTTGTGGACCCAATCCCCAGTGGGAGACATGCAGGAGGCGGCCAATCGATGTTCTTTCTCATCGATGTTTCTATCGCTCTCTCCCTCTCCCTCTAAAATCAATAAAGAAAAAACTTTTTCGGTACAAGTAGAATTTACTGACGAAAAGTGAGAGAAGAACAGTAGAAGGAAAAACTGAACGGAGCTCCAGGGTCTACAGAGAAAGGAGAAAAAAATGTTAAACATGAGACTGTGTGTGGGATGCTAATGATATTTTAATGATTCAAGAACAAACTTACAACTAGTAGGTAAAGAAATTCTGGAGATTTAATGAACAACAATATAAATTTCTCTCTAAAATTGTTAAAGGAGTAGATTTAATTATTCCCACCGCAAAAAAGAATATGTGATGTGACAGAGGTATTAGTTAATCCTACGCTGGTAATCATATTGCAATATGTACCTGTATCAAATCAACAGCACTGTCCACCAGCGATTTTTGACCTTTTTTTATCTCATTGCACACATAGTTACTAAAATTCTGCTACACACCATAAAATATATTTTTTGTTGATCTGACAAAAATACAGGTATAATTTGATTCGTTCACAATGGACGGCTATTGTGTTTGCTGTTGTCCTTTCTTTCTTTCTTTCTTTCTTTTTTTATCCTCACCTGAGGACCTTTTTCCATTTTTTATTCAGATAGAGTGGGAGGGAGAGAGAGGAAGAGAGAGAGAGAGAGAAACTTCGACGCGAAAGAGACACATGGAGTGGCTGCCACCTGCACAACCAACCAGGGCCGGGGACAAACTGCAACCAAGGTACATGCCCTTAGCGGGAACCGAACCCGGGTCTCTCTGGACCTCAGGCTGACGCTCTAACCGCTGAGCCAAACCGGCGAGGGCTGTTGTCATTTCTTTATTTAACAGTCTACAGAAGAGAGGTCCATGCCCCTGCATAGTCAACAATTGCATGTTTTAAAAATTTTGCAGCACACGAGTTGAAAGTCAATGTTGTACACCTTAAGTGTACACAATGCTATCGGTCAATCAGCTCTCAATAAAACAAAGAAGAAACATCACACTTTTATCAGGAATCAGTGAGGTGAGAACGAAGCAGGAGTTTCCTAATAAAACACTCGTAATTATAGACAAGCATTTATTCCATGTCCAGCTCTGTGCTGAGTCTTTTCCATGTATTACCAGAATCCCATATTTTTCCAGTTTGGAAATGAGGAAAAAGAGGCCCAGAGAGATGAAATAGTTAACCCAAAGGCACACAGCCACTCATAGAAACCCTCACTGCAGGACAAGGAGAAAAGAATTCATAAGCATCGCTAACATTTATTGGGTGTTACTATGGGCCAAGCATTGTTCTAGGCATACCTGTGACCTTATTTAGTGCTACAAGTATATGAAGCAGCTCCTATTTTATCAATGAGGAATGATTGAGTTCCCACAACCCCAGCTAATGCTGGCTGAACTCGGATTCAGACTCTGACTGAAGCACTGTTGCCCTTAAAATAGTTTTAACAATAACATCAGCCTCGTGGAGTTATTTTGACTATCGAAATCAGTTGATATATGTAAAATGCTTAGAACTGGGTCTGGCACCTGATAAGCATTGAATGACAATCAACTACTTATATTATTACTAATAAAAGCATATTCTTCCTTCTCTCCAAATGTAGACGACAAAGCTGGTGAAGAAATAAAACTGAGACCATCAGTGGCTAGGAGAAATACATTAAATGAGAATAAAGAGCATCTATAAAAATGTGAACTTTTTTTAAGGGTAACTCAACTTAGATTTGGACACCAGGGAGTTTCAGTGCTTGAGGGATACATACAGTACCCTGGGGCGTGGAATGAAAGGGAGAGACTGGCCAAGGGAAATGAACCAAAGTGGCCGGGGACACAGCCTGTAGTCGGAAATCTAGCAGAGTGGGAAAATCATTGTATGCAAGCATGCTGTTTTTGGAGGAGAGGAAAGCAATGTAGCCTATTCCCAGAATTTCTCTCTCCATTGTTCCCCAGGCTCCTTATCTTGTCGTCTGAGTTCCCAGAAAAGGGAGAAACATCCAGAGGACCCTCGTTCTTTTCTTACCCTATTATTATCAATGAGAAAAATTTGAGCTATCTGGTGCAAAGAACCTACAGGATAGACAGGAGGGTCAACTCTGCGTGTGCACGCCCAGCTGGTCTCCTGTTCGAGTTCACCCTAATAAATTTTGGGCAATGATTTATCCTTCCTTCTGAATAATCAGTTTGCATTTCTTGTTTGGACTTTTGCAAGATGAAGGATGGTTGATCTCTCAGCCTGAAGAGTCAAAGAGCAGAGAATTCAGTTTGATCTTTTGACCTTGCTTTTTTGTCCAAGATGAAATTGTGTTGACAGCAAGGCAAGCTACATGGGCTTGCAGCCTGGACATCACCCAGACTCGGCACTCAGGGGGAGCCCTGTGCTTGATTTAATGCTCTGCTGTCACATTTCAAAATTCTTAATAATTTTATCTTTGAACGATGTTTTGTAAGTGACATCCGATGAGACAACGGGGAATATGTGTGAGCAGAGGAGCACACACAATATCACCTCCATCCCTTGTCTCCCCATTCACACATAGCGTCTGTGATGCCCCATGACCCACGGTGTATGGGATTCAGAGAGACTCGACGAGAGCATAAGATAAGGATGTTATGTCCCTAGAATGTGTACATATTAAGAACTGAAATAAAAATAATTAAGTTAGTTTTCTGCAGCATGTTTGCTGTTCTGGTAAGAATAAACTACAAATGCGTATATGAGTGACATACTATGCATTGTGGAATTGTTGAATTCTCTTATATTTCCACTGAAATTGGCATTGTGCAATATAAAGATAAATGGTAAAAATCATGCTAATAGTTTGAATTTTAAAGTCTCTTTACCTAGAGTGACAAATAGTAACAGCATGACCAGCCGAGAGAGAAAGCCTAGAGCACAGCTTTGTATTTTCGTGTCTTGAATGGTACATTTTTCCTGCTTTCTGAATGAGAGGCCCTGTGTTTTTAGTTGGCACTGGGTCTGCACATCATGTATATAGCCAGCCCTTGTTGGCAGGTTCCATTTACCTAAGAACAGGGGTGTTTCTGAGGCACCACTTTTCTGTTTGAGTTTATTCCCACATGCCCTGGGTCACTACTTAGCCCAGGGAACACCTGGTGTGTTTGGGGAGGCAAGACCATGTATGCTCCCACTGCTTTGGAGGGGCTGGACCCCTCATTCTGTCCCTTCATTCCTTGCACCTCCCTTGCTTTGGCGGGACTACATCAGTCCACTCCGTGTTCCCAGAGTCCTTGGTGAGCTTTACTCGATCACTTCTAATCCTATGTTGGCATGACCCTTTTGCTTTTACCTCCTCCCTGAACCTTTAAGTAGCTCTTGGATGATGAAGACAAGGAACCAATATCATCCATCTTGTCACTTCCAGACCCTGGACATAGGGCCTGGCAGATGGCAAGTTATTTACAAACACTGTTAAACTCAATTACATCTTCTCCTCCCAAAGTCCACTTCTTCATCCCCCTTCGTACACTTCCCCACACACATAGAACAATACCCTTTCTCCCCTGTCCCTAATTGTAGAGAGAACTGTTTTCTTGTTATTTTATTATCCCATTGAACTAAATACAAGAGCAAATAATCTGATTCTACCTAAGAAACACTCCCTAGCAACCAACAACAAACCCCCTTTTCCATCTCATGGCACCTTTCCGTCTGTCATGCCACCTCTGTGAGAGAGAAAGGAAGACATAAATGACAGTGTAGAGTTTTATAGACCAGAGTTTGACTCCCAAACTGGCTTTTGGCACTCTAGCCAAACCACTCAAGTTTTCTGAACCTCAGTTTCTTCATTTGCTTAAATAAGTGAGACAGTAGTACCTCCAGATATATGCATGTTGTTTCTATAAAATTTGCTGTATATTTTGTAGATCTATAATACATAACTGACTTTATTATTATTCCTGTCTTCAAGGAGTTTATACTATTAAGTTCTAAACTGATGTTACATCCTCTGAATGTTTAATTAAGACAAAGACCAGAGAAGGCTATAAAGCCGGTGTTCCCTGAGGTGGTTAATAGGTATGAGCACTATGACTATGTACCTGTTTCTTTCATTGAGAAAAATGTCATGGGTGAGCTGGAGCCTAACATAAACAGTTCTAGTTTATGATGAGAAGTAGAAGGTAGGCATTCCAGGGTAGAAGGGGAATGTAAGCAAAGTATGCACATATCTGTGTTCTTGTTCATGGCCATGCCAATCTATGTACATAGAGTGGACAGTGAACAACAGAATGAGTTACCTGAGAACATTTTGTACCGAACAGTGGGTTAGAATGCTCTATTCTCCTCTTCCTTTGGAGTTGTATGAACCAGTCACTACTAAGCTTTAGCCAGTGAATCCTGTTAAATATTCATTTGTGTCAACAGAGAATCTGGCATATATTTTCTTAGACTCTGTTGTTTGACTCTGAATGTAGAATACTTGTAGGTAGGGACTATGCTTCCTTTATGCTATGTGTCCTTCTCCTAACAGGCCAAGAGCTGTTAGCTTGGTTAGATCAAGAGTGGAAAGCACCAATGTTCAGTGGCACCCTGATCCTCTGATGGCTAGGTTCCACCTTCTCTTAAAATTCTGCTTCTCAGAGGAAGCACTTTAAGGAGTAATCCTTTATTCTTCCCTATTAAGTGAGCATTTCCTTTGAGGACGAAGGAAAAGAAGCCAACGGCTCTGCCCTTAAGAAAACTCACAGTCTTTCATAGAATATCAGGATAAGGTACCAACTTATGTCTCCGAGGGGAGAGTGGACTTCTTACACTCAGCATTTGGGCTCAGGTTGCAAACTGTGTAAAATTGATGTTTAAAGTGACAAAGTGGGTGTGTGTGTCTGTGGGGGGCATGTAGATGAGAGCTGGTGAGGGGAGGGCGAGCAGAGATTAGGAGGAGATGAGGGGACAGTGGCGGTTCATGAGACAGCAGCTGGTGGCGGTGAGGACTTCAAGAACTGGGCCAGAAGCAGACCGTCTTCTGAGGTCGCACCTTCTCGCATTGCCCACCCTCTTCCCCAAGAGCTCAGGTGTTCCTTACGCGCAGCGCTGCTTTCTGGCTCTTCTCTTCCTTACCTGAGAGTCATCTTGGAACAACAGTATTTTGAGCCATCTCAGAATTTTTTTCCAGGATATAAATTTGCCGTGATTGGCCAGCTCCTTACACACACTTATTTTATTAGTCATTTCTTCTGTTTTCTTTTTCCGTCCTCTCCAGGTCCGATCGAAAAGTACAGAGTATTCCTGAAGGCCCATTTTGGCCATAGGAAGAGAAACGTCCCTCCAGACTGTCCTGTGTGCACTCAGCGTTCCTGTAGCGGAATGCCAGCAATGTTGCCTGGAGCAGCCTGACACACGCAACAATGTGTGTATTCACCGGAATATGAAACACTGAAACAGTTCCACAGCACACCCTTTGTGATCTGTTGATCACAAGCCCTGAGAGTCCAGCTGCATCCCTCACCACACGTCGCACTCTACCCCCCGAAAATACATTTTATTGCACGTTTTGTGGCAAGATTTATGACAATTATCACCCAAATCCATAATTAGCAAGTGGTAACAGATAGGCAGATAGATCCACTTATAGTGACATCTCTGACAGATTGACACCTCCCCCTTTAAAAATACCTATGAGACTTCTCATTTTAAATGTGACCGTGCTCAAACACAGCGTTGGCAAGCCTCGTCTCGTGTTCCTGGAGGGGGAGGGGGCTATAAAAGCAACATGTTCCCACAAGCATGGCAGAGCCCATGCATAAACCATTTGGCTTTGCAATTAAAAACAGGTTTGGCTTCCCTCTGCATCAGTAAGACAACGTCAAAGCAACATTCATCCCGAAAATTTTCCCTTGTGAATTCAAATGAACTGTGAGTCTTGGATTTCTCTTTGTTTGCATGTGCATGCCTTGAGAGAGAATTTTTGGAAGGGTTCTGTGTGTTTCTTTCTGGGGCAATGCCTTGATATGTATGTGTTGAATCCTGCGACCAGATTGGTCTCAGTGACACTTTGCATTCTGTGTTCCTTGGATACGTGGTTACTATTTTGGATTCGTTCTGTCAGGTTTATTACTCCACGTGAATTAACTAAGTCCGACCCTCCCACCCCAGGAAATGATCACTCATTCTAAAGATCTTTCTGAGCAATTGACTTTCACGACTGGACCTGAGTTTCAAAGATATTGAAAAACATAAATATATTTACTCCTAGGACGGGTCCTAAACTTGACTACAATGATGGCTAATTATATCTTTATCGCTGCCATTCTTGAATGATGCACTGAACTATTAGATCTCTTATATTGGGAGAAATCACTACTTTACAGCTAAAATCCCTCCCTTCACTGTTCAATAAAGAGTTTAAAAGGATACTATGAAAGCCAGTCCTAGTTCCAGTGAAATCAGCAATTTTCTATAAGATAGTTTGCTTCCACTTTCCTTTCTCCCATACAGTTGCACAGAAAAAAAATATTGAGTGTTTACTGCTAAGCAATAAGCTTGAACATTCTGCCACAGAAGACATTGCAAAGTATTAAGACCTAAGCCAGGCATCAGAACCTGTCAGAGCCCAGGTCACTCTGCCTATGACAGAGTTTTTGCAATAGAGCAGGTCACCTGTACTCAGGCCCACCCACTAATGTACAAGAAAAGTCTTATAAAAAAACAATGTATTAGGAATGTCAATTTTTCAGTAATAATTGTGATGATCAATATTAATTAAAACAGAGAGACAACAAAAAAGAATAATCTCAGTGCCATACACTTGATCTAAAAATTATTATGGAATTATTCTGCCCTTATTTAGCTTATGAAAGTCTCAACAAACTTGACTTAAGAAATTTTGGTTTACTCATTTTACTTTTGGATGAAATTATCTTATCTCCCACAATCACCCCAAAAGTTGTTCAAAAGAATAATTACTAAAATAGATTGACATTTTAATTGCATCACTTTGAAGTCCACAATTTGAGAAAAATATAAAACATGTTTATAATGTGTGAAATAAAAATATCATCAGCACAAAGTAAATAAAAATATACTAATATACATGGTAGTCTGTGTAGTTGTGCTCAAAAAATTGTTTTTTTAACTTTTAAACCTATTTTGTCATATATTTACATTTATATAAAAGTATAAATGCATGCATACAACTGTATATCTCAGAAATATGTTCTGCTTGCTTTTGATCTGTAAAGTCAGTGAATAAGTTTTTATTTTTGCTTCAATAAGTCAATGCCCTAAATTAAGAGGGCATTAACTATAAATACATATTTTCAATTTTATTAATTCCTTATATTGGAGATTTTTAATTGACTTGGGATGCCATTTGCTACACTGGGTGTTTTATTACCCTATACATAAAAGTTAAAGTACAAGAAACTACTTTAAATTCAGTCCAACAAAGGCAGAAATAAATTCAACTTTTAATTTCACAAAAATCACATAATTTTGTTTAAAAAATAATATAAGAATAAAGTAGAAATATATATGTATGAAAATAAAAATAATTTCACAAATCTCTTTGTAACTTGACCTTTTCCTTCCCTTTGCCAAAATATTGCTTCTTATTGAAAACATTTTTTAATGAGCAAGGAATTGCTACCAATTAATTTAAATATTGATTAAGGGGAGGGGGAGAATCTATGCTTTTATAAGCTTATAAATTTTACTAGCAAAGCTATTTTATCTGAGTATATTCTTTATTAATTCAGTGTAATAGCTTCATTTCCTCACAGCTATGTATCTGAAGTGTGGTAAAAGAGAGAGAAGGGAAAAGGGGGGTTATTAGGTCTTTAAACTTAAGTTTTCAAATGCCCAATAAAATGACACGATGAAACGATCAGAGAAGGTTTTGAGTCCGAGAAGGGTGGAATAATGAACTATTGGAGACTCCCTTGGAACTGTGACGGCGGGTTTCTGTGAGAGCTCCAAGAAGCCATGGCCAGGCTGCCTCTGGGACCGGGCAGGAGAATCAGAGTTATTAATAAACATTCTTAGATCTTAATCACAAGCTTTCATTTCAGTCAATTAAATACCCTCCATGTAATGAGAAAGAAAATGTATACAAGTTATTATGTCATTATCCTAATTTGTCATATGTCTGAACTGAAAACACCCCTTGCCGAATTTCTTCTCAACAGCTAGAATTCCGCAGTCGGTTTTTTGTTTTGTTTTGTTTTTTTAAAGATGGTTGTTGTTTAGTTTTGTTTTAAGCCATACCTTCATTCCTATTCCGTTGGAGAATGTGCTTCCCCAGACCTAGCGTAAATCATGTTTACGAGAAGGCTCCCTTGGTGGCAGCACAAGCAACCCCGCCGGGACCTGGGCCCACATCCCGACGCGCCGGCGATGCCCGACGTGGGCCGGCAGGTCCCTGCTTCAGCCCGGGGGGGGCTCCGAGGCGAAGCTGCCTCTTCCGTCTGTGTCTGTGGTCACACACGTCCCGTGAAAACACGGCTGAAAGCACACACTGACCACACACGTGTGTTTTGGAAGTCGCTAGTAAAGATGATTTTAAAACTTTCAGAGACCGCCAAGCTCTGAGAAAACGCTTATTAAAGACTAATAAAATTGCGAAAATGACGGGGAAAACATCCAGCAAACTTCTCCTGCGTGCTCTGAGGAAGTCGGTTCAGTCTCTGGCCACGGGGCTCGGCAGTGGCAAGAAAAACAAGCCTGGCCATCATTTCACAACAGAGCGGAGGAGAGTGAGCAGCCGCCGGGCACTCAGAGGTCGCCCCTGCCGCTGTGATTCCAGATCTTCACAAGTGACCAGAGACTCTGCAGACTCATCTCCCAGACTGCGTCCGTTCTCTCGAGGATGAACTCCGTGCGAATACTATCAGGTGACACTGAAAACGGTCCTCGATCCTCTTTCTGCCATGTATCTGGACGATGAGGCGGGTGACCGCGTGGATTTGGTCATTTGACCGAGTCTGAGATGGTTTCATCTGTAGTGGCTGTAGGGAGCAGCATCCTGGAGGGCCTGAGAGTACTTGTTGCTGTCATTGGATGTCCCTTGGAAGGTATGGTTCTGCAAAGGCTGAAAGGAAAGAATTTTTCCCCCAATTTCCTGACATGAGTAGAATGTTTAATTATTTAACTTAAAAATCACTCAAACTAACACAATCAGCTAAATTCCACGTGATGACCTTATTTCTGAGAATCTGGTGACTTTAGTCCCCTTTTGGTAGCCGTTTTCAAACCTCCTTAAGCCTAAGAATCTCCTAGGATGCTTGTTAAGAAATAGACATACCCGAGCCCTGCCTACACCTAAGGAATTAGTCTCTGAAGAAGAGTCCTGAATATGTGCAGTTTTTTAAAGCATCTCCGGTACTGCTTACAATCAATCAAGTTTGGGGGATCCAACTTAATTGGAGTAGATTTTATATCGGGGGAGAAAACAAAATGCCCAAGAACCATAGACAGGGGAATCTTTATTCTATTGCCCCAAGAAGCAAAAGAATCTCTTTCTTAGAGCTTTTCTGAGGTCTGGTGTATAGAATTAGAGACACCACAGTAATCAATAGTTGGTGTTCAGTTTGAACATATACAAACACACACATGTAAACATTTTTAAAAGCCGTGCCAAAAGCTTTAGAGAAGTAAAAGCATAAATAGTGTAATTAAGAAACCTCAAATATAACTGTCAAAATGTTAAATAAATGAAAGAAAAATTATTCAATCGTATACTGACATCTCATTACCCAGTAGCTACTTGGCATTTCATTACAATCTACCTGGTGCAGTAAATTTAATATGTCATATAGATTGAGCCTAAGCAAAATGTGTATTTATACAGATATTCACGTAGACATCCAAAAGTGCAACTTCTCTATTGAAAATAATATACTTTATAAAGCCCAGAAATGCCAATGAATACAGCCCAGGAAAATAGGTATTATTTTACCTTTTGACTAAGAAAACTGTACCGAACTACAGCATACACCATAATGATTAATAACTCTGATTTTTCTGCAGTAAATGCAAAATTTGCAGACTGCTTATGCATTAGTTTACATAAAAGGTAGAAGAAGAAGGAGGAGGAGGAGGAGGAGAAGGAAGAAGGATAGGTTCAGTTGATTGGGCCATGCAAACTTTATGTAATACAAACTCCTCTAATGTAATAACTCTTACAGGTCAAATGTCCCTTTCCACTCCCATACCCACCAAATACATGTAAATTGACATGTAGGAGAACAAGGGTGTAGGAGAACAAGCTTTTATCTCATCATGCAATTAATATTTTAGATATTTTTCCAGAGAATCCTTTTGTATCAGTTGCTACCACCACTAATAGTAATACTGTTTTGATGTATCAAAATGCATTAATATTTAATAAACCAAGAGCTTTATATCACCTGAGTACAATGAAACTGAGGCACCGTTTGCTGACTCTCATACTCACAGGAGCTAGAAGAGGCTTTTATTTCAGATCCATGAGGCTAGTCACTGTCCCAGGAAAACCAAGACCCCGTGGAAGTCAGGGCAAGAACAGTAATTACTGTAACTATTAGTTTTAGCTGTCTATCCAGTTAAATAATTGTCACTTCCATAAAATTTCTCAAGGAAAAAAACTGTAATGAATAATTTAATGCAAAAGCAAGGAAATGAAAACCTCCAGAAGTTTTAGCGACTTGGACTTCAGCAGCAATCTGTGCCCAGATCATTGTTTGCCCTTCACTTTGCTTAAATGCCTCCAGGGGATCCTAATAGCTATATGATATGTTTGCTTTGGAATCAGATATCTGGAATGGTTAGCAGATGACCTGAACACTCAGTGATAAATGCAACCTTGTCTGTTTGCTTATTTGTTACCTGTACGTTGTGATTGAACATTCCCGCTCAGAGATTAGCTTTACAATTAAAAAGTGAGAGTCTGGAACATTGTTCCGATGATAGTCATAGGTTAAAATCAACGATAGGACCTTAATTCTGTTTCTAAGTGGGGATTAAAAGGAGATGTAACTGCCTCTCCATTTTTTCTTTCTTTCTCTATAGACAGAAACAACACTTTGAGACCTTCAGAGAGTCTCATTTGTTGTGAAAATAAGGTTTAACCCTCAAGCTCTGTCTGCCTGTTTCTCGCTGCCCTGGCTTTGGCTGCAGGAGAGTGGGAAGGAGACAGCAACCCAGGGGGCTTATTCTTCATCCTTTCTCATGTCCTTCTCCCCACCCAAGCAAGGCGAGGCTGTAAATGCACTGAGAATGCAAAGGCAGGAGCATAACTTCTCCTGGGCTCCCGAGTATCACAAACGTGGAATTGCTCCGGCTGTGAACAGTTCTGTGCGTGAGAACATCGCGTCTCTAGGACAGAGGAGGCTGAATCAGCCAAGGGACCGGCACCTTGTTCTCCTCTCGTGGACAACAGAAAAGTCCAGTAAATGGCAACCACACAGCCCCTGGAAAGGAGACATCTGTCCTGCTGTTGTTGAGTGCAAAGCCACACGGAAAAGAGGGCCTGTTTGTCTACTATCACTCAGACAGCAAATACCTATCGAAAACCTATTACATGTAGGAGACTAGCACATGGATCAAATCAGGAGAAGATGTGGTCTGGCCTTCAAGGAGTTTATAATCTCTGCAAGTAGACAAGACTTAAAAGTAAGAAAGTCTTCACCAAAAAAGTGACACGTGAAAGGTACACAACTTAAATATAACTGTAGCAATGAATTCATCCTACAGGATTTCTGAGAAAAAGAAGATCACAGTCTCTGAAGATGGCTGGGAAAGAAAGGACAACAATTATTTCTGATATAAAGAATTTACCCAGACGTCTCATTGTTCCTGACTCTCCCTAATTCATTTAAAAGACTCTCTGGCCCATGCCAAGATGAGAGGTGAGCTCATCCTCCTAGAGGAAGTGGTAATAGAAACAAACGTTCAGAGATATTTTTCTTTTTTGTAGGTTTTTAATTTGTTTGATATGTTTTATTCCTTCCCTCGAGAAATGTTTGGTGGTTGAATCTGCTGACTTCTAGCCTAAGGATGAGGCAGGAGTGTTTAAGAAATCCCTGAGTACACTGAATAATTACGCTCTGTTTTCCTTTGTGTATCATTCCCTTCCCAGTATTACAGTAATGGTGGTTGTAACAAGTCAGAGCAGATTCACAAAAACAAAGTTCATGAAGAAGTGAAGACTACATTCAACGTGTCACTTTTTTTAAAGTTCCTTTGTTATGTCTAGCTGTTTTAGCCCAAACTTTCTCCACAATTCTATACTTGTTACTAACATTGATTTAATGTGTTCCAACAATTTATCCATCATACATTTTTCACAATTCAACACTGACAGGAATGTCCCTCTATGTGGCAGAGAGAAACAAACCTACACTTTTGCAACTGCTTCTAATGCATGGGTTACCAAGGTCATTTCAATGACTATCGCAAAAGTAGGAGAGCTGACTTCTCAGGAGAACAAAAGGGGTGGGGGAAGGGAGGGAAGGAGGGAGAAAGAGAGGGGGAAAAGAACAGTAAGCATATATTGTTTTAGAGTTCTGTCTTAGCTTGTCACAGAGATCTTTCTCTTGACTGAAATAATAGTGCAATAAAGTTGTAACATCAGTTACTTCAAAAACAAGCCTCCCGCCCACACAACCCTGCCATTCAAATGCCTTGCTCGTTTTTCTTGTTGCATTACTATGACCGGTCTCTTAGTCAAGTCTCAGTTTGACTAACTTATTGCCATAGGCTACTAGTTGGTCAACCTTTATTCCGTTTAACAAAAGCAATGAAATGCCCTGAACAGTCCTGTTGCTTCCATTGCTCTCCCGAGCTCCGCCAGATGATCTGGCAAATCAGATACAGCTGAGATTCAGGGACCCTACAGGACCACAGACTCTTCTTCTGTAGCCCTTCTTTGCATAACAAAGATACTGCTTGGGCTATGTCCTTAATTTAGTATTCAGTTCATTTAGATATGTATTAATTTCCCCCCCTGTAACCTGAAAAGAAATGAGGAACCAAAGTTGGGACTAAAAATAAAAATAATAATAGAAACTGACTCTAAGGTGTCGCTCCCAGTATGCCAAGCACAGTTCTAAGAGTCTGGCCCAGATGAGCTCATCCAATCCTCAGCACAATTCAGTGAAGTAGGTGCTATAATTACCCCCATTTTACAGTCAAGAGCATTAGGGAGCAACAAAGTTAAATGACTTGCCCAAGGTCATATAGGAGGTAAGTGGCAGAGTCTGAATGAAAACCCAGGCAGCTTGATTCCAGATATACACTCTTAACTCCTATTGTTCCACTGAAAACAATGCAGGGGCATAGCTTAGTCAAGTTCTGTTACAGTCAGCGCATTTATAAAATCTGATCCAGACAAAACTTCCAAATATAAAAGAGTCATGTAAAAAAAATGGCAAATGGGTCCAGGAGTGATTTCCCAGAATCCATCATGATATTCTTGAATCCATTCACATTTTCTACATCTAAAGCCTTACGTAAACAAATATGCCTCATATCCAAGAGACATTGAGTCCCAGTGTCCTCATCCATGTCATGTTAATAACACCCTCCTGCCTTGTACGGTTGTTGTGAGGATTAAAATAATATATGCAAAGCTCCTGGCATAGAGGCGGATATATAATAGATAATCAATAAGTGGTAGCTACTATTTATATCTAACTATTATTGGATTTCCCCCTGTCTTCCTCACTATCAGATTTGTCTTGCAGTTAGGTGTCTAGTGTCACTTCAGAAAGCAAATGAAAGCTCCCACTCACCCCATCAAAACAAACCGCAGTGCTAGAAAATGATGTCTTGGACAGAACTCCAGTTGGGAAACAGTGAATACATAAGCTAGTACTCCCTGGACTTAATGATCAGCTTTGAAAGGAAGCACTTCTGTATGGTGGCGAAAGTTGTTTCAGAGAGATCTGTTAGAGCAGATACAGAGATGGAAACTCGGATAGGCACGCTGACTGGAAGAAGAAAGTTACAGCCATGTGATTGTAATTTGATACAGTGCATCCAAACACACTTATGATTCAGAGACTGAACTCCACGTGCTTTGGTGCCATCAGAGCCTCTTTCTACCGTGCATCCCCCTCTTCAGTCTGATCATCTCCGCCTCTCCTCCCTTCAGAGCAGGAGAGCAGGTCGCCCGAACTTGAAGGAGCGTGGCTCCTGGATTTCACAGACAGAGGCGGGGCCGGGCCAGCTGCACGCATTTGCAGGTGTCTGTCCCCCTGCTCTGGCCCTGGCTCTCCCTCTCAGCTTCTGAAACACAGTTGGAGTCCTGCTTTCAGTAGTCACAGAGGCCACTGGGTCCCAGGAGCAATCTGAGAAGGTGTTTCTCACACTGGAACATGTGATGATAATTACAACGCAGTGGTAAAAGGTGACACCTACCCCAACTCATACATCCTAGTTTCTGGCTGCCGCTGCCATTTCCCACACTGAGAGAAACAAGTTTCACTGAAGGAGCTGTGACCAACATCGGTGTGATAGGGAGGGCCTGCGCATGCAGGTGTGTCCTTGTCTTTATTTGTGTATTTCTGTGTCTGAGTTTCTATGTGTCCATATATGTGCCCATCTCTGTATGTGGCTGTGTGTGTCTGAGGGTGGATCTGCCTATATGTGTGTGTGCCTTTCTGTGTATCTCTTTGATTGCCGTGTCTGTATGTGTTTGTGTACATCTGTACAATGTGGCTCTGCGTCTGTGTGCTTGTGTGCATGTGCGTATCTGTGTGTTGGTCTGTGCGTGCCTGTCTATGGGGCATGTGGGAGTAAACCCAAAATCATTCTAAAGGACACATCCTGCTTAAAGTCCAGCTCCTCGTGCATATTTGGACTGTGTATGGGCACGAATGTGGCCTGAGCAAGGTAGAAAGGAGGGGAAAGGAGAAAAAAGGGAAAGAATGGACGTGGACTGAAACGGGCCAAGGGTCTGCTCTCTGATGCCTCTGTGGCTATGCCTGACCTGTGCTACTCTTGGCCACGCTGCATTGACTGCTTTCTTGCACTTTTGAAGTGATGGATGACAGCATATTAGTGGGGCCACAGGAATTCCCACTTAAGAAAGCCTTCAAATAAAACAGAAGGAAATCTGTCCATCTCCCTCCTATAACACATAATATACGACAGCCCGTAAGCCCAAGAGAAGGACTGAATTCATTCATTTATTAGGTGATTACTAGAGGTTTCGCTGACTTCTTTCCAAAACTGGCATTAAGTCTTGAACCACGCTAGCATTTTCTAATATAAACAAGTATATTTGAGATCCCAAATACCAAGCACATGAATCCTGTATACATTCTAAACTTGACCAAAGAAATGTCCCACTGGAAATATTTTCCAAATTATAACACTATTAATGAGGGGGTGAAGAAATATGCACGAAAGTAACGCAAAATATTGATTCGAAAGAGTAAGAGCAAAGTCTTGTAGAGTGGGTCACTTGAATGCGTTTTTCAAGAGCGACGGTTTCCCTGTGAAGTAGCCGCCTTCTGAGTTGTCAGGAAAAGCTACCAGAGAAATGTGGGCGGGGTTAGCTGCCAGTCACTTTCACAAATACACTTTGGCTGGGCCCAGGGAGCCTGGAGGTGCTGCAGGACAGCTCTGGCCATTTCAGAAGACGCAGACATTCTGACACCAATACTACTGTTACTTTTTGAAATTTGAAGACATAAGGTGATACCTTGGGAGAACTCCCATCCTAGAGCTTTGGGAAAGACAGGCATGGCTTAGTAAGCTGCTGATTAATATTGGACTAGAAATCTCTTCTTCTAAAAAGTATTTGAACTTACTAGCTTGATGTAAACTTTCACACTCCGACTTTGGTCTCTCATTATGACACTAATACTCAGGATGGTTTCTGCGGATATTTCCCTTCTAAAATATTTACCGATTTCTGTCCTCAGGATAATTCTGCACAAGAGCCGGACGCTTACTTTGAAAATTATAATTAGGTGGTGTAAAGATAGAATGAGGAAATAAAGAACTAGTGATTTGAAATACAACTTTGGGAAAGGTTATAAACCAGAATGAATACGTGTGTGTGTGTGTGTGTGTGTGTGTGTGTGTGTAATTACACTGGATTTAGGTATCAGGGCACATTTTACAGTGCCCTGGGCTGGGAATCAGAAGGACCTAAATTCTAATCTCTGCCCTTCACTGATTTCCTGATTGACCTCAGGCAAGTCACTTCAAGTTGCCCCATGGTGATTACAAACACCAAGTTATGTTGATTTGAATCCTTTCTCAACAGCATAACTTTGAGCAAGTTACTCAACCTCTTGTACCTCTGCATTCTTACATGTTATAGGAGGATAATAATAGTTTCTGGTTCATAGGGCTGTGGCGAAGGGCAAATGAGATAATAAGTGTAAAATATTGTTGAGACCATCAAAAATCCTCAATAAATGTTAACTAGCCACTATTACTAGCTCAGAGTCACAGTCTCCTCTTGGAGAGGGTCTAACCAGGTGACCTCGTGAATTCTTCAGTCTTTGGGAAAACCATCCTATGGATGCAGCCAGTAACCCAACTTTCCCAAATCTCTGTGGCCACAAGGAGCCCTTCTCAGATCTTATTTACCAAAGCTCATGCCCATGCTGCGGGTCGGCCCCCAGACCTTACTGATTCTAATTTTCCATGCAACTCTGATGACTGTGTTTATCCTATTTCTCAGACTCTAGCAAATCAGTTGCTCAAATTAGGAAGGAAAAAGAATGTTGGAAGAAAATCGCCTTGTAAGCAAGAGTGATTGCAAGGGGTCTGAATTTAAGAGAGTAAATACTTGTGATCACAGAATTCAGTCCACATTCACCACCGTGATGTCCCATCATTAAAATCTTTGAATTACATTTAGTGAGCTGCTCAAGGCAGCTTCTGATTCTAGAACTATTTCTATCAAATATTATTAGCATGGTATAATCTGGGGGATTCTCAATTTTCAGATGATTGTTCTTAGGGGCCAAATGTCACTGGTTATTTTTTAATCTGCTGGCCTTCTCTGGTCTCCCCTGTCCTGGCATGACTGGCACCGCACTGGACGTGGTGGGATACCGGAATGGTGGTTGTCCCCCGACGGAGAGGTGGACACAGGGGGCGTAGCAGGCCGGGTCTCCAGCGCCCACGGCAGTGACATCTCCTGTGTACGCGACTTCAAACTCATGCCTCCGCAGCGTGACGTCTCCCCTACCCTCACACCCCTGCCTATTTTTCAACCTAGAAGGTAACGGGCTCAGGAATTGTGACTCACACAGACCTCAAATAGCTTTCCATCCTGCCTCTGCCGCTCGCCAGCTAGGCCACTTTGGGCAAAACATTTCCACTTCTCTGTACATCGTGGTCGCACCTGTGAGGTGAATTACAAGGCCTGCCTTCCCGGGCGGCGGGAGGGTGGGAGCGTGGCGGTGGAGCACCGCGTGGCGTCGGGGCTGCTCCCCACGTCTGAGCGATTCCGCGCCCGTTGGAATGGTACCTGGGATTTGAACAGGTCGGTCCCAGCCGCAGCTCATCACATCTCACAGGATGAATAACGGGCAAAGCATAGGCTTGGAGTCACTCAGACTTGGATTGGAATTCCCTTGTCCTTGTATGCCACCAGCATGACCTGGGGTACATCGTGTAGGCTTTCTGAGGCTCGGATTCCCCCATCTGTGTATTGGGGATACCACCACTTACCTGCAACCCTTTTGATGAGGATTGAGTTAGACAACCTATTTCATTAAACAACCTGCCTTTGGGAGTGAGCGACTGACATTTAAAATACCTTATATTGCGTAACCAGTTTTCAAAGCAGTCTCCTATACACTGTCCTATTTTATTTTCACAGAAACATGAAGTAGGTGGGGCAGGTATTGTGTTGCCCGTTTAAAAGAGAAGCAGAAAAGCTGGTGATGTTAAGCAGTTTGCCCAGTGCCACACAACCGCAAACTGTACCAGGGCCAGGACAGGCATCAAAGCGTTCACCTTCCAGATCGATGCTTTGCCGCTCTAATCTTTTACTGATGTAGTTACGATCATTCCTGAGCTGCACGTTTCAATTGAAAAGACAGGGGAAGGGGTTGCCAGGGAACACACCTCTCTTGCCCACCTGGCACCTGCAGCATGTACTGGGACGTCTCCAGCAGAAGCTAATAGACAGCCCGTCACTAAGTGGCTTCAACATCAAGGACACTCATCATCTCCTGTCAGTGGACGTCCCGGGAGGGAAAGGAGGGTTCCAGGCACAGCAAGGGTGGCACAGTGAGGCCACCACACAGCTGTCAGTGGAAACTGGAGCTACAAGCCGTCTTGCTCATGTCCAGTAGGACCAAGATGCCAACACTGAGTAACTGTTCTTCCCTCAGTCTTCAGAGTCGGTTCCAGCCAGAACTTATCCCTGGACCAATAAGAGGAAGCACAGAAATGCCAGAACGGATAGCCTCCGATGAAGGGTGGGGAGGCACAAAAACAACTGGGGTTTTTATGGAGAAATACAGGGGAATAGGGTGGGTAGCAAACTGTTTTCAATCCACAGAGCGATAATAAAATTCACTAGTGAATTGTTAAAATGGCACTTACCTTTTTAATCCTCCTGTGCACTCCTTAATTAAAGCATCAATCTCAGGTGATTATTGGAATAAAGATTGTGAAGACAATGAGCGAAGAGATTTTCCCATCAGTTTTTTGTTTTGTTTTGTTCTAAACCACTTTATTAAGGTATGATTGGCATGCAAGTTTCTTTTTGCCTTCATTATTACTATGAGTATTATTTTGGTGATAAGAACACAAAATTTTAAGTACACAGTACAAAATTGTCAGCCGCAGGGTCTGTGCTGTACAGTAGATCTCGGGGCTGTATTCATCCTGTATAACCAGCACTGTGCCCTTTGACCAGCACCTCCCCGTTTCTCCCTTCCCCGTCCCCTCACAACGACCCTCCCCGGCTCTGTTTCTGAGTTTGGCTGCTGTAGAGCCCTCACATAGACGACACCCTGCAGTCTTTGTCCTCCGGTGCCTGGCTCATTTCACGTAGCTCCTGTCCTCCAGGTGTATCCATGTTTCCACAAATGGTAGCATTTCCCTTTTTAAGGCTGAGTGCTATTCCAGTGTATATACAGCGTTTTCTTTGAATGTTTCTCTGAATGTTTTTCTTGCGATTTTTAACTTTATTTTTATTGTTGGCACTATTACCGATGTCCCCATTTCCCCCCACTTTGCCCACCTCTACCCAGCCCTG
The DNA here is from genome assembly GCF_014108415.1 of Molossus molossus. Lineage (NCBI taxonomy): Eukaryota > Metazoa > Chordata > Mammalia > Chiroptera > Molossidae > Molossus > Molossus molossus. The sequence goes on along the minus strand of NW_023425344.1, from coordinate 97,609,322 downwards.
CCCCCTTCCCTCTGGCCATCACCTCACTGTTGTCTGTGTCCACGGGTTATGCATATGTCCTTTGGCTACTCCCTTCACCTTCTTTCATCCAGTCTCCTCTTCCTCCTCCCCTCTGACGGCTGTCACTTTGTTCCCATACATTCTTTAAAATTCTCTTGTGACTCCATTATTTTAACTTAACATCAAGCACCAGGATCTTTCAACTTTTATACAAAACCTAAGAAAGTTGATGGGAGTTCTATACAACCAAGTTTGTTTGTTTTTTTAATCCTCATCTGAGGACATTTTTCCATTTTTTGTTCAGATAGAGTGGGAGCGAGAGAGAGGAAGAGAGAGAGAGGAAGAAGAGAGAGGGGGGAGAGAGAGAAAGAGAGAGAGTGAGAGAGAAATCGATGTGAAAGGGACACATCAAGTGGCTGCCTCCCGCACGTACGACCCAACCAGGGCCGGGGACACACTGCAACCAAGGTATGTGCTCTTAGCAGGAACCGAACCTGGGTCTCTCTGGACTTCAGGCCGATGCTCTAACCACTGAGACAAACCGGCCAGGGCACAACCAAATTTTATTAAGGGAAATCAATTAAGAACATGGACAGATTTTATTTTCCTAAAAAGGAGATAAAAATATAATGTAGTACTTTCACTTGGTAGAGAAGACATATAGCGAATAAAACTGAGAGCATGATAAAAGCGGGGAAAGTATAAGGGTAGAAATGAGAGGACCTTTGATTTTGACCAGCCTCTGGCCTAACAAATTATGTGTCCATGGGTAAATCACTTAAGAACAGAACTAAATTGGAGATTGCAAACAGGCATTGCACAAATCTGACCCTAGATGTGATTGATTTATTTCTTTGTTTATTTATTTATTTTTACCAGCCCCTAAGGTCTAACTGTGTCTAAGATAACCCAGCTGTTAGAAGCAAACACATCTAACCACCCAAACCCTAAAGCTCAGACACCAACGATTCAGTTGTACATAATGAAAGTACACTTTGAAGATATCCCCAGAGCCAGTAAAGATTCATCATATTATCAACATATCAGAAAATATATGTCTTGATTCAGAATTGCTGCTGACAGTTACAACCTCAAGGTTGCTTATGTAACAGAAGTAAAAAATCTCTTTATTACCCTGTATTGGATGACCCAGATCTGTTTTTGTTTTTGTTTTTAAATAGGATAATGTCTTAAGGGGACAAGCCCCAAATAGGCTATTCTACAGATGTAAATTTCACCTCCTATTGGAGTAGAATGAAGTTCACCCTTCTTAAGAGTCCACATGTGTCCCGGAAACAGAAATTACCTCTTCCATGGGATCAGAATTGGCTGTGGATACATTTGGATACCTCTTTGACTCAGTTCACTTGCAAACAGCACCTGACTCAGTTTCACCAAATGACAGTGAAAACTTTTGGAGGTGGAAAGCGTTCTCCCTTCACAGAGGCGCCACCAACCGTGGAGCCCCTGTGGGCCGTGAGGCGTCTCCCGATGCAGGTCTCGGAGCCTGGAGCAGGTCACGCAGCCTGGTGCAGGTCACGCATTCTCCTCCTCACCGCTCAGAACTCATTCCTCAGGGTGGGCACTTTGGGCACATCTTGAACATGACATAGCCCTGCGTCGGGCTGAGCTTCTCGTCACTGCTCATGCTAAGCCATCCTCAATGCTGTAGTATCACTGATATCTCACAGAGATAACCCAAAGGTGTCTACTGGCTATATAATTTGTCAGACAACACACGGTGATTTTTGTCATCTTTTCCTGATGACTGTTTTGATAACATTTTAAAGCGGCCTTGGGTTTAGCTTCCTTGAAGACTAGTGTTTGCTTGCTTGTTCATTTGTTTGTTTGTTTGCTTGTCAAAACAAGGGACTTCCAGTGCCAGAGGTGCTGGTCTTCTGTAGGCATATGCCCAAAACTTCCTCAACTTTCTGCCTTTACGTTCAGTTCTGACAATTGCTGAAAAAGTTGCTGATTTCCATGTGTTAGTCCTAAATCCCAATTAACCTAACAAAAGCTAACCTCAAGGAAATTGTCAGGGAAGACCCGAAAAAAAATTTCAAGGGTGCACCTTCCTTAGCAGATGAAACAGTTTCCAAAGATCCTCATGAAACTCCCTTTTGAAAACTTAGCAATTTAATAGAAAACAGCATATAAATTCTGCCTAAAAATCTGATTACTTAAATGCAATTGGTTGCTGCCAGGGCATGAAGGTTTTCCCAAACTGTGATGAGGAAAATGAACAAAATCGATCAGTTTCACCAACTTAATCAGTGTAGTGGATTTTCAGACATCTTTCACTAAATTAATCCCATAATGTTTAAAATAATCTGAAAAAATAATTCAAGGGGGAAAAAAAACCCCGCAACTTTACTGACTCCCTTAGATGGATATTTCAAGACTCTCCAACATCGGCCCCACTCGACGTTTATAGACTTTTCAATGTGATATTATTGCATGAACTGTCTGTACCAGCCAACCTGGTCTACTGGCTGACAAACATGTCCCCAGCTTCCCTTCTCTTTGCCTTTGTCCACCCTGTGTCTTGGCCTGGGATGCTTTCAGTTTTCTCTTTGCTCGTCTCCTAAGCTAAATTACGTCATGCTTCCTCCAAGAAGTTTTTGCAAATGACTCTCTGAACCCCTATTGTACTGATGTTCCCTTCCACACATGGTAGAATCTCTTGGATTATTGCTATCATTTTGTATTGTTGTAACTATTCCTCAATTGACCAGACAGTTTTATTTTACATGCCTCAAGTAAATAATCTTTCCCCAGAGATGTTGGACATTTATCTTTATGTCTGTCCACTGCTTTACACAATGCCTTGCTTAAGTCTGATGTTGATTATACCAGCTAATCTGAATAATTTGACTGACCGAGTAAAATCACTTCATCAGAATACAAAGATAGAGTAATGGGCTTTTAGGGAATTGTTGTAAGGAGTGTAATTCCATCTGTGGCCCAGACACCTGAAATAAGTTTCCAAATCTGCCACTTTCTAGCTGGTGACTGATCTTGGACAAGTCCTTCCACCTCTGCGCTCCAGTTTCCCGTCCGTAAAATTGAAAGAATAATAATGACTCTCTTACTTGTTTCACAAGATTACTGTGAGAGTCGAATGATCTCATGTCTTTAAAAGTGTTTGTACAATGTGAAATGCCTTTCAAATATGAATGTTCATTGTTACGCAAAAGAAATGCTACCTTTAGCGATCCCACTTCAAATATAATGAAGAGCTCCTGAAATGACCAAGACTTGTGTTAGTTTTAAGATATATTTGATCGATTTTAAATGGTGCTATATATCAGTACCAATATTATTTTTATTTTCATTTACAGATGAGAGTTTGAAGTTATCTAGAAGCTAATGATTGAAGTGAAATTAATGAGGGCACCAAAATGAGATCCTTCATTGTTCCAATGAGTAGCTTTAAATTTAATAAGCACACTGCTTCTTTCTAAATTTTTCTCTCAGTACCATTAAAGTTCTGCTGATTGGGGATTCATATAAAGCAACACACTGAGACTGTGACTCTGTCCTCTCTGTAACTCCCTGCACCCTATATCCGCTTACATTATATGCCTGGATCTGTAATTTGGCTTCATATTTCTTTAAAATCTTCCTGTATTCTTCTCCAAGCCCTCAAATCTATGCCCCTTTTTCCTAAGCCCAGATCTTTACCATTTCTTCATCGCTAAATTTCTTTAAGACATTTCCATTTGGGTGACCCACAAGAATCTCAAAATTACGAAAATCAAAATCAAACTTGTGATCTCTTTCTCTTTCCTCCCCCAACTCCCCGCCCCCAATCCTGAAGCCTGCAACTCTTCCTGTGCTGTCTGTTTAGAACATGCACAACCATGCACACAGTAGCCAAAAACAAAAACCTGGAAGCCATCCGTGTGCATAGAGAGTTTCTGCTACCTCCATCTCCACTCCAGCTCATCAATTCATACACTTCCATAAATCTCCATGTCCAAGGGCTGGGTCAGCCCATCCACTGTGTGGACCACTGCTATAGTCTTCTGACTATACCCCTGTGTTCTCTTTGCCTCTCTCCAGTCCACAATTTATTCTGTAACCAGAGTAATCCCTTTAAGATGTAAACTTAATCCTATCGACCCTTGGCTTTCGTCTTGCTTTGGCTCCCCATTTCCATCTGCAAAGGAGATGGAAGATGGAAGATGAATCACGTGTCCAAATTATTTCACTTGCAGCCAGGGCCTCTCACCCAGATCACCCCCTCTCCTTCCTTCAAGCCTCAACTTAGATGTCAAGGTACCCTTGAGTATTTCCCCATTAACTTTTCCAAAATGGACAGGTTGGTACCTACACTTCGCCTGATTGAACATTCTCCTGCTCTGTTGTCATTGCTTTCTGCTTGCCTTTGCTCCCCAGCAGCTTGAAACGTCCTCAGAACAGGACCAGTTTTTCACCAAGTCCTATCAGTTATTCCTGCTGCCTAAGCACTGTCTGTAGCGTCCTGGTATAACGTGTACTCTAAATAAATAACTCCCTTTCCTCTGCACATCCCTTTCTTCATCTTGACATATTCTGTCTGCCGTCCTGCTGCACATGATGAGTGATGTTTATTTCAGGAAATCTTTCTAAATTGGTCTGTGGTCAGCCCTCCCTCTGTACTAGGAATTCTCCGTGTGTTTATTAAAATGGGTGCGTCATGTCCACTTTTTGGAATGTTGTCGAGGTTGAGGCAGGTGTTTGTGGCATCTCCCAACATCAGTTTTAAACCCTTTAGGGAAGCACTTCTCCTGTAAACCCTCCATTGCCCCGACCTCGTACTCTCACTAGCAGTCAGATGAAGTGTATCTAAGATGCGCCCTTATCCCTCTCCGTGTTCACACCCAAAGCTCCTGTGAACCGTGGTTCATCAGGCCTCTTTCTCCCTCCACTCTCACAGAACACTGACAGACTGTTCACTACACTTCTGCGTAGCAAGGAGCCCGAGCGGGTATGGACAGGAAGGCAGAGTAGAACGTGCCCTGCAGAGGGCCATCCGGGACTCAACCACCAAAGGTGTGCCTTTGCCCTAACCTGGAGCTGCTGCTTTGATGTTGGACAAGTCATGTCCAACTCTTTAGTTTTCTCACCTGTTAGGAGAAGAATTTGTAAGATTCCTACTAGCTCTATACAGAGGAATATTATAAAAGTAATAATAAGCCAAACAAATGACTGATCTGACAGGCAACCCATGAGAATCAGAATTGACTGCACCATGATAGACAAAAGTCTCTGATATGTTTGAAACATGTTTTGAAAGAAAGGTTACAGCCCTGGCTGGTTTAGCTCTGTGGTTAGAGCATCGGCCTGCGGACCAGAGAGTCCCGGGTTCAGTTCCCACTAGGGGCACATACCTTGGTTGCAGTTTGTCCCCGGCCCTGATTGGAGTTGTGTGGGTGGCAACTAGTCGATGTGTCTCTCTCACATCGATGTTTCTCACTGTCTTCCACCCTCTCTCCCTCCCACTCTCTCTGAAGATAAATGCAAAAATATCCTTGGGTGAGGATAAAAAAGAAAGGTTACCAAGGATAGAGCTAGCTGGAACATCAAAGATTGTGGTTTTACTTTCACACAGCCTGAACCATTAGCATGAATGTTCTTAGGTAACATCATCTCAACGCTTCCTACGCAGAAGAAATTTCAATGGCCCTCATCAAACTAGCGGTCTTCCAAGGAGGAAGGACATGAAATTAAATAGAAAACAAATATTCAAGCAAGCATGAAGTCTTTCAAAGAAGGTATACTACACTGATCCCCATTATCCTGTTTGCTTATTTTTGGATTAACATCCACATTTAACTAATGTGTTTAAAGTATTTTACACAGAATGTTCCATAGTCAAGGCAGACCTGTACATGAGAAAAGAGGTCAATAAGGAGGTTGACTGAGGAATCTGTAAAGTTAGCTCCATTTTCTTTGACTTGATACAGACAGTGACTGTCAGAGTCACAGTATCAGATGGTGTGGTTTGTGTTCTGTGTGTTCTTTTGTCACCTCATAGCTGTCTCCTTTCATATCAGAATTATCACTGCCACAAAGAGGCTTTTTATTTTACTTTAGTAATAATATTTCAGTAATAATGCAGGTGATAAAAATGTGTGTATATATACTATAAATATGATTTGGGGAAAGAACTTTTCAAAATCTGTTTTTCTGTTGTTGTTAATCCTCACCCAAAGATATTTTTTCATTGATTTTTAGAATGGAAAGAAGGGAAGAAGGGGGGGAGAGAGAGAGAGAGAGAGAGAGAGAGAGAGAGACATCAATGTGAGAGAAAGACACATAGATTGGTTGCCTCCCACATGAGGGCCAGGGATCGAACCTGCAACCCAGGTATGTGCCCTTGACTGGGAATCAAGCCCATGACCCTTCGGTGCACGGGCCAATGCTCTAACCACTGAGCAAAATAGGCCAGGGATCAAGATTTATTTTTTAAATTACAAGCTGAAGTAATTATAAATTTTAGAAATTATTAAAACCTTTCTGATCCTAAATTACTTTGATCTTTCTTATTTTTAATTTTATATAACAAGTCATATTATTTTTATTTTTAATCTGTACAGTATTCAGTTACAGTGTCAGTGTAGCTAGCTTACCTATTTCCAAATTTGGAACTGTTTGAATAGCTTAAAATAAGCTTAAGGGTCTGATAGATAGTTTTGCTATGAATCTCTTCACTCAGATTTCTCTTTTGTATATGTTTATACAACCAATATATAATTCCCACTCCAGCAGTCATGTATGAATGGGCATCCCCCTCTAGCCCAGTCTTCAATGATTTTTAAAATTATGACCATTTGTTTGGTAGGTTCATTGATATATGAAGATACCTAAAATTTGTATAATTTTCATTTCTTTTAATATTGATGAGACTGCATATCATTCACCATCACCCTTTACCACTTCATCCATGCATTGTAAATCTGTGGACCACAGCTGTGTGGCAAGTGCGGTGTCAAGGCTGAAGAAAGCAAAACAAAACAAAAATGCACGGGATACCAGCTGTGCTCTCCAAGAGCACACAATTTAATGGGTGATACAAATATAAAAATAAAGCCACGGCAAAAAATAAATTCTATCCTTACAATGGAATACAATGTAGCAGTAAAAAGGAATGAATTAGTGATACATGCAACAATGTGGAAGAATTTCAAAAGCATGGTGCTAAGTGAAAGAAGACAGATTTAAAAAACTGTATACGGTATGATTCTCTATAGTATATTCTGGAAAAGGCAACACGATATTAACAGACAACAGATCAGTGAATGCCAGAGAGTGGGGCAGAGGAAGAGGTCTGACTAGAGAGTGCTGGTGATAAGAAGTATTCTGTATCTTGATCATGGCGCTGATTGCATGACTATATATGTTGTCAAAATGCATAGAGCTGTACACCTAAAAAGAATGATGTGTACTAAATATAAATGCTATTTCGGCACTCCTGACTTTTAAAAAGTGCTAAGTGAGTGGTTGAGGGTATTTGATAAGAGTAAAGGTTCTCAGGTCAAGCTGCTAGAATTTATATTTCTTCCACATCCCTTACTGACTATGCTAGCCTAAGCGATTATTCAATGATTTTGTGCCTCAATTTGCTGATTTTTAAAGTGGGTGTAAATGATAGTGTGTGCTTCATAAGAGTATTAGGAGATATGATCAGTGAGAAGTATCTGGGATATCATAAGAGCTCAATAAATTTTTTTTCTTATTTGAGTGCTACCATGGCCCGTGGAAAATGGACAAATGGCCAGTAAAGACCATCCATGAAACAAGAAATACAGTTGCCCATTAGACATAAAAAAATAACTTCAGCCTAACTACCAGGTGAAGAATTATATGTAAAATATAAACATCACTTTTGTTTACCGCATAAGCAAAATTTTTTCTTCCATTCTTTATTTTTTTAAAAATGAGACCCAGAGTTGAGGCAGACCTGTTAAAACAAGTAAGCAACTTGGCATATGTACCAAGGATATGAAAACGTTAAAACTCTTTAATCTAGTTCCTTTACTTAAAAAAAGTTGTGTTTTTTTTTTAATGTATCAGTGAAGTTCAGAGAGATTTATGTGTTAGGTTATTTATTGTGATATGTTTATCAGATACAAACATATATGGCAACTCCCTACCCATTAGAGAAAATGTAAAATGAATGTTGGTATATGCATACTGTTATATAACCAACCACACACACACACACACACACACACACACACACACACACACACACACACACACACACACACACACACACACACACACACACACACACACACACACACACACACACACACACACAATGTGTTTGGAAATCACTAAATGGGCATGGGAAGAAATGCATCTAAAACACAAAAATTTTGGAAGAGTCAGGATCTGGCTTCTGAAGAAAAATAGAAGTTCCTTGGGTAGGAAAAATTGGAAATTGTATTCAGGCAGGAGCTGAGGGCCCAGTGGCTGGAGCCTACGGACAACCACGGTGGGCTGGGAAGATCTGATGCCCAGAGTAATTAGAGTATAGAATTCACAGGAAGAAAGGATAAGATACAAAGCAAAAAACTAGCCATCACCAGTGTTTAAAAGATTGGAATGTCATGCTAATTAGCCTGGACACTATTTTTCAATTGCAAACAGTGAAGCTTTTTAAGAAAAGACTTAACATAGTTGTTTTGCTTTAAATGACTCCTCTGGTGAGTAGGACCCTCCCACTATCCCTTTTTGGATATTTACCAAATGAAATTAGATACAACAAAAATTAGCTTAAAAATTAGTAGCAAGGGATATCTCCAAAGTTTACACACTAAATAGGTGATTACCAGTACAGCAAGATGCATAATTATTTAAAAGAAATCAAGGGGGGTGGGATGGCAGGAAGAGATTAACCAAAGAATTTAAATGCATATATGCAGAACCCAGGGACAGGACACCAACAACAGTGCGCTGAAGGCCTGGGGTGGGGTGCCTAAGCGGGGTGGAGGGGGGTGGAGGGGGTGGAGGGGGCATTTGTATACTTTAATCAACAAAGATACATTTTTTAAAATCTCATGAAAGACTCAAAAGTGCTTGTTGAATCCATTGTTTTCACTGGAAGGTAAGTCTGTGATTTCCATCACTTGGTTTGTTGTTTGGGTTGGATGCTTTTCTAACAAGGGCATCTTTTCTCTACTTTGATCAGTTTTTCTACCCTCTGGGTCGTTTTCTCCTACTTTATAGACATAGTTTAGCTCCTGGGTACTTTTTTAATCATTTTTTTTTCTTGGCAGGTTAATCAGCTAAAGCTTGTGCAGTTTGGAATCCCCGATCAGCAATCCAGTTAAGGCGAGCCGTTCACCTTTGCTTTTCAATCTTTGAATCATCGTTTTGTGAAATGGTAGTCACTGCTTCTAAATGGTAATCAAGGCTTGGAGTGGTTACGCCCTGAACAACATATCATCTCCTTGGCCAAACTTTTATCAGAAGGCGTTGCAGAAACTCATTAAGTTCCTTGAGTCAAAGATCCAGGTGAATCATTCTGAACCTCCACCCAGTTCAACTTTTTCCTCTGGTAGCAATTAATTACATTTTTCTCTTTTCCCACTCCCACCTCCAATCACATGTTCCACGTGGCCACACACACTCACTCTGAGTTTACAAGCTCATATAAGGTTCGCTTGCTTGGCACTCATAGGAGAGAGATAAGGAATAAAACGTCTATAGCTTTTCTACTGAGTGCCTGGCAGTAGGAGGAAAAAGAAACAAAAAACTTAGTCCTAGAAGTCTTGTAGCTTAATCTTAAACACAATTCACTATTTGACTTCTTGATAAATAAAATGTAAGGCAAACACGTTATATGAAAATATTCAAGTGATAGTGAGCTACCTTATTAATTATTCAAGTAATTAACATAGCTTCCATGATTAGAAGGATGAGAGTCGGTCTGAAGATGGAATCAACGAATCTTAGAACTGTAAGGGTGTCCAGAGAAAGTGCATCTGCTTTGCAGTTCATCAGCCTGGGTTTCGATACCAGCTCGCTCACTGACCATCTGTGTGACTTAAAGCAAATTACTCAACCTCACAGAGCTGTGATTTCATCTATTGGACTAATACCTATTTCAGATGAGCACTGTGGGGATTCGTTGTAATACTATATTCAGTGCTAAGCAGAGTGACTATTCCTTTGGAGGTGATAATGCATTAATAACAAACAGTCTGATAACACTTCCCCCTTCTTAGCATTCTACCTGAATTAGCTCACCTATCCTCTCAACAGTCTCTTGGGAGGGACACCACCAATATCCTATTTTACAGATGGGGAAACTGAGACACAGAAAGGTGACGTTCTTTATTCAAGATCAGGAAGATATGAATTACGTAAACTGGATTTGAGCCCAGAATCCATACTAAACCACAACGCCTCTGGATACATTCCCTTTTCTCCTTAAAGATTAAGAAGAGGTTTAACTGACCATCTCAAAAGTTCCAAGTCATCTTGAAGGTTAATAATTGAGTTGGAAGCTAGGACCTACCTATAAGCCCAGGTCTCCCAGTTTCATTCTAGTACACTAATAAAACAAAGCAAAGCAAAGCAAAAGATAGAATAAAGCTTTGGATAAATGTAGATGGTGGGTTTTGAATAAAAATCCTACAATGTTTCACTACTGTTTTGTGATAATAAGAAGTCCAGTTACAGTGACCAATTAGTTGGTAATGACCTGTTTTGAAATAGTCATGTCAGGTCCTTACCCTGCTTAAGAGGCAGATGCATAATGCTGTCGAAAGACCCTGTCTTGGGAGCTCTAAGCAGGAAATCATCTTCGCTCTGAACACTTCAGTCCACAACACTGGAATGTAGGCAAAGCTAGAATTTAGTACTGCATCCCTCTCTTTCTTCCAGGTGTCTCTTCCTCTTCCCGTCAGTACATCCCCGAAGGGAGAATGACAGTCAGTAGAACTGATACAGCCTAGCTGGTGATGGAGCCCCTCGACTTTACCTCATGGCAACAGCTGCCTACCCCCTCACCCATAAGACAGCCTCTTCCTTTTGGTATTATCTATAGACCCAAGCAAAGCTTTCTAAGTCTTCTAGCCTTTTGTAATCATGAATACACTTAACAAGCCATGCTTTGGCCTCCAAATCCACGGAGATTTTCCCACACCCACCCTAATAGCTACACTGGCCAGGGAGCTTAAGGCCAAGGGCAGTGACCAGAGCCAGCTGTAACTGAAGAGATGGGAGGTGTGAATTTGTTATCTGTGCCTCACCAGCTCCTGACCTGGGGCAAGAAGAGCTGCGGAAACCAACCATTCCAGCTCTCACGATGTAGGGCAATGGGCTGTGGTGAGAAGAGACTCGCCCTCTTTAATTGAACCAATCAGGCTACTAGGTGTTAGGAGTGACTCATATGGATATAGGGAAAACTTAGTAGCATAATGAGGACAATAATAGTTAACATTTGCTCATGCACTTACCATGTGCCAGGCGTCCTTCTAAGCCCCTCCATGGAGCGTCCTATGTCATAGCCGCATCACAACCTTTGGAGGTCGGTGCCATCAGTCCCATTGTACAGATGTGGAAATGGAGCAGAGGGACAAGTTGAACAGTCTTTCCCCAGCTGACATGGCCAGTGAGGGGCACAGGACGCAAACCTAGCAATGAAAAGGGAAAGCCCTCGTTCTAAACCCCTTTAATGAACAATCAAAAGCTCGGCTTGGCAGGCTTGTTCTGCCAAGAGCCAGACAGTCACTGTTTCGGGGCTGTGCGGGCCAAAGGGCTTTGCTGTCTTCCAGTAAAATTTCACTTACGGGCACTGAAATTTGAATTCCATACTATTTTTATGTGCCATGAAATACGTTTTTCTGGATATTTTTCCCTCCTGTCCTTTAAAAATGTCCAAATCATTTTTAGCTCACAGGCCCCAAGAAAACAGGCAGCAGACCAGGCGTGGCCCACGGGCCACAGTTTATTGATCCTAGATCAAAAGGATTGGAAGAAAATTCAAGGCATTTGGAAAGAAATATGAATCACGATGTTCTTTTTCTGCCTTTTCCACACCGTATTTATTTTCATCTAAAAACGATTGTCCATCATTCTTGTTTATATCATTTGAACCCACACATTCCAACTTCAGAATCTAGTTTGAACCTCCACAGTTAGCAAGCAATGTGGCCTTGGGTGGTTTACTTAACCCTGAACCACAGCCTTCTCATTGTAATAACAGTAGCTATCTCACAGGGGTGGTTGTTGTAGGCATTAAATTAAATAATACATGCTAGGCAATTACCACAGCTCCCCAGCACATTGTAAACTCTCAATAAATGTCAACTCTTATTATTACTACTACTACGATTATTATTACTGCTACTGTCATCAACATCATCATCGCCCCAGGCAAGATCATTAAAATAGCATCTCTCCTGAAGCTCACCTCTGCAGTTCTCTCTGGAGGCAAATACAAAAGTCCTTTAAATATCCTCCCCCCTCTCCTCACTATATACTATCACTCTGTCACACCCCAAATATTCTCCCCACCAAAAAAAAAAAAAAAATATTCCACTTACTCCATATTCTCACCATTCTAGAAACAATAAATCTGACTTGCACAGCCTAACAGAATTCTTCTTGTGTGTCTCCGGCACCCTGGCCCACAGGCATCAACTACCTGCTGATCTGCAAGTTACCAACACTTCACTGGCCTGTCTTTAGCGGTTTTGATGCAGTTTGCAATGCTCATAGGTCAGCATAAGAACAAGGAGAGACAAAGCCTTCACGATGAACCTCCGTGAATGAGAACGACCGCATTTTATCTCATGGATCTTAGTTATCAGGCCTCGTGTGGAATGCTACTTGACTTAAACCACTGAGAATAGCTCTCCTCACCACTGTGCGCCTCTTTTCTCTACTATTTATTGAATATTTACTGTGCCTCTGGTTCGGTGACGCTGTCTAATGGTGTCTGTTAGAGCAGCACCTGCTGAGAAAGGGTGAAATGCACAAATAGGATGCTGACGAAGATGCGGACGTTACCGCGATCGCTGTGCGGGCCAAGGGAAACCATGACTGTGCTCGAAGTCCTGCTGCCTCAGTATCTCAGACTCTGGCCGTTTTCATGTCAAAAAACCTTGTGGCTGGTCGCGTCAGTAAAGTTCATTATTTATCGGCTGACAAATCAGCTGAGCATGACTGACTTATCTGATTCTCTATTTCAGAGGACTGATGGGTTATGTTCTCAGAAGGGTATGACAATTCATCAGGGAAAGGAGTGAGCGACGGTTTCCAGAAAATGCCTTACGTGTCATCTCTAGGTTTCCGTATCACTGGAGCCAAATGTTAGTCCCCCGTGGGCTTGAATAGCAAGAAGGACCCTGGCCCTTTTGAGGAAAGAAATGGGCTCTTTGTCATTTCTCCAGTATGTTGCTATGAAATCAAATAATCATAGCCCAGATCATTGCAGACAATTGCGTATCTCAGCTGGACATGTTTGCACCAAGTGAACGCTTCAGTGCAAGAGCAGAAAAACAAGTGCCCCACTTCTGAGGTGAGGCTGCCCCGTCATTCCAGGTGTCTTCTCTACGTTCTGCTTAGTGGTTCATTACATTTGGAGCTTTTCCTGTCCCCCAAATCAGTAACTATAAATGGGACAACTCTGTTGATTAAAGGTTTTATTTAATTTTTTTCTAGAACCACAAAATTCTTCAACGAATCGAAGGCCTGGCCCAGCTAATATCTTGATTTGGCTATAAAATTAAGCACTTTAGGGAATGAACATACAGCTTGCTGGACACAGAATTCTGTCTCTTTCTCCCCCCAAGAAACCAATCGTAGGCAAAAGTGTGAAGGAGACAAAATTGACCTCTACACAACACAGCCTTTACGCTCCCAATGCTATTGTTTCCTTTTCTGCCCTCCTCATAGCTACCTCCTTGAGAGTTCTTTCATAATTTCAGATTTCTCTTACTTATCACGAATCAGATAATAATCGTGCATATACTCTCTCATCCAGTACAATTGAGTATTTTATTTTAATAAATTATAATAATGTTTAACACAAGACAATGAGTGTCTAATAGCATGTCACACATTTGGAACAGAACATGGGGAGGGCATTTCCTAGTAGGACCCTCCCGAAGATCTCTCCTCCTACCAGTAGGCAGCCTCCTCCTCACTTAATCCAACGACATTCATATCGCCCATTGGCTATAGGTTCACAATCCAGCTGGGGTGAGGGAAGGCATAGAGAGAGATTAGGGTTTGCTATAAACAAAGCTTCCTGAAATATTCCAAGGAATGAACATAGTAGAAATGCAGTTCATTATTTCCTGCCAGAAGATACAGGGAACCTGTGAGAAAGTCTCTCTCTGTCTCTCTCTCTCTGTCTCTCTCCTCTCTCTCTGTCTCTCTCTCTCCCCCTCTTTCTCTCCCTCTCTCTCTGTCTCTCTCTCTCTGTCTCTCTTTCTCTCTCTCTGTCTCTCTCCCCCTCTCTCTCTGTCTCTTGTGTGTGCGTGCGCGCGCGCGCACACACACACACACACACACACACACACACAGATTTTATGAAAGAGTGATGGAAATAGAGAATACTGGTATATAAAGGCAGCAAATGTGCATCTTTTGTTGTTCAGAAACATCTTTGTCTTTTTTTTTTTTTTGGTTAATCCTCACCCAGAGATATTTTTCCACTGACTTTTAGGTAGAGTGGAAGGGAGAAAGGAAGAGAGAGAAACATCAATGTGAGAGACACATCTGTTGGATGCCTCCCACATGACCCTGACCAGGGCTGGGGATCAAACCTGCAACCCAGATACATGCCCTTGACCAGGAATCAAACCTTCGGTCCTCAGGCCAATGCTCTAACCACTGACAAAACTGACCAGGGCCACATCTTTGTCTCTTCATCATTGAGAACCATGCGTAAAGAATGGCTGGCACCTAACAGTCCCTCAGTCAATATTTGCTAAGTGATTGGAAAAGTGACTAAGTTACCAAGTATTTGGAAGCAGTCAGCAGACACCCTTTTTTTGTCCTGGGTGCTTTTTAGGTAAGGTCTATAGAGATTCTTATTTAAAAAGTTTAAACATTGGGGCCAATAACAATTTCTCCTTTACATTTCTTCAAATGCCATATCCATCCTTATTTTTCCATCTGAAAAAATACTTTTAAGTATAACCCTACCCAAGAGAAACAAAAACTTACAACGTCCATGCAAAAACCTAGACACAAATGTTTATGTTGGCTTTTTTTGTACTCACCAGAAACTACCAACAGTCCAGGTGTCCCTCAGGGGCAGAATGACAGACCAGCTGTGGCACCGCCGTGCAGGGCACACCCTCAAGCACGAAAAGGAGCGTGCTGCTAATACGCGCGACAACGCAGATGAAGCCAGCAGCATTATGCCAGTTAAAAGGAGCCAGAGTTAAAAAGCTGCATATTATATGATTCTATTTATATGACAGTCTGGCCAAAACACAACTCCAGGGACAGCATTGCCTGTGGTTGGCGGCAGGAGGAGAGATTGGTGGGGCAAGGTTTTATATCTTGATTGTGCTGGAGGCTACTCAACTGCATGTGTCTGTGAAAACTCACCCAGAAGCATGCACTACAGTGGGTGAATGATACTATATGTAAATTATAGCCTAATTTTTTTAAATGAAAGGAAAAGTATAATCATATTTAGCCATTCAGTAAGGTAGATTGATATTTTACAGGTATTCAGTTTGAGTCCTGCTAAAATACATTTTTTTTTTTTTTTTGAGGCTTAAATTTGGAACCAGCAAAGGCAGCATCTGCTTTGGAAGAGGGATGCTGTAGAGATTTGGTTACCACTGAAGGGACATCTGCTTGAAAGCATTTTGAGGGTACCAGGGATTGAATATTATGGGGACCTCTGAATCCCCTAATATTCTAATCCACCACAAGTATACCTCTTACCTGGCAAAAGTGTAATAAGGATACATTCGTTAATGTACAGAGAACTTTGAAGATGGAAAGCACCAGGCAAGTTCAGCGTGTCGCTGCTAACCCTGAGATTGAACCAAAGGCAAAAGCATTTTCAAAGCCAGTGCCTGGACAGGTTTTCCTAACACTGTGTTGATTTTTCAGCTCACTCCTACACAGCGATTACACAGCTTTGTATCTTTGTACGGAAGCATGGACCGCTGGAAAGAAGAAAGGCACTATGCAAATCTACCAAAACCATGATGAGGGGGCAGCTTGGCTGACTGGACATTTCAAAGCCAAGAGCAGTGGTCTGCAAATCAATACGTTAGAAGGAAATAGAGCAAAACATAGTACTGCTTATAGGACATCGCCCCTTACAGAACAGATACATGTTGCGAAGTGCTCTGCACACAAATAATTATTCTACTAAGGGTTTACTTCTGGAGAAATGAAGATTCTCTGTATAGTCTGAGACATCGCATCTGAAACTATGTGATGATCAAGTTCAGAATTTTATAGATGAGATTTTCTTACAAAAAGCCAGTCTTCACAACCGATGCACTCCAACCTCAGCATGCATTTCTCCTCCTGCATAATAACACGGCTTGCAGGGCTCGCTGCTCTCTGCGGATACCCAAACCCTCACGCCAGGCTTGTCCTCCCAAAGGGCTGCACTTGTTCTTTTGATTTTTCTCTCTCTTTATTTCCCCTGCTTCATCTCTTGCTGAAATTTGAAGCAATAGCGAAGACCTGGCCAAAAGCCAGTGAGTCTGGAGGAGGAAGAGAAAGGAGACATTGCATGATTCTCTCCATCCCATGGAATGCTCTTTCAGCGAGACTTTCCTCAGCCTTCATGCAACATGTTGCCGTTTCATTATTCCTGTGAGTGCAGCCAGGCATGTCTTTGAATGTTAGGTGTAGCTAAGGCTCAATATGAGATTATTCCTTTATAGAAGAATGAAGGAACTAATCATTGCAGTCATAATGGCACTGTTTCCAGTGAGCTCGCTAAGCATCTAGAGAGATATCCTGGTCTTGAGCCACTAGAAGACTCTCCATTGTAAGAGCAGCACTACACATCAACCTGTAGGTGCACCTGCCGAACTGCAGAAGTGCACATAGGAACAGCCCTCATTTTTTCTACCTGAATGTTGAGTAAAAGCATTAGAAGAATGGGTGCCTACACAGTTCTGATGGGCAACCTAGCATAGGGAAAAATATTGGACCAAGTATTAGGGTTCCTGAATTCTGGGCCCAAGCCTGCCAACAAACATTGTGCAAAGTGTGTGGTCTCCCTGGACCTCAGTTTCCTTGTTTGTAAAATTAGAGTGTTTCATGAGATAATCCCTAAGGTCCTCTTCAGTTCTCATGTCCAGACTCCATCTGTTCTCCTTTAAACTAAAGTATTTATTTGTGAATCTGGAAATAACTCCAAGTTTGTCTCTCTCCATTACCCAATATTTGGAGCAAGCTGTCTGGAAGCAGTATGACTAGCAGTATGACTATGACTATGGCTGACTGGACATTTCAAAGCCAAGAGCAGTGGTCTGCAAGGCAATACCTTAGAAGTAAATAGAGCAAAACATAGTACTGCTTACAGGACATTGCCCTTACAGAAATAATAAAATATGTATTATTATATATATATATATATATATGTATATATATATGTATATATATATATATATATATAGTATGAAGGCTAAGGAAACTCTTGCTAAAAGGTTATTCCATGGAATGAAGAGAATCGTGCAAACAATGTTGGCCCAATTAGAAAGGCTTCGTTTTAGAGGAGCAAGCAATTCTGATAGCATGGTGTCTACCAGCTACATGGACTTGCCTACCAGCCTAGCCCCCTAAGACCCTTAGTCAACCTAGGGAAGGTAACTTGTTACGTGGAAAACAGCATTCTTTAGCATCGGGCAGTTAAGCCCCTTGAGAACAGGCAGATCTACAAGGGCAGCATCCCATGGACGAACTGAGTGCCTGGAAGCCATAACCGGGCCGCCAACTGTCATGGCAGAACCCAGTCCCAGCAGTGCAGGACCGGAGTGGCAGGGACCCCAGCAGGCAAGATGTACCCAGTCTAGGACAGACTGAAGCTGGATGAAAGTTAGACATTCCCCAACTCTGAGGCAAGGCACATGGATGGGGTTTTTTTGTAAGTAAATGTGAAATATCCCTAGAAACTTCCAGTTATAAGGGTGGTGGGGAGGGAGAGGAAGTAATTGGTCCAGGGGGCTAAAAAGGACGAGGGAGTGGGACCCAGCAAAATTCAGGATGCACACTGTGATTTTTTTAACTTTACAATATTGCCATAATACTATTATCTTGGCAAAGGAAAACATAGGAAAGGAGCTACAATTATTAATCAAATTCACTGTGTGAGTATTGGAGAGGAGAAGTACTTAATGTAAGCAAACACTGAGGGAAAATCACAGATTTCCTCATCTCCACTTAGAACCGCAAGTCCCTTCTCAGCCTCCTCTCTCTCCCTCCACTCATAACTTCCTAGGTTTTTCTCTGTCCATCTGTAGCATCAGCTGTTACAATATTACCTTGAACAATTTTTTTTGCATGTATATAGTAAAAAGAGCCATTCCATTCAATAAGACATTTTGGGATTGAGGATTTGGAATAAATTTAGTCTCAGACCTCAAAAAATATTTTGTCATAATTTATATTTTAGAGAAACTTATCAAGAAGAAATGTGATAACTGCGAATCCATTTATTTTATTTTTAAAACACTTTTTAAAATTGATTTTAGCCCTGGCCGGTTTGGCTCAGCGGTTAGAGCGTCAGCCTGTGGTCCTGAGAGACCCGGGTTCGGTTCCCGCTAAGGGCGCGTACCTCGGTTGCAGTTTGTCCCCGGCCCTGGTCGGTTGTGCGGGTGGCAACTACTCGATGTGTCCCTTCACATCGATGTTTCTCTCTCTCTCTCTCTCTGTTCCTCTCTCTCCCTCCCACTCTACCTGAACAAAAAATGGAAAAATGTCCTCGGGTGAGGATAAAAAAAAAAAAAAAAAAATTGATTTTAGAGGAGAGGAAGGGAGAGGGAGAGAGAAACATCGATGAGAGAGAACATAAATTGGCCGCCTCCTGCACACTGCCTACAGGGGATTTGTCCCACAACCTGGGCGTGTGCTCTGACTGGGAATCGAACTGGTGACCTTTTGGTGCACGGGACTGTGCTCAACCAACTGAGCCACACCAGCAAGGGCTACTGCACTTGTTTAGAAGGAAAATTAAATAGTGAAATTAGGATTATCTTCCATAAAGTTAGTGTTATGTTACATTTTATTTTTATCTTTTAATTATCATTTACTTTTAATGTTATTTAGTATTGGTTTCCATTGTACAGCATAGTGGTTAGACAATCATATACTTTACAAAGTCTTCTCCCAATATTTCCAGTACCCACCCACCTGGGTGTTATTTTATATTTTAGAACTGTAGTCTTTCTCTCTCTCTCCCCCTCCCTCTTCCCAAACCCTCCACCTTTCCCTTTCTTTCTCTAGGAAAACCTTTTCATAATATCACCTGACATGTTATAGTGACTCTAGGTCTTATATACACTAAAGGGGACTCCCATAGATTTTGAGGAATCTAAGTAGTCGAGGCTACATTCGTCATTCTTCTATTAAGGTGAACTGGTTGTAGGAGACCCTCCATCTATACTCAGGAGCTGGAGTAAAAGTGTAGCTCAGATGTTTCCACCCCTGTGAAACCTTCTATGGTGCCCAGCCAGAGGTTGTCAATCCCTTCTCTCACTCATTCTGTTGTCAAGCTTTTCATTCGATTTTTTAAACAAATATTTTCAAGTCCAACTATTCCTGATATCGGTATAAAGTATGAGGCACCTTGTGATTTTCTTCTAACTTTTCTCATATGTGACCTTATTATCTTAGCTATCTTTTATTGAGGCATTACTATGTGCCAGGAACTGACCTGGGTGCTTCTTACACATTTGTTCATTTAATCTTCACTGCAAATCTGTGAAGCCTGGGTACTTTCCACATCTGACAGATAAGGAAACAGGCTCCGAAGAATTTAGTGGCACCGTGGTAGGCAGAAGAGATGTGTCTCTGTGACTCCAGTGACTGTTACTTTCCTAGTATATACAATAGTTGACATCAGAGCTACTCTGATTGAAGCAGGGTTGAGGTCCAGGGACCCTTCAGCTCATGCCTTGAGGAGTTCTGTAGATCATCAGGTCCCCCAATTTAACTGTATTCCTTAACCCATGCATAATTTAAATCTTCTCAGAGATGAGAACAGTATCTTATTAATTATACTAATTTCCATAGCACCTTGTTTGGCCATGAGCCCATGCTCAGTAAAGATGAACTAAATGATTCATCTCTCCGTGACACAGGACATCATACAAGAGAATGACTGTCATACTTTAGAAATTTCCACAGCCATTGTCTTTTTTATTTTTAAATTTTTTAATTGATTTTTAGAGAGAGAGGAAGGGAGGAGAGAGAGAGAGAGAAACATCGAAGTGAGAACAAAATATTGATCAGCTGCCTCCTGCATGCCCCCTACCAGGGATCAAGTCTACAACCTGGGAATGTGCCCTGACCAGGAATTGAACCATCAACCTTTCAGTGCACTGGATGATGTCCAACCAACTGATCCACACCAGCCAGGGCCACAGCCGTTGGGTTTTATCAGTGCTCACCACAAAGATGAGCAAATTCCTTTAAGGTAAGACTTTAGGGCATGATTTCTCAGAATAGGACCTCACAGCATCAGAGATTTCCAGAAGGCTATTCTCTTTGTGTCTTTTCATGATATCTCTAATAAGTAGAGTTTAGAAAGTTAAAATAGGGTGAAATAACTGTTTTCGACTTCTATTTTGCAACTATCAGTTAAATCAGTAGAGTGCATGACTAATAGCTATCTGGGATGGGCCAACTGGCCATCAGGCCAGGAGACATAGGAAAAGTTTTACTCTGTTGGCTTCTGGAGAGAGGGAGAATGGTCTGAGGCAACTGTGTGGGGCTGACATCTGGCCTCCTACCGCAATAATCCAGTTCTTGTCTTATGGCAGAGCAGACAGAAAATCTCAGAGACTCAAACCTCCCCGTAGAACCCACCTGGGCAGTGTTGCCCAAAAATATATTCCAAGGAACCCTAGAGTCCCAGGGACAGTGATAGGCATGAGCACTGAAATGTTCTGTGGACAAACAGATTTGGGAAATATTGCCTACTATGCCTTCTCCTAGACGTTCCCAGGGCATTTGAAAAATGAAAGTCCCAAGAGGACTTTCCCACATTTACCAAACTTACTTACCCATGGAAACCCTATTCACGTAATACCAGTTACCATCCTGCATCTTCTTGGACTCACTTTGGCTACTTGTATGTAGCAAAATGCTACTCCTTAGTCATTGCTTCCCTTCGGTCACTGGTCTCCATGTAGAAACGTGGGAACAGTCTCTGACCCAGTTGAAGTCTGACAATAAACCAGAGTAGTTTAGGACAGAGGGTGGTAAAGTATAGCCAGCAGGCCAAACCCAGGCAGCCTTATGTCATAAGAAATGTTTTATTAGAGCACAGTTTGCGTCTGCTCTCAGGCTGCAATGGTAGAGTTGAGTCGTGTCAGAGATCACATGACCTACAAAAATACTGACTATCTGGCCCTTTACAGAAGATTTTGCCTACCCCAGGTTGAGGACAGCTCATTCCTAGTTAAAACTTGCTTCACAAAAAATTGAATTTTAAAAGCCATTATACAACCTTTTCTATCTTCTCCCCCCACCTCAAACTCCCATGCATATTCATTTCTTTGGGTGCTGTGACAAGTTTCAAACGGGAGACCCAATTTTCGAGAACTGTGGAAATCATTCTGGTTCTCACAACCCAATTCATCCTCAATGGGTAAACCAACTTACAGTGTCTTCTCTCTTTGCCTATTTCTGCTTTCGTCTTTATTCCCTTCAATTATAGTTTCTACCCTAACCTTCTAAGGCTTTTCAGTTCTAAAGCATATTCTAAAGGAACCTAGCAATTCCCATTAGTCCCAAAACAAATGCCCCCTTTTGCAGTGCCCTCTACAAACATGGAACACCCCGTGCAGGGTCTCTCCTTCTGCACACAGAGGGTGGCCTGTGCATGTCACCACCCATGCCAGCACTGTTTTCCAAGCTCTATCGATCCTCTATTGAAATGTGTTAACTGTAGCAATACTTTAGCAACAAACCCCAGCAAAGCTTTTTCAGTAGAATCCCGGGACTGTTCCTTTAAGGGCACACGTGTATTGTGCACTTTCCTTCTTCCAATATTCAAAATTAAGCCCCTCCAAATGCCTCACACACTGAAGTTTATAACCTCAGCCTACACAAGTCCAGTGCAAAAAGATCTACAGCCTGCAGGCAGAGCAAGGAAGCTCTTTAAAGATGAATCATTTTCATAAATGAGTGCAGAGGGAGGTCAGGCCAGGGGACGAGGAAGGTTACATGTGTGCCTGAGATAAGGCCCCATCCATCCTCCTCTTACTGTCAGGTCTTGATGGGTGAACATTGCCTTGAGCTCCCATAAAACATGTTGTTTGCAGAAAACTTGCAGGTGGTTCATAAAAAAGTCCAAACTGTTACCGTGAAATTTATCTCCCACTGCGGGATCTGTTTATAATAGGAACGCGGGATCTCAAATAGAAATTAAGTATCTCAGACTGACTTATATTGGCGGGGAGGATTGAAAAATTCAACCTGCTTCCCAATCATTGCATTAAGAACGTCAAAGTCTTTGTATTGATGATATCTCGACAAGATACAAGTGTGTTCAAAAGAAAAATAACGTCCATTATGTGCATAGCCCTTTATCCCTGGGGTAAGAATAGGCGAGGTGAGATTTTATTGGGAGAATTTAATCAGACGACTGAACTCTTCATCACTTTTTATTTCTGAAGCATGTCAAGAATCTGTTATTTACAATTTTCCCATCTGTATGGTCAAAGTGAAAAGGGCATCTCCATTTTTTTTTTTTAAGTTGTTAGAAGATGTTTATTATCTTGAAGCCAAGAAGAGATTGGGGGCATTGGCAATGTGGCCGTAATTTGAGTTATCTTTATACAGAAATGGAAGGGAAATGCTGAGACAATTCATGTAGATAATTCAGACCCTAAAACCTCTGGGACTCGAAATAAAGAGATAAGTGAAGGAGAAGTGCTAAATTCTGTTTGTGTTTGTTTTTCCAGCGTTGGTTTGTAATTGGCTCAATTTATCACATCCCGTGCACATATACTGTATGGTCGTTTTACGTTGCTGAAAATAGTTGTGGTCATAAATTCAATCACATTCATGAACTTAGCACATCAACATGGCAACACGTTGAGCTGAGAACGGTACAGAGAATCCAAATGGCTGAGAGCCAGAGGCGATCGTCAGCCACAGACAGGGAGGGCAGGTCTGCAAAAATAGGGACCCACGTGCTCTCTCACCAGGACTACAGCTGTGGTCCAGGTCTCCTTCCCACCCACACGCACACCGACCTCTTCTCCATTTCTTAGCCCGGGTGCAGGTGGAGCGGGGTCAGAGTATAAAGTGGGCTGAGAAGCACTGTTTCCAGTTGAACACTGTATGTGGGATGTGAGTGTCATGAGACCTGGCTCCAAGCAACAGTGAGAAGACCAGAGATGTGTCACTGCAGCACCTTCTGAGTGCCCCCGTCTCTGATTCACCGGCCTCCAGCGCGCACACCGGCGGCACACGCCAGGCTGTCCCGGCGGCCGCCCGCACACCAAGTCCTGTGCTCTCTGCCCAGTCAGTGCCCTACTCCTCCTCATTTCATGGAAAATTACCATTCTGTCCACGCCCTATTGTTATCTCTCACAGCTGAGAGAACATCGCTAAGGTCTTCCCAGTTCTAGGACTAAAGCTGACCCTCTTTGTACTGACAGCAAGTTAAAAAGAGATAGACAATTCTGGTCAAGTGAGTGACCCCCAAAGAATAGATTTTCGACTAGGGAGTGTCAGGCCTTGGAGCAACTATAAGAGGAGTATATTTGGAGACAAAGCAGCCTCTCAGCATTTTAAGTGGCTACCTTTATATTTTTTACATATTCTTGCCAGTTCTTGTCTTGTATGTCAATATTGAAGGGAAGTAGGAGCCTGCTGTTTGGAATGTTAGCTTATAAAAGTCTGGCAAGTTCAAGCCCCCAAAGATGTTTAACTATATCCCTCCAAGCAGATAATTTGGGTACAAGTAATGTGGCGAGAGATGAAAATATAAATATATGTATCGTTCAATGACTGATATTTGCAATTTTAAAATTATAAAATAGCCCAGCCAGTGTGGCTCAGTGGTTGACTGTCGACTCCATGCATCAAGAGGTTGCTGGTTTGATTCACGGTCAGGGCACATGCCCACACTGTGGGCCCGATCCCCAGTGGGGGGCATGCAGGAGGTGGCCAATAGATGTTCTCTCTCATCGATGTTTCTATCTCTCTCTCCCTCTCCCTTCCTCTCTCTCTAAACAATAAAGAAATTTTTTTTAAATTATAAAATAGGTCGGACTTCATCTACCCTCTAGTCTTCTCTCCTACTTCTAGCAAGATTCTACCTAAGATGCGGCAAACAAGTTACTATCCTAATCCTAAAGGCCTTCATGAAAAGATTCCCCCTAGTCTCTCATTTCAGTGTTTAATGTCACCCACTGTCACGGAAGGACTTCCAGTCTAAGCCTTGCCATGACAGGGCATGAACAAAGGCCTAGACTCACTCATTTCGGGAACAAATATAGTTTGAGCACTTGCAACATAGAAATAAAGTGTTTCACATAACATAAAATCAAGCAGGGGGAAAAAGCAAATATAATATTTTTGTAAGTTGCTGTATATAATAATAATAGAACTTATATAATGCTTACTAGCATAGCAAAAAGTACTATGCTAACAATTTAATTCAAAATAACTAAGTTATTCCTACAACAATAGTATGGAAAATAATTATTCCCATTTTACAGATGAGAAAATTAAGGCTTCAATTAAGTTAAGGTTCAAGGTCATCTAACTAGAAAGTAGCAGAAATGAAATTTATTAAATGAAATATTAAGTTTTCTAAAATATTTTCAAAATTTCCCACTTCTATGACCTCAAAGGCATGTATTAATAAACTTTACTTAAAAGCAAAATAAATATACTCTACTTGTGCCAAGCAAATGTCTTCATTTGTTATCAAGCTATCTTGGTCTTAGCTCAACTTCTAAAATGACAGTTCTCAAAGGATGAGGTTATGAATGGCACTAAGCTGGATTATAATACTGCTATATCAATTATCTTGATGTTTTGCCAATTGAGATTTAGTATTGAGTTGCTAATATAGTCATATGCATTGATCCAAAAGGAAACCATCAAAACATCTCACAGACCCTGTTCCCCCCTTCCCAGCCCAGTGGGCCATGAATTGTATTTCTTCCCTTAGTCACAAGATAAAACATTTCTGAATTTTTTGGTTCATTTAGAATTATTCTGACAAAAGTGATTTAAGTGACCCGTTGCCCTAAAATAGTCACCCATTCTCCAACCTTTCACTGAACATCTATGATTAAGTGCAAAACATATCAGAAACTAGAAAGATGAATCCAATGCCAACTCTGCCCTCAAACTGTTTAATAGGCAATGGAGGAAATAAGATATAAATATAATAAAAATAATATATGGTAAAAAGGAGAAGAACCCATGAGGAAAGAAAACCCCCATTTTGGGAGTCACCAAATTCAACTTAGTGGTGAAGGGGCGCTGGAGTTAGACCTTGAAGGAGGAACTAAAGAACATACATGATAATCAAGTCTAGCAAAGCAAAGAGAATATTTGATGTATATAAGCACAGGTTTGTTTTTTTAATTTAACAAAAATATAGGTGGTATAAGATTTTATGACTGCATTGCAATGCAATTTGATTTGAATTCCCTTAGAAAGGGGGATTTGCTAAGGGTTTTGAGTGACAAGGGGGCCGACATCCAAGTTTTAGTCCTATCGACCCATTGCAAACCAGCTCTTATCTTTCCCTAGAACACAGAATATGTTCAATATGTGTTGGCTGACTTGTTGGGTGTGCACAGGGCATTGGGAAGAGATGTCGGGGAATATTTCATTAGAGCCCAAACTAGGGAGTGGAACTGCCCAGGGAAACAAACATGAAAAAAAAATTATAGAAAACAATTGACATAATTAGACATCAGATACCAGGTGATGGTGAGAGATAAGACTCAAATATGAATCCACCTTTACAGGTAGGACAATAATAACATTATCTAATAGTACAAAATATTAAAAATATGACTTCTACGTACCCCAAACATATTATTTTTGTAAATATTGGTCTGAACCTTCTTAGTCCACAAGTTACACAAATATTCTATCTGCAATAAAACATTTTATGATACAAGGAGACATAATAGAGGCAGACGTAGTAGTACCAGTGTTGCCAAGGACGTTTGCAGGTCGGTGTTAAAACTATAATGATGAAAAACAGTCATTCGGGAAGGGAAGAGAAAAACTTGCAGAGCAATTGGCTCATCATTCAGAAGGCTGTGCTCTAGCAAGTTGCAGTCATTCTCTAGGAGAAAATAAAAAAGATGAAAACATTAAGAGGCGATGGGGAACTTTTTTTTTTTTTTTTTTTTACTTTTGAGGGTATTACAGATGTCCTCCATTCCCCACGCCTTTGCCACCTCCACCCGCCCAGCTCCTGCCCAACCTCAGGCCTTTGCTGGAGACCATTCTATTTTAAGAAGTATACATTTGAGGAGAAATGTGAAAATATTATTTAAAATAAAATGAATCCAGCCCTGGCCCATTTGGCTCAGTGGTTAGAGCATCGGCCGGCAGACCAGAGAGTCCTGGGTTCGGTTCCTGCTAAGAGCACGTACCTCCGTTGCAGTTTGTCCCTGGTCCTGGTTGGGGTCATGTAGGTGGCAGCCACTTGATGTTTCTCTCTCTCTCTCTCTCTCTTCTTCCCGCTCTGTCTGAAGATAAATCTCAAAATGTCCTCAGGTGTGGATAAAAAAAAAATATGCAGCTAAGATGGAATCATCTCAATCAAATTTTCTTCCCACCTGAAACAACCAAAAAGTAGACATACACAAAAAATGAAAGGATGGTCTGTAAGACCATGTATAGCAGGTAATGAAAGACAGTGACCTTTAAAAATGAAAAGCAAACAGTGTGAGCCTCATAATAGCCACGGCTTACTACCTTGAGAGAATTTCCAGGCCACGGTGCAGGGAGGTAACCGGGCGGGGCTTTATGTATTGCCCGCGTGGAAAGATGGAGCGGAGGCTCCAGGTGGACCAGGGCAGTCCTGTTCTCTCTTTCTTTTTTTTTTTTTATCCTCACCCTAGGACATTTTTTCATTTTTTGTTCAGGTAGAGTGGGAGGGAGAGAGAGGAAGAGAGAGAGAGAGAAACATCGATGTGAAAGGAACACATCGAGTGGTTGCCACCCGCACAACCGACCAGGGCCGGGGACAAACTGCAACCGAGGTACATGCCCTCAGTGGGAACCGAACCCGGGTCTCTCAGGACCGCAGGCCAACGCTCTAACCGCTGAGCCAAACCGGCCAGGGCGGCAGTCCTGTTCTCAAGAGCAAGTATCAGAGGAGAGAGAGCCCCTCAGGGAGAGAACGAGACGTCTGCAGGGAACACCCCGTCTACTACCCGACAATACTGACCAGCTCATGCATGTGAGAAAACTATTCAAGACCTCAAGAAGAACCACCCAAAAGGATTAGGAGGTAACAGTGCCCGGCACCCACCAGTCTTGGGAATCGTTTCCAAAAGCCAGACAAGAAGGCCTGAAGATTCTCAGGGCATCAGGTAGAGAACTTACATTGATCTTTTCTCAGTAGGAGAGAGAATAATTAGCCCTGGAGTGAGCACTGCTCCAATCCACCTAACAAATCTGAACAGCAAGACCCAGAAGGGAAAAAACTGTTTCTAAGTAACGGGACTGCATCCCAGAACAAAGTTTAAGAACACTTACAGGATTTTTTTTTTAATCCAGCATCCCATAATGCAAATTTCACAATGTCTAATATCTAATCAAAAGTACCAGGCAAGCAAAGAAGAGAGAAAATGTGATCCATAATGAAGAGAAAAATCCATCAATCAAAACATACCCAGAATAGACATAGATAGAATTAGCAGACAAGAACATTAAAATTAGTATTATAAACATATTCTATCTGTTCAAAAAGTTAAGTAAAAAGATGGAAGGTATTTTTTTTAAAGCCCCATATCCAACTTCTAGAAATGAAAACTTCAATGTGTGAAATGGAAAACCCACTGGATGGGATTAATGGCAGATTAGCTATTACAGGTGGGGAATTAATTAACTTGAAGACATAATAAAAACTATCCAAAATAAAACACAGAAACAAGACTTTTAAAAGAACAGTGCATCACTGAGCTGTAAGAAAATCACAAGCAGCCAAATATACTTGCAATTGGACTCTGCAAAGGAGAGGAAAGGGGAAGAAAAGTATTTGAAGAAATAATGGCTGAAATTATTGAAAATTTGATAAGACTTTAAACCCATAGATTATAATAGCTCCTCCTCACTCATCTACCCAAACTTCCTCTTCTTGTGACATGATTTTAAGTAAAGAAGTAATAAAAAAAAAAAAGAGAGAGAAGTAATAAGTAAATGATTATATTAGCATTTTAAACATATCACTATAGTAGCAATAAGTGTGGATGTTGAAAGATAGGAGATAAGGGATATAATTTGCACTATTACAGAAAAGAAGTAATCCTCTAAACTAAAGTGATGGCAGTGGGGGTGAAGAGAAGGACCCACATTTAAAATCAACTTAGAATTTTAACATTGAGAGACTCCATGATTGCAACAGGATTAAATCAGTAGCTGAGGTCATTTCTTTAGGGGAAATCAAAGATTTTTTATATCAGAAATGTCATTCAAAAGGGCTCCAATATTCAGATGGGCAGAAAAGTATTTTAGTTGGAAGGCCTAGAAAAAGAAGTGTTACAGAAGAAGGAAGGTGCTACATAGTATCTCAAAAACAGCTACCAGCCCTGGCCAGTTTGGCCCAGCAGTTAGAGGGTCGGCCCGTAGATTGGAGAGTCCCGGGTTCGGTTCCCACTATGGGCATGTACCTCGGATGCAGTTTGTCCTTGGTCCTGGTTGGGGTCGTGTGGGTGGCGACCACTCGATGTGTCTCTCTCACATCGATGTTTCTCTCTCTCTCTTCCTCCCTTTCTCCCTCCTGCTCTATCTGAAGATAGATGCAAAGATGTCCTCCAGTGAGGATAAAAGGAAATAAAAAGCAGCAACCACTCCAGTGGAACTTACAGGGTCCTGACCAGGCATAAGGAGAAAGGAGCTGGAAAGGTAGACAGAAGGAAGTCCCAGAAGGCTTTGAACAGCCGGATAAACTTGAGGAAATCACTGACAGTGTCTGAACAGGAGCTAGGACGTGTGGTTTAGGATAGGAGGCAGGGAGTCTGTTGGTGATACTGTCATAATATTCCAGTTGATGGTTAGTAAGGAACTCAGCTGGTATGGATGCAATTGGAGGAGACAGATACAAGAGACATCACAGAAACAATGTATTGGAGGTGGGGGTGGGGAAATGGTGCAAGATTTCTGGAAAGCCAGAAAGCCTCAGGCTCTAAACTCTGCAGGCCCTGGTCGAGTTTCCTCTTGTTATCCATGAACTCCAGTCTGGAGTTAGTAATCTGGGCCTATTCATGCCAGCATGTCCCATAAAGATAGAAAAGGAGATACATAAGTTCACAAATAAACATATGCATAGATATAAAGATACCCAGATAGACTGATATGAAGGTACATCGACTCATAGATCCAGGTACAATGTATAATTGGAAAGATACCTGTTTGTTATTCTACAACTTAAAGGTGCATTACAAGGGGGGAGAAAATGTTCCAAACTTTGGCTCCAGACACTTCTGAAAGACTGGGTGAGAGGTCAGAGTGAGTGGGATAAACAGGAGTTCTAACTTTTCCAAACCAGTTCTGTCTCTGCACTGCAGAACATTACCAGTACAGCAGGCTTGCCTGTTGATTGAAGACACGCCTACTCCTTCCCAAACGCCTGGAGTCCGTATGTGCACACAAAAATCCAGTTTTGAGCTCTCTTCCTAAACACACACACACCGCACAGTGAGTGGCATGACATTGTTGAGTCACCCGTGCCAGGCTTCCAGCCTCTGTGAGGTTCCAGGTGTTTCCAAAGCGGGCTCAGGACACGGCACTGCCCCTAAGGCTTTGATGAGAGCTATAATCCCCAGCTGCAAGCAAGCAACAACAATTTGATGGGGTGCAGTGGTGGTGATGGCAGTTCACGCATTTCATAAATGCTGATCACGCTTTAAGTCACCAGGTTCTTTGTTATGCAATGACTCTTGAATTACTAGGTAGCTTAGTTGGGTTTATTAGTTAATGCTACATGATAACATAGTAATAACAATTAACTCTATCACATTCAAAAGGAAGTAGCATAAAGATCCTACACTGTGGTTTAGAAAGCAGAAGTAATTATAGCTCTACCCCATAATTGTATGGTTTATCTGTCTCTATAAGCACGCCACTTGACGATAACAAAGGAGATGCTATGCAACTTTCATTGGGAAACCTGGGAGCCATATGAAACATTGAAGGGATTTACCCATAAAAATCTGCACTTTTGCTGGAAACACGAAGTTAAGATCTTGTCTAGAGTGATTTTAACTAGAGAGATAAAAGGATTTAAAAGGAAGAGGATTAACACAACAGGTATTGGGAGCTCATCTATGAATGAGATTATTTGTCCTCATTTGATTTTGAATTGAGTGAATAGCATCTGGTTTAAGACTTTCTATATGGGAAGGTGAAGAAATCCCACTGTCTGGCTATCTGCCCAAATAACTTCCTCCCTGTCCTGCTTCCTCACACACTGTGTAAGAGTGACATTAGAGTCATAAGCTGCGTTTACATTTTGGCGACTTGCCACCTGCATGATTTTAGAGAGACTACTTGCCCTATCAACCTCAGGTTTCTCATCTGTAAATTGGTACTAATAATTAATTTAAATTATTACTGAAATACCATGTGGAAATGCTTCACAAACTCTAAACGCTATAAAAAAAATATGATCATTCTACCATACATTTGTTATATGGTATACTATGTTCATAGGAATGCAAGATATTACATAAGAAACGCTGAAATGGTTTTTTATTAGGTGTTTATAAAATGAAAACTATTATGTATAGCTTTTTGAACCATCATATTTTTAAAATCTTGCTCTCATAATTGCTTATAGCAGCTCAGTTTCAGCTGGATATACCATGCAGATGCTATTTAGCAAGGCCATGTGAAGAAATAGTTGCATAGTTAAGGACAAAAATATTATGTAGTCAACCATGGTTACTGCCTAGATGATGAAACAAAATATGCATGAACTGAAATAAAAACATCTCTAGCCTTGTGTTCTATAATAACCTTTCATGTCCTGGGAGAGGAGGTTAAATGGGATTCTGTCACTAATATTAAAATATTTGTCTATCAGATTGGAATATTTGCAATAAAGTGTGGAATACTAATGTCATTTCCAGTTATAAAGAAACAAAACTAGCTAAATCTCGATGTTCGTTTTTTCCAAATATCTGAACCCCCCAAAAAGATGCTTTAAGTTTATGAAAGGAGACATGAAATGAAAACTGGCAATAAAGGAAATAATATGAGATATCTGGGGTCAAGACTCTTTAGAAATATTCTTAGGGCTTTGGAAATAGTACTTCTGCTCAAACATGACCCCTGACCCTAAACTTAACCCCTCCCATTCCCAAGCCCATTTGGATGAAAACCACTTAAGCTTCACTATATAAAACCTGTATTGTCATTCCAGGACCTGTTTAAGCCCTTTAATAGATCAAGTCAGGATGGTATCCTCATAATTTAGTGTCATGAATAGTACAAATAAAGCCTTCAACGACATCTAATCAGAATATTTTATTTTCTCTCCCCTAAAACCACTTTCTATAAAGGTCCAGATTCCCCCAGCCTGTCAGTCATTACAACTAGGAGCTGCCCAAGCACAGTTAAAAGTCATCGAGTAGCTAATTTGCCAAGATAGGTTTAAAGGACAGGAGACAGCATATGGTTGTGGTCTCTCTGGCTCCTACCGCATGAAGCAGAGCTCTGAAGCGCGGGAGCATTTCTTTTGCTGATGGTGGGTTATTGTTTAAACATTGATTGCCTCTCTTTTCTATCATTCACTTTTTCTCCCTCCTCATACACTGCCACCACCTGCCGCAGACTTCATTCACAGCCCCCAGCTGCAAGTTCTGTGCTCAACACGCTAACAAAATGAGCCATTTACAGGTCAGCTCTAGGAGAGGGAAAAAATAACCCTCATAGATACTGACTAAGCCTTGAGTGAATTTCTCTTATCTACTCAAAAGGCTTACATGTGTTTTATGCCAATGAACTCTGGGATATACAACAGAAAAGGAAGTAATGGATGGATGTTAAAGTAATTTCATAGTGCAAAAAAAGGACTACACAAATGCAAGGTATTTTAGAAATATATGGTATGTCTCATTAGAGACTGAAGGGACTCTGGACAATTTTCTTCAGCCGACTTTACACAGAGCAACTACATGGTGATTTGTGGTCCAGGAAAGGAACCAAAGATTTTAGAATCAGACTTAGATGTGAATCTTGAGTTGATCTCCTATTGATGATTATGGACTACTTAATTTCTCTGGGCCTCAATTCCTTATTGGGGGGGGGGGAGGAATAACATCTATCATCAATTTTTGGAAGTCATTATGAACTAATTTATATAATAAATTTAACAATCTCTGGCACATAGTGAACTATTAATACATGGTAGCTATTATTATTATTTTATAATGACTATTTCTTCTGACTCTGAGATGAACAGAAGCAGAGGCTATTTTTCTCATAGAAGTAACACAGAACAAGTAATAATAATACTATTATCAAGCACATATATAATATTAACATGTGCCATGCATAGTTAACACATCATCCTGTAAAGAAATTGAGGCATAGAGAGGTAAAATAATTTGCACAGGGCCATATACATAGTAAGTGGTGAAAGTGAATTTGTACACAAGCAACCTGGCTACAGATTCAGTCTGCAAACCAATACACTCTAAAACAGTGGTTCTCAACCTTCCTAATGCCGCGACCCTTTAATACAGTTCCTCACGTGGTGGTGACTCCCAACCATAAAATTATTTTCGTTGCTACTTCATAACTGTAATTTTGCTACTGTTATGAATCGCCATCGGAAATATGTGTTTCCCGATGGTCTTAGGCAACCCCTGTGAAAGGGTCGTTTGACCCCCAAAAGGGGGCGCGATCCACAGGCTGAGAACCGCTGCTCTAAAATAAATGTGTTCCAAATGCAGGTCAGTTATACTTGAGGTCCTTAGAGTCGCAAACAAAACAAAAAAACCAACAACAACACACAGAAACACACCTAAATGAACTGGAATGCAAAGAGTTTATTGTAAACCTAACAGATGCCTGAGGACAGGAAACTCAGGTTCCCAGCCGACTCTCGGGAGCTAGAATCAGAGAGTAGTTCTGAGTACCAGGCCATTCTAGAGACCTCGGCCAAGGAGCTTACACATGCTGTACAACTTCTCCCCTCTCCACCTTCAGATGGAAGTCCCAACTCACTCCACTAAATCTTTCGATTCTGTTCCCCCACCGTTTAATTCCTCCATAATCTAATTGGGTATCCAAGGAAAGGAATCGTCACGAGGCATTTTAAGGGGTGGTGTTCATTCTGGAGCCAGCAGGTCTACCTAAAGAGTCAGGATTCATGTTACAAACATGGCTGCCGACATTCATTTTTAGAGAAAGGAACTGTCTTTGGTACTGTGAAATAGATTTTTTTTTGTACAGATAGAGTGGGAGGGAGAGAGAGGAAGAGAGAGAAAGAGAGAGAGAAACATCAACGTGAAAGAGACACATCGAGTAGCTGCCACCCGCACAACCCAACCAGGGCCGGGGACAAACTGCAACCGAGGTACGTGCCCTTAGCGGGAACCGAACCTGGGACTCTGGTCCGCAGGCCAACGCTCCAACCACTGAGCCAAACTGGCCAGGGCTCGAAATAGATCTTTTGCATCATTCCTTTGCTGTCCTTTATCCTCCTCATTATAAGATGTGAGTGTTATTGAACAGGGCCCTGGCCAGAGCAGCTCCGCCTCAGACCCACTTATAGCGTGTGGGTTCCTGACTGCAGGAAAGATTTCACAGCACAAGTTCAGGTGATTTTGAGAGTGTGTTTATTAAAGCTGGGGACAGTCAAACAGAGGAATGGCTTAAGGTAAAAGAAGCAATAGCAGGACTCCTTTGGCTCTCTAGAAAAGTTATAGGATGGAAGTGAGCCTTGGCTGGGTTGCTGTTAGTTCACTGGAAATCAGGGAAAAACAGGGCCTTGGAGACAGGTTCAGCGGGTAAGCCCTGGACGAGCTGCCGCTGCCCACTGCTCCTCTGGTTGCAAGTGTTATGGGGCCCATTGATGTGAAGGAGAAAGAGAGCAGAGCTACGAGACGTAAGCATGCTCTAGTGAGAGCACGCGTGGGCCCTCTGTCTTGAAGCTTTTAATCTTTCTTTGCCTAGTAGGAATCCTAGGTGAGGTATAAGGGAGGGTCTTAATAGAATGAATATTCATTAGTTTTCCAGGTGTGTCCTTCAATATGTTGATTCATCAAAATATATGTATAGATGGGTCAAGGTTATTTTCTGGTTAGTTTTATCTTATTTTATATATATATATATATATATATATATATTTTTTTTTAGAGAGAGAGAGAGATAGAAACATCAATGTGAGATGGAAACGTTGATTGGCTTCCTCTTGCACACACCCCCACTGGGGATCAAGCCCACAACCTGGGCAAGTGCCCTGACCAGAAATCGAACAGGGACTTCTCAGTCCATGGGACGACGCTCAATCCACTGAGTCACACCAGTCAGGCTAGATAGTTTTAACTTTTAAAGTATATTATTGAAGAGGGACCAGGACCAAGACCAGTCTGCCCCAGGACAGTCTGTAATGTGTAAACCATTTGCTCCTAAGTGTCCTTGGTTAGGGAAGATAAAACCTTGTGATTCATTAGCTAGCTATAAATTGCTCAAATTGTTTGGCCTGATTTAATTGTTTTGTCTCAGTTTCCCTTATTCCAGTTGTCAAGGAATTTCCCTAGCTTCTTATTATCCTACCTCATGAGGAACATAGCAGTCAAACTCAGTCTTTGGAATCAGTGAGCCTAAAAAATAAACTCTACCATCACTGGCCATTGAAATTAGTCAAGTTATCAAATGTCTCCAGGACTGTCTCTTCAGGCATAAAATGGGAGTGATAATAATAATGACTGCCTCGTAGGTTTACTTTGAGTATTAAGTGATGTGGTTGGTAAATGTAAACTATTTAGACATAAATCTTGGCACATAGTAAGTATTCACTAAATGTTACCTATGTTTCTATCACCATTTGCAGCCCAAAAGTCTTATGAATGGACTTCAGCTTTTTCAGTTTTGGGGCATCTAATCTCTTTTGTTCTCTTTCCTCCCAAATCTTTGCTATTTCTTTAATAGTCAAATAATCAAGGCATCAAGGAATTAGAAAAAGGCAAAAATTAGATACACAATGAAGCAGAGGCAGTCAGTAAGTAGAAAAGTGTGTATGGTAGATACTGTTGATCGCCACCTATTTGGTCTATTTTCCTTAGTCACAGAATCTCGATTTTATTTATGTTGATATGGCATAGAGCTAACATATTACATTTTCAGCCTCCCTTGCAGCTATATGTGGCATTGTGACTAAAGTCTGATCAATGAGTTGTAAGGCAGAATTGTGTGGGTTTCTAGAGAAACACTGCAATGCTTCTATTTTATGAGACAGAAATAATCTCTATTTTGCTAAAGGCAGTATTGTTTGTATCAGAATATAACAGAATATAATCCTAACATATGTAGTGAATCTGGAAATAATCAGTTAATATCTGTTAATAAAAATATTAAGGATACATGCATTAATTGGAAGAAAATGGATAAGTGGAAAGGAGAAGATAAAAGAAGGAAAGATGGATAGGATACTTGCAATTGAAAATCACCTTCCTCAAAAGAAAAAAACACATATTATAGCAGAATTTTACTTAGTTTGTCTAATGTGATTAACCTAAAGGGAAATTATTGTGATCTGGTACTTCACAGCTAGATACACACTTTGATAATTAGATCCACAAAACTACTGAACACAATGAGTAAATAACTGGAACTTTACCTTGGTCCTTTTTTTTATTAACTTATTTTTGTTACAGATATTTCTCTTTTTTCCCCCATTGACACCCTCCTCCCCACCCCTCCCACCCCATCCCCAGCTTTGTTGTCCGTGTGCATCAGTTATGCCTACATGCATATAAGTTCTATGGTTTATCTCTTCCCTCCCCCCAACCACTTTTCTGAGGGTTGTCAGTTTGTACCCTACTTCCACGTCTCTGGGTCTACCCTATTCCTCAGACTGTTATGTTCATTATATTCCACAAATAAATGAGATCATGTGATATTTGTCTTTCTCTGCTTGGCTTGTTTTGCTTAGGATAATACTCTTCAGGTCCCTCCATGTCATCTCAAAGAATAAAAGATCTTTCTTTCTTATCGCTGCATAGTACTCCATTGTGTATATATACCACTGCTTTTTTATCCATTTGTCTACTGATGGACACTTGGGCTGTTTCCAGATCTTAGCTATTGTAAATAGTGCTGCTAGGAACATGAGGGTACATATATTCTTTCTGATTGGTGTTTCAGGCTTCTTAGAGTATATTCCTAGAAGTGGAATCACTGGGTCAAATGGAAGTTCAATTTTTAATTTTTTGAGGTTATACCATAGTGTTTTCCATAGTGGCCGCACCAGTCTGCATTCCCATCAGCAGTGTACTAGAGTCCCTTTTTCTCCACACCCTCGCCAACACTTATTTGATTTGTTGATGGCGACCATTCAGACAGGTGTGAGGTGATACCTCATAGTTGTGTTAATTTGCATCTCTCTGATGATTAGTGATGTTGAGCATTTCTTCATATGTCTCTTGGCCATTTGTATGTTCTTTTTAGAGAGGTTTCTATTTAGCTCCTCTGTCCATTTTTTTTTTTAATCGACACCAGAGGACATTGTTCCATTTTTTGTTCAGATAGAGTGGGAGGGAGAGAGAGGAAGAAATATCGACACATGTGAGAAACATGTGAAATGTGAATGGGACACATCAAGTGGTTGCCACCTGCACGACCAAACCAGGGCTGGGGACAAACTACAACCGAGGTACGTGCCCTTAGCGGGAACTGAACCCGGGTCTCTCTGGACAGCAGGCCAATGCTCTAACCACTGAACCAAACTGGCCAGGGCATCTCCTGCCCATTTTTTAATTGGGTTCTTCGTCTTCCTTTTGTCTAGTTGTATGAGTACTCTATATATTTTGGAAATTAACCCCTTATCTGATGTATCATTGGCAATTATGCTCTCCTATACAGTGGGTTGCCTTTCCATTTTTATGGTTGTTTCTTTTGCTGTGCAGAAGCTTTTGAGTTTGATGTAGTCCCATGTGTTCATTTCTTCCTTTGTTTCTGTTGCCTTAGGTAATGTATCAATGAAAATTCTGCTGCGTATGATGTCCGAAGTTTTGTTGCCTACATTTTCTTCTAGGATTTTCATGGATTCATGGGTCATATTTAAGTCTTTTATCTATTTTGAGTTTATTCTTGTGTATGGTGTAAGTTGATGGTCTAGTTTCTTTTTTTTTTTTTTGCATGTAGCTGTCCAATTTGCCCAACACCATTTATTAAAAGGCTTTCTTTACTCCATACCAACGACATATTTCACAGAACTAGAACAAATACTTCAAATGTTCATATGGAACCAAAAAAGACCCTGAATAGCCACAGCAATTCTGGGGAAAAAAAGGACAAAGTAGGAGGGATCACAATACCGGATATCAGGTTATACTACAAAGCTACTGTAATCAAAACAGCCTGGTACTGGCATAAGAACAGGCATATAGACCAGTGGAACAGAACAGAGAACCCAGAAATGGACCCAAGACATTATGCTCAATTAACATTTGACAAAGGTGGCAAGAGCATACAATGGAGTAAAGACAGCCTCTTGCTTTCTTTTTCTAAAAATAAACATCAAAAGGATGAGGTGGCCAAGTGGTGAAGGTGATGGACTGCTAAAGTGGATATCATAAATCTTACCTACTGAGAATTACTTAGGACATCACCAAAAATATTTTACTAACATCCTCACACACCCTCTTTTATCCCTTGCCAACCAAATTCTCTTCAGCCAGAACTATCACCTCTCATGTACTGACTCTGAAGTAAAACATAGAATTCAATCCCCAGTACGAATCCCCATCATAAAAACAACAAGCAGAATAACTCAAAGGCTCCATAATGTTTGAACGGTCCAGCCTACCATGTCTTGTGATCCATGCTTGTTTGACTGATGGAAGAAAGTTGTGATGCTAAAATCCTTACTCAGTTCCAAAATAATTTGGTTTCTTTGAACCCCTGTTTTCTCATTGGTAAAATGTTACACTTTTTCCCTCAGTCTCTTTCAAAATTTAGAGGACATTTATTCATTCATTTAATAAATACTTATCCTAATACATTCCAGGTTCTCTTCAGTCTTTGGGACCCAGAAGTAAATAAAACAAAATTCCTTCCCTCATGGAGCTTATGCTGTAGTGGGATAGACTCAAAAAAAAAAAAAAAGGAGTTGGAGAAAACTTTATTAAGCTTTTGTCTTTGAGATTCTCTATTTCACTTTGCCCTGGTGGGACTGGGACCAAACAGTTGCCATCTCGCCTGGGCCAGCTGCTCTGCTGGGCTGTGTCAACAGAGGATGCCAGAGAGGGGAGAGAGGTTGGGGAGGAAGAATGAACCCCTTCCTTTCCATTTGCTTCCTGTCCAGCCAACAACTCCCCATCAGTGGCTTCACTCTGGCAAAACAGGTGATTCCAGAAGCAGTATTGGTTCCAATTTTCAGTCTTTCCACACTTCAAGAACCAGCCTCACCTGCCCCCTGAAAGTCCCCACCCCGGACAAGCAGTGCCCCTCCTCAGAAGTGAGAATTTCAGCTCAGGAGCCCCTCCTCCATGCCTCTCAGTTTTAATTACCCCACCCTCTTCCTGTTGCTCTTGATGCCTGTGTTAGTCCACCAGGGCTTTCATAACCAAGTACCACAGACTGAGGGACTTAAACAACAGTTTATTTCTCCCTGTTCTGGAGGCCGGAACCCCGACATCAAGGTGTGGACAGAGCTGTTTCTCCTGAGGCCAGTCTCTTTAGCTGGCGGATGACTGTCTTTTCCCTGTGACTTCACCTGGTTTTCTCTCTCTGTCTGTGTCTTAATCTCCTCTTCGTATAAAGACACCTTCAGATTGGGTTAGGGGCCATCCTAATGACCTCATTTTAACTTAATCATCTCTTTAAAAGCCGTATCCCCAAATACAACCACATTTTGAAGTCCTGGGAGTTAAGACTTTAATATGAATTTGGGGGAAGACACAGTTGAGCCTGAAACACAGCCCTAGCTGCTTTTCACCTTATCCCTCTATGCAACCTCAATTGCCTTTTTTTTTCGGTTTGTTTGCCTTTTCAGCTCTCTAATACTCAGCTAAAACTTTTACATTAAATTCTCTCTGTTAATTTAATCACATAGTTTCTGCCCTTTGAATGGATCCTAACCATAACACCGTACGTCTTATGGTGATAGTGCTATAGAGAAAAACATCAAGCAGAGAGAGGAAGTAGGAAGTCCTGCAGTGAGGCTGAGTTTCAACTAACAGGAGGGATGGAAAGACTCACCAGCAGGTAACATTTGAACAAAAACCTACCCTGGCCAGTTTGGCTCAGCGGTTAGAGCATCTGCCTGTGGTTCAAAGAGACCCGGGTTCGGTTCCTGCTAGGGGCACGTATCTCAGTTGCAGTTTGTCCCTGGCCCCGGTTGGGGATGTGTGGGTGGCAACCACTCAATGTGTCTCTCTCATATCGATGTTTCTCTCTCTCTCTTTTTTCCTCTCTCCCTCCCGCTCTATCTGAAGATAAATGCAAAAATGTCCTTGGTAAGGATGAAAAGTTAATAAATAAAATAAAATGATAATCAAGAATTTTAGGGCTGGCAAGAATCTTGTAGTTCATCCCTACCCCCTTTCACATTTTGTGGTCCTAGACCTAGAGAGATGAGTTCACTTGACCAGGTTCACGCAGCTGACTGACTGTGGAACTTGAACTCTAGTCTCCTGATTCTCACAGTTCAGGAGTCTGTGTGTTTTCCACATTCATAATTGCAACAAGTATTAAGTTGACTAGAGGCAGATAATCAGGGATATACTCCCACCAAAAATGCCCAATTCTCAGGTTAGAATAAAACTTATCATTCAATCATATATTGGGGGGCAAGCTAACAGAATGTTGACACATACACATAAAGGCATGGGGAATAGTCCACAACCTTAATAAAGAAGTCACAATAATACAAACATATACTCTTTATTATGTTTTTTCTTTGCCCATTTTGCAGGTATAATCCTTGGATTCTCTTCCTGGTCTAGATCTAATCTCAGTTGCTCCTCTGTCTTCTCTAGAAGTGCTTGAGAGTAAGGTCTTCACGTTACTTCATTTTAGTTTCCCCGCAGGAATGCCCGAGTAAGCATTTCCAGCTTGTAGAAACCAAAATCCTGGACACCAGCAGAACTCTGATGACGAGGAGAACAGCGTGAAGAAAGGACATGGCATGAACCGTTTCGTTAGCAGGGTTCAGATCCTCATTTTGCAAGGCTCTCGGTAGGGCATCAATGTTTTTATGCCATAAAGACTAAGGCTTTTGTGTTCTTTCTGGAGAAAATTATGTCATTGCTGTGCTGTTGGCTCTGCTTTGGACCTCAGAGCACAGCATGGCCATTGCACCTGAACTCCTGACAGCAGGCCCAAGGGAACATGATTGCTTGAGACACAGCCTCTAAACATTTAATACGTGCCTCTTGCCTTCGTAAGCCTAGGTTTCCATTGTGTGTTTGGCTTAAATGGGAACCTCCTATATATCATATTTTTCCATATTCACTAAGGATGCATTTCACTACAAATCTCATTAGCACCATTAACAAATATTCATTGGTATTGACTTACATACAAGGCACTGGGAGAGAGAAAGGAGACCACACAGAAGAATTCCTTGTTACTGCCTCTAGATAGTTGCCATGCGTTAGGAATAGCAGAAGCTGAAAAGACGCGTGTGGGGAGGAATGTGGATTCAAAGGAATAAAAAGATTATAAAGAAAGAGAAACCACGAGATTATTATTATTGCATTAGAACATTAGTAGTGACATGTTGTAATTTCAGTGAAACAATTGTAAAATTGGCCCGGCTGGTGTGGCTCAGTGGTTGGGCATTGACCCCTGCACCAAGAAGCCGCCAGTTTGATTCCGGGTCGGGGCACATGCCCAGGTTGTGGGCCCGATCCCCAGAGTGGGGCCTGTGGGCAGCATCCAATCGATGTTCTCTCTCATCAATGTCTCTATCTCTCTCCCTCTCCTTTCCTTGCTCTCTAAAATCAATGCAGAGGAGTTATAAAATAAATAAATGTAAAATTGCATTAAAAATTATTTCTGTAGCCCTGGCCGGTTTGGCTCAGCGGTTAGAGCGTCGGCCTGCGGTCCGGAGAGACCCAGGTTCGGTTCCCGCTAAGGGCACGTACCTCGGTTGCAGTTTGTCCCCGGCCCTGGTTGGGTCATGCGGGTGGCAGCCACTCGATGTGTCCCTTTCACGTCGATGTTTCTCTCTCTCTCTCCCTCCCACACTCTATCTGAACAAAAAATAGAAAAAATGTCCTCAGGTGAGGATAAAAAAAAAAAAAATTATTTCTGTAGAGACATGTTATCATCATATGTGTTACCTACATTCATTTTAAATTTGGCTTCCATTATAAACATAGTTTTATACAAAGTTAATGCCCTTAGAAAGTGGGATTGGGCTGACTGGGGAGGCCAGCCCAGATGAGGGAACGGTGTCTTTTACTTTTTAGTTTATGCATATGACTCTGCTATGTGGAACCTTGTTTATCATAAGAATTTCCTTATTTTATAATTAAATGTTTAAATAGATGAACTAAGGTGACTATCAGAAAAGCTCGACATGCAGAGGTGTCTGAGCACAACCAGTGAAAGCCAGCAAGGCCAACCAAATACTACAGAGCATTGCACTAAGACATGTCCTTGAGGAACCAACAGAATATCAACCAAATACCAGGGGCTAGAATTCACTGTGTATTCCGGGAAGCAGCACGGAAGAAAGACCTAGAAATAAATAGGGCCAAATGCCAAAAGTGACAGTATAATAATAGAGGAGAACGAAGAAAGAAGGTTCTCAAGAAGACTCCACCATGAAACAAGGCGGGATCGGCCATCAGCCCTCCACTTCCAAGAGATGTCCATCACTCCCGATCAATGACGAGAACTGTAGAAATGATTTCAGAATGAATACCTACCCACTCAAACGTTGAGTATTCATTGCTAATTTATCCAAGTCGACTTCTCCGAGGTCAATTACCAATGCAGTCGGCCCCCCTTGGTGGCGGTGAATCAGTCCCAGACCCGACCGCGATGAGTGGTTTCCCGAAGTAGGGTTCTTCACGTGCGCCGGGGTCCCTCGCCTCGCGCGTCCACTGTCCCCGCTTCTCCATCACTGTACCGGGGAAGGGGCGAAAGTCGAAGCGCGAAGTGGCGAGGGACGCCTGTAATGACTTTTTGTCCCTAGCATTCCGGGAGTGTTTTTACTTGTTTTGCTCACAGTGGGCTCTGCTGGTTGGGGTGTGGTCTCCCACACCGAAAGGTCACTGGTTTGACCCCGGTCAGGGCACACATCCCCGTTGCCAGAGGCAACCGCCCATCACATCCACGTCTCTCTCTCTCTCTCCTGCTCCCTTCCTCTCCCTCTCTCTAAAATCAATAAAAAATAGATCGTTGTTAATATTGTTACTTTTATTATTTTGGTTTCCTACATATTGTGTTGTATAGTAGGCATAGTTCCACACACTGCACTTTATAAGACAGAAAATCCCGACTTTTACATGAATGCGGAGTCCCCGGGCCGGGGGGAACCTTCCAGCGCAATTGCCAAGCCCCACGCAGTCGGTCCATCTGGTCCGCGCCTCTCTGATCCGACGCGCCTCGAACCAACC
Organism: Molossus molossus; assembly: GCF_014108415.1. Taxonomy (NCBI): domain Eukaryota; kingdom Metazoa; phylum Chordata; class Mammalia; order Chiroptera; family Molossidae; genus Molossus; species Molossus molossus. The sequence continues at coordinate 97,566,141 of NW_023425344.1, read as the reverse complement.
ACCGAAACAGCCAGCCCACCCGTGGTCATGCCCTCTCTCAGTGAGCTGCATCGACACCGTGACTGGTGGCAGAGGTGCAAATTAAATCGAGAAGAGGTTTGCTTTCCACGGCTCCTGAAGCTCGCTGGGTCGCTGCTCTTTCTGCTCAATCGGGGGCTCTCCTCGCCGGGCTCCTCCCTGCCCCAGTCACTCACAGCTTCCATTGGGGGAGGCCATTGGTCACCTGGGGCTTTATCTGCCCACTGTTTTTCATTTGGGGGCTCGCCTCCCAGGGTGCTGCTCTATGCCCTGCACGAAGCATTTGCCATCACCACTATTCTTCTCACCTCTTTCCATAAAATACCAAGTCCCTAGCCTCCCGTGCACCTGCAAAGCTGGAGCTGCAGGTGTTTATCTGTACAGAAGTCACCAGCAGTCCGTGCAAGTCAGGGCAGTTCCCCTAGCTGCAAAAATTAATATGTAGGAGAGTCCCAGGCTCAGGCAGTGTTTCCTTCCTATTGTGTTTACTCATTTTCCTGAGGTGTTCATTTCTGAGTTTTCGTGATAAATAGTACCAAAGCCATTCGGTTCCCTAATGCAATTTGTGATTCCCTTACGTGAAAAGACACTATGTTAAATAAAAATTAGTCTTAATATTAGGTCCCTCTGTTCTCTGAGCAGGAAAGCCGTTGCAAAGCCATTCTCGTTTACAGTAATACATCTCTGCTTTGAAAACCGTGATCGCAGAAAAGTGCGCAAAGGAGAAGGAAACTGTGCTTCAAAATGTCAAACAACATCTGTTTCCCATTTCTGAGAATTACAGAGCTTTCTCCAGCCCTTTAACCCTCCAGCCCACATTGTATCTGTCCTTTCGTAGTTTATGAGCTTTATCTTCAGAAGCCTTTCAGTAAAATGAAACCTGATATAGAAAGTGAATCTCTGCCTTAAGTTCTCTCCAAGGATTAGGGATGAGATTTATTAGAACAACACAGCTCATGCTGTGATACTTTAAGGTTGTGTCAACATTTCAATTATAACCCTGTGCTTCCAGAGGCGTGTACACAGTCTGTCGGAAAAAATAATAATAATTCCCCAGCTTCAAATCTGAAAAGTGGAATAGACATGGGAGGATCTGTGTTTGGTAATATTCAATTTGTTTAAAGCTGCACGTGATGGTTCTCCCTAGTGTCAAAAATTATATCCACAGACTATTTACACGAAAGACTCTGTCCCACAGTCAGAGCAAAAATGTAATGGTGAGATGATAACTTATATAATTAGAGCAAAAAAAAAAATCTAAAGGTGATCGTTCTGGGAAACTGCAAAATGAGTCAGTATTTTAACATTTATTGCGAGAACATGGCAGAAGCTATTTTATCACATACAGTAATGGGTCTGTGGCATTATTCTTCCAGCTATAACTTTAGGTCACCCAGGCAGCTGTGGTTTCTCCTAAGTGATCCGCAGCAAAACCCCCTGCTATGGAAGAGAACAATGGCTTAGACAACTGATAGAAAGGCATGGGGGCCAAGGTCAACCTGAAGCAAAGCAGTGAATGGATGAGTTTATCTTTGCCGCCCTCCTTCTCACATTCCGTCACCCTGCTCTGATGCTCCGTGCCCTCTGACTGCCCCTCCTCACACTGTGCCCTTAGCCTGTCATCCCAAATAGTGGCTCTGGCTCTGAGACTTTCTCCTTCCACCTTCCTTGCCACCTGTCGCCATACCCCGGTCAAAACTCACCCACCCACTACCCACTTGATTGCTCGAGAGCCTCCTATAAGGCTAGAAAGGATCAACTGGGTTTTTCCTTATTTGCTGAGAGCTGCTAAGTCTTCAATGGTTGTCTGTCTCAAGGAGTTTTGTACTTTTTTAAAGGAGCAAAGTTGGTGGAATTTAAGACATCTCTACAGGTGCAATGAAAAGGCATTTTTAAGAAAGGTGTCTAAAGCACTCTTCAAATAACATTGCATAGACAACAGAATACTTGAGATTTGATTCATTTTCCATTATTCTATACCATGTAGAGATTTGATCATAAAATATAACTTTCATGAGGTCAGGGCTTTGCCGTCCTGTTTCCTGCTAAATACCTAGCACCTAAATCAGTGTAGATATTCAATAACTATCTGGTGAACAGAGGAATAAAGAAAAATGAACATATTGACTATTTCTTTATCAGCTGTGAGAGCCTTAGTAATAAGTAACTTGCAAACACATTTCTTCAATGTAGAAAAGAAAATCTATTACAGTAAAGAAGTGATTATATCTTGGCATCTGCAATGGAGTGATGCAGAAAAACATTACATAAGAAATACGTGAGTAATACCCAAGAGAAATACCCAAGAGCAATGTTTGTTCTTTTTTCTGACTTTTAAATACCACTCAAACCTTTACTATGTAGAATTTGAAACTGAAGAAAGGTTAATTTTTTCTGTCTTACCTTTGTATCTCCTGTTTCTCAAATATATATATATATATATTTTAATCTCAAAAGGAATTAACATTTTTAAAAATACAGCATGCCTTGCTAATGTAGCCAACCGGACTGTAAGCACCTTGAAGGGAAGCAGGTACAATTTCTCATTCATTTTTATGCCCACAAAGGTCCAGAATGTTGGCAACACCGAGAACATATTTAGTAAAAGTGAGTGACATTGGACGGCTTCTGAAGAGTCAAGACTCTCTCTTCATCTCTCCTCTGCAGCAAACATCTTATCTAGACTTCTAATGAGCATCAGAGTCAGCTTTTGTTTTCATCTACTCTCTGCCAAGGCTCCGATACAGTGAGAAGAGATAAAGGAGGTGAGGCAAAAAGAGAAACAGTCTGATATTAAGATCTTCTAGGTATTTAGATGATATGAGTGTTTGAGGAAGCTTCATACATTACTTATCCACGGTGACTAATTTTTCTACAATAGACAAGTATTACTCTTCGAAGAAAATGGTGTGTTCATTTTTTAATTAAGCCTCATGCCACTGTTAGCTGAATAACTTCACTTGGCCACTCCTGGTCCGTCTCACGCTTGTGCCTTTAGACCATCTGGTCCAGATGGTCTCAAAAGTGTTTCCAGAGCTGACATTTTGTATGACTGCAAATAGCACCTGTCATTTCTATATGGCCTTTCTGGAGCACCAAAATGGCACTCAGGTTCCTGTTCATCTAATTCTGCTTCAATTAGCCCACAGAGTTCTGGTGTTTTCCACGGAAAGTAAGGGTACTCATTGCCTGGAAGTTGCCCTCTTCTGGCCTGTTGCAATGAGGGAGACCCTCCATATAATCCAAAAAACAAGAAAAAGAAAAGTATTGTGCTCCTGAGTGTTTATGTCCTTAGTCTTAGTAGCAGTTTCTCCATGAGAATAAGAAAAACAGAATCTCCACGCCCTGGCACAATCAGTGTGATTTCATTCCAGCAAGTAACGACGACAACAAAAGCAGGGCCGTTTTTGTTTGTTTGTTTAATTAAATTCTTTCAAGCCGTGTGGAGCAATACTGCTGGGTAGATCTTGTAAGAAGAGATAATTAAAACACAAACAGACTAGTTCTTTCATTTGGAATGGCAACCACTGCACATGCTCAAGACGGCCAGCCCTTACCCACTCCCAAAGGGTCCTTATTATGCAGACTGAGGCGACTTGACAGATAGGTTCAGCAGTTTGCTGGGGAGCTGTATACACCGTCACACTGGGAATCGAGCAGGACAGCTCTGGAAAGTCAGACTTTGCTGAGACGTTGCCACTGGAGCCGGGCAAATGAGTTGATGCCTTTGGCATCACAGCGACTGCTGGGTCTCGGGAAAAGTTTTCTCACTCGGGTTGAGGTGAGGCAATCAGGTGTCCCTAGGCCTTTCAAAAGGGACTAGCAGTGGGAGAAGTAGAGGAAAATGTTTTCATACTTATACATGTAGTTTTCCCCAAATGCTAGTAGGTTCTGTTGGCAGATTCCATGGTACATGATCTGACTTGGCGTGATTGTAAATCCTGCGGCACTCTTCACGGCGTTTCTGGGGGTGGTCAGAAGAGCTGTCCACCCCATGGCATGTGGTAGGGAATGTTGATTGGCCTGTACGGATCCTGTGCCCTCGCCTTAAGAAAACATAGCATTTGATGGGAGATAAACCTGCATTTGAATCCTGCCTTCCTGTATGATCTTCATGAAGTCATGTCCTTTCTGAGCATGTGTCCTCACTAAGTTTACACTGAAAACATTGAAATCGTATTATCACTTTATGTATTTTTATCTATTATGAGCATGTCGTATCTGTTAGGTTTGTAACAAACATGTTCAGGGCACCAAATATATATGTAGCACTGGGGAAAAATAAGGGAGTGAGCAACGCTGGTGTGTAGAACCACCCATGTCCTACAGGCCTCTGCAACTTGACTCTTGTGTATTCTCTCCTGACAAATCTTTCCAAATTGCATCTTCCCATCTAATTCCTATTTCTCCTTCACTAACCAACTCATTCATTTGAGCAATCATTTGTTCACTCACCAGGGCTTATTGAGTATGACTTCGTGCCATGTGTAAGTATACACTCATGTCTTCTACTCCTAAAATACAGAGACCCTGACCTCATCGGCTTCTCATGCTATGGCTCTCGCTCTCTCCTTTCTTTCCCAGCTTCTCAGAATGGTTGTCCCTATAACCTTGTCATCTTCCACAGCTACTGTTGAACTAAAAGTTATCTCACTAATGTCATGAGTAGTCTCTACATGAATGAATTCCAGTGGACAACAGTCTTCATTTTACTTGACTTCTCACTCCGGGCCCCTCACTCCTTGTTTGGTTTATGTGATGTCCGCTTTCATGATTTCATCTTCCATTGCTGGTTATTTCTGTTCAGGGCCCTGCCAGTTTCTCCTCCTCTAAATCAGTGGGGGTTCTGCAAGGAATAGTCCCCAGACATGAATGACAAATAATTCAAATTAAGTGTTATGAGTAACTCACAGAATTACTGGGAGGCTCAGAACTATGAAACTAGAAAAAATAGCCCAAATCATCCCAAAGGACTAGCTGGCCCTTAAAGGCAGGTAACCTTGGGCAGGAAGCCAAGCACTAAGCACTGTAACTGGTACCACCACATCCACTGCTCCAGGAACTCAGTGTGGCTGCAACCTCATTACTGCTAACCCTGGTACACACCACATGTGGAATCCAGTTTTGCTGCCACCACTAAAACTGCCAAGAAAAACCTCAACGTTCTTGACTAGCTCCTGAATCTAGACCCAGTGTCAAGCGCAACTGGTTGGTGAATCTACACTATACACCCCTACCTGCAACAGAGGCTGCAAAGCCAAGCAGATGATGTTTATGACACTTGTCTGTGAGGTATTCTGTCCCCAATTGAGTTCATAAAGAGTGGAATTCTACAAACATAGGAAGAGAAATAGCAATTAGCCACTACTTCTGCAAATAAAATCTTGTCTTAAGCTTTCTCTAGATTGACATCTTCTCTTGGGAAGGTTCAGATTTGCATATCCAAACACATGCATGACAGCTCCATCTGGAGGTCTCGTCACTATCTCGACCCTGAGAGGTCCGAATCTGGACTCTTGCTCTCCACGCCCACCGCCTGTCTTCATCCAAGTGACTGGCAGTCTCACCACCCACTCCTTGTGCCAGGGACCTGGGAGTCATCCCTGACACCTACTTCCTTGAACTTCCTCATTCAATTCACTACCAACTACCAGTTCTGCTTCCAAAATATATTTCTAACTTGTTCCCTATCTCCACAGCTTCAACCCTACGCTAATCTACCACCATCATATCATCTTCTTCGTGAACTGTTGCAATAGCTTCATAATTGTCTTCTTGCCTTCATTCTCGACCATATCCAAGTCATTCTCCACGCAACAACCAGAGTAATCTTATAAAGCATAGATTGTATGATGTCATTTCCTTGATCAGAATGTTAAAATAGCTTTCCATTTGGGGGGAAAGGGAATCACATTTTCAACATGGCTCTTGTGATCTGATGTCTGCTGACTGCTCCAAGCTCACCAGGGACCATTGTTCTTTTATCATCATTGTTGTGAACTGATCTAAGCCACACTTTTGGTGTATTTCCTTCAAATTGTATGTGGTAAATAGCAAAATCCACTAAAAATTTTGAGGTAGGTAAGTTTAGCTCCTATCCCACCACCTCATGACTAAACTGAAATGAAAGTCTGAGTCCAAAATCTGTCACAGTTATTTATTAAATTGATTTTTATTAGCAAGTATATTCATTTACTAGAGCTGTCATAACAAAGTTCCACAGACTGGGTGTCTTGAACAACAAAAGCTTACTTTTTCACAGCTGTGCAACTGAGAAATCCACAGTTAGGCTGTCCGTAAGGTTGGTTTCATTGTGAGCTCTCTCCTCAGCTTGCAGATGGCCACCTTTGTGTTGTGCCCTCACACAGTCAACTCTTGGTCTGTGTGTTTTCTGTGTCCTCACCCCTTCTTAAGGATACTAGTCATATTGGATTAGATCTCACCCTAATAACCTCATTTTACCTTAAGTACCTCTTTAGAGATTTCGTCTCCAAATACATGCACATTCCGAGGTACTTGGGGTTTCAAGAGATCAATTTGAGGTCACACAATTTAGCCCATAACAGCAAGTGAGCAGGAGAACAATGTATGCACTCTATTGCGTAAGCTTGCTCCCAGCTCTGTACCCTTTTAAGGACTTTGACTTCTCACTGTTTGAAAGGACCTTTGAGGTGGACACAACGACATCCCAGAGGCAGTATTCCATTAGCTATATGGGCACCAAGCAACCAGAATTCTTTTCAATGCACAGATGCGCACAGAATAATGTAGGGACTCAAGTCAGAGATCCCAGTCTAGAACCCCAATTAAATCACGTTTTCTATTCCTCTTTCCTAGTACCATATACCTTTTCTCAGGTGGTATATGACAGTGTTTAATTATTGTCTGTTTAATGTTGGTCACCCATTAAGGTCCAAGAGAGCAGGAGCCGTGTCGGTTTTGCTCACCACTATGATCCCTGTGCCTGACGTTTACTCATGTACTGAGTCATCCAGTTTTTATTTAGCCAGTCAGTCAATAGATGTGATCTGAGTACCTACTATGTGCCAGAAAGGAGAAGATGTGTCCCTGCCCTCCTTGGAGCCTGCTGCCTTGTAGAGAAGGTGACCCTCAAAGGCATAATGAGAACTCTCTCTGACCTCAGCCCAAGAAGGAGCTGGTTTCTCTCCCCTGGACTCCTGTGTCTAGACATATCAGTCACACTACAGTACTTATTTTCTTCCCTCTCTCCTCCACTGGACTATAAGCTTGAGAGCAAAGATATTTTTGCATTTATCTTCAGATAGAGTGGGAGGGAGAGAAGGAGGGGGAGAGAGAGAGAGAGAAACATCCATGCAAGAGAGAAACATTGACTGGTTGCCACCCACACGACCCCAACTGGGGCCAGGGACAAACTGCAACTGAGGTACGTGCCCTTAGTGGAAACCCAACCCGGGACTCTCTGGTCCACGGGCTGACGCTCTAACTGCTGAGCCAAACCGGCCAGGGCGAGAGTAAAGACATTTTTTCTTTTGTTTCTTTATCCTCAGTAATTGACTTGAATGCTAGACACATAGTAGGTCTTCAGTCCGTGAGTGTTGGGTAAAATCCAAAGTCACACTTGTACAAGGCTGGGATATCTGATCCCAAACAAATGCTAAATTTAGAACAATATGAGTCTTGTAATAATTTTTTGCCTTTTGAGCTCATTTTCCCTCCCTTCTTGCCTTTTGTCCTCTCTCCCTCTCTCTCCTCTCTTCATCCCACCCACTCCACCCATGCAAAATACATAAAAAACAAAAATAATAATAATTATTATTATTTTCCTTTTTATTGACTTTTTTCCACCATGTATGTCCATTCACAAATACAAACAGTGTGAGCAAAAAGAAGGAAAGAGTTCACTTAAAGTGAACTGTGACACTGACATTTGCAAAAGCCTCCCAAAAGTATCTGTTTCCATTGGCAAATGGATCCTGACAGTCCCTGAATGAAAAACTTGGACTGGAACTTACCTAACTTGCACTAGGAAGAATGTTTCCTTTTAACATATATATGGATTTCAAACTAAGATCGCTGGACTTCTTGGAAAAATTGGCACCAGGCCTTAAAGATACAACCCGTGAGTAGCTTCAATCTCCCATAACGATAAATCTACAAACAATTAGGAAAACATTAATCTTGATATCTGTATTTTCCGAATCCCTACTTAGAAAACATACTCTGACAGAGGACTTTTGTTTCTGGAACATAGTTTTATCATAAAGCTTTGCAATTTAATTAATTTGATTATGATTTTTTAAATTGGAATTTCCTGAACTTTGAGACTCTTTCAGAAGGAAAATGAGACTGAAAGTAAAATCTGGCCTGGAAAATACTGGCTCTCTAGTCACTGCAACTGTGAACCACTGTGATTTTTTAGCCAGCTGGCCCAGCTGCCAAAACTTACCTCCCAGTTCATTTGTTAATTCCTGAAATTATACCATTAAAACTTCATTTCTTTGGCTTAAGACTTGGCTTTCTATTAAAATGCAAAATATCCCTGGGAAAGACCACGCTTAAAATAGTGACAGTCATTTATCCCTAGCTCTTGTGGCAGTGTTTAAATATGAGTAGAAAGAGAGAAAAAGAAAGATATGATACTTGGCCCACATGCAGGAAACAGTCTGGAAAGAAAATTTGGAGATTTTAAGTCAACAGAAGAACATCTTTGCCTAAACTCTGCCCTGAGAAAATGTTTAGGACACAGGGAACGGAGCTACGCAGAGCAGTCCTACGGGATCTGTAGGTAGCGGAGAAAAAACTCTTCCTTGGGACATTTCTTAAAGTTTCTCTCATTACTTACGAGATTATAATAAACAGCTGATAATCTCAAAGTAAACTGCTTCTGTCGGTCACTTAATACTAAGCTGCTATATTTAGCATTCCTAGATAAATAAATCCATTCCTGGCCAACGCTGGAATTAAGAAATCTAAAAGGGCTTTAGGAAATTCCCCCAGGTAATTGATACTTTTAACTGAGCCAATCCTGGTTAAATACCCGGAATGAAATGTGGTGATGAGATGTAACACCTAGGAGCCAATCACCTATGGCCAAAAGAGAATCATTGGGATGACTTATTGCTTCAGAAAAGTCAAATATCAAATATCCTGTTCAAATTGCCTCTTGGGGCACGAAGAAGAAAGCTGAGTATAAACTCACTAAGATGATTTGGAAAGGAGTTACCATGATGTCATTAGAGAACTTGACCTTGATTCCATTTCCTCCTCTGGCTGTAAAGTGGGAACGTCGTTTTCCTGCTCTTTCCAAGAACGTGTGTTTTCTTTCCCTTGCAGAACAAAGGGCCACAATGAGCACCGTACGCTTTGCTGGGCAGGCTCAGCATCCAGTCGCCTCCAGCTGAGGCCAAGTCCCAGCTGGGACGTCCCTTGGCACACATGCTGCCTCCCATGTCAAACAGGGTTGTTGGTCAGACTGAAAGTAGACACTCCACTAGGATCAGAAATGCGGAGCAAGGTCACTCACTCGTCACCTCTACACCATCACTCTCTGCTGATTATTAGAAGCTCACAGTGTGGTGATGTCCCAGAGTGAGTAGTAAAGTTTTACATTTTCTGTTGTCTAGACAAATTGATTATTTATAGGAAAGATCGAGACTTTGAAGAGGCCACACTCACACAAACCCGTTCTGTTGAAATCTAAGGAATCAAGCTCAAAAATCGTATTTCTGCATCATAAAAGCCTTGATTAAGGCTTACTTTTTGGTTACTTAAACAAACAGCATGGTCTTGAGAATAGAAAAGCGAGTATGTACATTAACATGATTGATATACAGCAATCTGAGACTCAGCTTCCACACTGTGGATGAATTAGATAAGATCGAGCTAATTTAATTCGCCAATTTACTGTCTGTTCAGCCAGGAATAAACATTGGCCCAAACTTCATATGTGGAAATCCTAACCCAGAAGGTGACGGTTGGGAGATGCTTCGTGTCTGTCTGAAAAGACCCCGAAGAGCCCCCTCCCAACCCTGCGCCACGTATGGACGTGAGAAGACGGCTGTCTCCGAACCAGGAGTGTGTCCGCACCAGACACAGAATCTGATAGCACATGACCTCAGATTTCCATTTATTTCTCACAGTTCTGCAGATGAGAAATAAATGCTTGTTGTTTAAGTCACTCGGTGTGTGGTACTTTTGCTATCGCAGCTCAAACAGTCTCTATGCAGGGCCTTAGCTTCTAGGTGTCTACGAGGCATTTTGAACATTTATTTAAACCAGTCACAAATTAGAGCACCTTATTTTTCAGTCAAATTTGATTTGACTATACTTGAGTGGGAATGATCTTAATTTTTTATTTGCCCAAATCATCAAGTCTAATAAAGTTCATAATTTCACTTTTCTCTATACTTTTTCTTTTTTTTAAGTAAAACAACTTACTTAGAAATGACAAATAGGATTTTAAGTAATAACACCATTCTGTTGCCCCCAAAACACATATAAAGGTAGCCCTTCTCATGTCCTGGCTGGTTTGGCTCAGTGGTTAGAGCATCGGCCCATGGACCAGACCAAAGAGTCTTGGGTTCGATTCCAGTCAGGGGCATGTACCTCGGTTACAGTTCAGTCCTCGGCCCTGGTCGGGGTCCTGTGGGAGGCAACCAGTCAATATGTCTCTCTCGTATCAATGTTTCTCTCTCTCTCCTTCCCTCCCACTCTATCTGAAGATAAATGAAAAATATCCTCAGGGGAGGATTTAAAAAAAAAAGTATCTCGTCTCCAGGTCTCAAGATCCTTTCCTCCTGCCTTTTAACCCAGAGGGTCCTTCCTAACACCCGAGGCATTCCATTCCCCTCCCACCTCCCCCCTGCCCCAGCTTTACCTTCTGATGTTTTCATATTGCTCCAGCCCTTTCCACGCACAAGGAAAACAATTTAACAATTCAGGATTATTTGAGACCGAGGTTAATGTATCTGTGTCTTTACATATCACTCCCTCTAGAATGTTTGTAGTTTAAAACATTCTGGAATCTTTTCACCACCTCTTGGTGGGGAGTGAAGATATACAGATACACAAATACCCCACTGTGTGATAGACACTACTCAAGGTGTTTGCACAGAGATTGTTTCATCTAATCCTCACAACATCCTTTTTCTGTAAGCCAGAATGTTCCTTTTGAGAGGTTAAGTAAATTCCCTAAGATCGCATGGCTAATAAATGCCAGTTTCAGGATTCCAACCCAAGTCTGTCTGGCTCTTTACCGCTTATGAGCTTTTCACTATGCCCAAGCTGACCCAAAAGAATCTTTAATGTGGCATTTTAACACTGGGGAATTCTAACACGGCCCATGAAGGTGAGTGATATTGTTGATCAATGAAGCCCTCAGGTTGCACTGAGTAACCACATACTCCATCTCTGCATGAGACTTTCTTTCCCAACCTGTGTTTTTTCTTGGCCACATTCTAGTTTCAATGCCTTTTCCATTCCAGACTAGCTTGGCATTTTTTTAAATCAATTATTATTCATTCAGTCTTTAGACTGAGAAACCTCTAAAGACCTCAAGGCACCGTATAGAAAAATATTGCATAATGAACAATAAACATTTGGATTACCAGGAGGGTACAACTGAGAATGCTACATTCTTACTTTCTTCTAGTCCTGGGGGACAGAAGGGGGTGGTTATCAAACTGAAATGGGCTCTTTTCCCCATAGCTCTAGCCAGTCTTCCACTCTTATTGAATACGAAGCCTAGGCTAGACAGATTTTTGAGCTTGATACCTACCACCACCTTCCCAAAATATGAATATATTGCTTTTCCAATATCCAGAAGATGCCCCCCAAACCATCAGTCTTCACTGCTTCTCCAAAATCATTTAAATCATCAAGGAAACAGTACCTAAGACCTCCAAAGGGCAATTAATGTGTCATTTTAGGGTAAGCTCTCTGAGCTGTCTATCTGATCATGAGTGCAGATTTGATGTCCATCTCTAGCTCCACTGAGGGTCAAGCAAAAAGGGAGATTAGCTCTGGCCGGTTTGGCTCAGTGGTTAGAGCGACCCAGGTTCAGTTCTCGCTAAGGGCACGTACCTCAGCTGCAGTTTGTCCCTGGCCCTGGTTGGTCATGTGGGTGGCAGCCACTCGATGTGTCCCTTTCATGTCGATGTTTCTCTCTCTCTCTCTCTCTCTCTCTCTCTCTCTCTCTCTCTCTCTCTCTCTCTCCCTCCCACTCTATCTGAACAAAAGATGAAAAATGTCCTCGGGTCAGGATTAAAAAAAAGGGGGGGAGATTAAACACAGTGGGCACTGCACCACAGAGGCACAGGCAGAGATAATAAGCAGATCAGCAGGGACAGTCCTCCAGTCTCAAAAAAAAAAAAAAAAAAGATATCTTGAAGTCCTAACCCCTAGTACCTCAGAATGTGACCTTATCTGAAGATAGTATCTTTAAGATGTAATCAGGTTAAAGTGAGAACATTAGGGTGAGTCTTAATGCCACATGACTGGTGTCCTCATAAAAGGGGGGAATTTGGACCCAGAGGTAGACACGCATGGAGGCAGGACAGAGTAGAGAGACACAGGGAGAAGACAGTTATCTACAAGCCAAGGAGAAAGACATGAAAGAAATCTTTCCTTCACAGGCCTCGGTAGGAACCAACCCTGCTGACACCTTGATTTGGGACTTCCCACCTTTAGAATTGTGACAGAATGAATGCACGTCTATTGTTTAAGCCACCCAGTGTGTGGTGCTCTGTTATAGCAGCTAGAAAACCAATAAACCAGAGGACTCGTTAACATACCTGGACAGTTGATAATTGACCTGCAAACCCCAGAAGACATTATCTTCTGAACACTGAGAAAGGATGATGGAAAATAAATCCTCCAGCCAGTAAGTGGTGTTCTTTTTTTTTTTTTTTCTTTATTGATTTTAGAGAGAGAGAAAGGGAGAGGAAGAAACAAATAGAAACATCATCAATGAGAACGAATATCGATTGGCCACCTCCTGCATGCCCCCCACCGGGGATTTGGCCCAGAACCTGGGCATGTGCCTTGACCGGGAATCGAACTGGCGACCTCTTAGTGCATGGGTTGATGCTCAACTGGTGAGACACACTGGCCGGACATAAGTGGTATTCTTATCCCATTTTCCTGGGATATGTTTTCTTGAATGGTTACTCTCTTTAGTCTCATAACCCAGACCCAACGTTGTTTAATTTAATTGTGCCTCAGCTTCACCATCCACCCAGTAAAGATGATATATTGAGTTGTATATTAAAACCACTGGCTAGTCCTATGTTAGTGGAAAGCGGTTGGTAAACAAACACCAGAAATGTATTTTCTCGCAGCTCTTGAGAACAGAAGCAGGATATCAAGCTGTTTGTAGGGCCACAGCCCTTCCAGAGGTTCTAGGAGAGAATGGATTCCTTGCCTCTTCAGCTGCTGTTGTCTGCAGCTGTTGGTTGGTTTGCGGCCGCATCACTCCAATTGCTGTCTCTGCCTCCACATTGCCTTCTCTCTGTGTGGGTCTATCTCGTCTTCCCCTACCTCTCTCAAAGAGAAACACACAATTGCACACAGGGCCCCCATCTCAAGACCCTTAACCTAATGAATATCTTTTGCAGTGTAATGTGATAGTCACTCTTTTGCTACGTTCACAGGTTTCAGGAATTAAAAAGTGAACTTATCTTTTTGGGGAGTGAGGTATCATTTGTTTCTGCCTACCACAGGCCCGAACCATCAAGCCTCTTAGGTTAACTTTCGAAAGCTTCTCTCTTAAAGGTGACCACTGCTCCCTAGCAGGGAATGTTTATTTGGATTCTAGTCCCAGAGCCCATGCAAAACTTCATCCAAGACTAGCAAGGTTAAGATGTTGACTTGAGCCAAAATGCTCCCTTTCTCCCCTCTATATGTAAATCTAGCCAGCAAGTTATCAAAAAGTGAAAATATTGGTTCTCAGTCATATTAAGCTCTGCTAAGAGTAATAAGAGAAACCAGGTTTTCAATATTCATTTGTATTCTTTCTTCCTGACTGCTGAGGGTCCTAGTTGGTATAGGAAAGAGGATATGAAAGTATATTTATAAAATACCTCGGTCTTGTCCCCCACTGTCTCTATCTCGCATTTAGAAAATGTGTACAAAACTCTATGTTTTGCCCTGCTGGTGTGGCTTAGTGGATTGAGCATCACCTCATGGACTGACAGGTCCCAGTTCGATTCCCAGTCAGGGCACATGCCGGGATTTCGGAATGGACCCCCAGTAAGGAGCATGCAGGAGGCAGCCCACTGATGTATGCTTCTCTCTCACATGGGTGTTTCCATCTCTCTCTCCATTTCTCTCTACCTAAAAACATCAATAAAAACATATTTAAAAATAAAACAAAACTATGTTTCCTTCTCAGTTGCCAAGACCACGATAAATTCTTGCATTTAAGTGTGAATTTTTTTCCATTTCCACACACTGGAGAGCTTCAATGTTCAAATATTATTTTTCCCTAAGAATTTATGAGAGTACAAATTTCTCTATATTTTACTATTTCTTCATCGGCTTCAATCACCCAAATCCTTTTTTCTCTAGAATCACAGAGGTATCGACAAAAAGAAAAAGAATTTATGATAGCGTCAGAAAAATTTTTGAATTAACTATAAAATTTATCTTATAACTTTGCAAAAAGTGACACTGGGAAATGATGGTTACTTGAGCAACTAATTTTATAAAGGGAATATCTGGGACTGAGCATTATTTCGAATTTGTTACCAAGAAATGAATGTATACTATTATTGGTGATTCAAGCAATGTTTTAAATATTACATAAATATATAAATGTATATAGAAGTGTTATTTGAGCTGGAGAATTATTTATTACGGTTTGAATAACAAGGCTTTAGAAATTCAGTGGCACTTGACCCTAGCTGTATATTTAAATCTTCTAAGAGCTTTTTAAAAAATATCAGTGCCTGGGCCCCACTCCCAAAACAGTCAAATCAGAATTTCCTCAGATGATTCTAAATGTTGAGCCAATACGAAGACCCGCAGGTTCGATGCTCATTTTACTGATGAAGCAATCACAGCAGAGAAGTGAGGTGACCTACCTGCCGTCTGTCTGTCTGTCTGCGATCAAGAATGTGAGAAGAAACCGCTGTAAATAAGCAGCAAGAAATAGGGAATAACTTAAAATAAAATGATTGTGAAGAGAAGCCAGGGGGCTGCCAATAGCAGAAGAAATGAGGTGTTGGCTGCCAAGGGTGAAGATTGTGAAATGGTGTGCAGTCCCCCGTGAAAATGTAAATCCTACTTAAATCCTTTATCTCCCAACTGTGTGTATACCAGGGAGCTGGCTTTGGAAAGATATATCTATGAAACTACTAAAAGTTTGAAGTTTGGGGGAAACAGGAGAACAAACTCTGAAAACCCAGAATGAGGTCGTTATTAAGCTAATCCCCCAGAGGTAAAAGTAAAGGAATCTCCAGAGAAAGTAGTTTCACCAATTCCACCACGTCTGTGTAAAATGTGTCATTTGTACATATTCTTATGAGTCGGTGAGCTGAAATAGTTACAATTCGTTGGCAATTACTGCCAATTTCCTGTTATCTTCTATAGATTTCCTGTCATCGATCCTGCAAATATTTAAAAGAAAAAGCTAAAAATTATTTTAAACTGATTAATGGAAATGTTGTCATATGAAGTCTTTGCCTTGGATTTAGCAAATCACTTCGTTATTATCTGATTAAAACACCAGTGCTTGTTTCTTTTTCCAGGTTTCTCCCATGGCCCTGGATTCTCTTGAACTCTTATCCTAGGTTTTGAAGGGAGAATTTGTTCATCCATACACACTAGCCTTCCTGGGTTTAATTAATAAGTATTTAGTTTTGACAAAGGCAAGGGAAACAGAAGTCTAATTCATGAATTCGATCATTGTTTATCCCCCCACGGTGACCCTCACTTGAAAATGGTCTTGAGTCTTATCAGTCTGCTCCGTTTTATGCCTTTTCATTTGCATATCAAATATATCATTGTAAGCAGGCTGCTCACAGCCTTTGCTTGCAGGCAGTTATAGAACCAGCCACCCACTGGAGCTGCAGGGAAACATCTGTAAACCCACTGTGATTCCGGGAGAAGAATAGAGGACAGGGGATTAACCTCATCTCCCATTCAGAGTCTCTCCTCCAGAAATCCCCATCTTTCATGTGTCGTTTTCTTAGGTTTAACTGATTGACAGTTTTTAATGTATCTACCCCCCCTGAAATTAGAATGACACAGGATTCTCCAACATTTAAACTTTGGGTTGCTTGTCACCAAAACCTCATCTAACCACTAAGGATGCCTCAGCAAATTCTAAGGGTGACTCAGCTAAAATGCATTATCATCATGGAGAATTGGGGTACACTGTCAAATTAGCTGGCTGCAATATATCTTCCCTTGAAACAATGTTCTTTTTTAATGGAGAATATGCCACTGATTCAAATCAAGTCCCATTGTTTCTTAGTACCCAGGAATTTGGACTTACAGAATTCTGAGCACTACCCTAATTTCATCCATATCATTCAGACTTGACCTGCTCATATTCATCAATCCACCTCTTACCCAGAATTCACCTTTTATTGTTAGGTGACACTGTGTGCTTGCTAGACGACTCAAATGTAACATTTAAATCTCTTGTAGGGTTAAAAATATTTCAAAGACTTTAGAACTGTGTTTCAAAGCTGTTATATTTGTGTGACCCACTTCTCTGAAGAGCGGTTTGGAGATGTGATCTCCAGGCGTGTGAAAGCTGGGTAACCCAGCAAGACCCACCCCAAGGCTGATGCCTGGTGTTTACCAAGTCTACTCAGAGCCCCCGAAGTAAGAAAACCACAACATGAAACAATTGTGGACGACATTAATTACGCAGTTAAAAGTAACATTGTCTCCTTTTAACAAACTAAAGTAGTACAATGTGATGCCACGTGTGAGTTCTATGAAGTGTACTAAATGAATCAGGCAGGGTCACTGGAAAATAACATGGGGCTTTTTCTCTAGGGCATCATTACCTGGTGTAGTACAGGCAAGGGCGCTAGATTGGAGGCAGAAATCTGAGTCATATTTCGAGTCTACCACCGACTTTCTGCCATTTGAACAAGTCCCATCCTGTCTCTGAACATCTATTTCCCCCCACTTCTAAGAGGAGATAGTTGGATTACACTCCCATGTATTCAACTCATAAATGTTACTACATTTTCCCTTGAAAAGATTTAAGTGGTCAACTAATGTTCTGAGTATTATTGTATTACACACACACACACACACACACTTGGCGTTTTAGTATACCAAATGCCTATTCAAGACATTCCGCTTAAGTTTCATAACAAATCAATTGATTTAATTGTTTCCAAACATATCTTACCAAGAATCCGATGTGTGTTCCAAACAGTATGGATGGCTCTGGACAAGATTTTTCAAAGGCCTTCCAGCTGTAATCAGCCCAGCCCATGTTCAGAAAGGCCAAGCTTACTAAGGGCGTCATAGAGCTGAGGGACTGAAAGTGGGACTTCAGAGACCTGACGGCCGGGGTTCAAGCCCGGAGCTTCTCTACTTCCCAGCTTTGTGACCTCATTTAACTTCTCTGTGCTTGATTCCTTCATCTGCAAAATCGAGATAATATCATCTATTTCATAGGGTCACTATGAGGATTGAATGAGCTAATGCAATATGTCAAATGTGCCCTGACCAGTTTGGCTCAGCAGTTAGAGCATTGGCCCGGGGACCTAGGAGTCATGGATGGAATTCACGGTCAAGGGCACATACCTGGGTTGCAGGTTCAATTCACAGCCCCATGTGGGAGACAACCAATCAATGTCTTTCTTTCACATCTATGTTTCTCTCTCTCCCTCTCTCTCCCTTCCACTCTACCTAAAATTTTTTTTTTTTTTATCCTCACCCGAGGACATTTTTCCACTTCTTGTTCAGATAGAGCGGGAGGGAGAGAGAGAGAGAGAAACATCGATGTGAAGGGACACATCGAGTGGCTGCCACCTGCACGACCAACCAGGACCGGGGACAAACTACAACCAAGGCACGTGCCCTTAGCGGGAACCAAACCCAGGTCTCTCTGTACCGCAGGTCTACGCTCTAACCACTGAGCAAAACCGGCCAGGGCAACTCTACCTAAAAATTAATGGAAAAATATACTCGGGTGAGGATTACCAAAAAATAAATAAATAAAAATAAAACTATGTCAAATGCTGAGCAGATGACCTAACACCTAGGAAGTGCCGTAGAAGTGTTAACACTCTCGTTGCAATATCATAATCCCATCAGATGCAACAATCCAGGAGCATTAAGAGCAGATGAAGGAAACTGACATTTGCTGAGTATATACTGCATGCCAGATATAATCTCACTAACCCCCAGAATAAAACTAAGATAAAAGTATGATTATTTTATTTTACAGGTGAGTAAAATAAAACTGAGGTTTTAAGGAATTTGCCAAATATTAAGCAAATATGAAAGTGAAAAAAAAAAAAGGAGGCCCCCATTCAGGTATTCCTGACTTCAAAAGTCAAGTTCTTTCTGCCTTGGAGGGTGAAAAGTAATAACCTTTTTATCATTTTATAGATGAAAAAATGAGACAGGCTAAATATGTCCTAGGTAAAATATGTCCTAGGTAAGATTCAAATTAGAAAATAATCTGTATTCTGTTACCAACCCCCAACAAAATATATATATATATATATATATATTTTTTTTTTTCATTCATTCATTACTGGACCCTAAATGCAGGAAGACATATGAAAAGGGGAAAAGAAACTATCTCTAATTTTGATCTGGTTACAATTTTTAAAATTAAGATTCCTCCTAATTAGGTACCTGTGTATGTATTATGTCTCATTTTAGCAGAATTTTTACTCTCCTCTCCCTAACTCAGATGTGTCTTTAGAGAAGCAGGGGTCTAAAGTAGACATTTAAAGGTCGAATTAATTCTGTTGCCTCCAGAAAGGATTGTATCAAAATAATTCTCAAATGATAATCTTTTACCCTATTCTACTTTTAAATATTCAGAGGAGAAAATTCTGTGACTTTTACTTTTAAAAATCCAAATATTAATGATATATTTAAAATTTCATAATATGCAAGGAACTTTGAGACATTTGTGAAAATAAAAACACATTGATCAAAAAAGAGAGAGAGAAAAAAACTTGGAATAAAAAGATGAATTGATTTTTCATGATATAGCACAGTATTGTACATTAAGAACTAAAATTCAGGGCTATGGACTTGGGAAGTAATTTATAGGATATTAATCTTCCCTTTTAGCAGGCAAGGCCCAACCTTACTTAGATATGTCTACTGCATGCAAAGTTTTAAAATATGGGGTCAAAAATATATCCCTACCACATCTGCCATTCTGGCATTCTGCTTGGTTCATCTTATCACTAAAACTGTTTTTTGTTTTTTTTTACAGCAACGTCAAAGATGATAGAGCTTAGAGAGATTTCCATTTTGCAAGTAAAAAAGGCCAGACAGGTGGTGCACAGCCTACAGTGTACTTTGAGGGAGCAGCAAGCTGCTTAATTCCCTTCCTCAGAGCCTGTCCTGGACCACAGGGCATCTGATTGAGCAGGCAACTTTCAGAGAGAGGGAGGGATGCATGGAAGATTTCTCAGCGTCTGAAATACTCTATTTAGGCTCAGTGAACGAGAGAAGGGATGGTGATAGGTACTTTGATTTGGATGAGAGAAAACAGTCTCTTTCTTTAGGAGTTTATAATGATGAGACATCCAATTAGTGGTCAACATAGGGCTTATTTGAACCTAAGTAGCAGATAAACAGGTGTCTCATAACTAGTACCTCCAACAGTTTGAACTTTGAGGAGGAGTGCAGGTTTAGGAGGTGTCCTGGCAGGTCCTCTTCCATCTGTTCTTTTTTTTTTTTAATTCTCACCCAAGGATATTAGGATATTTCTTCATTGGTTTTGAGATAGAGTGGAAGGGATGGAGGGAAGAAGAGAGAAAGAGAGAGAGAGAGAGACAATGATGGGAGAGGGATCAAACCTGCAACCCAGGTATGCGCCCTTGACCGGAATTGAACCTGAGACTCTTCAGTTCGCAGGCTGAGGCTCCAGCCACTGAGCAAAACTGGCCAAGTCCTCTCTTCTTCCATCTTTTCTTTGCTTTCAGATATATATCCACTGGGACGAGTTTGTTGTCCCCTTGCAATTGCTGGATGCAGCGCCTGCCTCAAACGTGAAAATGTGTTTGGCCCATTCTCAGAGAACCAGCACATGTTGAGGCTTTTTCCTCCAGGATTCAGAGAGATAAATGTTGAATTTGATCCCTGAGGGTATGGCAGAAGCTACCTTACTAGAATGTAGAAAATAAATCAATAAATGGAAAATTCCTAAAATCCTAAGATTTTTGTGATGCAAATACAAAAGAATACCCTTCTACTAAGGTTATAATTGAAGGTAAATGTAAAGCAAAGTGGTAGTTGCTGGGAGAGCTTTTTACTAAGGCTTGCTGAAATCTCATTTACTTTCAGGTCCAGGATCTTTCCCAAAGCTGACCTTCTGCTTAAATTTTTTCTAGTGCTTATTCATTCCCGTCTCATCTATGGTGCAAAATGGCTAAATCTGTCACTGGAGAGAAATAGTCCCTATTTGTCTGAGCAAGACGTAACTCATACTTATAAATGGCCAAACGGAAATGACCGCTAGGAATCTTCCGCAAGCATTGAAGAGGAAGGTGAGCAGAGAGCATTTATTTCCTAGGCTCTATTCTT
The DNA here is from genome assembly GCF_014108415.1 of Molossus molossus. Taxonomy (NCBI): domain Eukaryota; kingdom Metazoa; phylum Chordata; class Mammalia; order Chiroptera; family Molossidae; genus Molossus; species Molossus molossus. The sequence goes on along the minus strand of NW_023425344.1, from coordinate 97,545,396 downwards.
TATAAAAGTCTAATGTTTCTTGTTTTGTTTGTTGTCATGGCCATTTCGCCCGTAAGACTGTCCACTTCATCTTTCTCCGACTTCGAACCCTCTGAAGCTTCCTAAGCATGTTCTCTACTCTAACGATCCAGCGAACACGTGTATGGAGGACATTTCTTGACTCCTTTGATTCAAATAGAATTGAACAATGCAGAAGCCATTCAAAGAGTGGCTGTCGAGATTGGCTGTCGTAAAGGAAGCCTTTGGTGCTAATATACTCTATGTGTGTATGTAAGAATCAAACTTTTGAGAGACTTAGTTAAATGGTGCCATTTCAGAGAGAGGAAAATCCACTGCCCACCAATGTCTTTTTCTCCAGTTTCCCACACATTTACACAGTGGAGAAGTCTCCAGAAAACCCCTTTAACATGTAACTATGCAATTACCCAGAGGGACTGCACACCATTGCATTAGCACACATTGGTTTATCAGGTTAGCAGAGCACAACCCTGAGGGAAAGAAACACAGGGCAGGTAAAGTCAATAGGGCACACTCCTCAGGGAACAGGGAACGGGAACCAAAGGTCTTCTAGGCAGGAAGCTATTGGCCCAGAAATCCAAGTCATCAGGGAGTCACATGGTTGCGGACTCCAGTTCCCGGCACTAGCCCTAGGCACACCATGAGCTCTGGGACCCTGAGTCTGTTGTCCAAAGCCCACAGTCTGTGGTTGAACCTTGGCTCTGTGACTGCCTAAATTAACTTTTCTGTGCAGCTTCCTCATCTGTAAAGCAGGAATAATCATAGTAACTACTTCATAGGACTATTGAATTGATAAATACATTCACTGCCCAGCCTGTGTGGCTCAGTGGTTGAGCATCGACCCATGCACCAAGAGGTCGCTGGTTTGATTCCCGGTCAGGGCACATGCCCAGGTTGTGGGCCTGATCCCCAGTGGGAGGCATACAGGAGGCGGCCAATTGATGTTCTCTCTCATTGATGATGCTATCTTCTCTCCCTCTCCTTTCCTCTCTCTCTAAAATCAATAAAGAAAAAAAATTTTTTTTAAATACATTCACCTATATAAATGGTCTCAGTTTTGTAAATACACACACACAGTCTATAGAAAATGATTGGAAGAACATTCTTGACTTTCTCTCTCAGTAGTTTTTTGAAACCCTCATGCATTTTCTACATTTCTTACAATGAATATAATTAGCTTGATCATAAAGATGTGTAAAAGACTCATTGATGCTTTATGTAAAAGATGATCATTTGCATTTTCTTTATAATAACAAAAAAATTTGAAACAGCAAATAGTGCCCATTAATAGAGATTAGGCCAATAAAATATGGTTCATCCATATAATAGAATTATGACCTACAATTTTAAAATACAATGTTGAAGAATGTTTATTAGCTTAAGAAAATACTCTTGATATTATACATGAAAAATAGTAACAATGCAGAATAAAAATGAAATTTTAGTTTACTAAACTAAATTAAATATATTTTTGTCTGACCATAAATAACAAAACGTATATACTCAAAAAAGACTAATTCTGATTATCCCTGCATCACAGGATTGGAAAACTCTTAATTTCTTGTGCATATTTTTATAAATTTTCCAAATCTTCAATAATAAACACATAATGCTTTAAAATAGAATAAAACACTGCTATAAAAATAAATTAAGATTAACCATCAGCGTGCTAATAAAAAAAAATGTTGAAGTTGAGATTCAGGTAAGGAATTAAGTTAGTAGACCAAAGAACTGGTTGATCTCACTGATCTTTGTCTGCTCACGGTTGGCACTGACCAGTTCCCAAACTGATGTGTAAGGACTGAGGAACATTCGAACTAAGAAGGAAAACTTCTGGAAGAGATTTCGAGATGCTGGACCAGAGATTAGAGTTGAACCATGAGTTCTAGACAAGAACTTCCCTACATCTACTCAGGGTGAGTGTAGACGAGCAAAAATAAACTGTCTACTACCCAGTTTTCCCAGGTCAACCAGATGAGCACATCCAAAATCAAAGTATCCGATGGGCTCTTCTTCCGACTCTTAGAATTTCTGTGGACATTAAAGAGTGAGGAGAAAAATGTAAATATGAGTAAACTCATTTAATAAGAAAGAAAAGTAAGACTGATCAAAATAAAGACAGTAAGTAACTCCAGAGTCATGACTACCCCGACAGAGCCAGTCCTTGGGAGCTGGGCAGCCATGTCAGGATGGGGGCAGGGCCCAGCTGTGTTCCCTTGGACACTCCTTCCAGCCTCCCTCACCCCACAACCTAATCAATGTGTACATATTATTCAGAACAGAATGTGTTAATTTATCAAGAGGATTAAGATTTTTTAAATAATACTGAGTTAACAGGAAAATCTTAACATCATGAAGCAGCAACTTGTCCACGATGGCATCCTAAGAATTCAAGGTAGAATGGGTTGAAGTCACTTTCCCAAGATTCTTCAAATCAGGCAACGTGTCTGTCAGTTCGGGTATGCCCTGGGATCAACACCAGTCAGTCTTGTATCTTCAGACGACCTCTTGATATTAGGCCGTGTGCGTGTGTGTGTGTGTGTGTGTGTGTGTGTGTGTGCGTGCGTTACCTATCCTCCAAAATGCTAAAGAAGGCAAGACCGCAGTACGCTGAAAGGCAAGACTAGACCTGGGTTGGAGTCTCCCCCTGTGCTTCCAGGGTCACTTTGAGCAAGTCGCCGACCCACCTACATCACCGCTGCATCATCTCACGGGAGTTCTAAACCTGCCCCACAACGCTGGCGGGTGGTTGTGGACAGCTCGCCCAACACGAGGTTTCCACAGAGAAAGCTCCCAGTACTTGCAGCAGATGGGGGCTTAAAGAGTAAGTCAAAGATTTTTTTCTCACAGTCCTACCACTTATCTCAGTCTGGTGTTTGCTGGGGGTTCCCTCGTTCACGCAGGCAACTGGGATGAAAGGGAAGAACCCCTGTATTTCATGTGCTTCAGCCTCCTGAGCAGTCCCTCTGCTGAAATCTTGCTGAAGCCCAGAATCAGTGGTGGGGGACTCCTTACCGACACCACTTCTAAGAAAAATTCGAATCAACTAGTAGTAGACGGTCGCATATTTAAAATAAAAGTTGCCTTTGGAAGCAAAATACAGGAAATACTTATTTTATCTCTAGTATTTCAGTTCTTTGTGAAATGTACTAGAGTATTTTCTCCCAGCACTTTTAAGTATTGTCTATTTCATCCAGGAGCCCAAATAATCATCAAGTTCCCTTTAAACGGATGGTTCCAAATTCAAATAATCTTGGCACAGTGTCACAATTTAAAACAGACACTTGCCCTGGCCGGTTTGGCTCAGCAGTTGGAGCGTTGGCCTGTGGTACAGAGAGACCCGGGTTCGGTTCCCGCTAAGGGCACATACCTCAGTTGCAGTTTGTCACCGGCCCTGGTTGGTCGTGCGGGTGGCAGCCACTCGATGTGTCCCTTCACATCGATGTTTCTCTCTCTCTCTTCCTCTCTCTCCCTCCCACTCTATCTGAACAAAAAATGAAAAAATGTCCTCAGTTGAGGATTTAAAAAAATAATAATAATAATAAAAATAAATAAAACAAAACAGACACTTAGTGCTGACTTGATAGGCCCCAGCTTTTTTGATAGCCTCCCTTTGGAGAACTGATTTCTGTGAGTAGCCATTGTTTTCATTCATATTTTCCTACTATGTGTCTTAAATGTCAACATCCCGTTCACCCTGTAAATCCAAACACTCCATCCTGCCGCTGTTGTCACCCACAGAAAACGCAGAGGCTGTTCTCAGAGGAACAGAACGCCGCGGTTTTGCAGACTTCCTGTTTCATAGCACTGAGAGAGGAAAAAAAGTCCAGACTTCTTCTGCAGCCCCTCCTGACATTTCCAGACTTATTAGCCAGTTTTCACACTGACTTCAATCAACCTCTTTAATCCTCCAAGGAAAGAGCATTTTTAATTCACCGATTGGCTGATAAGCTTGAAGCCAAAAAATGATTTACACGTAGATGAATTGTGCTTACAAGATGGAACTTCGAGCATTAGAAGCGGATCTGAATTTCCTATCTGTCATTTTATTTGCCACATTCATTTTTTCTCTGCCATTACCCTTGCTGATTGTGATCTTTCAGCGCTATTGGGCCCCTGCTTCCACAGTTTTTAATCTGCCTTTAATCCCATAGATTTTAAATATTCTGGGCACCGAGAGACTGGAGGCAATTAACTGCCCTTCTGATGCTCTCCTTATCAGTTTCCTCCTTGTATCTCCCAGAAGCAGCCTCAAGACACTTCCAGGCTGACAAATACTACCAGCATTTCAGAAGAAGCATCCCCTGCAAATGGGGATGTGAAGCCCAGCTGTGCTCGTGGACGCTAAGCAATCAAGTCGGTTTTTGGAGGAGGAAACTGGAAGGGGGGTGGGGCTGGGGAGGCAGTGTGTGCTCCAAGTCCCCAGCCCCCCTGCTCTAAAATAGTGTCCTCCTGATGTGTTTGGGGGCTTTAAAAATATGTGAATCATCTCGCTGGTTTAATGTGATTGCCCTGTTTAACTGCAAACCATTTCCAGCTTTCTGGCTTTAATGAGGGACTCAGATGTCAGAAGGAGCCGTCAGGTGGAATAGCTATGTGAATCTGGCCCCCATCTCTTTTCTGGGTCCTGTCTAATTTCATTCCCGTTTTTAACGTTACCATTAAAATCTGCCCACCAGATTTCCCAACCACTAGTTGATAAATTTCCAACATATTTAACTGATGTCTGTTCAAACTTGAACTAATTCGGATTTTCTAACTGTAGACGTCACCCTGCTACATCAAAGGCTCATGAGCTCTGAGGATACCTGAGGGATCTAATCAGGGTGACACACTCAGCCTCGGCGAAAGAAAAGAATCGTATTCGTTCATTAAAGCTCACGTGCCCATCCACTGATAGACATGCACTGAAATACACTACAAAATGCTAAGTCTCTAGCCACAGCCCACCCACGGCCCTCATAGTCCAGAAGCTCCAGCCTTTGGCTCCTCGGGGATAAGTCGGCTGGACCCTATCGTTGCCTGTAGCGTTGATTCCTGACGAAGATGTTGAGCCGTTGGCTTTTTTATAGTTTAGTGTTCAAATGAAACACCTCTGAATTCAAAGCTATAACCCAAAAGGCGGAGAGAAAGACACTCCTCCATCCCATGTGACACCTCCATGACCTAGGACACTGAGCAGTTCTCTTCCCCGGACACCCAGTCTCCTAGGCAGACAGAACATTTGATGGCAATTTGGCTGACCCAGCTCTTTGGGCTTTTTGTGAGAAACGTGTGTGTTGTTTTGCACGTGGCCATAAACACATACGAAATCCTGTAAATGCGTACAGTTCTGTCAGATTGCCATTAGTTCGAAGGCCCACATTGGTCAGTGCTCCCACCAGCATTCACTCGCATTCGCTGTGGTTCATGCTGACGTCTCCCAGTGGGGACACCATGGGGAACTGTCATCCTCTCTCAGGGGGGAAAAATGAGATAACTTTCTGACTTTACTCAATCTAAGGTTTTGGGACCCCAATCAAACAATATTTTCTTGAGGTGAAAAATAGGCCTTCTATAAACAGGCCATTTGAGCGCCCAACGAGGGTTCTCTATCTTTTGGAAGCTGCTCTATTTGTTCGAGTACAAAAATTGCAGAGGGCGATGTCAACCAGGAGGAAGGATGTAGGAGGGGAGACAAACAATGCATTAAGTGCATGTGGTTAATTGATTGGCTCCACTCTCTGTCCTAAAAGAAAAACGCAAGCTCTTTCCATCAACCTCCATGGCGAACCCAGCGCATGGTAAATGGATGGATTTTACAGCGCAGAAATGCTCCGTTGAGAGGTTGTTTATAAACAACGCCCAGCAACATAAACAAGGGAGGCATCCAGAAAAGTCGGTGATGAGGAAAAGGCCCAAACTTCTTTCTATAACGGGAGAAACACCGGGTAGCAGCTCTTACTGTGTTGTTTTGCTGTGACTTGCAGCTTTGCTTAAGCATTTTAAAGATTCTTGCAGGTCTGTTTCAAGCTGCCAGCTCTAGCCCAGGAATTATGGTAATGTGCCACTTCTGCGCCCTCGGCAGGATTTGCAACAGAGAAATCACATCAGCCTATGCTGATTAACAATTCCATTCCATCCAGAGATTTATATAAAAAAACTATCTTACATTTTGCTTTTTAATAAGAATGATCGCTATCTCAAATTGAGTCCCAGCAAATTTTAATAAAGGCCCAAGGTTGAGTGGCATTTTGCATGCTGATTTAGCTGTGATTGCTGGCTTTTGATGAGCACTAGCCTGGCATGTATAGCTCTCCTCAGAGCAGGTTTAAAGACCAGGAGTAAGGAAAGGATAAAAATAAAAACTTCCAACTAAAATTTGAGGTCTCTTCTTTCTATGATTGATTACTGAATAAATACCAACACGTATCTTTGGATTCAGCCTCAGAGCGCAATTCCCTACAGCTAAACAGCTGTTTTTTAATGGCTTTTAATATACTAACCTGTCAAAATATGTTAACTCTGATGATGGCAATTATTATTTTAGAAGATGTTATCAACCTATTTATCTATCTTCTGCCTGATATTTCTTCTCACATCAAATGGAGACTCACAAACAAGTAGCATTTTTGTTTCTTGATAAGTAAATTGGCATTATGTAAATATCTCTTGGGAAAAAGTGTTTTTCTTTGTTGAAATAGAAGGTACATTAATTATTCTGAGCAATAAAACTAAAGATAAGCTAAGATTTTCAGCCTATGCCAATGGTTGAAGACATCTCCAAGAGGGCAAGGAATGAATGGACACAGCGCAGAAGGATGTTTGGGGAGGGCTTAATGTATCTTTAAAAACTAACAAATCATTGGCTGTAGTTTTATGGGATGGTCTTATTGGTATTTGTTGGATGTCATTTATTCCCAGTGCCATTGGTTCCATTGTTACGTAGATCTGCGTGTATAAATTCATGCTACCTGCAAAGCCACTCCAACAGTTAAGTGAACACACAGCTCACCTGCCTCTCGAAGGAAGGTTTGATTGAACCACATGAAGCAGAATTTAAAAACAACAAAACTAAAGAATGTAAATGTGATCCAGTTTATTGACTAAAAATTACCAAATTTCACCAACTAGTTAGGCTATGAGCTGCCAAAATGAGGATCCTGACCTAGAAAAAGGCTGCAGCGCAATCACAGAAATAACTAAATCTCAAAATGCCCCAAACAGTCTTTAATATCATTTTAGCAGCAAGAAAGTGTCTTTCCAATAGCCATGCACTTCTTGGATAAGACATTTTTTTCCTACAGAAATCCTTGTTTGGTTTCCTTGTTTTTTAAGGGACGATGGAGGAATGAGCCAATATAACATTCATTACAAAAGTAATCACGTGAATTATTATGTAACAACTTAGCTAGCCAATATTATCAAGGAACTTTCCTGATAATTGAAATCTATTCTTTTATGTTATTTTAACCACTTGTATTAGAAATATTATTTATAATTATTTTTTATCTTTACATTTTCTTTTTAAAATTCTACACAATTTATTTTTGTTTCAGTTATTCATAATGAACATTTTTGTGATGTACTAAATATAAATATATATTTAATATGCCATTATTACAATATAATATTTAAATGTTATAAATAATGATAATATAATAAACTTTATATATTATAATTTACTTTTTAAATAAGTATATGTTGAGCATCTATGATAAGCCAAACACATTGCCAAGTCCTGGGGATACAATGACAAATAAGACATAAATCCTCTCCTCATGTAGTTTACTGTCTACCACAGAAACCAAGAAGAAATAGACAAAGTAGGATGGACAATGCTGTGACAACTGATTGCTATGGAAACCCACTGACTGATGAGGAGAGAATCAGGAAAAGACCCCCAGTGATACAACCTTAAAGCTGAGACTTAACAGATCAATAATAGCTCAGTTGAACGAGTCAAAATCCTGGAGTTAGAAAAGGCAGAAATGTAAATAAACAATAATAACTGTTAGTAGCCTGCATTGTTCAGTGTTTTCAAAGCACTATTATTAACAAATACTCATGTGCACCTACTTACTTCAGATCAGCTGGAGCATACTGTAGAGATGAACAGAAAAGCTAGTCTCGGCTCTCATAGACTCTACATTTTAGTAAAGAGAGCCAACAATTGTATTTTTAATCAAAGGAAACAGCCCTGGCTGGATGCCTTAGTTGGTTGGAGTATCGTTCTGTACACCAAAAGGTTTTGGGTTTGATTTCTGGTCAGGGCACATACCTAGGCTGCAGGTTCAATCCCCAGAGAGTGTGCCTATGGGAGGCAACTGATAGATATTTCTCTCTCACATTGATGGTTCTCTCTCTCTCTCTCTCTCTCTCTCTCTCTCTCTCAAAATCAAGAAAAACAAATCCTTGGGTGATGATTTTTTTTAAAAAAAAAAAGGAAAAAATCAACAATACCATGTAAAATGGAGTAAATACTATGAAGAAAATTAACTAAGGAGATGGGATTTAGACTAATTGGAGGGCTATCTTAGACTGGATGACCATAAAAGTCATCAGGGACTTTTATTTCCTAAGGAAAATTGGTAACCACTAGGGAATGTTAAAACATAAGGTTTCCATTTCAGAAATTTACCCCAGATGCTCTGAGATACCTGATTACGAAAAGAACAAGACCAAAGACAAGGAGACCCAGTTGGAAACTGCTACCTTAATCTGGGTGAAAGAGGAAAATAATTTGCATTGGCATTAAGATAATGGCCCTCAAGTGAGATAGTGGCTTCATGGAGAGAAGTGGACACTATTGAGAGAAACTATTGAGGAAGCGGGGTTGACAGGATCTCACCTTGTGGGTTGGGTGGGTAAGGGTCAAGGACGCACGGGGGCTTGAGTTAGGCAATCGTTGAGGAGCAGTTACTGGCATAGGAAATAAAGGCTGTGGGGAGATGACAGGTTTTCAGTTTAGATCATGTTGAGGATGACTATGAGTGTGAGTCTAAATGTAAGTGTGAGTGTTAATATAAATAACATGCGTAACATCATCAAAGTGGCTATAACAAATACATAGGTGGATCAGAAGCTCACTAGAAAGATCAGGAAAGATCTTCCCTTGTGCTAAATGGCTGTGGATCTCTTTCTTTTCTACTTACCACGACTCCTCAGTATCAGCTGTTACCTAAATATACAATTTAGCCTATTATTTCGCCAAAATAGTGGACACCTTTGCACATGTTGCCTTTCATTTCTGCTCTTTCTTTGGTGGGAAAATTATTTTATCATTTCACCCTGTTCACCTACCAAAATTCTACCCCTTCAATTAAAGAATTAAATTCAAAAAAGTAAACACATAAAAGGATGAGGAGGAGGAAATAGAGGGTAATAGGTTTTTGGATTTTTTTGTTTTGTTTTTTGAGGGGTGGGGAGAAAAATGCTTATGAACAGTAAAAGCAAAGGGCAATGCCCTGGCCAGTTCAGCTCAGCAGTTGGAGCATCGGCCTGTGGACCAGAGAGTCCCAGGTTCGGTTCCCACTAGGGGCACGTAACAAAAATAAATAAATGGAAGGAAGGAAGGAAGGAAGGAAGGAAGGAAGGAAGGAAGGAAGGAAGGAAGGAAGGAAGGAAGGAAGGAAGGAAGGAAGGAAGGAAGGAAGGACAGAAAGAAAGAAAGAAAGAAGAAAGAAAGAAAGAAAGAAAGAAAGAAAGAAAGAAAGAAAGAAAGAAAGAAAGAAAGAAAGAAAGGAAGAAAGAAAGAAAGGAAGAAAGAAAAGCTAAGGGAAAAGCCAAGAATATAATTAGACAATTTTGGGAGAACCGAAAAATGGCGGCGGAGTGAAGGGAGCTACACAGACCGTCTCCCAGAACCAAACTGGAATTACAACCATAACACAGACAAATCGACGGGAAAAACCAACAGAAAAGCAGCTTGCGAGGACCAGACAACGCGGGACACTGACTCCATCCCGGTAGGCTTGCGAAGGCGCGAGACGGAGGCTGGGAGCCCACGGTCGGCAGCTCGGCAGCAGCCTCAGCTGGGAGCGGCGCCCTCGGGTTACACTCCCAGGCGGCCCCACAGCGCAGCCGGGACAGAGGCTGAAACAGCCACAGCCACTCACCTTGGGCTCCGGCGGAGGGAGGGCAGACTGGACTGGAACTGTGTCGGGACACTCGGGGTTTGGAGGGCGCTCAGAGCTTTTGCTGAGTGCAGACACTGAGGACGGTGGCCACATTGCTCCTTCCCAGGGCTCTGGGGAGAGGCAGCAGCCCCTCCCTCTGAGATCCAACCCCACCCTGTGGGCCATTGAAGTGCTAATTGAGGCTCACTAACGACCAGCATCTGCCCCACCCTCGTGAAAGCCCCTTGGCTGAGCACCAGAGGGAGTTTTTCAATCAACTGACAACCCAAAACTCATCAAGTAACCTAGACTGCTAGCCTCCAGGCAAAAAGCTAGAGGATAACAGTACCTTTCCTGGGCTGGCAACTTTAACCAGGAAAGTAAGACTTGACAGTGGTGTTCAACGTGGGTCCTCCCTCGCTCATCTAAACACAGGAGAGGGACCCACAAACAGCAGAACACCAACACCCACAGGGAGAACTTGACAGGCTCCAAAGCCCACAGTGATAGCTAAAATGGTGAAACACAGAAACAGAAGCCAAATGAAAGAGCAAGACACCTCCACCGAAGATGAGATCAATGTGGAGCAATTAGGCATGTTAACAGAGCTAGAATTCAGAGCCATGATCTTGAGGAAGCTGAACAGCATGAGTAAGGACATAGAGACACTGAAAATAAGCCAAATGGAAATTAAAAACCATCAAGAAGAGATAAAAAATGACATATCCGAAATGAAAAACACATTGGAAGGTTTAAAAAGCAGAGTAGGGGAAGCTGAGGACCGGATCAGTGAATTAGAAGACAGGGTAGAAAAAATCAACCAATCAGAAAAACAAAAGGAAAAAACTATTAAAAAACAGGAAGACAGCTTAAGAGAACTATGGGACAACTGGAAACGTAATAATATTCGCATCATAGGAGTCCCCGAAGAAGAAGAAAAGGAGCAAGGGATAGAGAATATATTCAAAAAAATAGTGAGAGAAAACTTCCCAAATTTGGTGAAGGAGGAAGGCATTCAAGTTCAAGAAGCACAGAGAGTCCCAAGTAAGAAGAACCCAAACAGGCCCACACCAAGACACATAGTAATTAAAATGCCACAAATTAAAGACAAAGAGAGAATCCTAAAAGCAGCAAGAGATAAGCAACAGGTTACCTACAAAGGGAACCCCATAAGACTCTCAGCTGACTTCTCACAAGAAACCCTACAGGCCAGAAGAGAATGGCATGAAGTAATCAAAGTCATGAAAAACAAGAATCTGAATCCAAGACTACTCTACCCAGCAAGGCTATCGTTCAAAATAGAAGATCAAATAAAGAGCTTCCCAGACAAAAAAAAGCTAAGGGAATATATTAGCACCAAACCAGCACTGCAAGAAATGTTAAAAGGACTACTGTAATTAGCAGTAGAAATGGGAAGAAAAATAGAACCACACTAAACAAAAATGGCAATAAATAAGTACATATCAATAATCACCTTAAATGTAAATGGATTGAATGCTCCCATAAAGAGACACAGAGTAGCTGATTGGATAAGAAAGCATGACTCATCCATATGTTGTTTACAAGAGACCCACCTCTCAACAAAAGACTCACATAGGTTGAAAGTGAAGGGATGGAAAAAAATTTTCCAAGCAAATGGAAAGCAAAAAAAAGCTGGGGTTGCAATTCTCATATCTGATAAAATAGATTTCAAAATGAAGACCATAACTAGAGACAAAGACGGCCACTACATAATATTGAAAGGATCTATCCAACAGGAAGATATAACCTTGATAAACATATATGCACCCAATATAGGAGCACCAAAATATATTAAAAATCTTCTGGAGGACTTCCAAGGAGAAATCGACAACAATACAATCATAGCAGGGGACTTCAACACCCCGTTGACAACACTGGATAGATCCTCTAGGCAAAAAATTAGCAAGGAAACAGAGACTCTAAATGAAGCACTAGACCAAATGGATTTAATAGATATCTACAGAGAATTACACCCCAAAACTACAGAATACACATTCTTCTCAAGTGCACATGGGACATTCTCAAAGATAGACCACATGATAGGACACAAACTAAATCTCTACAAGTTCAAGAAGATTGAAATCATATCAAGCATCTTCTCAGATCACAATGGCATGAAACTAGAAATCAATTGCACAAAGAACATGCAAAGACATTTCAACACATGGAGGCTAAATAGCATGTTATTAAACAATGAATGGGTCACTGAGGAGATCAAGGAAGAAATCAAAAACTTCCTGGAAACCAATGAAAATGAACACACAACACCACAAAATCTATGGGATGCAGCGAAAGCAGTTCTGAGAGGGAAGTTCATAGCACTACAGGCCTACCTCAAAAAACAAGAAAAATTTCTAATTGATTGTCTAACCTCACAACTTAAAGAATTAGAAAGCAAACAAAAAGAAAACCCCAGAGCAAGTAGAAGGAAGGAAATAGTAAAGATCAGAGCAGAAATAAATGACATAGAGACCAAAAAAACAATTCAAAGGATCAATGAAACAAAGAGCTGGTTTTTCGAAAAGATAAACAAGATACATGGACCCTTAGCTAGACTCACCAAGAAACAAAGAGAGAGAACCCAAATACACAAAATCAGAAATGAAAGAGGAGAAGTAACAACCAACACCACGGAAATACAAAAGATCGTTAACAACTACTATGAACAACTATATGGCAACAAATTCGACAATCTCAGCGAAATGGACAAATTTCTAGAAACACACAGTCTCCCAAAACTATTCCCGGAAGAGATAGAAAACTTGAACAGACCAATAACAACTAAGGAAATTGAAGAGGTAATCAAGACTCTCCCAGCAAACAAAAGCCCAGGCCCAGATGGTTTCACGGGGGAGTTTTACCGAACATTCAAAAAAGAACTAACACCCATTCTCCTCAAACTATTTCAAAAAATTCAAGAAGAAGGAAGACTTCCAAACACGTTCTATGAGGCCAGCATAATTCTAATTCCAAAACCAGAAAAAGACACTACGAAGAAAGAAAACTACAGGCCAATATCCCTGATGAACATAGACGCCAAAATCCTGAACAAAATACTAGCAAATCGGATCCAGAAATACATCAAAAAAATTATTCACCATGACCAAGTGGGATTCATTCCAGGGATGCAAGGCTGGTACAATATTCGCAAATCAATAAACGTGATACACCACATAAACAAAATGAAGAATAAAAACCACATGATCATATCAATAGATGCTGAAAAAGCATTCGACAAAATCCAGCATCCATTTCTGATAAAAACGCTCAGCAATGTAGGAATAGAGGGATCATATCTCAACATAATAAAGGCCATATATGAAAGACCTACAGCCAACATCATACTCAATGGACAGAAACTAAAAACATTTCCATTAAGAACAGGAACAAGACAGGGATGTCCACTTTCGCCACTCTTATTTAACATTGTTCTGGAAGTCTTAGCCACAGCAATCAGACATGAAGAAAAAATAAAAGGGATCCAAATTGGAAAGGAGGAAGTGAAACTGTCATTATTTGCTGATGACATGATATTGTACATAGAAAACCCTAAAGACTCCATCAAAAATCTATTAGACTTAATAAATGAATTCGGCAAAGTAGCAGGATGCAAAATTAACGTCAAGAAATCGACGGCATTCTTGTACATTACTGATGAACTCACAGAAAGAGAAACTGAAAAAACAATCCCATTTACCATCGCTCCAAAAAAACTACGATACCTAGGAATAAACTTAACCAAAGAAGTAAAAGACCTATTTGCAGAAAACTACAGGTCATTGAAAAAAGAAATAGAGGAAGATATAAAAAAGTGGAAGCACATACCCTGTTCATGGATTGGAAGAATTAACATAATTAAAATGTCCATACTACCCAAAGCAATCTATAGATTCAATGCAATCCCCATCAAAATACCAACGACATATTTCATAGAACTAGAACAAATACTTCAAAAGTTCATATGGAACCAAAAAAAACCCCGAATAGCCACAGCAATCTTGAAAAAGAAGAACAAAGTTGGAGGGATCACAATACCAGATATCAGGTTATACTACAAAGCGACTGTAACCAAAACACCATGGTACTGGCACAAGAACAGGCATATAGACCAGTGGAACAGAACTGAAAACCCAGAAATGGACCCAAGGCAATACGCTCAATTAATATTTGACAAAGGTGGCAAGAGCATACAGTGGAGTAAAGACAGCCTCTTTAATAAATGGTGTTGGGAAAATTGGACATCTACATGCAAAAAAATGAAACTAGACCATCAACTTACACCATACACAAAAATAAACTCGAAATGGATAAAAGACTTAAATGTGACCCGTGAATCCATAAAAATTCTAGAAGAAAATGTAGGCAACAAAATTTCGGACATCATACGGAGCAGAATTTTCACTGATACCTCACCTAAGGCAACAGAAATAAAGGAGAAAATGAACACATGGGACTACATCAAACTAAAAAGCTTCTGCACAGCAAAAGAAACAATCATCAAAATGGAAAGGCAACCCACTGTATGGGAGAACATCATTGCCAATGATGTATCAGATAAGGGGTTAATTTCCAATATATACAGAGAGCTCATACAACTCCACAAAAGGAAGACAAAGAACCCAATTAAAAAATGGGCAGAGGAGCTGAATAGACACCTCTCCAAACAGGACATACAAATGGCCAAGAGACATATGAAGAAATGCTCAACATCACTAATCATCAGAGAGATGCAAATTAAAACAACTATGAGGTATCACCTCACACCTGTCAGAATGGCCGCCATCAACAAATCATCAAACAAGTGTTGGCGAGGGTGTGGAGAAAAGGGGACTCTAATACACTGCTGGTGGGAATGCAGACTGGTGCAGCCGCTATGGAAAACAATATGGTGCTACCTCAAAAAATTAAAAATTGAACTTCCATTTGACCCAGTGATCCCACTGCTGGGAATATACCCTAAGAAGCCTGAAACACCAATCAGGAAGAATATATGTACCCCCATGTTCATAGCAGCACTATTTACAATAGCTAAGATCTGGAAACAGCCCAAGTGTCCACCAGTAGACGAATGGATCAAAAAGCTGTGGTACATATACACAATGGAATACTATGCAGCGGTAAGAAAGAAAGATCTCTTATCCTTTGAGACTACATGGAGGGACCTGGAAAGTATTATCCTAAGTGAAAGAAGCCAAGCAGAAAAAGACAAATACCACATGATCTCACTTATATACGGAATATAATGAACATAACAGTCTGAGGAATACAGTAGACCCAGACACATGGAAGTAGGGCACAGACTGACACCCCTCAGAAGAGGGATGGGGGGTGGGGGGGGTGGGAAGAGATAAACCACAGAACTTATATGCATGTGTGCATGACCAATGGACATGGACAACTAAGCCGGGGACAGGGTGGAGGGGGGGTGGGGTGGGGGGTGCCAATGGGGTAAAAAGGTAAAATATCTGTAACAAAAAAATAAAAAAAATTCAAAAAAAAAATAAAAATAAAATAAAATTAAATTAAATTAAAAAAAAAAAATTTTTGAAAAAAATATTTTAACTTGGAAAGAATGATTAACCTCACTAAAAATGAAAGGAGAGCTAAAGAAAACAATATTTTCATTTTAGGTTTTCAAAAAATTAAAAAAATACCTTTTTTAAAAACTCCTATGTTGGCAAAGATGAAGAGAAGTTGGTATCTTTATACACTGCTAGTAGGAATTAAAATTTATAGCATTTTGTATCTAGTCAGCCTTAAAAGATTTATACTTTTTTCTTTAGTAAAATAATTCTGAGAACTTGTCCTAAGGAAAGAATCAGTAATGTGCATAAATCTTTATGTTAACAAGTGTTCATTGCAACTTTATTTATATTTGGAAAAACAACTTAAATATTCTATGATAGATAATTAATCAAATAAATAATGATAAATACAGAAGATGGAATCACTCAAATAATATTTAATAACCCAAGAAATGCTTGCAATTTATTTTCATTTTTAACATGATACTTAATTATTATGTAAAAAATGAAAATATAGAGAAAAATTATCCAAAATACATATCACACTGATAACAATTTCTTATACTATTTTGTCCTGCTTTTTTTCACATAATGTTCCACTATAAATAGATGCCAAAATGATATTTGATTGAAATTACTATTTCTTATTTTATATAATAGAAGAAATTTTTTTAACATAGTGAAACATTGAAGGAATTCTCATTGAATTGACTATTACTTCATACTTTTTGGAAAGGTTGAGAAAATAAAGTAAAAGGTACACAAACAATAAATGATATTTTATATATATATGAAAAGATAAAATAATTATTAAAATATGTATATTTATCTACCCAGAATCAAGTAGAAAGTTATTAGGCAAAATAAAAACACTCCATAAGGTCGTGGTTAAAAAGATGTACCACAAGGCAAAACTGTGGCGACAATAAGATCCATGCTTACTGGGTTTAGCTCAGGGGACAATAAGCAGAGCACAGAGGATTTTTAGGGCAGCAAAAATACTCTGTATATTATAATGATGAATACATGTCATTATACATTTGTCCAAACCCATAGAATGTACAACACCAAGAGTGACCCCTAATGTCAATTATGGACTTTAGATGATGATGATGGTGTGTCAACGCAGGTTCATCCTTGGTAAAAAATGAACCATTCTAGTGAGTGATGTTGATAGTGGGGGAGGTTATACATGTGTGGGGGCTATAAATGTGTGCATGTTTTATAATAAATATGATTACTTTTAAAAACCAGAAATCAGCAAATATCACATAATTCACCAGTTTTTAGTGATACTATCAAAAGGATGGGTTTTCTCCAAACCTTGAAGTCTCAGATCTTTTTTTCCTGTGGAATTTACATTTAGTCCAGATTCACAGTGATTGATACTTTGTCTTTCTGCTAGAACAGTGTTTTACTTAACTTTCTATGTTCAGCACCTAGAAAGTACTTTGTGCATTGTACTTTATTAAATATTCCTGAAATTGAACTTCAAATCATAGAAGTGTATATTTAGGAACAATCTGATATTTACAACCAAGAAACCAAAGAACATTATAATTGTCCCAATATTTTGATAAAGATCACATTATTTTAAACTATAAACTCAGTATTAATTATACTTTCTAGCATTGCTATGTTTGATAGATTTTCGCAACTTTGAAAAGTAAACAATATGAACCAAAACCGATGGAATCAGCTGTACCTTCTTGGGGCTCAACCCCAGGCCAACGTATCATTCACCAGGCAGAGTAGGTACAGACCCTATAATATTTTTAGGAGTTAAGGGAAATGTTTTAATTTAAGGCCAGAGAGAGGGAAAAAAATTATTTTATGGTAAAAGATAATATGCATCTCTATACCAAAGCAGTCATAAAATAGAAGTTTTAATATTTTTTAATGAAGGAAAGACCCTACAATGGCAAACCTGCCTAGGGGCACGGAAGCTATGAGGATGGGCAGCAAAGGATAAAGCCAGTCCTGGAGGTTGGCAGGGGAGAAAGCAGTTTGCATAGGAAAAGAAGACAGAGGAATCTAGCATTTTAGTAAGGGTGTTATGTAAGTGGCTCACGGTGCAGTTTGAGACAGAGAAGCCTAGTTAAGAGAAAAGAATTGAAAGGGGACAAGATTGAGAAGTAAAGAAGAAAGTGAGTGGGCACAGGGACGTGAGAGAAATGGCAGTAGAGAGAGTGTGGTTGGGAATGAGGAACATCAAATGTGAGATCTTAGAGAGGTACCCACGACAGCCCGGCTGGTGGGGGCCAGTGGTTCAGCAGGATGAAAGGAAGGAATGTGAGGTGTGGAAGTCGACCTCAGATCAATAAGGAAACCAGAGCATCTCAAAATTTGGGGGCACCAAATTAACAATTTCCCATGAGCCTCTTACGCTGATGTGGCAAGGGCAGGTTCTTGTGCAGTTCCAGGAAGAGTACCAACCTTGGTGAGTGAGATGACTTGGTTCCAGGTTCCCTTTACCACTAACCAGGTGCAAATTAGACAGATAAACTCTTTGATATGTGTCATGCCTACAAATGATTCTATTATTATTATCTGTGCTGAAAGCAAAAGACCAGACATCTTTGATCCCTTGATGTATCTCCAAGCTCTCATTCCTGTTGCTTCATGATTTCATCCAGGGTGCAATATTCATGGCATTATAGGGCCTGTTTTGCACCATAGTTATGAGTCCAAAACTTATAATTGGATATGAACACAGAGGTGCAAGAGGAATGGATATTTCTTGTTTTGTTCAAGAAGAGAAGCCTATTTATTATCCTTACATCACTTCTCCTTTTACAGCAATAAGCCATGAAAGAATAGGCCTCCACTTTTCCATTTCTTGCCTTTTGAAGTTAATTTCCAATCCTAACTGTAAATCAGAAATGGTGCAATCTTTTGATATGTTACAGAGCAATGAACATTTAATTTATATAATATCTTCCCTTTTTTAAGTGCTTTGTTCCATTGCAGCAGAAGCAGCTGTGAATGATGGCTAAGTTAAGAATAAAAAGTAACATCAAAGTAATGTCTGTCATTATGATTTCAAACAGCATGTGCCGCTTGGAAAGGCTTGGGTAAAATATAAAAATGTGGTCGACTAACTGAAATAGAATATAGGCAAATAGAAAGTGATGTATCCTGTCCATTGCTGAATTTCATATAAAGTCTAAAGGACAAGTTTGAAAATGAACACATCCATTGGACACTAAATTCTTGCATGATCGTGTGTGTACATATGTGTGTATTAAACTTGGGGTCATGGTCATCATTGTTCAATTACAAATGCCTCATTTGGGTTGAAAGCGTCATAAACAAGTGTGTGTGTTTGGAAGCACCAAGCTCAGAGAGGATGCCTGCCTCCACAACCTGCCGAGCGAGTGCTGGTGTGGAGGTGTGGGTGGGGGTGGCCACAGAACAAGAAAGGGAAGCCACGGAGTAGCTAGGGAGGGACATCACCCCTCACAGGTCATGTCTCCATACTCTGCAGAGCATCTCGAACCCATGTTAACCACTGTAACCACCTATAAATTCCTAGACTTAATGTTAATTTGGAGAACACTGCAAGTCACTTGATGGCAGTAAGATTTCTATGGGAACAGTGGGCTTTTATTGGAAGTGAAACTGGGCTATTGGGACAACAGTCCTCAATGCCAATTCGTTCTAAGTATGCATATTAATAGACTTCTGAGGAGAAGAGAGGTCTACTTTGCTGCCAGAAAAGTAATTTGTTTAATGCCAAAGGCCCTCCAGAGCACATACGATGAAATTGTTAACAACAGTGGCTTAAGTGCTGAGCCGAACCTCCTCTGTTTCAGTGAACCCAGAAAGCCTCACAAGAAGAAAGGACAGCTACCCGCACCTTGGAGAGCAGAGGGGGAGGCAGGCCCACTGGGAACCCAAGGACCCTTTGTTACATCAAACTTTCAGGAGAACTGGCCCCAGCTCCTGGGAGCTCCCTGAGTCTGCTCAGAGCCCTGATAAGATGCTATCAGCCAGCCCCTCTAAGTACTTTAAGCACTTTAAGCAGATCAGTGGGACAATTACCATAAAGAGTGAAAGATATGGGCCTTTATTGATGGGAGATTAATATTGACCACAAGGCTATTGATTTTTCCCTGCATCTTATTTCTGATGGTAAACTTGTTCCACAGCCACCTGAGGTTGGTTAGTTGGTCGGTTGGTCGGTTTGTCATTGTATTAGGGAGTGAGAATACATTCAGAAAAATCTATTTCAATGCGCCATCCTGCTGTATGTGCATGTGTGGTTTTGTGTGTTTATTTTTCCCAAGGAATTGTTAGGAAACAGTGTGGTGTAAATGGTTCTAATCAACGATGTTCTACTCCCATTTATTATGTATCTACTGTCTTCCAGGCACTGTACCAGCCATTGCATAGCTAGTATAACTTAACCCTCACAAAACTCTTTCCAAGGTAAGCATGCTAAACTCACACTTCGGATCAGCAAACAGATGTCCAGAAAGATTGGGAAACTTGCACAAGTTCACTCAGTGGTGACGTGGGGATTGGAATCCAATATATATTAGTATAGATCTATAGAATTCTAAAAGTAATTTTAAATCTATTCCATTAATTATTTAACAATTATTCAATGCAAAGATATTGGAGAAGTAGAATTCAAGGTATTCGAAGGTTAATTGTATCTCAAGACTATTTAAAAAGAAAAGGGCAGAATGATGACCGAGGTACCCAGCCTAGACCACTAAGAGGGTGATAATGGCCTTAAATGAGACAGGGAAAGAACAAAAACAAACAACAGAATAATAGTAGGAGGTATGAAATGACAGGTTTAGTTTGCAACAGTTTGTTTTAATTTAAATTTTTTTTCCCTTTTTTTCTTTTTGGTACATGCCCCTAAAGGGAACCGAACCCAGGACTCTCTGGTCCACAGGCCAATGCTCCAACCACTGAGCCAAACCGGCCAGGGCTTGATTTTAATTTTTAAAAATGCATATTTAGGTTATTAAAGTAATGTGATAAGAAAAAGGAAAACTGGGGGGAGAAGAGGAATAATGAATCATTAATAATGTCACCTTTTCCAACACAAGTATCCTCAATATTTTGTCTCCCAATATTTTTATGTATCTCTTTTTTGCTTTTTTGAATTGCACATCATAAGATGCCTTTTTCTTTGCATGGTGTGATTATTTCAAAGACATTGCTTCATAATTTTTATACTTATCATTTTTCATGGATACCTGCCATCTCATCTAGTAGATATACTACCTTTTTGGTATTTTAAATCACCATGTTTTTAACAAATGTATGTACTCTTCTTAAGGTAAATTCTCTGAAATATAATGCTGGATGGGTCCATTTCTGTTTGTCTTTATGGTGCTAATGAATTTAAGTAAAATATTTATTAGATGTGAGTAGTGCATCTAGAGTTCAGGAGAAAAGTCAAGGCTAGAGATACAGATCTTTGGGGAGATGCTGACATGGGAGATGGGTTTGATCATGGGCACTGTAGGAGTTCTCACACAGGATCCCTAATTCTCTGACACTTCTCCCAATGAGAAGTGAGATCCATGTTCCTAGCCCACGAGTCTGAAGGACTGGCTGGGGGAGGAGGAATGGCTCAAATGGCAGAGAGCAGATGACGCTATAGAATAATCCAAAGCTAAGTCATAAGAAGTGATGCAACCTCTGCCTGCTTCTCTTGGCATGCTCGCTCACTGGATATTCCCAGTTGCCATGCTCTGAGAAGCCCTAGCCACATGGAGAGGCCACATCTAAGGGCTCTGGTTGTAGCTCAGAATAAAACTAGCTTTCAAGTCATCCCAACCCACGACCCAGATATGTGATAGAAGCCTTTAGATGATCCCAGTTTCCCATTGTTTGGATCATATCTCAGCCATCAACACATTTCTGATATGATAACATGGAATAGGGGCAAGCCATGCTCACCAGGCCTGTTTGAATTCCTGACCCACAGAATATATGAGCATAATAAAATGGTTGATGCTCCATAACTTCCAATTTAGGGCACTTTCATGTACAGCAATAACTGGAACAGAATTTGGTTCCATGAAGTGGCTTCTGCCGAAACAAAATCTAAAACTGTGGCTTTGGGTTTTGAGTCCAGTGATGGACAAAAGCCTCCTGGGCCCCATGGAGGCTGTCACTGGGGGCTGTAGGACAAGTGAGGACAGAGTAAACTCAACAAACAAGATACAAGAAATTTTAGAGTGTTGACGGTGTTATATAATTTTTAACACCTTAAAATAAAATGAAAGTAATAGAGGTAAACTAAGAAATAAATTACTGTTTTTGACTATAATTTAGAAGGTATGTATACACTAAATCCTTATTTAACATCATGGAAAAGTTTGGGGAACTGCAGTGAAACCACGTATAACAAAATCAATTTTACCATAAGCTAACTGTCATAAGCCAGAGTTAAGTTCCTGCAGCATCTCAATAACAACATGATGTTACTCAGGACCTCCTGTACTTAGGAGGAAATGTAACTAACAGCTAACACACTCGGAGGGGGTGTAACAGTTAGCAAATGGTCCTCAAAATAAGAAATGGCCTCAGGGCAAAATTCAAATCCTAGGTAACCTATAGGATCTGTGTGAATAATACAATGGTGGTGGTGTTATGCCACTAAAATGAGATTTTCAGAATAAAAGCAGCAGCTGGGGAGATTCCAGAATGGCGGCAGAGTGAACGGAGCTACACAGACCATCTCCCAGAACCAAACTGGAATTACAACTATAACACAGACAAATTGACGGGAAAAAGCAACAGAAAAGCAGCTTGTGAGGACCATATAACGAGGGACACTCACTCGATCCCGGTAGGCTTGGGAAGGCGCGAGACGGGGGCTGGGAGCCCACGGTTGGCAGCTCGGCAGCGGCCTTAACTGGGAGCAGCGCCCTCGGGTCACACTCACAGGCGGCTCCACAGCGCAGCCGGGACAGAGGCTGAAACAGCCACAGCCACTCACCTTGGGCTCCTGCAGAGGGAGGGCAGACTGGACTGGAACTGTGTCGGGACACTCGGGATCTGGAGGACGCTCAGAGCTTTTGCTGAGTGCAGCCACACAGGACAGTGGGCATATTGCTCCTTGCCAGGGCTCTGGGGAGAGGCAACAGCCCCTCCCTTGGAGATCCAACCCCACCCTGTGGGCCATTGAAGTGCTAATTGAGGCTCACTAACAACCAGCATCTGCCCCACTCTCATGAAAGCCTCTTACGCTGAGTACCTGAGGGAGTTTTTCAATCAACTGACAACCCAAAACTCATCAAGTAACCTCCACTGCTAGCCTCCAGGCAAAAAGCTAGAAGATAACAGTACCTTTCCTGGCAACTTTAACCAGGAAAGTAAGACTTGACAGTGGTGTTTAACGTGGGTCCTCCCTCGCTCATCTAAACCCAGGAGAGGGAGCCACAAACAGCAGAACACCAACACCCACAAGGAAAACTTGACAGGCTCCAAAGCCCACAGTGATAGCCAAAATGGTGAAACACAGAAACAGAAGCCAAATGAAACAGCAAGAGACCTCCACCAGAGATGAGATCAATGTGAAGCAGTTAGGCATGTTAACAGAGCTAGAATTCAGAGCCATGGTCTTGAGGAAGCTCAACAGCATCAGTAAGGACATAGAGATGCTGAAAATAAGCCAATTGGAAATTAAAAACCATCAAGAAGAGATAAAAATGACATATCAGAAATGAAAAACACATTGGAAGGTTTAAAAGGCAGAGTAGAGAAAGGTGAGGACTGAATCAGTAAATTAAAAGACAGGGTAGAAAAAATCAACCAATCAGAAAACCAAAAGAAAAAAATGATTAAAAAACAGGAAGACAGCTTAAGAGAATTGTGGGACAACTGGAAATGTAATAATATTCACATCATAGGAGTCCCCGAAGAAGAAGAAAATGAGCAAGGGATAGAGAATATATTCAAAAAAATAGTGACAGAAAACTTCCCTAATTTGGTGACGGAAGAAGGCATTCAAGTTCAAGAAGCACAGAGAATCCCAAGTAAGAAGAACCCAAACAGGCCCACACCAAGACACATAGTAATTAAAATACCACAAATTAAAGACAAAGAGAGAATCCTAAAAGCAGCAAGAATAAGCAACAGGTTACCTACAAAGGAAACCCAATAAGGCTCTCAGCTGACTTCTCATAAGAAACACTACAGGCCAGAAGAGAATGGCATGAAGTAATCAAGGTCATGAAAAACAAGGATCTCAATCCAAGACTACTCTACCCAGCAAGGCTATCATTCAAAACAGAAGATCAAAGAAAGAGCTTCCCAGACAAAAAAAGGCTAAGGGAATACATTAGCACTAAACCAGCACTGCAAGACATGTTAAAAGGACTGCTGTAATTACCAGGAGAAATGGGGAGAAAAATAGAACCACACTAAACAAAAATGGCAATAAATAAGTACATATCAATAATCACCTTAAACGTAAATGGATTGAATGCTCCCATAAAAAGACACAGAGTAGCTGATTGGATAAGAAAGCATGACTCATCTATATGTTGTTTATAAGAGACCCACCTCACAACAAATGACTCACATAGGTTGAAAGTGAAGGGGTGGAAAAAAATTTTCCAAGCAAATGGAAGGCACAAAAAAGCTGGGGTAGCAATACTATATCTGATAAAATAGATTTCAAAACGAAGGCCATAACTAGAGACAAAGAAGGTCACTACATATTGAAAGGATCTATCCAACAGGAAGATATAACCTTGATAAACATATATGCACCCAATATAGGAGCACCAAAATATATTAAAAATCTTCTGGAGGACTTCCAAGGAGAAATGAACACCAATACAATCATAGCAGGGGACTTCAACACCCCGTTGACACCACTGGATAGACCCTCTAGACAAAAAATTAGCAAGGAAACACAGACTCTAAATGAAGCACTAGACCAAATGGATTTAATAGATATCTACAGAGAATTACACCCCAAAAACTACAGAATACACAGTCTTCTCAAGTGCACATGGGACAGTCTCAAAGATAGACCACATGATAGAACACAAACTAAATCTCTACAAGTTCAAGAAGATTGAAATCATATCAAGCATCCTCTCAGATCACAATGGCATGAAACTAGAAATCAATTGCAACAAGAACATGCAAAGACATTTCAACACATGGAGGCTAAATAGCATGTTATTAAACAATCAATGGGTCACCAAGGAGATGAAGGAAGAAATTAAAAACTTCCTGGAAACCAATGAAAATGAACACACAACAAGACAAAATCTATGGGATGGAGCAAAAGCAGTTCTGAGAGGGAAGTTCATAGCACCACAGGCCTACCTCAAGAAACAAGAAAAATTTCTAATTGACTGTCTAACCTCACAACTTAAATAATTAGAAAGCAAACAAAAATAAAACCTCAGAGCAAGTAGAAGGAAGGAAATAGTAAAGATCAGAGCAGAAATAAATAACATAAAGACCAAAAAAATAAAATAACTCAAAGGATCACTGAAACAAAGAGCTGGTTTTTCAAAAAGATAAACAAGATTGATGGACCCTTAGCTAGACTCACCAAGAAACAAAGAGAGAGAACCCAAATACACAAAATCAGAAATGAAAGAGAAGTAACAGCCAACACCACAGAAATACAAAAGATTGTTAACAGCTACTATGAACAACTATATGGCAACAAATTCAACAATCTAAGCGAAATGGACAAATTTCTAGAAACACACAGTCTCCCAAAACTGAACCAGAAAGAGATAGAAAACTTGAACAGACCAATAACAACTAAAGAAATTGAAGAGGTAATCAAGACTCTCCCAGCAAACAAAAGCCCAGGCCCAGATGGCTTCATGGGGGAGTTTTACCAAACATTCAAACAAGAACTAACACCCATTCTCCACAAACTATTTCAAAAAATTCAAGAAGAAGGAAGACTTCCAAACTCGTTCTATGAGGCCAGCATAATTTTAATTCCAAAACCAGAAAAAGACACTACAAAGAAAGAAAACTAGGGGCCCATATCCCTCATGAACATATACGCCAAAATCCTGAACAAAATACTAGCAAATCGGATCCAGCACTACATCAAAAAATTATTCACCATAACCAAGTGGGATTTATTCCAGGGATGCAAGGCTGGTACAATATTTGCAAATCAATAAATGTGATACACCACATAAACAAAATGAAGAATAAAAACCACATGATCATATCAATAGATGCTGAAAAAGCATTTGACAAAATCCAGCACCCATTTCTGATAAAAATGCTCAGCAATGTGGGAATAGAGGGATCATATCTCAACATAATAAAGGCCATATATGAAAGACCTACAGCCAACATCATACTCAATGGGCAGAAACTAAAAACATTTCCATTAAGAACAGGAACAAGACAGGGATGTCCACTTTCGCCACTCTTATTTAACATAGTACTGGAAGTCTTAGCTACAGCAATCAGACATGAGGAAAAAATAAAAGGGATCCAAATTGGAAAGGAGGAAGTGAAACTGTCATTATTTGCAGATGACATGATATTATACATTGAAAACCCTAAAGACTCCATCGAAAATCTATTAGACTTAATAAATGAATTTGGAAAAGTAGCAGGATACAAAATTAACATCAAGAAATCGACGGCATTCTTATACACCAATGATGAACTCACAGAAAGAGAAACTGAAAAAACAATCCCATTTACCATCATGCCAAGAAAATTAAGATACCTAGGAATAAACTTAACCAGAGAAGTAAAGGACCTATTTGCAGAAAGCTACAGGACATTGAAAAAAGAAATAGAGGACGATATAAAAAAGTGGAAGCACATACCTTGTTTATGGATTGGAAGAATTAACATCATTAAAATGTCCATACTATCCAAAGCAATCTATAGATTCGATTCAATCCCCATCAAAATACCAACGACATATTTCACAGAACTAGAAAAAATACTTCAAAAGTTCATATGGAACCAAAAAAGTCCTCGAATAGCCACAGCAATTTTGAAAAAGGACAAAGTAGGTGGGATCACAATACCAGATATCAGATTATACTACAAAGCCACTATAATCAAAAGAGCTTGATACTGGCACAAGAACTGGCAGGTAGACCAGTGGAACAGAACTGAAAACCCAGAAATGGACACAAAGCAATATGCTCCATTAATATTTGACAAAGGTGGCAAGAGCATACAGTGGAGTAAAGACAGCCTCTTTAATAAATGGTGTTAGAAAAACTGGACAGCTACATGCAAAAAAATGAAACTAGACCATCAACTTACACCATACACAAAAATAAACTCAAAATGAATAAAAGACTTAAACGTGACTTGTGAGTCCATAAAAATCCTAGAAGAAAATGTATGCAACAAAATTTCGGACATCATACGGAGCAGAATTTTCACTGATACATCACCTAAGGCAACAGAAACAAAGGAGAAAATGAACACCTGGGACTACATGAAGCTCAAAAGCTTCTGCACAGTAAAAGAAACAATAATCAAAATGGAAAGGCAACCCACTGTATGGAAGAACATCATTGCCAATGATATATCAGATAAGGGGTTAATTTCCAATATATAGAGAGTGCTCATACAACTCAACACAAGGAAGACAAAGAACCCAATTAAAAAATGGGCAGAGGAGCTGAATAGACACCTCTCCAAACAGAACATACAAATGGCCAAGAGACATATGAAGAAATGCACAACATCACTAATCATCAGAGAGATGCAAATTAAAACAACTATGAGGTATCACCTCACATCTATCAGAATGGCCGCCATCAACAAATCATCAAACAACAAGTGTTGGCGAGGGTGTGGAGAAAAGTGGACTCTAGTACACTGCTGGTGGGAATGCAGACTGGTGCAGCCTCTATGGAAAACACTATGGTGTTACCTCAAAAAATTAAAAATTGAACTTCCATTTGACCCAGTGATCCCACTTCTAGGAATATACCCTAAGAAGCCTGAAACACCAATCAGGAAGAATATATGTACCCCCATGTTTATAGCAGCACTATTTACAATAGCTAAGATCTGGAAACAACCCAAGTGTCCATCAGTAGACGAATGGATCAAAAAGCTGTGGTACATATACACAATGGATTACTATACAGCTGTAAGAAAGAAAGATCTCTTATCCTTTGAGACGACATGGAGGGACCTGGAAAGTATTATCCTAAGTGAAATAAGCCAAGCAGAAAAAGACAAATACCACATGATCTCACTTATATACAGAATATAATGAACATAACAGTCTGAGGAATATGGTAGACCCAGAAACATGGAAGTAGGGCACAGACTGACATCCCTCAGAAGAGGGGGTGGGGGGGTGGGAAGAGATAAACCACAGAACTTATATGCATGTATACATAACCAATAGACATAGACAACAAAGCCGGGGGAGGGGTGGGTGGGGAGGGGGGTGCCAATGGGGTAAAAAAGGAGAAACATCTGTAACAATAAATTAATTAATTAATTACAATTTAAAAAAGCATCATTGATGGGAAAGAAGAAACAATTTGAGGCCTTAAAGAATGAGGAAAAAAGATATTTCATAAGCAGCATGAGAAGAGATATTCTTTAAAAAAAGAGATTACTCATCAGCACTAAATAAAATATAACTTCTGTGACTCAGCCATGTCATTTCTTATATTGCACTGTATGGATATACCACAATTTGATTATTCATTCGCCCTTTGAAAGACATGTGACTTGTTTCCAGATTTTGGTGATTAATGCCACTATAAACATCCATGTACAGATTTTTGTGTCAATCTAAGTTTTCATTTCCCTAAGATAAATTCCAGAAGTGGAGTTGCTGAGTCATATGAGATATACATATTTACATTTGTAAGAGATTCTCAGACTGTTTTCCAGAGTATTG
The DNA here is from genome assembly GCF_014108415.1 of Molossus molossus. Taxonomy (NCBI): domain Eukaryota; kingdom Metazoa; phylum Chordata; class Mammalia; order Chiroptera; family Molossidae; genus Molossus; species Molossus molossus. The sequence goes on along the minus strand of NW_023425344.1, from coordinate 97,516,867 downwards.
GAACCATTTTGCATTCTTAGCAGCATGTAAGAGAGTTCCAGTTGCTCCACGTGGATCATTGGTTGGTATGGTCAGTATTTTTTATTTTAATGGCTCTTATAGGTGTCTAATGGTATCTCATTGAGATTTTAATTTATATGTCCTTAATGACTAATAATCTCTTCATTTACTTATTTGCCTACCCTTTATCTTCTTGGTAAAGTCTCCATAAAAATCTTTTGCCCATTTTTGAATTGGGTTGTTCATTTCCTGTTGAGTTTTGAGAATTATTATTTCTGAATATAAATTCTTGATCAATATGGGATTTGCAAATGTTTTCTCTCAATCTGTAGCTTGTCTTTTTGTCTTTTAACTGTTCTTCAAAGAGAAAATTTAAAATTTTTGATAAAATCCAACTTACCAATTTTTCCTTTATTGTTAGTTTTTGCCAAACCCAGAGGTCAGGGCTTATTCCCAATGAGTCTGATTGAGAAAATTTTTTAGTATATTGGCCCTATACTATATCCTGTTTATAGTTGGGGTTACAAAGAATCTATGTACATATTTAGACACACAGAAATACACTCCAAAAATGTGAATATAAATTATTTTTTAAAATCGCATTTAACTAATATATCTGGGGGAAAGAGATGAATGTAAATGACATGCATCAGAACTTTCTAATGCACACAATCTTATTTTTATTAAAGAAGATATAGAACAGAATAAATAATAATAATAATAATAAAAACAACCTTTAACCCTGACATACAGCTATAAGCATGAAAGTGGCATAAGTTTATATTCTGACACTCCTCCATTTTTTAACATCATTTATATGCTAATTATATGCTACTCTTAACAGTTGGCCAATAGCAAAAGAATCAGTTCTTTCAGGAATTTTGCCCAGTAGAAAAGATACTTAAGTCCCCATCATGTAACGTCAGCACTCTGGACTCTGAAAAGATACTTAAGTATTACGGATGCTGATGTTTCATGTATGTCCTCGCTTGATGGCACACAGAAAAATGGCTTGTGGAGACTGGTCCAATTGCAGCAGGTTGCCTTACAACAAACGAGCCCCTGGCAGGGGCCTAAGTAACCCAAAACACTTAAGATCTTTCAAAACCGGTCAGATTATTGATTCGGGAGAAGATAAACAAAATCAAACAATTTGGTCTTTTTCTCTGCCTTTATAACAAATCAGAGCCTAAAAGTCTCAAAAGTCCCTTCTAATTGGTTTCATTGTTTTGTTTATTGTGGTTATCACAGTGCAGTTCGCATTTGCATTTCTAATGGACCATCTTGACATTTCAGTTGGTTTTAAATTACCCTTAATGGTTTTCTATGTTTCACCATAAGCAGCGAGTCCATTCTTTTTTCCCCCTATGGCCTTAGAAGGTAGAAATATTAAAGTGTGGGTTTAGGCATATATTAGAAGGTATATGTTCATTCTCATCCTGCCATTAGCAGCACAGAAGTAATACCGAGAGCTAACCAGAGTGGACTACCTGCATTTTTCTGTTTATGCCCAACATTTTCTCACGTCTGTGGCTTTTCTTATGTGATTTCCTCCTCTGGAATACACTTTCCCACCAGTTCCCTGCCCACACAATGCCACGCTGAATTCCATAAGCTGGAACACAGCTTCCTACCCACCTCAAATGTTGCTGCCCTGTTGAGATACCATTCTTACTTTGGTATTAATTGCATCCTTCTTCATGTATAGTTTGTTACATATTCATCTCTATCTCTACTGAACTCCAGTTTCTTGTAGAAAAAGATCATGCCTTATTCAATGTCCTCTAATTCATTTTTTTAAAAATATGTTGATTTTTTAGAGAGAGAGGGAGAGAGAGATAGAAATGTCAATGTGAGAGAGAAACATCAATTGGCTGCCTCCTACATGTCCCCTACTGGGGATTGAGCCCATGACCCGGGCAGGTGCCCTGACCAGGAATAGAACCCAGACCTCTCAGTCCATGGGACAACGATTAATCCACGAAGTCACACTGGCTGGGCTCAGTTTTTTTCTCTAAGTACTTTGAACGTTGCATCCTTTGTCTGATCAGTGATTTGCAAGTGTTTTCTCCCAGTTTGTGGCTTGTCTTTTCATCCTTCACTGTGTTTTTCAAAAGGCGCAAAATTAGTAATTTTAATGAAGTCAAATCTATTATTTTTTTTTCTTTTATGGATAGTGTTCCCGGTATTGGCTATATCTAAAAACTCTTTGCCAAATTGAGTTATTGCAGGTAGGGAGGTACATCTATCTACAGGGTCAACATGGTGGAATATTTGGGGGATGTTGGAATTGTTCTGCATCCTGATTGTGGTGTAGTTACAAGAGTCCATGTGTATGTTAAAACTTGTAGAACTGTACACAAAATATTTAGCTAGCACTTTCTAAAGCGCATAGCATATATTTTCTTGATTTAATTGCATCATTAAGGGAATCACTTTTTCTAACTTATCTTGATAACTTACCTTCCCTTCCACAAGTCATTCTCAGGCCACCAGCAAGGTAAGGTTGCTGAATACACTAGTGTTCCTCAATAGGCAATCTGAATTAAGCATCTACTCTATGCAAAAGTACTCCCCCGCCCTTTTTTTTTTTTCCTCAAATTGCTTCAGATGACAGCCAGACATGTCCCAGTAACCCATGAACTGTAATAGTAAAACTATGGTCCAGCTCTGGAGACTTTCCATTCCCCGACCCCCACTTTGGAGTGAGGAAAAAAGTGCCTCAGCAACCCTGCCTCTCCACGTTATCAGCCTCTTCCTAGAAGGAAAAGAGGGCTATGGTCCCCGGCAGAAGAGGAAGAAAGAGAAATAATTTCTCAATGTCTTTTTGCTTCCCTCTTTAAAGCCTGCTTTGGAAAGAACCTGCAATACTTCCTTCCCAAGGCAGCCAGGGTGCAGCAGCTTGGCGCCCTTGGCCCCCCGGTCCGCCATGGGCGCCGCCATCTTGGCGACTAGCCCCGCCCACCTCGCGGAGGCTGACGGGCCGGCTCCCCAACAGCCTTGCAGGGTGACGTCAGCGTGCTGCACGGGACAGGGGGCGGGCAGCGGAAGTGCTCGTGGGCTCCCGGAACTCGTGCATCCAAAGGGACTTCCCTGCTCCCGAACCCAGAGCCGGACCACTTCTCACAGTAAAGCCTTGTCTCCGTTTCCTTGGCCCTGAGCCAACGAGGAAATGGGACGAGATTTATGAACACTGTGGAAAGCTTGCCACACCGAAGTTAAAACAATTTGAAAAACAAGAGAAATTGTCCTGGGTGTGCGCAGATTCACCCTGTGATTCAGTCACCTTTATTTTTAGTCAGGGGATCTTTGGCAGGAGAGAATAAATGAACCATTTTGCTAACGACTCGCTTGTCTGATTTGGGGATGGTGGTTCGCGTACATTGCCATCACAGGAGGACAGGCTGCTCAAAAACGTCGCATTGACTTATGTGAATGATTGATTTATGGCACCTACGGTACCTGAAGGTCCTTGGACTCCTGCACAAAATCTAAACTTATAACAATTAAGCTAAATCCATTGATTAGTAAGATGAATTGGAGATTCAATTCTCAACCAATCTAGAAGAAAATGGAAAGGCTTGTGTAGTTGGCTCTTAGACCTCACCCCTAATAAATCATACACAATTCTTTGCAGCATTGTGTAAGTTAAGTGCTCCACCCTTTGCTAGTGTCATTCAGTTGAGCCCACGTGGCTCTGCGATAATATAAAGTCAATTAGCCTGGGACCGCAGTGAAATGGAATCCCAGTTGAAAACTCCCTACAGCATACCAAACACTCCATGAAAGCCTATAGAAACTGAGCATAGACTTAGGTCCCGCTGAGCAATCAGTTAACATTGCAGACTGTCAGACCAATTTCCTTCTCTTCCTCTCTCATGATTTTATGTGTCTGAAAACTGGCAGAAAAAAGTGCCATTACCTGCCAATTTCTTTCTAAGGACAAATAGCTCCCATGGAAAATAAAATTAAAATAAATAAGATCAGGTCTTCTTAAGATAAACTACATTTTAAGGAGTTTAAAAAGACAACAAAACAAAACAAAACAAAACAAAAACACACACACACACAAATAGATAAATAAGCTAAATTTTCTTTTGCAGAAGAATCAACATGTTTGCTCCTTTTGTTTTCTTAAAAGCATCTGAAACAGTAAAGTTACTTAAAATCACTTACTTTACCAATCTATATAAAAAGAATATTTAATCACTGTTTAAATGAAATAGATAACCTTTTCAGAACTTCTGTCACTGAAAAGAGAGAGAGAGATCTAGAATAAACAACAATTGAACTCAGCTACTCAGAAGAGACATAGACAGTAAAATGAGTCATTTATCTTATGTTTTACCAGATCCATTGTATGAAGAAAGATGAAGTATATGGGAGAAAGTATTTACAAGGTCAAATAGCATAAAAGGCAAAAAATTTACATTGTATTTAAGTACTCATTTATTCAATAACTATATACAAAGTGCTTTTTGTATGCAGAACTTTTCAAAACATTGAGATACAGTCGCGAACAAACACAAAGTACCTGCTGTCATGGAATTTACATTCTTATAAGCGAGACAGACAATAAACAGTTAAGTATAGAAAATATCAAGAATAACATCAGGTAACTAAAAGTGTGATGTAGAAAAAACGGAGCAAAAAGGTAGTGGTTGGGGCAATTAGGATGAAATGACAGAGTAGACCTCTAAATGGAGATTTCTGAGCAGGATGGAGCTAGGAGAGAGTTCTACAATAAAAAATTCAGACAGATGTTGTTTGACAAATCATCCTTAATTATTCTGAGAAAAAAATTAGATCTTTATATTACATTTTAAAACAATATTAATTCCAAAATGGTTTAAATTAGTTAAATATAATAGACATTTTTAAACATTGAAGAAATATAGGTAAGTAGTTATGCAATCCTAGATTATGAAATGATGGCCTAAACATCTATGCAAAACAGAAACTCTAAACAAAAGGCTAAAATATGCAAAAATGTAAAATTCCTGCATGTTTGAAAGCCCTATGAATAAAATAGGTGTGTAAATGACAGAAAGATAAAATACTTAAATATATAGATTCAAGATATCAATATATAAAGAATTTTCAAATTAAAAATACTTTCAGATAATATATCTGAAATTTCAGGTAATATTAAGAAGCAGTTCACAAAAGAAAAACAAAAGCTTCCATTGAAGATCCAAAAATGTTTCATCTAACTTGTGTCAAAGAAATGAAAACTAAAACAGTATTGCTATACCATCGTTTGCAATTCAAGTTGACAAAGAATTTTTTAAAATAATACAGAACAGGCCGGTGAGTGTGGCTTAGTGGTTGAACATCGACCCATGCACCAAGAGGTTTGATTCCTGGTCAGGGCACATGCCCAGGTTGTGGGCCAAATCCTCGGGGGGGGGGGGGCATGATTGAGGTAGCCAATCAATATTCTCGCTCATTAATGTTTCTCTCTCTCCCTCTCTCTCTAAAATCAGTGCAGAAAAATAAAATAATACAGAACAAAAAATAGGCACTCCATGCACTGCTGTTGGAATAATACAACCTGATGGGCAAATTGACAACATATGTGTGTGCATTCTAAGGAAATCATTGTGTATGCAAACTGAAATTCACAAATGAGAATACTGAAGCGTAAGTTACGATCCCTCCAAAGCCACCTAGTTGGAGGTGAGCCCTGAGAGGAAAAAGTGAAGAGAGACAGAGTAGGAAAGTCCATATAAGATTGTAATGCCAAACAGAACCAGATAAACTCATACTTGTTTAACATGCTAACATTCTAAGTATGCTTTGAATTGCAAAAAGGCTCATTAGCTATGTATGCACCTATGTACATATTTCAACTATATGTTATATATGAATACATACATAGTGCAAATTCACATAAATATCATAGGTAATCCAAAATTTCAATATTAGGAGTTGATTCAGTAATCACTTAATTATACTTCAAAATGACTAACAATCATATTGTTCATACTTAGTAATTTGGAAAATGTAATTAATTGCAGGAGATATTTTTAAATTACAAAATAGTGAACATAATATAATCCCAATTATGTTTAAGGAAAAACATCCATTATTTATGTATAGAATAATAATGATGTGTTTAGAAAAAGACCAAGGCAGCACATTTCTATAGCAAAATAATAACAATGGTTATCACTGGGTAGGAGAATTACATTTTATAAACAGTTAATTGTAAGTCATGGAAACATTATATATGATGATCCTAAAGGCTTTATATTATATTTAATTAATATATAATAATATACATTAATATATTATTAAGTGTACTGTAATATTAAATCACAATACATAATTGTATAATTAAATTATTAAAATGAATTGAATTTAGATTATATAGTAATTAAATATTAATATTATATAATATACATAATATAACATATCCCATAAGAAATAAAACTCTTCTTTGAAAAGACTCACAAACTATGGTCCCATTTAGCTCTGATTTTTACTGGATATTTATGACACAAACCAGAAATATATTTCTGTTATTACCTATAGCCAGATGGTTCGTCTTTATTTCATGAAATTGTTTCTGTACATACTAAAACAGGCCAGAAATGAGAGAAAGAATAAGGAGATAATTGAGGAATGGTAAAAATTATCAGTATTTGTATAGTGCTTTGTAGTTTTTAGACAGTTTCACATATGTAATCACATTAAAATTCAAAACTGAGCATGTCATGAAGATGGGGCAGGAAAATACTGTCTCATTTTTTATGGATAAAGGAGAAGGGAGACAAAGAGTTTAAGTGACTAACTCAGGGAGAGATTTTTGATTCCCCGCCTTCTCTACTATTTCTGAATTGAAGTATAAGATTTTAGATCAGTAATTATCCACCTTATAATTACCAAGGCAAGCCTAAGAAATTTATTTTAAATATTTGCCATACAGAAATTTATTGTTAAACTCCAATGAACTAAAATTGACTTTATTTTGATACTCTTGAAAACTCTACCACACCCCTAAAGTCAGAGTATTTGAAATGCCCTCGGATCTTGCAAAATGAGGAATAAGATTGCTGTCCTGAGTAGAAAAATGCCTGTAGGGCCAAAATATGGAATCTGCATAGAATTCCAGAGAAGAAAACACAGAGGCCAAAACTAGTAACCAGTGAGTTTCCATCTGCTTCCTACTTTCAGGTCAATAAAAGGATGAAATATTAAAATATGCCCAAAGGTCTATATACTGCTGCTACCAATGTAGCCTATAGGGATGTGAAACTAATCTTTTCAGAACAGGCTTGACAACAGGAAAAGTTTATCCCAAAAATATTCAGAAATTTTCTGCTAAAGCAAACTCCAGGTTTTTCTTTTTTTTTTTCCAGTGCTGTTGAATGCAAAGAGTAGCAATTGCCTCCCACCCATAGGAATTCTACCAAGTCATCTGACATGGAAGGAATTTATCCAGTTTGACTTACATTTTTTCCACAGGCACCTCAAACTAAAATTGCCCCATTGTGAACTGGTTATTGTTCCCTTCTTTGCATTTATCTCTGCTTATCTTAGTCATGGCACCAGTAACCTCAATCAAAACATTGGTGTAATCTTAAACTCTTTCTTCTCCTTAAATCCCTTGTCTAAACTCTCACCATTGCCCCAAGTCCATCACCAAATTCTGTTGCATTGGACTCTACCTCATCAGCATGTATCAAATCCATTCCACGCTATTCTTGCTCACGCTGTGGTGCCCGCGCCGCTGCCTTAGCCCACCATTTCCCACCTGTGTGGTTGCCATCACTTTCTAGCTGTCCTCTCGGCTTTTACCTTGTTGAGATTTTGTGCCTAAACCATCACCAATTTACCTATCTTACACTCAACTCTTCTTGGTGCTATTTCTAAAGATTTTTAAATTCTAATTATAAAAGTAATGTATACACTCACTGTAGAAAATTTAAAAATTATACAAGAACATAAAAAAGACAAATTTTAAATCCTCTAATTGTATTTCTCAAAGATAACCACTGATTTTTTAAAATCTCTTTAAAAACATTACACTAAAGGTGCCTAAATAGTGACAACAGAAGTTTGCGTGTACCTCAATGGTTCTCTAACTTCTCTCATCTAATTTAGATAAAAATATAAGTTTTGGGCCCTGGCCGGTTTGGCTGCAGTCCAGAGAGACCCCGGTTCAGTTCCCGCTAAGGGCATGTACCTCGGTTGCAGTTTGTTCCCAGCCCTGGTTGGGTTGTGCGGGTGGCAACCACTCAATGTGTCCCTTTCACATCGATGTTTCTCCCTCTCTTTCTCCCTCCCACTCTATCTGAACAAAAAATGGAAAAATGTGTCCTCGGGTGAGGTTAAAAAATATATATAGAAGTTTTGGGCCCGGCCGGTGTGGCTCAGTGGTTGAGCATCGACCCATGCACCAAGAGGTCACCGGTTCAATTCCTGGTCAGGGCACATGCCCAGGTTGTGGGCCCCATCTCCAGTGGGGGGCATGCACGAGGCGGCCAATTGATGTTCTCTCTCATCGATGTTTCCATCTCTGTCTCCCTCTCCCTTCCTCACTCTCTAAAATCAATAAAGAAAAAAATATATACATACATATATACATATATATATGTTTTTACCAGAGTATTTTCTTCTTTATTGCTCAGATAACTTTAATTTTATTGTAAGTTATGCTCAGTTTTCTCGTTGTGTGAATATATATATATATATATATATATTTTTTTTTTTTTTTTTCCAAGTGTGGTCCTACTTGTTTTAAATAAGAATAATATTGCATTTGCTTTATAATTTGGGGATAGTTTTAATTTAAAGAGGAGGAAATTTAAGAAAAATGTTGGTTAAAAGGCACTAAGGAGAACAAAATGAGGTTGCTATGAAGAAAAATTAAATCAAGGATGTATATTACAGTAACAAATGACCCCCAAATTTCAGTGGCTTACAACAACAAAGGTTTGCTTCTTGCTGATGCTACATGCGTATTAAGGGTCAACTGCAACTCTGCTCCACATGATTTCACTTCAGGAGTTAAGCTAATGCAGTAGCCTCTGCTTGGGGTATGAATAACTGCTTGAAAAAGGCAAGAGAATATAGCAGATCAAGTCTGTCATTTAGAACTTTTTTTTTAAAATGTCTCACATATCATTGGCCAGAACAGTCAAACAGCTAAGTTGGACATCACTAGATGAAAAAAGAATAATTCTGGCTAGAGAGAAGCAGTAAATACAGACTACTCTGCATACCTGATGCTACAGTGATCTAATCTGTTATGGAAGCTTTAGATACTGCAATAAGACAAGAAAAATAAATAAGAAGACACACACATTGTCATTAACAGATGATTACCTGTCTAGAAAACTTAAGAGAAACAACTGAAAAATATTAAATTACTAAGAAATTTTATTAAAATAGCTAATAACACAATATGCAAAAATTAATACCTTTCTTACATACTAGTAATAAAAAGTTAAAAAGGGAAGATAAAAGACATGGTGATCTAATTTGAAGTAAGGAATTTGAATCCAAACTCCACACATATTCTTGGTTTTAAATAATACATAGCATTGCCCTGACCAGTTTGACTCAGCAGTTAGAGCATCGGCCCTCAAACCAGAGAGACCTGGGTTCGGTTCCTGCTAAGGGCATGTACCTCAGTTATAATTTGTCCCCAGCCCTGGTTGGGGTCGTGTGGGTGGCAGCCAGTTGATGTGTCTCTCTCACATCGTTTCTCTCTCTCTCTTCCTCCCTCTCTCCCTCCCACTCTATCTGAAGATAAATGCAAAAATAACCACTGATTTATATATATTACTTATTTAATTCTCACACTTTAATTTATCCCCATTTTATAGAAGAGGAAAGTGAGGCAAAAAGAGATTAAGCTAGAAACTGGCAACAGCAGGATTCAAATCTTACATATACTGTAGCTGCAGGGCTCATCCTCTTTAAATTATGCTCTACTGTCTCTCTTATCTACCTAGAAAAACATGTATGCACACGATACAAATATTTTATCAAGTTAGTGCCATTATTGTTTTTAACTTTTTAGTACAAGAAAAATATGTTATGTTAGCTTTGATTATTTACATCTCCAAACAAAATAGTGAACTTGATCAGAATCATATTCTTTATTTCACTCATGAGAATAGGGAGGCAAAAGCAAGTTATCTCATTAATACAGGAATAACAGAACTAAAAACAGGCTGCATCCTAAATCTAGTAAATTACTTGCATTCTTTTAATCAAAGAAATTCATCATCTTTTTTTTTTTTTTTTTAATCCTCACCCGAGGACATTTTCCCATTTTTTTGTTCAGGTAGAGTGGGAGGGAGAGAGGGGAACAGAGAGAGAGAGAGAAACATCGATGTGAAAGGAACACATCGAGTGGCTGCCACCCGCACGACCGACCAGGGCCGGGGACAAACTGCAACCGAGGTACGCGCCCTTAGCGGGAACCGAACCCGGTTCTCTCAGGACCGCAGGCCGACGCTCTAACCGCTGAACCAAACCGGCCAGGGCAGAAACTCATCTTTGAATCAATAGTTTTTTGTGGGAAAATAATAGTGAATGAGTTTCTTTATTATTGTCATTCCTGGAAGAATGGAAAAATGGGATAAAATCCCCAAATGGGGCGGAACTGGGATTGCTGTCAATGTGTATCAGGTGAGTCCCTTCTGAGCAATCACCCGATGATGAGTTTCACATCATCACAGCACATGGGCTTTATTGGGGAAAGAAAAACGTGTGGGTGGATCAGCAAGAGGAGAGAAGACGTGAGACCTCTGACTGCCGTCCTTCCACAAAGAGAAGGACGATGTCCAGAGAGCTCCTACTCCTGTAGTGTGGGTCTGTGTTCCACTAGAGGGCTATTGCTTCTTGCTATTTAAGCTTTTTACAGGACAAAAATGAGAAAGCAGCCTTGTCAGTGGGACGATACACAGGCTACTTGGAAATCAGTAGTTTGGAGACAGGGATACCAGTTGTTTACTGGATTTGTCTGGTAATGCCAGCCACCCAGCGTCTGAAATCATATGGCAAATAGGATTTTGTAGAACCCTTACTTTCAAGAGGTACCTCAGGTCTAGTGGGAAGATGAGCTTGGTTGCAGTGCTCCCATTAGGAGGTCTCTAAAACAAATACCTAGCTAATCCAAAACAAATACCCAGACTCACTTTAAGGCAGTTTTATTCACTGCATCACAGACAGAAAGGGGGCTTGATGTTATTGACCTAAAAATATATCAGTTCTAGTTAAAAGATTTGCTTCCAAGTAAATTTAAAGGAGATTCCTAATTTTAAAAAAGAAAAAAAATCTAGCTGGCCTTTTCTAACACTCCAGGGTTTCAAACAATATATTAATTGTGTTACGTGTATTGTATTATTATTATTATCTTTTTTTTTAATCCTCAACCGAGGACACTTTTTCATTTTTTTGTTCAGATAGAGTGGGAGGGAGGGAGAGAGAGAGAGAGAGAGAGAGAGAGAGAGAAACATCGACGCGAAAGGGACACATTGAGCGGCCACCACCCGCACGACTCAACCAGGGCCGGGGACAAACTGCAACCCAGGCATGTGCCCGCAACGGGAACCGAACCCGGGTCTCCCTAGACCACAGGCCGATGCTCTAACCGCTGAGCCAAACCGGCCAGGACTGTATTATTTTATTTGACCCTCCTAATAACAGATTGGCAGAGAGGTTACACTTTCTGTTTTATATGACTAAACTTAAGCTCAGGAAGGCAAAATCATTTTTTCTAATTCCACAGATCTGGTAAGTAGCAAAGTGGAGATTTAAAATTAGGATATAATGAGTCTTAACCAGTTTTCTTAACCACTACTCTGCTCTATCCATCTCCCACTATTGATTACCCTTGTGAAAATGTTTAGAAACTGGAATTACTCTATGGTTTTTTCATATTTGGTGCATATCCTGACACTAGGCCTTTAAATATATGTTTACTGAGTGAATCAACAATTGAGAAAAGACTAAGAGAAAAAACAACTAGGATATTTTGAACTTACTGAATATATTCTGTTTCTCAATGTGTCTGCTTTGATTTTGGACATGTTGTAAAAATTGCTTTACAGTTTGTACTTAAAATAATTCAGAGTAAGCAGAGTTTGTGTCAGGTCAGGTGCAATAAAAACAATTTTACCCAGAGATCTCAATTTCAGTGAAATAATGTTGTGGGTTACATGCTTATTTATTTATAACAACATACAAGGGTGTCAATGAAGACAAGATGAATGAGGACGAGGATGAATCCTCCAAATTAAACTCATTAGAGGAGAATATATCTAAAACACACAAAAAAAAATTCAGAGTAAACTTGTGACCATGAATTTGGCAGAATATCAAAAAAGTTGGAAGTGATCAAATTCATTTTACCTTCAAGAAAGAGAAGTAGGAAGTCTACCACCTTCATACAGCTTGGAGAATTAACATATGCAATACCCTGTTGAAGACACCCATAATTTCTTTGTATATCCATGCAAACAACAAAAAGGAAAGTCTTTCCTTCTATGGTGTTGGTTTTCTTGGTAATAACTGACTGGAAGAACTAAGCATGAACTGACATTAGTAGCTCTGCAGATCTCGAAGGCAGATAAAAGCAGAGAATGTGGAATCCAGTGAGGTGCTTGAGGACTTTGCCACAAACACTAAATTTCAATCTTTATTACCAGATGAAATGTTCCCTGAGTCATCTGAGGAAGTTGAACATTGGATGTTGGGTAGTCCTGGCTTAAGTCTCAATGGCTTTATCTTTGAATCCTGTGAGTAATCATAATAGAGGTAATGACCCTTTTCTACTTCACAAAGATGTTTCACAGATTAACTAATTAATGATTGTAAAGTGGTACATCTTATTAAGTTTATTATGATCATTAAGTTCTCATGATGAAGAGATAAATTTTTGAATGTGATGTTCAGTAGGTGGCGTTCTTCCCTCTGGATCTATCGTGAGTCCCTGCAAGTTTCCAGGGACCATCTCTGAGGATATTTTACTCCACCAGCACTTTTCCCCAGGTACATGGAAAGGCAAAGGAGGATAAGATCATAGGTGATTATGATCTGAATATCATTTGCACAAGTTTTAACACTGGGGCCCTAAGTAATATGTTATCAAGTATATATTTTCCAGTATATTTTAAACTATATAATATTAATACTATATTAATACTATATTAATATGCAAATTAAAATATATAAAACAAATTTATATTTATTATATAAAAACTATATAAATAATATAAATAAAATGTATTTATGTAAAAATATAAATATAACAAAATATAATAATAGCCAACATTCACAAAGCATTTAGTTAGGTGATATTTAACTGCCTTATATTATTTCATTAAATGCACTCAATAATTCTTTTTTGTAACATTGATTAAAAAATTAATTAACTATTACTTTTTTTTTAAATTCCAGATCATCAGGTGGATTGAGTTCAGTACCTGCTTTGGACCAGTAGGTATTCAACAATGTGGCTCAAAATTGTGCTTCTAGATCATTTGAACAGAGCTACTAAAAGAATGTTTTTAAAGCTGCAGCTCCCTCCAACTTCCCATTGTTCATCACTGAATTCACCAATCGATGTATCCATATTTCCTGTATTATGAGAGGGTGATGGGTATTGGTTATTTGTGTCTGCAATGAACTCTTTTAGTTTAAGCATATCTCTAACTGAAGGACTTTTTTTTACTTTTATTTTTCAAATGAGAAACTAAGGAACACAGACAATAAGTAACTTGCCCAAGGTCACACAGTATGGCAACTGTAGAGCTGTATTTATAAACCCAGGTTTTCTGAATAAATTTAACCTCCCTCCTCTCAACTGCTGAGCCTTACACCTCCAGTATTGCCTGCCCATCCCCCGGCTGCTGCGAGAAAAGGCTTACAATAATTTTGTTTTGAACACAGAACATAAAGTTTACATTTCTTCCATGAAGAAAAACATTAAAAATTTGCATTGAACATAGGCAAAAGTTGATCATGGTGGTGCTATACGATATAGTGGAATTATTTTCATTTTTAAAAAGCTTGAGCCACATTGTCGAATAAACAAGTTTTTTTTTGTTTACACACATAAGGATATATTCTGCTATTGCTAAACTTCTGAATGGCGTTCTTGTTTTCTTTCCCTATTAATTCAGGGAGTGTCTGTGTGGGGAAAGCTCGGGAGGGAGGGGCAGTGAGAAATGGATTATTGGCTTTAGAACTTCTGGATGAAGTTTCCTGGAGATAATGACAACATCAAACCTCTGTACTTTTCCTCCCCAGGTGGGGAGTTTGGCCCTAGGACATCGTTTAAATGATGGAACTTATTGGCAAGTGAACAGAGAGAAATGAGCGCGGCCTATTTCAGAATGCCTGCTGAATACCGCTGTACTATCACCTTAAGAATGTTAATCCTTGGTATAACCAAGTGATCCTATTAACATATTTTGATAATCATACACACACACACGATTTTCTAGCCTTCTCTATAAACTTAGGATACAAATATTGATTTAGATTTTGGGATTTTTTTTATGTAGAATATGATCAATAACTAAAGTTTATGAATTCTATCATTAAAAAATATAGGAATCAGCATAAACTGGTTTTTTTATTTTTTTTTTGTTAAAGAGGTTTCTCCTTTTCTTCCCCATTGATACCCTCCTTCCTGATAAACTGTTTTTTTAAAAGATGTTTTGTTGTTGTTATTAATCCTCACCTGAGGATATTTTACCATTGTTTTGTTGTTGTTTTTAGAGAGAGTGGAAGGGAAGGAGGGAGGGAGAGGGGGAGAGAGAGAAGCATTGATGTGAGAGAGACACATTGATCAGTTGCCTCCTGCTCGACCTTGACCAGGGCCGAGGATCAAACTTGTAATCCAGGTACATGCCCTTGACTGGAATTGAACCCCAGACCCTTCAGTCCTCGGGCCATTGCTCTAACCACTAAGCCAAACCAGCCAGGACTAAAGATAATTTTTAACTGTAACTGCAGAAAAAATTAAAAATCCACAGTGCTAGACTTTGTAAAATATGCATCAGAAAAAGAAAAAAAGCCTCTAGAACTTGTAAGAAGTGCAATGCAGACTCAACTTAAGCTGGAGGAAGGGAAATACCATGTTCAAAGGAAACAAGAACAATTTGCTGCTGCTGCTCTGGGTACATTGTTGTTTCAATGGACTTTTTGCCTCTAACTGAAGAGTCCGGCGGAAACCTGACTGAAGTCAAGCTTGACTCAACAGTCCAGAGATGAACCTGAAAGCCAGCTTCTTTCTCTCTGTCTTTGCCTTTTGCTGTGCTGGCTCATTTTCATGCACCCTGCACAGCCTCCGTAGTCCTGCTACATACTCCTTATTCATGCCAACAGGAGAGGGGCTCGCTTTAATCATAGAAATAAAAACAAATAGGACTTTATGGCAAAGGAGGAAAAGATGAAGAAAAGAAAGATACAACTGAACTGCACAAAAAACAGAAATTATATAGATAGGCAGAATATGTTGCTTTTCAGAAAATAGCCCCAAATACCCTAAGATCCACAATTAAGGATAACAGGACTACGATGACTTGCTAAGGAAAACTCAGAGACATTAGTAGTAGTTGCTTGGTGTGTGGGGGTTGATTTTGCAAATGATCTCTCAGGAAACATCCCTTTGGTGGCTGTCATCTAGCGTGGCAATTCCTACCACATCTATCATTGCTGACATGGTCTCTGGTTGGGCTCTGAAATTATAGGTCTACCATTATTTTCAAAGTGCACAGTCACTGAACTGTGACAAGAAACTCTCTGCAGGTGACACAGGTAAAATAAATCAACATTATACACTTTTTAACATTGCTTTTCTGAGTAATCTATATGCCATACAACTAGTTTTACAACAGCATTTTCTCAAACTTATGTAAAATTCACCATAGGCCATCTTCACCTATGAGCTTGATAAAGCATCCAAAAAGAAAAGAAAAGAAAAGAAAAGAAAAGAAAAGAAAAGAAAAGAAAAGAAAAGAAAAGAAAAGAAAAGAAAAGAAAAGAAATTGCAAAGGGACAATCTTTCAACAGCCAAAATAACTCTTGAAAGGTTTTCTTGCCTTGAAATTATAGACTCTCATGACAAAAGCGTAAATATATTTGTCATGTATACAAATCACTTTTTATAAATCATCTAAGTAAAAGCACATATTTGGATTGACTTGGAAAAATAGCATGAAATTTTTGTCCCAGTTATCTCAACTATAAAGTGGAGAGAGTAATAGCTGTTCTACCTAACTCATTTGGATTAGGAGAGTTTATTTAAAGCACAGAAAAAAAATGTAAAACTATTCAAACACTTTTGATTCAAATTCATCTGTTTTGAACGTGATGAGGCCATCATCCTCAAGATAGGACACCGTTTCTGGAGGAAAACACCTAGTATTGCCAGACAAGGAAGAGACACATGCTTCGAGTCAAGTAAATTAAGCCAAATACATTCTGACCACTAACACAGAAACAGTCACTGAAGTCAGATTTCTCTCACGGGCACCTGCGTCCCACTGTTAGCACTGAAAAGTGTCAATGTATCACACATAGACAAAAAGTTGGGGAGAAAGTTCCTGTTCTCAAAATTTAACATGTAATTCATAGATGAGGGGGCGTTTTTATGCACCACCCACTACAGATGGGTCCTTCCTCTCCACTACAGTGCTCCAAGAGCAAGAAAGTATTCTGACATTCTTTCATTGGTCTCTAATTCATACTTTTAGTTTATCAAGCCCATTCCTACCTCAGGACCTTTGCACATACTGGGCCCCCTTCTCCCCCCAGTCTTTGCACAGTGGACACCTTCACTTCCTTCTGGTTCCTTCTCAGGTGAAATTTCCATGGAGGCCTACATTGAGCACTCACCTGAAGGCACAGGCTCTGCATTCTGATCCCTGCCCATCATGCCTTACTCACCTTCCTGCTCTATGAAGATAACCTGACTCCTTCAGTTGCATTCTGTTTATTTAATAGTCAGTAATTACGCATCAAATGCTCCCTGTGTACCAAACTTGCTAAACAATTCATGCACATTATATTTCTAAATCTTCACCCCAGCTCTAGAAGTTCGGTATCATCACCTCCATGTCACAGGTAAGGAAACTAAATCTAGAGAGGTTAGGTAACCTGCCCCAAATTATAGAGCAAAACCAGCCCTAGTTAACTGAGCATCTATTATGTGGAAGGCGTTTTGCTACTGAGGATATCTAAATTGACCCCACTTCACCTCTGCTCTCAAGGACCTTCCGGTCTAGTTGAGAAGAAAAGCCAGAACAAGGTCGTTTACCATATAAGATCAATGAAAGGGGGGGAGAAGAACTGTAAGGACTCAAGGAGAGAGGGATCACTCTACAATCAAAGCAGAAGGATTTCACAGATGTCGAAGACTGATGTTTGTGTCCCCCCAAAATTCATATGTTGACAGTTTAACCTGCAGTGTGATAGAATTCAGAGGTGGGACCTTTGGGAGATGATTAGGTTTAGAAGAGGTCATGAAGGTGAGGTCCCCAAGATGGAATTGGTGCCCTTATAAAAAGAGACCAGAGAACTTGCTCTCTCCTTGTCTGTCCACTGTGTGAGGACAGAGTGAGAAGGTGACCATCTACAAGCCAGGAAGAGAGCCCTCAATGGGGACTTAATCTGCCAACACCTTGATCAGGGACTTCCAACCCCCAGAACTACAATAAATAAATGTCTGTTGTTTAAGTCATCCAATCTATAGGATTTGGTTACAGAAGCCCCAGCTAACACAACAGACAAGCTGTGATTTGAGCAAACCATAGGAGAAGTAGCATTTCAATAAATGGATGTTCCAGGCAGGGGGTAGTATTTCCTTTTAACCGCATATCAATTCATAGACTTACAGCATATTAAATAAATTCAGGTAAAACTGGATTTAAGAAAAAACAATTAAGACCAATAAATATCGCTATTGCTCTTTGAAGACAATAAATCTAAGACATATAGATTTAGAGAGGTGGGAATAATATATCTATATACACTAGAAAAACAAATGAGTGTGATGGTACCAGGTGTAACCCTCTTTCTATAATATTGGAGGAGAATCTTTGTTAAATCTTTAAATTTTTCTGTGGCAAACTGGAGTTGCTGACTGTGACTTGCAGATGTGTACATTTCATTTTGTCACAGAGTTTTAGGCAGAATTTTCCACCCAGAGAAGCACCTGTAAATGACATTTTTTTTGTCTCCGTGATTTTAGTTTAAAATCAGTTCAGTTTGACAAGTTAAGACATGAACTTTCCAACTGCCAACATCGCAAATTCAACCTGGGATCTGAACATTCTAGTGATGTTTTTCTGCCTCTTACATCATTATTACCAGGAAGAAAAACTCGGATCAAAAGCTGACAGTTGAGTTCATTATGCCGATGGCAAAAGTAACAAGCACCTCCTCCAACAGCAGTCCTAGTTCTGCCCTCCTGGACAGGTCTGAGCCAGTGACCTTGGGAAGTGTGCCTTAAGACAACCAGGGACTGCTCAATGCTTGACCTTGGCTGCACAGTATCACCTGGGATCCTTTAAAAACTCCTAAAGCTCAGAATCTCCGAGAGCAGGACTTAAGCATCTATCTATTTTTTAAAGTTGCCAAGGTGATCTCAATGCCCAGCTAAGGCTCAGAGTCACCCTTCCATTTGTCTGGTGGTTTCCACACTGCATCTACATTAGAATCGCCTGGGGAGATTTTACAAAACACTGATGTCCAGATACCACCTCCGGGGGATTCTACGAGGCACCCAGAGTTGAGAACTATTGTGGTTACTAATTCATATTTGTCATCTTATGCATGCAATTCTTTTCCAGGAAAACACTGGTGGAAAAATTACAGTCAGGCCCTCAGTAATACCAAACCCCATAATCAAACGGCTAAAGTTAACCTCTGAGATTGTAGAGAAGTTCATCTCGGACCATGGCTTTCGGAGCCAAAGGTATTCTGAGATCAGTTAGTGAAATTATACCGCATAAACTAAGACTGAGCATTAATCAGAGATCATGCGGGATCTTGGGTAAGGAAGTTCTTCGCTACTCAGAACTTTTAGGCTCGGAAATATCAAACCTTCAAAAAATTTTTCTTGAATCCTTGTTCAGGGAAAACAGGAGTTTTTTTTTTCCCTCTTGTATTTTTTTTTTTTTTATCCTCACCCGAGGACATTTTTTGTTCAGATAGAGAGGGAGGGAGAGAGAGGAAGAGAGAGAGAGAGAGAAACATCGACGTGAAGGGACACATCGAGTGGCTGAGTGGCTGCCACCCGCACGACCAACCAGGGCCGGGGACAAACTGCAACCGAGGTACGTGCCCTTAGCGGGAACCGAACCCGGGTCTCTCGGGACTGTAGGCCGATGCTCTAACCGCTGAGCCAAACCGGCCAGGGCTCCCGCTTGTATTTGTTGCTCCCCTTTTCTCCTCTGTATTGGTAGCTTCCATTATTCAGCAGCCTGGTGTCCCCTCAATCCCTAATATTCAGCAGGTGTAAGACTGAAATTGTCCTCTCACACTGCACTACCTCGGCCTCCCATTGCACGGTCTCCCCAGGGGCCCCACGATGTCTTTTTCTGCGCAAGCTCAAGGCAGGAGTCCCTTTCTGTCACTTGCCTCCTTTCCTGGATCAAATTAGACATGGTCTAACGTCCAACCTTTCCTGCGCATCTCCACCAACTACTCTGTGCTAGTCCCGCCCCCCTTCCCCCTGGGAATTATTGAGCATCATCACCGTAGTCTCCCTCCCTGCTCCTCTCAGTATCTTTTCTCCATCAGGAGACACTCAGCTTGCTTGAGCACACTTTTATTCATAAATCTCCCACCACTTTTATTTTTTACCACTTCTAAACGAAACCTTCTTCTTTCAAGACGTCATCCATCCATTTTACTCTACTTTTCAAGTCGTGCATTTCCAACTCCTCCCCTGGGCATTTCTTCCTGGGTTTCTTCAGTGAGGCCTTGGATTGCTCCACTTCCCCGTCTGCTCGCCCAGATCCGAGCCACGCTTAAATGCCCACGAAATACAACAGCCACCATCACACCGCGCCCTGGCCTTCAGGCTCAGTGCAAGAATTGAAACCAGCGGAACTGAATACGTACTTGATGACTACTCTGGGCAAGGACACCAGAAGCTGCGTTTTCAGTCTGAGACCCAATGAAGAAGAACAGCCGCGCGTGGACGCCCGTCGCCCCGGGAGCCACCTCTGCACACCTTGTTCTGCTGACACAGATCCGGTGACTTGTTCCCCTCCACGGCTCTCCTTCCGAGGAAGTCCAGAGAAACAGGACACAGGAGCGGCCGCTGCTCCAGAGTAACCGAGCCCTGGAAAGGTGCTACATCCTGAAAACACCGCCAAAATAAAAGGCGAAACTTTAGAGCACGTATAGCGCCCCCGCTTGAGGGCAAGGCAGCCGCGGTCCCTGGAGCGCGTCAAATGTCACAAAGCGCGGGGCCCGAGCGCCGTGTGGCTTGGACACCGGTAGGGAGAACAGACATTATCTGTTGTTTGCAATTCCTGTGCCAGATCACTGCCTTTGCACGGAGCCATTCTGGACTGCTCCTTCTAAAACGAGGGCGTTTCCAGCACGTCTGTTTCCACTGAGTTTCTGCAGCAAGCAAAGGACTGGGCGGAGAGGGGCCCGCGGCGGGCGATGCCTCCGGTGTGAAATCACACTGCAGCCCAGCGTCGCACGCAAGGCCACGGACCGCTCCCCACGGGCCCTGTGTCGGTGCTTCCGTCTCCAATTTGGGGCCTGTCAGGGTACGCAGGCCAGGGAACGTTATTATCTCCTTGTGATGTCAGATCTTTGTAGGATTTTTGTTTCTTTTTGATATTGACTCACCCGGGGTTGTATACGGCCGTTTCTATTAATAAAATGTGTTCTGCTGAGTTTGATATATTTCTTTTCATTATTTTCAAAAGAAACATTGAATTGCTTTTCTGGAGCCCGGTTTTCAATCCCTTCTGCGTTTTTCTTGTGTGTACACTATTGTCATGGAGGTTAAGGAGCTTGGGAGAAAAAAAAATTCAAGAATAGAAGTGGAAGTCATGCTATGAATACAATTTATGTGTGAGTTTTTCTTTCCCCCACAGAGCGCAGCTTCCCCGACACCCCGGAATTCAAGCGTGCATCCCCCGGGCTGTGTCTACACCTGCGTCGTCCAATCCCAGCACCTATTATTCTGCGATGGCATTTCTGTCCCTGCCTCCCTCTTTCCTACTAGACATGCATCTCCTTAAGGACAGGAACTGTCTCATTTCTCTCTGCAGTTTCATTGTCTGCAAGAGGGCTCAATGCATGTCTATGGAATAAGCCGAGAGAGAATTATGTGCTTTTAGACATACAAGAATCAGAACTCATATTTCTATAAAGACTAAAGAAAAAAAAAAAATGAAACTGTGGTAAAATGGAAAGAAGATGCTGGAGTAGAAACGATTCCCTGAGGAAAAATATTAGAAGAGTTCATGCAAGAAAAACTACCAAGACAGGGATTTTCTGGGAGGCCAGGCTCAGGGGTTCATGGATCTCTATAAACACTTAGTGCCTTCCACTGGGGACACTTTGGGGACAAAAGTAAAGGGACCTGAGTTTCTCCATTCAAGGAGGAAATTGTCTTGGGGGGGGGGGAGGCCATTGAGAATAATTTAAAAGGTTAAAAGTGGAGGGGTTAGAATTTTTATTATACTAAAATTTATCCATGCACAAAGTTTAGATTTTACTGAGATTAAATAAAACTGGCTAAATCTATTGAACTTTTGGGCACCAGAATAGATATTGTGATGGCATAAAAATAAATATGCCCGCACTTCCCCCAAAAGAAGCAGAAAGGTGTTTTTTTTGTTTTGTTTTGTTTTTTTGCAGGAGCTAGCTTAGAATGTTCTTTAAGAATACAGGATTTAAGATATCTAAGAATTAAATTTACATACTTTTGAGGGGGACAGACTCTGGAGTCAGATGACTTGCATTCAAATCCCAGATTTTCTGCTTACTGGTTGTGTGACTTTGCAAAAGTTTCCTTATCTCCCTATACCCAGTTAATTCAGAGGAAATGCGTAGTCCCATCTTCATTTATGAAATTTGTGTGAGGATTAAGCAAGATAACACATAGTTAGTAGCCAACAAATATTGGTTCTTATGCTAATAATCATCCTATTTATGGTTGTAATTTACATTCTACACAAGACCTATTTGTGTAGGATACTATTTGATAGTTCCATCATGAAACTACGGAGAAAGCTGAGAAAACTGGTAGTGTAAATGTGACCCTAAGTCAAGACTGACACTCCAAGAGGAGAGATGGGTCTTCCCCGTTACAACCTTGCATGTTCAAAAATAAGAGGTTGCCCTGTCTGGTTTGGCTCAGTAGTTAGAGTGTCAGCCTGTGGACCAATGAGTCTCGGGTTTGATTCCGGTCAAGGGCACGTATCTCGGTTGCCCCTCTCACATCGATGTTTCTTTCTCTCTCCCTCTCTCTTCCTCCTTCCTACTCTATCTGAAGATAAATAGAAAAATATCCTTGAGTGAAGATTAAAAAAATAATAATAATGAAAGGTTTGATGGAGCATGAATTTGATTTTTCTGATGATGAGTTGATTTTATTAACAATGTATTGTTTTTTATGAAAATGTAAAATTTCAAAACAATAGAAGAAGGTAAAGAATTAAGAGACAATAAGTCAAATGATTATTAGTTAACATCTCTGGGTGAAGAAATTATATGTGATTCTTGCTTTCTTCTTTATAGTTTTTATATATTCCACTTTTTTTTTTTTTTTTTTGGTCAAAATAGATTCTGAGGGACAGGAAATTACTTTAGTTTAGATCATCTAAATTATCTCAACAGAAGTTGAAACTTTTTTCTTCATTTACTAGTTTTTTTCTATTACTTACTAGATTTTATAACTGTTAATCTCTACAGGAATAAATTCTCATTCTTTATACATCAAAATAAAAATTCCAACAATAAAATTGCCAACTTGATAACCAAGATCTGCTTAGAGTACTCTCAGAAAATGTCTCAAATGTGTTCATTGACTCACCTTGAAAAATCATTGAGTGTTTCTATACAAACTTGCAGCAGGAAGTGATAATCTTCGTAGTATCTAGTCATGATTAGTCATGATCAGTCATGATCACATTTATATTTGGTTGGTGCTTTGCAGGAAGAAACATATCTGAGATAGTCTATAAGAAAGAGAGAAATTCAGATTGCATATTTTAGACACAAAAATGTAATTAAGAACTTTTTAAAGACCTGATACAAGCTACTGAATGTTTTCATAAAGCTACTTGTCAGGTAAGGAACACTTCTGGGCAGCATAGTCTTAGGTTCCCATGATCTGGATATCAAAGACCCCTTTGATAGTCCTGTTACCCAAGTAATCTGATCTTAGTGACAGCATCTCATTACATGCCCTTGAAGGTTTTTCAATGTTCCTTAGTCTTATTTCTTATAAGATTCATGTTTATAAAATAGGACGCTATCATTTTTAGTGATATGAATTAATAAAATACTTTTACACAATAAAAACTAAGGCTTATTTCACTTATAACTGAACACCACTTGTTCCATGAATTCTAGGCACATTTCCCTCCATGGAAAGTATGAATGGGAGGGTGTGGGCCCAACTGAACTAAGGGCAGAAAAGAAAAATGCCAGAGGACTACTGATAATAGATAGAAGCTCAGTTTAAAGATTCATTTCTCTGTGATGATGTGGCTCAAAACAGTAACCCCAGATGAACTTTTGTGTTTGAACTAAACATTTCTCAGCATTAAGGAGGCAATTGCCAGCCCTGGAGCTGCACTTATCTCCTCCGGGCTCTGTCATCATGCCACAGGCCCAGCCTGGTGCTCAAGGTGACTTTGGAACTTAAGATGAAACTCATCGCTCTCCCTCATCTTCACGATTTGATTAACCAGCAGTTGTGACATTCACATTTTTCTCTTGAATAATAAAGACACTGAAACTTAAAAAACAAACAAACAAAAAACTTAAAATGTCTTTAACTTCCACTCACAAATCCCAATAGTTCCCTCTTGAACTATGTAAGGCTTTGACTAGTTGACAGTCTGGTCCCCGGAGCAGCTAAATTGAAAAACATACCAGCATTTCACTTATTAATTTTACCCAATGATTTGGAGCAAAGAATATTTATCAAAGGTCATGTGGTTAATGCAAAAAAAGGCACAAAAGGAAGGATTGGTTTGTTAATAGATTAGTTATGTATCTTAATGAGATGACAGAAAACACTGAAATGGAGGCAGAAGTCGACTTGAATGACAAGAAGTGTTCAGAATTTAGAGGCTCAAATGGGATTAAGGTGCTTGCTTAAAGGAAGTGGCAAGATTAAGCACACTGCTACCATGGCATGACTAATAAAAGATCTGAGAGCCCTGGCCAGTTTGGCTCAGCGGTTGAGCATCAGCCTGTGGACCAGAGAGTCCTAGGTTCGGTTCCTGCTAGGGGGCACGTACCACCAAAAAAAAAAAAAAAAAAAATCCAAGAGACACCGAGCACTTGACCCTTTATCTGTGTGTGTGTGTGTGTGTGTGTGTGTGTGTGTGTGTGGAAGTTCACTGGAAGTGCTCTTGCTAAGATCTCTGTGTGTGTACAGCTGGACAGAAATACCCTCCACATGTAGCTTTCATTTGAAAAGTACCACGTATGGACCCCAGGCAAAACTGTCATACCAATCCAGGGCTTTGTTGCCAACCTCACTGTCATGGACACTTTTTCTCCTTTCTCAACCTTGGCTTAACTACCACTTGAAGTCAACATAGAAAAGACATATCAATTATTTAGGCATATTAATTCATTCATTCAGTCAGTCATTCATTTGCTCTTTATACTTCAGCATGAATGAGTGTCACAATATACCCTCAACCAGGTAATACTTGATTTGAGTCCTAACCATGGAGTTAAAAGGCTTCATGCTCCATCAAAGGCATTTCTGACAATAAGCAGGTAGCAGGAGTGATCTCAGGACCTCCTTACTCAATAGTAGGTGTAAGCCGGACTCATAAGGTGAATTGATTTACTTTTTGTTAGAGGGTATGGGAAAGTGGAAATAAGAGAGAATCTCCTACAATCTCTTCTTTTTCCTCCTAATGAGGACATCCCGGCACCTGACTAGCTCCAGTTTGCCTAATCTCCAAAATTGCCCCAGGCAGAAGGTGTGTATGTCTGGCTTTGCATCCTAGCTGAGACCACCCAGCATCTCCTCCAGAAGAACTCTCCCAATTCTGTCCTTTTTTACCATCTAATTTCTTAATTTTTAAGCCCTCTCTCTGTCATCAGCTTTCCAGGAATATATTCTATATATTCTAGCATAATTGGTGTTTTTAATTTGTATTAAATTATATTTTTTACCTTAATCCCCTCCCTTTTCTGATACCCTGTAACAATTCCTGTAACATTTATCTTTTCCCCACTTCTATCACTAGAATTTTGGGGTATCAGAGAAAAGCAGTAAAGTACATTTCCTATAGTTTTAGAGGCATTCCCATTTTTAGCTCTACTAATTATTCATTTTCCTCATCCCTATAAAGGATTTAAAATAATTGTCATTCATTTCTACCCTGAAGGAGGTGAGACACTGATTAAGCCTTGGTATGAAACAACACAAACATAAAAAGATATATATCACCACCCATCTCTTCTTTATGACTGAAATCTAAGTCAATTAATTGTTGACAGGCAACAGGTCTCAAACATAGCTTGTGTCCTGACTTCAGGCCAACAGCCCAGTGCAAATAACACAACACAGTAAGAGGAGAGCTATGAAAATCATGCAAAGCTCAACCAGAAACATGCCAAATGCATGCCTCACACTGGATTTATTCAGTACTTTATTCTGGCACTTTGTAACCCAATTGGCCAAACAAACTTATGTTTCTATGCTTACTGAACTAATCATGGGGTAGGTTTTTGTTTTTCATTTGTTTGTATGTTTGAAGGAGCAAGGGATTTAGGAGTAGAGGAGGTAATGATTTTAAGATAACTGGGAATTCCTCTTTCTGATAAATATTCTAAATAAGGGCAGTGTTATTGGTAAGGTATTACAGCTACAGCCCAATGACATGAACCTCTTTGGTGGCTGAGAGGTTCCTTCAGATGCCAGAGCACCAGCTGAAGTACTCAGGGCCCCTAAGAGTCAGACCAGACGTGATGCACGAGGCATGACGTGTCTTTTAACCTGCAAGCATTGGATACTGTTTAAGAAAAGCTGTAATCCAGTTTCCCAACCCTTGCAACACAGCTGTCTCACTCTTTGAACTTTTTTTTTTTTTTTTTCTCAGAAAGGGAGGTTTACATAGGTCCTGCAATTTCTGGTGTCCATCATATTTAAGGTATTTCGGGGAACATCGAGTATAAGACAGAGTCTATACCCTCATGAAATGTATAATCCATTCGAAGAGGATTGGCAAGCAGCTACAGTGCTTTGGGGAAAATCCCCAAGTGATTCATCAAGAGATCGCGAGAAGAAGTAAATTTTGAGTGCATATGGAAAGAAGCGAGAGGAGGGCTCACACCGTCTCTCAGACGCGGCTCATTTCCCCCCCGGCCCGGGGGGAGCCTGGGAGCGGCCGAGACCCAGAAGGGGACATGTCAGCTGGGGTGAAGCAGCTCCTGGGGAAGCAGAGCGGAGCCAGGAGCTGGAAGAAAGTCGAGTCCAACGGCAGAACATGGTGTGCGGAGAGCACTGGAAATGAGCGCGGCTGGTAACCCGACTGCCAGTCTCGGGCAGAGTGAGGAACAGAGGTGGCACAGGGAGAGGTCCAGGGAGAGGGGTTCACACACAGGAAAGGCAGGACAGCAGTGGGGAGAAACGAGAGACGATGTTCAGAGGCACCAATCTGAAAAGCCGTGGGAATGGGGAGCACAGCCGCCGAGGGTCTCAGACGCCGCGTGAGATCCGAAGAAGGGCACCGACGGCGACGATTCCCCGCGACGCGTGCCAGGCGTGGGGGAGGCACCCGTGTGTGCCGCTCACCGGCCCTTCCAGCAGTTACTGAGTAGGTGCTCTCGTTGCCATTTTGTGGTTAAGAAAACCAATGGGGAAAGAAGGGGGAACATCTGCAATACTTTCAACAATAAAGATTTTTTTTTAAAGGAAGGACAGAGGACCACAGAACTGGGAGATTCGGTGGCGCGCCCGTGGTCCACTGCGGCTGGGAAGGGGCCCGGGCTTGCGCTCCGCCTGAAAATGTTCAAGAGATGGTTTCCCGAGGGCTGGTGCCCCCTGGGCAACCCTGCGCCAGGCCTCAGCAGGAGACAACCAGGTAGGTGTTCCCTCTCCAAACCCCACTGACAGGCAGACGTCAGGCGTGCCCAGGGAAGACAGACGCGCAAGCAAAGGAAGGGGTTGGGAGAAACACCATCTTGCTTTCACTGTTTCCTCTATGAATAAAATATTTCGTGTGAATAAAAAGGAAAACAGAAAGAAGACAATGAAAACAACACAAATGGGGACTGAAACGCCAGCTCCACTAGGCAAAGCTAGAATGAAAATAAAGAGGCGAAGTTAGTCCAAGGAAAGAAAAAGCGGTTAGAAGCCCTAAGAACAGAGTCACCTGCCAAAGTAACCAACAGCTTTAACCACTAAAGACACTTCTCTGCTGGTTGGGGAGGAAAAAACTGCCCAAACCAGGAAGTTAGGTAGGGGGCACGCACACACACACACACACACACACACACACACACACCCTCCTGGATTAACAAAAAAAGAAAGAAAAAAAACGGTGAAGAGTGGCCTTTAACTGGGCCAAGTTAAAGTAGAAGACAGTGTTGTACGGATTCAAGGAAAATGAGGAGAAAAAGATGCTGAACTGGCCCCATGTATGTCAAACCCACCACAATCCCAGTCATCATTTTATTGTAGGAAAACCATAGTTTAGGTTCAAATGTGTTGATATAATTTCAGTTTTATCAGGTTAAGAAAAGAATTAACTACCCTCTTCTAAAGCATGCATGTTGGCCTTTGTCTTTCCTTTCTTTCTTACTGGTGCACGTTTTACTTCCTATATAGAATTTGGGGTTGAAATCTATAGAAGGACTTTCTAAGTTTCTCAGCAACTTTACTGTCTATAAAACTTACTTTTCTTGGTAGACAAGTATCAAGGGCTCAAACGTATTATATACATAATTCAGAGATTGGAAACGCTAACTGAATTTTTTTTTTAAACGACCAGGATGTTTCAGCAGCCATCTCAGCCATTTAAGGATTTTTTTTTTCTCCTCACTCGAGGACATTTTTTTGATATTTTGTTCAGATAGAGTGGGAGAGAGAGAGAGAGAGAAACATTGATGTGACAGGGACACATCGAGTGGTTGCCACCCACACGACCCAACCAGGGCTGGGGACAAACTGCAACCGAGGTAGGTGCCCTTAGCGGGAACCGAACCCGGGTCTCTCTGGACCTCAGGCCAACACTCCAACCGCCGAGCCAAACCGGCCAGGGCCATCTCAGCCAGTTTAGAAGTCCATGCAAAGCACCATGAATCGGTTCTGCAGTGTCAGTCATCGAGGCAGACAAGTGACCACGTCAGCTGTACGCCAATCTGTTGTGGAAGTAAAAGATGTTGACAGGATACTGCCCGAAGAACTGTGTATTGGCTCAGTTATAAGTGAGGAACATGGAGAATGAAAATAAACAGAGTTCACAGAGTATTCAAAGTACCATATTGAATCAGCCCAAGGATCCATCTAACCCATGATTCAGCATTCGCACACATTCTAAAATATGTCGGGGTTGGGTGGTGCGCTGGCCCTCCGAATGGCACCTGTAACTAGCTACACCCTCACCACTACCACCACCCAGTAAGAAGAACTGAGCTTGCCCACAGACCCTGGCCCTACCATCCAGACTCACCTACCCAAGTGGTAGTTTGGCAAACACCATTCAGTTGAAATCTGGGTTTTCATATTTGAAGTGGCTAAATGCTTTGTCTAAAATTGGAACTGATACCCTTAAGCAGAGGTATAATCAGCATATCTCTGGACATGAAAGTTAAATCTATGCTTTACCCCAAGTCTTTAAGGTATTTTTTCCTGGACAATCATGTTAATCTCCTAACATATCCCAAGCATCCACTTTCCCAGTCCTCCACACTGTACCAATGCCCCCCACACTCACAACAAAGTGACCTTTTGAGATCTCAGCTGGATGGCCTTACCCCTCTGCATACATGAGGAGTCTATCGGCTTCTGTTATCTACTGGGAAATAGGTCTTATGCAAGAGTTCACAGTCTGTCCATATTGCACCCCATTCTGTATCACAGTTTGGTTTTAATGTTCTTCCCCATGAACCAACAAAGAAACACACCTCCTCCCACCTCTTGCTATGTTTAAAGTCCACTTCATCAGTCAACTTTTCCATGAAGCCTTTACACTACTCTCCAGACAAAAATATTTCTATGGTCTTTTATGTTCTCAGAGTACCTTGTCTATTCATTTATTTATGCATTTAACAACTGTTAATTGAACATCTACTATGGGCCATGTGCTGTTCTAAGCACTGATGATACAGCATTTAACAAAACTGACAAAGTCCCTACCTTCAGAGAGCCTCCATTTGAGTGAAAGGAAACAAACACTAAACAAGTAAAAAATATATATATCTCTGAGGGCAAAAAATACTATAGAGAGCCCAGCTGGTGTGGCTCAGTGGTTGAGCATAGACGCATGGACCAAGAGGTCACTGGTTCAATTCCCAGTCAGGGCACGTGCTCAGGTTGTGGGCCAAATCCCCAGTGGGGACATGCAGGAGGCAGCCAATCGATGTTCTCTCTCATCAATGTTTCTATCTCTCTCTCTCTCTTCCTCTCTCTCTAAAATTAATAAAGAAAAAAATGTTTTAAATGCTAAGTAGAGTAAGGGAGATAGGCAAGCAAGGGGTAAAATGGAGTATTATGACTTAAATTAGGCTGATCATTTGGAGGTGAAATTGAGCAGAGACTTGAAGGAAGCACGATTGAATCATGCAAGATGTCAGATAAAGAGCATTCTTCATGGAGGTGAACTTAGTGCAAAGGGCTCGAGGTGAGAACTTACTTGACATGTTCTAAACCCTTCGCAGCAGGGCAGTGGGCTGAGTGGAGTGAACGAGGGGGAAGAGGAAGGAGACACGATTAGGAAGGTTACAGGAACGGGGAGCAGAGAAGGCAGAGGCTTGCAAAACAGGCAAAGAGCTGGGCTATCCCTTTGCATGAGATGAAAAGCTTTTGGAGCACTTGGAGCAGAAGCAACATAATCAGATTTATATAAAAGAATTCCTTTCTAGAGAACAACTGGAAGAGAAGACAGCAGCGGATGCAGCGTTGCCAGTCAAGAGGAAGTCACTCCAATTGTATTTGTGAGAAGTGTTGGTGGTTTAAATAGAGGGAAGGTGGATAGGACAGAAAGTGTCAGCATCAAGATGCACTTTGAAGGTAGGTTTTGCTAATGTATTAGATGTAGGAGTCCAGGATGACTTCAGGATTGTTTGCTTGGCTGACATGGAGAATGAAGAAATCATATATTGAGCTAAAGGAAACTGAGAGGAGCAGATTGAAATGGGAGAAGGAGGGAGAATCAGACCCTTTTTGTACAGGGCATATAAGATGTCAATTAGGCCCTGGCTGGTTTGGCAGAGTGTTGGCCTGTGGACCAGAGAGTCCTGGGTTCGGTTCCCACTAAGGGCATGTACCTCGGTTGCAGTTTTTCCCTGGCCCTGGTTGGGGTTGTGGGGGTGGCAACCAGTTGATGTGTCTCTCTCATGTCGATGTTTTTCTCTCTGTCTTCTTCCCTCCTCTCTCCTTCCTGCTCTATCTGAAGATAAATTAATATATATATATATATATATATATATATATATATATATATATTCTTATGCTAATAATCATCCTATTTATGGTTGTAATTTACAAAAACAAAGATACCAATTAGACATCCTAGTGGACACCAGGACTTGGCAGTTGGATATTCAAGCTTGGAGTTTAGGGGGGAAGTCTAGCTTAGAGATGTAAGTGGGGGGACATGGTTTGTCAGGGATTTAAAGCTATAGGCTGAATGAAATCACTCGGAGAGTGAATATACATAGAGAAGAGAGATCAAAGTACTGAGTCTGGGATACTTCAATAATTTTTAAGTCATTTTCTTTTTTCTTTATTGATATTAGAGAGAGAGAGAGGAAGGGAGAGGGAGAAAGAGATAGAAACATCCATAAGAGAGAACATTAGTTGGCAACCTCCTGCATGGCCCCTACTGGGGATTGAGCCTATAACCGGGGCATGTGCCCTGATCGGGAATCGAACGGGTGACCTCTTGGTGCATGGGTCAATGCTCAACCACTGAGCCACACTGGCCAGGCAAGGGACACTCCAATATTTAACATTGTGTTAATGAAGAGGAGCTGAGCATGGTGTCCTAGACCACATGAAGCAAATTTTTCAAGAAGGAGGACCAACCATGTAAAATGGGCCAAGGGCTATCAAGTAAGTATTAACTCCTCCCTGGATTTAGTAACACGAAGGTCATTGATAACCTTGAGAAAACATTTTGGTCAAATGGTGGAGGGAAATCCTGATTGGAATTGTTTCAAGAAATAATAAAGTGAAAATAGTGGTTGCAAAAGATGCTTTTTGAAGAGTTTTGCTATAAAAGAATGTGGGGAAACAGTGGGGTCAATGAAAGGAACTTTTGAGACAGATATTTCAACAATTTTGATGCTAATGGGAAAGATTCAAGGAGAGAAAAATTTAGTAATGCAGGAGATAGATGCTGAAGTGATGTTCTTGAGTAGGTCAGAGGGAATGCTATCTAGTGTATAAAAAAAAGGTTGCCTTTAGGCTGAAAAAAACAACAACAGTTCACCCATGTTATCCAGACAAAAGGTGCTGTTAGGGTCATAGTTACACTGGTGGAGATGCTAGGAAGTTCTTTTATGATCGTTTTTATTTTCTTAATGTTTTAGGAAGCAGGATCACTAGCCAAGGTGTTGCATGGAAGAGGAGGTATGAAATAGTTATCTAATAGAGTGAGAGAATAAATAGACCAAAAAATGGAATAGGGCCCCTTTAGCGTCCCCTACAGGCTGTGAACTTAGAGATCATTGGGTTTGGTTTACACTCCCAACCCTTCTCTCTCTCTCTCTCTCTCTCTCTCACACACACACACACACACACACACACACTATTCAGGATTCAGGTTAGGTGTGCATTTTATTTCCCTCACCAAATTCTTAGCACTTAAAAAATATGTTTTTTAATCATTTTTGAACTTCCACACCTAGCAAAAAGGCCTGATCAATATTTGTCAAATCATGATTACATAGTCTGGCCAGTGTAGCTCAGTGGTTTAGTGCCAACCCATGCACCAAGAGGTCACTGGTTTGATTTCGGTCAGGGCACATGCCCAGGTTGTAGGCCAAATCCCCAGTGGGGGCCGCGCAGGAGGCGGCCAATTGATGTTCTCTCTCATCGATGTTTCTATCTCTCTCTCCCTCTTCCTTCCTCTGTCTCTAAAATCAATAAAGAGCCCTGCACGGTTTGGCTCAGCGGTTAGAGCATCGGCCTGCAGTCCAGAGAGACCCAGGTTCTGTTCCCACTAAGGGCAAGTACCTCAGTTGCAGTTTGTCCTCGGCCCTGGTTGGGTCATGCGGGAGGCAGCCACTCCATGTGTCCCTTTCACGTTGATGTTTCTCTCTCTCCCTCTCACTCTATCTGAACAAAAAAATGGAAAAATGTTCTCAGGTGAGGATAAAAAAAAAAAATCATGATTACATAAAGGACCAAACATACATAAAAACATATTCCTGTCCCTCCCACCTTGAGGCCACATACATCAGGCCTATGGGCATCTGTACGTCTAAGTAATGTGGGATATAGCACTGTACTTAGCGCACACACACATACCCCACATTTGAGAGAGCATGCTCTGAGTTGTGTTTACACTGTGTGTGGTCCAATCACAGGACCTATTTTTCTGTGATATTTGATTGACTGAGGGAAGCTTTTTAGACTCTATTATAGATTTCTGGGTATTAGGACACCCAAGTTCCCAAGGAAGTTCCCCAGCCCAGTCAGGAAAATAGCCTGTCCTTATTCTTCATAACAACAATAGATTTTTAAACTCTGAGGTCGGCAAGCACACCAAGGCAAGCTTCAGAGAAAGAACTGTTTCCCCAACCTGTGATCATCCCCCCGCACAGTTTGCAGAAAGGTAACCTGGGGCATATAGAGGCCATGCACACCTAAAAGTCACCCTCGGAGCTCCTGTTTAGTTGTCCAGATGTGTCTATGATGGGCTGGTCCTCAGTCTGCATTTGAACAAAGGATAAAAAAGGTCACCACATAAAATACAATGTATTGCTACAATTGGTTCCTAAAGAGAAACAATAACTCCTCCCAACATTGCTAGACATACAGTACATTTACTTATTTATACAATGTGTCATCCCACCAACAATTTGAAGAGGCATATATTTACTTTGATATTTTCCACAAATAGCAAAAAGTGTTAAATCGTGCAAGCTCTGCAAATTCTTTCGGGGTCCTGATGCCATGGCTATTTATCCAGCTTGCTGTATTCATCCTGTAAAACCCTGTTTACAACAGTCAAAATCTCCCCTTTCACCTCCTCTCTGCAGCAGTAAAGTCTTCACCCTAATTCTTCCCCAACAGGTGAGGAAAGGGGAACCGAGGAGTTTCCATAGCCCTACCAGGAGGCATAATCAGAGCCAGATGCCCAACTTTCTGAATCAAGTAGACTCATATGCCATAAAAATGAGTGATGTATTTATTATAGGCCACTAATTAACAAAATATGGTTTTAACATGCAGCCATCAAAGTATACGCCACTATGTGCCCATAAAACACGGCCGGCAAATTGGAAGTAACATAATGGCTCAGTCACTGTAATTGTCACCACATTAAGCAGACCCAGTGCGAGCTTTCCATTACATCCACCTAGTGTCACCGCACAAGGAGCAAAGTCAAATATCTAGTCAATGTTTAGTACATAATTCACTAAATAAAATCTGTTGAGTATATACTGTAGACAAAACTAACATACACAGAATCACTGCAAATAAAAGCTGGGCTCGCTCTATCGCCCAGATGTGAGACATACTTGTAAATCAGAACTACATTGTTTACAGTTTTGTCAAATGACCACTTTATAAATTAATTTTCTAAAATGACTGTCTGGGGGCAAAGGATAGACAGGATCACCTGGGGCCATATTATTTCTCAACTGTCCCTTGAGAGAACCTGTTTATTTATCGAAAACAAGGTCGTTTAAATGACTTCTGTGCTCATCACCTCTTCCTCAGTACTGCTGTCTTCATACTGGTACTGAAGGGTGGTGACGATGGCAATGACGAGCGTGTCAGAAATGATAAAACATGTTATCTTTTCAAGGTACTTTGACAATTGATTGAAACGCATTCAGGCTATTTTGTTTTTCACAATTGGCAGGTGTATATTTCATAAACCCAGGTCCAAAGAGAAAAAGGAAGGTCTTTCCTGGCCACCACGGTCCATAATCTCTCCCGTGCACGGCGTTAGAAGAGCCCGGGACCGGGCCGAGCTCTCCCCTGCTCTGTTTCTTTGGGTGCAGCAGCTGCACCACCTCCCAGCGTAATGGCAAACGGGGCCTGCACCAGCCTACCGTGAGGACTGGGCCGAGGGAGAACTGAACATCCTTGCCGTTCAGGGCAAAGGCTGCTGTGCAGAGAGCTGGCTCCCAGCGTTAGAAATACCTGCGGCCAGCCCTGGCCGGTTTGGCTCAGCGGTTAGAGCGTCGGCCTGCGGCCCTGAGAGACCCGGGTTCGGTTCCGCTAAGGGCACGTACCTCGGTTGCAGTTTGTCCCTGGCCCTGGTCGGTTGTGCGGGTGGCAGCCACTCGATGTGTCCCTTTCACGTCGATGTTTCTCTCTCTCTCTCTTCCTCTCTCTCCCTCCCACTCTACCTGAACAAAAAATGAAAAAATGTCCTCGGGTGAGGATAAAAAAAAAAAGAAAGAAAGAAATACCTGCGACCAGAGGAGAATCAAGGATGATGAGCAGGTCAAATAAAATCGTGATTCTGGGGTCCCACTTGGTTTTGAAACCTGAAGGTGTCCCGATTATATTCCGTTAACCACACGTGGGGTGGCTGCATCTTCTGGGCTGTGAAAACCCAGGTGTTACCACACCAGGAAGTTGGTAGTGGAGGAGGCTTCTCTCAAAGCCTCGCTGCTAGGACTAAGGTCCCACTTATTTGTAGCCCCGCGCCTCTATCACGCCCTCCCACAGTGTCTCGAGCCCCCCGTAGAGTAGGAAATTGAATAAACAAGTCTTCATTTCTGGAGAGTGCCTGCTTCTTCCCTGAGATGGATACTGGGGATGCCCTATAAAAATTCAACATGCCCCAAAGCAGAGCACAGCGTCTGGGAAGAGCGTCCAGTGCCAGAAGCAACAGGGTATGATTTCTATTAGTCTGCGAAAATTCACTCATTCAAATGAGAGAAGTGGATGGACAAAAACATAGGACTAATGCCATAGTCCTATATATTTAGTCACTGTCTTTACGTTCCAACCTACAATAAAGTATCAACACTAAATATCAATCGGTAATCAAATAATACACAAGCATCCATTGATCAACATTTATTAAGTATCTAGTCTGCGCCCAGAATATTACTTGGTTCTAGAAAGGGATGAAAAATAAATATGAGACATTTCCCCTACCCTTTCTACATTTAAGAAGTCATAATTTGCTTAACAAAGCTTTCTTTTTAGTATATACTGTAGGCAAAACTAACATATACACAGACTTACTGGAAATAAAACTGGAATCTCTCTATCGCCCAAATTTCAGACATGTTTTCAAATCACTGTTCATATCGTCAAAGAAATTTAATCATTTGTCCATCTAAAGCACATTAAAATATTTAAAGATGATATCTATATGTCTTCTTTCTTCTAAGCTAAAAGGTCTTTAACCACTTTCCATGTGACCAGATTTTAAAAATCATTCCCCATCATAGTGCCTCTTTTTAAATACACTCCTGTTTTAAGCATCTCTCTTCATATGATATAACTCTATGCTTTCGCTCTATGGAATTCCATCTTATCTGTGAAATGGTGGGTTAGGCCAGATTAATATGATTGTATCTTTCCATCATTAAAGACACTGGCTTGAGCATACTTTCCCTCCCCCTCGCTCTGCGTCCAGGAGAACACCGGGGAGTTTCCACAGAAAGCACTGTCTTCTGCTCAGACACATTGAGAAGAGACCAGGATTATGTGGTAACCAGGACAGGATGTGGTTGCAGAGAACTGGTCAGGAACAGAGGTCTTATGTTGTGTAGTGGGACAGGTGGATGGACTCATTCACAGGGTCCCCAGATGTACGTGGACAGAGCCCTTAGAGCTCATCTGGTTCAGCTCCATCTCTTTCCTGAGTAGAAATCAGAGACTCAGATGCCAACTAACCGCTTCAGGAACAACACCGTGTGTAGCAGGTGGCATTTTCCAAAAATATTAGCTGCGATATTTCTGATCTCACTTGGTTTTTTAGAACCCTGCCAAACTTCTCCGTCGAGAACTGGGGTGTATTTCCCCTCTCCTGGTGACAGCTTTGATGAAGCGCCGCGCCTGACCTCCGAGGCTAGACGGCAACTGACATCTGCCTCTCGCTCGGGTCTTTATCTCTCCATCTTGATCTCTCGATCTGTCTCTCCGTCTCACTCCAGCTCTGGCTCTTGCTCTCCACACGTCTTTGGAGCCCTGAACCATAATAATTCTCCAGAAGCCAACACACTGGAGACACCGTGTGGAGACACCAAAGAGGCAGCTGAGATGCCCACTTCCAGCTGCTGGAGTCTCCAGCGCAAGGGACAGAGCTCTCACATGAGCGTCCCTGAGCGAGGACCTCGTAGCTGATCCAGGACTATAAGAAATAAGAATAAAACAAAATTATTTTAAGCCACTAAGTCATTAAGTTTGGAGAGATAGTTTGTCACTCAGCAGCAGATAATTGGGTGGGGTAGGATGGAGGGGTGAAGGGGAGGAGCAAGAGTTCCTTTTAATATGTTTTATTATTTTTTTTTAGAGAGAGAGAGAAACATGAATTGGCTGCCTTCCGCACGCCCCCCACTGGGGATCGAGCCTGCGACCTGGGCATGTGCCCTAATGGGGAATCGATCCGGGACTTCTCAGTCCATGGGACGACACTCAATCCACTGAACCACGCCGGCCAGGCAAGAGTTCTTCTTCAAAGTCCCTCCATTCTGAAGACAGTTTTTCATTTTCTTTCCCTGGAATTGCCTTGATGTGCGATGATAACAGAATGTGGTCAGGCCAAGAATCCGAATGAGAAATGCTCTGCAGAAAGTCATCAGATCAAATGGAAAGTCCAGGCCCATCATCACATTCTTTTACCTGTACCTTCTGCCCTGACTACTTGCACGCAGTGTCCTGCCTCAGCGAACCTTAGAAACGAGTGCCCCACACTGGACAGGAAGGCGCACGGCACCGCACAAGTCAGGCCTTCATGGACGTGGTGAGCGCCGCGGGGAGCAGTGGGCCGCACACTGGACTCGTGATCTCCGTGCGAAGGGCAGGCAGAGTCACTGTTAAGTGTTCGTAGGGAAAAAATTATACTCTGAAGAAATGATCCCCTGCGGTCCTTTAAAGGAAAATCAAATCTGGGGTTTCTGGGGAAACAAACAGTGTTCAAGACAGCGGAGCTAGAAACTTTATAGATTAATTGATTAAATAACCTTGCCAACCTATTATTTACTCAGACCTAGGTGAAATCAAGCAAAAATGTCACGTGAGGGCACGTGAGCAAAAATAATGTCCTGGAGTTTTTTTTGTTTTTGTTTTTTTCTTGTTTTTATCAGATTTGGGGGAGTTTTGGTTAGTGGGGAGAGTGAGACCAGGCATGGCTGCAGGTGGAATATTCTTCCAGCTCCCCAAGTGGCTGTTGATAGCTTGCACGAGGTCGCCAGCAAGCAGAGGAAGGGGGAGAAAATGAGACTGTTATCTCCAGGAACATTGTTATGGTCCTGACAGTTCTCGATGGATAGGTGCCTAGGGAGAAAGCATAAAAATAATTTTGGAAAAAAAGGAGTCTAACAATGGGTTTTATTAAAAGTTATTTTTTAACTGATTGCTATTCAACGCTATACTGGAAAACTGGGGGAGGTCATTTCTGTGTAATAAGATGAATAGATATTTTTGCCCCTGAAATCTGGCATTAAGCAGACGGTATTCTGGTGAGCAGTGGTGCTTCTGGGACCACAAAAGAGAGTCCTTCCCGAATAACTCGGGGCGGTTAGTGCCAGGCTACACGGTGCCACTCTGGGAAGATGACTTCACCGTTCGTGCGTATCTCTGCAAAGGGAAGTGAACCGCAGGGACTTAGCAGAGGAATTATCCCCCGGCTACCAGGCTTGGTTTCTCATTGGAAAAAAAGACTGAGGCCATGGGAAAAAGGAAAGAGGAAAAGGTCAGGAGATCTGGTTCTGGCCCATGCCCTGACAAAACTAGCTGCGTGCCTCGGAGCGAGGTTTTCTGATTCGTGGTCTAAAATTGTCCTCAGTGTGCTCACAGGCTTCTCCAGTCACGGCCGGCCCTCGAACCACTGCTCCCATACTAGGCGTTCAAGATGTCTTTCCTTATTTTCAGTAATAGTTTTGGTCAAATTTAAAATTTGATTAGAGGCACCCAAGTATCTAAGAGGACTGTCCTTTTCAATCTGAAAGCAGTACTGCTGGCCACTGCTCTGTGAGAACTCATTCCTCGGCCCTGGCTGGTTTGGCTCAGCGGTTGGAGCGTCAGCCTGCGGTCTGGAGAGACCCGGGTTCGGTTCTCGCTAAGGGCACACCCCTTGGTTGCAGTTTGTCCCTGGCCCTGGTTGGGTTGTGCAGGTGGCGGCCACTCGATGTGTCCCTTTCACATTGATGTTTCTCTCTCTAAAAAAAAAAAAAAAAAGAAATAAAAAAAAGAGAACTCATTCCTCTTTGGCAGCCCACACATGATCTGCAAGTGCCAGGGGCGGCCTCTGTGTCATCCTGTCACCATGAAGGATGCCACACCCTTGGCCACGTGGGCTGCCCACGGGTGCACCTGGGCCCGGCAGCAGCCTAGCTTGCCTGGTCCTCACCCCACAGCCTTCCAAGAAGAACAGGTGGGAGTCTGACTGGAATTCACTCAGAGGCTGGGAGTGAACCAGCTGGTGAAGGGGTGACTCTCCCCAGCATGAAACCACACCCAGGTCCCTGGAGTTGTCACAACACTGAGATCCAGGACAGAGAAGGAGGAGCAGTTGGCAGCAGAAGAGAGAAAGTCAGGGCCTGTCACCGTGAGAGGAGAAGGAGGATTAGGAGGGTATTTTTAGAAGGATTCGAAGAAGATTTGGATGTGGTGAGGGGAGGATGGGAAGGAGGCTGGCAAAAAAGGAAAAGTCAGGGAGTGATAAGGCAGAAAACCAAAGGGGTAACGAAGAGATCCTGATCAAGAATGAGAACCCAAAATAGTACAAGAAATAATGACTATGCTGGGGGTGGGCAAGAGAAGAAGGGGAGGGAAGGAGAGAAAGACAAAGGTAGTTTTGACTCGTGTTTGACTCAGCAGAGTTGACCTGTAAAAGCAACCACCAAATATGCCTCGCACGGAGAGGGACCCTGCGAGCTCTCGCCCCTTTCTGTTTCTGTCTGTCTCCATCTCTGGGCCTGTCTCTCTTTTTTCTTCTATGTCATTAACATTTAAATCAGTAGACTCGGAGTAAAGCAGATTCTACTGCCAATTGCATGGGGGTGCTCATCCAATCAACCAAAAGACGTAAGAGTAAAGACTAAGGTTTCCTCGAGAAGAAGGAATTCCTCAAGACAGCAACACAACAATCCCGTCCAACTTTCCCTTCCAGCCTGTCAGGCCCCACTATCCCCCGAGCCAATTCCTTAGGATAAATCTCTCTTATAGACATGCACCCCTTCTTGGTTGTTTGGAGAACCCTGACTAATCGAAAGCACTATTCACAGCTGCCTTGCAAAGAAGGCATCGCGGACCCATCGCACAGATGAGAAAGCTCCAGAGAGTTTACCCTGCCCCGTCTTCTCTACCTCACTAACTTCCCCCAAAGTCTTTCATCTGGAAAAAATAATAGTCGTTAATTCGAATCTAGGTCTTTCTTACTTCTAAATCCACTGTGTCGTGAGCCTGGCAAAGGCTTGTACTGCCATTTCGTCCCATTTGAGGCATGCAAAGCCTTTAGGAATGTCACTTGGCAACCTCTGACCTAAGGAGCAAACATTCCTCCCCACAAAGCAGTTATGTGGCCCCATTTCTACGGGGCCTGGCCCACGGAGTTCAGGAAGGAGCACTGGGCATGAAGGAGCTCCCTCACTTCACAACGCCAAGACCCAGCAGAAGGACCGTCTCAAACAGTGGCTTTCTCGCACTCAGGCAATGCTGCAGCTACAGCTCGGGGCCCCTTCCCCCCTCCGCTTCATGTGCTGTTTCCTACCCTGACTGAATTCCTATGCTTGGTTGATCTTCGACAGTTCATAGTAAGGAGCAAGCCTTATTCGCATGCGCTGCAAAGTTCTAAATTATACGAGAGAGCAAGTCCATCTTACCACGAGTTTTGTTCTTTTCTCAACTCACCAGCTTACCCCAGAGAAGATACACCATGCCCACATTAATGATCGTGAACACATTTGTA
Source organism: Molossus molossus (assembly GCF_014108415.1). NCBI lineage: Eukaryota > Metazoa > Chordata > Mammalia > Chiroptera > Molossidae > Molossus > Molossus molossus. Next base: position 97,476,170 of record NW_023425344.1, on the reverse strand, counting down.
GCTCATAGATCAGTCAGGTGTCTCACGGAAGCCTAAAGAAGCCAGGGGGTTAACCACCAACGGAAGCTCTACTTCAACAGCCTTTATTAACTCTGCAAATGAGTCTAACCACTACCTCCAGGATACAGCATGGGACTTGGTTCCCTCGCCTCTCGAGTACCACAGAGCTGATATTTAGGAAGGAAAAACTGTTAGTACACCTGTAGATGTCTTATGTGGCTTTGCTCCCTCCCAATGTAATCAGGGTAATCACCTTTTTTTCTTGATTTTTTTCTGCCAGAAGTAAGTGATTTCTCCTGCTCAGGTTTTTTTCTTATGCTCTCAAGTGCCAATACTGACTCTCTTAACTATCAAATTTTCAACCAGCATTTTTCTGAGACCTCTAAAATGAGGACTGTAAAAATGTGATGAGACAAACCAGCCTGGTACCCCGAAAAGACCATGGGACGTGCACGGTCGTAGCTCAGTCATGTAACCTCTTTGGATTCCATTCAGTGTATCTATATTTATTGACTCTTTCATATATATTAGGCATCATGTCGAGTTCCAGAGACATAAAGACTTATGAGCCACTCATTGACTGACCTTCAGAGAATCTACGGTCCACTGTGGGGACAGCCATGTATAAAACTATTGCAATACTAGATGACACACCTCAACGGGAGGGCATATGTGTACTGGGAAGTACTAGCTGCAATGGTTGGTCTCATCCAGCATGAGTTTTAGAGAATGTGTCTCAAGGATGCCTCAGCGGAGCCTCACATGAAGAACAAAGAGGCTGAAGGGAAAGGCTTCCGTGTCTCTCACCTCCTTCCAGCTCCAAAATTCCACAGCTTTATGGATAAACCCAAGAAATTCTGAAACCAGAAACACTGGGAGTCAGGAGGTTTTGAGGGGAGTGGGGAGCTATACAAACTAACGCCTGTTCAGAGCCGGCTGCTGGACAGAACCCCGAAGTCAGGAAGCTGCCCCAAGCAGTCTCTCCCAAACCACAGGAGCCCGTGTCAGCCCGGTGACCAGGGAGCACGTGTACCCCCGAAGCCCGCCCTGCAGACTGTGCTGGAAGAACACGGGTTAAGACGCTGTCTGCACCGAGGGGCCCACAGCCTGACAGAGTGAAAGGGGGTGGGTTGGGGAAGCTGGGAATGCAAACCAGGCACCGCGTGGAGCAGAGAGAGGTGCCTACAAGTTCATTAAAGGGAGGAAAGTGTTGGCTTCCAGAGGAATCGGAAAGGCTCATGGCAGACAGACTTTCACCGAAAAAACTATCAAAAGGCAGAGAGGTACCAGGAAGAGAGGAAGAGCATTCTACTCAGAACAAACATGTGAGCGAACAGGGGAAAATAAAAAAAAAAATTGGAGAAATCATAAGCAAATATAGACCAAAGCTGTGGAATGTAATAATACTTATTATCAATATTATTAAAATATTACTTATTGAATGCCTACTCGGTGTACTGAGAATTTAAATGTCCTATTTCACTCTTCACTCCCAGGTGGGACACAGGTGTCATCCCCATTTCTCAGATGAAAAACACTAAGGCTTAACTGGCCAAGAGTCCACCTTCTTAATGACTATTAAGATTATGCTTGTTATACCCTAAGAAGCCTGAAACACCAATCAGAAAAAATATATGTACCCCCATGTTCATAGCAGCACTATTCACAATAGCTAAGATCTGGAAACAGCCCAAGTGTCCATCAGTAGATGAATGGATGAAAAAGCAGTGATACATATACACAATGGAGTACTACACAGCTGTAAGAAAGAAAGATCTCTTATCCTTTGAGACTACATGGAGGGACCTGGAAAGTATTATCCTAAGCAAAACAAGCCAAACAGAGAAAGACAAGTATCATATGATCTCACTTACTTGTGGAATATAATGAACATAACAGTCTGAGGAATGGGGTAGTCCCAGAGATGGGGAAGTGGGGTACAGACTGACAATCCCCAGAAGAGAGGGTGGTGGGGGAGAGATAAACCACAGAACTTATATGCATGTATGCATGGACAATGGACATGGACAACAAGGCTGGGGACAGGGAGTGGAGGGAGGGGGGAGGGGGAATCAGAGCGGGAAAAAGGAGAAACATCTGTAATAAAAATAAATAAATAACTTACATATATAAAAAAAGATTATGCTTGCTTAGAATGCAGTGTTTGGTGCCTTCTGGAAAATAGATGCTCAACCCAAAAGGCAATAGAAATAGTGTCACTTTTAAGGAGAGGACTAATATATTACAGCAGATAAATCTGGCAGCAATATGGAAAGTGATCTGGAGCAGAGAAAGACTGGAGATAAGGAGATCTTTGACCTGACTGCTATTGTAATCATATATATGCAAGAGTCATAAAAGGTTCTGGAATGAAACAATAGCAGTGGAAAAAGAAAGAAAAGAAAGATACATATAAAAAAATGTTGTGGAGATAGAATCACCAGGATAGAATCACCAGGACTAGGCTAGTGGCTGGATATGGTGGAAGAGATGAGAATAAGGAGTTTGGAGAAGGTGTGTTCGACCTCTTTAAGGCTTTAACCCATACCTTTCTTTCAAATCACAACTCCGGAATCAGCAGTTAAGAAAAGAATAAAAGGACATGAGAACATAAAATTAAGTGCAAAAATTTGTGCCCGGCTGGTATGGATCAGTGCACTGAGTGAAGTCCCATGGACTGAGAGGTCCTGGTTTGATTCCCAGTCAGAGCACATCCCCCGATTTCGGGCTCAATCCCCAGTTCGGGCCGTGCAGGAGACAGCCAATCACTGCTTCCATCTCTCTCTAAAAAATCAATAAAAACATATTTTAAAAAAAAAAAATTTTAATGCAAAGATGTGTATTCAGAGACTTGGGAAGAGAGGTTTTAGCTGAATCTGTCTTCCGATACCTGGTGTGGCTCCTGGCACATGGTAGGACCTCAATAAGCATTTGCTTGGCAAGGAAATGAATGAATGAGTCAGCTCCTCTAGATTGGAAGATCTTAGCAGCACATTCTTGAATGGGGGAGTTTGGGCAGCCACCAGTCCTATGAACCCCACATGCTACTGTGATTAATGTTGCTTTTTCCAGAAGTCTTGGCCTGAAAAATCAACACTGAACACCTGAATTTAAAAAAATCCCATTGGCAAGGCATGCTTTTCACAGTAGGAGACTCCCAGCAACGTTGCCAAAATCCCGGAGGCCCAATACCTTTCTGACTTAGCAATAACTCCCAAGTTAAACAAATTGCCAAAGAGTTCTAAGCTTCTTATTAGTTGGATGGATTCCTCCAATTGCTCTGTTGGCTTCACTTTCCCTGCACACATGTTGGTGGGTTCCATCGATAATTCGTGTGCCTGCAAGTTCACGCTGCTACTGAGGAGCACTGGCATTTCTGGGTTAGCATCTGCTCTGTGATCTATGATCTATGATCTCCACTCCCTCTTGTCTTCACTTTGAACTGAAGTGCTGTGTTAAGCAACCCCACTACCCACCATGGAACAAGCTGAGACCTGAGTCTTCATTAGTGTTACAACACTTGCACTCTATCCCAGGCTAACCAGTAACACCAGTATTCAAACTGCAGTGCGACAACAACCTCAGCCACCCGGAGGAAAGGGCCTGTCCGTCTCCACGACTTCCAGAGGCAGGCATGGCCCTGGGGAGGGCTGGAACACAGGCCACAGAAGGTGTAAACAGGACAGGTGTTGGGAAAAGCTAAAACCATGAAAAGCTGAAATAGAAAATTAATGTTACTTTGTAGCCCTTCATTTACGCAGCAGGAACTGAATTGGAGAACTGAAAGGAGAGGATACATTTTACCTGAGTCAAGATCAAACTGATCCTTTGGAGAGGAAAATCCACTTTAAAAATTAAATTGCCCGTTTCAGTTAACAGTTCTCATTCATAAGTTGATACCCCATCCTCCATTTCATTTTGAGTTGAGCAAAACTTAGCTACCATACCAACTTTTGTTTCTGCACGGATGTCCATAATAATGTAAGATCAGTTTGATGGTTTTATTATAGCATATGAAATTAAAATGTTCCATTCACAATTTACTTCTCAAGGCCAGCTCCTTGAAAGGAAGTATAAACTAGGTTTTCTGTTTTGTTTTCTTGAAAAGCACAAATGTCCACAGTACACTGTTTCTATCCTTCTTTGGGGGTTATGACAGGGGACCACACGGCTAGTTTCTATACATGAGTTCCATTAGCTTAATAAGCATCCTACCTGGAATTAACAAAAACAATCATATTATTAACTACAGTAAAGAGTTATGGAGAAAAGGTGAATCCACCAGATATTCATAATTCCATTTTTTCTACTTAGCAGTGTTATCCTCTTTCGTCTAGGGTTTCTTCCTAGGCACACAAGTGAGATCTTTCGGGGGGCGGGGGGCTGAGTGGGAAGACGGAAGGAGGGGGGAGGGGCAGTGCACCTGTACAGGGTGTGCATAAACTAGCAAATTCCACACAACGTCTCTGACATTCGGGTCCTCACTCTGAAGTAGACAATGGATTCAGATTGAAATCGAACATGGTCATGACCCAATGCTTTCTGAGAATCTCTCTCTTCTTCTCCTAAAACGTACAATAATTTGGTGAAAGGGGACATTTCCTTAATGACTGCCATCTGTCACCTGCCTGAGCTCTTATTTCTGCAACTTCAAGAAGACAGGGAAAGGAATGACCTCCCCGGACCCTATCCATAGTAGAGAAGCCTTTCCCTAAAATTCAATGTTTTTTAATTCTTTGTAATCACTTAATTTTGTTAGTAAAACTAATATGCCCCTCGGGGTTCTCTGGAGGCTTCATGGTTTATACTTCACATCCAGAAATAGATCCCCATAAAGCAATATTATTTCTAACTTCTGTATGCCAGACATTAACCAAAGCTTTGCATGTACATTGGACGTAATAAAGGCAACCTGAAATAAACTGGCGAGGGTCATGCTGCAGAAAATTGGTAAGATTCTCGCACTGTAGGCATGGCCTAATCTATAAACATTTCCCAGATCTAACGCAGGAGAAGGGAGAGAGCTGTACCCTGACCGCTGCTCCGCTGCTTGCACTCATCAAGAAAGCCGTCTCACTATCGTACATCTCACTTTGTCCACCTGAAAACACGTTTGAATACAAAGTTTAATTTCTTAAAATGAAGGTGAGTGGAAACCCCAGTTGGACATTGTTAAACAAATGGCAATATTCTAAGCATTTATCCTAAACATCGCCAAGCAATCCTGCTGTTCCCTCAGAGTGAGAAGAACAGTGAGCTCTGGAAATGGTTGGGAGTTCGAGAAATGTGCGATGTTCACTTCAGGAGAAACCAGTGAAGGGTATACCAGAACCCTGCATGATCTTTTCACTTTTCTTCAAAGCATGTTCATGTTTTCCAATAGAGACTTATTTAAAAGACGCGGGGTGTGGCTGGGAGGTGGGAAGAATGAACTGGGAGCGACAGGAGCATCGAAAAAAGAATTGGTTCAAAATTCTGATCTTAAATGACAGGTCATAACCAGACAATGCTCCATCTAAGGTATGCAGAGAGCCTGTCCTTGGGTGACATAGAAAAACAATCTCTAGATTGGTTTTATTTCTAGAGAACAGAGAGTTCCCAATCCTTCTGCAGGGCAAGAGAGACTTCGATTATTTTGCACAGAGCAATGGGACCTTTCAGCCTCTGCAAGTTGTCCTCTCTGAGGGTCCTTTCATTCAAGCATCAGTATTTTCTTGAGCTCTTTCTCTCCACTGATACATGGTGCTTTGATAAGTCCTTCTCTTCCTTTAGCAAACACAGTTTGGGTATGTAATCAAATCCCAGAAGTTACAGTGAGCAAAGATACATGGTATCTATGAATCGTTTCTGTGTGCCTATATGTTTTAATCTGTTATTTAAATTGTAAGGCTAACTGGGGAGATGAAAAAGAGAATAGAAGAGCTGAAGGCAGTTCTATCAGCTCTGTTTAAACAGAGTTCCTGTGGCAGGGTGCAAGCCAAGATTAACTGTGACTGAGTGCTTCTGTATGAGGAAAAACTCAGACTGAAAAATAGAAAACTCTTTCGCAGTCCTCTGCCAACCTTCTTAAAATAACTACCATTGTGTTGGATTAAAAAGAATTTGTTGAAGATTTTGTAAAGAATTAAGCTTATCTGTTACTCTTTTGGAGAATAATAAAGCTGTTAGTCAACATCTTAGTCAACATGATAAAGCTTTCAAGATAGCAGAGGCCTAGGTCTTTGGGGAGCTTCTTCCAATCTGGTCTTGATGGGCAGCTCTTCAGAATTTCAGCTGCCAACTTAACACTTCCTCCCCAACCCCAGTTCCAAGGCTCATCAGACTTGGTCTCTGAGAAGTGGTCTGTTCCAGTGTCCTTAGATGAGTGGCGACATTCCCCCAAGAGTTCAACTGTTATCTCACCAGGATACAATGTGGGGACCGGAGAGAAGCAGAAGAAAGTCAAATTTGGCAGAGAAAAAAAAAAACTTCAGGATATCACAAGTGCTCTTGATTGCTTTGATGTTGTATCTGTTGGTACTTTTTCCACATCTCCATGACAAAACAAAGTGACTCCAGGATGCTGGGCATAGGAGATCCCCAACAAAAACCCCATGCCGTGGGTGGAGAAAGCAGCCTCCTCAGTGAGCAGCCAGCGCTCCTGCAGTGAGGGAAGTTCTGGGGAGGCAGCTTTGACAACAGGCAGGTCACTTGGGTGCTCAGCATGGGGCCCTCAACCTTGTCTCCTTGAGACAGACTGAGGAGAGGAGGTTGGCATGACCTATACTTCTTTCAGTTCATTCTCCCCTCATGGAGGTTGCCCTTAAACAGTGGTCTCAGACAGGGTGAGCTTGAGACCAAAGGACATTTGGCAGTGTCTCAAAACATTTCTGGTTGTCACAACTGCTGTTTGCATCTAGTGATGAAGCCCAGAGATCAGCTCTACAATGCTCTAAATTCCTAAATTCCTACAACAGCACAGACAGCCCTCCACTACCAGGAAGTATCTGGCCCAAGGGCAATTCTGCCAAGGTTGAGAAACTCTGCCCTAGAGGAAGAAATAAAAATTAAAGTTTCTACTTGTTCCCATAAAAAAAAAAAAAAAAAAATTTTTTTTTTAGTTTTTAAAACTTCAATGTTTAGACACCTCTGTTTGTCATTCTACCATGGATACCAGGACCTTCACAAGCTGCTCAAACAAAACGACTAGCAAATAATCGCGGATGGCAGAAAACAGGCATTCTGAGTAATACCATCACTTGTCTCTCTAGGACTTTCACCGATGAACCCATCAACAAACACGTTGGATGCCCACCACATGATCAGCCCAGAGCTTGCTAAAAGGTATGGAAAGTGCCTTGGCTGGGTAGCTCAGTTGGTTGGAACATCGTCCTGTACACCAGAAGTTTGCAGGTTTGATTCCCAGTCAGAGCACATACCTAGGTTGCAGTTTTGATCCCCGGTTGAGTGTATGTGGGATGCAACCAACAGATGTCCCTCTCTTTCTCTCTCCCTCTCTCTAAATATATGCTCGGGTAAGAATTAAAAAGGTAATAGGAACCAATTAGAATCAAAATGGAAAGAGGAACACACGAATGGAAAATTCAAAATACAGAACAGATTAACAAGAAAATCTAATAAAGCACACATTTAACTAAATATTAAAATTGGCAAGCTAGATCAAGAATGAATACAGGAGGAAGATGGCAGCAGGCAAGACTGGAGGGAGAGTAAGTGCGTGAGAGAGTGAGCGAGTGTGTGAGAGGGTATAAGTGGACATGAAGGTGGACGACCAAACTCATGCAGTGCAGAGAAGGTTCCTGTGCTGTGGATGGAAGCAACTGGCTATAGCGGTAAGCGGCTCTTCAGGGCCCTTCTCACTGCACCACAGGGAGGTCCCACCATTTTGGAAGATCCCAGGCCTTTCCTGGGAGGAGGCAGTGGGAGCAAATAGGGCCCAGCAACCCGAGCCCACCAGTGCACCTGGCACCATTGGACCAGTGAACACCCTGTGTCAACACAGACCAGTGCACAGTAGTGGAGCTGCCAAGGTGCCGGTTGCAGAAGTCGCAAACAGCCAGGAGCCCAACACCATACCCCACAGCAGCAGATATACCCCCAGATATACACCTGATCACAGTTGAGATATACCCCCAGCAACAGAGGCTGGGGAGCAGACATCCATCCTCAGGCAACAGAAGCACAGATCAGCAGCTGAGACCCATCCTCAAAAACTACAGCAAAGGCTGAGCAGGAGCTGAGCCCCACTGGGAAACAGCACTCCCCAGCAGCCAGCTGTGGGACCTGGGGCTCCAAAGAAGCCTGTGCAACCCAGTGGCTCACAAGAGTGGTGGGAAGCTGGCTCAAGAAGAACCTGTGCAATCCAGCTGCCTGTGGGACCTGTGGGGTGCTGGGGCCCCAGAGAGGCCTGTGCGACCCAGCTACCCACAAGATAGGTGTGGAGTCGGATCTCCAAAGGGACTGTGCAATCCAGCTCCACACAGGATCAGCAGGAAGCAGGGGCTCCAATGGGGCCTGTACAACCCAGCTGCCCACAAGATTGGTGGGGAGCCAGGGCTCCAGTGAGGCCTGTGCAACACAGCTGCCTATGGTACGGGCAGGGAGCGTGGCTCCAACAGGGCCTGAGCTATACAGCTACAGGTGGCACCAGCAACCAGCTGGAAACACAGCTCCAGAGGGATCTACATGATCCAGCTGCAGCACCTACCAGGACACACCAATACCAGCCCCCAGTAGTCAATCCTCCAGGATCCATAGCAGGCAAGAGGTGACACGCAACAAAATAGCCTGGGAGACACAGTAGCCTTATTTGATATACAGTGAGCTGCCTACACATCCAAACATCCCTCACCAGGTGTAGAGCTACCAGACGGCTAAAATGGGGAGACAAATAAACAACACCCAAAGAAAAGAAAAAGAGGAATCACCAGAAAAAGAACTACAGGAAATAGAAGACAGCAACTTGTCAGATAAAGAATTCAAAGCAATGATTTTAAGGGTGTTCAAACAATTTGCTGAGAACTACAAACAACTTAATAAGAATTATGAAGAGCTCACTGGGAACTACTTCATCTTAAAAAAAGAGGTAGAAGCTATGCATAAAAATCAAGAGGAAATAAAGAATGACATAGCAGTTATGAAAAATATCTTAGAAGCGTTCAATAGTAGATTAGAAGAAGCTGAAGACCGAATCAGTAACTTAGAAGACAAGGTAGAGTAAAACACCCAAATAGAGCAACAAATAGAAAAAAAAATTTTAAAGCAGGAGGAAAATTTAAGAGAGCTGTGAGACAATACAAAACGTAACAACATTTGCATTATAGAGACACCGGAAGGAGAAGAATCAGAGAAAGAAATAGGGAACCTGTTTGAAGAAATAATGACAGAAAACTTTCTAAACTGGTAAAGAAAAGACTCACACAAGTCCAGGAAACACAGAGAGTCCCAAGCAAGATGAACCCAGAAGACCCATAGCTAGACATATCATAATAAAAATGGCAAACATTAAAGACAAAGAAAGAATCTTATAGAAAGCAAAAGAGAGACAGAAAATTACCTACAAGGGAGCTCCCATTAGACTGTCAACTGATTTCTCAATAGAAACACTGCAGACCAGAAGGGAGTGGCATGAAGTGTAAAAAGTAATGCAAGGCAAGGGTCTGAATCCAAGACTACTCTATCCAGCAAGGTTATCATTCAAAATTGAAGGAGAAATAAAAAGATTCATGGATTAAAAGAAAAAAGAAATTTAGCACCACCAAACCATCACTGCAAGAAATGATGATGGGACTGTGAAGAAGAAGAAGAAGAAGAAGAAGAAGAAGAAGAAGAAGAAGAAGAAGAAGAAGAAGAAGAAGAAGAAGAAGAAGAAAGAAGAAGAAAGAGAGAGAGAGAGAGAGAGAAACACAGGTATAAAATTAAAATGGCAACTAATAACTATCTATCAATAATTGTATTATTAATAGCTTAAATGCTCCAATCAAAAGACATAGGGTAGCTGACTGGATAAGAAAATATGACCCATATATATGCTGTCTACAAGAGACCCACCTCACAACAAATGACTCACACAGGATGAAAGTGAAAGGATGGAAAAAAATGTTCCAAGCAAATGGAAATGGAAAAAAAAAAAACCTGGTGTAACAATACTCATATCTGACAAGATAGACTTCAAAACAGGGGCCATAATAAGAGACAGAAAGGGTCACTACATAATATTAAAAGGGTCAATCCAACAAGAGGATGTAACCCTGGTAAACATATAGGCACCAAATACGGGAGCACCAAAATATATTAAAAACCTCCTGGAGGACTTCAAGGGAGAGATCAATAGCAATACAATCATAGTGGGTGACTTTAACACACCACTGAAACCACTGGATAGGTCTTCTAGACAAAAAATTAACGAGGAAATAGAGTTTTACAAGACAAACTAGATCAGTTGGACTTCATTGATATTTACAGAACATTTCACCCCAAAGCTGCAGAGTATACATTCTTCTCAAGTGCACATGGGTCATTCTCAAAGATAAACCACATGTTAGGACACAAAGCAAATCTCTACAAATTCAAGAAAATCTAAATTATATCAAGCATCTTCTCAAATCTCAGTGGCATGAAACTAGAACTCAATTACAATAAAAACATACAAAAACATTCAAACACTTGGAGGCTAAATAGCATGTTATTAAACAATGAATGGGTTACTAATGAGATCAAGGAAAAAATTTAAAACTTCCTGGAAACCAATGAAAATGAACACACAACAACACAAAATCTATGGGACACAGCAAAAGCAGTTCTGAGAGGAAAGTTCATAGCACTACAGGCCTACCTCGAGAAACAAGAAAAATTTCTAATTGACTTTCTAACCCTACAACTCAAAGAACTAGAAAGTAAATAAAAAGAAAAACCCAGAACTATTAGGAAGAAGGAAATAGTAAAGGTCAGAGCAGAAATAAACAACATAGAGACTAAAAAAAAACAATTCAAAAGATCATTCAAACAAAAAGCTGGTTCTTTGAAAAGATAAACAAAGTCAATGGACTTCCAGCTAGACTCACCAAGAAACAAAAAGAGAGAAACCAAATAAACAAAATCTGAAATGAAAGAGGAGAAGTAACAATTGACACCACAGAAATACAAAGGATCATCATACTATGAACAATTATACGCCAACAAGTTGGACAATCTAGGAGATATGAACAAATTTCTAGAAATATACAGCCTCCCAAAACTAAACCAGGAAGAGATAGAAAATTTGAACAGAACAATAACAACAAAGGAAATTGAAGATGTAATTAAGAAACTCCCAGCAAACAAAAGCCCAGGCCCAGATGGTTTCATGGGGGAATTACACCGAACATTCAAAGAAGATCTAATACCCATTCTCCTCAAACTATTCCAAAAAAATCCAAGAAGATGGAACACTTCCAAACTCATTTTATGAGGCCAGCATAACCCTAATTCCAAAACTGGATGAAGACACTACAAAGAAAGAAAACTACAGGCCAATATCCCTGATGAACATAGATGCCAAAATCTTTAACAAAATGTTAGCGAATCGAATCCAGCAATACATCAAAAAAAAATTATTCATCATGACCAAGTGGGTTTTATTCCAGGTATGCAAGGATGGCACAATATTTGCAAATCAATAAATGTGATACACCACATAAACAAAAGGAAAGATAAAAACCATAGGATCATATCAATAGATGCTGAAAAAGCATTCGACAAAATCCAGCACCCATTTCTGATAAAAAAGCTCAGTAAGGTGGGAATAGAGGGATCATATCTCAACATAATAAAGGCCATATATGAAAAACCTACAACCAACATCATACTCAATGGGCAAAAACTAAAAGCATTGCCCTTAAGAACGGAAACAAGACAGGGATGCCCACTTTTGCCACTCTTATTTAACATAGTACTGGAAGTCTTACCACAGCAATTAGACATGAAGAAAAAATAAAGGGGATCCAAAATGGAAGGGAGGAAGTGAAACTGTCATTATTTGCAGATGACATGATATTGTACATAGAAAACCTTAAAGACTCCATAAAAAATCTACTAGACCTAATGAATTAATTTGGCAAGGTAGCAGGACAAAAAATTAATGTCAAGAAATCAATGGCATTCTTATACACCAATGATGAACTCACAGAAAGATAAACTAAAAAAAATACCATCACAGCAAAAAAAATTTAAGATACCTAGGAAGAAACTTAACCAAAGAAGTAAAGGACCTCTTCACAGAAAAATACAGGTCACTGAAAAAAAAATAGAGGAAGATATTAAAAAGTGGAAGCATATACCTTGTTCATGGATTGGAAGAATTAACATCATTAAAAAGCCCATACTACCCAAAGCAATCTATAGATTCAAGGTAATCCCCATCAAAATACCAATGACATATTTCACAGAAGTAGAACAAATAATTCAAAAGTTTATATGGAACCAAAAAGACCCTGAATAGCACAGCAATCTTGAAAAAGAAAAACAAAATAGGAGGGATCACATTACCAGATTTCAGGTTATACTACAAAGCCACTGTAATCAAAACAGTCTGGTACTGGCACAAGAACAGGCACGTAGATCAATAGAACAGAATAGAGAACCCAGAAATTGACCCAAGACAATATGCTTAATTAATATTTGACAAAGGTGGTAAGAGCATATAGAGCAGAGTCAAGAGAGTTTTTTCAATAAATGGTGTTGGAAAAATTGGACCGCTACTTGCAAAAAAATGAAGTTGGACCACCAACTTACACCATACACGAGAATAAACTCAAAATGGATAAAAAATGTAAATATAACTCATGAATCTATAAACACTGTAGAAGAAAATGCAGGCAACATAATTTCAGACATCATATGCAGCAGAATTTTCACTGATACATCACCCAAGGCAACAGAAACGAAGAAAAAAATGAAAACATGGGACTACATCAAACTAAAAAGCTTTTGCACAGCAAAAAAAAAAACAACCATCAAAATGGAAAAGGATCCCACTATATGGGAGGGCATAATTGCCTATGATACAACAGATAAGGGGTTAATTTCCAAAATATATAGAATGCTCATACAACTCAACAAAAGAAAGAAAAAGAACCCAATTAAAAAATGGACAGACGACCTAAATAGACACCTCTCCAAAAAGGACATAAAAATAGCCAAGAGACATATGAATAAATGCTCAATGTCAAAAATCATCAGAGAGATGCAAAACAACTATGAGGTATCACCTCACACCTGTCAGAATGGGTGCCATCAACAAATCATCAAACAACAAGTGTTGGCGAGGGTGTGGAGAAAAGAGACTCTAGTACACTGCGGGTGGGAATGCAGACTGGTACAGCCACTGTGGAAAACACTATGGTGTTACCTCAAAAAGTTAAAAATTGAACTGCCATTTGACCTAGTGATCCCACTTCTAGGAATATACCCTAAGAAGCCTGAAACACCAATCAGAAACAATATATGTACCCCCATGTTCATAGCAGCACTATTTACAATAGGTAAGATCTGGAAACAACCCAAGTGTCCTTCAGTAGATGAGTGGATAAAAAGGCCATGGTACATATACACAATGGAATACTATGTAGCTGTAAGAAACATAGATCTCTTATCCTTTGAGATGGCATGAAAGGACCTGGAGAGTATTATGCTAAGCAAAACAAGCCAAGCAGAGAAAGACAAATATCACATGATCTCATTTATTTATGGAATATAATGAATTAAACAAACTGATGAACAAAATTGAGCCACAGACATAGAGGTGGGGTACAGACTGACAAGCCTCAGAGGAGGGGGTGTGGGGTTTGGAAGAGATAAACCACAGAACTTATATGCATATACGCATAATGAATGGACATAAACAACAAAGCTGGGGATGGGACAGGGGTATGGGGAGGAGGGTGTCAATGGGGGAAAAAGGAGAAACATCTGTGACAAAAACAAATTAATAAAAAAAATAAAAAGAAAGAAAGAAAGAAAATTGGCAAGCTAATAATTATGATGTATGGTGTTATTTTCAGAAAATTAAAAATTTTAATAAGTAATACATTTAAAAACAGCTGATTAATTTGCTTTGGGGGGGTGGTATTAAACCAGTGACTGCCTATAGTATTATCTTCTAAATTTTTAAATCCAATAAATGGCCACTGAGAGATTGAATTGGTCCACTATTACATAAAAATAAAGTCATAATTACAGATAAAATTTAAAAAGAAATTCATCAAACTTAGTTAAATCAACATAAGTCACTCTTCACAAAATTAAAAATCTGTCATTATACTAAAAAGTAGTAGACAATTAGGTGACAAAAGTAACGTCTTTTCAAGGAGGATACACAAACCCTCCTTTAAGTTTAATTTCACTCAAAAATTAAAAGGTAACATCGAATGATTTGAATTTAAAATTGTGAAGGAATTCAAAAATAAAATTAGATAAAAAGGAGAAAAAATCCATTTGCATGAAAAAGAATTTCCCGTGGCCCATCAGATATAGTGAACACACTAACCTGCATGGAAATGTCTCCTAACTGCTACTCGCTCTTCGCTTCCGGGCGTTACGAAACCTAGGCCATGTCATCGCTCTACACAGGCAGAGGCAAGAATCTGACAACAGACAGAGCCTCAGTCAGAGGAACTGGAGCTGCTCACCTTCCTTGGAAAAGCCTCTGACTGGCAAAGCCAAGCCAGGCTGCCAAGAGCAGCTCTGGCTCTTCAGAGGTCCCTCAGTGGGACTGGAGAAGACAATGGTTTGTGGCTCCTTCTCTGTGCTAATGCTCCGGCAGTTAAGTGAAAGATTATAAACCAAATCCAAGAAGCCATGAATGGTGTTGAACTTATGAAATGTTTTGTAATATATATTTTTTGGTTCACCATTCACACGTCTCTATCAGGCAGGAAAGGAATGAAAACTTGCAATTGCATATCTGTAGGGGAAGACCTTTGCCCAATACTGATACCCATCCCTTCGCCTCCTTAACTGTCTGCAGCGGGTTCAGGTTGGGAAGACCAGCTCCTCATAAGGCATCTCTGCCAAAGAGGCATTTCAGTGCTGCCTGGCACGGAGCTGCTTCTTGTTTACACACATACTCTACTTGAAAACAGGAACGACACCTGGTGCGACACCAAACACTTTCGGTAACAGCACTCAGTAATTGTCATCTCTGTGCTAGACTTAAAAAAAATAAATAAATAAAGAGCCACAAAGAAGACGGACATCTGGTGTACCACAAGTCTGTCTAGGAGTAGCCCTGACAACACCAGCCTTGCAAGGGAAACCACAATCTGAGAGAGTAGGACACCGGGAACTTGTCAATTTAATAGTCCATATCTTATAAAGGTGAGCAAACTCAAATAAAAGAAGTTGAATCCTGGTTTTAAAAAAATTATATATGCATATGGAGAGCTAGAAAGCATTTACTGTGACTTTAAAACAAAACAGAATACGCATGTGTGTATGTATATAAAATCCTTTTTACAATTTGAACATAGCAGATAACTGCAAAAAATTACAGGTTGCTTTTTCTGTTTGTTTGTTTGTTTGTTTGTTTGTTTGTTTTTCAGGCAATTACAGCCAGCTGACTTCTAAGAATACAAGAGTTTAATACCAATAAAACAAATATTTCATGACTAAATGGGCATGCCAGACTATTGGGAACTCCCAAGAACCTTCCAATTTCATGAAGGCATGATCTAGGAACAGTTCATGGAAAGAGCTGGACTTGAACAGAGGTTGAAAAATTGGCAGCAGAAAGTGAGCTTTCTGCTGTGTTTTATTGTTTGTGCTGATCGGAAAACCACCGACATTCCTGTCGTTCAACAGAGAGCTTGGCAAAGTGGCCCCAGCTTTCCCGTATATGCAGTGACACCCCACCATGCCACCTCCTGCGCTGCGCTCCTCTCGGTGGCCTGTCTGTCTGGATTTGGTGTTTTTGTGTGTGTGTGTGGGGGGGGGGGCTATTGTTTATTTGTTGTGGTGGTTTTTTGTTTAGTTGGTTTTGGCTGTGAGAGTGTGAATGAATGCTCCTAGTTGGTCAGTTTTGATGCCAACGGCAGCGTGCTTCTGCAAGGTCACCCATCAGGTGAAGGAGGCACAGGCCATGGCTTAATGATAGCACCTTTAACTACTATAACTTTCCACTTACCAAAATTTTATATCATGTAGATCAGTTAATATGCACAGAGAAGAGAGAAATGCTTTGACCCACATAGAGAATCAGATATGTAAACCTTGATCTCCTGACTTGAACCTCTAACCCCCAAAGCCAACCTATTACAACCTCAGACAACTATTACCCCTTGTTTAAGACTGATCGATATCATATTACTCCTTGTAATATATCAGAATGTGCTGACTAGAAAGTGCCTTGCATTTTGCCCTTCCAGGACACAAGATGGGCAGCCCTGTCGTCAATACTGTCACGGAATCACAGAGGCAAACTAAGGCACTTCGGCCTGCACAGAACCACAGTCTTACAAAGGGAAATGACACGAGAGCCTACTGAATACTACCCTCTATAGAACATGTAAATTATCTTTACAGCATCCAAAGAAGTGGCCTGACAGCTTGCTAGAATACTTGCAATGATGACAATCTCATATCTCAGTGTAGCCTCATCTAGAGGCAGACAGTGCTAATAATTATAAAGTTATTTCTATGTTCAAGCTAAAATAGGCCTCCCTAATAGTTCTTCCTATTCATCATAGTTTTAGCCTCAAGATACACTCAAGGTTCTGGGCTTCAGGTGGAAGTTCTGACAATTCTGTTTCCATGTAATGCTGCACTTGCTATCAATACGTGTCCACTGGGAACAAGGAGTTTCTTTGGATCCCAGTCCTACCAGGAACAAACTCTTGTTGAAACCTGTAAAGAATTATTCTTCAAAGCGAATCAGACTCATTTACAACTCGTAAGCAATAGTTTGTTTAGCGATAAGAACAAAGTTGAGTGAGAGCAACAGCATTTAAAAAAAAGAAAAAAAATAGGCTGATTACATATAATCACATATGTTGAACTATTTCTAGGCTAGATATAATCTTAATATAATGAGTATTTTTACAAGAGATAAAGATAACAATAATAACAATAATATTATTTATAAACCATTTTCCAGCCAATGTGCTTGGGGCATTGCATGATTATATACAATGATTAAAACACTATTCTTCAGATATAAAATGAAGTAATGCTAAAAGAATAATGAGCTAATATTAGAACTACAGAAAAAAACAACACCAGGTATTAAGAAATGTCAGAGGATGGTCTTTTTTTCGTGATTTTTCCACTCTAGTTGCTCTGAAAAAAAAAAGATTTTTAAATCCTCTTTACCATGTCTTCTAACGTATTTATTTCCTAAGTACTTACTCCCTCTTTAGTTCCTGTTCTCAGATTGAATTTTCTCTCCTTCCTAGATCTAATTTTTGTGTCCATTCATTCAAATTCACATGACAAATGAGTTTGTCTGAAAAACCAACAACCAGCCTTGGACGGTTCCTCAGTGGTTAGAGCATCAGCCTGTGGTCCAGAGAGACCCAGGTTCGGTTCCCACTAAGGGCACGTACCTCAGTTGCAGTTTGTCCCCGGCCCTGGTTGGGTCGTGTGGGTGGCAACCACTCGATGTGTCCCTTTCATGTCAATGTTTCTCTCTCTCTCTCCCTCCCACTCTATCTGAACAAAATATCGAAAAATGTCCTCGGGTGAGGATAAAAATAAATTAATTAATTAATTTAAAAAATTAAAAACCAACAACCAAACAAAAACAACACACAAAAAATCAGAAGAGTCATTGAACTACATCTCTAACATTGGTGTTTTCTTGTGCTAGTTATGCCTTTTGGCTATATATCCAATGACAGCGAAAAAAGAAAACATGGTCGATGCCTGAGCATAAAACCCGTACGACTGTAATTTCCAACCTTTTAGCCATCATGACATCCTCTGATTCTGAGTTTTGCAATAACCACTAACTCCTTCCTCCTTTCAAAAAGATGAGGATGGTGTGAAAAACACTGTTGGTTACCTATACCACAACCATTTCCTCCCCCACCCCACCTCCTTCTTCCTTGCTAACAGAACAGTAAATTTGTTCAAGTACCAAGGGGTCATATGCTGGGGGAAAGTGGTCGCCTCCCCAACCCCAGGGAGAAAATGTTGAATCTAAGACATTAGTGTCAATTCCAGTCACCTTCGCCGGCAGCATGCTTGGTCCTAGATCTGTAATGAAACTCTAGCCAAGAGACATAACAGAGAGTCTGATAGGAGCTTTCCAGGAGAGGTCTTCCTGCCTGACACGCCCCCAGCTAGGTGTAGACAGTGATCTTCAGAGTCAGAGCAGCTATCTTGGGACTGTGAAGTGCAGAACCAAAGGAGTAAGCTATCACACTGGGTTTCGTAGCGTGAAAAGACGAAAGATTGTGGGTCCCTGAGGAATTTATCCAGCCAAACCTGCAACCACCCTACCCTGCATTTCTCATTAGAGTAGATCATTTTTCCTCCTTGTTTAAATCACTTTGAGCATTCTTGCATTGGCCGCTGAAAGCATCCTATCCAACTCACAAGGCATCTATTTTTATGTAGTTGAAATTAATCACACACTTTCGGCATTTGTATTTTTAGAAAACACTTTTATACAACTGAAAACACTTGGAATCTTTGAAACCAATTAGAGTATCACTCAGATAACACTTGAAAGCCTAATATCCACCAAAGATATTGACATACATCATGTCACTTAATTTCTATAATTCCATGTAAGATGGCTATTATTCTTTTTTCTAGATAAGGAGAACCAGAGAGATCAAGTAATTTGCTTAAGACCACACAGTTTTGAAGTGTTGGTGCCACTATTTGAAGTCAGATTTTCTGAGCTGAAGTCCAAATCTCTTTCCAGTGCACCAAAGCTATGTACACTGAATTCTTATTTTTGGCTACACTTCTAGACTGACTATTGACAATGATTTTAACCTAGTTTAGGTTACTACTGGCTGTTTGTGGAGTCATATGGGAACCATGGTTGAAATACTAATGTGAAGTTTTTTTTACTCAGTAGGGTCCCCTTCTCTCCTTGCAAGAAAAAAAAAAAAATCTAGCTTATCATATTTAATGAACTGCATGCTCCTATAAGAATTTTAGCTTAATTATTAATGAGAAGAGCTGAGCATATGTTTTCCACAGTTGATATATTTTTTATTAACCAATAAAATTTAAAAGACAACTAAAGATTGTGGGAATTGTTTAATCAGATTTTGTTTCCCCTTCTTGACTGATCATTGTTAGGCAACTTGGTCTTTATTCCATGGTATAAATCCAGTGGGAAAAAAATCACTAGATTCGTTGATAATCAAAGACTCTGTGCTGCTCAGTAAATAAAAAGACTTTAATATTTCTTACTAGTTGAGCTTATGTATTCTTTGGTTTGTTGCCTTTAGGATGGTACAAGATTGATTTAAATCCATTTGTTTGTTCAACAATGAAGAATGATGTAATTTGATTTCTATTTCAAAGTCGTTTGCCCATTGTGTGGGAATGAACGAGAGAGAAAGTAAATGTTGGGAGACTAGTGCCTTAGTCCAGGAGATATATAGTACACTTGGATAAGTATGATAGCAGGAAAAATTGAGAGACATAGATGGCTATTTGAAAAGATGAGCCAACAGAACCACTGGTGAATTAGAAGTAGGAATTGCCTTAAAGAGAGAAATGCTGAAATGGTGAAAAATGGTAGAAGATTTGTGAGGGGCAAGGGTACACGAATTTTCAAAAAAGTTGGAATAAAATATTTTTACAGTATTAATTCTAAGATACCTATTAGATATCGAGGCAGAAATATAAAGGGTGGTTAAAGAAGCCTGGTGTATAGAGGAGACCCCAAAGCTTGGGACAAAAAGTGGTGAGTCATCAGCATATGGAAGCCATAGGCCTCGGTGAGATCATCTTCAAAAGTGTATCTGTGGAGAAGAGAAACAGAGAGCTGCACAGGACTCAGGGTCTGGAATAGATATGACAACATCTGGGACACTTCCCTTGTGGCAATTTTGCACTCCTGAAAATTTTGGATTTCACCTATTTTCAGAAATCTACATGTCTCTAGCATCCTTCTATATATTTAGGGTCATTTTTAATTTTCTTCCTTGACCAATATTTTCTCCAAAGAATTTACTGATCCTCAGACTTGGCTCTAAATCTATTTTCAAAAAGTCTTTAAACTCAGTCAGTTTGCCAGTTAATTCATTATTATCACATATGTATTAAAATAATGACATAAATTAAAATAAATATCCTTTTCTAAACTCTTTTTATCTCCTTTTCTTTCCAACTAAAGGCAATGGTACTTGTGCGGATGGGAATCAAGTCAAATCATCACCAGTTAACACTTTCCAAAAATATTCTGGGTGTTTGGTATATTTCACTGGCACACAATGTGTATTTTAACCTCACATCACCGAGGTGGTCCAAAATCCCATTCCTAGAACAACCAAGCAAAAAAATAAAATTTGGTGACTGTTGAGGAGTTAATTTTAATCTAAGGGAGGGAAGACAAAGGTATACATGAAGGAAAGTCACCCCTAGGGGAAGATAGAATTATGAACTGAGGATATCCCTGAAGATTCTTTCTAATGACTTGACCTAACTATCTAGTTGGGGTCATTGATCCTAGATAGACATGGAAATTATGGTTTGATACTAAATCACAGGATAATAAACTACATCTCACTTTATCCATTAAATACATCACATATGTCAAACTATTGCCAGTCAAGCCTAGAACTCTGCACCAAACTAAGTTCTAAACCCAAGAGCCCAAATACTGCAATGTCCCTCCTCGTGACAAGACTTTTTAGCTGTGTGGCTTCCACAGCTAATAGTAGGTCATCCGCTTCTAAAGGGTCTTTCCACTGCTTGTGTTCTCATGCTCTTATCACAAGGGAGATGGTATTAGATATGTTTCTTTTCAGCAAGTATGAAGTAAGCAGAGGTCAACCCAGTGTCAGACAGAGATGTAGAAGAGCAGGTATAGTTACAGAGCAAACCCTTCAGCCTAAAGCAACAACAAAAGAATTATTTCAGCAACACTTCAAAACCTATTGAAACCATGTTAATGATCTGAGGCTACTTTCTAGATAGAACTTAAGTCAACATTTTATGCTAAAGAGTTCTTCTGTACTGAATGGAGAGAGGTAAACAGATGATCACTTTATTTCCCTTGGCTCAAACCAAGTTATGGGTGCCCCTCTAGTACCTTCTTCAGCAGGCAATTCAATTTGAAAGAGATTGGAAACAAAACCTAGAAAACCCTATGGTGTCCAGCTTTTAGTCCTTTAATGACGATTCTATTCCCAGTCCTAGGAGGGAGAAAGGCAGTACACTTCTCCAGAGCTACTATTTACTTAAGGAAAGAGAGCAAAGAAAGATCATATGTAGGTTACTATGCGTTTATCTCAACTATAAGCCATAAGGTGGTGATTACTTAACCTTTCTTTTCATCACCATTCAGTCTCCAGGGTTTTGCATACAGTCAGGGCTCAATAAATATTTCTGGAGCAAATTTTTTGTCTTTTTTTTTTTTTTCATTAATTTATTTTTGTTACAGATCTTTCTCCTTTCTCCCCCATTGACACCTTCCTCCCCATCCTCCCCCACCCTGTCCCAAGCTTTGTTGTCTATGTCCATTGGTTATGCATACATGCATATAAGTTCTGTGGTTTATCTCTTCCCCCCACCAGCCCTTCTTTTAAGGTTTGTCAGTCTGTACTCTACTTCTATGTCTCTGGATTTTTCTTTATCAGTTTGTTTAGTTCATTGTATTCCACAAATAAGTGAGACCATGTGATATTTGTCTTTCTCTGCTTGGCTTGTTTCACTTAGCATAATACTCTTCAGGTTCCTGTATGTTGTCTCAAATGATAAGAGATCATTTTTTTTTTACAGCTGCATAGTATTCCAGTGTGTATATGTACCACAACTTTTTTATCCACTCATCTACTGATGGACATTTGGGGTGTTTCCAGGTCTTAGCTATTGTAAATAGAGCTGCTATGAACATGGGGGTACATATATTCTTTCTGATTGGTGTTTCAGGCTCCTTAGAGTATATTCCTAAAAGTAGGATCACTGGGTCAAGCAGAATTACTTGTCTTTTAAAGTTCAGTGTCTCAATGTCTTTGTATTTTCAAATTATAGTTAATGAAGCGCCTAGACCCAAAAGTATCTCTCATTTTATTCTCTACTTTCCATGCCATTTTATTTTGGCTAAACCTAGTCTCACTAGTCTTCTTCTCTCTTTCTTTTTCCCCCATTTTTTTCACAAGCTGTGAGTTCATGTAATTATACTCCATCCGCTCCCCCCCCCCCAGCAGGTCCCCAACATTCTCTTTTCTTCCTCCTGTCCCCACACCATCTTTTTCCTTGGTGATGCTTCCTTCTCTGTCATATATTGTATTTTGTTAACACCATTACTGCCTGTCATCATGCTCCTGATTCTTTGTCTTAGCAAGGTGACCTAGGAAGAAATCAAATAATCTATCAGCCTTGAAGTCATAAAAAGTGCTAATATTGTAATCCAACAATGTAATCCAACTATCGCTCAGGGGCTGTTTCCAGTCTGACTCTAGTGTTTACTGGTCTACAAGACTTTACCACCAAAAACACTTTCTTCCCCATGCTCTAAGACTCTAATAAACCCAATGTTGACAAATTGAATTATAGTCTCAATATGATTTTATCCATTACCTCACTGTTACACTAAATGGGTGAAAATAGATAAGCAAAAATTATTGTTAACTAAATTGGCTTATAAACACATTTTTTAATTTACAAATTTTAGAAAGTTTACTGTTTGAGTTGAGTAGTACTGGTTCAATGGATAGAGCATTAATGAGCTGTGTAACTTTGGGTACATAATTTTACTTCATAGGTAGTAGATTTAAAAAAAGTCATGATAACAATATTTCACCTGAGACTCCTATTTTTCTTTCTTATTTGTCCTTAAGTGAAATTACTTCCAAGATAAAAACTTCAGTCTGAAGAGTTGCCTGCAAACCCAGCCCAATGCATGACACATAAAGACGTTCAGTGAATGTTGACTAGATAAATGAATCCCAACATCTTATTGCTTTTGTATACATTAAATGCATTAAGAAATGTAAAAGTAAAACCTTGTGAACTATAAAACAATATGGAAATGTAACAAGTTATTATCAGGGGATACTAAGTGCCCCTTTAATATGCTGCCTAATCACAAAGATTCAAGTAAGGTTCAAACAGAAAATACTGTGGAAGTTCAGTGGAGGCAAACATTAATTGAAATTGAGACTAGAATATGGATTCATTTATATAAAAGACTAATTTGTTATAACAAATCTTTCCAGACTATAACATCTGTTATAACACGACCAGAGCCAATGACACGTATTTTAGATTTTTGTTACAATAGCATTCCTCTTCAAGTACCAATTTTTATATACATAGAATAAAAGGTTTAACTATTCTGGAGGGCAGGGGGACCAATAATGCAGTGGTTTAAATAACAAAGAGGCTTATGTCTCTCTCACATAATAGCCCAAAGTAGGTAGACAAACTCTTCTATTGTACATGGTCCTTCATGGACTCATGTTCCTTCTACATGGTTGCTCGGCGATCCTGGATGGAACTGTCCTCATCTCTATGGTCAAAGATGGTTCTCAGCTTCTCAGGGCTCCAGTTCAAAGGAGAAAGAGGAAGAATAGCACATGGGCACTATTGTAAGGCTTAAGCCTGGGAATGGTATACATCACTTACAATTACATTCCAGCGACCAGACCTTAGTCAGATGACCCTCAGTGGCACCTGGGAAACACAATTTTTTACTAGAAACCACATTCCCAGACAGAATCCTATGGAACAACAGATTCTGGTAGAATATTAGCCACCAAACCAGAAAGCTTTGTGAAGAATATAGAACTTAAAGCAGGCATTGAACAATATCTAAGATAACAATAAAAAGTCTAGTAAGAGCCATAATTATAAACTAAATTCCTAGGTCCCTTCCTTGATGCTACCAAAGATCCTATCCATTACCTTAATCCTTGCATTCCTTTTAAACAAATTCTGGAGAAAAAAACAATAGAGCATTTTTCCAAAAAAAAAAAAAAAAAAATTATATTATAGACCTTTGAAATAATGTTTAAAACCTTTATAATAATGTATAAATAATAATGCACAACAGCAAAACAATTTTCCCTCAAAATGATCAGGGATATAAGAACACTTATATGAACAAAATTTACTGATATTTAAAGTGTTTATAGAAATAAACAGTAATTTATAAGAATAAATTGGCAATAGTTTTTTTATTGCAATAATTGCTAAACAAGGTTCGATAATTAGTAACTACAATTTACATTACAAATTCAACAAAATAATTTTTTTAAATTTCTCTATGACACCCAGATCTGGGAGTTATTCAGTGACATCTCTACCTATTCAGTGACTGGAGAAGACAATCATGGGGAATGCGGTGGACACGCTATAAGGGATAGCTAGAAGTTTGCCAGATGGATGAGAGGAGAAGGGATTTCTAAAGAAAAAGTAGAAAAGCAGCATCTACTCTGGCAGGCACTGTACGAATCTCTTCATACAAATTTATGCAACCCAGAAGTGGTGTGTGTGTGTGAGCGTGTGTGTGTGTTTAATTCTAAAACTGAGTTCTAGTCAAGTTACACATGTAGGTAGTTTGTCTAAGAATCTACAAAGAATCAGTCACAGAGCCCAGACTCTTATTCAATTCTCCAGACCTTCCCTGCAATGCCCCAGCACAATTTTCCTGCCACTTCATCATGGCACCAGCTCATTCATTGCTCACATGGGAAACCTGGGAAAAGGTATTCTGTGAGCCTCCTGTGTGGTCTCCCTTCGCCTGTTTTTGCTCATTATCCACACAGCAGCCAAGGAAATTTTAAAAAATAATTTTTTATGAATTACATGGGGTTAATCACCAATGCAAAACTCTCCATGACTTCCCAGTGCACTTAGAATAAAATTTGCGCTTATTTATCTGGCCCAGGAGGCCCCTCCTGAACGTTCTGCTTTGTTTCTTCAGCCTTATTCTGCACTCTCAACCCTCCCCGCCCCCTGTAGTCTAGAAACCAGGCACACTTGCTCTCTTTCAGCTCCCCAGATGCCCCAAACTCTTTCCTATCTCCATCCTTCCTGCATAGTAATTCTGGTGTCTGGAACAAGCTTTTCTCCTCTCCTTGCTTTGCCCTCCCTTGTTGTTGAGACTTCAGCTAAAACGTGACTTCTGTTCAGGGACTTCTGCTGAATATCTAAATCTGAAGTCCATCCCCGCTTCTCTAGAACTTATTATTTTCTCTTATAGTACCCTATTCTTCTTCATAGAACTTTTCACAATTTTTTATTGTATATTCAGATATAGTATAATGCCAATTTCACCACTACACTGTAGCACTAGGAAAAGCAGGGGACTCTAGATAAGCTGTTATAAGCCCAAAGAAAGAAGTTATCTAAAATTTATCATTCCTTTATTTATACAAAAAAAAAAAAAAAAGTATTAACTGGGCACCTATTATGGGCTATAACTCCTGCCTTCCAAAAGCATTGGTCTACTATTTGGATCAGATCTTCTTTCAATACATGTACGTATCTTGAGCACATAATCCCATTTAGGAGATTTTTGTTTTCTTTCTCATTGTCTTTCACGTTGTAAGACTCATATGAGTCATTTCTTAAATCAAACAGGAATTTAAAGACAGCTGTGAAATAAATTCTACCCCCCCCCCATTGAAATTCTACTTCTCTACTGGTGACTAATTGATCATTCCTATTTGGAGAAGAATTGGAATCATAGTAATAGAATCTTGTAGTACAGAAGAAACCTTCTGAGTACAAATGTAACACATTTTACTGGATGACTTAATGAGGAATGAAAGAAAATCAGAGCAGGACTAGAGAGGGTCATCACAGAAAGCCAGAAAGGAGTAAAATATACCCCACTCATGTCTCTATTTTTCCATTCTGGTTTGTGTTTTATAAACATTATTTTGAAAATGGAAGAAGTAAGGAGGTGATCTTTGACCACCATGGGTTTGTCAGAGGTTATGTCATAATCAATGATGCAAATATAGTAGAAATTAGTCAAATGCTGCAGTAAAGAGATTCGGCACAAAATCAACAGTTCAAGATTTTGGTTTTGGACCACCCCTTGCAAGACATAAATATTCATCCATCCATCCATCCATCCATCCATCCATCCATCCATCCACTCATTCCTTTATTCATGTATTCACTCAACAATTATTTTATTTTATTCTACACCGAAACTTTTCTGAGGGATATGACACGTTTTAATGTATTTGGCTCTTCTAATGGAAATACATTTCTTAAAATCTTGCCCAGCTGGTGTGGCTCAGTGGACTGATTGTCTTCCCATGGACTGAGAGGTCCCAGTTCGATTCCCCGTCAGGGCACATGCCTGGGTTGCTGGCTCGATCCCCAATAGGGGTCATGCAGGACGCAGCAAATTGATGTTTCTCTCTCACTTGGATGTTTCTATCTCTCTCTTCCTTCCTCTCTCTCTAAAAAAAAAAAAATCAATAAAAAACATATTTTTAAAAAATCTTGCAAGACATGGCTTAAAAAAGTTGGCAGTGATGCATGTTAACTAGACTTGTTGTGGTGATCATTTCACAATATACACAAATATCAAATCATTACGTTGTACGTGAGAAACTAATCTAATGGTATAGGTCAATTATACCTCAATTAAAAAAAAAATTGGGTAAGTCCTCAAGCAAATGCCTACTTACCTCTGGCTCAGTGTTGAGCCCTTTAAACCCATCTCTCATAGGTGACCCAAGTTTTAGGTCCCAGGAGGTGGAATACTTCATTCAGTTATTACTGTTAAAGCAGAGATAAGAAATCCCCCTTCTTGCATTAGGAGACAAACACCTGAGGCAGTCATCTCTTGGGGCCAAGGTGCTCTTCAAATGGAATTCACAGGCACACACACCTCCACACACCATGGCTCCAGAATGCCTGTTGTGTCCTAAGGATTCTGTTTGTAAACTCGGCCTCCCTTGGAGAAACACAAAGTCTTCATTTACAGGAGCCTTTGCCGGCATTTATTTGCAGGACTGCAGAACAAACGGAACATCACACAGGGAAAGAAGAAAAAAGAAATAAAGCTCCTATATTATCTCCCAAGATTTGGCCCCATTTCAACAGAAGATTACACCCTCCCACCTGCCTCCTCCAGCCAGAAGCAAACCCAGGCCCTGTTCTAACACCGGGATTGGGGTTAGATCTCGGCTTTAGATGGAAGGTCTACATTGATAGCGTTTGGCTGTGTCTGCCTTCAGGGCAGTTTAGAAGAAGTGCCTGGTGGGCTGTTAAACTGTTGACATTTTTACTACTAACTGCGCTATTGATTAAACAAGGAGTATTTACTGGAGTGACTTCTGGCATAAATTGCTAAAAATCGCCCAGTCAGTTAGTTGCAACGATCATGATTAGCAGCGGGGCTCTGAGCTCCAAATTAACACGTGCCACACTGCAGATTTAACATCACCTCAGAAAGAGCAGTGAGTATTTAAACAGCAACAATGACTGAAACTAGAGTGATCATCTAATGCCTTGTTCAGCTATCCATTGCCAACTTCTTTGTTCTAGAATAGTGATTTTCAGCCAGTGTGCCACAAGAATTTTTAAAACATACAATACCTGACTATTTAGAGGTGGGCACTGACCTCTTTTCCCTTAAATTGTAAATAATAATAATAACAACAGCCAACACAACAATAGCCATCCCGTGTGAATGAATCAAAATTATAGCTTTTTTGGGGTCAGATAGGCAAAAAATATATATTTTTTGGATTGCCAAAGAATTTTAGTCATTAGTTTATGTATGCCATGAGATGATACAGGCTGAAAATTGCTGTTCTGGAAGAAAACAGAAATTATGTATTTATTCCAAGCCTTCATGTTATAAGTACGCAAAATGAAGCTCGGAGGAGAAGATATCAACACCCACGCCCTGGCCAGTTTGGCTCAGCGGTTAGAGCCTCGGCCCACGGACCAGAGAGTCCGGGTTCAGTTTCCGCTAAGGGCACGTGCCTCGGTTGCAGTTTGTCCCTGGCCCAGGTGGGATCGTGTGGGTGGCAGCCACTTTGATGTGTCTCTCTCACTTGGATGTTTCTCTCTCTCCCTCCGTCTCTCCCTCCTGCTCTATCTGAAGATAAAAGCAAAAAAAGAAGAAAAAAAATGTCCTCGAGTGAGGATAAAAAAGAGGAGGAAAGAAACCAACACCCAAGGCCACACCGCTTGCGAATGGCAGGACCGGCTTTCCAGGCTCTTCCCTGGGGGCTGAGTGGCCATGGCCTTACTGTGAGACCAGGATGTGATCCTAATGCATGTATTCAGGAGTAAGCAGGAGATGATGCCACACAGTGTTTGCAGTCAGGACAGAAATCCTAAATCACCTAAACTACGCTTTGCTCCTCAGTGACTCCGAGCCAGAGCCTGGGACAGAAACGCCCTTGGGAAAGCTCCTCTCCGTGGGCACAGAGTCAGGGTGCAGCCCAGCCCCTCCGTCTGGAACACACCCTGGTCCTCCTCCAAACCCTCGGCCACACACTCACCCCTCAGCACACACTCCTGAATCCTGGTGCAGGACTCACGTGCCAGCCGAAGAAAAAGGCACTCCCATCATTTCTGTGACTCTCATTCTTGATCCCACTGGCTTCCAGAAGCGGGGTGTAAAAGGCTAATCACAGCAGGAAGGCACCGCGGTGTCCCTGCGTTTCCAGACTGTGTGTCACCTCAGACTGCTTGACCCATGTGGGACAATAAACCCGTTATTCTAATAGCGACTACGCCTCTGCCGTTTCACTGGGTCGGTGTGCAGGGCGAACAAGGAGGTTCGCACATCTGGTTGGCTTCCTTGGCTACCTAAACCCCTCTGAATCTGCCCTGGAGAGCACCTCGTTTCTACAGCTTAGATTTTTCTTTCCAGAGCATGAGACTGGGAAGTAGGTCATGTCAAGGTGCACAAATTGAGTAAACATTGGATATTCACTTTAGGCATATCTAATTTAAAATAAACTGATCAATTTTACAAGGGAGAAAGAGTTAAAGCATTTTGGACCAGTTAGCACACCCTATTCCCAGGTGGTCTTCAATGCATATTCCTTGCGTTTCTCCAGCTGACATACGTTTTTGGTGTAAATTGTGGAATTATTCTATTACATATCTATTACATAATCAATTCCACAGAGGATTAGTACAAACTCTGTAATATTGGGAGTGGGGGTGGTTCAGCATTTCCCCAAGTGTGTTCCAAGGAACATTAATGAAAAGAAAAGGTTTCTACAGACAAATAATTTGAGTAAAAACTAGATCACGTAAAATTAGCAGGTTCCTGGACTCTTCTTCTCAGAGCCTTTATTATGTTAATATCATTGTGACCCACCAAGAGATGGATCGATACTCACCATTTCTCCACCCTAGCTGGTCATGGCTTTCTTTTTCAGAAAGTATCTCTTGGGACTAATGCTATTCAGATGAATAATAATAATGATTGGGGGGACAGGATAGGGAGGGGTGTGTGTAGGGGGAGGAGAAATATCTGTAACAAAATTAATTAATTAATAAAAAACCAAAATAATAATAACAACAATAGTAATGACCATGATTACACTGTACGAGCCATTGGACTAAGCCTTCATTCACATTGCACTTTATTTAACCTTTCCATTGGTCATAGCCCCATTTAATAGAAGAAGAAATACAGGCTCAGAGAAGTTATGTAGTGCGTCTGAAGTCACACAGTTGGCAAGTTGCAGAACCAGAATTCAGGTCATTGTAACTCCAGAATTTCTGCTCTCGATTACTCTGTTATTTATCTGTCCTCATGAATCAAATTAGAAAGGTAATTCCAATTCTTGCTGAAGTTGGATGAGAACAACAGCTGAGGGAGAGAGAGAGAGAAACAGAGAGAGAGAGAGAGGAGGGAAAAAGAGAGAGAATGGGGTGAGGAATCATTTGATTAGATTAAAACAAAGCAGTTAGGTCATTGTTGTTATTTTCAGGGAGTACTTACCTGGACAGAACGATTCATTCCCTATAGCAGGATGGAAAAAAAGAATGAGCTTCTGGTGTTGACAGGTATACACTAAGTTAATCTTTATCCAACAAAGTGCAAAGAAAAGTCAGAGAGTTGTTTTATTTTGTGCAAATATTTCGCATTGCCAAGGTGACCGAGTGACATCCCAGCCACAAACTAGTACAAACCACAGGTAGCCAAGGGAAACAAATGCAGTTTAAAAGGTATATTTCAAAGTGAAACTAAAAATTTGAAAAATACACTGGGGCGGGAGGCTATATCACAGATTTAAAAAAAATATTCTGTCACTTTTAAAAAGTTTTTAACTTTAAACGAAGCAAAAGTATTTTCAAGGACCCGTATTTCTATAGGCTAATCCCTCCAGTACAAACCCACAAATGAAATTGCAGACCAAATTGGGGGGAAAAAATTGCCTTGTAGAATTTAATTGAGTTTCCTGGAGGGACAAGCTGAAACCAACCAACCTTTCCATTCTCCAGAAAGGAATTTGAATCCCGCATGCCCAGTGGAGAAAAAGAAAAAGAGAGAGAAAGTCTTCTTCTGCATTTTAATATCACTGGTGTTTCTTTAAGGCTTTGGAAGTTTCCCCGGGAGTATTCAGAAATTAAAAAATAAGGAGCTCTTCCCCTGTCCCATTTCTTTTTCCTTATTTAAATTAATTTTATTGCTCACCCAAAGTTCAGAATCTCTGGCCCAGAAACGAAATGGAGTTAGAATGTCCTTTAATGGACAGGGACAGACAAGGAAAGAGGGAACCGCCCAAGGCCAAAGCCCAGAGGAGTCCCTGAGAACCAGGCCTCCCACCCCGGCTTCCTGCCTCCCCCACCCCTGCACGGCCCTTTGACGGAGGGCAGCTGCTCTCCCTCCTGGGCAGAGAAGGAAGACCCAGGGGCTGGAGGCTCCTAAAGGTCTAGCTGGGCCAAGGGTCATGCGTCATAGGAACAGAGCATCTAAACGGGTTTCTCTGCCTGATGATTTTTATGGGAAAAAACAAAAATCAAAAAAAGGCTCATTTTATTTCTCATGACTGCAGTCTGTACTTTAGAGAGACCAGAAAATGATGGAAGCTCTTAGCCATTAACAGTCAGGAAAACCAAGAGAAGCTCCCTCCAGAGTGGCAGGTGGCCACTGACGAATGCCAGCCTCCTGGCTGACTGAATTACACAGCCTGGCGCAGACTGGGCAGGGGTGGGGTCGGAGAGAGGGTCTCCAGAAACGTTGGACACCCTATCTGAACTCATGTCTATCACAGGACCGATTTGGTGGGGCCTAGGGCGTCTCTGTTCAAATCAGAAATTAAACTCATCTTGAAAGAGACCTAAGCTTCCAAGTTTTAAAATTTGAACTTTAAGTATAGGCCTCAAAAAATTCACCTCAACTGTAATAGAATCAAGAGGGCAATGGCTTGTTGTGAACCTATATCCCCGAGCCTTGGCTGCATTGGAATAAAAAGAGCAAAGTGACTTGACACTAACTCGGGCCTGTGCAGTGGTTTCACCTTGTTAACAAGCACATCGTCTGTTGCATGCGACTGACGGACCCGATGCTGGGTACCAGGAGACCGAAAGCAAAAACTCCACGATCTCTGCAGCCCTGGAGCTCACCGTCGGGTGGGGAAGGTGGTACTGGAAAGAAAGGGCTTTCAGTGGAAGTGTGAAACCTGGATGCAGGAATTCACAAAAAGATGTGTTCGTGAAAACGGGGATTTTAGAATGATATTGATGGGTTTTGAAGGTTAGAGATTTTTCCATTCAAATCTTCACGTATGAATAAGCCCAGCGCTGAAACCCTAAGATCACAATCTGTCAAAAATGTGTCTATTATCTTTCTTTTCGGTGCTTCAAACGCCTGATCAAAGAGACATGAGAGGGAGATGAGATTTCAGCATGAAGACTCTGGAAATAGACTCAAAAACCTATGATTCCTCCCCTGAAACAGCACACATTCATAATCATTTTCTGAAAAGTCACTTGGTCCCATTTCCTAATCCATAAAGTGATAACAGATGACCCCTGGCCTCACCTGCATCACTAGGATGTTGAAGGAATTAGTGAGATTGTGTCTATAAAATGCTGTGAGCTCATTGGCAGATGTCAAGGAAGCTAAGTAAGAAATATTACCATTGAAGCTCTTCTAAGGCAGCAAGCTTCAGTGGAGCTCAGAAATACCTCTGTTCTCTCTTCAAATCTTTTCCTTCCTAACTTTTAAAGGTTGGCATGACTGATTCATCTAACATTACTGAAGGCGGCCAACAAAATGGAAAAGAAAAGTTTCATGCAAATCCTGTGTTTCTGCACAGGAGCTTATGCAGAGCAAAAAATACAGCCTACTTCCTGCCCTCCCTGTAGCTCAGGGCCCTATCTGGTTCTGTGGCTGTGTCTTATCCTTACTCATACAAAAATTATTCATTTTTCACTCTGAGTCAGAACCTTTTGGTCTCCAAACATATTGACAACAATGCATCCATTCAAGTCCTTTTATGTTTGGGATGTGTTTCCCTTAAGCACCTATTTTATCTCCTTTGCTCTGTGTTCCTTCAGAAATTATGTACTTCATGTGTATCTTGTTGGAGTGTATGTTGGAGTGTACATTGCTCCATTGAAAATATGGATTTTTCCCCCTTCTCTAGATGAGGTATGCTGGATCCCCAATTAATTATAAGCTCTTTGGAAGCAGGGGTTCACTTTGGACTTACTCTTGGTTCTGATTTTAGTTTGTCGCTTGCATTTCTGTTTGATCATATTCTTAAGAGAGCTTCTCTGTTTGGTGAGGGGCAGGGGTGAGGAGACCAGCACTGCTTTCTGGAAGTCAGAGTGCTCCTGGTGCCCTTGGTTACCTAGGCCTTTACATGACTTCTGTCCATGTTGCAGATTCACACATATTACATGGGAGGTGAATACCGCCCTAAGATGGTTTCACATTATAAGAATGTAAAAAATAACCACATCCTATTGCAGACATTTGACCAAGTGGACTCTTCAATTGAGTCAACCACTCAACACCAACAACAAAAAACACAAGAAGTCAAGCAGAATGGAACATGCTTACATAGTTAGTGAAACACTTCAAACAAATGAACACACCATCCTTCAAGGCAAAGACATCGCCGTTCACACCCCCTGTATTCTCTCTAGTGATGTCCATGACCTTTATTAAATGATGCATGTTCTCTGCACCCTTCAGACCAGGGTTTCAAAGGCGAAGATTTATACGATCTGAAGAGAAACCGGAGTATCAGACTAGAGTTTAGCGTAATCAGACCTAGAACCAGCTCCAAGTAGTGAATAAGAACGTTAAGGTTAATTGATCTCATTCCATTGTTGAAATTCAACAGAAAATATTAACAACAACAATAATAATAATAATAATCACAGTGCTCCTAAACCTCTGGTACTTACTATTCGGGGTGTTTTCAATTTTTTTTATCCGCCCTCTCTAACATACACTCTCTCAAACCCATTCTCCCAGTCCCAGGGACCACTTCCTCATCACTCCTTTTCATCTTTTACTCCTAAAAGAACTAGTTCAAATACTCTGGGAAGCCTCTGGTACCCCACATGGGTTACTTCCTTGCCAGGGTGGGGAACATCCAGCCCACGGGCTGTATAAGGCCTGTGAAATCAACACCAGCTAACATCACGCGCTTCACCAAGTTAACCTGACCAAATAGGGCAGGCTAATTTTTAAGTTGATAATTTTGTATGGCCCTCGAAGGATGTTATAAATATCCAAATGGCCCTTGGCAGGAAAAAGCCTCCCTGTACCCCTCCTTTGGCACTCAGCATAGACTACTGCTCTCCTACTGAGTATACCACTTATTCAATCATCACTGTGTATTGAAATGCGTAACACGTGCCAAGCACCTGAGGTGCTGGGAATACAAAGCTTCATAAACACAGACCTGTCTGTGAGTGGCCCCCAGTCAGTCCGAGTAAACAGCTTGGCTCCTCGGAGTCTGAAGCCTTCTGGAGGGAGGGCAGAGGCCTTTGTGATTCTTTTTGTTCCCTTCTCTGCCACTAGCACTCTGCCTCACTCAGGTAAAGAAGCATCCAGCATTCAGTCAACAAGGGTGGATTCAAACATGAAACAAACAAACAAAAAAAATCAAACACTGATGCATGAAAATGCCTCCTCGTTTTTTTACTCAAAAAATTATAACTTATACCATGATTTAGCCTCCTCCGGGTGAGGGTAATACAGGTCAATCAATTCCTTTAGGCATTTTCTAACTACTGTTTACCAGCTCCCTGATTTAGGAATTTTGGAGGGGTTGGAAGGGCACGTGGGGTGGGGGCTGAAGACGCATTTACATATCAAAATATGTTTATAGTCAGAGATTCCAGTCACTCAAAATTCAAAAGAAACCAAAATGAATTTGCAAGGATGAGGGGCAATTTTTTTTTAATCTCCTTCTTACCTCTAACAAGCAGCTTAGACATTCAGAAGGTCTTTAGACCATCCTCTTTCAACACTGGAGGAGGGTACATTACCTAAGCAAGTTATTTACCTCTAACCAAAGGCCTACAGGCGCACAACAGAGGAACAGTGGTCACTGCCCCAAGACTGTGGAGCCAAAGCACATGTTTTCTTGAGGAGATGGCTCAGCGGCCCTGTAATTCACCTGGGGGACAGTAGAATGCATCTCCGCAACAGTCCCGGGCAAAGGAGTTGCAGTCACTTCAAAGTGACTTGCCCCAAATGCCTTGGGTCAAGATTCTCCTTTTCCCATCGCTTCCCTCCCAGGCTGGTCCTATGCTCTCCTAACTCGCAGGCCCAGATAACAAAGCAGAGGAACCCAGGCTCAATTTTTGACCAAATTTTATTGCCTCCAAAAGCAAATTTCCATGAGACCGTCTTGTCAAGATTTAAAAAATAAGAAAAAAGGGAAGATCATTTTTGTTATAAATTAATAGCATAGAAGTCTTGTTGAGAGTCAATATGTGTTCATCAGATTTGGTTCAGAGCAAAAAATAAAATGAAAAATAAAATAAAATAAAATAAAAAAGTACATAGTCTTTGTTCTCCTAGAGTTTATTGACTAGAGTCAGTCAGTCCCAGCTTAAGGCTGCTTCATTCAGCTTCTTGATATAAACCCTAACATGGCACTGATTTATTCTGTGATGACATATCACACATTGTTCCCACTATCCACTTCCAGGTTTAAAAAGGGGGGGGGGAGCATCCATAAAGTAATTATTTTCTTTTTTTTTTTATCCTCACCCGAGGACATTTTTCCATTTTTTGTACAGATAGAGTGGGAGGGAGAGAGAGGAAGGGAGAGAGAGAGAAACATCGACGAGAAGGGACACATCGAGTGGCTGCCACCCGCACGACCAACCAGGACCGGGGACAAACTGCAACCGAGGTACGTGCCGTAGCGGGAACCGAACCCGGGTCTCTCCGGACCGCAGGCCGACGCTCTAACCGCTGAGCCAAACGGGCCAGGGCAAAGTAATTATTTTCAAGTTGGATTTTTATAAGCAGTTTAACCTAAAAATTTATGCGAGTTAGGAAGATCTGTTTAGCATCATAGGGACCTGAGTTTTAATCCAGCTCTGCAATTTACTAGTTGTATGATCAAGCAAACTAGTTCAGTATTTTAAACCTTTGTCTAAAATTTCTGTAAGGATTAAATATACGTTAATAAATATGGTTAAATACTGAATAATAATAAAATGCATATAAAGCATTTAGGGAATGCCTGGCATTTAATTTAACTCATTAGGTGGGAAACAGAGAGGGTGAAGGAAAGAGAGAATGAAAATGGAAAGACATACTAAACTGTCTCTCTGACTCTGTCTCTCTCTTCCTGCTCTGACTCTCTCTCTCTCCATTTCTCTCTCACACCCTCCTCCTTCTCTCCATATAAACACACACACAGACGCACACGCGATCTGAATCTAGATGACCTCTTAGAGAATGAGAGTTGACTAGATCGGGGCTTTCCTAAACCCCAGTCCTAGGCTGGTCACAAGTGAGTCCTAGAGGAAGTGGGTTATGTCAGGACAAAGCTGAGAAACAGAAGTTAGCCCAGAATGAACTTCCAGAGCCCCAGAGATAACTGGACCTTCATCCCACCCAGAGTAATATGAGATGACTCCTCAAACCACGTAATTCCCCTTAACTATGCTCTAGACATGGTAGAACCCAGCCTGGACAGAGCTTTGAAGGAATTTTGCAGAATAAAACCCAGAGCCTTTCTCGAAGACCCAATCAGAGCAAAAGAGAGAATCTGATTATTTTGCTCAGAGATCCCCCCTCGTCTACCCCATTTCCACGCACTGTAAACATGCACAGGCTGGGCACCCTGGCGCCTCCTGCAAACACTACTGACCCCGTGCTGTGTGTTTTGTGCCGCGCGCTGGTACTGCAGATACAGGATTGTCTCTGTGGGCTCGTGGGTGAAGGCCCTGAGAAGGCATCAGAAATCCATCGTTGATCAAAACAAAAGCCGCGGTAGGCGCGCGTGCAGAACGCCGCGAGGAACACAAGGAAGAGATGGGAGCGCCTAACTCAAGGCAGGAGAGTCAGGGACGATGTCCCAGCGATGAGGACTCCGAGCTGAATTTTAAAGGAAGAGCAGGAGTGATTCCTGCCAGAGCTGGGGCTGCAAGGAGGGGGAAGGGCGTCGAAAGCACAGAGACAGAGAACGATGGGCACCAGAGCAGAGATGACTCCCGGCGGAGAATTCGAATGGTCCTGGAGAAGACCAGAGAGGCAGGCGAGGCCTGGCCAGCTCCCGAAGGGCCTGTCATGGAGTTCGGATTGTTTCCTGAATATACTCAAACTTTCAACAGTGGGATAGCATAATGAAATTTCCATTTGAGAAACTACGCTCTGACGACAGTGTGAAGAGATGGAAGGTGGTAGGTGGGATGTGAGGGATGAGAGTCAAGTCGAGATGGCGGCTGAGAATGCCTCAGTTTGACCAAACAGTTAGAACACATGCCACGGCGTCGCGCTCTGCGTGAGAATGAGGCACGTCCATTCCTCCAGGGGTTTTCGAGCTACTGTTGACCTGCTTCCTAATCTAGGGGTTTGGAAGGGATCGGAATTAGCAGGACTTGCTCATTGAATGTTTGTGGGAAGTAATAGAGAAGTGGAGAATGACTCCTAGATTTCTGCTGGGACGATGGGCGGATTATGACCACACGAAGGAAGGAACAGAAGCTGAGGGACAGAGGGAAGGAATGGAAAGAAGACGACTCTGCTTGACCTTCTGAACTTGGGGTCCGAGAGTGTATGACAGCACAGTTACCCAGTGGCAGTTATACAGCCCCATGTGGAACACAGGAGAGGAAGCCAAGCTAGGAGCAGAGTTGCAATGTGACCTCTCCTCGTGCAAGTTTATGTGGGAAGAGATACTGGGAGAAGAAGAGCGAGCTTAGGACATGGGGAGCAGCAACATGTGGGGGTCGGAGGTGGAAGGAGAGGCTACAGACACCGAGACAAAGCATCCAGAGAGAACAGGTTTCAAAGAAGAGAGAGGTAAACAGTGGCAAATGCAGGAGGAAGGTCAAGTAAGACAATGGAAAGAGCTACTGGATTTAGCAATGAAGATGACCACAAGGAAGTTAGCTCAGGTAGCAGCGTGTGGGTGGATGA
Source organism: Molossus molossus (assembly GCF_014108415.1). Lineage (NCBI taxonomy): Eukaryota > Metazoa > Chordata > Mammalia > Chiroptera > Molossidae > Molossus > Molossus molossus. The sequence continues at coordinate 97,438,435 of NW_023425344.1, read as the reverse complement.
CATTCACAGTGACATCTGACTCACCGCTCCTTCAGCTCACAACTTGTCTGGTGGAACAAGCACGCAGACCAGGAGGTCTGAGCCCTGCTGCAAATGGCCCGGGCTGGGCAGAGACCGAAGCCGATGACTAACGTTGCTCAGATCAGCACGGTGACCAGGAGACGCTCGTGAGGCACCTGGCTGTGTGGGCTAACGCTCCTTTAGAAACACTTACTGCTTGTGGCCATGAGCTATAATTACTCTACATAAAGAGTTTGGCAAAGACGTTAAGATGTTCATTTTAGTTCAAATTTTTTAGAATTTCCAAGTTCCATCAAAAAGTTGTTTTGTAACCCTCTTGCCCCTCACCAGGCGCTCTGCACACCTTCGCCCAGGTGGGGTCTTTCAGAAGGATGTGGTGCTACCGACTTGAAACCCCAGCGCACTGCTGCCCTGAACATTGCCAGGTACTGCCCAGGCACCACGCCCTGGGGCACCTGGGGACCGCAGGACCTGCAGCCCCAGAGGTCACTGGCTTCACCATGACGGCCCTGACAGCACTGCCAAGTGCAAGGCCATCCAGTGAGGGACACGGTGAGCCCACAAGCTCTGCAGCTCCATGCATTCACATCACCCTGCATAGCCAGGCCACTGGGGGCAGAGGGCCAAGTGACAGAGGCTGCCCCTCCCCTGCACAGAGACAGCAGCCGATGCCTGCACAGCTGTGGATCCAGGTGAGCAGTCAGCATGCACAAGGCCCTTCATCATGACAAGGAGGCAGCTCAAGGAGACCTGCGTGCCTCCCGGCACCATGGTGGTCCAGGAGACGGCAACCTAGAGCTCTCCCACACCCACATCAGGAGGCTCCAGCAGGTACTCAAAGGTGTCAGAGCCAAGATCCCAACGTGCCAGAAACTGTCCCCAAACTGGTGCTCCCTGAACACCGCCGCTGCCAGCTACTTCTGTGGCACCCACCAAGCCCAGGCACCGCAACCATGGGATTGAGGTTGCAAAGAACAAGGTAATATATATTCTGCACCTTGAGTCAGTGGGATATCAGCCGGGCCTGACCTCCCAACCCCATTGGCCACTGCATCGTGAGGGCTTGGGCCGCTCTCATGAAGACAGGCCAGCAGGGCGACACTCCCGGACAGCAGGCTGAGAAGGCTCGGGATGCTGAGCAGACACCTACCTGGAGAGCTGGCAGCACACGCCGTGGTGCGGCGGGAGGACCGGGAGACAGCTAGGAGCAGTGAGAGCAACGCTGGCAGCAGGAGACTGTCCAGCCCGAGGAGGAGCCCTCTTCTTGCCTACCTCCCTGCCACGTTCCAGCCGGGCAGCCATGGGGGCCCAGGCCCCCGGAAAGGAGTCCCGTGGTGTCCCAAAGGAGCTTCCTAGACCTAGGCCGAGCTCTGAGGAGCTAAGGTGGGGGTCTCATCGGTTTTTCCAAGGCCCAGCTGCCCCCACAGCTCACAGGGGAACAGGAAACCGAAGAGTGGGGTGTTTCTGAATATGGATATTGTGTAAAAGGATAAACGTGTATATGGAGTTTCTTGAGTTTTCCTAATGAATAGATCATTAAATGGGTGGATTGCCTATTGCCAACACCATGATAAATTAGATATGGGGACGAATGCATATGTCAACTTCATTTTTTTTTAATTGGCAAAGTAATTTGTTATGTATCACATACAAAGGTCACCAAAGAAATGTATTAATTTCTAGTCACTATCTGGGACACAGAGAATTAATGAGAAAAAGGTATCCACCAACTCTCTCACACTGAAAGACAGAACTCATTTGTCTCTTTTTTCCAGCATCCTCAGTTCCAGCCATAATCATTAAAACAATGATGACCTTGTAATTCTTCCCGTTTTGCTTTTTGACTCTGTGACCTTGTTACCTCTTTTCCTTGGTGTTGTTTCAACAAACACTAGCAAGAGAAATTCTGTACATACTTAGGACACAATCATTTTGTCTCGACTTCACTGACAAAATGTGAGGCGAGGTTGGCTGTCTCACACTGCATCAAGGTATTTGAAGACACCACGGGTGGGACTCAGTTTCTACCTTGTATATAAACAATTTGTGTTCATCTTCAAAGTCACTCCTAATCCCAGAAAAGAAACATTTCCAGCATGGTCTCAACCACCACTGTCTAACAGAAACATAATGTGAAACATATATGCAACTTAAAATTTTCTAATTTGGGAATCATAATACTTCTCTTAGCTATCTCTGAAGTGATAATCAATTCAACAAAGGTTATGAAATTGTTCATTAGGAAAGACTGGTTATTACTGTTACCAAATTCAACTTAAGAATCAACTAACATTTACTGAGTATCTACAGTGTTGCAAACATTCTTAAGATTTCCTATCCGTCATCCTTGCTTTCATTCCTAACTGCCCCCAAACCCGGCACAATACCTCCTCTCCCACAGTCACCCACACCGGTCTAGTGCTTCTTCCCATCACGGCTCACCTTCACCAATGGTTTCCGAGGTCCAGGACGCTGACCAGTGCCGGACTGTGATAAAGCTGTCACAGGTCCCAGACAAAATAGTAGTAAGAATGAAAACAAAAACGTAGTGTTTCTTCATAAAGCCAAAATAATTAAATCTAAATAATGTCCATTTTTCTGAGATGTCTTTTCTTGTTTGTTAAGGTGCCCTCCCCTACCTTTTTTTTAAATGAAAGGATGATGGTGGTGGTGATGATGGTGACAACAATAATGATGATGATAGACTTTTCTGGGTTTTTTTTGGTGAATGCTCATTTTTGGAAAAAAAAAAAAAAAGTGACATTAGTTTATCCCTGCAAACTAAAACAATTGTATTAAGTCGATGAAGTCCACAGGTCTATGCCTCAGTCAACCTCCTCTGATGACAATCGGTTGAGGATAAGGTCATGTGGGCTATTGTTTAACCAGTTCCCTGCTTAAGACAATCCATTGACTCCTTACTGCTGGGTTAATATCAAAATCCTTAAAATATTTATACAAGCAGCTTCTGAACTGGTTTCTGTCTCCCTTGTCTGCTTCAGTCTTGCCTGGTCCCCCACCCCCACCCCTCCCCCCCACCCAAGCTCCAGGCACGAGGGCTTTCCTCCTTTCCTTTCTGCTCCTTCACACGTGTGCCCTCGGCCTGGGTCCCTCGCTCAGCCTCTGCCCTCATTCCCACCCCTTTCTCCTAGCTGGTGCTCCCCCATCCTCCCAGGCCAGCTGAAACAGCACACCTCTGCCTCTCAAGAATGTGCTCAGGTTCCCCCAACAGACTTTCTTCTGCTACACCGAGGAGGGTATTGTACCACAGAGAGAAGTTAAATAGTTTTCCCAAAGTCAGTGCCAGGGATTGGTCTAAACCCTCAATTTCCTGATGATGCACCGAGAGGTCTTCACAGAATCTCTATGCCCAAAGAGGGTTTGGACGCTGATGGCGTGAGAGAGGGTGGCATGTGGAGAGGGGCTGGCGGGAGAGACTGACATGGACGCCCCAAGCCAGAACCAGCTCCTCCTGCCTCTTCTGAGTCCTCAATCCCATCAGGAGACAAGGTCATTAACAATTTTGCATTACCATTGGTGGGTTAAATGGGAACCTGGGTCAATCCTTTGTACCCTTAAAAACAAACAAAATCTATGCCTTTCCCAAAGTCTCTTGTTTTTTACATATTACTGCGCCTATAAAAAGTCCATTTTCTCATTCCCTTCCACCTGCCGCTTTCAAAGCAGTGAGGCAGGCGGGCTCTGGCACACCGGGGGGTCCTGTCCTCCCCAAGCCGGCTGGCCGGCCGGCTCACCTTTGCATGACACCAGCAATGCTATCGCTAGGAGCTCCTTAGCCACTCTGTCAGCAGGTCCTTTGTTCAAAACTGCTGCCTCTTAGGAATGGAGGCATCCAGGGAGGCCAAGACACTCAGGGCCCCTGGGGGCACACTCCCTGGGCAAGCTTCTGAAAGAACACCTCGCCCTCCTGGCTGTTTACAGCTCTTCTCTAAAGGATGATTAAGGGCCATTTTTAATCATGGATGTTGTGTTAAGAAAAACCTCCCAGCATGTAAACTAATGATCAACTAATGATGCCCCAAACGGGGTGCTTGGGAGTCCCGAGCAGCAGCGAGGAGATGCAGTTCAGTGGTTCTGAGCAGTTTGCTATCAAAGAGGCAAAAAGGACACTTGGAAACCTTTCCCCCAGACACTTAACTCTAAGACATTATAAAACAGAGTCCGGCCTATAAACAAAATCCAAAACAAAAGTCCTGTCCCAGCTACCACCCAAATCTCTGAAGGGGCTCATTCTGGACTGACCTACAGGAGGGAAGTCGCTTGGCCTCAGAAGCAGGGACATGACTCATTGGTTTATGCAAGCTGGAATAAACAGAAGGAAGTAAGTGCCTGAGGAAACAATAGGAAATATGAATGGTTTGTCTTCTGGAGACAGGAGAACTCGTCCTCATTTTGGCAGTCATGGAATCTCGTCGGGTGGGAGGACATTGTTTTCCCAGAATCTGTCCTTCCCAAGCACTTGGCATGACATCACACACCTTCAATGCCCCATTGTGCCAGGGGAGCCCCCTGCGTTTCTTGATCTTTCCTCCAATTAACCAACATATGGTAACCATGGGAGCGAGAAGGGGACGCCAAGGGACGTGCCCTGCTGACCAGATTCCTAGTCATTTATCCGGGGTTCGAGCAGAGGGAAATCTGACCCCAAAATGGCATCAAAGGGGCCACACCGTCTCTCTAAGCATGCAGTGCCGTGTTCATAAACGCCAACAAGGCAAGGGTGAGGGGTGTGGTTATAGCAAAGGACAGAAAAGAAATGGAAATGTGAGAATAGGCCACTGGCTGCACCATCACGCAGTATTTTTCTACCAGTAAAAATCAGGAATGGCAGCAGGGGATAAATTAGTTTCATTAGAAGTCGGAGCTGTCCTGCTTGCCCACCTAAGAGAGCTGGGGTGACAAACCCTTTGAACTCTGTCTGAGCATCAGCACTGTTTACTGCGAGGAAGGAAGCTGTCAGCGCTGTTTGCTCACAAGGAGCAGCCACAATGTGTCTGATGGATTCGGGACGAGCGAGAGGGGCACAGCCAGCGTAGGAAACACGGCTTATCACGCGGGAGACTTAGGAAGACAAAAGTAAGCAGGAGACTGCTGGACAGGCATTGTTCGCGGGGACACTTCAGGCCCGGAGTTGTTTTTCTTGAGAGTTAGCCCCCACATCCTGGGGACAGCAAAAGCAAAGGCCCGAAAAGACGAATTCTGTTTCTCCCCATCTTTAAGACACGTGTCTTTCCCCGCACGGCCCTGTTTCAGGCGGTGGCTTGTGTTTCTCCCTGCCGCGTGCTGTTCCGTTTTAGAGGACAGGACCACCAGAACGGAGCGAGCGTGTGGTCAGTAGAAATCAGTGTGGGGAGAGTCCACGGCATCAAGCTACTTTATTCAAAGTGTTTTCAACATTGGTAACAACCGGGGTACGAAGCAGTTTGCAAAAGTGAACCCTTTCTGTTCCCGAATGCAAATGTTGAATAAGGCAAATAGGCCGAGGGGTAAAACAAAGGCAGCTCTCATGGGCCGAGTCTCAACATGTGTGGACGTGAGGTCTGGTGGAGTTCTTTCCAGAGCTTTCTATGACACAAGCATATGCAATTTGAAAAATGAAGAGTCTGACTTAAGGTTAAACACACTTGAGTCACTGCTACAAAAAAAAAAAAAAAAAAGTAGAATTCAAGGAAGCCCAAATGTCCTTTATTTGAAAAACATTTTTTTTTTTTTTTGCAACTAGCCCATGAAGTAAATCTTATGCTCTCGAAAGAGTTCTGTGGCTTCAGAGTCGCTGACGAATTGACCAAGTATGTTGTTGTCATGACTTTCTACTCTTAGGAAATGTTCGGACTTGGGCATTGCCATTTCTGGATAGTACCAACTGGCCGCTCCCACTTCGACTTGCCAGGAAGCAAGACAGACTCCTCCTCTTTTTGTTTTAAGCAGATTTGTAAATATTCTATTGGGAAACTTTGTTATGTCTTAGATATAGTTTGCGCACAAATTTTGTTTTTAATTTTTAACGTCTGCAAAGATAAACAACTCATGTTTTACCTTTGCTGAGATGCCAATATTTCGCTCTGTTGAGATTATGTCCTCAAAGTAGACAATTACTTCTTCAAATGCTCACAGCCAAGCCAGTTTTGTAAAGATTTATTCTGTGCTCTTTGTACTATGAAGACAATATTTTTTTCTGTGTGTTTTTTTTTTTTCCAAATAAGAAATTGTACAGTAAGAGTGAATGCTTTTCCAAAATGTCTTCAAATGGAATATTCTGATAGGACATGATTATCCAAAGGCACCCACACTTCCTAAGGATCATCTTTAGGGCTCTAACCAGACTTCTTAAATATTTAAATTTATGATGGGTCTCAAGGAAGCACAAATGAGCGATTTTGATGATGCTGAGAGAGACTGAGCAACAGACTGTAGGTTATTTTTCCTTTTGGGAGCTTTTATTTACCGGGGTCTTTGGATCCCAAAAATCTTAATGAAAATGTGATGACTTTTCAATCATTCAAAGAGCCTCTTAGGAATAGTTGTGTTGGTTTTGAAGAAGACACGTGATGTAACTCAAACCACTCACCATAATATTAAACAAATAAGTTCACTATTCCTTCTACTCATTTGCTGTTGGCTGTCTTTATTGCACATTCAGTGTTTATTTACTTTGAATAATAAAAATGAGGAATAAATAATCACTCCCTGCAAATGAATTTTAAAAGCTTTCAGGAGAGTTCAGCCACTTAGAGGTCCTCTTATCCCTGGGAACGTGGGGTTCTAGAACCAATCTTGAGAGGTGACACCATTGAAGACGGAAGGAAGGAAGGTGATTCCCCCTACCCTACCCCTGACCCAGTCTGTCAGGTCAGATAACTCGGCTTTGGATTTCAGTGAGGCAAAAGATGCTGCTTATTTAACTGGCAAATAAATTTTTTTCAAATGTTGACGCTGGGTTGGGTATCATCTCAGGAGTTCATTTAGTGAAAAGGTGGGAAAAGCTGCTCTGGGCATTTGAGATGCTTGTGGTGAGAACTGGATGAGGATGAGCTCACCTTCTCGTAGTACATCCAGCACCCGGGTGGACCTTGGAAACTGGGCAGGCTCAAAGTAGACTGAAGGAATGACTGACCTATGTCAAGCCCATAGAATCACAAAGGATGGAAAACAAACATTTCCCTAACAGCTTATAGCAAAAGATGGCGCACTGTTGGCAGGAGTCAAGAGAGTACTCCTGGGCCAGGAGGAAAACCGGGTCTCTTCAGGACTCGTAGTCTGCACCTACAAGAGTCCAGGGCAATTCAGTGTAAACCTCAGAACCCTCCACTCCACAACCTCTCCCACTGTCTAACTTGGGACCATCAAGACCAATCTTACCATATCCTTGACCCCAGGTCATGTAGAAAGCTGAGAACTTCCATGCCATCCCTTGTTTCCAGACTGTAATTCCCGTTCAGCTTGCACACAGCCTCCTCTAAGCCCATCTGACGCCCACACCTCCTATCTTTGGAAACCCTCACATTCTGTCTTCTGGTACTTACATCCAACTGTCTGGGAACTCCTCTCTGTCATCAAGCTCTTCTCAGAACCTTTGCTTTGATTCTTGCTCTGATAGAAACCTGCTTCTCCTCTGACGCTCTGCTCGAGTTGCTGCCTACTCACTTGTACCTCTGGGCCTGGAGGTGGGGTACACGTCCTTCTGCTTCCCTCTTCAGATGCTGCTTCTAGGTCAGTCTCCATCCCACCTGCCTGAGAATCACAGATTTGAATACTATATCCTTGAACTCCACCACCAATTACCCATCTTTGTTTCATTCAGCTAATCAACCCGGCCCCCTACCCCACTCACTCACCTCGATTCCTTCATAACACACTTCTGTAATAATTCTTAGTAATTTCAACATCCACATGGATGATCTTTTCATACTCAGTTTCTCTGATTAGCCACACACACTCTTGACCATATTAGAACCAATAACTGAAATCCTTTCAGAATTATTTTTATTTCTATACTTCATCGTTCAACTGCCATCCTCTCAGTTTCCAAATTACTCCCTCTAGCAACAAAATTTCAGACATCATACGCAGCAGAATTTTCACTGATACATCACCTAAGGCAATAGAAACAAAGGAGAAAATGAACACATATGACTACATCAAACTCAAAAGCTTCTGCACAGCGAAAGATACAATCATCAAAACGGAAAGGCTACCCACTGTATGGGAGAGCATAATTGCCAATGATATATCAGATAAGAGGTTAATTTCCAATCTATATAGAGTGCTCATACAACTCCACAAAAGGAAGACAAAGAACCCAATTAAAAAATGGGCAGAGGAACTAAATAGACACCTCTCCAAACAGGACATACAAATGGCTAAGAGACATATGAAGAAATGCTCAACATCACTAATCATCAGAGAGATACAAATTAAAACAACAATGAGGTATCACTTCACACCTGTCAGAATGGCCGCCTTCAACAAATCATCAAACAACAAGTGTTGGCGAGGGTGTGGAGAAAAGGGGACTCTAATACACTGCTGGTGGGAATGCAGACTGGTGCAGCCACTATGGAAAACACTATGGTGTTACCTCCAAAAATTAAAAATTGAACTTCCATTTGACCCAGTGATCCCACTTCTAGGAATATACCCTAAGAAGCCTGAAACACGAATCAGAAAGAATATATGTTTGTAGCAGCACTATTTACAATAGCTAATATCTGGAAGCAGCACAAGTGTCCATCAGTAGACGAATGGATAAAAAAGCAGTGGTACATATACACAATGGAGTACTATGCAGCTGTAAGAAAGAAAGATCTCTTATCCTTTGAGACGACATGGAGAGACCTGGAAAGTATTATCCTAAGTGAAACAAGCCAAACAGAGAAAGACAAGTATCATATGATCTCACTTATTTGTGGAATATAATGAACATAACAGTCTGAGGAATGGGGTAGTCCCAGAGACGTGGGGGTACAGACTGACAATCCCTAGAAGAGGGGGTGGTGGGGGAGAGATAAACCATGTGTGCATGGACAATGGACATGGACAACAAAGCTGGGGAAAGGGCAGGGAAGGAGGGGGAGGGGGGAATCAGTGGGGGAAAAAGGAGAAACATCTGTGACAAAAATAAATTAATTAATTAATTAACAAAAAAAATTACTCCCTCTAATGTCTCATCTCCAACAACCTTTGAACCTCACCAGAACCTTATGTTATTGATTCTCTCACCCATTTATTGTCCTTGTTCCCTTCATGCTGTCCTGAGGCGTATGTGAAGATAAATGCCATACACATAAAATCCTGGGGAAAGAGCCTGTATAAGTGTTTGCTCTTCTTATTCAATCTGTTAATCATGTCAAATAGCTGGGAGTTAACCAACTTTGTGTTGAGAAGCCTAGTGATTCCATTATTCTTTCCACTGCTGAAATATGTGTGCATATACACACAAACTCACACACACACACACACACTCACACATTTTTCTGTTTCAGACATTGCATTTCATCCCAACTTTAGGAGGCATTATCTAAAAATGAGGATGAACTCTTTAACCACAGTAATATAACCACACCTAAGAAGATATATAGTCAATACCATAATATAATATATTAAGCTCTAATCTATATTTAAGTGTCCTCCATTGTCCCCAGAATTTTTTTTTTTTAGATGTTATCTTCCAAACATGAGTCAGCCAGTGCGCATGTGTTGCATTTGGGTCTTATGGCTCTGATACCTGCTAAGGCCCCTTCAAAAAATGTTTGCTAAAGATCTCTTCCCCAGTAGAATTTCTTATCCAGAGGAATCAGGGGACCCCTGGTTCAGATCTTTTTCTGTTTACTTCTGCTGCACTTTACCCAACTCAGAGAGGCATCTGTTGCAGTTTCTAATGGTTGTACTTCCATTAAATGAAACCTCAGTTGAAAACAGTGACCTCTGGAGACCAGTTACCACCCCTCTCAGTGCTGAAGTTTCCTGGGAGTTTGACATTCCTTTATATTTCTGCTTTCTTTTTTTTAATTGTCATTTTAGAAATCCTAATTCCCAATTCCTTTTCACTGCCACCCGCTTCATCCAGCTGGCACCCGGCATTTCAACGGCGAGGACCCAAATGGCGCTATTTTGATCCATGTCTTGTGTTCCCACACTGATTGCCGAATCTTTCAAACTAAGAGCAGATGAGACAGGGAGAGGAACCTTTAACTTTTACTTGCAGATGATTTGAAACTGTACGATTATACTATCTGATGACGTTATCCACTTCTCTTTAATTTGACCAATACCCTTTGCAGTCTTGTGTTTTGCAAACTCTTTTGAGCTATTTTGAAAGTAAAGTTTGTTTTTTCTCTTTTGACTGAAAATGTCCAGGAGCAAACTGGATGAGACTTCCCAGAGAAAAGGTTTTGGTTTGCTCCTTCCCAGAGGGTCATGGTGCTATCTATCGACACATTCCAAAGCCTCATAAAAGTGGTCAGAGGCTGTCCAAGAGAAACATCCATTAAGTATCATGGGTCTTGATTTTTACAACTACTAATAACTTTTTCCTTTGAGTTTTCCCAGAGCTCTGCACATAATTAAAACAAACAAACAAACAAACAAAACTTATTTCTGCCTTGCCTATAAGTTTGCTGTGTGACCTTGGTAAAATTACTTAGTCTTTCTGATCCCTATTTTCTTATTCTGTTAGAACAACAACAAAAAAAATAGTATGATCAGAAAAATCACTAAAGAATAAAGTTTCATCCATCATAACAGTTTAGTTGCTTTTTAAAAAAATCTTTCAATCATCATTTCAAGGATGTATACAATCAGAGACAACTTATAGCTACTTCTAATAAGCAAGTTTAAAAAACTAGATTTCCAAAAAGAGTCATTCATCTGGCCATATAAAACTTTCCCTAAGAATCAAAGATCACATGAAGGGTCTCAGCTTTTTGCAGGAAGCAAGCTGAAATGCAATAGGAGGAATTGAAAGAGAAAGGAAATTTCTCTTTTAAATGTCCTAGAATCATCATCCGTGTGGTCACAGTAAATGTTTTAATGTGAGTCTCGTTGCATCAAGTATATCAATAACACTTGAGCTCTGATCCAAAAGTTTCCATCATTTCCCCTCAGGGACCTCATTTTCTCAGGATGAATTTATCTAACTTTTGTCCAATAAAAATATTATCAGCTAAAATGTTTTAGTCCTGGGCTTCTAACATTGCAAAGCTCTGTCTCCGTGGAGTTCCATTTATTTTACCCCTCACTCTTCTTAGCTCTTTGGCAAATGCTTTCTGCTGCTCTTTTTTTTTTTTATCCTCACCCGAGGACATTTTTCCATTTTTTGTTCAGACAGAGCGGGAGGGAGAGTGAGGAAGAGAGAGAGAGAGAGAGAGAGAGAGAGAGAGAGAGAAACATCGACGTGAAAGGGACACATCGAGTGGCTGCCACCAGCAGGACCCAACCAGGACCGGGGACAAACTGCAACTGAGATACGTGCCCTTAGCGGGAACTGAACCCGGGTCTCTCTGGACCGCAGACCGATGCTCTAACCACTGAGCAAAACCAGCCAGGGCTCTTTTCTAGCAAAATGTGAATGTTTTGCAGTGGTTCTCAGAGCTCTGCCGTCCTTCCTTTGTGTCCTATGAGCAGCAGTGGGCTGGCCAGCGCTATGCAGTATTTTGAGAGTGTCACCATGTAGTGATCATACTGGAGTCTAACTCTCCTTGGCCCTATTGGCAATCCCTCCCCCACGTCCCACCCTCAGGTCCTAGTTCTACTGTTTGAGAAAAGTTGGGAGGAACTAAACAGACTCTCAGAGTCTAGAAAGTTTAAAAATACGCACAGGACATATTTTCTAAATAGAGAACTTAAAACCCTAAACTCTGAGTGACTCGGTAACTTCCATCTATTTTCAAAAGGAAAGAACAATATTTTATCTTGAAATTAAAGTTCACATAAATAACAACGTTTAGAGAAACCTTTCTGCCATGTCTACAGCCAAAGGGACAGGCTGGGTCCTTGCTAAGGCCTAAAGAGAATTAGGGGAAAGTCGGAGATTTCCTGTCTTTGTAATGAGTTTACTAATTAAATCTTAATTGTAAACCAAGCTGAGCAAAATTTAAATGAACCGCTGGTGCCAGAAGCCAGGTTATTATGGTGGAATTGTTTATAAGGACAGGAAAGTGACTTTCTAAACATCAGATTCCTGTGCGTTAGCCAGGACCTGGAGGAAGTCCCCATGTGGGGAGGCTCAGAGAGTAGCAGGATAAGTGACTTGGGCCTTGTGATAATTAAATGACACAGAGATGTCCTGAGCGCCCTGGATCCAGTCACTGCCAAGGTCTGCAATCTTTGTTTTGATGGGCTGGAAACACCGCTTCTGCAATAACCACTGTATTTCCCCCCATTTTACAGCAAATGGTCCAGCCATTTCAGCCTTTACAGCACTGGAATTGGAAATGTCTTTACTTTGGAAACCCTGACTGCTCTGTTGAAAAACTAGCCTTGCAAATACACAGAAGTCCAAGCGCCCAAGAGCAACAAAGCCACCAAAATGGGAGAGTGAAGAATTTGCTTTTATTTCCTCCTGGTATTATTACAGTGTGGGGGAGAGTGTTAAAAGGCAGGCTGTATAATAAATAAAAACAAAAATCCTGTGGCTGTGTACGTGATTTAACACAACGTATTTATCCTAAGATTCGGAAAAATGAATTATCCAAATGCTTTTATTTTCCTTTGTTTACGTTCACTCATTTAAAGTGAATAACTTGCCCTGCCAGTGTGGCTCAGTGGACTGAACATCATCCCATGGTCCTGGTTCGATTCCCAGTTGAGAAACAGCCTGGGTTGAGGGCTCGATCCCCAGTAGGGGGCGTGCAGGAGGCAGCCGATTGATGTTTCTCTCTCTCATTGATATTACTATCTCTCCCTTCCTCCCTCTCTAAAAAAAAAATCAAAAAAACATTTTAAAAAATAATAAAGTAAATAACTTATCTTAGGACCTTTCATTTTAGAAGCATTTATTCACAGCCCTTTTCTCTGGCCCATACACAGGGTGGGGCAAAAGTAGGTTTGCAGTTGTGAGGAAAGGAAACACAGAGTTTATTCTTGTGTTATTATTTATGAATTATTGTATGATTTTCCATACAAACAACTGTAAACCTACTTTTGCCCCACCCTGCGCATGTTTTGTCAGTAAAACCTTCCTTTTGCTCTGTTTGCCATTGGAAATGGGCCTCTGTGCTGAGTTCCCTGCAGAGCACCTCCTGGGCTAACGACATGTCACAGATTAGGGCCCACGTGGGAAAGATTGCGTCCAAATCCTTAGAGCAATATGGTCACTAGGAGAGATGGCTGTGCCCGCGGACTGGAGGTTGGAGGACAAGATGTAGTGTGACTAACGTGCTCGATCCTTCCCTGCTCTCCCAGAAACCACTCCGAGGAACACTGTAGACACTCTGTAGAGTAAGGAGCTAAAATGAAAGAAGCAGTGTAATGTTATAATACATAATATCATGTCTAATCATCATGCATTCCATTCATAAATGTAACTTTTTTTTTAGAGAGAGACAGGAAAGGAGAGGGAGAGAGAGATAGAAACATTGATGTGAGAGAGAAACAGCTGTCAGCCGCCTCCTGCACACCCCCACTGGGGATCGAGCCTGAAACCCAGGCTTGCGCCCGGAACAGGAATTGAACCAGTGACTTTTTGGTGCATGGGGCAACGCTCAACCAACTAAGCCACGCCAGCTGAGCCATGTATGTAATTTTTAAAATGCAACGTGACCTTGCTATTTTACAAAAAGAATTTAACTTCTCTGTAGTCTTCCTCTCAGGCCAGAGTAGGAGAAGTTGCCTTCAGAACCCATCATGGGATGAGGCCCCTCTCCCATGTTTCATCATCTGTATCCTTGGGTCTCCACATCCGATGCTGGTGGCTGGAGAAGGTCATGATTCCAGCAGCAGCCTCATTCAACATGAACCCTACACGTCTCCACTCTTCACAAGGCTATTATAGGGCTTAAAAGACAGCACTGGGAGAATATAACTTATTAGTGGTGTTATTGTCATTTTGACCTTTTAATCCAGAAGCAAAGAACCCAAGGAAAACATCGCCTGGAGGGCTGTATAAAACAAGCCTCTTCCGTCTCTCATTTCTTCGGGTCACTTTCTCAATTATCCCCACTGAGAATTTTAAACCATCTACCATTTATTTACTCAGTAAACTTAAATTGTTTTCAGGGATCTTTCCCCACACTCCCGGTTGTTTTCCTTGTTTTGTTTTTCATAGGAAGCAGGGCTTACATGGAGATTTACATAATAAAACCTCACTTCACCTTCGAAATCTTTCGCAGCTCTCTTGAACTATGGTATAGCACGCTTTTCAGAAACGCAACTTTTGTCTAGCCTTCGCTATGCTCGGCCCAGGATAAACATTGGGGTGTTTCCAAAGGGTCCGTTCGCGGGTGCTGTGGCTCCCTCAGAATAGCCTGACTTGGTCCCATCGCTTTTCATAAGAACGCTCTTCCAGAGCGAACAAGTATAAACCACTTTAAGGGTAGTTAGGGGGTTAGAACTTTGAAGGCGCGTGGTGTGACCTTGGCTGCAAAGTGGCTGAGCACGCTCTCTTTGTTCTTTTAAACCACCGTCCAACGAAATGCTTTCCTCACCCTGTCCACCTCAGGGCCGTGCCACGAACCAAGCTGGCCTCCTGAGCCTTCCAGGGAATCAGCCAGTTCCAGGAGCCCTGAGGATCACAAGGGTTCACCTTTTTAAAAGTGACGGACACTAAGCTCTCTGTGGTCCCCGCAGGAAGGTGGGATCGACTGGCCTGGGGTCCAGCTGCAGCCCAGCAGCAGAGGCCTGTCCAGAGTCTGAGTCCACCCAGAGCCTCGTCAATAGGCCTCTGCTGATTGCCTAGTGTTTGCAGGCGAAAGTCACCCTCACGGGACTTACTAATTCTGGGACGGAAGTCAGGAAGCCCTGCTAATGTGGAAAATATATTTAGTGTGAGACAGAATCCAACGTCCTACAGCAATAAATGATCTGCACGGCAGTACCTATAGATACAAACATAAGGGCTTCCTTTGCCTGTCAGTTAAAACCGAAATTGATGTGTGTCAAGAGTTTAACTATTAATGCCTTCATTTTACAGGGGGGGAAAAAAAACCAGAGACCACAAGACACAGCCATCATATGGCAGATAGAATCTGGCACTACCTGCAGAATTCCCTAAGCAAATATGTCCAGAGACCCCAGAAATGACAGGGCAGCCACACACACGTGTTACCTCACCTGGTGGCTTAGCCCGAGCGCTCAGAGGTGAACGGGGAACGGCAGAATAACATCTGCCATCAAGTTTTTGGAGACTTTGTTTCATTAAAAATTGATTTTTCCCCCCCAATTAGACTTCTATTTTACCTCAGACATAGATTTCAGGCATGCCAAGAGATAACCTAAGCTGCGCTGAAAAGTGCTATTAGTCCGGGGGAAGAGAGATGGTCAGCAATTCCGGCTTACCAGCCCGAGGTCAGATAAGTCCCGGCGACAAGTTTCACAGCGCAGTGTAGGCTCCGGGGCCCACGGCCGGCGCCCCCGCGCTGCGACTCGCCGCTCGGGCCCAGTACTAAGCGGACGTGTACGGCTGGGCCACAACGTCTAATTTGATTTCAGAGAAAATACGGAGAAGTTCTAGAAAGCACAAAACTTTTTTTTTAACCTTTGAACAAGGAAATTATTGCTTTGGAAAGCCAGATTTAGTGTGTGTGTGTGTGTGTGTGTGTGTGTGTGTGTGTGTGTGTTTCCCCCAAGGACTGTTGAGATCACATTTTCCACCCAAGACTCAGTTTCATAGCTCGTGGACTTCCTAGCTTATTCAAATATATGTATGATGTGTGTGCAAGACAGGGACATGTGGGGACCAAGCTGTTCTGTTTACAGTCGTGAGGAGGCCGTGACTAAAGGCAGTGGACTTGGAGGCGTTTCCAGATGATGGAAAAGAACTCTGACGCTGACCAGCCATCCCGGGCGAGTCTCAGAGCTGAGCCTCTGTCACCACGACAGTATGGGATCGGGCAGGGCAAGTGTCAGACAGTGTGAAGCCACTGAAAATGACAAAACCAATTCTAAATCGAGAAATGACACAGGAGCCCAGCCGGTGTGGCTCGGTGGTTGAGCGTCGACCCATGCACCAAGAGGTCACCAGTTCGATTCCTGGTCAGGGCACGTGCCCAGGTTGTGGGACAAATCCCCAGTGGGGGGCATGCAGGAGGTGGCCATTCAATGTTCCTTCTCATCAAGGTTTTCATCTCTCTCTCCCTCTCCCTTTTTCTCTCTCTAAAAATCAAGAAAAGGACAAAAGAAAGAATGCCGCAGGAGCAGGAAACGTGGAGCCTGTTAATTATTGTCTCTCCAGAAGGTGGTGTTTACTAGAGATTTGTTACGGACAGAGGGTTGCCGTGTGTGAGAGGAGCACCAAACCAGGGATCTATTCAAGAAACATGCTCTGAGTATCTGTTAGTAGCAATGCCCTGAAAATCACAAGAGACTCAACTGCACACACACACCCACACCCCCCCACACACACACACATGCAGATGCACACAAATCTACATTGCAAGTGGCACAGCATGAGGAAAAGACTGTGAGCTTTGAAGATGAACCTGGCCTCCTTCTCAGCTTTGACCTTTGCAAGCTCTGTGCCTGGGCAAGTCACTTCATCTCACACAGCTTCATTTTCTTAACCTGTGAAGTGTGGGTAGGAAAGGTACCCACCTCACAGAGTTATTGTGAGGACTAATTAAAAGCAAAGTGCATACATAACACAATTTCTGGCATATAGCAAGTGCTCGGTGAATAGTATTTTTTTTTTGGATAAAAAAAATTTTGTATGTTAAAAAAGGGAAGCAATGAGCAAAAACATAGAGACAAATGGGAAGCTGTACTGGTTGACATTTTATATGCTGTTTTCCCCACCAGCTTTCTTGAGCTATAACATTGTATAAGTTTAAAGTGAACAATGCAGTCATTTTACATACGTATATATTGCAAAATTATTACCACTATAAGGTTAGTTCAGACATTCATCACCTCACATAGTCACAATTTTTTTTTCTGCTGATGAGAACTTTTAAGTCCTGGCCGGTTTTGCTCAGTGGTTAGATCATTGGCCTGTGGACCAAAGAGTCGTGGGTTCAATTCCGGCCAAGAGTATGTACCTCGGTTGCGATCCGTCCCTGTCCCTGGTTGGGGTAGAGCAGGAGGCAACTAATCGATGTGTCTCTCTCACATCGATGTTTCTCTCTCTGTCTTTCTCTCCCCCTCGGACTCTATCTGAAGATAAAAATGGAAAAAAGTATCCTCAGGTGAGGATTAAAAAAAAAAAAAACTTTTAAGATCTTTCTCTTAGCAACTTAAGATACACAATACAATGTACAATACAGTACAGCATTATTAACTGTAGTCACCATGCAATACTTTAGAGCCCCAGAACTTATTCATCTTCTGAGTGAAATTTTGTATCCTTTGACCATATTTACCCATTTCTCCTATCTCCACCCCCACCTCTGGGGCAACCACCATTCCACTTACTGTTTCTGTGAATTTGGTTTATTTTTTTCTAATTTCACTTATAAAAGATCATACAGTATTTGTCCTTCTTTGGTCTGAATTATCACTCAGCATAATGCCTGCGAGGTCTATTCATGTTGTCTCAAGTGGCAGAATTTTCTCCTTTTTAAAGACTGAATAATATTCCATTCCATTATGTGTATCATATTTTCTTTTCTTCTTCTTTAAATTAAATTTATTGGGGTAACATTGGTTAATAACATTATGTAAGTTTCAGGTGTACAACTTTATAATACAGCATCTTCCATTATATGTTCATGACCCAAAGTCGAGTCTCCTTCCATCATCGTATGTTTGACCTCCTTTACTCTCCTCATCCTCCCCCGACCCCCCTTCCCCTCTGGTAATCACCATACTGTTTTGTTTTTTTTGTGTTACATGCCCCTAGTGGGAACCGAACCCAGGACTCTCTCATCCGCAGGCCGATGCTCAACTGCTGAGCCAAACTGGCCAGGGCTTGTAATCACCATACTGTTGTCTGTGTCTATGAGTGTGTTTGTTCTGTTTGTTTGTTGTTTTTTATTTTATATCCCACATTTGTGTGAATTCGTATGGTTCTTGTCCTTTTATGTCTGACTTATTTGCTTTGTGTAATACTCTCAAGATCCATATATGTTGTCACAAATGGCAATTATTTCATCTTTTTTATGGCTGAGTAGTATTCCATTGTCTATATGTACAACATCGCATTGTTTTTATCCAGTCATTTGTTGAAGGACACTGAGGTTGTTTCCATGTCTAGTCAACAGTATTTCCCCCTTCCTTTAGAATATGTAATTCTTGTCTTCCACAAAGATCAACATCTAACTCAGGAAACAGAAGCATAAAAATGAAATAAGCGTATATTACCTTCCTATAATTTTTATTTAGAAAAGCTTTTGGTGTGCTTTAGAGTAGTGGTCTGCACACTTTTTCGACACAGAAACAGATAGGAAATAGTTTAGGCTTTGATGTATTCTGTGGCAAATACTCAGCCCTGCCATTGTGGTGTAAAAGCAGCTGTAGTGTGGCAGATGGGCTGTGTTCCAATGCGGTAGTTTGTTGCGGGCTACCATCGCAAAATACCACAGACTGGGGGGCTCACACAACAGAAATATAAGATCTCACAGTTCTGGGCTGGGAGTCCAAGGTCAGGGTGCCCACCGGTTTGGCTCCTTCTGAGGCCTCTCCCCTTGGCATACAGAAGACCACCTTCTCTTTTCTCACATGGTTTTTCCTCTCTGCCCAGGAACCCTCAGTGTCTTTGTGTGTCCAGATTTTCCCTTCTTATAAGAACACCAGTCAGATTGGGTTAGGGCCCACCCTATTATGTCAACGAATCCTCCCAAACTTGTTGGTAGGAGGTCACTTATTTTTATGCCTGTTTTACAGAGGAGGAAACAACAGCTTTGGGGAGATGTGGTCACTAGTCCATGTAAGTGGTGGCGATGAGAAGGACACCCTTGCACTGGCCCCATACCCTGTGCTCTGCTGGCTCGCCGATTTCCTTGGTGGCTCCAGACCCAGCAGAGGAGAGAAGCGGAATAATAGTTTGCCTCTGTTCCTTCCCTCACCCGCTTTGCAGGACACAAGTTGGTCATTGCTAAGGAAGTGAGGTCACCACTAACGTGAATTTTGACTCATGCCAAAAGTTTGTCTCGGAACTATTGTTGAAAAGTGTTCTCAGGAGAATGGCCTTGGTTTAGTAATCAAGCAGAAGCTTTTGTGACTAAGGAAGGCTCCTGGGAACACAGTGTAATAAGCAGCTGCAGGGGTCACCTCCCTGAACGCCTTGCCCCGGGCGGATCACACTTACCCAGATAACCATCGATCCTGTCTTCAAGATTTCCAAGCTAAGATCCCACAGCCTGCTTTGAAAACCAAATCCAATGCTCCGTGGCATCCACCACGGAGCGGAGCGTCTTCTTTCTCCTGTGCCCACAGTAGTTAATATGCAGTATGTTGCGTCTGGTAGCTGTGGTTTATGTTTGGGCTGAAAGACCAATTATAAAGAACAATATCGAAGGCATTCTGGGGTCCTCTAAATCAAATCCCATCGTTGCAATAGAACACTCATGTCCAGTAGGAATGAATACTAAATGCCCACTTAGAGTTGTTTTTGTTTTACATTTCCTAGTACTTGTCTTGTGATAGGTCTTGAAATACAGACTTCAGCTCCCTTTGTATTTTCGTCAGGGTCTGACAAAAGTCCTCGATTTAAATACACTTGTTAGTCAAACAGTGGCCACCAGGGGCGGGAAGGTGGGGGAACTGCGGAGGTGCTGGTCAAAGATACTAAATTGAAATGATGCAGGATGAGTAAGTCTAGAGGTCTAATGTACAGCATGATGACTATAGTTAATAATACTGTATTGGATACTGAAAATTGACTAAGAGTAGATTTAGGTACTCTCATCACACATAAAAATGAGTGAGGAAATATGTTAATTGGCTTGACTATAGTAATCATTTCACTATATAAAGATATATATATATACATATCACATCATGTTTACACCTTAAATATATGTAATCATTCAAAATAAAAACAGACAAACTTGTTAATTAGCAATCTCTATATTTTATAATGTCCTTTTTAAGTGGATAATTATATTAAGCAGCTTTCAAATAACAGAAAGTTTCTTAAGTGGTCAGATATGGTTACCTGTTTCTTATCTCTGTTGAAAATTAAGTGAGAAGAGATGGAAAAATTAGGTTTCAAACATAAAGAATTTTCTCGCAGTGATGTTGGTAAACACACAAGAATGACGTTTGAACACCTCCTTCAGACACCAATTGCTAATCCAAACCCTTAGATGTTGACTCTACTACACTCAGCTGGCCACCTCCCCTCCTTGTATCTTATGCTTGAAGTCACGCTTTCTGGTTTCTCAGAAAACCTGGAAAACCAGGCCTCTGCTTCCCTGCTGGTACCACTGGACGCATTCTTCAGGGACCAACTCAAAGGTCGGCTCCTCCAGAAGCTTCCCTGTTCCCCACCCTCAGCCCCCGCTCACCAAGCACAGAGCCTCTCACCCACACACACTTAGTTATTGGCCTCTCATTAATGGCTATGAACGGTTTTGTTCTCTATGCTCAGCCGTGACCCGTTTCTGTAGTTTTTCTCACCTTGGTACCCACAACATCAACCACATCCCCGACACATAAATGATTCTCAATATTTGTCAAGTGAATGAATAAACCCGTTCCCGTTTCATTCCAAGCCCTTCGCTCTGCAAGGTAGATCTCTCCACAAATGTGGCCAGAGTCAATAATTGCTGCCTTTCCCACTGAGAAGAGATAAGGCTTGGTTTTCCCTTCAAGGGTTAAGGGAAAAAAGGTTTAAGCAGTTTAAACCAAGAAGAAAAATGTTCAAGGGCCGGGTAGGAAGGCAGTGAGCTATCCAGGAGGAATCCTGTTTCCAAACCACACCAGAACAGGTTTCTGAAGCCCATGGCTAAACGGGTGGGCGGGGCTGAGCCTGGCTCCAGAGCCCTGTGAGGACTGGCTGCCCGTGGACGGCCCCCAGCACTCAGCCCCCTTTCAGGAAAGTGCCCCATCGGGGTGAATCGGGCCCTCACTGCAGCTGGAAGGGGATGCCGCCTCTCGCCCAGCGTGTTAGAGATGGCTCATTGAAAAAGTGCATTAATGCTGGTGCAGCTTGTGGCCACAAACAAGAAAGTGCAAGGGGGCGAAAAAGAAAAATGGAGCAGAGTTGGGAAATTGGGCCTTGTAAGAGTTGTGGCTAGAACTTAACCACATGTTAATCTTCCTGTTTCTAGAGCAAGAAGACTGGATTTTATAAAACTGTCGATAACTGCGTTATAAGTCATGTTGACATCCAGACCAATTTTTTTTTTTGCCACAGAACTTTTATTTAAACTGAATTTATGGGGGTGATGTTAGTTAATAAAATTATATAGGTTTCAGGTGTACAATTCTACAATATATCGTCTGTATATTATACTGTGTTGTCACCACCCCAAGTCAAGTCTCCTTCATCACCATTTATCCCCCCTTTACTCTCTTCCACCTCCCCCCACTACCCTTCCTGTCTGATGATCACCGCACTGTTGTCTGTGAGTTGGTTCTTTTGTTGTCGTTGTTTAAGTCCTTCACCTTTCCTACACAGTCCCACAACGCCCCTCCCCTCTGACAGCCGGCAGTCTGTTCTCTACCTGTGGGCCAGACCAACTTTTCAAAACTTTGCTCTTAAGTGCATCCTAAACTAATTTTATTTCAACATGAAAAATTCATCTATTTTCATATCGAAATGGATTGACCTGTAAAGGTCTAGGGGCCAACGCACCTTCACTTGGATGAGCCTGGACAGTGAATAAATAATGGAAGCTAAATTTAAAATCACTCTTCAAGCTTTGATTTATAAAAATACTATAAATTGCCCAGATGTTGTGGCTCAGTGGATCGAGCATCGTCCCATGGACTAAGAGGTCCTAGTTCCATTCCCAGTCAGGGCACATGCCTGGTTGCTGACTCGATCCCCAGTAGGGGGCGTGCAGGAGGCGGTGGATTGCTATTTCTCTCTCACATGGATGTTTCTATCTTTCTCTTCCTTCCTTTCTCTCTAAAAAAAACAATAAAAAGATATTTTTAAAAAATACCATAAATTACCCACTTATTAAAATTAAAGTGGTAAAAGATGTATAAGATGATGTCAAATAAACCAGTATTTTTAACATTTTAATAGTTAAATAAGTGTCTATGGTTCACAGATTAGCTGTCTCCATTATGCTTTTGAAATGTTAAGTACTAAAATCAAAACTTTTCCTAAGTTTAAACTTATTTATTTTACTTCTCAAATGAAAAAAAAAAAAAAAATTGAGAGGAGGGAAAAATAATTGTTTTATTTAGCTTATGAAACAATTTTGCTTTTGTCTTACTAGATTCATTTAAATAAATTAGTTCCAATAAGCCTAATTTTAGTGGTTTTTCTTCTGGACTCCTACTGGTCCTCAGAATTTAATTGGGGTTTTATTTTATGTGAAATGTGTCCACTTCTCAAGTTTATCACGACTTTGCTGGAGATTACGAAAGAATATTTTTGGTTGACGGTGTGTATCAAAGCAGTCTGCATCGTTTCAAGAAGTAAGCCAGAGAAAATGGAATAAAACTATCGTGTGTCTTCAAAAGCAACCTGATTTTCTTTCCATTTTTTCTTTTCACTCCTGGTTCATTCATACTGACCAGTTAGAACCGATGTGCCTTGTGGCTCCAGACGGCAGAAGTAAAAACAATGATGGAGAGAAATTGGGGGTCTCTATGACGAAAGACTTTATAAAAACTAGTAGGGAGCACACGAGATACAAAAGAGGGTGTTCCCAGACTGGCTATGGATAAAAGGTAGAGGCCAGGTGACCTCTCTAAGATAGAATCTTCCAATGCCAATGTCTCATGTAATTTATAGAACACTAACCACTGCTCACCACCAGTGTGTCTTCTTTCCTTCGCCCAGCTTCACAAAGGAACAGTGGACACACTCGCTGCCACCATTTTCCACCTGCCACTCACTCCACAACCCACAACAGTCTGGCTTCCACCCCCCACTGCTGCCCTGAAATGGCTGTTCCTATGGTCACAAATGAACTACTAATTGCCGGAGCTAATGGACACTTTTCAGTCCTTATCTTACTTAACCTTTCGGTGGCATGGGATGACCCCCGCCTCCTTGAAACTGTTTTCCTCCCTTTTCCTCTCTCTGGCCATTGTTCCCGCCACGGCCCCTCTCACACATGTGTTAAGTGCATTACAGGGCGTCTACCATGTGCAGGAAACAGTGCTAGAGGTTGGGATACAAAGATGAATGAGACATAGTCTCTGCCTTTAGGGATGATGGAATTGATGATTATTTATTGAAACTCACTACATTTCAGACTCAGTACTGGCAAGTGTGAGTCTGACGTCTGTGCTCTTTCCGGTCCTCAGAGTCATATGTCTTCCTCAGGATTTCCTTCATCTCTCCTCTTTCTCTACTCTTCTTTGACCATCTCATCAACACCCAGGATTTACACCTCGATGACTCCCAAACCTATCTTCCCAATACAAACCTTCGTTTTGAGCTCAAAATCCAGACCTTAAAGCCTTTAGAGTCGTTATCTCCACCAGAATTCACACAGGCTCCTCCCCTTCAACCTACGCAAAAGTGACCTCACCCTCTTTCCTCAAAATCTGTCACTCCTGTGTCTTCCTTCCCACCAGTGCTTCCGCCATCCTTGCAGACTATCCTCAACCACAGGTGCATTCACATCTTAACTCCTTTCTCTTTTTTATTATTTATTTATTTTTTTATCCTCACCCGAGGACATTTTTCCATGTTTTGTTCAGACAGAGTGGGAGGGAGAGAGAGGAAGAGAGAGAGAGAAAAACATCGACGTGAAAGGGACACATCACGTGGCTGCCTCCCGCACGACCCAAGCAGGACCAGGGACAAACTGCAACGGAGGTACATGCCCTTAGCGGGAACCGAACCCAGGCCTCTCTGGACTACAGGCCGACGCTCTAACCGCTGAGCCAAACCAGCCAGTGTTCATTTCTCTTTTTTAATACCCACGTCCAAATCATTCATTATTCACCCACGTCCTAAGTCGATCTCTATCCATTTAATTTTCTCCTTTTTCTTAATCACAGTCTTGGTCAGACCCTCATTTTTTCTTAGCTAGTTGATTTCAAAAATGAAAGAGTCTGCCTGCCTCCAGTGTTAAGTGCCTGTACAACCACCACCCACACATCCTGCCAAACAGCCGCCACCCTGACAGGAGCACGGTTCTGCCCTGCTGAATCCTTCAGGGATTCTCCATGGACTTCCGGAAAAGTCCAAACATCAGGGTCTGCAAACTCCTTGTTTGCTTATTTATCTCCCTAATTTGAGTGAAAAAACGTGGGCCCATGAACCTTGTTCTATTCATCTCAATATTACAGTGCCTACAATACTACCTTATGTATAGCAGGAATTTGATACATGTGATTCAATACATGACATTTCTTTTCCACTAGTTTTCCAAAGTTACTGAAATCTCTTACCATTTCATTATTCCTTAGAAGCATTCTGAAGACACACACACACACATACACACACACACACATATATTTCACTAGATTGGGCATTGAGTATTCTGCTACTAAGAATTTTATTTTTAGTAGTAAATTTAATCTCCCTTTACTGAAAAAATCTTCTTAGCATCCATTGCTTACTATCAGAGAGCAGGATCTCTGGAAACTAGACAGTTAGTTTCAACAAGGGAAAATAGGCAAGGAATGGTTTGGTCTAGAAGATGAATTCTAAAAGAAGACCCTGTGTGGTTACTGAGTACTAAACACTTGATGCTTCAATAAATTATAGGAAAATAGGCTATAGGGGGCATGAAACACACTACTTGCCTAGGATGACCGTGTCTGACTAGAACCTACTAGTTCCTCATAAGGCATCCATTTTACGTCATGAATCAACCGCTCTCCAGTACTACCTTTACAGAGGCATTGGAGAGGAAAACTGGGTTAAGGTGAATAGAGTTAGAGCTGAGACTTAAGTCTACAGAACTATTTAGCATTTATTTTATGGGAGAAAAATCTATCTATGTACATATGTATATACTCAAAATGAAACAGGGCACCAGCAGTTAAGCTGGTGTGTTAAGCACAATATTTGTTCTCTTTTTCTATCCAAGAATAATGGGAAATTCTATCTAGTTTCTGCCTTTGTTCTGAGAATAATATTTCATATAACTGAATGTCAGGGTTGAAAACCAAACCGTATGAGTGATGCAGAACATTTCATCACCACTTTCACCAACTTCTGAGTAAGACCAATGAACAGCCAAAACAGGGAAACAACTAAACAGTCCTCCCAGCACAAAGAACAAGATACACATCTGCTTGCGAGCTCAGAAAATGCACAGGCATCATCAGGGCATCCGCAGGGTCGCTCCAGACTGTCCCATGCTTCAGGCAAGACCTTAGAGCACTTTCCGGCTCCTCACTGAACTCAGCTTCTTGCTTAATATTGTTCTGCTGGGAGGGAGACATTCCTTTCTGACTCCTGCAAATGACCAACTTCTGCCCTAAAGCATAAAATGGAATTACCCTTTATCGCTATCTCAGTTTACCACGCAGCACTTGTTACCAGTCACTGCTCGGCAATCTTTTTCATGCTCTCAAAATATAACATGTCCAGGTGAACTGCATGGTAAAAGTCTTAAGCCAATAACTAAGGTTTAATTTAGTTATAAAATATTTTTCTTGAGACCTTGTTTATAGTAAGATACTCTGTACTCCATGTCACAGCAAGCTTATTGATTGTCTCAGGAGAAACCTGTCTGTTAGCTGTATGAGAATGTTTGAAAAAGAAAATAATAATTAAAGACACACAAAAAATTGTATCCTGAGCTTTGTAAATGGCTTCTCAAAGAAAAACAAAAATAAACAACCTCTATTATACTAAAGTGTGAAAGTTGCCTCGTCCCTGAAAGTTTACATGCCAATGCATGGGGTATTTTAGTGTGTGTATGATTGTGTGTGTGTGTGTGTGTGTGTGTGTGTGTGTGTGTGTATGTGCATTTATGTGAGTTTCCGTGTTGTATTGGGGAGATGGGAAAAGGACATTAATCATGCAAATTAATGTTTGTCCACATTTGAAGAAGGATCTAGGTCAACCTCAAAGCAGGCTGACTAGTAATGGCATACATTATCATAAAAGAAAATCCATCTTGTTTTTCTAACACTACCTCAAGTTCTTAAAAAAAAAAATCATAGAAAGTCCTGGTGCCCATAAATATGCAATGTATTAATCTCCTTCTCCTAGTTCTCTGGGGAATGAGGTAGCTCAGACAAGGACTTTGTCTAAATAATTTAAATAGTGCATTTTAAAATGATTTAGAATAGAGAGCCTTCCACAATGCCTCTTAAACAGAGTATACTCCAAAGTACTAAAAAGCATTGCTTGCGTATTACTAAAAACCATATTTATTACTCTATTTGGTGGCTTTCGTATCTTCTGCCCAGTTGACAGGCAACCTCACTTTAGGTTGGAGGTTGAACTATGGTTAAATCTGCACTGCTGCCTAACTTTGTGAGTAAAGTTTTATTAAAACATAAGCACGCCAGTTCATTCACTTTCTTATTACCTATGGCACTCTCATGCTGCAATGGCAAAGATGACCACTCGCAAGAGACCTGATGGACTGAAAAGCTGAAAATATTTGTTATTTGGCCCTTTACAGAAAAAAAATTTGCAGAGTCCTTTATGTGTTACTTCTTGTTCTGGGTGCCTCTTAGAGTGCTCTCCCCATGTGTTCATTTAAAAGCAAATGTAAAAACTTAATCAGAACAGATGTGGAGTGAGAACGGAAGTGCTCTTATTTAAAGCACTCTGTGATAGTTCTCGCAACCTCTCAGGTGTCTGTGTGGAAAGTTGACATCTGATCTTGAATAAGTGTTTGTACTATGAAATGGTAATATGAAAACGTCCTAACAGGCCTGGCAGATCTGAAATGACAGAGGGGAGTGAAGGTTTAAATGTGTTAGGAGTCCATCTAGAGAAAAACTGAGTGGGAGAAGGCACAGGTAATAAGCTGAAATTGCTCTGCAAGACAGGTTTGGTGCCACAGAGGTAATCACCAACTACAGGAAATCTCCCCATCTAGGCTACCTACGAGAATGAGAGTGAATTTATTTGTGAAGAATTTGGCAAATATATTCAAACACACATCATCCTACGTATATAAAGAGCCCTCATGCCCTCACAAAGAAAGTAAGAATAATGCTCCTCTGTTCTCTTAAAAGTTCTTATACCAACACAAGCTCATTTGTGGTTCAGTGAGTGTGAAACAATTACTCCCACAAACAGAGCAACAGAGCAAAAATAGACTCGAGTGTATTTTTCAGTTTGTGGTCTCTGTGTTTAAATACAAAGAGTTAACAAAATGAATGACTGCATTACACCTGAAGAAGATGGGGAAGCCAGATAACCTGCCTGAGTGTTTCTCTCTGACAGCCATTACGACACATGTCCCTCGAAATATAATTCAGTCGGTTTTCAGGACACTTGGGTGTCTTTTGAATTAGAACCGTTAGCTTCAGGGCCCTGGAGGAAACCAACTCCTGTCTCGGAGAAATGGGGACGGCAGCCGTGTGTAGGGGGTTTCACGCTGCAGCTCACCAGTGGGTGAGCCGTGAAGATAGCATGACTTTGAACATTCTCCGATCACCAAAGAGCTGTTATTACAACACATTGGAGACGATTGCTATTATGTTTATTGTTGCTCAAAACTTTGTAGTTTCGGATGCCAAAGAGGAAGAAAGAAGCTTATCTCCGCAGCTATTCTGGATTCTCAAGCAATTCGCCATTCTTATTACTGTGTATCAAGAAAGTGGCAAATTCAAAGGCTGTCATTTATGTCACTAATGGAATTAAAAAGAAACGTGGTCCAGAGCAGTAATCAATGCCTCGCTCGTTGTGATGGATTATGGTTTGGCTAAATAGTCTGACCTTTAATTACCTGAAAAAATGCAATTTTCCAATGTCTTTGCTGTTTTCTCTGTGATTTCCCACACAAATGCAACCTGTCATGTGCTATTTTTATTTAGCTTAAATAAATTTAATGCTTATGAAAGGTGCTGGATTAGCAGCCCTAGAGTAAAATTCTTTATCCCTTTAGTCCTTTGTTATTAAACACTTTTAGAGCACTTGGTTCTTTGTTGAGCTCCGTGCAGTCAATTCACTCGGTTATTTTTAATAATGTCCTTTTATAATGGGTAAGTATTGTTATTGTTATTGGTTTGTGTTTGTTTTTGTTTTTTAGATAAGAACCCTGAAACATAGAACATAGGGGATGGGGCCTGGGACACCAAAAGAGCTAATGACCAGTTTGTTCTAGCTCTCAGCTCTGCAGTAGCCCCAGACAAATGCTGCCACCATTGGATAGAGCTTGTGCAAAACTGGCGAAGTAAGGAGCAATTCTCGATTCACCAGGGAAATCCATCAGCTTCTATCCAACGAGTAGTAAGAGAAGCTAATGTTCAACCTTTGATGAAAACCTAAAGCACAAACACAAGTCACCCCCAAACTGTCTACTTGAGACTGATGTCAGAAAGAAGGAGCAAATAATAATCTAAAAGCATCACAAGTCTGTGATTTTGCTGCTGTTGGAAAACAGATAAGTGTTGATTTTGAAACACAGACATAAAGAAGAAACAATTAGACCCAGTGTCCAAGTATACTGATCCTAACAACTGAAGAAAAAGAAACTGTTTGCCTCTGCGGATATGGCTGGACACACATCTCTCTGGCTCAACAACATCCCTTATCACAAAAATGTGTTTTCTTCTTATCTAGATAATTTGCAGATTCAACACCAACAGGTAAATAATGGAGTTGCCTTCTCCAGTACAAGGTAAAATTTTCAAGATTTCATCTACAAAAATTCTAGCAGTTCCTGAAACTGGGCATGTTTTGTTAATTACTGACAAACAGTAGGAGAAAAAGAAAAGGGAGAGGAGAGAAAAAAATTTTCAGTCTTATTTTAATTTGCATTTCTTATTAAGATCCTCATGCTTGTTAACTATTTTGTAATTTTAAAATGTATATCATTTACTCAGTTGTCTAATAAGATCTTACTGTTCTCCAAATCGATTTATGCATGGAATATTATATATAAGGATTCAAAATATTTGACTAGGGTACTGGTTGTAAATGTTTTTATAGCTTGTTGCTTATCCTTTAATTGTGTTTGTCTAGAGAGATTATAATCATTAAATTCTTATTTATTTAAATGTTATACGTCAAATCTATCTTTTGCATAGCAGATTTTAAAAATAATTTTTAAGCGTAGAGCACTCTTCTCTGTTTAGGAAGTCCCTAATTAGTCATTT
Source organism: Molossus molossus (assembly GCF_014108415.1). Taxonomy (NCBI): domain Eukaryota; kingdom Metazoa; phylum Chordata; class Mammalia; order Chiroptera; family Molossidae; genus Molossus; species Molossus molossus. Next base: position 97,408,930 of record NW_023425344.1, on the reverse strand, counting down.
AAATTTTCTTTTTTTAATATGTTTTTATTGATTTTTTTAGAGAAAGAAGAAGGGAGAGAGAGATGGAAACATCAATGTAAGAGAGAAACATCGACCTCGGGATGGAGCCCACAACCCAGGCACGTGCCCTGACCGGGAATAGAACCCAGACCTGCCAGTCCATGGGAGGATGCTCAATCCACTGAGCCGCACCAGCCGGGCTCATTTACATGTTCTTGGATTTTCGATAGAGTGCCCATGGCAAGTGGCCGAGAGAGGGCTGAGCTCTGTCGTCAGATCAAAGGCGGCCTCTGTGCTCTCAGCTTCCATGGGAAACATCAAGGCACGCACACCTGTTAACCATGTACCTCGGGGATTCAAACTCCTCGGACGGCAGCACACACGTTCTCCTTAGGAGGGACTCATCAAGCAAAGTGCAGCAAACTGGTGAGGCAGTGTCACTGCTAAGTCAGACAACTGTCCTCCACTCCCTCCGGAAACTCTCCCGGGCAACTGCCTTGAGAAAAGATGCCGCCCTTGCTAGAGAAGAATCTTCCCAAATCCCTTCTATATTTAAATTGGGGGCCCTCCGTTGACCCAGAGACATAGAAAGGAGTATGGTTCAGACTGGCAAACCTCAGAGGAGGGGGGTGGGGGTGCGGGAGGGAAGAGATAAACCACAGAACTTATATGCATGTACGCATAACCAATGGTCATGGACAAAAATACTGGGGGGTGGGGGTGGGAGGAGGGAATCTGAGGGGAAGAGGAGAAACACCTGTAACAAAAATAAGTTAATTAAAAAAATATGTTACCAAAATTAAAAAAGTACATCTCAGGAAATGGATCCCTGACCTATAATTTTCAAATGAGTTCTCTCCAGTGGAGGAACCTTAAGCATGCTTTCTACACTGCTCTCCAACTTGGGAACTTCTTGGTTCACCTTTTACCTATGTTCTTTCTGTTCTGAGAAAACCTGAGGGCTTCAGCCTCATTGTCTTTTTTTTTTTTTTTTTTTTTTTGGCCTCTGCAGTCATTTTTTCAGTCTGACTCATTCCCCCTGTCCAATGCATAATGCTTCCCCTTGGTGAGCTAGTGAGCGTCAACCCTTCTCTTCAGAATGATCTCTCCTTGTCTAGGCCCTCACCTGTCCCCCAAAGAGAAGCAGAAACAAGTCCCATCAGAAGGTCACTGGAAATCCTCGGAGGAAAGAGGAGAAGGAAGAAAATGATGTGAGGCTTACAAAGGAAGGTTTTTTTTCTCTCTTTGAGAAATTCAATAAAAAATAATACATAAATAGTATTTTATAGGGAGGTTTCCCTAATGGTTCGATACAATCCCTTACTGATTTTCCAAATGTGAAAATGGCTTGCCCTCTGTGCCTAGACAAATCCCAGCCACTTGAGATCATCGTTTTCCTCCGAAACTTAGATGTGCTGTCTGGCTGGGGCAAAGGAGTAAATGTGCGCTGGAAGCATAGGGAGACAGTCGGAGGAAGGAGATGAAAGGCCTTTCCAACATGAGAGGCCCTAATAATGCTGTTGATGAGCTGTTCACCTGCAGGTGGAGTGGCGGTTTGATGGGAGTATTTTGCAGGGGATTCATGAGAAGACTGTAACCTGTCTGACCCATGGAGGGCAAACAATACATATTTCACTTTTGAATAAAAGAGTGTTGGATGGAAAAAGGGGAAAAGTTAGAAAGAATGGAATAGGGAGAGAAGGGGTAAAGGAAGGACAGCCAACAGGAAGAGAGGGAGGGAGGAAGGAGGGGAGGAGGAGAGAGGGAAGAAGGAAAAAAATAAGGAAGGAACAAAGGGAGGGAGGAAGGAAGAGGTGGAGGAAGAAAAGGAGAGAGAAGCTTCTGTGTATAATTTGTTTTTAGTTGAGTAGAAATTGGCCCTGAATTTGCAAATCTGATTTTCCTCCTTTAAACACAATAACAAGGCAGAAAACACATATTTTATTTTGGGGGGTCCTTTATTTCATCCACAAATCTTCCACAAATTACAAAATCCAGACCCCATGTACTGCTTACATTTGTAAGGTAAAAAAGTAAAGAAAATCAATCAGGTTCTATTAACCTCTCGAAATATTATCCTTTCAACAATCATAACAGGAAGAAATGTGTTTCCCTCCCCCACCCCAAGCTGATGGCCTGTGCTTCTTTTATGATCATCTACTTAAATTACATAGTAGGTGCCTCGGGAGTAGAAGGCTGGTGAGGAGAGCGGCTCATCTTGAGGCCGGCTCTCTCTGCTGATGCCGTTTCTCAGTAAACACATCAGGAAGAGCCTTCAAGAAGACCACACATCAAATACCTTGCCAAGAAAAGTTTCCTTTTTCAACCATTTATTTTTAATAGTGCGGCCGGGAGACCAAATGACTATGTAGACTGTGAGAATATAAGGCAGGGAAAATAATGATGAAAGCACTGAGTAGCTCGTTTGTGAAGATCCCACAGTTCAAGAATGAAAATTCTGGCAGGAATATGCCATATGTCCTGAAACCGTCTGTCTTGCCTGTCTCCTGGGCCAACGACTGTACCTCTGCATATTCCGCCTCTGACAAGCTGTGTAGATGGGGAAAGTCACACACGTGTCCTGTGTCCCACCTATATACAATAGAGGTCATTGTCTATCTTTTCTCCACTCTCGCAAAGTAGTTCTTCACATCCAGATAAAATATCAGATATATAAATACGTAAGAAGTTTGCAGTGTTCCAGAAGTGGTCAAAAAGAAGATTTTTGGTACTGGGAAGTTGACAAACGTGTTTTCCGAATCTTTTTTCTCCACTGCCTTTTCTCTCCTTCCTCTCCATTTCATTTACCGTTACCATGTTCCAGGTCCTAAAACAAGTAAACGAGTATTTTCCACCACATTCATCACACATTATTTGAGTAAGATTTTGGTGTGTTTTTTGGGTAATAGCAACACACACACACACAACAACAACACTAGTTGTAAAAATATTTTCAGACACGGCCCTGCTTCTGTTCTGCACATATGCTATCCCACACATTGATGCATAACCCAGAAACGGGTGGTGGATGTCTGGGAAGAACAGATGATCCCCAAGAGCCAACTTAAGTTCACCAAGAACCAATTCTATTCCCTTTTCCATTAGCACAACTGGCCGGGAAAACTGACTATGCTTATAGAACTTGGAGAGAATATTTTTGAGGGCAATGTGGCCAAGTCAGGTTACATTTATAAAACTAGGTGGTCTATAAGTTGACTATACTCACCCCTAAAGTGCCAGTTAGTCAATCTGGCAATATGTCTTAGGATTCTGTCTGTATATTATTTTTATTGATTGTTTAAGTGAAGCTATCTAAAGAAATAAACTAAGCCCTGGCCGGTTTGGCTCAGCGGTTAGAGCGTCGGCCTGCGGTCCCGAGAGACCCGGGTTTGGTTCCCGCTAAGGGCACGTACCTCGGTTGCAGTTTGTCCCCGGCCCTGGTTGGTCGTGCGGGTGGCAGCCACTCGATGTGTCCCTTTCACATCGATGTTTCCCTCTCTCTCTCTCTCTCCCTCCCACTCTGTCTGGACAAAAAATGGAAAAATGTCCTCGGATGAGGATTAAAAAAAAGAAAGAAATTAAATTTGAAGAATCCTCGCTAATAAGGACATGGACTCGGCTAACTTTCGGGATTACATTCAAAAGTTTTAGTCCATAAAACCTGCTAATAGCTCTAAATGTATTAATTTCTTTAGAATTGAGCATTGGCCATTTCCCTCGACTTTCAGTGTCTTTCTGTTACACGAGACTATGCATGTAACAGTCCCCTCTACAAAGTTAAGACCCATTTTAAAAATAAAGTCTTATTTATGTATTCCTTCTCTAAACATTTTTTTAGTTCCTACTATGCACTAGGCAAGAAGCTTGCCATTGAATATACAAAGGTGAAAAGAAATGCCAAAAAATTGCTGAAGGTATCACATGTTATTAGGCGTGTTACATTCATCACACATGCTTTAATTCCCACAGCCATCAAGAGGTAGGTATTTTATTATTCCTCCTTTGTAGATGAGGAAATTAAAGCTCAGAAAGGTTAAATAGCTTACCTAAGTCATTCGGCTAATACACAGCAGAGTTAGGATTTATCTTCCTATTTACTCCTCTGTATTCTCAACCAGCCATCCTCATTTGAGATCATAAGCTCAGCATAGTTATTCTATTAAGCATATCAATTAAGTTATTTTCTCTTGCGTTAAAAATAAAGACAAAAAATTCAAAGTAAACATTAAGCAAGCTAAGAAATGGAGATAATATTAAAAACAGTGTATTTACATATAGGAACTATTAGAATATGAACCATTTCTGGTCTTTTCAAATTGTGTATACTTTTGCCCGATACATAGACTTTATCAGTATTTCCAAAATGTGGAAGAAAGCCCCAAGAATGGTTGTGGAAAGCAACTTTTGGAACCGTTTGATGTTCACGCATAAGCTATTTTGAATCTCAGCAGATATGATTCCCATCCTTGGGTTGAACGAAACTCCATTTTATTTCCCCATTAGTCTAGACCCGGTTTTCTGGGAAGAAACCAAGTTAATGGGCCTGGTCTCATACTCAACCCTGTTTCACAGGGGAAGCCCGGCGCGGGTGTGGTTCAAGGTGTAATGTTTCAAGAGCCACCTGCACAAAGCATGTTTCCAGTTCATGAGCTTTGATGTCAAGCGAATGCCCCTAAGAAATCCACATGATGAAACTAAAAGAGCTGTAGTTTTGACTCAAAAAGAGGTTTACTTTGATAACTGAACACTATAAAATTACTTAGAAATTTTCTAGGTAGTGAGGAAGGATGGCAAATGTCAGATTCTCAGAATCATCTCCTAATCGTCTCTTCATATTATTCAATATTGATGTGAACTTTTAAACCTGTCTTCACAAAGTAGAAGAGGTCTGATTGGCTTGAAAGATTCCTCTTCCCTAATTTAATAGGCAACTTAGCCAGAGTGCAGTTATTGGAAGAAGTTCCCCAACTTGATAGCTTACAAACATAGACAGGGTGTTTTCTGCCCGGCCTTTAGAAATGGCATGAGCATAAACGTTTTGCTTAAGTGTTTAACATCTTATATCAGAAAAATTTCTCCTGATATTTACTGTTCAGCGACTTTTTGCAGCATAAAGTTACTTAAGGAAATGTAGCATTAAATAATTTTAAAACAACTCAAGAAATGTTGAGTACTGGTGTGTATTCCAATAGCTGAGCAACTAGATGTATGCCGTGTATATCTAGAATGTTCCCAAATTGTCCAAGCTTATGGTGCTCATCAGGGATCGAATCTAAACCATCACTATGTGCAGTTTGGGTTCCTAATTATATGGATCAGGAAAGGTTGCGGTCAAGTGCCTGGTCGAGAGTCAAATGTAAATTTGTGGCTGATTTTGGATCAAATTGCTTATCCAGAGATCTAGACTTGAGCATTATGTCAGTTCCAATTGAGGCTTCATGTCTCACAAACTTTTAAAAGATTCTTTTCTTATATAATAACAGTAATCCTGAAGTAAGGAGACTGAATTAGAAATCCTACCTCATAATGTTATAGTGGACCAATTAAGTTGTTAATTGGTCTAAGTTATATTGTGGGGAATAGTGTAATTTTCTTAAATTCACCCTGGCTAATTACACGTGGATGGTTCCAAAACACCTGAAGTACCTTCTCGCTCACACACACTCATTATAGAGAAAATGGTCGCAATGACTTGTGAAGCTCGGCCATTCCCCCCGCCGTCCCCTTGGATTAGTCACCGTTTTCTCAAGTGAAGAGACTCAGCTGCCGCGGCTACTGCTCCCGCTGGAAGGGCAGCGTCTCCAGCCAGCCCTGCGAGGGGGCCTCCCTGGACTCTCTGCCTCACACATCATTAAGCAAATTGTCAGCTAAGTTTTAATTACAGCACTTTTATGACTGCTGGTGATGTAAGCAGCACAGTGGGCACACCTTGTTTTTTTTCCAAGCTCGGCTGTATTTGTAGGGCTGGCAGTTGGGGCCAGCGCATTTTTCATCTTGCACAAACTGAGCTAATTTATGTGGGAACCCAGACCCTCTCGATGTTGTTTGTACTGCAGCAATTTGCAGTGTCTAATGAGCCCTTTTTAAACGATGGAAAAACCCTCGTTGGTTGCATGACTGAATAGCCTTTTAAAGCCTGCCACGGAAAACAAAGATGCTCAAACCAGAAAAGAAACCAGTCGGGCTCACCTTCCCCGAATTTATTATCTAACCCAGAGGATGATGCTCAGGCATCATAATAGCTCGGATGGGCTGCTAAGGACCGATGGTCTCTGGTTTGTCCTATTTTAGTTGGAGAAAATCACCATCAACGCATCTGGTAGAGAATGCTAAAAGTCTGAAGGGGTCTGTTGTTTATCTTCTGGTTCACAAGATCTTCTGTGCCCAGTGGATTATGCAAACCAACCTTCTGGAAATATTGTATGTGACGCTTGTTGAAATGCATGACCAAATAAGATACCTTCAATGACTTCATGAACTTTGAGTGCAGAGACGCAAAGGGCAAACTCTCTAGTGAATGTTGCCCTAATGGCTTGCCAGGAAGGAATCAGCCATCTCAAAGGAGAGAGAGGGGCAGCATATCACAGGCCAATAAACCCTATAGAAATAAAATGCTGTTCAAGCTACTAGGAATCAACCATGGCATGGTAGGAATGGGAGACAAAGCTTTAGCAGTAATAATTTTGTGTGCTAGACATTGCTAGGGGTTCAAACCCTTAAGAATTTCTTCGTCTTTTCTACTGAGGTCAAAATTAGACATGTGCTCTAAGTTGTTACCAAATGTTGGTTTCTGTGGCATGTTCTTGGTTTTAAAAATTATTTTATTACTTGTACACCCCTCTAAAGAGACTTCAAAAATCTAGCTCAAAATAAAAGCAGTGCCAATTTTTCCTGAGCTAAAAATAGATGAAGGAATATATATATTACCCTGGCTTATGTGATAGGCTCTTGTGATAAATAATGTTACCCAATAAAACTCACCGTTATTTCACTTATCTCATCAATGGGTCAATTCCTGGAAAGGTCTTCTGGAACCTCTTCTCTTTCCCCGTCACTCACACAGCATAACACGTGCAGGCTACTTGCAGAATTGACTTCAACTTATCCAGCTTCATCTTTTCACATGAGAAGAGAAGTTAACTCAGTTGGAAGTGCAGAAACTTGCCTCAAGAGTTTTTAACCAAGACAGATTCTTCAAACTCACCAACACCAGATTCAGGATAGACTAAAACATCCCTGAAATGAGGGCTGTATTCCTAAGCCAGTTTTTAAAATGTTTGAACTTCTCTTATAAGTATTATTCTAGCATCTCGAAATGCCACATTCCCCTGACAAGGCGTACTTTGCATGCAGAGAACCCAGTGGTGCCTGGGTCCTAACAGGTCTATGCTGCACGGGGACTCCAGAGCCTCATTTCCATCCAGGAGGTAAACACCACCAAACTGCAGCCCCTGACAAACACATTCTCCAGGTCAATGCTGGAAGAGCCCCTGCAACTCAAGTTCCTCCTCATTTCAAAAACTTTTTATAAAACAGCAGGAAAGAGGACAAAAAGGTCATTTAGAGGGACATGAAACTGGAAAAACCACCATTGATGCAATATACCTTCTAAACTAAACACAAAACACGGTGTTGAAAGTATGTTAATTTTTTTTTAAGTACACAACCTACCGGCTTGCCCCGGCATAGTGAAAGAAGTTCAAACATTGATGATTTTTCTAGGAAATAAACTTGTGTTCGAAGAGCATTGATCTGAGTCATCATCAGCAATTCCCCCCACCCCCAATCTGATGTCAAGGGGAAACTGCTGAAAATTCTGTAGCAGTAAACCTTTAAATAAGAATCAGGAAAAGGGAGATAAGCAAAATGATTCCTAAGACAAGAAAGAAGCATTTCCCCTTCAACATGCAATTTTTATCTAATTGTTCTCATCATCTTGCGAAAACTTCATTCAACTCGATGTGATGGGGATGGCATTTCTCTCTTGACGTTGCGATTTACGTACTGTATAGGCCAGGACTACAACACAGAGGTGCTGGTATTGAGTCACAAAACAAGAAAATTGCTGACGAAAGTCTCATGTGTAAGATGGCTCTTGAGCATTTTCCAGCCTGGACTTGCCAAACTCAAGGGGTAAACTGCAGATAAACATCTGAGCTCTCAGGTGTTTAACTGAACCAAACCTCCCAACCTTTTTGAGGTTTGCCGATGACTAGTAATTATATTGTCATTTAACAAAAGTATCTGCATTAAACCAGAGATGTTACATTAATGGTTAAGTTCACATCCATTAAAAACATCATGCATCCACGGAGCACGCAGAGGTCTCCATGATGTGTAGATGGGAATGGAAACTAATGTAGGTTTGAGGTCATAAATCAATATCTAAATACTACCTGTCAGGTTTGGAAGTTATGCTAATGCAGGAAGTTCTACTTCGTTCCAGTGCATCGAGGTTAAAGGAAGAGGGACAAATAGATAACTTAAATGGAAACATTGAGGAAAACCCCCAAAGAATAAGATCGTCAACATACAAAACTTGAAGAAGGTGGTTATAGCTAAGTCAGGATTTTAATCATTTTACTGCACAATTCTTGGGTTTCCAGAGGCAGCAATAGAAGGACTGAGGATTCATTCCTAGAATTTAGAACCCTTTCTTCTAAGTGCTTTTCATTTTGACTAATGCATACATGGGGGTAGAAAGTAATTTGTCAACTTTCTCACTGATAAACTTGGGAAGTGAACATATATAACCTTTAACTGCTTCCTAGGTGAGCACACTAATAAGCAAATTTAATATACAAGGTCTCTTTAAATTTCTTACATGTATATAGTAATCTTCCCCCAGGATTACATGATGGCATAGGCTATATGCTAAAAGTCCAAGTAAGCATTTGTAATGGATGTGGAATAAATTTCAAGTTAACATGAATAATGTATTAGTGGAAAAAAGTCACATGAAAAAACTTCCAATTTCTTTTAAAAGTGATAGACACTGTTTGTAAATAGTCGATGTTTCCTGGTAAAATCAGAGTTCAGCACCAAAAAAAAAAAAACAGCTAAATGCATAACTGGAATCTGAAATACATAAAAATTTATTTTCCCCCTTTAGGCCTTGTATTTCAAAAGTGAGCCTTGGTTTTCAGGATCCAAGACAGCAGAATCCGAGCCAGAAGAGGGACTTAGAAATGTCATGAGTAACAAACACAGTCAAACTAAGATCAGAATTCAAATCCCAAGTCAAAAACGTTAAAAGAGCCGCACCAAGAAAGGTCATACAGAGCTCAGGGGCAACCAGAGACTCAAGTTCTCTGACCTTCTTAAAAAAAGCTGACAATAGTGTCAATATAAGACCTGCTTCAGGAGCTAAGGACCATGTCCTCCTTTAGGAAGGACCGAAGAATGACATTCACCCAGTAAGTCTGGCATCCACCACTAACATCCAGGACTCATCAGCCCAGCTCTGACCTTCTCTCTAAAGTTGAGGGGAGGAATGCCAATTCCTTAATGGTCTCTGAAAGTTTGGGGTTTGTCTTTACAAAAGTTAGTGAGTCTGTGTGCCAAAACCTCTATGATCTTAGCTCCTTCCTGAAGCCAAGTTCTGATCATGTCATTTGCTTTTCAAAACTGCGACGTATCCCTACTGCCCACTGAATCAAGTCCAGGTTATCTGTGCTCTAACTCCAGCCTCTGACCTCTATTCTATTTTCTAGCCAAACCGAAATGCTTGCTCTACACACCCTGCCTGCGCTCCCTGATGCCTGTGTCCCATGCCACGCACGTGCAATTCCCTCTGCCTGGAATGTCCTTGCCGCTGCCCTTCACATCTCTGCACCTTCAGACTCCAAATCCTACCTGCGCCCAAGGCTGGCTCAGATAACGAGTCTCAGATAAAGCCTTCCCAGATTCTATATCTTAATCTAAACTCCATTCCACAGGCCATATTTTCTAAGAACACAATCTGCTGATTTGCCCCAGCATACGGGTGAAAGTGTAAATGTCGGTGTTGCAGATAGGAAAACATTTGTCTTCAAAACACATTAACCTGAGTCATCGTCCTCATTTCTCCAGAGAGTCTTCTCCAACAGACTAAACTCTTTGGGTATATGTCCATTTCTAGTTCGTCTATAAATCCCTTTCTGGGTTATTTGAAACTAAATGGTTGCCACCATACTTGCAAACAGTGTCTGAATTTTAGGGCCATTTTATATATTTTTTTAAATTTGGGGATACCCAAACCATGAAAATGAGGTGTTCCATGTTACTAAATGTGACCTTTACCTCGGTTCCAAGAATGACACTTGACAAATGATCTGCTTGATTAGGTTTGCACAGGGCTTGCTTTATAGACACCTACAAGTGTGGGGGCGGGCGGGGAGGGAGTGGAGTAGACTTGCGAACACCCATGTCTTCAGAAACAGATCCCCAGTGGCTCCATTTCTGGCATTAGTAGCCTGACACCCCAGCACACTTGACAATACAAACTATTGTGATACCAGTGAGCAGGGGGTGGAGGAAACTTGAAAATCTGTCTAGAAATGCAGGAAGCCATGTGAGCAATGTAATCAAAGCTCGCAATGCTCTAAACAGTGTTTTATTATTATTGTTTAAGTAGAACAGTTGGGCTGATCCCAGTAATACTACAGAAAACTGATATTTAAAGCACAAAATAGTATCTGATTCAGCGCAGCAGATCATGTTGTGTACCTAGCTAGAAAAATGAATGTTAAAAGTACATCAGAAACAGACATTACTATGAGGAGGAGTGGTAAAATGTTAGATTGCAAACGGCCTCAGACTATTTTTGTTCCCTGCATCTAGACATACTTGTTTGAGAAATTCGTCGTGGTTGTTGGTTTGAGTAGGATTTTCTTTTGTTGCTATCATTATTGCTGTAGCTTTCCAATCCAAGTATCACATTTACAAAATAAAACAAGCCAGAATTTGCTAGAATATCTTCATCCTGATTCTTTAAAGAGATACACATTTATAGATATTAAAATCATTGAATCTATGTATCTGAATTAAAATATTTATTCCATTTTTTTTTATTTAGAAAGAAGAAGGAGAAGGGGAGAGTTGTTCAAGATACACTCAAAAGAGAAAAACTAGAAAAATAACCAATTACTGGCCTGATCAATTAGACAATTAGTACAGAAAAGAATGGATAGCTCAGGGTTGGGGTAATCTCTAGGTCCTTTCTAGGTTTGAGATAAGAAAAACTATGGTCAAAAAAAAGACTTAATCTCTCAAAAACATAAATTCTATTTTTTTTAACTTATGAGAAATGTGTCAATACTAAAGAATATCAAAAAAAGAAGGAGAAAAAAGGCTCTTAGGGTTAGAGAGCAGTATCTTTAATCACAGGTAAATTGAGAACATCTTTAGTCTGAAGAAGGGATAATTAAGGCACATAGTAGGGCCTCAATATTTTTTCCATGGAATCAATGTATATGAAATGACACTGAATAAGCTCAGAGGTGATCATCATGAAAAAAGGAAGTGTAACATACAAAGTGATGAACACTACTCCTCATTTGGGAGGGAAGGAAATAAAAGCAAATGGGCATAGATTTCAACAGGAAGAAACCAAGCCAAATGAAGTAAAGGAAGTAATTATAGAAGAATTATTAGATCCTAAAATAGCTTACTGAAGAAACTTTTGAAATATTTTTTTCTGGGAGTCTGTTCAAACAATAGTTTTTAGTCTTGTAGTATTCATAGACTAGATAAACTTTTGTTCTTCAACCCCCCAAATCATGTTTTAGTTATGAGGAAACTGATATTGAAAAGATTAGAAACATCAGCATAGGTTATTTAGAAAGAAAATGAACAAAGTAGAAGTCAGAAATCTGGATTTTTATCCTGGCTTTGACTCTAACCATTTATATGATTTAAGAAGACACTTAATGTCTTAGGTATTAATACCTATATCTATAAAATGGCTGCCTTTAACAGAGATACTATGAAACTATACAAACAGTATAAGATTGCTATTGCTAGTGCCAGTGGAACAATTATTATCAACATCATCAAAATGTAATCGTCTAAATTCTGTTTCTAAGAGTATCAGGAACCAGATACTCTGAAAGTTCTTCCTACTATATTACAACTAAATTCTGGATGAATTATAAGAAACATAGTTTGTAATATGTTGCTGGACTTGAATGGAGGTAAAAGAACTCTCAAAAACAAAGAAAATAATAAAAATGATCTGAAACAAAAAGTAAAAATAGAAAGCAGTGTTGTCCTGAAAACAAATTCTCATGCCAGTTTTAAGAATTGGCTAATAAGCCTTAGGCCCTTTACAGGGTAGGGGAGCTTGAGCTAAGATTCTATGTTTCTTTGAGGATGTAAATATAGGTAAAATAGTCCAATTACCCACTGGCTTCTGACAAAAGTAAATATAAATTCTCCATGAAGCAAAGCATCCCCAATTTAAGCCTTTGGGATATTTGTTGATTAAGAGCAAGCACATATGAGCTCACAATCAATAAATAATTTTCAAGCACACATAAAAGCAACCCACTACAAGTGATAGCCAACAGAAACAACAAAATTAGATTTAGATTTAAATTTAGAATCAGATTTAGGTCTTTAAATATTAGACCTATCAGTCAAAATATGGAATAACTATGTATGAACATTTAAAGAACTAGAAGATTTAGCCCAGCCAGTGTGGGTCAGGGGTTGAGTGTCAATCCATGCACTAAGAGATCACCAGTCAGGAGCACATGCCCAGGTTGTGGGCCAAATCCCCAGTGGGGGGCATGCAGGAGGTGGCCGATCAATGTTCTCTCTCATTAATGTTTCTATCTCTCCCTCTCCCTTCTTCTCTCTCTAAAATCAATAAAGAAAAGAAAAAAAAAAGAACTAGAAGATTTTTTAAATTAGCAGAAGTAAAGAAAAAAAAATATCCAAGAGATTATTAAAACAAAATGACCAGACAAATGTGCAAATGAATAAAATAAAAATTTACAAATGAAAACCATAGTGGTTGAAATTATAGTATTGATAGTTGAGTTAAATAAAAAAACTCAGACACAATTAAAGAGTAAATTAGTAAACTGGGTCATAGGTTGAAAAAAATTATCCAAAATGCAGGGAATAGAAATCTTAAGAAAGAAGTTTTTAAAAATTACAGGATAAACTGAAAAGATCTATAAATCTAAATACAGTACCAGAAGGAAAGGCAAAATGAAAACAAGGTAATATTTAAGGAATAATGGTTGAAAATATATTAGATGAATCCAAAAACTCAATATAAAACAACAAAACCAATAAAAAAGAAATAGATAAATTATAATGAAACTGCAAAACAATAGAGACAAAGAAAAGCCTTAAAAAGAGTGACAGTGGACTTCAAAAAGAGAAAGCTAGAACACAGTGAAATAATGACTTCCAGTTGATAAGAGCAGCAAACCACCTACAATTTTGTACCCAGCAGAACTATCTTGCAAGGACAAAATCAAAATAAAGGTACTTTAAATAAACAGTAACTGATGGGTTTACCACCAAAGATTTTCTCACAAAGCAGTGTCTTTCAAACATCTTAGACTGCAAAACAAAATTCCCACATGCCTATAACTAAAACATTTCCCAAATTAATACTTAACCTTATTATGTGATTTTTGTGCCTTCTGATTTTTATATTCTATTTCCATTTTTAAGTGAATAAGAAAAACAAGCAATCAAAAAAATAGAAACAGGAAAAAATAATAGAAAGAGATATAAATAGGAAGTACAAAGTGAGATAGTGAAAATATGATTTTCCAAAAGTGACTAAAGAAAAAAAGAAGCCAGAATTGTCCATTAAAGAGGCTGAATCAGTCACTTGAGAGTCTCATAAGACAAAATAAAGCAAAGCAAAAACTACCAGATCAGACAGATTTGTAGGTGAGTTCTAACAAATTTTCAAGAAACCTATCTTATTCAAACTCCTCAGAAAAGAGAAAATGAGTGACCAGCTACTTCTCACAACTCTATGAGGTTAGCATATCTTTGAAAAATAAAAAATAAAAACAAGATGAGGGGAGTATGACAACGGCAATTTTAGAATAATCGATTCTGAAACTCCATACCAGCACATGCCAAGAAAAATAAATAAGAGGTAAGAATTGTAAAGCATGAAACTAAACTTTAGTTTAGTTTTGATACAACTGTCAATTTGGAAAGCAAAACAAAAATAGTTAAATTAAATTTAAAAATAATAAAGTGGCTGAATATAAGATCAATCTATAAAAATCAATAGTAAAATTGATATTTCTACTCACAGGTAAAATTATATATAAAACTTCACACCCAGGAATAAATCCAACAAACAATTACAAGATCTTTATAGAAAAAAAAAAGAAACTTTATTAAATATATTAAAGAAGACCTATAAAATATAGATCCATGGATAGAAATATCATCAAGAAATTAATTTTTCCTAAATTGATCATTCAACTCAATGTAACTTTACACAAAATTCAAATATTTTTATGGAATTTGACAGGTTGTTTCTGAAATTTATAAGAGAGAACAAAGAATTGAGAACACTCAAGACACCAGTAAAGAACAAAAAATAAGAGAAAGACACTTTCATATCAGATACCAAGATATATTATAAATAATAGTAATTAAGACAGAGTGATATTGGTGTGGATGTAGATAAAGTCATCAAACAGAATAGAGTTCAGCAATGAATGTATATATAAAAATGTGTTATATAAGTCAAGTGGCATTGCAGTTCACTGGAGAAAAACTTATCAATAAAATGATAATTCAATAAAGATATTGAGATAATTGTTAGTTTTTTTTTAATTATTTTATTTTTTTATTAATTTATTTTTGTTACAGATGTTTCTCCTTGTTCCCCTCATTGACTCCCTCCTCCCTATCCTCTCCCACCTCGTCCCCAGTTTTGTTGTCTATGTTCATCGGTTATGCATACATGCATGTAAGTTCTGTGATTTATCCCTTCCCTCTCCTCTCCCTTCTGAGGAATGTCAGTTTGTACCCTACTTTTATGTCTGTGAGTCTATTTTGTTCATCAGTTTGTTTAGTTCATTATATTCCAGAAATAAGTGAGATCACATGATATTTGTCTTTCTCTGATTAGCTTGTTTCACTTAGCATAATACTTTCCAGGTCCCTCCATGTCGTCTCAAAGGATAAGAGATATTTCTTTTTTACAGCTGCATAGTACTCCATTGGGTATATGTACCACAGCTTTGTTATCCACTCATCTGCTGATGGGCACTTGGGCTGTTTCCAGATCTTAGCTATTGTAAATAGTGCTGCTATGAACATAGAGGTACATATATTCTTTCTGATTGGTGTTTCAGGCTTCTTAGGGTATATTCCTAGAAGTGGGGTCACTGGGTCAAATGGCAGTTCAATTTTTAATTTTTTGAGTTAACATCATAGTGTTTTCCATAGTGGCTGCACCAGTCTGCATTCCCACCAGCAGTTTTCTCCACATCCTTGCCAGCACTTGTTGTTTGATGATTTGTTGATGGTGGCCATTCTGACAGGTGTGAAGTGATACCTCATTGTTGTTTTAATTTGCATCTCTCTGATGATTGGCGACATTGAGCATTTATTCATATGTCTCTTGGCCATTTGTATGTCCTCTTTGGAGAGGTGTCTCTGTAGGTCCTCTGTCCATTTTTTAATTGGGTTCTTTGTCTTTCTTTAGTTGAGTTGTGTGAGTACTCTATATATTTTGGAAATTAACCCCTTATCTGTATCATTGGCAATTATGCTCTCCCATACAGTGGGTAGACTTTCCATTTTGATGGTTGTTTCCTTCATTGTGCAGAAGCTTTTGAGTTTGATGTAGTCCCATGTGTTCATTTTTTCCTTTGTTTCTGTTGCCTTACGTGACGTATCAGTGAAAATTCTGCTATGTATGACGTCTGAAATTTTGTTGCCTACATTTTCTCTAGGATTTTTATGGAATCACGAGTCACATTTAAGTCTTTTATCCATTTTGAGTTTATTCTTGTGTATGGTATAAGTTGGTAATTTAGCCCTTTTTTTTTTTTTGCATGTAGCTGTCCAATTTTTTCAGCACCATTTATTAAAGAGGCTATCCTTACTCCACTGTATGCTCTTGCCAACTTTGTCAAATATTAACTGAGCATATTTTCTTGGGTTAATTTCTGGTTTCTCTATTCTGTTCCATTGACCTATGTGCTTGTTCTTGTGCCAGTACCAGGCTGTTTTGATTACAGTGGCTTTGCAGTATAACCTGATGTCTGGTAATGTGATCCCTCCTACTTTGTTCTTTTTCAAGATTGCTGTGGCTATTCGGGGCCTCTTTTGGTTCCATATAAACTCTTGGATTATTTGTTCTAGTTCTGTGAAGTATATCATTGGTATTTTGATTGGGATTGCGTTGAATCTATACATAGCTTTGGGTAGTATGGACATTTTAATGATGTTAATTCTTCCAATCCACGAACAAGATATATGCTTCCATTTTTTTATATCTTCCTCTATTTTTTTTTTCAATGACTTATAGTTGTCTGTGAAGAGATCTTTTACTTCTTTAGTTAAGTTTATTTTTAGGTATCTTAATTTTTTTGCTGCAATGGTAGATGGGATTGTTTTTTCAGTTTGTCTTTCTGTGAGTTCATCGTTGGTGTATAAGAATGCTGCTGATTTTTTGACATTAATTTTTTTGTCCTGCTACTTTGCCAAATTCATTTATTAAGTCTAGTAGATTTTTGATGGAGTCTTTAGGGTTTTTTATGTACAATATCATATCATCTGCAAATAATAACAGTTTCACTTCCTCCTTTCCAATTTGGATCCCTTTTATTTTTTCTTCTTGTCTAATTGCTGTGGCTAAGACTTCCAATACAATGTTAAATAAGAGTGGCAAAAGTGGATGTCCCTATCTTGTACCCATTCTTAAGGGAAATGTTTTTAGTTTTTGCCCATTGAGTATGATATTGGCTGTAGGTTTTTCATATATGGCCTTTATTATGTTGAGATATGATCCCTCTATTCTTCTTTTTTTTTTTTTTTTTTTATCCTCACCCGAGGATATTTTTCCATTTTTTGTACAGATAGAGTGGGAGAGAGAGAGAGGAAGGGAGAGAGAGAGAGAGAGAGAAACATCGACGTGAATGGACACATTGAGTGGCTGCCACCCACACGACCAACCAGGGCTGGGGACAAACTGCAACCGAAGTACGTACCCTTAGCGGGAACCAAACCCAGGTCTCTCTGGACCGCAGGCTGACGCTCTAACCGCTGAGCCAAACTGGCCAGGGCGATCCCTCTATTCTTATATAAGATGTAAAAAATATCTCCAGCCTCCCATTGATTAAGAATAAATTCCTAATAGATTACAAACTCAGCTAATAAAGGTAAAGTTTTAATTGTGTCATTGAAAAAATATGGAAAAAATACCCCTATGTTTCAGAATTGTGAAGATGTTTTTAAACATGATACCAAAAAAAAAAAAAAATCACACACACACACACACACAAAAGAAAAAAGCATATACTCCATTCTCAAAAGTGAAAAGGTAAACTACAAACTTAGAAAAAATATTTTGCAAAAAATAGAAAAAAAGTTTTGTTTTTTTTCGTTTTTAAATCTAGAATATATATAGAGCTCCAAACAGCAAAGGAAAAGATGAACAAACTATTAGTGAAATGACCAAAATATATCAGTAGGTGTCATAGAAGAAAGGTCAATTAACAACCTGCTTTTTAAACAGGGTGATGTAAAGTTAGATCACAACATTACTTTACATCTACCATAGTAGCAAAAATCAAGAAAAAGTAGTAAATACATAGCATTGCTATGAACCCAGATACTGTGCTATGTGCTATGCATATATTCACTCATTTAATTCTCATAGAATTCTTAGAAGTCTGTCATCATCCTAATATCACAGAAAGAAGGGGAGCTAACAAGAAATTAAAGACCTCATCCAAGACAAACGATCCTCTAATGACAGCAGAAACGTGAATCTGGACCTCAGGCTCCAGAATCCCCTCAACCACTCTGTAGGACAGATATTGGCTAGTCTGGGGATTGATGGGAAGTCTCAGCTCTGCCTGGTGGGAATTACTCAGTGGCGCCACTACGGAAAACAAGTTCCATAATCTTGTAAAGTTGAACATCCGACTATCCTTCAACTCAGCAGTTCTATTCCTGGGTGTGGATCCAAAAGCAACTTCTACCCACATGCCTCTGGAAACATATAAAAGTTGTTCATATCACCATGATTTGTTATAGAAAAAAATGAAAACTGGAAAAAGTGTCAATCAACAAGAAAATGAGTAAGCTGAGCATATTCATACTATAGAATATGTTAGAGTGGTAAAATAAGCCGATTATAGCTACATGCAAAAGCAGTGATGAAATCTTAGCTATATGAAGCTGAATGAAAAAAACAAAGTTCCATAAAAGACTAAATTCAGCACAATATTTTTCTTATGCTCAAACAAGCAAAAGTATTCCTTAGTTTAAATATATGTGTAGTTTTTTTTTAATTATTAACAAAAAATTATAAACAAATGCTCAGGGTCATGGTTACTTTGGGGTCAGGAAGGAGCACAAAGTTAGGATTAAGTTTCTCTCCTGGTCCTAAGGTGAGTGAATGGGTTGCAGTGGTTCTCAACCTTCCTAATGCCACGACCTTTTAATATGGTTCCTCATGTTGTGGTGACCTCCAACCATAAAATTATTTTTGTTGCTACTTCATAACTAATTTTGCTGCTGTTATGTCTTAGGCGACCCCTGTGAAGGGGTCGTTTGACCCCCAAAGGGGTTGCAACCCACAGGTTGAAAACCGCTGGGTTAGAGGATATTTGTTTTCATTTTTATTCTTCATATGTATATGTAGGTTACTATACATACAAACAACAATCAACATTTGCTTAACTGTTCCAGTGCCCATATGTTTATTATGCGACGTTAAATATTCTGTTCATAAAACACACTAATACATACATGATTGCTAAATTTCAATCTTGCTCTGAATTGAATATCATGAACTAGTAATACAATAACTGTACAAAAAGATAGAAAATGGTGGCTGGAAGGTTCAAACTAGATTCACAATCTATCAATGCAAGGATTCTGATAAGCGATATATTTAAAGCTACAGAATTTAAAATGTGGAATTTAATGTATAAAGATCCTTCCAGGGCACTTAGACCAAACACATTTTGCAAAGCATTTCTGCTGTAGAGGCTAGTCACTAATCAGTTACAGAGCAACGTCTCATTGTTTTGAACTGTAAACCCAATCACTTTACCCTTTATTCTAACTGTTCAAATTTGCCCTATGTTTGTGTTTATAAATCACACAATGGCTGTTTTTCACTGGGGTGGAGAATTCGATTATTTCACTCACATCCACACCAGTCAATCAGGGTTGCTTGTTAAGTAGCAGATAGGTTTCTGAGCAGAATGGAAAATTTCAGGAGATAGAGAAATAATGATTTGGATGAGAAACCACTGACTCAAGATAATTAACTCAAACTATGTGAGAATAAAGATATCACCTTCATAATACAGATCTCCTAAAGCTGCTCCCAGCTGGCAAGCTTAGTTAAATTGTACCTACAGAAAGGATACTTAGTTAAAAAAAAAAGTAAGATAAATTTAATTGTGACCTGGAGCTTCTAGGAGCTTAGGAAATCTGTGGTTGCCAATCAACTAGCGTGATGCCCACTGACAGCTTCCTTGTCTCCCTCCATCAGGCAGAGGGCGGAAGACCCACTCATGGAAACCTACTGGTCAGTCAGGGTGGCATTCACTTTTCTAATCTTCCCATGTTCTCTCCCATTTTCAGTGATTTGAAATTTTATTCTCTGTGCCTAGGGCATCTCCTCAACCCATTCCTCAAAGTTGAGATTTAAACATAGACTGAACTTCCCCTCAGGGACTGTCACAGAACTCTCCTGAGGTGGCCTCTATGTGCACATCATATGGCCCCTCAGGACTAAGAACTTTCCCCCAGCTGCTGAGAGTACTACAGTCAACCTTCTCTTCTGGGCAACCTGCTGCCAGTGACTGGCGGAGGCAACAAAACACCACCCACCTTTTTTCCCAACTCTGAAGGGCCACCCAAGGTTCGGAGCTCCCTGCAGTTTTGGCTGAGGTCCTTATTGTGAAAACGTCACCATGTTTGCCTGATCCTGCTTCCTCCCCTTCCCCACAGATGTTGATTCCAAAAGCGCTTCACATACGTCCCCTGCACAGTGATCTCCATCTCAGAGTGTGCTCCTTTCAAGACTCGACCTCAGCACATGCCTTTCCCAAGTCTGGGGTGAGTACTCCTAAGCATATGTGTGATCAGCTCCCTACCCTTCCTAGAACTGTGCCAATTATTTAACTGCCAATTTATTCCTCTATCCCTCTATCAAAACCATAAGCTTCTTGAGAGCAGAACTCTTATCTCCTTCATCTTAAATCTCCAACACTAAGAACATATTAAATGCTCAAGAAATATGTGTTTAAAAAAAATGCATTCATTAGTGAAAGGATACAGAGAGGTATAACACTTATGTCTAGGGAAGGCAATGTTGTCGCTATAACAATTAAACCCCAGACTACAGTTGCTTAACACAGTAGACCACATGTCAGCAAACTTTTCTGATAAACAACCAGGAAGTAAATATTTCCGTCATCGAGGGTAATACACTCTTTGTTGCAAAATCAGCCATAGACAACATGTAAACAAATGGGCCTGCTTGCGTCCCAATAAAACTTTATTTACAAAAAAAATGGAGCCCCAGGTGTGCCCCTCCACACACACATATACACACTAGCTCATCAATTTTTGTTCACGTAGTTGTTAATATGGGTATCAGTGGTTTGTGGGTATCTTTCCTCCTTGTAATACTCTAGAGATTCATGTTACTTCCATTGTGGCTCCACCATTCCCTAGGGTCTCAAAGTCCCCTCTTTCTATTTGTTGGCAAAAAAGAAAGACAAAGCTACTTTCAAAAATCTTTGACCTGAAAATTAAACATGTAGTTTTCACTTGTATCTCATTTGCAAGAAGTAATCTCATGGCCACAGCTGAATGCAAAGGGTGGGGGCACACGATCTATGGCAAGGCACAGTCCCTCTCAGTGGTTACTGCAAATTATCGAGGGGCATGTGAATTTGTGATGGACAGCCAACTGTCTTACTACAGGATGGGAATCTCTCCATTTTACCTAAATAGTCCTAAGTAGATGTTTCTCTTCTCTTTGTCCTAAAAATGTGCACAGTCTTCATGAACTATATTATTCATACATTTATGTATTCTTTTATGAAGATTCAGTGATGGGCCAAATACAGATAAATCTCTGCTGCACTCAGGGAATAATGTCTGTCTAAATAAATCTATTACTCACGCAACTGTGAAACCACCACGGAGACAAGAGCAGTAGTAACAACTGTTGAGAATGGCTTGAACACTGCAGGGAGACCAGTTTGGAGCACATTGCAAACGTCTAAGATAGAGATAATGAGAAATAAGGAGGCTGTGGAGATAGAAAAGGGGTGGATGGATTCAAGAGCTATAAGGGGGGTAAAACCAAAAAGGACATGATGATGCATTTCATATGAAAGAGTGAGGAAGAGAGAAGAATGAAGGAAACCGGTGTTGTATGTGACGAACAAGTGAGTTAGGGAGAGAAGCAAGTTCAGGCAAAAGGGAATCAGACTTGGGGGAGAAGATCCGGGGTTCAGTTTGGGATGTGTTGAGTTAGAAGTGCCTCTGAGATGGTCAGGTGCAGGTGTCAGAAAAGTGACCATTGGCTTTAGCAACATGAGTATCACCGGCAACTTTAAGGAAAGCTGACTCCGTGAAGCAATGAGATTTATTTGATGCGTGAGTAGGAGGTAATGGAAACATTGAGTATTAAAAATGCTTTAAAGAAAAGAAATGGAAGAAAACAACAGAAATGATGGACAGAGTTTCATGGGAAAGATTTTGAGCCTTGGGAGGAGTGGGTAGAACTAATACCAATAGAAAGATCCTGCTTGTGAGAGAGACATTGAATATACAGGAGAAAGAAGGGGTCATCAGCTTTACCAAGAAGGCGGAGGGGGTGGAGGCCAAAGCAAAGATGGGGAGATTCGTTTTAGCCAAAAGATAGGCTATTTCATCCATTGAACTAGAGGGAAGGGAGGGGAGGAGGTGTAGGCAAAAGAAGTTTTCATGTTTGGATCCCAGAAAGATGAGAAGTTGCTATTTGATAGCTTCCGTTCCACCTATGAAATAGGAGTCAAGGTCATTAGTCAAGACAAAAGGAGCAGAATGAGATGGGGCAGGGGGAGAAACAATGAGCAGAGGTTTTGAGAGTGACAAACATCTAAAATAGTCATGAAAAGTGGAAGAAGCTATCCCAGAAAACATAGGGGATGGCAGAGCTTAGGAGAGCCCATTTGAAGTTAGTGACATTCATTTATAGTGATCAATCAAACCCATTCTTTACTTGTCATTGCAACACCCAACCACAAGGTCTCAACCCCACTGATTAGCAAAGACAAAATTAGAAATCTAGTTGCTAGATGTCTAGTCCATGGATTTCCCCCAAGCTATCTTCCTTTTTTTTTTAATCCTCACCCGGGAATATTTTTCCATTTATCTTCAGATAGAGTGGGAGAGAGAGAGACATCCACGTGAAAGAGACACATCGATTGGTTGCCTCCGCATGGCCCTGACCACCACTGCGGACCAAACCAAAACTGAGGTACCGGCCCTTGTCCGGAATCGAACCTAGAACTCTTTGGTCAGTGGGCCAACACTCTAACAATTGAGCCAAACCAGCCAGGGCCCAAGCTACTTTCTTTATTAAAGGGGGAGTACAGGAGATAACATATTTTGAGCAGTTACACACATTAAAGATTTTATTCTCACAACTACCTTGAGCAGTAAATATTGTATTGTTTTACAAAAAGAACACAGATGAGGTCCAGTGATTCTCGCCTAAATTCAGAGGCAGAGCCCACACTTTTCCCACTGTGCCATGTTGCTTCTTCTTTCCAAGGTTAAACCATGTGTGGATCCAATCACACCTCCAATCCCAAAGAAATGTCAAACGCACCATATTCAGAAGTTATCGAAGCTTCCACCTCAATGGCATGCTCGAAGGCGTACTCTGCTTCAGACTAAGCAATTAATCAAACCTCATTGTCTCCCTTAACACTACCTACTTTTTTTTTTTTTAATCCTCACCCGAGGACATTTTTCCATATTTTGCTCAGATAGAGTGGGAGGGAGAAAGAGAGAGAGAAACATTGATGTGAAAGGGACACATTGAGTGCCTGCCACCCGCACGACCAACCAGGGCCGGGGACAAACTGCAACCGAGGTACGTGCCCTTAGCGGGAACCGAACCTGGGTCTCTCTGGACCGCAGGATGACGCTCTAACCACTGAGCCAAACCGACCAGGGCAACACTATCTACTTTTAAACAGAATCTGCATCTATGAACTGAATTCTTTCCAATCATGTCCCAAATACCAACATGTCTCTCTCCAAGAGGCAAAACTTTCCATTGACTTTTACTGAGTAATACGGAGTTAACAGGGATGACATTTTAAAATGCTAAAACTCAATAAGGACAATGAATTGTCATCCTCCTCCCACCGTCACCCTGCATCTCCCTCCTCTCCGAGTACAGGTAGACTGTAGCCCTCCTGTGGGGTCCTCAGGAAAACAGCTGAGACTCTATTGACAAAGGTCAGTAACATTAACAACAATTTGAACTTCCCATTCTTACAATCTAAGCATGGCAATGGCCTCTGTGGGACTCAGAAATCATGGAGGAGGGTCTCCAGATTTGTCACGATGATGTACCACCTTTCTTAATTACAGAGAGGAATTGTACACATTCTCTAACAGTGTCTGAGGGGCGTCCTTATCAACATATTTTGATCTAGACACATCTAGGGTTGAACACAATGGCTACTTTTATAAAATGATAGGAAGCATAAGATGGAGAAATTTGCTTTAAGGGATGGCGTTCATAAACTGTCCATCATGAAGAGTTCAGATTGAATCCTTCTCTGAAGAACTCCATCAGTCGTGCCCTCTCCCTAAGTTTTTCTCTGGCAAACTCACCCGTGTGCTCCAGCTGTTGAAATAAAGATCTTGGGTGCTGTGTCCTTGGTACTAGGTGCCAGTCAACCAGCAGCTCGAATGAACGCTGGGCCCCACAACATCATAATAATGTTTAGACTTCAAAGACGCTTAGACGTCGTCTTTCAGGCCTAATACCCATAGTTCAGAGATGAGAAAACAGAGCCCCGGAAAGATGGAGTAACTCGTCCAAAGCCACACAGCTAGTTAGCAGCAGAAGTGGACGAGAACCCAGACCAAAAACTGCTCTGTACTGTGGGGAAAACGTGTTCTGCACAGAGGGGGGCAGAGGGGCAGGAAAGGCTCGAAGAGTAATTTGTGACTCTGAAAATGACTCTAAGGAAATTAAAGAGAAAACTTGCAAATGGAAAGCACCAAAGTCAAGTCTCTCTTCCTGACGTAACACCCCTAAGAAGCCAAGATGCAGAAGTGATTAATGTTCGTGTGATTGTGATAACACAGGTGCTGGGGCTACAGGACATAGTCCACCTTGGTCTGTGGAGAATGGTCTGAGACGGGAAAACAAAACACCTTCCTCTTCCACTTTCACAAGTGGGACTCATGAATTTTTCTCTTCAGCGGAAGAGAAGGAAGTGTTTTTATTTTTAGATAGATTTTAAAGCCGGGACAGAAATACAGGGCCCATTCTGTGGGATGATCAAGCTGAGTACCATTCACTAAATATAGACCTGTTGTGCATGATTTTTAACATAGGTGGATACAATCTCAGGTGACAATCCTTATACACCCACAGAAGACCTATTGAAGTCATTGTTGAACGGCACTGAAAATGTTATAAAGTTGGATCTAGTTGATTTTTTCTTAATGAGAACAATCATTGTTTCTTCATACTCTGCTCTCTAATTTGTTGGGTTTTAATGTGTTCATGACAAAAGAGTCCTTTCTTTTTCCATTAAGAGAAAACCCTCATGAAAGGATAAAGAGAGTTTTTATTTTTTCAAGGCCCACCCGTGAAACTACTTCCCTCCTTGCAAATGGACATGCTTTGCTCAAAGAGCTAACAATAAAGATGTTGAACCTCTTGTGCCCAGAAGTGGGATTGCTGGACCACATGATAGTTCTATCTTTAATTTCTCGAGGAACCTCCATAGTGTTCTCTGTGAGCCATCTAAAGCCGTCAAACCCATGCAAGCAGAGAGCAGAACGGTGGCTGCCAGGGGCAGGGGAGCTGCTGTTCAGTGGGGACAGGTTTGAGTTACGCAAGATGAGAAAGTTATAGAGATCTGTCGTATAACATGGTGCTTATAGTGAGTAATACGTACTATACACTTAAAATCTTGTTAAGGGGGTTGACCTCAGGTTATGTGGTCCCCCCCCCCACACACACACACACAAACAGTAAATTCTTTATACTGGGGATACATGACATAAACAAAACAATGAACCCTATTTGACTGTACTTGTGGAGGATTAGTGTTTTGAGAACTTGGCTCAGTTTAGTATGAAGGATCCAGGAAAAAAATCTGAAGCCACACCTATTCCAGGAGAGGTTTGTTCAGTCCTATTTATTTAATGTCAAAGGCCATAGATCTTGTTGCTCTCAAGTGATCTAGATGGTTCTCTAGGAAGGATGCTTTTCTGCCCTGAGGTCACAGGTGGAAGTATTTCTACACGTGTTATCACTCAAAGTCAACACTGGGGTAGCTCTACAGAAATCAGAGAGTGCAGGCCCTGTCAGTCAGAGACCCAGTTGGGTTCTCCCCGCTGGGCCCCCTCCTCGTCAGTGGAATGAAGTCACCCTTGAGGTCAGTCTGTAGGCCGTACATGCTCATTTTTAGAGCATTTACAGCCATAATGAATTAGCAATGTGACCTCCCATTTTTCCTTTAAGATGAAAGATTAGTGACTTCATTTTGCCATTTCTCATACATGCCAGGGTACAGTTCAGTGGCCAAAGAGCCATTCAAAGTTCCTACTGACATTTTCTTATTCAATATAATAGTCATAAGAATATTTTTTCTGCCCTGGCCAGTTTGGCTCAGCGGTTGGAGCATTGGCCCACAAACCAAAGAGTCGCAGGTTCGATTCCAGTCAAGAGCACGTATCTTGGTTGTGGTTCAGTCCCCTGCCTGGTTGGGGTCCTGTGGGAGGCAACCAATCGATGTGTCTCCCTTACATCGGTTTCTCTCTCTCTCTCCCTTCCACTCTGTCTGAAAATAAATGGAAAAATATCCTCGAGTGAGAATTTAAAAAAATTTATTTTTAAAGAAAAAGAATGTTTTCCTATAAGACTTAATAGAGCTCTCTTTATTTTGAAAGTGGGAAAAAAGGAAATACCATCAAACATTTTTAAATTTTTTTTTTAATCCTCACCCGAGGACATTTTTTCCATTTTTTGTTCAGATAGAGTGGGAGGGAGGGAGAGAGAGAGAGAGAGAGAGAAACTTCAACGTGAAAGGGACACATCGAATGGCTGCCACCTGCACGACCAACCAGGGCCGGGGACAAATTGCAACCGAGGTACGTGCCCTTAGCGG
The DNA here is from genome assembly GCF_014108415.1 of Molossus molossus. Classification (NCBI taxonomy): domain Eukaryota; kingdom Metazoa; phylum Chordata; class Mammalia; order Chiroptera; family Molossidae; genus Molossus; species Molossus molossus. Next base: position 97,382,339 of record NW_023425344.1, on the reverse strand, counting down.
GAACCGAACCTGGGTCTCTCTGGACCGCAGGCTGACGCTCTAACCGCTGAGCCAAACCGGCCAGGGTGCATCGGGATGTTTTAACATAGGAACCAATCTCATTGTTTTCACACCACATTCTTTCTCTAAATTGGCTTAATGCAGGAAAGTACAATCACGCTCTACAATGCTCCTGTCCTGTGTAGAAAAGAAGAAAAAGTAGAAGAGGCAGATATTACCTGAGAAGAATACTTCATTTTGTTAATGTGCCACAGTCCAAGTTACTTGGGCACATCACAGAGACTTTGTGCATCTTCTGCTGGGAACGTATATTGTTTGTACTGTTCTAATGGGAATAAGAAATAAGCACGCTGGGAATATGCTATTAACTGGCACATGGACTAGCACTCCACTGTCCTCACCCAGTTAAATACCTGACGGCCTCCCTCCTGGTCAGTCACACTTGGCCAACCTCCATGAAGGGCCAGTTTATTTCCCTTTGAATTAACTGACTCTCTGTACTAGCAGGAGCTGAGGCCCCAGCCTGGGGGCAGGAGGCCTGGGCACGGCTCCCACTCTGCGGAGTAACATAGGCAGAGGTAATGCTCTCTACTCCCTACTTCAAAGGATTGTGCTGAGGCCCAAGGGGAGTATGTGAAAGTGTTTGGTAAACACTAACGATTCACCCGAGAGCTAGAATACATCTGATTCATGCAAGATGTGGCCTACAGAAGAGATAGCTAATAAAGAGTGACTATCAGAAGACGGCTCTTCTCCGTGATGATTTTCTTTTTCAAGGCACATGAAGCGATGTAATAGAATGTGCGGAGTTTTGGAGTCAGTTTCCAGAGGCCTGTATTGGAATACAGTTATAGGAATGAATAAATATATCTACACACACACATACACACACACACACACTCAGAGGCAATATTGCTTAATTGATGAGAGTGTGATTTTCTGTGTCACACTGTCAACATTTTATTTATTTATTTATTTAATTTATTTTGAAACAATAAAAACTTCATGTTTCTCAGGAACTTTCTGTGAGTAGAGTTAGATAGAGCAGGTCATCTCTGCTCCATGTGGCAGAACGAGGAAGGTGAGACTGGGTGCTGGGATACCAGCATTTTTTCTTTTCTTTTCTTTGCTTGTTAATTGTTGAACACTGTCAACATTTTAATCCAGGCTTTGCCACTTATTTCCTGTGCTTCAGCGTCCTCGGTTGTAAAATATAGATAATAATACCACCTGCCCTTGTAGGGTTGATCAGTTAAATATGTTAACAGACATTAAGTACTTTGGGAACAGTGTCTGCACATAATAAGCCAGATGAGGGCAGGGATTTTTGTTGTTTTTGCACTGCTGGGTAAACTAGGCATAGAACAATGTTGACATATAGTAAGTGCTCAATAAACACTGAAGATTCACTGTCAGGGGTAGTGAACTGGGCTCTGCCCTTCTCTGGCTTGTGCGACCTGAGTCTCAGCAACAAGTCTTTAAATAAATCAGAGGAGTTTGGATTAGAGAGTCTCTAAGGCTCTCTCAAGTTTTAAAAACCCAAGTAATTTTTAACTATATTTAGATAACTCTTTGCAAAAATTCAAATTCATACACTTTCAGACTTTACTGGCTTCTCCTGTTGTTGTTTTGTTTTTTGTTTGTTTGTTTTGTTTTCACAAAAAGTAAAAACTCCCTACTTTCCTCCTCCCGCAGAGTGACATGCTAGAAGCAGACACTCCCGTGTGGAATCCTAGATCCGAGGCGGAGGAGCACTTACTTCTGCTGGGGAATCTTCTGGGCCAAGATCCAGGTGAGGGCAGGGGTGGGTGGCAAGGGAGGAGTCAACACAGCCCAGTCCGGGGAGGGGGGCCGGGCTTCAAGAACAGGCTTGAGCGCTTCTCTGCACGAAGGTCGTTCGGTGGGGTGTTTTGCACCCCACTCCACCTGGGCCACGCACCCCGGGAAGGGATGGAGCTGGAATCGCGAGGCCTCAGGGCTGCAGCGGCGCCCAGAGCCTGCGGCTTCCAGCAAACTCCAAGCGGGCTGCAGCAGGCAGAGGCTCAGGAGTGCAGAGCTCAGCATGTTTCTGCAGCTGTTTTGACGATGCTTCGCGTTCCCATCACTACCGAGATGCTACCGCTCTCCTCATGACCACAATCTATTAGCTCCAGTAGCTTTTGAGCGACTCAGCCTGGCCGCAGCTTCCTGCTTACCCCGTGAGCTTGGGTGCTGCCAGCCCCCGGGGTGGGGTGGGGTGGGGGGAGTACCATGCGGTTAGGGGGCCATGCCACCCCCACCCCACCTCTACCACCAAGTGTCCTTACTCTCATGAGGTTTACCTTGAAAAAAAATCATCATAAGCTTTGGTCAACAGTTTCTAACAGTGCATAACCTGTTTTCCTTGAAGAACTCCTGAAGAAAATGCAGCTTTAGAATTGTGAATGCTACAAGGGCATTCGAGTCCAGTTACCACATACGACAAGGTCATGCATGTGAACTTCAGAGAGGGGCCGGCTTCCTCTTCTGCTAGCAATGAAATTTTGTCTATAAGACACAATTCTGCCCTCTTGCTCATTTTGTTTTGTTTGTGGTGAAGAATTGCAAGTGTGTGTGTGTGTGTGTGTGTGTGTGTGTGTCTTGCATTCAAGCTGGGGGGGAGGGGTCTGAAAGATGATGTTTTATATAATACTTTGGTACTCGTTGGAATGAATTAGAAAGAGAAAGCTCCTGAATGGAAATCACAAGTTCCCCTGAAGAAGAGAGTACAATAAATGTTCTTTTTTTTAAAAAAATTAACCCTCACCCAAGGATATTTTTCCATTAATTCTTCGATAGAGTGGAAGGGAAGGGGGGCGGGAGGAAGAAACATTAATGTGAGAGATACACATCGACTGACTGCCTCCCACACAACCCCAATCAGTGCACCCGGGTAAGTACCCTTGACCAGGAATCGAACTTGAGACCCTTCGAGCTGCAGGCTGACGCTCCAACCACTAAGCCACTGGCCAGGGCTGAATTTTCTTTCTTTTTGTTTGAAATCCCAGGCATCTCGCTGGGGCTCCAGGTGGAACAGACGCCTTGCTGGACTAGGCAGGACAAGACTGAAGCTTTGGGGGGCTGCTGCCTGACTTCCTCACCTGTCCCAGCGGCTGGCGGGGGACAAGCTCAGTCAGCACTTTTGTGTGTGTCAGTTAAAACTACAAAGGCAACCAAAAGGAGGTCTCATTCGGTTTTGTGTGTGTGTGTGTGTTTTTTCTGTAAGCTTCAGTTGGGAACAGCAGGTAGAAGCTGCGCTTTGGTTTTACGTTTTCACCACGGGAGCTATAAATAGACGAGCTTGTGTGGCTTTCTGGCTCAGTTACCTCCACTTGCCTGCACCTCACGATCCAGCGGCTCGCACTCCCACATGGGCGGGCGCGGGTCCCGGCCCCCGCAGCTGCTCTTTCCACAACATACGTCCGACGAGAAGAAATGGGGCGTGCGAGCGTGCTCTGTTGTTATTTTTGTTTTAGGTCTGAGTTCTAGATGCATCCCACCCACACCGGCAAGGCTGGAAGCAAGACCTCCTCCTGAATGCCTCGAAGAGATAGTATTGAGAAAGGAAGTGTCGCTCTTTTGTGTGTTTACTCTGCATGTCCCAAAATACACCAACTTGTTATGTTGTAAAACTTTCATGAACAGTCTACCAACTGATTTTATAGGCTGCGTGGGGTTTGCCTCCCAGGCTGCATGTTCTACAAACTGCCTTTATTTCCCACCCACCTCCATTTAGCAAATGATTCTCACTTTGAGTAGATGGCAGTGTGGGTATCAAGAGGCAGAGAAGTTGGTTGCCACTTCTAGCTAAACCAGGGCCCCTGGGGTGGGCATGAGTCGGCCACCAGAAAGCTAGGTCTCCCCAGTAGGCAGTGATCACCCCAATCTGGTTCTCAGGGCACTGGGCATTTAGCCACTGGAAACTATTTGAGGTCCTAGGGTTTTTTACACACTAGAAGGAAGGCAGATTTCTGGCCCATACCTTTGTTCCAATTTGTCCAAATGTGAGCCAAATACATAACAAAGAGGACATCCCCTCACTAACACACACACACAGTTTTTCCTTATGGTTTTCCTGGTTCCACCAAAACTGTCCAAAAATGAAAAAAACAATTGTTCTGGCAGCCTTATAATTTTACACTCTCCTCCTTCCCCCTAATAGGCCTCCGATTTGATGACTATTTACATGCTCAAAACTGAAGTATACCAGCTAATGCATGCCACGTTCGGTGAGATTCGGAAATCATCAGGCTGGCTGACGTTTTGGTCATTTATGTTGAACTTAATGCTGACTATATGTTTTCTAAGGCTGTTATCGGTTAGTGCAATTGCTCATAGCCTGACACTGATGTGGTCAAAATGGTTCACGGGCATGAGTCTCTAAGAACCGGTTCTTGCCTCTTACGACCATAACCACCCACGGCACTACCCCCAGCTCCTGTCTTGGACAGGTATAAGCTGATAGCTAAGGAAATACAGTGAGAGCAGAATCAGGAACCAGAAACCAGAAGCCATCTTTCCCCCTCACCGGGTTGCTTGTTGGATAAATAAGACAATGGAAATGAAGTGCCCAGAGTACATAAAGTGTTCAAGAAGTAGTAGCTTTTATTGTTTCAACTTCAATTCTACCACCCTTCACTAGCCTGGCCAGAGACAATCAGACTCCCAAAGAAAACTATTTCATCCTTTCCTTTGTATAAATACTAATTGAATATATCCTTAAACTATGGTCAAGAGAGGCTCAACCCCTCCAAAAGTTTGTTTTACTTTATCTAAGTTCAAAGACAATTATTGAGCCAACAGACTCCTACATAGAATCCTATAGAAAGGAAATGAAGCTAGAAATAACTCTCCTGACTTCCAAATGGTTTTTTAGAACAATCAAATTTGGGAACTTTACCTGACAACTGCCCTAGAAACGTGAAGATGTTGAAAAATTAGCAATTATTCTACAATCATTCCCCTTTTCTCTCTCTTGCCTGGTTTGACCCATTATTTGACATTCCCTTAACACGTCCCACATGCAGACGTCTTGACAATTAATTAACTAACCTTCACAAAACTCGTCTGAAGTAGATGGATGAAAAGCACTGCGGCTTTATCTCCACTTTTCAGGAAACTAAAAACAGAAAGGTTATGACTTACCCAAAAGTCACACAGCAAGCTGGCAGATGGGCTGGGATTGGTACCAATGAATTCTGTCTTGAGCCAAACCACTGTTAACTCTCATCCTCAGGGAATATTCCTGACTCACCACAAAATTCAATATCGTTGCCTAGACCAAGTTCAGCCTTCCGATACTTCCTAGAGGGAGTCGCCTTGGACTGGGTTGGCCAGGAAAAAAATAGAATTGAATTCAACTTAATAGGCAGAGAGAAAGGATAAGGAAGATCGTCAATAAAGAATCTTTCATTCACGCAGCCAAGTTGTCAAGCTGTCAAGTTAACCTGGCAGTGCAGGGACAATGAATACAGAAATATACTTGACTAGGAAAATGTTAGGTTCCTGGTACTGTCAGAGGAAAACAAAGACTTCTATAAACAAAGGCCAAGGTGTCTGGGGGCCATTCAAGACAAGTTCACAGTTGGTTTCTAAGTTCAAGCTCTTGCAGTATTTTTGGCTACCGCTTACAGCGTTGCAGAAGGCCTTGCCGGGCCACCAAGTCACAACGTTACTGTGTGTGATGATGTATGGCTTCCTGTCCTTTTGTATTTTAAATTCCATTCTCAGTCTCTTTCCATGCTGTTCCCAAATTGTGCGAACTCTCGCACTCTTCACGTGAAGCCAAAGTACAAAACGGTTCAAAAATGCCTTTCAGAAAAATATAGTCACCATAGGAAGTAATTGCTCTGGGGAAACAATACAGAACAGATTATTGCTTCATACAATCTAGAAAGATACCTGCTCGGTAAAAGAATGCATTGTTCAATAATATGCGGTTTCTGAATATGCTTAGGCACAGGAAAGCAATGTCACTGGTTGACGTTATACTAATCTTCTGACACACAAATGTCCTCCCAAATGGAGAGCCAACTCTGAGAACACAATCTGCCATCGCGACACAAACAGAATGCAAAATCGTCCCAGGATGATAGCACATTATTATCTCGCCTATTATTTGTAACTGTGCCTCAGGTAGCCTTCCCGCATTAGTAGGCGAGTTCTTTATTTTTTCCGAAAGTCATTTACCATCTATATGTGCCCATGCAGTCATATTGCAATATGCATCTCTTCCGTGCTGGAAGATAAGATATAATTTTATTTTTAATGTAAGAACGGTCAGGATGCCACAGAAGTAAATAGAGAAGCCTGATGCACAAATAGGAAGAGAAAGGCTTTCGTCAACCTGCACACAAAAAAGCAGGATCGTTCCAAATACCAGCTGCCGCCACAAAGCGAACACTAAGCGTAGCTCAGCCGAAATAAGGGGACAGCACCTTAAAAATTAAAATCTTAAATGCAATGAAATGAATTGATCACAAAAGGTCCAATAATAAAAAAAAAAAATGTTAAGCTAACCTTTTCTTTCCCCCCAAATCACCATGATTGTTAAACTTTGAAATGTTTCAAAAGGCTTAGTTAGGATATCAAATCAGTGGCCATTTCTCAGACCAAACGCAGTTAGTTTAGTATTCTCGGTTCGATTTTCCTCGGTCTGAGACCCTCTCGGTAAATGATGTGGATTCGTGGTGAGAAAATTACAACCAACAGCACCTACGATGGAGCCTCAGTGGGTTTTGAAAACTTCAGTTTCATGGGCACTAACTGCCTTCGGTTGTCTTCACGGTCAACTGGAATGGAACAAGAAGATGCGGTTTGGGGGGTGGGGTAAGGGATTGATTTGGAAGCCAGTGGGGTTGACTTGTAAACTTGTCTGTGGTGGCCAGACCTGAGGTGACAGGAGCAGAGCTCTCTACGGCTTTCCATAAACCATTATAATGATCAACTCTATAACTTTCTAGGATGACTGTGTTTTTTATAAGACACAGCATTCAAGGGACATCCTTTGGTGATATTGCCATGAGTCATTTCCTGTTTAGTTTATTTATTATGTAATCTTCTGATGAAGTGAGTGATTACATTTCCTATTATTTTTTCTGGACTCCACCATATTTTTATTTGACACTATTACAACCTCTAATTGTAATTCGGCCCTATTTGCTCCAACCTGCCGGCCCATTTACATTCGCTGGGTCTATCCAAACGACTTTAGAAGTGGGAAAATGCCACTGTACATTCATTTGTTGGATTGCTTTTTAAATGTCACCTATGCACAAAGCTGCTTTCATAGAGAAGATATTGTCTGCTTCCCCCCTAATCACAATACCACCCCTTTTCAGCTCTGCTCCTCAGGCCCCTCCTCAATATGGAAAAATGGGGGACATCTGAGCAGTGTCTGTTTCATCAGGCTTCTCTCCCCTCCCCTCTCCCTCATCTCTCCTCACTGAGGCATTGGGTTCTCATCTAGCAGTTTCTGATTCTCGTTTTTCAAGATTGGCACCAATAGGGAAAGAGCTTCTGAACAGCAGGCTAGATTCTTATCCTAGTGGGTCTCCTCCAGTGGGGGTGGGGAGGGTAAAGTGAACCACAAAGGAGACAGGAGGACACAGGACGGTCTGAACAGGTGAATCACTGAGCCATTGTTCAAACGTAAGGCATATTTAAGACCAGACGACAACAGCAATTAAATCAGACTTACAAGAAAGTAGGTTACATACTCTGTCGCTTGGGAATTTTTCAGGCACCCCTTGAAGCAGCAGTCGGGGGTTTTCAGCAGTTAGGACCAATTCCAGCCACACACTGTCCTGTGTACCTGAAATGAGCATGGAAAATCACCTGTCAGGTCCCCTTGATACCCGTGCTCCAGACCTGCCCTGACTGGCCAGAGACCTACACTGCTTTCTGCCTCTTCCCCCTTATCCACCAAGATTCTTCACCCCCGCCCCCCACAAAAGCAGATTTGAGTGGGTTAAGCAATATTCCTATTCTAATCTAGGAATAGTGGAGGCCCAGTGGAAATTGAGTGACAGTCAAGAAGTGGGTCAGGGAGAGAGACTGTTTTACCAGTTAAAGCTAAAAATAATATATAGAAAGAGATTTTTAAGGCAGATGAAAACTATATCATTCTAATTTTTCCAGCCTGAAATAGATCAGAATTTTTCTGAGGTTATGAAAAGGTCCATGTTTTTAGCACACACTTCTATACTTCTTTTCTGATCATTTCAAAAAGGTGATACAATTTCCTAGAAGAGTTGTATCTAGCAATATGTATATGGTCGTGATAGGACTTCTGCACGGCATATACAATTAGAGGTTTTTCCCATCTAAGGTTGAAAGTGTGTGAAATGTCTTCAAACACACTCCAGGGGTTTTCTCAGGAAGGGTACAAATTTTCTTGACCTACTGTGTTTATTTTTCATTGGTTTGAGTGTTTCTCCAAAAGCCATAGCGCATGGTCAGAGCAATGCATCCACCTCAGCTATGCAAACATTTTAGGGCTGCTTTGGAGGGTGGGGCATCCAAGATCTGCAAGAAGGGAGCAAAGTTGGTGCTTACATTTCAGGACTCTCATCTTGTGGGAGATGAAGAATCTTTGTAGTTCCTCTCATTCTGGATCTCTTACACTTTTCATAAATGTTCATAAATTGAAGTAATCAAATTCAAGCTGGAAACGTGTAGGGTATGTGTAAAAACTAAGTATTTTTGAAAGCACATATTTAAAAAAGAAAGAAAGAAAGAGAAAGAAAGAAAGAAAGAAAGAAAGAAAGAAAGAAAGAAAGAAAGAAAGAAAGAAAGTAAGTTAATTTAATCCAGCTGGTGTGACTCCGTGGTTGAGCATCAACCCATGCAGCAAGAGGTCACCGGTTCGATTCCCGATCAAAGCATATGCCCAGGTTGTGGGCCAAACCTCCAGTGTGGGGCATGTAGGAGGAGGCCAAATGATGTTCTCTCTCACCAGTGTTTCTATCTCATTCTCCCTCTCCCTTCCTCTGTCTCTAAAAATCAATAAAGAAAAAGAATTTTAAGCTAATTTAAAAAAAAATTCAAGATTCAATCATCTTGGAAGTAATACAGTGTCTTGCTCAGAGGAGCTCAGTTAGGCTTTTGCCTAAGTGATCAGCATCAACTCATTCACTTTTCCTGTCCAGAGTATCAACCTAAAGACAGTGAAACTAGCAGGATTCTTTTGAGGATAGAAATGATGGGGAAAAAGTGAGTAAATCAAATAGATTTAGTAGGTGAAACAGTAGAGCCGGTTGATTTTTCTGGGGTCTCCTTTCAAATTAATGGTGTTTCTTTTAGTGCCCATAACCCAACATCCTACCTATAACCACACACGTCCACGTAACACTCTTTCTGATTATCTGTCATCTGTTATCCTTGCATCAGTATTTATGTACATACGTGGCTCAAAACATTGATAGAACGTTCCCCATGGAGTCCTTCAACATTTTAAAAATTTGGTTGCTTACGATTTAATTAGGATGCAAAGTCTGAAAATGACATTAATTATTTTAAAATGACTCATGACAAAATAGTACGCAAGGAATTGTTCTTATTTCCAATTTTGTGGTGACTGGAATGCCATACAGTCCACCAAATAAAGCCTTTATCAGTTGTAAGGAAAGAATTCATAACTCATTTCCAGAAAGAGCTGCTATCAGGTCGACATCTAGGGATAGTTTCCTGTATTTTTCCTACCTCGTAAGAGGTTAACAATTTAAAACCGAACAAGGATTCAAGGAAAGTTCTACACACGTGTTCTGTATGCATATATTATACGTCTTAATGTGTATATATTATCATCTAGCACATTATTCAGCAGACATTATTCACTTGAAAACTATGTGTGTCAATGAATATAAAGGCAGTATTAGAATACAGTGCCTATTATCAGATGGTTAATTTAATTATGGGTCAAAGAAACATCGGCGATCCTGTTTATATTTCCCATAATAGCTCACCCCCTGAAGCAATAAAACTCTTATAGAAACACTGAGACCACATTAGACCCGCTGTCTGTCATATAACCATTGTGGAGGAAGGAGAGTAGGAAAATTAAAAGCAAAAACAATAAAAGTTAGGATTGGGGTTATTGTTTGAACATCAACAAACGTTGCTATACAGATAAAAATGTAACTGACATAATATAACATCGGGAAAAAACATGCAGCGGCTACTGAACGACCTTCACACATGGTCTTGTTTTGGTCTGTCATCAAGTGCAGGGAGTCGACGCCTTCGGAGGCAGCATTTGACTTTCTTCGTATCAGTTAGCCTTTATCTGCACGTCTGCGTGCTTTTAGGTTACACGACTTCTACTCTCCTTTATCTTAAAGCTCTGGTTTTATTGTCCTTATTGACCAAATGCCAAAACGTAAATTTATCCCTATTAGAATTTGCGCCAAGAGCACAAACATAACATTGACCAGCTAAAAATATTTTTTTTTCTTATTTAACGAATCAAGCCAAGAAACAATAGCTTGTCACCATTCTTCCATCCGAGGGTCTCTTTCATATGCAGCACATTAGCAAACTTTCCCATCTAGATGTCTCCTTGGCAGAGATTGTAAATCATACTCTGTATCCCTCACGGCTAGACAGACTCATTGACTACATGGATGCTTTATGGCTTTAGAACTGGAGCAGGATCTGCAAAATAGCCCCTAACAAACTTATCACCAGGAACCGCTGGCCACACGAGCTAGCACACCAACCAAAATGGGATCTGTGTCTGTTTTTCTTTCTCTGGGGCTTTTCGAGTTATTAGGCAATACAGCCTATTTCCTTCCTTCCACCCAAGAGGTATTGTGAGAAAACAATGAAAATCCAGCTCTCTATTCATGTTTGAATTTTGCCATTGTGTGTCCTTCTGTGTATTTGTCTGCCTGGCACCACCAAAGTGCAAGATCTAATGTGTTTCTGGACACATTTCAGCTCTGGTTACCTGATGACAAGAAAACACTGCGGTAGAGACGGCGTCCATTTGTAAGTCTATTGAAGGACATTCTGCTGTGCACATTTCAGCAATTCCCCTTTATGTGGTGAAGCAAATCTCTCCCTCTTCACATGCTTAATTGTTCACTCAGAACATATTTGGGCGCTCTGCTTCCCCATGAGTTCGGTCCTCGGCTCTGTAAGCCCGGCGTTCCTAAAGCACAGCCCGTGTAACTAATGCACGACGTCCTTCGCTGCAGAGAGTCCATCAGGGAAAAAAATACATGTATTTATTGTAACTTTTAGACCTACAGAAAGGAGTTCAATAAATGGATTTAATGCTTGCTTACTCAAAATTTAAGAATCCATTAGGAAGTTCAGTTTTACTATGTCAGTGCGATACGTTTCAGACCGTAATCATACCCTTTCCAAATCCCATTTAAAGTAAACCATTTATTTTTTCTACTTTTCCCACAAGTGCCTTAATGTAGAATTTGGATACCTTTCAGAAGAGACCTGTGAGGTAATGCATTTGAGAGACATAACAATATTTATAAAGTTTGGAAAATCTTTTGCTTAAATGAATGGGGGAAATAATCTTCAGCTTTGGCAGAATGGATAATAATATTGATACTGAACTTGCTTGTTTCCTATGACTTTAATAACAGATGTGGGGAGTGAGTTCTCATTATTATTATTCCTCAGTGGTTTATAAGGCAAGACTGGAATTTTAAGGGCCCAGGGAACATTGTTATAGTGCTAAAAAAAAAAAAAAGTCACATTGTTCTCATTTTTCCAATATTGCATTTTCCTTTGATAATAAAGCATAAGTTTTAATTAAATAGACAAATGAAAAATGCCTAACATTTGTCCTTGTTTTACGAGTAACTTTTACACTCATTAAAAAAAAAAAAAAAAACCTTGATTAGACATTCACATTCATGTATTCTGATTATCTGTTGAAAAGTCCAAGGCAGGAGCCAGAAGATTTCTTGTATCACAAATGGGCATCCAATCTCAAATGAGAGAGAAGTGAGTTTTGGTCTCTCTGACTCATTCAGTCCCTGGGCTGCTGTCACTGAAGGTGGAAACTGCAATATGAACACCTGTCCATGAGGAACTAGACTTGAGATAACCAGCTCATTTCACACAGACCATTGTCCAGCCATCAGATGGTAATTACTTTTAGTCCCCATCAGCCTCGCCTGGATTCCAGCCAATGGGTTGTGGGTGGAAGGGTCTGTATCACATTTCCATTCATCTGAGCCATCCAGTCTCTTTCTTGCTTGTTTTCAATTACATTGACATGGTGGCTTTGGCACATAGTAAGTAAATAGCAACGTATTCAAAAAGAAAGGTCTGAAAGCCAATATCTGAAAGATACTCTTGAGGCTTCAATGAGTACAATGAAACTGGCACAGAAATTCTGGCATTCTGACTCAAAGTCATGAAATACAATTAATTAAGTTAATTGTGGCGAATTTGTAGGATAGTTCATGAAAGCTAAATGCAGCAGATGAAAGTCTAGAAAGCAGTGGAAATGTTACTGGGTTTCCTATGAAATAAATAATTACTAATTAACTATAACATGGATTAGATCAGTAAAGAGGGGATTGAAAATGTTGTTAGAAGATTTACTTTCATTCTTACTTTTTTAGACACCTACCTAGAAAAAAGAAAGTCCCTGGACAATCTTGATGTTCTAAAATCTTGCTCTCTTCTGCACATATCCCCTTGCTCTTACCCATCCACACTATGAAATGTCCCAGACCAAGACTGACACTGATGGCTTTGCATCCTCTTGCTATATGATAGAAATGATCAAAATTAAAATAAACAACGTTCTTATTGCATGAGCCCTGTGTTAAATTCATCATTGCCCAATCAGATCTTCTTGTTGTTAACTGTCTCTCCCCCACCCAAAAGCCCTTTGGAGCTTTTCCTCCCTGGTTGATTAACCTTCACCCCACACCCATCTTTTCTCACTTTCTCCTCTTTCAACCCACAGCAACTTTAAAATACCAACTTTCAAAATACCAAATATGCGATAAGGTTATTTTTTCTTTGCGTTTGCTTTGTCTTATCTCACCAAAAAAGATTTTTTTTTCTAGGATGGGAAAAATTGTGTTTTGTGTTTGTAAAATCTTTTGAGAAAGTTAATGAAATATTTTGGCAAATATTTATTAAAAGCGAATGTGCAGGTACTCTGCCGGGTATCAGTCGCGCAATGACATTTAGGACATCATTTGCGCTCTCAACGAGATTGAAGCCCAAGGAACAAAAAGAAATATTTACAGTGAAAAATAAAATATCTATAAATATCATGGATACTTTAATGGAATTCAGAACAGGATGAAAAACAAACAGGAGAGAGTAGTGGTACAGAGGAAGGAACAGTGAATCCTGCTAGGGGATCAGAAAACTATTTCAAAATGGTGGCATTTGAAATGGATCTTGAGGGTGGAGTAGGGATCACCAAACAAAATAGAAGGCTGAGTAAAGACCCAGAGATATGAAATTGCATGGTGGGTCGGTCCGGGTGGTGTTTGTGGTCTGAAAGAGACCATGGCAAAGATAAGGAGAGAGAGACTGTGAGGAGCCCGCCTGGGTGTGCTGCACTAAGAAATCTAGACTCCTTCCAGCAGTCAACAGAGAGTCATTAAAGGATTTTAAGTTGAAGAACAAAAGCGATCAGATAGTTATTAGTAACTGAGCCTACTAGTGCTGGGTGGAGGATGTGATTGAGGCCATTGCAATGTTCCAGATAATAAATGATGAGAGTCTGAAATACGCTACAGCAAGTGGGGCTGGAATGCACTAAAGAGGAGAGGCAGTAAAACAGTCGAGTTTTGGACTTAGTCACTGATTAGAAGCCATTAAATTAAAGTTGTATGTATAAAAATAAATGATGTGCTGTCTTTACCATTTTACTTATACAAAAATAAAGTGGAAATGCTGCTCCATGGAGGAATACAGAGCGAGGGGGTCAGAGAGCTTGAGTATGAATCCTAGCTCCCCCACTTTCTAGCTCAGCTGCTTTGCAGAAATCACTTAGGCTCTTTGAGCCTCCGTTTCCTTATCTGCAGACTAGGGAAACAATGAAATATATTTTACAAAATTACCTGGCACATTATAGGCATTCACTAAATGTTATTCAAACGAAATCTCTTTGAAAAGAAGGCCCAACAATACCAGCTTCTAAATGCAAACCATGTGGCTGGTAGGAAACTGTAGATGCAACTAGTTGGCCAAGTTAAGAAGCAGCAATTGAAGATGACATGACTCTTTAGAGCTCATGCATCGTGAAGTCCATAAAAGAAAGAACCACTGTATCTATGCTCTTGGGTTATGACCACAAACCAAAGACAAGTCCTCACATGGGCACAGGGTGGAAACAACAGCTGGGAACTATGCAGGACTTTTCAGCCTCACCTGCGTAAAACCCCACACCCAATGGGAACTTCAAACGTGAGCACTATGCTCAGTAAAAACACTTTGTGTGAATTATTACGAATTCTAATGTAATGAACTTTAGGTAGTTTTAAATGACCTTTGTACTTTATAATTTAGGACATATTTTAATCCAAGATGATTATTGTGTAGTCATTGGGTACTAACACAAGAGAAGATAATGTTTGCAAAATTCCACTTGCGTAGTTGTACATGAACAGCTTTTGTGATATATATCAATTAAATGAATATAAATTTATTAATCCAGTAAGGTCAAAATATAAAAGCATTAGTACTTATGTATGTAATTTTTATTAATCAATTAATGGTTGATCTTCATAAGACGATAGCTTACTCTCCAACCTGGACAATTAGTCAATCAAAAAATATTCTTTGAATTCACTGTAAGCAAAAAGATATGTCATTGAGAATACAATGTAGTAGACGATGTAATTACAACCTACATGGAGCCTTTAAATCTCAAATGTAGAACCGCCCAAGAAATGGTGAATAAGCATCTGAGACAAAGGTAGTATACGCTCAGTACCAAATGATGATGTTAACCAAAAGTGCTCTAGAAATTCAAGAGTGATCAGAAAGCTTTGGCAAGTATTTAACATGAACTGGGAACAGGGAGGAACTGATTTTATATATTAGAGTAGAAGAAAATTATATGTTTTTGTAGCATCTACTGGAATCTCACTCTATTCTAGAGAACTATTTATACACACAAAATTTCAGGTAAGAACGTAGAAATGTTACGATGACTTCATAGAAAGAGGGACTTCTTTCTTCATCAAAAACAATAGTTAATATCTTTGAGTGCTTACTATGTGCTAGGTAGGCGCTACGCAAAATGTGTTATCTGAATTGTTTTCCTCAATCTTCATAACAAGGTATGAGGTAGGTAGCAATAATCTCTTTCAGAGATGAGGGAGACTGACAGGGCTAGCAAGTGGTGAGACCAAGCAGAACTTTTGCTTACTTGATTCTATCTTTAGCTAACACTATGAGTTTATAGAGTTTAAGACACACTGTGAACCACAAAGTGTTCATTTACCCAGCAATTTATTGACCACTTCTAATAACCAGATGTATGCCAGGCACATAAGATATAAACACACAAAACAAGTCATTGAACTCACAATCAAATGGTGAAGACAGAAAAATAAACACGTTTTTATAATATAGAGGGAGAAATCGCGAATAAAAGATGCTGTGGATAGATTATTCATTTTGAGTAGGGAGAAGTGTTAGAGGGAGCTTGCAGAAGAAGTGACCCAAGAGATTAATTTTAAAGGAGAAAAGGGGCTCACCAGGGACCCACATATACAAAAAAATAAAGTTGAAAGAGAGTTGAGTTATTCAGGGGGATACAACATCATTCAAATGGTTGAGGTTATTTAAGAAACTCTAATTTAAGTCTGGCCAGTGTGGCTCAGTGGTTGAACCCATGCACCAAGAGGTTGCTGGTTCGATTCCCGGTCAGGGCACATGCCCAGGTTGTGGGCCAAATCCCCAGTTAGGGGCATGCAGGAGGTGGTCAGTTGATGTTCTCTCTCATCGATGTTTCTATCTCTCTCTCCAAATCCCTTCCTCTCTCTCTAAAAAATTAATTAAAAAAAAAATTTTTTTTTAAAGAAACTCTAATACCAGGAGATAAATCATTCAAGCCACTGCTCATCTGGCGCTGACTTCTTAGCACAGTTCTGTAATCAAAATTAAAATTTGTTAATGAGATATTTTACATTTTTTGTACAAATTCAAAATCTGGCATTTATTTCACACTTATAAGAGATTTCAGTTCAGGCTAGCCACTTTTTAAGAACTCAGTAGCCACAGGCTATTGGACAGAACAGGTCAAATCATTCATTTGTTACATGTGTAGGTATGATTTCAAGTCTTAACTCCACAGTACATTGAAAGCTGCTTAAGAATTGGGTCATGGCCTTAGCTGGTTTGGCTCTGTGATTAGAGTGTCAGCCTTTGGACCAAAGAGTCCTGGGTTCAATTCCAACCAAGGGCACATACCCTGGTTTCAGTCTATCCCTTGCTCCGGTTGGAGTCGTGTGGGTGGCAACCAATCGATGTGTCTCTCTCACATCAATGTTTCTCTCTCTCTCTCCCTCCCACTCTGTCTGAAGATAAATGTAAAAATATCCTTGGGTGAGGATTAAAAAAAAAAGAATTCGATCACCAGCCTTCATATCTCCTAGTACCGAGGATGAATTCTGAGCTCATAGTAAATGATCAATAAATATTTATTCATTGATTATTAGTTAGAACTTACATATAGAATAAGCAGACTCTCAATTAGACCCTGGAGAACATATGTGTAACACACTCAAGAATATTCTTTCTATGCCAATGAAGAACACATTTGCTCCAGTCAAGTTGATGTTATAATATAATATGATGATTTAAAAAAAAATCAATCCAATTTTAGTTCCATTAACTTTATTTAATTAAAGAAACCTTTATGGCAATAAATCCACACAGTTTATTTGAGTTTGGTGTATTGCTTTTGTTGTGTTGTTATCAGTGAGGGTGGTGGTGGTGTTACTGTACCCAGAAAATAAATTTCCAAATATTATTCCAGAACAAATAAAAAATTGACAGAACTACAAGAATAGTAGACAACTCCCAATAATTCTAAGAGATTCCAACAAACCTTCCTCAGTAACTGACAGAAAAAGCAGACCAAAAAAAAAAAAAGAAATCAATAAGCATATAGAAGATTTGAACAACATAATTTGTAAACTTAATCCTATAAACCTACTGAGAACACAGTACCCCATAACTGCAGAAATAGTATCCTTTACAGCACATATAGAACTTTTTCAAAAACTGACCATATGCTGAACTATAAAGCAAGTCTCAGTGAGTTTCATAGATTGAAACTATGCAGAGTACATATTCTGACCATAATGTAACCAGGCTGGAAATCAATAACCAATAAGAATCCTTGAATATTAACTGGAAATGCACATTAATTGGAAACTCAGAAATATCCTATCAAATAACTCATACTTAAAAAAGAAATCACAGCCCTGGCCGGTTTGGCTCAGCGGTTAGAGCGTCGGCCTGCGGTCTGGAGAGACCCGGGTTCGGTTCCCGCTAAGGGCATGTACCTTGGTTGCAGTTTGTCCCCGGCCCTGGTTGGTCGTGCGGGTGGCAGCCACTCGATGTGTCCCTTCACGTCGATGTTTCTCACTCTCTCTCCCTTCCTCTCTCTCCCTCCCATTCTATCTGTACCAAAAATGGAAAAAATATCCTCGGGTGAGGATAAAAAAAAAAAAAGAAATCACAATAGAAATTAGGAGATACTACATATTGGGATAAACCAAAACTTTTGTTTATAGAAAATTTTCTAAATTTAAATAAATATATTAGAAAAGGGGGGAAAAGCTGAAAAGTCAAGAAATTAGAAGAAAAGGCAAATAAAATTCAAGTAACGTAGAATAAAATAATAATATGGAAACCAGCATATAATAGAAAAAAATCAACAAAACTAAAATTTAGTTCTTTGAAAAGACTAATACATTTGAGAACATTTGGCAAAAGTTATGAACAGAACAAGAGAGAAGTCCTGAAATTTAATCACGAACTTAAAAGCAGGGCCATTACAGATGCCACAGACATTGAAAGGATAATATTATGAACAACTTTATGCCACTAAATTTGAAAATGTAAGTGAAATAAATTCCTAGAGAAATACAACTTTCCAAAACTGACAACAAAAGGAACAGAAAATGTAAATGGTCCTATTACAGAAACAGAATCTGTAATTTGAGAAAACACCAGGCCCAGAAAGTACCTTGGAAGGAAGAAATAATGTCAATTTACTTAAACAGTGTGAAAATAGAAGAGGAAACATTCCCAGATTTATTTTGTGAGCACAACACACTGGAATCAAAGCCCAGCAAGGACATTATAAAAAGGAAAATCTACTCATGGCCAAGATAGAAACATCCCAAACAGAATATCAACTAGGAAAATCTAAAACTATTTTGAGAAAAATAATACATCGCAATCAAGTAGCGTTAATTTTAAGAATGCAAAACTGATTTAACACTCAAAAAGTCAACCATGGTAATTCTCCATATTTACAGAAAATAAAGGAGAAAATGTTTCATAAAAGCCAATATTCATTCTTAATTTAAAACTCTTAGTAAAATAGAAACAGAGGGAAACATTCTCAACCTGATCATTTCTACAAAATGACAACAATAATAATAGCATAAAGGGAAAACTGAAATCTTTCCTTTGGAGATCACACACAAGATGGCAGTACCCACTATTACTACTTTTATTATATCTTGTACTGGATTTTAACCAGTGTGATAAGGCAAGTAAAATAAAGAAAGATATGATGATTAGAAGGAAAAGCTCAAAACATTAATTACAGATAATAAGATTTAGTGTTTCGAAATTAAAACAATCTGCAGGTAAATTATTAGAATTGTTAATTTTGTAGGATTGCTGGAGGTCAATACACTACATCAATACACAAAATCATTTGTATTTTTTTTATGCTAGAAACAAATGACTAGAAAATTAAACATTTAAAGACACCATTTGTAGTAGCACAAAAATATAAAATACCTAGAAATAGGCCCTGGCCGGGTAGCTCATTTGGTTAGAGCATCATCCTGATATGCAAAGCTGTAGGTTCCATCCCTGATCAGGGCTCATACAAGAAGCAACCAATGAATATTGAAATAAGTGGAACAATAAATCAATGTTTCTCTCTCTCTCTCTCTCTCTCTCTCTCTCTCTCTCTCAAATTAATAAATAAAAAAATTTAAATAAATACCTAGGAATAAATGTAATATATATTTATTATATATTTTAAATGCCATATATATTCAAGACCATCAATGAAAAAACTTTTAAAGTCTTAAATAAATGGATAAATATAACATGTTCAAGAAATGGAAGACTCAGTATTGAAACAATGTCATTTCTTCTCAAATTGATGAATCCATGGATTCTAAACAATAACAATAAAAAGTCCCCACAGGATGTTGTGTGACCTTAATAACATGATTTTAAAGTTTGTGTGAAAATGCTGAAAAGATGAACATGTTCAAGCACCCTTAAGCTCTGTACTTTTTTCTATTTCATTCATAGCTTTTCCATTCACTTGGGTAACTTTCCTACAATGCCACCTAGTTCTAAGAATCTCTGCTTGCTATGAAAGAATCCTCTACACCAGAATCCTAAATTTAAATCTGGAGGACCCATAAGAAAAATAAACTCTAAAAAGTTGACCTTTCTGACCTATAATTTCCAAATGAGTGGATCTCCAGTGGAGGGCTCCTGCACCTGCTTTTCTGCTACATTTGTGATGTGATTTATCCTCTACAGAAGCCACCACCCTCTGAAACGCAGTCTCCCTTACCTGTTCCTGCATCTTTATATTCTGGGGGTGTCAAGGCAGAGCCGGCCTGACGCAAGTTCTATATATGATATTCATTACTGGGGCAGCACTCCCACCTCTAAGACAAAAGGACACCAAGATGGAAAAGGGGAAGTCTATACAACTGAGTGAGAGACAACCCACTCTAGCCCTTAGCCACAGTCTTCTCCTGCCACCCACACCAGAAGAGAAAGAACTGGACTGACTACTTCGTGCCTTACCTGTGGTTTCTGATAGCTGTGAGAAGAGCTATATCACAACCAATCCAAACCTCATGGGAGAGATGACTTTTCCCTTGGCTGTTCATATCACAAGTGTTTGCTACGCCTAAACATTTTGTTTCTGGTTTGTTAATTTGAGGCTTCCAGGCAATTGGCAATATTGGCGCCCTAACTGAACAGGACAACAGGAACAAAAAAGTTGACTCCAAGCCCTGTCTATTTTCATCTCCCCCGACACGGGCACTTGTAAGCTGCTAACTCATGTCAGCTAGTAAGAACCACGTATGGAGAGGAATTGGGTTAATCTCATAGCAGGTTGCGGCTGGGTGTGGGGACTCCTCCTTTGCTGCCCTCAGATGCCTTCTTGCCTCTGCTTGGCAAAGTAAGAGCAGATAGGAGGGTTCGGGTAAAGAGAAAGAGTGGGACTGGTCATCACCAACAGAGGCAATCTTTTGGGAAATTCTAATTCAGTTCAGTATTATTTTGAATTTGTAAATCTCTTCTAGATTGCCAAACTGAGCAATGCCTAAAACATTTCAAAAACCAGTGCTTTGTTCCAACTATATGAAACCAGCATCTTAAGGGTGGACGATTTAAAGCATGCACTCTTCATACAGCTCTTTGAAGAAGTCACATGGCACAATTTGAAAGACTCCATAACAGTCATTCAAACATTTCCCTAGTGACAATAAAGGGATTTTAAAGTTAAGTAAGCTGCCTACTCCATAATTATGTCTAAGAAAGAGAGCTCTTCCCCCTTCATTTACAACTATACAGATAAACTCAGCATTTCTGATTACTGATTGTAATCATATTATTAGTTGTTCCAAAAATGAAAACATTTTTTAAAAAATATGTTATGTGGTCATGTCTACTGTAGCCCAAAGTGAAAAATGTTTAGCAATATTCCCTTTAACTTTATCCATACAGATGCCAATAAATTGCTCTTTGTATCCTAATTTTTAGTGGTTTTATCACCTTCACTGATTAATTTTTGTGGCTAATTGCCAAACAACAATTTAGATAATGTAGACACATTTTAATGTTAATAAGGGAAGAATAAAATATATATGACTTGAAACAAAACCCAAAAAAGTGTTTGAGGGTTGAGTGGTTAGCAACCACAGTTCACGACTTTTCTCTATCTACACTAGTTTGCAACTGATATTCTCTGAAAGAAGAAGGTAATAGGAAATATTTTTTCATACAACGACATGGTGTTTATAAAGCAGGCTTAGAGTCAAGGGCATTGAATTAGTCATGTCTTTCCCTACCAAAATGCCAGATGCCTCTTGGGTGGGTAGTTGGCAAATATATTTTCAAGCTACAGGGAAACTGCCCACTTATTTTTTGTTAAAGGAATAGGGCTAAATTCCTATGCTATGCTATGCAACTGGGGGGTTGAGTGGATACGCATGTAATGCTAGGAAATTTCATAATTCATAGACAAAGTCAAGATCAAATCCTGGCCTGGAGAGACCAAAACAGAGCCCAAACCAACCATGGCTTGACATCTAAAGCCAAAGCAAAGAGGGCCCTACTTTTAGAGATGTGTACTGAAATCTCCTAAATTGGATGAAACTCCATTTTTTCTGCCTCAGAAGATTAAGTGTTGTGTCAGTTCCTATCAGAAAGTAGAATCTCTGCTTCCAAGAAGTCAGGTTTTTTTCAGGCCTGCTGCCATTGCCTTGTCATTTGTCTAACCCTGAAAGCAAACTTTTCTCCAAGAATTATCTTATAAGGACCCATGTATTCCTGTTAGTCTTTGCAGACTATTTCATTATTTTATTTAAATTCTTTCTCCACTGACTATCCCAGTGTAGCCCCAACAGCACCATGATGAACTTCCTAAACCCTTCACATATGCTTGAAATAAAAGCAGTACAATTTCTTCTTTGGGTTGAGTTATTACATAAATAAGAAGTTCAAATCCCTCTTTTGCTCACTTTACATAAAATATCCTAAGTCTTATATACAAAACAGAATAAAATTAACTAATTATTCAAGAGCTATTGGTCCATTTCTAGATTAATCTGACCCTTTGTGTTTTGTTTGTTTGTTTGACTTTTAAAAATAAATCTTTTACTTTGGTTATTTTATGAATCCTTTAGAAATAGGTAAAATCTCTGGTTTGGAAGTATTTGATTTTCGTCCAAAATAGCTCATTCAGGAAGGAGTCTCCCAAACAAAACAAAACCAAAAAATGTCTATAATTCAGGCATTAATAGGATTACACTAAAATGAAGCCAAATTCCACTGTGCTTCTCAGAGAAACCTCACCATAATGTGTGGTTGACATCACTGAATTCCGTTAAGACAAGAGCCATGACCATCGCACCCACCACCGCAGCCTCAACACCTGACTCAGCTGGATTCGTAGCATGGCTTTCTATTACCCTGGTGACAAACTTTATAGTTGGCTCCTAATAATATCCAGGGGTTGGGGCTGCCCAAGCAGAGGTGACACATCAATCCATCCAAAACCAGAGTTCTCTTCACTTGTCTTTTAAAAAGTCTGTTTGACCTCTCCATCGGAAAGGAAGTATTTACTTATTTTTGAATTGTTTCAAAATAGTGATGTCAAGTAATGAAGAGCCTCAGTATTCTTCAGTTCATCATGTTCACTGTCATATTTGGCTAAATCCCTCATAAGATGCAGTGAGCAGTGGTGGTCTATTTATGAGGCCCGAATGTCGCTGTAGATCTAGAGGGATCTCAATCCTGAAGAAGTGGCCTGTGAAATACTTTGGTGGTACAGTAAGAATAATTCTGTGTTAGGATGAGTGCGTGGCTCTGTGAACACATATCTCAAAAGAAGGAAATGGAATACCTAACAACGCATTTTCTCACCAGGACCAATAGTATTTTTTCCTTTATGTTTTGAGAGAGAGAGAGAAAGTGTGTGTGTGTGTGTGTGTGTGTGTGTGTGTGCACTTTCTCCCTGCAAGGGTGTAGGACTCTCTTATTGCCATGTTACCAGTAGATCAGGCTGTTTCTCACTTGAGATGCTAACAAATGATGATGTTACACTATTTAATAAACAAACCATAATACAACCGTGTAAATCCCAAGAACGCGGCCAAACACCGTGGTGTTCCTCTGACACTTAACTGGGATTTTCTCCACGGCTGAATACAAGGCACCTAAGCCAGCTCAGTGGCCTGTTGGGGCTGCTCTGCCCAGATGACATCATCACTTGGCTTTCCAAACACACCTCTTTGGCTCTGGCTCTTTTGGCTTCTTTCCATGTAAACAGGGCTTGATTAATGCTGCAGAAGGACTGTGAATCACGTATTCCACTCTCGTATGGGAAGTCAGAATGTCAATTTTTCCTCGTTTCAAGCACAAAGCATTGGGATATTTAATGTGGCATCCCTAGCAACAACATAGAAACCTCCCTGGTGCCTGGCTGCCAGCTTCACGACACACTCTCTGTAAGAGCAGCTGATCCTTCACCCCCTGGAAGACCTGCACCTCCACACGAAGCTGCATTCACAGCGCTGACCATTATGGTTGGATCACAAGCACATTGCAAGTCTGCCCTTTGATGTGGAGACAAGGGGAAAATAGAGAAGTCCTTGCCGTGCCTCCAAGAGAACAACTGGGATTGCGTCCATGTAGTCACAGATGTTCAGAACTGATCAGAGCCTGGGTGGGGCCTTTATACCCCTGGGGTACCTCTTACCACCACTGCCTCCAGCTGGCAGCCCCTTTGCACATATCTCATTGTTAAATCAAGTATATCCAGAAGAGCTGAAAGCAAAAACTATCCCAGAAGAAAGAAAGATGCCATAGATGTCAATCTTTATAATCCTTTAACAAATATGGTAGTTTCACTATGTAAATAGTCAAGACCCAACTTGGGGGAATTAGCACTGGTGGCTATCAAGAGCATCCTAGGGCCATGCTGGGTGTAACTATAACAGGTGAAATGCTTTACTCCACCAGCCCTACTTGGTTAACCGAGGGTGTGGGTCGGCTATGCAGATTCAGTTGTTGGGTAATAAATAATCATGACACATGGATTGCTTCTCGGTGATGACTAACAGCGCGGCCTCTGAAAGTAGAACGTGAAACGTGTTAAAATAATATACTGAAGCAAACTGTTGTCTGTTTACCACAGTTTCCTCCCTGCTTCAAAAAAATTAGGAAACTCTAAAGCATTGAGCCTCTCCTCTTCATTCCTCCTGCATTACCTCCAAAACAAATATTTGAACATTGCCGGTATGCACCACACAGTTCATGAATTTTGTCCTGAAAACCATATTGTTTTCCATTTTGATAAGCCAGGAAAGGAAGTGGGGTTTTTACCTTGACTCTTATTGTCAATGAACTCAGACTACTGAAAGCAGCCCGAGGGAGAAAGTGAATGTCCACATCAGCTCCAGAGTTAATGTCTTTCTAATGAGATCTACAGAAAGTCAGAGCTTGTGTATGCAATGCTGAAAGGTAACAAGCAAATCTTCAAAAGGTAGCTATTCATGTCAATTCTTTTAAAGGACTTCAAGATGTTATGGTTCTCATCCAATAGTGCATACACACACACACACACACGCGCGCGCGCGCTCCATAGAGTCTAGGACTAGGTCATTTGGAGGAAGGATTTAATTGATCTGGTCAGACATCAACTTAGAGTTCACAGACTTCTAAATAATTCATAAAACAAAGTCGGAAAACTAAGTTATCAATCTAGAGAGATATAATTTGCTGAGAAGTTCATGTATAAAACAAGCAGAGTTGACTGTGATCCACCATACTTACTTGAGAAATGAAATAGTAGCACAGGGTCCATAGTCCTTTCTGGAATTCACAATCACGCCGTCAGGATCAGTTGTGCTCCCTTGATATTCTCAGAAGCGCTCATTGCCCGAGGCTCTGCCTTATAGATACAGAGGCTGCAAGATTCCATGTCTTGCACAAGACCATGGAAATACCAGTGCCCCCATTGCAAAACATCGACTTTCATTGTGTCTGTGTGCACAATGAAGGTGATTTCACGGACGCCACTGGAGTATTTTCCTGCCCCGAATTCCAAAATTAGAGACACCTCCAAATGTAATATCTTTAAGATTTGATGTTGGTAAGTAGACTTTCTAAAGCTCTGAGCTAAGTAAGGGAGACCTTTGCCTTTCATCTCCACCTGCAATTTTTAAGGAAATGCTAATGCCAAGAAGCAAAACTTGGAACTAGAAATAATGAAGATATGCATTTAATTAGAACATAAAAATGTTAACGTCACTCTAACCAATTGTTATTAGATATAGATACAAGCTACGTGTTATTGTGTTGCTGTAACACTGTTTTTTATAGGTTTCATTATAAGGAAATGAAGATGTCCTCATTCTCTCTCAATACTTAGTCTTGGTCTTAATTAAAACTCCCCAGTAGGTCCCAAGGACCAGAGAATCATTTTTGTTTCCTCTAAAAGGTGTTTTCTTTGGGAAATAAAATAAAAGCAAATACAAACACGTTCCTCATTTAATTTGAATAATTTTGTCTTCTGGTTATTGGTTGTTTTTCAGACTTTGGGAAGTGTGGGTAAGTTTGAGTACTCCTCTTTCCCATCTGTAAAATAGTTTATTAATAATTCTAAAGTCATATAGCATCTCACTGAGATTTGGTTAAGCTGCCTATAATAAATTAATTAATAAATAGTAGTGGTTTTAAGAAGACACAGATTTATTTTTTTCTCACTTAAAGTAAATCTGAAAATAGGCAGACCAAGGATGGTGCTGTGGCTCCACAATCATCAGTGTCCTTCTGTCTTGCTGCTCCACTCATCTTTAACATCTGCCAACTGATCTAAAATGGCTGCCAAGAACCAGCCTTTACATCTGCATTCCAATCAGAAATGATGAGGAAGGAGGAGAAAGGTCTCTAACACTTCCTGTCATCAGCTAGAACTTAGACTTATAGACAAAGTTACTAGAGAAGCTGGAAAACATAGTCTTTATACTGGATGACCATATACATTGCTAAATCTGAGCACCTTCTCCACTTCCAAGTTGCACAACCTTTTCTAAGCCTCTTTCACCTGTGAAGTGGGATAATGACATTTACTTCATAGGTTTGTTTCAGTATCTGAAGTAGGCCAAGAACTCAATATTTATTGGCAGTGTTTATGATTATTGTCATTGATAATATTAGTAATGTCCTTAATCTAGAAATATACAGCCTTGGCCCATTTGGCTTAGTGGTTGGAGCATCGGCCTGCAGACCAGGGAGTCCTGGGTTTGGTTCCCTCTAGGGGAACATACCAAAAAAGAAAGATACAGAAGGAAAGATGTGCTATTGCTAAAGAGAAGAGCAGCTCTTTATCTGTGACCATTTGACAGTGGAGGACAGACCCAAATAAAGCTTGAAGGTCCTGGGGTTGCACAGTCAGAGACTCCTGCCTCAGCAGAGGCTTGGCATTAAGGGAAAAGAATAAATGCTTTGAAATTTTTTTCTTAGATAAAAGTCTCACGATTTGTTTTGCATTGGGAAAAAAGGGAGGTGGAGGTTGCTATGACATGCTGTTGTTCTACATCCAAACCTCTAAACCACTTGACTCTCTGGATTTCTAAATATAACTCGGAGAAAACGAATCACACATTTTCGATACAGATGAATTACTTAGTTTCTGTATTAAGCACATTGAGCTAGTTAACATTTAATTATGCATCTTGACCACAGACAACACTAAAAGCAATGCCAGGCAAAACAGTTTGGCTCTGAAAATTGTAGGGGAGAATTTCTGCCCAAAGACGAGGAATAGGAAAGGTCTGCATTTATAGACAAGCCTATTCAATAACTTGATTTTTCATACTGGTGCCCCTCCATATAAGGAAGTCCGTTGCTGCTCTCGCAGCTGCTCAGATGGAATGGCTTTTTGTAATGTTAAAAGTATGAGTCAGTATTTTACCCACAATAGCCACATTTCAAAACTAGCACACAGCTTCTAAGGAACAGCCAGGAATTCAATAGTCCCGTACCAAACTTTCAAGATAGATTATCTTTGAAAGTTTATGGCTAATTATCTCAAGAACTTGAAACATGTATTTAAATATTTGAACACTGAAGAGACTTTGGGAGTGTTTGCCACTGGGTCTCTCAGCCACCTCTCCCCTTTCTCCCCCCACCCCCTACTCACCCTCAAACTCCCACCAACCTCCTACGTTGACAAACTTCTACTCATCAGTATTCATGAGATGCTTAAAATGGTGAGCTGTTGATCATCACCAATGTCACAATGAAACCACTGGAGCCAGGAGCTTTAGAATGTGTAGAAATGTGTGTGCGTGTGCGTGTGCGTGTGCGTGTGAGTGTGTGTGTGTGTTGAGATGCTCACAGTGGCAGTGACTCAGAGAGGCAAAGAAGGAAAACGGTGGCTTATCATCATGTTCTAAAAACATCTGTCTTCTGTACACATAATTAGCCCACAAACCACCATTATCAGCAATTGAAGACCTTTGATCCTGTCTCTAACAATGCACATTGTCCTTTTTCTTCACTCATCTATTCATTATTGAGGTCAGGCACTGGGCTAGGGGATGGAGAAGCTTGTTCAGACATGGCTCCTGCCCTCTGGGTGCTTATATCCCATTGGGGAGAAAGATATTAGATAGTAACCATATTATCACACAAGGAAGTATTACACTGGGATTATAACAGAACAAAGCAAAGGAAGATGTTGCTATGGAAAGTTGAAAAGAAGGCTTTGACTGGGGAAGGCTGCTGCTGGTTCCTCGGAGGATTTGGTGCTCACCTGAGGAATGAGTAGGAGTTAAATGAGAGATCAGGGCAGATAATTTCAAGCAGAATGCCAAAGCAAGAGCTCTGTGGCTGGAGCAAGATGTGAGAACAAGGGACAAAGAAAAGGAGAAATGTGACACAAGATGACGTTGGAAAAACAGGTGGCAACCATACTGGCCTAACGGTCACATCACACTGAGAGTCTTAAGCAAAAGGGTAGCTTGATCAGAGTTAGGTTTGGAAAAGATTGTTTTGGCTTCAATATACAAAAGGATAAGGAGAGGACAGAAAAAAGAATAGGTGTAATAAGTCCATCTGGAGAGGATTTTAAGACTTTTTTTATTTATTTATTCATTCTGTATATTTTTATTGAGCACTCACTGTGTGCCAGGCATTGTATTAGGCCTGTGAACAACAGCACAAGCTCAACCTGATAGAGCGGAACTTTAAAGAAGGCTGCGTTTACCTCAATGTCACATATACAAAATTATTGGGGCTGACAAATGAAGCACTGGATGAATTTTCTAGGGCCAAAAGTCCTTTTTGAAGATTCAGCTCATAGGTATGGGGGCATATTACATGACTTATGGAGGAAAAATAGAGGTAAGATTCCAGGCCAGTGTGCTGACTATCCCACTGATGTGCTGTGCTCTCCTCCAAGAAATGAACCTCAACAATGAAAATTGAGATCAGTGGTCAAACTTCTGGATTCTCCAAGGCATTACATCACATCCTTGGATCTCAATCTCTATGGATTCATAAGTATTAAAACCAAATTATCATTTCCCTAAGGTATTATCCTCCCATCCAATAGACTTTAAAAATGCATTTTATCACACAGTACAGGCACATTGTTTTAAAAGTTAAATATTAGCCCTGGCCAGTTTGGCTCAGCGGCTGGAGCGTCAGTCTGCGGACTAGAGAGTCCCAGGTTCAATTCCCACTAGGGGCATATACAAAAAAAAATAAAAGATAAAAGTTAAATATTAGCCTAGCCAGTGTGGCTCAGCAGTTGAGTGTCAACCCATGCACCAAGAGGTCACCGGTTTGATTCCCGGTCAGGGCATATGCCCAAGTTCTGGGCCTGATCCCCAGTGGGATCATCAATGTTTCTATCTCTCTCTCCCTCTCCCTTCCTCTCTCTCTAATATCAATAAAATTTTTTTAATAAATAAAAGTTAAACATTACTACAGACCTTAAAAAAATAAATGGCATCCTTTGCCCCAACCCTCCAAAGACCAAATTTCATTTCTTGGAGCCAATCATGTAAAATTTTGCAATTCTTTTGCTATTATTTCTAGTATTTACCTTCATGTTTATAAATAATACATCCTTATTTTTTTATTTTTCCTTTTAGTCATGACCTGTGTTGACTTCTTATTCTCAAAGTATTTTTCCTCCCAAACCTACCTTCTCTCCGTCCCAAAGAAGTCACATTATAATTTAGGTTAAATCAGAATTTAGTGTTTGCCCTGTTTCTAGGCAAAATTTTTCAAAGCTGAGCCACAGGGTGCAGTACATTTGCATGTTCTTTCGAGTTTTCCTTTTTCCTGGAGTTAATGATCACATTGTTGTTCAGTTGCTTAGCTTTCCATGAACCCATCACAACTCTAAACCTAAACTGCCCTGGAAAATCCCAAAATTTCTCCCATAATCCTCAAACACATGTGAATTTCAAAATCTTGGAGACATTCCTTTTAGGGTCCTCAGTCTTCCTGATCCAATCTGGAGGCTGTTCTGGCTTCTCCATTTGGCAACTCCCCTGGGAAATTCCTTCATCTCTCTCTTGGGTGGGTCCCTCTTCCCTGGTTTCTAGGCCTTCCTCTCTCTTGGAGTCCTCACTTTGCTTGGTGAGCACCTCTTCCAGTGCCCATTTATTCCCTCTTCCAGTGCCCATTCATCCCCTCTTCCAGTGCCCATTCATCCCCTCTTCCAGTGCCCATTCATCCCCTCTTCCAGTGCCCATTCATCCCCTCTTCCAGTGCCCATTCATCCCCTCTTCCAGTGCCCATTCATTCCTTCTTCCAGTGCCCATTCTCCCCTCTTCCAGTGCCCATTCATCCCCTCTTCCAGTGCCCATTCATCCCCTCTTCCAGTGCCCATTCATCCCCTCTTCCAGTGCCCATTCATCCCCTCTTCCAGTGCCCATTCATTCCTTCTTCCAGTGCCCATTCTCCCCTCTTCCAGTGCCCATTCTCCCCTCTTCCAGTGCCCATTCATCCCTTCTTCCAGTGCCCATTCTCCCCTCTTCCAGTGCCCATTCATCCCCTCTTCCAGTGCCCATTCATTCCTTCTTCCAGTGCCCATTCTCCCCTCTTCCAGTGCCCATTCATCCTTTCAGTGCTTATTCACCACCTCATTCTGTCCGCACTGTAGCTTCATAAATCCCACCCCTGGTTTTACCCACTGGAAGCGATGCAGTGACTAGCACAGGGTTCATAGCCCCTCAGAGGATGTGTGGGTAAGTCCTCCCTACCACCATCTCTGAAAACTGTGTAGAGCAACTCAGACCATAGACTTGTGTTAAGGGAGTGGATGGATTTAATAAATTAATTAAGCAGTCACCTGCTAACAATTGTCAGCAATGGGAGGGTATGTGATCCAGGACTGGATCACATAAGCTTAAAAATGTTCATGGTCCAATAGTATCGAGGCAAAACTGTTTCAGAAAAGGCAGTTTTGTGAGCAAATCATGGAACTATCAGCGACACAGATGCAGTCTATGCCAACCTTCTTTCCCACTGCTCCCGTCCCCACCAGGACTCCCCACTTCTGTCCCCCTCTTCTTGATGTCTCATCTCTGAATCAGTGCTCTGGCTTAGAATGACGTGAAAGCAGATGTCCCGAGCAAAGGTACCAGGGGAAGAAATGTCACAGAGCAGCTATACAAAAGCATGTTTCTAAAAGGACAAACAGATGGCACCGAGTGTCCCTGAACTCCATGGTGAGGATGCTTGGCAACAGCAAGTACACTGACAAAATCGGAGTCAGTTCGTTACTCCCTCTTTGACAACAACAAAACTGAGATCTCCATTGTGTATCTGTTTGTGATTTGGCTAGAAGAATTTCAACAACTGCTTCTTTTGAAAAGTGGCAAGTATATTCCCTCACTTAGACTAACTGCCCATCTAACTTTCTTGGGAGATGCGAACA
The DNA here is from genome assembly GCF_014108415.1 of Molossus molossus. Taxonomy (NCBI): domain Eukaryota; kingdom Metazoa; phylum Chordata; class Mammalia; order Chiroptera; family Molossidae; genus Molossus; species Molossus molossus. The sequence continues at coordinate 97,351,402 of NW_023425344.1, read as the reverse complement.
TTCAAAACCTAGTTGTAGCTGACAGTATGAGCCTTCTTTCCCCCAGTTTAAACAACAATTACAGAGCCATCCCCTGTCAGAAGCTCAAAGAACCTTAGCCATCACCCCACCCATCCCTATCTTTTGCACACAGGAAGCCAGGGACCAGAGATGCAGGTTTCACTCAGGGCCACATACCTGGAGAGGGACAGTGTCAGGACCAGAACTAAGCTCAGGTTCTTGCTTTGAGTCTTTAGTTGCTTTAATGGCCTCTTCATCTATGAGCAAGTTAAAAATAGCAGTAACATAAGATGTTGGTAAAATGAATAAATGCAATTCAGATATGTCATCCAAGAGTCGAGGATATAATGAAACAGTTTGGTGAGCTGCAGATTCCCTTGAGGCAAGCAACACTTTTCTTCTTGGTCTCCTCTGTCTCTGTGAGTCCTGGGCAAGGACATCATCTGGGGAAATGGAACATGTGATGTTGACAGATCCTTCACATAGTCGCTCGATGCCGCTCAGGGTCATCCTCTCTCCTACGGGCATCTCCTCATCTTTCATCCACAATACTCCACAGGAGGACAAGACAAGCTACGGGCTGTTTTCTTCTCATCTGTAAATAGCTCTCTGAATCTCCCAAATCCCCAATCTCTGCTCTTCCTTTCACCTCCCCTATGCTGACCCGCCCCTCTCTGTCTGCTGGTAGACCGTGATGCTCATTTTTCTGACGCAATACCAACACCACCACTGCGAAAGCAATCTGGATAGAACAAAGAAAGGGCCAGGTATTTTGTGGATGGGATGGCAGGAGCACACTGAAAGCACCTGCTAAAACAAGCTTCGGAAACAATTTAATTCCAACTTAAGGAGAGCCGTGCAGCAGAGCCAGTCAGGGGACAAGAAGAGGCATGTGGAACGTAGCTGTTGCACAATGTCCCCAGATCTGATAGCAAATCTCAAGGAGTTCTGCCCCTCTAGACACCAGGCCCAAGACCCCTTAAGGGATGTTGCTACAGCTACAGTTTTTGCAAATACCAAATAAATGATGATTGAAGTATATGTCAAGCTCTGTCACCAAAACAAGAGCGTTTGTGTGTGTTTTGCCATGTGTGGCCTTGTTACCACACTTTTTTGTCTATTCAGATGTTGACTGCATGTTTTGCAATGAGTTTACGTGAATATGATTTAACTTTTGCAATGAAAAGAAACCATAACTTAAGAAAAGACAAAAATGACGCCTGCCAGGAATACTCCCCTTAAACTGGTTTATTTCTTTTTAAATGACAAAAGCACAAAGAGCCCAGAGTCTCTGATAATGAACGTAATATATGATTGCCATAAAAAGTTCACTCTGCTTTCAATTTCAATTTACCCCACTATAAATCAGTGATCTACTTAATCCAATATTCTTTCACTTTAATTGTTTTATCTTGCTTTTATGTTAAATCTCACTGAGTTCCTGCTGGCACCAGTCTTTGCATTATAGAAAAAAATGTCAGTGGTTGGCCCGTAATTAGTCTGAAACTCAAGCATTGGTTCTGAACATTAACCAGATTGGAGGAAGCCCTCACAATTTCACTGGACCAGCGAGACAAATCCAAACCAGAAAGTAAACCAGGATTAGTCAAGCTAGCCATCAATTTGCTGTCAAAATACGGAGTGTGGGCCCTGGCTTTCAAACTAACTGGAGGGTTTTTGGTTTTTGTTTGGTTTTTGTTTGTTTCTTTCCATAAATGTCTTTTATTATCATCTTCCAGGGCATTGAAAGTCTATTTGGATGTCTTTTAAATTCTCCAGCCTGGAACTGGTCATTTAAGAATTGCAGACGCTTGCCCGAACTCGCCCAACAGTTCCCATGAGAAAAAATATCAACTGAATGTCTTGCGAAGGCCACTGTCAGACTCCAGTGTGTGTGATGAAGGGCACTTCCTGGGGATTGTACAAGACAAGAACTGTCCCTAGTGGGCAATCTGATTCTGTAAACAAGGAGGGGAAAAAATGAATTCCATGTTATTGATTGATAAACCCCTTTCTGACAAGGTGTATAGGAACAGTCTGATAGAAGAAGCATTGTTGAATTCAACGCGAGAGCAAAGGCAGCGGTCAAATGCTATTTGGACATGTGTTACTTAAATGTAATTCTTGACCTTCAAACAAATACCCAGTATAATTTTTTTTTAAGTTAAAATTCTAAAAATCATTTTAAATAAACTGAGAATAAGGAGATGTCCAAACCAGTCCATCTGCTTTACCCAGTGAATGTAAATATTTCCAAAGCAAAGAAGCTTCCTCTGATGTTTTATGTACTTGTTTTGGATTTTGTAACTGAGCAGTAGAAAGAAGAAGTTATTCAGGGGCTAATGAAGCCATATGCTGTTTACGAACCTTTCTCAAAAATACCTATATTTTACCATTTATTTATGTCTCTTCACTTGTTTTATAAAGGACTTGAACAGATTTTAAAATTATAACTTTTTACTTTAATCACCTACCTTAATAAACAAAATATTTTTTCTTATTAACAAAAAGATAAACAAATTTTCTTAAAATCTGAAAAAGAAAAATAGCTTCAACTCACCCAGGAAATATTGATTTTATTTCAGGTGGCATAGCTACAAGCATTAATAGGTGTCAAAGGTATTTTTTAAGGCATTTTTACCAAGGTAAAAAAAAATCTATTGTTTAAATGATCATTAAGTTCTAAGATACCCAAAATGTTTAGAAAGAACTTGAAGAATTACAAAAAGGTTATTTACCACCCTGGCCGGTTTGGCTCAGCGGTTGGAGCGTCGGCCTGCGGTACAGAGAGACCCAGGTTCGGTTCCCGCTAAGGGCATGTACCTCGGTTGCAGTTTGTCCCCAGCCCTGGTTGGTCGTGTGGGTGGCAGCCACTTGATGTGTCACTTCACATCGATGTTTCTCTCTCTCTCTCTCTCTCCCTCCTACTCTATCTGAACAAAAAATGGAAAAATGTCCTCGGGTGAGGATAAAAAAAAAAAAAAAAGGTTATTTACCATGTAATTGTTTGTATTGTTATTATGGTAATTATTTTTCTTTTCTTTTTTTATTAAAGTTTTACTTGTTTTATTTTTTATCCTCACCCAAGGACTTTTTTTTTTTTTTTTTTTTGCATTTATCTTCAGATAGAGTGGGAGGGAGAGAAAGAAAAACATCAGTGTGAGAGAGACACATCTAGTGGTTGCCACCCACACGACCTCAACTGGGGCCAGGGACAAACTGCAACTAAGGTACGTGCCCTTCTTTAGCAGGAACCAAACCCGGGACTCTCCAGTTTGTGGGCCAAAGCTCTAACCGCTGAGCCAAACCCACCAGGGCTAGTAAAGATTTCTTAAATTGAATTTTAAAGGAGAAGGGGAGAGAGAGAGACATCGATGTAAGAGAGACACATTGATTGGCTACCTCCTGCACACCCCCTACTGGGGATGGAGCCTGAAACCAGAGCATGTGCCCTGACTGGAAATTGAACTGGCAACCTTTTGGTGCACCGGACCACCCCCAACCAACTGAGCCACATGAACCAGGGCATTATTTCAAAACTTACCACATCAGACAAATGTGGTGAAATAATATATATATTAAATATATAGATATCATTATCACAACAGAGTGAATCTAAAAAAAAAAAAAAATGACATGAAAAACATCCCATTAAAGGAAAAACCATTACATAGAACATTATTCACATTTCTGCAAATGGAATTTTCTGATTAACTACCATATAGTATATTATTTGAATAACTTTAGGAAAGATGAACTCCCAAGCTGTGTCCTCAGCCATATTTTTCCTTGGTTGAAATGAGGCCTTAAAACAAAACGTCAGCAATGCCAGCCGGCTATTCAAGTTACAGGTTCAGAAACTTCCAGTGCAGGCCGTTAAAAATGATTTAAGAAATGCAAAATCATTCTTTCACAAATGTGTTTGTTAAACTTGTAAATTGATATATCAAAACCACAACCCGAATATAGCAATTTGTCTCTCTTTGCCTGCTGTGGTGTATTCCGCAGCTGCCTGCCAGATAATATACTGATTGTAACTTTCCTAATTTACAGAGCCTTTAAGTCTAATCTCCTGGGCCAGCCTAAAGGGCTTCTTCATCCATTGAAATGCCAGAATAATTGAAATTGTCTTCGGCAGACAGTCAGGCAATAATGAATATTTTCTCTGCTGACTGCATGCCAAGGTTACACATAGTACTGCAAACAGAAATGATCCCAAGCCAAGCCTCCCAAGGGAGGGGCAGCCACTAACCTGTGGCAGGAGACACAATACCTAGGGCTTCCCATTCTCACAGGCTCCCGCAGCCAGTGCCGCCCACCACGCTTCTGTACACTGAAGGACAGCACAGTTGCCGAGTAAACAATGCTCCCATTGGCTTCCCTGACTCTCCAGGGGCAGATAAAAGGCTGGGAAAGGTTATGGGGATGGATTTTCCAATGGGGACAGCAGGAGCGATGAGCAGGGGAAGCTGTTGTTGGGATTAAGAGGAAATACACAAGTAGTTAATCAAAAGAACCCTGGCATTGATGGTGCATGAGAAAATGCTTGCTTGTGGGCCCTGAGCAGTCTTTCCCACACCTCCGAGTGGCTTTTGTGAACGCCAGGGGTTGTTTTCTGATTTAGAGTCAGTCCTCCTTCAACCGAGTCTTAACGATGCCTGATTGAAATGAAAGCGTTCAGTAGCCAGAGTGAATCCGTAATATCTTTGAAAAATCTAAAGATTAGTTTAACCTTTGGCTATGGAAAGGTTAACATTTTAAATGGGAGAAGTTTGAAATAGTTCTTTCATTTAAGCAACTAATCTTAGACGATTGGTACTCCCAGGACTTGCTTTATAGGAGGAAATTTGGGGATGAGAAAGGAACTGTTCTAAGACACTATGTATTCAAACCCCTTAGCAAGAGGTGGAGATATGTTTTTAAAGGCGGCACAAGTTACATGGGGGAAAAGATGATAAAACCTGCTGTTTATGGGACACCTGAGTTGCCATGTCTGAATTAAAAATAAAGCTCAGCCGGTGTGGCTCAGTGCATTGAGCAGCCTCCCATGGACTGAGAGGTCCTGGTTCCATTCCTAGACAGGGCACATGCCCAGGTTGCAGGCTCGATCTCCAGTAGGGGGCGCGCAGGAGGTAGCCGATCTATATGTGTCTCTCACAGCAGTGTTTCTACCTCTCTCTCCCTTCCTTTCTCTCTAAAAAATAAATAAATAAATAATCAATAAAAAAATATTTTAAAAAAGAAGGAAGGAAGGAAACCATTTTATTTCAAATACTAAAAATAATACAGGGACTTGGTTACACATATGATAACAGAGCTAAAAAGCCAAACAGAAGACCATGAGGCAACTGCTCCCACCCTTAGGTTGGAAAAACAAGGCAGGAGGCAATGTTACCAGATGGAGTGGTCGTGGTCACCCAGCAGAAGGTGGAACCAAAGGTTCATGTCCATGGGTGGGAGCAGGAGTCATGGAGATGCTGCTACCTCAGCTATACAGAAAGGGAAGAGACAGGCTTCTCCCTTCCTTCCACTCTCCAGTCTCCTGCCATGCCTGCATGAGGAAATCCAGGTGGAAATTAGCTGCTAGAGAAACCCGTGGGGGTCAGCACCCTATGTCACTGCAGAGCAGGGAAAAGGACAGAACAATCAGACCAAGAACCAACACATGCATCCTGCTAAAGCATTATGCTGAATTGTATTTTTTCACTTAACATGTGTATAAACATTTGTGCATTCTACATAGTTCCTATAATCATTATTTTCAACTGCTATTATCATTCTATTGTGTATATGGACTCCATCTGACTTAATCATTTCCATAGAGTTGTATCTTCACATTGTTTTCGATTCTTTATTATTTTCAAGTGGTAGTTCAATTAATATCTTCATTGTCTAGGTTGTTTGTTTTTTGGTTTTGGTTTTTGTTTTTTCCTTTTAAGATATGTTCTTAAAGTAAATTCCCAAAGTGAGAATTATTGGGTTAAAGAATATCAACATTTTTATGTTGGCTGATACATATTTTGGGGGGCATCTGGTTTTTACCTTATTTCTTTCTAGACTTCTTCCTACTGACAAAATAAAGTGAATGTGCAAAGGCACAGGCACATAAGAATTCAACTCCATATTTTTAAAAACAAAGAAGAGAAATAAAATCTATATATTCATATTTCATTAACAGCAGTAGCAAAATCTTTCCTGAGAGCTATGAGATGCTGGAAGAAGGCTGTGATTAACTTTGCCAAGGATGGCTGACTTCCCTTGGATATGACTAGAATAATATTAGTCTAGTGTTTTACTTAAAGGAAAATGAATCCTCATCCTTGTTTCTTGGAAACAAGCAAATTTTATGTTATTTTTTTTTTTTTACTTGCATTACTGTATTCATTTAACTCTTACAACAGTCCTATGAAGTAGGCTCTGTTATTACAGATGAAGAAACTGAAGTTGTGAGAAGTCACTTGTCCAAGGTCATAAAGCTGGTGATAAAACCAGGATTAGTTAATTTGCCACCAACTATTTATTAGGGGCAAAAAGGATCCCCCCAAAACGGGCCGCACTTTTTTTTGAGCACTGCCCTTGTGTGACTTTTTTTTTAATTGTTGAAAGCATTAGAGATCCCCACCTTTTTTCCCCCATTGAAACCCTCCTTCCCACTCCCAACCCCCCCTCCTGCTTTCTCCAACCTAATATCTGTGTCCATTGGTTGTGCATATATGCATGTAAGTTCTTTGGTTTATGACTTCTCACCCCTCCCAACCCCCATCCCTCTGAAGTTTGTTAGTCTGTTCCCTACTTCCATGACTCTGGATCTCTTTTGGTCAACAGCTTATTTTGTTCATTATGTTGCACAAATAAGTGAGATCATGTGATAACTTGTCTTTCTCTGACTGGCTTATTTTGCTTAGCATAATAGTCTCCGGGTCCCACCATGTTGTCTCAAAAGGGTGAGAGAGCCTTCTTTTTTTACAGCTGCATAGTATTCCATTGTGTAAATATATCACAACTTTTTTATCCACTCATTGATGGGCACTTGGGCTGTTTCCAGATGTTAGCTATTGTAAATAGCGTTGATATGAACATAGGGGTGCATATATGCTTCCTAATTGGTGTTCAGGCTTCTTAGGATATATTCCAAGAAGTGGGGTCACTGGGTCAAATGGCAGTTTCATTTTTAATTTTTTGAGGAAACACCATATTGTTTTCCACTGTGGCTGCACCAGTCTGCATTCCCACCAGCAGTGAGAGAATCCCCTTTCTCTACATCCTCCCCAGCACTTGTTGTTTGAGGATTTGTTGATGGTGGCCATTTTGACAGGTGTGAGGTGATATTTTAATTTGCATCTCTCTGATGATTAAAGATGTTGAGCATTTTTTAGTATGTCTCCTGGCCAATTGTATGTCCTGTTTGGAGAAGTGTCTATTCAGGTCCTCTGCCCATTTTTTTTATTGGATTGTTTGTCTTCCTTTTGTTGAGTTGTATGAGTACTCTATTTATTTTTAATATTAACCCCTTATTCAATGTATCATTGGCAAATATGTTCTCCCATACAGTGGGTTCCCTTTTCATTTTGATCTTGGTTTCTTTGACTATGCAGAAGCTTTTTAGTTTGATGTAGTCCCATTTATTAATTTTTTCTTTTGTTTCTCTTGCCCTAGATGATGTATCAGTGAAAATTCCACTATGTATGATGACTGAGATTTTTCTGCCTACATTTTCTTCTAGGATTTGTATGGTTTCATGAGTTAGATTTAAGTCTTTTATCCATTTTGAGTTTATTCTTGTGTGTGGTTTAAGTTGCTGGTCTAGTTTCATTTTTTTTTTTTTTTTTTTTTTTGCATGTAGCTGTTCAGTTTTCCAAACACCATTTATTGAAGACACTGTCTTTCCTTCATTGTATGCTCTTGCCTCCTTTGTCAAATATTAATTGTGCATACTGTCTTGGGTCAATATCTGAGTTCTTTGTTCAGTTCCATTGATTTATATGCCTATTCTTGTGCCTGTACCAGGCTGTTTTAATTACAGTGGCTTTGTAGTATAACTTGATACCTGGTATTGTGATCCCTCCTACTTTGTTTTTCTTTTTCAAGATTGCTGTGGCTATTTGGGGTCTTTTATGGTTCCATATAACATTTTGAAGTATTTATCCTAGAACTGTGAAATATGCCATTGGTACTTTAATAGAGATTGCATTGAATCTGTAGATTACTTTAGTATGGACATTTTAATGATGTTGATTTTTCCAATCCACAAACATGGTATATGTTTCCATTTTTTTAATATCTTTCTCTATTTTTTTTTCCCCTATGTCCTGTAGTTTTATGAGAACAGGTCTTTTACCTCCTTGGTTAAGTTTATTCCTAGGTATTTTATTTTTTATTTTGTTGCAATGCTAAAGGGATTTTTTAAAATTTTCCTTTCTGAGTGCATATTATTGGTGTATAAGAATGCCATTGATTTCTGGATGTTAATTTGTATCTGCTTCTTTGCCAAATTCATTTATTAAACCTGGTAGATTTTTGATGGAGTCTTTAGGGTTTTCTATGTACAATACCATGTCATCTGTGAATAATGACAGTTGTACTTCCTCATTTTCAATTTGGATCCCTTTTATTTTTTCTTCTTGTCTAATTGCTGTGCTAAACTTCCAGTATTATGTTAAATAAGAGTGGCAAGAGTGGGCATCCCTGTCTTGTTTCTGTTCTTATGGAAAATGCTTGTAGTTTTTGCCCAATGAGTATAATGTTGGCTGTAGGTTTTTCATATATGGCCTCTATTATGTTGAGATGTGACCCTTCTATTCCCACTTTGCTGAGCATTTTTATCAGAGATGGGTGCTGGATTTTGTCAAATGCTTTTTCAGTGTCGATTAATATTACCATATGATTTTTATCTTTCATTTTATTTATGTGGTGTATCACATTTATTGATTTCAAATATTGTACCAGCCTTGCATCCCTGGGATGAATCCCACTTGGTCATGGTGAATTTTTTTTTTAATATATTGCTGGATTCAATTTGCTAATATTTTGTTGAGGATTTTGGCATCTATGTTCATCAGGGATGTTGGCCTGTAGTTTTCTTTTTTTGTAGTGTCTTCATCTGGTTTCGGAATTAAAATGATGCTGGCCTCATAAAAAGAGCTGAAACAAGCAAATTTTAGATGTAGAGCATTTTCCAGCTGTCCATGTCCTATTTTTAACTGTCATGTAAGCTAGATGTCTGGGAATACCCAAATCTGAGGGGCAAAACTATATAATAATGAGGTCTCTTATAAGACAACTCTCTTATGAGGTATCTTATAATTACAAAATAATAGTCAAGGGCCCATGTACATAACCTAAGAGACATTGAGAGATCTTCTGGCTAGTGCTTCTCAAAGCGTGACCCACTTATGATTTGTAAACTGTAATTAGTTGGCAGCAAAGTAAGTACTGTGCAAAATGAAAGCAAACATTTAGAAACTTTTTTAGCAATTTGATATCATTGCAACTTTTTTATTGTATTTACAAACGTCTTTTTCTCTCTCCTCAAAGAGCTATTAAGCCTTATTCTTAAGGATCACCCAGAACCTAGGACTAGGACACATAGTTAGCACTTAATGTTTATTTATTAGATGGATGCATGAATGGTGGGTGGATGGTGGACAGATGGATAACAAAGGTAACTGCAATTCTTTTTAGTGGCTTGGTTTGACATGAAGTCCCAGAGGAGAGAGGATTGTGGACACGCAGGCAGATGACATTGTAGATTACCGGTTACCAAACTGTTTTTTTAACCGATCAAGGAATATATTATATTTTTCATTCAGGTTATATTGCAATGATTTCACATTAATGCTACTCACATTTTTGCAATGAAGATCTAATTCTAAATTATTTTTTACAATGAACTCTGACTCTCTGATAAGAAATAGCAAAAGAAAACACTTATCACACAGATCTGCCTGATAAGGAACCAGGGCAAGGTCTCAAGGATTGGCTAATGCCCGAGAAAGGTTTCTGTTTTGCAGTTTTCCCAATTGTTTGGTGCAGGCGTCCTTATTCAAAAAGTTTCCAGATTATGGGCTCATTTGCTTTAGAGCAGCCTGATGCAGAGCCTGTCCTGTTGCTTAAACTTTGTTGTTGGGCAGGGTAAAGTGTAATTTTCTGACTCTTCTCAACCCCTCAGTTTGAGACAATAATCCATTCTGTCTCCTCTTAATTAAAGCAAATAGCCCCAGCTCACAACAGTAGTTCAGAAGGCCCAGGTCTTAGGGTTCCCTTCCTGCAAGGAGCTAATTGATTTCCAAATGATAATGCTGTTTACATTAGAAAGCCAAACCCCTTGTATTGAGTCCCTAGCTCATCTTAAACCTTCCCAGTCTCATGAATATCAAATGGCCAAAATTCCTCCACTGTGGTTGGTGCCTCTTAAGGGGTCAAGCCTCAGTCCCAAAATATTTAAGGAGCTAATTGGGTGGTTTCTGATTTGCATTCCTGTTCCATCCACAGGAGAAGACCTCCTTGGAATTTTCAAGGAATTGCTGTGCATTCCTGTTCCATCCACAGGAGAAGACCTCCTTGGAATTTTCAAGGAATTGCCTGTGACATTTTATAACCTCTTTGTCTCACATTAAAGACCCCCTTCCCTGGTGCGTGTGACGCAGTGCTGGAGAGTGGGTGGGTGTGAATTTTTAGGATGACTTTAGAAGGTCATTCATATGACAGTTTATGGGAGGAAGCTGTGGAGACGGAAAAAATACATAAGCCACAAGACCTATGAAGGGCATGCAAGTTAAGATAGGGTATATTACTATGTTTGATATCATTTGCTTATATTGTACATACATCTATATCTAAAGAGTTGATTTTTCTCTTCTTGTTGGAAAGTCACAGAAACAATGCTTCCTAATATACATTCTCTATTTCCAGGATCTTTTAACAAGTTTTTCCAACACTGTGGGTTTCAATAAAGTCAGTAGATATCTCAAATGTCCCTGCTTGGAAATTGAAACAATAGCTGAAACAAATCATAGTTATTATTAATCATATTCCTGGCCTTCCACAGAACTTTGCACAAATATTGAAATTCACTTTTCATCACCACATTGAAGATGAGGTCCAGGCAACACTTTCATTCACTGAGATGGATATTTGTCATGCAAGAGAGGAGCAGGAATTTCATTCTCCAGACACTGAGTTTTGTTTTTAAAGAAACTATTCTCTGTGAATATGTTCTTGATCACAGGAAATTGCTCAAGCAACCCAAGGGTGGGGGGAGGGAGGTCGTGCATGGCTTCAATATAATCACTTTCTAAGTAATTAAAAAGTAACTAATTTCTTTCATAATTAAAAAAAAAAAAGTTTGGCCATTGGCACACACATCCATCCTAATGCCGTACTTAGCAAATACTTTAATTTTTTAAAAAACATCACTTCCACTGCTCCAGACTCTTTCCTAAAGTCTGTGATTTATACAACTTTCTTCCCCTTTGATTCTTAACTCAACCTTCTCTCTTCTCTTTGAGTCACTGCTTTTTAGATAATCCTAAAACACTTTCTCCTTTCATTCATTCTTCTTTTGTAGCTACAATGTTATTGCCCAACTCCTCAAAATATGTCACCTTGATAAATTACACACACACACACAGTTTGGGAGACTAGTGCAATATATTTATTCACTAGCTCTTCAGGATAATATTTACAGATTTGGGAAAATTAAATCTTGCCAAGATAAAATGTTTTACCCAAGGTCTCCCAACTTGTTCATCGCAAAGCCAGAACCTAAAGTATCACCTTTTTTTACTGCATACCCAGTTCTTTTAGAGATTTTTACAGTCAACTATCATCCACCCTTTGGAACCCACCCATTTAGCATCCTGGTGAGCCTGAAAACCAAAACAAACTGTTTAAATTTTAGTGTTCTCCATAATGACTTCCTGTCTTTATAAACAAGAAAGCATAATATATGACTCTCCGGGTGAGATCCTACCCTAAGAACCAGGAAGTTTCTTAAATTCTTTGGTGAGAGAATTCTGCGTTGTCAAATACTGTTTTAATAAATGAGTCATTGGTTGGGGCTTGAGATTGTTTGGTGTTTTGTTTTTTTTAATTAGAAAGAGTGTTCACTTTAATTATATTCTTTAACAGGATTTGTCATGTGGGTGTTCAAATAATAGCAAGCATTCCGGTGTGCCCAGGGCTGAAAACAGAAAGAGATGTGGTCCTCACCCAGAGGGAAGAAAGGGAGTGTTGGGGGCTTTGCCTGGTATCGTAGAAATAAACAAGAAGATCTAACCCCTTGCCTCACAGAATAGAAAACTGTCCCTGACCTTAGGGGATGGCCATTCGGTTGCTACTTAGATGGAGCAGGACATTGGGTGGGAGCCCTGAGTGACACACCTAATGATCTTCTAATGTCGCAGGAATGGGAGGGAAGGAGCAGAAGTGGGGGGAAGGACAATGTGGTGCTCACATGCTGCGCAAGAAGATACATCTGCGAGAAGCAGACATCAGTATCGATGCTTTAAGAGCCCGGGACACTAAAAAGCAATTTTCATAAACTCTCAAATATAGCTTTAAATAACAAAAAGCTTAAACCATCTCTTACAAAGAATATTCGCCTTTGAGAGGCTTCCAGAAAACCATGAAATGTTGTTGATAAGGCGGTGCCAATTTGTAAAGCTTGCCACAATCTCCGGCTCACATTTTCCCCCCTTTTTTCTCCTTTCTTTCAAAAAAAAATTTTTTTTTTCCACTGCGCTTTGCTAGTCTCAGAGCCTACCAGGACGACAACAACACAAGTGTTTTCCAAAGCTGAAGGCTCTTTTCCCCCAACAAGGGGCCGGATGGTGGAAGTCTTTGATTTATTCCATGAAAATAATGTTAAAACAGCATTCCAGAGCCAGAGGAAAGGTTTGGTTGGGATGGAAAGCTCAGGTAGGGATGTGTAAGCTGACTCTGGAGGTTTGCTGCCCTTATCGACCATTGTATTCAGGATTAATTATAGGTTTGCTTGAATCTCACACTCATGCAAATGTTTACCCACCAAGGCAGAGTTAGTTGGTTGGCTTTTGTCAACTAAAGTAAACTTTTAACTAGTGGAGTCCTACCTTTCTTAATGTTTTGCTTACCAGTCATTTTAGGTATATTTCCTCCTCTCTGTTGACTAATTAGTTTTAATTAGACTTATAATTGCATTGTATAGTTAAAAGACCCAATTAATACCTTTAAAGGAACTGTGTTAAGTCGTAGTTAGTGGAAATTTTATATTCAGCTGTCAAGAAATAATCATGGCTTACATTTATGGAGTACCTTTCATCTTAAAGGATACCAAGGCACTGTCACAAATGTATTTCATACACTTTGTTACTAATTACAGGTCGGAACCACGTTGCTCCTGGTAGAGGCGAAGAATAATAGACTAATGTGGTAGCTTTTAAGAAAATGTTTAAAGCCTCTTATTTAATTGGAACAGTGAAGGCAATTGAGCCAACAGAAGGCAGTTGTTCTGGGGATTACCGGAAGATGGTTCCCCCAGGGCCACCCCTGCCAGAAGGGAGGTACAGCAAACTGCATAAAGGATTTACATGTGAACACTGAACCCCCTTTTCAGGGACTGAGAAGGGTGATCCCATGATACCACAGCAAGACTGTGATTACTTGCTTTCCAACAACTGAAACAAATTCATCACAGCAAATCAGCGTCACCAGCCTCCGACAGGCCATCCATCACGGGCGAGGCGCTCACTTCGTCCTCACTGAGGAATGTGTGGCGACTGTTTCAGCATCACCTGTGATGCCAGCCATGTACTCTGGAAGGTGAAATCTTGAATGTTCCTTCAACAGGCTTTAGGACAGGCCTACACGGGGGATCTCGGGGTGGGAATGTGAACATACACCCAGCTAGCTCCTCCAGAGTGACCTATCTTATCACAAGGTGGAAGTGTAAACGTGGGTCTTGCTTAGGCTAACATTCCTCCTAAGAAAAAGGAGCGTGATCCTCAGCTGTAAGAAAGAAAGATCTCTTATCCTTTGAGACAACATGGAGGGACCTGGAAAGTATTATCCTAAGCGAAACAAGCCAAACAGAGAAAGACAAGTATCACATGATCTCACTTATTTGTGGAATATAATGAACATAACAGTCTGAGGGATGGGGTAGTCCCAGAGACATGGAAGTGAGGTACAGACTGACAATCCCCAAAAGAGGGGATGGTGGGGGAGAGATAAACCACAGAACTTATATGCATGTGTGCATGAACAGTGGTCATGGACAACAAAGCTGGGGACAGGGCAGGGAGGAAGGGGGAGGGGGAATCAGTGGGGGGAAAAGGAGAAACATCTGTAACAAAAATTAATTAATTAATTAATAAAAAAAAAAGAAAGACAGAAAGAAAAAAAAAAGAGCATGATCCCCAGGGGCAGTATCTGAGGTCTGGCAACCTGATTTCAGGGACCAGTTATTCAAGTATTCATTCAACAAACACTTGAGTGCTCAGTGTATGCCGGATATCGATTCAGGTCCTGGGAACAGAGAAAACAGAACAAACAGAAAGCACTGCCCTCAGATATTAAATGGAAATGGAGTGAGGAAGGCCGAATGAAAAAAAGAAAAAGTCTTCCACTCAAAACTTATGAATTCAGGCCTGGCCGGTGTGGCTCAGTGGTTGAGCATTGACCCCTGCACCAAGAGGGTGCTGGTTCGATTCCCGGTCAGAGCGCATGCCCAGGTTGTGGGCCTGACGCCAGTGGGGGGCATGCAGGAGGTGGCCAATCGATGTTCTCCCTCACCCATATTTCTATCTCTCTCCTTCCCCATTTCTCTCTCTAAAATCAATAAAGAAAAATAATTTTTTTTCTTTTAAAGTATAAGTTGAGCTCTTACTTGGGGCTGCCCTACGCTGGGATGGAGAAACGACAGATCCTAAAGAAAACCGGTCCTTTTCTTCTCAGAGGTTTTCTTCCAGTCTGGGGCGCACAGTGACCACAGAGTCCCACAAGCTCATGTTCATTTTGAGCTGCCTAAGTGCAATGAAGGAGAAGTACCAGTATGAGGACCTCTTGAAACAGCAAGAAGGGACAACAGCTGATGTGATACAGATTGTGGAATGGCAGGCGCACCCGAAAGGAATGCAAAAGTGACCAAAAACAAGTCAGTTTGAGAAGAGCAAACAGCACCTTAGGGAGAATTTTTTTCTGAACAACAAGAAAGGCCTGCGGAGGGAAGATTTGATAAAGATGTGTTGGGCAAGAGTCCTGGGGAAAATGCAACCACTGATTCTTGGCTCCGATGACTGTTTTCAACTGCAACCTGATTGGGAGGTAGCATGAGGGCTGATAAGCAAGGAATGACCCAGAATGCCAGGACCAGGTCAAGGCAGCAAGACAACCAACCTGGAAAGAAGACATGCATCCTTGCCTGCTGCCTTTCCCATTCATCCGACGACTGTAGCATTGGCACCAGACATTTCTCCCACTACATTCAAGCACCTTAAACAGCTGGCTAAGCCTGTTGTGATGACGGATAACAGAGAGAAGCAAGAGGGTGGTCATTAATGAAGATTCTTTTTTTTTCTTTTTTTTGGTACGTGCCCCTAGTGAGAACCAAACCCAGGGCTGTCTGGTCTGCAGGCCGACGCTCCAACTGCTGAGCCAAACCGGCCAGGGCTGAAGACTCTTTTTCAAACATTGCAGGTTGGGAGGGAGGAGAGAAAAGAAAATAGTATTTTTTCCCCAGAATTTTTCCAAGTTACCTCCTGTAAGGGATGGGATCAGGAGGAATGAGTCCATTTCATCTACGCAGTACAAACAGAAACCATGGGGCAGGGAAAGGAAGAAATGCCAGGCAGAAAACCAGCCAATCCTCCGAGAATCCCTCTAGTACTGTCCCCCATCTGTCACAGCACCCTCCTCCCTATGGGGTCCACTGACAGCGACTCGTTCTCCAGCACTGATGGAGGCTGCGTCGTCATCGGGTTGCAGAAAGAGCTATGGAGGCACACTGCTTGGAGCTGTAAGTAGGAATCTTATAGCACAGAAATTCTATCGACTCACCTTGGGTGACAACTGAATTATTCCAATTCATGACAGCATTGCTCTTTCCTAATAACCTTTGACTTTTCTTACTATCCACTGATACAACCTTTCAGCACTGGTTTCTCTTAGGAGCTGAAAACACTCTTTCCTACTCCCGTGAACTTTATCTCTAAAGGTCACATTCAGCTCCTAATGTGCCTGGGCAAGCAGATGACGCCAGGACTCCTGGAAAAGGTCGCTTTGGCCTGGGGCGCATTCCTCTCTGGACTGTCCTGGTCATACTTCTTCAAGGGCTCCATGTTGGTCCCTTTTTCTGACTGTGATACTAGTGGAAGGGACTCTTTGGTTCACAGAAAAGGTTCAAACCCTAAAACATCAAGGACACTTGACTCCAAAATCTATTGTATTGTACTTCCCAAAGATTCCGAGTCTTAATATCGATCATATCAGCTATTCTCCCAGCATTTCTTCAAAGTGGAGAAGACACGGGTATTTTAATTTCTACTTGAAAGATAAAAAAAATTAGATTAGAAAATATTAAGATATTAAGCCACAAATCAGTCTGAGAATGGAACCCTCTCATACCCTGAGCCCAAGCCTTTAACACAATGTAATCATAATAATAACAATAACAACAACAACAACAATGTAGACACTGTGCTAAGTGTTTTAAATAGAAAATCTCATTTAAGTCTCACGATGACCTCAGGAAGCCGACACTGTCAGCTGAGTCATTGGCTGGAGCGGAAGGGACTGAAGCGAGGAGGTGTAGGGGCAGGGTCTGTACCCAAGCTGCCAACTCCAACATCCCCTCTCTTCACTTGTGTATTAGAAAGTGCCCATCTAAAAAATATAATGCATGGACACAATTTAGTTTGAGTGATGCTTTAAAATCATTTACATTCTCATTCTCTGGAGAAAAATGACCCCGATATATATATGGCAGTTTCCAGAGGAAGGAAAAGCAGGAGACTACCCTGGGAGGGGGAAGACTGAGTTTGATTCTAATCCAGGCAGGAGAAGAAAATGTGAGGGAAGAAGCGTGGAGGAGGAGGGCAGTAGCTCCAATCCAGCTCTGAAGCAGAGGTCCAGCAGGAATCGGGAGGGGCTGAGAGTCAGGGTGGAGGGGGTACCCCAGGGAGCCAGCCGTCCAGCCTATCAAGGGATGAGGCTGTGTGGGTGCTAGCCGGGCTGGAACAAATAAGCACCCTGCTTCCTTCAAGCACCTCCTCCCACCTCCTCAATGCCCGTGCCGCGGGACCCGCCCTCTGAGCCCATCCACTGTCTGAGCATTACCCGCCCCCCCAGATGTTACCTACCGCATCTGCCAAAATCTCACACGCTCTCTCCATTTATATTTGACTTCTTGTTCGTGAAAAATACCGACACCCCTCATTTTGAATTTTGAATTCTCTTGTCTCCCGACAATGTCCCCTCCTCCCTTCAGACCACTCCCCCGGACCCCACCCTCCCTATTCCACTCTTCTTCTTTTTCCCCCCTGAAACGTCTCTCATCTCAAAATTTGTATTCCCTTAGTTAAAAATAACCTAAAATTAGTCCTATAATTCCAGTTTCTAAACAAACCAGTCACCGAGCAAGTGCCCATTGCCTAATCCGAGCGCTGTGCTCAGGGGATGTGCTAGAGGCCAGGCGGAGGCCCTGGAGGGACTTCTGTGGAGACAAAGCACTCAAGTAGCCCTGGAATTTTAAGAGAAAAACACCTCTGAGCTTCCTGGTCCCTCAATAGCTACATTCATGTTCTAATGGCCTCTACTTACCCCTTCCAATTAAACCCTACTAAATATAACATTAAGCATCCCCCCCAAACAGTCTACGGAACATCCCCGAGCTCTTACTGCAGCCCCCCCGCCCCCCATTAGGACTAAGCCCTATTCTCTGAGTCCTCCTCCCCTCGCACTGACATCGTGGAATCTACAGCCTCAGTTCAGCACACATCCAGCTTGGAAACCTTCCTCCCAGAGAAATTTACAGGCTCCTTAGGTAATGTTGTGAAAGCAATTCAAAATTCTTAAATTATATAATCCCTGGTTACTTTTTGAAAATCTTATTAAATTACTCTCATTTCTTTTTTCTCCTGAGTGCATTGTAGGACCCAGAACTTATAACAGTGTAAGTCCCCCAAATCACCTACGCAGTGACGGTGTTTGCCATTTAAAGCTCACACTAGGGTCCCATTGACGTGAGCTACAGGACATTTTTTCCTCCCTAATAACAGTCTCCTAGAATGGTCCTTCCTACTGCCATGGGGTCTCAGTGACAGACTGTCACAGCCACTCTCCAAAAAGTTTGTTTTTCAATACTGAACAGAAGTCCTACAAAGAACGTTGCCGAACTCCACACAGAGAATAGGAAACATTGTAGAGAGTGCACCAGGAAGACTGTCCTCTTTGCCTAGGGTTTGTCATACCCAGGTAAGCAGCGGAGCTCAGGGGTGCCCGGAGGAACAACTATGGGGAAGAGCCTGCCTGGGAGGTTCCTAGCCAAGCTTCACCTGGGAATCATAGAGCAGGTATTAGGAACCTTAGGTGTGGCCTGTAAAAATCAGTGTTCAAGGACAGTTCCAGAAAGCCCCAACAGTCAAGCAAGGGGTGGGGACTGAGTCTGGCTCTACCCTCAGGATCTGAGCAGCCTGGAGCAAGTCGCTTGATGCCTCTGGGCTTTGCTTTGCTTTTCTATATTTTCTTTTCTATTTTCTCTTCTCTTCTCTTCTCTTCTCTTCCCTTCTCTTCTCTTCTCTTCTCTTCTCTTCTCTTCTCTTCTCTTCTCTTCTCTTCTTTCCTTTCTTTTTTCTTTTCTTTTCTCTTCTACTGATCACAGTGTTAGAGTGGATAACCCCTAAGATCTTTTCTGGGGATTAACGTTTATAAAGAACAAGAGATTCCTAAATGGGACATGGGTAATTCATTTCAGAAAGATCTGAGGTCTCTCTAAGCAATTTTTAAACATTTGAACTGCAATGTCAAACAAATTTTAAATGAAAATTTTTCAGTCAGAGTGTCCAGATCATTGACTGGGACAAGTTCTTTTAAAAGAAAATCCAAACTAAGCCGAGGAATTTGGTTCAATGAGTTCTGTGTGGACCAGAACATTTATAATATGATGTCAATAATAAATACAATTTTGGAGTGAAAGTCGAAGATCTCTGAATTCAAACCCCAACCAGGCCTTCAGACCTTCAGCTCAGCAACCCCCACAGAGCAAAGTGCTAATACTTAATGTAGGGATCCTCTCTTTCCTTCTTCCCTTCCTTCCTCTTCCTTTCTTTCTTCCTCTGTAGGTCTGTCTTGCTCTAACCACCACCACCCCCCACCCAGGCACACACACTTTTACTACTTTAACTTTATTTATTTACTTTTATCCTCACCTGAGGACAATTTTGCATTTATCTTCAGATAGAGCGGGAGGAAGAGAGGGAGGAAGAGAGAGAGAGAAACAAACATCAACATGAGAGAGACACATCGACTGGTTGCCACCCACAGGACCCCAACCGGGGCCGGGGATACACTGCAACTGAGGTAAGTGCCCTTAGCGGAACCGAACTCAGAACTCTCTGGTTCTCACGTCGAAGCTATAACCCCTGAGCCAAACAGGCCAGGGCTGCTTTAACTCTATCTTTGAGCTCATAAGCTCATGTAGGCAAACAATCGGCAATGAAAATCATCCAGAATCAATGAGAGGCTCAAGGTCTGCAGCCACTAGCCACATGTGGGTACTTATAGTTCCATTTAAATTAAGGACAATTAAGTAAAAAATTTTAAATCCAGTTCCTCCGTTGTACTACCCCCATTTTGAGCCCTTGTGTTCAGAAGCTACGCAGGTCGCTGGCCAACAGGGTGCGTTTTCATGGTCGCTGAGTTCTAGTGAACAGAGCTAGAGGGCCGCTGTTAGAAGGTTTAAGAAACTTCTCTCAGGAAGAAAAAAAAAATTTAAGACAGATTCTGAAGTCTGGCTGCCTGAGTTCAAACCCAAATACCACCACCTGCTAACTATAGTTCCCTCAACCAGTCATTTAAGTGTGTTCTAAGCCTGCTTCCTATTTGGTAAAATAGAAACGTTGATTATACATGGCTTATACCATCACTCTGAGGATTAAAGAGATAACAGTACATGTATGGCTAGGTGCCTAAGATCTAATGAGTACCCAATACATGTTAGATATTACTTTTGTTCTTTATTGATTTTAGAGAGAGATAGAAACATCGATGAGAGAGAACATGGATTGGCTGCCTCCTGCATGCCCCCCATTGGGAATCGGGCCCACAACCTGGGCATGTGCCCTGATAGGGAATCGAACTGGCAACCTCTTGGTGCATGGGTTGATGCTCAACCAGTGAGCCACACCGGCCAGGCGTTAGATACTGTTTTTAATATTGATCCTCAGAGGGGAAAGTGACAGTGAAAAAAATGGCCCTGTTTCTTTCACTGCTAATGTAAAGGCCTGTTTTACTGTTAAACCACTGCTGTTTCCCTAAGCAGGCAGCCTGAGAATGTTTTTCCCAAGGAAGGAGTCTACCTTATTATTTATTTTTCACCAAACTCTCCTATTTTCAACTTGACTCCTTATACAGATTCTTCAAATTCCTGTTATTGGACTTATAATGATTTTTAATGTAAAAAAATAGGACTGATGGCCAAGTCCACACATGATCATATGTTAATTATCTGCACATGGACTGAACATTTATGACTAGCTTTCCAGTCGGGCAAATTACAGGCTTTGCTTAGAAAGTATTATATAACTTACTACAGAACTAAATTTTAAAATTAGGGGACAATCTAGACAGTTTTCAGAATTGTCTTAGAAATACCCCCTCAACTGGAAAAAAATTCGAGGTGATGGCTAGAATTTGAGGTATGCATGTTCTTGCTGCATAAACTCCTTTGCCTCTACTGCCATGCTGAAACCAAAAAATTAAGTGGGATCTATTCTAAACGTCCACTGACTTCCCGGACACACGCCCTGCCTGCCAACCAGTAGAGCTAGCTTCTCAGAGGACAGGGGGAGCCAGTGAGACTACCGGCCAAGCAGGGCCCTGCTCCTGGCCGCCTGTTGCCTGAAAAATCCTCTACCTCAGTGGTCCCGTCAGAGCAGTGCGCACAACCCAACTGCCCGCTCAGGGCGCCTTCGCCTTCGGGGGAACCAGACTGCCTGCGTGGGGTGCGGCTGCGGGTAGAAGCCAGTCCTGGGAGCCAGAGGGCCCGCACTGCTGATTCATGCTCAGCCACAAACATTTTGATTGTGAGCACGCTGTTTTCTTTGTTGAGTGAAGAAGTTAAACGGAATGATCTTTTGGAGAAATCTATTGTTTCCATAGCAAGATTCAGGGCAACAGGATCTCAAACTGGTGCCTTTATTGGTGGAGCAATTCTGGTAAATAGACAACTCAAATAAAGCGCAGCATTCACATACCAGAGGGCATCAGGACCTAGAAAGGAGGTCCGGCTCTCTCCTGTTTGGCTCTGCACCCTCTCCGGGCACCATCGCTGGCACAAAGGACAGCTCCCCTATTTGGTGGCACAGTGGTCCTCATACACATCTCAGCATCTTCTGTTTGATCCTTTATTGTGCATTAAGTAGCAGAATATTAAAAAGTAAAGGGGTTTGTATTTAAATAAGAACCAAACCAAATTCTTAAGCTGATAGACTTGTAAATACCATCTTCACTAGTTCGGAGAGCCGAGAGCCTTTCCCCAAAATGTTGTCGACTAAGTAGAAATTCTACTCCATTTAATAGGGTTTTTCTTTACTTTATCTTCACAAGTAAATCAGAAATAGGTGAACTCATTAATTCATTGTATTTCAATGTGTTTCTTTCTAATGAAAATATTCTTTTTTTCATTGTTTTACACTTTAAGGTGCAGCTTCCTCTCACGTTCTCATGAATGCAGGATCAAATGCAGATTGTTAAAGTTTCTGAGAAGTCACACTTTGGCAGAGGGTAGAATGGAAGGCTAGGTTTATGGACTAATTGTCACCTATGCCACTGTAAATCATTTCTTTGACAACACTCTTAATTTTCAGGTTCCTTGGCCATCCACCCCCTCAACGTAGTACAAAAACAAGATAAGTAATGATTAAAAGAAACTTTAAAAATCTGCCAAAAGGCTTATTGGTTGAACATTACACACTGATGGCAAATTGTCATTTGCCTAAGTATTTGTCAGAAGCGAGAGGGCTCGTATTGGTTATGAAAGAGAAAGAAGCAACTGCCAGAAACTACAAGTCCCAGCATGCAATGGTCCACAGAGATCAAAGGGACATAATAGGAGATGATGATATCTTCATTTTAATTAAAAGAATTATCTTATCTTCAAAGAGCTTTTCAAATGCTCCCAGCACATCATAAGGTCCATAGCATTATGTATCCAATTTAAAGATGGATAAGAAGAGGTGAAGATGTCAGTGTGATTAGACATGACAATGGAAGCTGCCATCATAAGAAGCCTCTGGACCCCACAATTATTCACTAGGTTAACATTGTGAGATCTCAGTTGCCGAATGAAACCCAAAAGCTCTTTCCACATTGCTTTACCATGTAATTAATTACTTCCTAGGGGAAACAGATTTGGACAATCTTCATATCTGATTCTTCAGATTCCAGGGTCTCAACATCTTCTTGTAAGAGTGACAGTTTTGCTGCTAGAAACAAGCAAAAAGCTTTCAAGTTAAAGCTGTGGTGAAGGAGCCCAAGAGGAGAGAATTGGGAAAGATCAAGAAAGCTACAAAAGTGGAAAGAAAATTGCTAATACCCAAAAAGCACAATAGAAAACTGCCTGAAGTTAGCCATCAAAACAGTCCTGCCCAGCTGGTGTGGGTGAGTGGATTGAGTGTCGTCCCACGGACTGAGAGGTCCTGGTTCGATTCCTGGTCAAGGCACATGCTGGGTTGCAGGCTCAATTCCCAGTAGGGGGCGTGCAGGAGGCAGCTGATGGATGTGTCTCCCTTACATCGATGTTTCTCTCTTTCTCTCCTTCTCCCTTCCTCTCTCTCTCTAAAAAAAAAAAAAAAAAAAAAAAAAATCAGTGAAAACATATTTAAAAAAAAACAACTTAGTCCTCACCAGTCATTAACAGAACAAAAGCCTCTTCCAACATAAATGGTTTTTGTTTTTTTTTGAAAGAATAATACGATAACACCACATCTGTCCTTTCATAGATGGTGGGTTCTTCACAACAACATGGGTTAATGACAGACGGCCACCCAGAAGAGACCCACCAGGAACAGGGTATCTATCAGCAGGGACACCCCACTCAGTACCTAGCAAATCCACTCACAGTGGGCATGCAGTCCTCAGTTCCCCCACACCCTTTCTCGGGCTTGCTTTGCATTTTTTTTTCTGATTCAGTTATCACTAAAATACACATTTTAATTGAATTATGCAAGATGCAAACTTCCACAGCTTTGAACATTTCAGTAAACAGTTCTCCACACTTACCTACAGCAATGCCACAAATCCTGGCAGAAAATCGAGGGCAGTCCTTACAGCTTCTCGGTAAGAATTTTTAAAAACTCATAAATGAATTTTCACTACAAGCTATTCAGATAAAGTTCAGCATTTCTCTTGTTTTTGCTCTTTCGTGTCAACTTCCTAAACCATTCTCTCTCCCTCCGGTCTTTCCTCTGTGCTTCTGGACACACGCGGTTGAGGAGCCGGCTGCACTGTTGTGACCTCATGGTGGGTCTCCTTCTTTAACAGGACCAGTGTCAAAATACTGTCTACTTGGCTCCTGCTCTCAAATATATCAATCATTCACACATCTTGGCTTCCTCTCTGGTTCCCTGTAAGTTGTTCACATGTATCCTCTCTTAACCACAAAGCTTTGCCCTCTCCTCAAATTTCGGTCCAGGCCTTCACTGTTTCTCCTTCGAGAACTATGGCTCTCCTCTCCTCAAGTCTCCCCTTTGCTTTGACCCTCTCTTTACTATTTCCTTTCATTCCATTGCTTACAGCTCTCACAGTGATCACCTCCAGTGCCACAACTTTTCACTGATGACCCTTTTCAAAGTTATTCACCTTCTAAGGTTTTCCTATAGCAATACATTTTTTAAGTTGGAAACAGAGTTAAACTCTTTTGGGGCAAAGGTTAATCCATGTCCACTAGAGTTTTTAAATTTTTTTTTTATTATTGATTGATTTTAGAGAGAGGGGAAGGGAGAGGGAGAGAGAGAGAGAAACATTGATGAGAGAGATCATCGATTGGCAGCCTCCTACATGTCCCCCACTGGGGATTTGGCCCACAACCTGGGCATGTGCCCTGACTAGGAATCGAACTGGTAACTTCTTGGTGCATGGGTCAATGCTTATCCACTGAGCCACACCAGCCGAGCTCCACTAGCATTTTTGACTAAGCCAGTGGACTGCGGCAGTGATAGCACAGAGCCAAGGAGATGGATCAGAGTAGCAACCTTTCTGTAGGGAAATGTTGTTGTTCTTCACCCACAAACTGAATTAGTAATTCCAGCAAACATTGCAAAACTGTACGTCTTTGGTTATCAGTAAATCATGAATGAAAAATTCATCACAGGTCATGCCCCCATCACCATTATAGGGGGGGAAAGGCCATTTCCAAACACATGTTCTCCTGTATGCTGTATTTTTCATAACTGAAAGTTCACACATGAAAATTATTTCAGAGCATCAACTACATCAGAGAGTGATGCCTACTCACCATGAGTCAATCCAAATCTCCATTGATTCAAAAGCATGAAAGGGAGTGACTGAGAAGACTTGAAAGATGATGTCTGCTCTCAGCTCTCGTGGAATGTGTAATCATGATTAACGTTTTCAGACCACACAGTTTGTGTCAGGCGTCATACTACGCACATGCGTTATCTCATTTAATTCTCGTAGTGAAATGAGTATCCTAGAAGGCTGTCAAGTTAATAGAATCAGTCTTTCATTCACATCCAGTGATACATCAAATGCCCGCCCACCCCTATCTTAATTGCTCTGCGATCATATACCAGTGTGCTTAGAGTTACTCAGAGGCAAAGAGACTTTAAACCCTGACAAAGCATGGTGAAAAGGAAATGAGGATGTCTGGCCTGACTCCAGAGAGACCTGGCAGCATCTGAAAATGTCCTTCCAATTGCCATGTGCAGAAGTGATTACACGTGTTTTGTGTGGCCCCCAGGTAGAGTGGGAGACTTCAGCCCGGTGTAGGGAACAGTTCTGTAGCTGTGAGGGGAACAAGCATCCCTGAGGAGAGAAGAGAGCCCAGGTCACTGAAGGTATTTACACAAAGATTGAACTGTATTAAACAGTAATTACTCAACAAAGATAAAGTAAGTGCTAAGTACTTTGCTAAGCACTGATAATAAAAATGAACTAGATACATCTGAGCATACAATTGAAAGTCAAGGGTCTGGTGTGGTGAATTGAGGTTTTAGGGGCCTGGACAAGCATTAGGGTAACACAGAGGAGGGGCACCACTCACAGCTTGTGAAAGGATGTGGGTAGATGTGGGAAATGACAGAAGGCTTCAGAGGGTAAGGAGAAGGTCATCAAATGAAGGTTATAGGATCATCAAACCTTGAGAATTAGAGATATTACAGAAGTGATCTAGATATCAGATGAGACGTCCAACCTGTTGACATCTGACGTCTAGTTTTGATTCCACAACTTCCAAAATGAAGAAAACAACCCCCGGGGGTAGAACTGATTCACACAGAGCCTCCCTTATCTCTGAATGAGGAAGGGAATCGCTTAAGGAAGCTGGGATTTGGCCCAGAACAAAAGTCAAATTCCTTGCCCTTCCAGGAACCAGAACAGAGAATAGGTGGTGAGGCATAATGAGGACAGTCAGAAGAAAACACACAGTGAGGTCATTGGGCCCACACTCCAAACTGGGTCAAAGGGGCTGAGAGAGAAACATTTACATTGGAGAAGAGGTCACACCTGGGAGGCAGGTACGAAGGGGAAACTCAAAAACATACAGATGCAAAGGAATAAAGAAATCATCTGGTCTACCCTCCCAATATGAAAATAAGGCCCAATATCTCATGGTTATTTGGAGAGAGGGTGCCTCATTATAAACCCAGAGGGATTCTCCCTGCGCCGTGTGGTTTGGTTTCCTTTTTACCCTAATGCACAAATTGCTGCTTGTGCTTCTTCGGGCTTTCTTCCCTAGGGACCAGGCGGGTGATTATTTGTTTTGATTTAAAACACTTTTCTGTTACAGTTCCTGCTGGTGTTGAAGGCTGCACACAGGGGGAAAGTAAATGGAGAGGGTGATAAATAGGTGATAACATCAACCAGGCTTTTAAAATAGATTTTCACGTGGCAAATCTTTGATGAGAATAACCCAAAATTGACCACATTACCACAATTGGCCAAACCATTTGGCCTGAAGAGAGTTAGACCATAAAGCATATAATAAGCTTTATGGAGTTCTCAGAGTTCAGCTTTATTTAAACATACTTTTTTTTTTCTTTTGAAAGTCACTCAGCGAAAAGATAATGGATACTTAGAATGGCCATTTTTCTAGTTATTTTCTATTCATATTTGCTTCAAAAAACATATTTGTTTATTTTGCATAAAGTCACCAGTAAGGATAAACTGGTAGGTAATCCTGAAAAATATAGTCAATAAAATGTTCACAGGTTTCAAAGCCAATAGGTAAGAACGTCAGTGCTTTTCTGGCATGAAACCACCATAGGTAGTTTAGCAGAGAAACAGTCCGCCAGATGGAAAAACAAAGTTAATGATATCTAAGCTTCTAAATTTTCACCAACTATCCCAGGAACAAGTGGCAATGAAGGACCAGAGTGAACGTACCTCTGATCTCTTAAACTGCTGTAAGAATTAATATATGAACTCATTAGTCTTTCTCACTGACTGCACCATGTAATAAAGTGCCCTCAAAGAAAAAGTTCAGTTTGGAGTGTGGCGCCTCAAATCTCCTTCATACAAAGGATCACACACACACGCGTGCGCGCGGGCACACACACACACTATAAATGTTATACCAAATTAATAAAAATACCAAATAACGCTGCTATACTAATCCTTGAGTGTAGACTTAGTGTTTAGCAAATCCATGCCAGAGTTGTTGTTTTTTTAATAAAAGGGGGCATTTTCAATTTTCAAACTACCTGGCTGCTTTCAAAACAACTTCACTTTTCAAAGAGATTTCTTAAAGACTGATAATCTCTCCCAAGCATTAAAAATCAAAAC
Source organism: Molossus molossus (assembly GCF_014108415.1). Lineage (NCBI taxonomy): Eukaryota > Metazoa > Chordata > Mammalia > Chiroptera > Molossidae > Molossus > Molossus molossus. Next base: position 97,324,186 of record NW_023425344.1, on the reverse strand, counting down.
CCAGATTCTCATATTTTCTTAATACAACACTTTCCCTTTTTTCTGGCTTTATTGAGATATAACCAATATGACACATAACATTGTATACATTTACGGTGTACAACATGATGAATTGATGCGTATATATTGCAAAATGATTATTACAATAGTTAGTAACACCTTCATCACCTCACATAACCATTTTTTGTGTGTGGTGAGAACATTTAATATTTGTCCTCTTAAAAACTTTCAAGTATACAATACAGCATTGTTAACTGCAGTCACCATGTTGTACATTAGATCCCCAGAACTTACTCATCTTACTTGTATCCGTTGACCAACATCTTCCCATTTCCCTCACACCCAGGTCCCTGGCAACCACCATTTTACTCTCTGTTTCTGTTAGTTCAGCTTTTTCTTAGAACAAATGCAATATTTTCAAAATGGGTTAAAAACAGAACATAAAAGAGCAATGGAACATTATGAAGCAAGCTGTGAGAATTCTCAGTTCAACACTGAAGGCATGGTTGATGTGTTCCAAATACTCACTGCATTATTGGTCTAAACCCACTCACCTTATGTTATTAAGTTGTATGTTTTTGTTTTTCATTGTTATCTAAACAGGAAAGGTTCCCTTACATTGAGATAGTCATATCAGCTTGAACTTTTTGTTCTTTTATTATTATTATTAAATTTATTAGGGTGACATTGGTTAACAGGATCACACAGGTTTCAGGGATGGGTTTCTGTGTTACAAGATCTGTATATTGTGCTGTGTGCCCACCACCCAGAGTCAGATGGGGACCTAATACATGGTGACGGAAGAACTTTTTGTTCTTATTCTTCCAAGGCAAATTGACTGAAGTCTTAACTGGCCAGTGGCTGAAATATAGTATTAGTACTTACGTGCTCATTACATTTTTCACTTACCCCATTGTACACGAAAAAATTAACCATTCTCAGCACTTACAGTTTCATAAACAAATTCATTTATTTGTTCCCAAGAAGTTGGTTATCAAACTTCAAATGCTAAAATGTAAGTTAAGTTGCTCAAAAACTGTCCACTATATAGAAAACTTAGTAAGTACCACCAAAATACTAACCTCATGCTGACAACCTATCTCCCATTTTCAAACTAAGGTATTGCACCACTAGCCATTTACTACATAGATACAATAATTGGTACAAAGGAGCTTAGATATACATGTATTGATGCCTAAGTATACTTCTGAGTTAGCAAGTATTTAGGTCAAAAGTATATTTAGCAAGGGGGACTATTTTGACAGTTTGGGGACTTCCCTTCCAGCCAGCCCCCTCCCCTCAAGCTCTAGGTACTGAGAAAATGAGCTTTTTTTCTTTAAGATGAACATTTTTTTCTCCTTGATAAATTGTAACCCAGTTTAGATTCTAGATTCTAGAGACAAAACAGGATTGCTAAAACATTACATTTCATAATTTCTCATGTAGCAGAATTTATGGGGTGGGGCAGGGGGTGGGATAAGTTCCCTGGAGTGGACATTTAGAGAGAAGAAGGAGAAAATTAAGAAATAATAACTAAAAGAGAAATTTTTATTTTAATTAATTTATTGTAAACTGCTCTTTACTTGGTATGATTTGACGTGGATTTTATGATCATTACATTGAGTGAGCCTTACTATGCACACTCTGTGCTCTGAACCCCACCCCCTGAGCTGCATGTATACATTTTATTACCTGGATGGTAAACCCAAACAAATAGACTTATAATGGTTTGTAGACAATTCCCATGCAATAACTATATTATTAAATCTAAGGCATTATTAAAGGTTAATTATATTTAAAATTATTGAGATTTAACAATGATGTAATCTATGGAGAAGATACTTATCTTCTCCTGTTTGTACTATAATTACTAGGCCTCAATGAAACTCTCTTTTTAATTCTCCCATTCTCCTGGCTAAATAGCCTCTCTGATGGAATCCAACGCCTACAACCCAAGATGACTCTTTCTGCTTTAGACCTTTAATGTCTTCCTTATCCACTTCCCTTCTTCTCCATCTTAACCAAGATCTTGTCAATATCTTCAAAGGGAAAATTGTCACTTTGTGGCAAGAGTTCTCACCCTCCCTTGCCTTTCCCTTTACTAATGGCCCTCTCTTCACTGCCCACATCTCTCTGCAAGTTCTGAACATCTAAAGCACTAACTGTATCATTTCGTTCCCTTCAGAGACCTCTAGCAATGACCTCGGTTATTTTTCCTTTGCTCATCTGTGTCTTGCTGCTGTTCTATGCTTCCATTCCCAGCTTTCAGAAATGTTCTTTTCGATCCTCAATTACTACCATTTGTTTTCATTGTTTCGTGTCTCTATTTCAGTCTTACATACAAGCTCCTACAAATATATTATACCTTCACTACTTTTATTTTTCATACATTAGTATTTCAATATAGGTGCTTAATTTACATTTCTCTTGTCTTTTCTTGCCATGTCGTTTTTATCTTCTGATTGAAATGTTCAGATATCTTTGGGGATCTCTTTTGACCTCTCTCCCAGCTCTTCATCCTCTTGAACCTTCTCTTCATTCAAATGTAACACTTTTCATTGAGTGTGTGTCAGGCACTATTGTAGACTCAGAGGCCACGGAGAAGAACTGCACAGTCTAGATCCCCACCCTCACAGAGCTTGCAAGTAAGGAGAGACAGACGATAAAACGTAAGTAAAATCGTAATAATAATAAGTAAAGAACGTTACATATTCCAAGGACATCAAACTGGGTAATGTCATAGAAAGTGACCAAAGAAGAGGACAGCCACTTAGAAAGCACGTGCAGAGGGGACTTATCTGAGGAAGTGACATGTAAGTCGAGACTTGCGTCATGGGAAGGAGTCAGCCATGAGAACAGAAAGCCGTCAGAGGACTCAGAGGAAGAGCGGGAATGACACGTTCTAAGTTCCTGTGACAAAAACAAGGTTAGTTTATGCAAGGAACCAAAGGAAGACCAGCACTGCCGCAGCCGGCGGCCCCTGGGGGCAGCGGCCCGGGCCAGACTGTGTCCGCACACCAGCTCGGATTGAGTGACAGTCCTGCTGCCTTGGGTCTACTGAGGTCACCCTCCCACTTCTAACCGTGGTGGATTCCCAGTTTCAAAGCTGAGTATCCCAACCTTCATAAACACATCCCATGTTTGATCCAATTCCAGAAATCAAAGAACAAAGCAGTCCATTTCCTTGTCATCAACCTTCCACTACAGCAAAGCGTCAGTGTCCTCCTCTTCCTGCCATTATCTGCTGTCACGTTGACACCAGGCGAAACACAAACTTAATTCTCACTAGTGAGTCTACAGGAGACTTCAAGTTTTTCAGACTTTCCAATGTGTTCTGAACTGTTTTCATGCACACTTCCCATATAATAATAAAACAAATGTACAATCTAAATATACACAGAAGATGCATAACTACGTGCGCATCTTTGCGTACATCTAGTAGTTCTCATCAGCTGATTTATCTGTTTGTGCGATTGAAATAATCACTTGCTCTTTCTCTGAAGCCTTCTATTTTCCTTCCAGTGATTCTGGAACTCCAAGGTGACCTATTTCCCCAAGAACAGGGCACCAAGGTGATTGCCTGCGTGAACAGGGTAGGAGCACACCTGCAGGATGGACGCAGGACTTGTCTGTACACGCAGAGGATGCTGTTTATGTGCTGGAACCTCTGCTGCGTGCTGTTCAGGACACTGTTCTCATTTAAATGGTATCAGAGTAAACAGGATGCTACATGTAGAATGAAACTCCTCAAGCCCTTCCCTAAAGAGATAAGGCTGAAGTCGTAAATCTCACACGCAGTTAAAGATGAAATCTGCAATCAGCTCCAGGGGCCTGGGTCTGGACCCACTGCAGCCACTTAACCTTCCCAACAGGCAAGAACAAAAGGGCAAAGTCAAGGGGCCACCATAGATTGGAAATTATTTTCTACCCATTTCATCAGGGACCCCATGAAATTTTTTATCATTATTATTTTTTAATCCTCACCCGAGGATATTTTTACATTTATCTTCAGGCAGGGTGGGAGGGAGAAAGAACGAGAGAGAGACACATCAACAGGGGCCAGGAATGAACCACAACCGAAGTACGTGCCCTTGGCTGGAATGGAACCCAGGACTCTTTGGTCCTCAGGCTGATGCTCTAACGGCAGAGCCAAATCAGCCAGGGCTAGGGACTCCACGAATTTAAAAATTCTATATTTATTTAGTACGTCAGAATGAGTAAGACAGAGAAAGAGAGAGGGGGGCGAGGGAGAGGGAGAGAGAAAGCAAGAGAGGTGAATGCTTGTCAGAGTCTAGGGTCTCCATTAAAAAAAAAAAATCCCCGAAGTATGCCAGTTCAGCCGCAGCACATCTGGGAATTGTTTGAAGGATAATGACAGTAATAATTATGATTACTTACACTTAATTCTCCCTCACAGGGGCGCTGTGAAGATTAATGAGTTAATGCTCATAATGTGTTTTTGGTTCCTCGATGAAAGCTCGCATGAAAGCCCAGATTATTATTATGGTTATTGTTGTTTATATTAGACCATTCCTGTGGAAGGCTTCCCTTCATTGCCGTCCATTTACGTTCCCATCATAAAATACAACCACTTCTCTAATTAACAGCCCACTGGCTCCGGGAGCCGTCGCATCAGGCCGGAACCCCCGCTTGAAGAAAGAGTGTAAGCGGGATCCGTGTCAGAAGCTGCCCACGTCCCTCCGGCCTGCTAGACTTCGTCCCAAACTTTTAGTTAAAGCGTAAAGACACGGGACACCAGGTAAGCAGTGTCCTGACCCGAATGGAAATTATATTGACCGTGGAAATATTTTCCAAAATAGAAAGCCTGCAGACAAATCCATAGATGTGATCACAAAACAGGTAGAGAAGGCTTTAAGATCACGTTGAAATATGGCTCATGGAATAGCTCGTTCAAAATCAAAGCCACGTAAAGATAATAGATCAATGGAGGGCTGCTTAGCATTCATGGATTCATTTTGTTTTTAAAGAAAAGTATTGCAAACCCTCTTAAGTCCTGTGCATAGGCCTATACCAAACAACGTCTGAGCGAGACAGGGCCCCTATCCTGTGGTTCCGCAGGCCACATGGGAGCCACCTGCGCGGGCTCTGGTGGGCAGTAGGGCATTGTTATAAATGCAGCTATTCCTCTGGATATAGGATAGGCTCTAGCTTTAGTTACAAATAAACAGGTCCCTATTTGTTTAATAATTAAAACATCTTTGGTAGGGCTAAAGGAGGAATGAGGCACCATGAAGTTTCTTTTTGCGCGGCACCTACGTAGGGACAAGCATGCCATGTGTCTGGTTCCTTTAAGATACTCAATAATAGTCCAGCCGGAGTGGTTCAGTGGTTGAGCGTCGACCCATGCACCAGGAGGTCGCCGGTTCGATTCCCAGTCAGGACACGTGCCCAGGTTGTGGGCCAAACCCCCAGTGGGGGGCATGCAGGAGGCGCCCAATCCATGTTCTCTCTCATCAATGTTTCTTTCTCTCTTTCTCTCTCCCTTCTTTCTCTAAAATCAATAAAGGAATTAAAATTTTTTTTAAAAAAAGATACTCAATAATATATAAATAACACAATTGCCCTAGAAGAAAAGAAAAAGAAAATGGTAAACAAAGACACCTTTCTTCCTTCTACACTACCATCTCATTTCTCAACTTAAAACACATTCCTCAGCTCGGCAGGGTCTACAGACCACTAGAAGAGGGAGGACCCTGGGAGAAAACCCAGGACACTGCCCCCTCTCACCTCTGCCCCCATATGGCAGAGGCTGCCAGTTGCCTACTCAATAAACATTGTCCCTTTTTCCATAGAAACAGGATCTTAATTTCAGTGGAGCACTTTACTGCTGTGAAAAAAAGACATTACCCAGCCTCCCTCGAAGGCCTGTATGGCCGTCGATAATGAAGTTCCGGCCAAGGAGAGGTTGGCAGAGGAGTGTGGGAGCCGGCTAGCTGGCCACCGCGCTCTTCGTCCTTCCGCACTTCCTAGAAATCTGACACGACAGTGGAGATCGTGGTGGCTACTGAAGGCCATGAGTGTGGCAAGGCAGAAAAATGTCCCCTGCCTACGACATCCACGTCCAAGTCCCTGGAAACTGAGTGACATTACATGGCAAAGGGACATTAAAGTCGCAAACGGTAAACATTACCAATGAGCTGGCCTCAAAAGAGGGAGATTGTCTTGGATGACCCAGCGGGGCCAAAATAATCACAAACGTCCTTAAAAGGGGAAGAGGGAAGCAGAAGGAAGCCAGAGAGACAGCTGAGGGAGAACGACGCAACCTCACCTGGCTGGCTTTGAAGGCGGAGGGAAGGCCACAAGCCAAGGAAGGCTGGAGGCTTCGAGAAGGAAGCAGAGTTTCCACGGTTGCTTCCAGAAGGAACACAGCCCTGTCCGCCTCTCCATGATAGCTCAGTGAGACCCAGTCAGCAATCCTGACCTCCAGGACTGTGAGGGAAATGCATCTGCATCGTTTCAAGCTACCAAGTTTGCGGTCACTTGTTATAGCGGCCGTAGGAAACTAATACACTAGCACTGGGGACGGCCGAGGAGAAAGGAGGAGAGGCCTGGGTCCCTGATGCTGCCGTTCCGCCCTGAATGACCTGACCCCAGACTGCCTTTGTGTGGAAGAAGAATGCCTTTAGTGTTCCACCCACTGTTGTCTGGGCTTTTCTTTTATATGCAGCAGAATACACTCATAGCTGGTGCATCACTACATTTTAGAGGTAAGAGAATGAAATGCCAAAATGTCAAGTGACATCATTTTAATGCACCCAGCTATTCAGAACCAGAAGTAGGACTCAAGGTCCCCAAGGCCCCATGGGTTTACGATCTGCCCAGTAGCGTTTACAACAGTGGTTCTCGAACCTTAGCTTACACTGGGACCATCTGGAGGGCTTGTTAAAACACAGATGGCGGGGCCCCACACAAGAGTTTCTGAGTCAGCAGGACTGCGGTGGCCCCACTATCTACACTATCACTGGATCAACCTGCTCTTCCGTCGTCAGACCCATAACCAAAGTCCGGCCCTCATGACCACACACCTGGGATATATCATCGCAGCTTCCTAGGTGGTGGACATGTCTCCAGTTCTAACTAACCGACTCCCCCTGCCCACCCTCCCACCTAACTAATTTTGCATTCACCATATCTTGTTTCTGCTTCAAAGCCACAGTTTCATCTTATTGTTTAAGAAATTAAATTCAGCCCTGGACAGTTTTGCTCAGCGGTTGGAGCATCAGCCTGAGGTGTGGAGAGACCCGGGTTCGGTTCCCGCTAAGGGCACGTACCTCAGTTGCAGTTTGTCCCTGGCCCTGGTTGGTCGTGCGGGTGGCAACCACTCGATGTGTCCCTTTCACGTCGATGTTTCTCTCTCTCTCTCTCTCCCCCATCCCACTCTATCTGAACAAAAAATGGAAAAATGTCCTCGGGTGAGGATAAAAAAAGAAAAAAAGAAATTAAATTCAGTCCTTGTGCAGGTGTTCAAGGCGCTCCGCATTCCCCTGTCCTCTCTCCTACCCACCGCAGCCAGCGCTCCAGCAGCCATCCCTATGAAGAGAGAGGAACCGAGAAGTTTCTGATTTTATAACCGAGAGGGCACTCAGAGCGAGTTGGCCAGCTCTCCTGGCGAATCCAAACTGGAAACAAACTCCTCAAGCTCCCCCAAGCATCCCAGCGCCGCCCTCGGGGAAAGGAACCAGGTCCCCTGCAAGCAGCCCACAGCGGGTTCCCCATGGAAACTCAGGATGAGGTGAGAACACAATGTGCATTTCAACTAATTACTCCAGAAAGGGAATGCAGCCAGGAGAACCTGAGATTGTTTGTGCTCTGTTATGCTGAATTTTGAAAGAGAGGGCAAACTTAGAGGAAATTGGCAGCAACTCCGGCCAGCGCCAGCCAACATGGCACTCTGTCCCTCCCCAAGCAGCTGCACGGTTGTGTGGCTGCGGCTGCAGCACTTGCCTTTCTTTGTGTGCAGCAAGGACGGGGGGTGCAGGAAGGACTGGAGGTGTGGGGCGCTGGAGAGGCGGCCTCGCCGGAGGAGGCAGCTTCAGACTCCCCAGAGGGACGATGGTTCGGCTCCGGGCAAGCAGAGCACCAACTGATCCACCCGTTCTAAGCCTGCTGTATTTGAGGGTTTTGTTCATTCCTCTCATGAAAATCAGTCTTCGCGTAAATATTAGTTGTGCCCTTGCCAGGAAATCTGGTACCTGTATTACTGAGGGCTTTTCTTTAAGAAGGAAAGCTTCCCATCTGTTTATGGTACATGTTTCTCCTGCTGCATTAAAAGAGAGTTCATTCTTTTGTGCCTTTGTTCTGAGCCTTCCATTTTTCCTTCCTGTTATTTATTCAGGGAAACTCACGCTAAAAATGATTTGCTGCACCTTGGTTTTTCATTGTCTTCGCCCAACTTCCACTCCTGTGACATCCCAAAGCTACACACCCGGGGCGCTCTGGGCTCCCACGCGTCCAGAACCATGCTACTTCCTTCTGCATGTTCAGGAGACTATGGCTTGGAATAAGGGCTCTTCCAACAATGCCTATTGCGTATTCGCCGATGTACGTTTGGTGAACAGTCCTGTCACCCTCTCTTAGAGGTCAGTTTTCGTGTCTTGTCCCAAGCACCTCACAGGAGCCTCCCTGGCACAGCTTCTGGTTAAGGGCCCAAAAACTTCCTTCCAGAAGGAGCTGCATGACATGGCCAGGTTGATGCAGAGATTTCCTTCCCACGTCCTTACCATCCATGAATGACCCTATCACGATGGTCTGAAGAAAAGGCACATTACTGATAAGTTAAATACAAAAGACACTATTTGTATCGAGATCCTCTTCTCTTGTGTTTAGTGAAGTTTCTTACTGCTGAACCCCCCATTTCTCCTCTTCTGCACTCAGAAGCCTACTTTTTTTTACCTTCTCAGAGAGACTGATCGCTACATAATTTAAGTGAGAGGAAGGTGATACCCTTAGCTGGAGTCATTTTAGTGAGTTTTCTATTCTCTTAGCTGGATTTAATCGTGGGAAGATACCTTTGGATCATAATTCAGATGGTGGGGGGCGGTTCTAAACAAAAAAACACTCACACAGAGAAATGAAACTCAGGTGTACACATTATAGCCATGCCCAGAGAACATTTTGGCTCTGCATGCTGCAGGGTAACACACCCTGAAAGTGAAGGTAATTACTTTGTAGTTCTTTAGGTTTTCTTTGTGTCGGGCACTGAAGGGAAGAGGGTAGCTGACTTTCAAATGAAATGGGGGATGGAAATTCCAGGTGAATTGCAAGCACCTGGCAAACAGGCATCTCTCTTCAGTGTTTCCTTGTTTTTGCCCTGGATGGGGAAGCCATCACCTCCCCTGGCTCTTTCACGGAATTTCTGTGTGGTCTTGGTCTTACTCAATTAACCTCTCCCCTTCTGTATTTCATAATGTGTATATGGGTATAGGATCAACTTCAAAGAGGTCCAGGGCCTAATTAATGTCTCTGGGGTGCCTGAAGATTCTGAGATGGAAAAAAAGAAAATCACCACCTGTATGCAGAATCTGAGACTACATACACAACAGCAGGTGGAAATTATTACTATTAAAAGTGACTCCATCTCAATATATTTGGCAAACTCCTCCTCTGGAGCATGAGAAATGTCAAGTTGGTGAGAGTAAGCTTCCTCTGTGATTCTCTCTCTCTCTCTCCCTCTCTCTCTCTCTTTCTCTCCACACACACATGTATGTGTGTGTGTGAGTGTGTGTGTGTGTGTGTGTGTGTGTGTAGCACTATGCTACAGGGAACTTGGGGGCACTAAGATAAATCATACAGGTGATCACTACATTGCAAGTGCCGAGGATGTACACCTAACCTGTTCATTTGCATAGTAAAAAGGATAGGAATTTCTTTCTCTCATATTATGGAGATACTCTGGGGTCAGGGATTTTTAAACTCAAGAAGAGGAGGAAAATGGTTGAAAGAAGTTAAGTTTGGTTGATTATATCTGTTCTTTGTAAGATACATTTTCTTTCCTGGATATTTTAGAACCCTTTTTTACACTACCCCTAATTTCCAATCTACCTTATAAACATAACCTCCTTAATCTACCTGTTATTGTATAGGGGGGAAATGGTGAGGGAAGGAGTCTTGGCTTGGAGTGGTGGACACACAATACAATATACAGGTGATGTATTGTAGAACTGTACACCTAAAACCTATATAATTTTATTAACCAATGTCACTCAAAAAATTCAATTAAAAAAAAAAGAAAAGAAAAGCTCTCTGTTATTCTGTATACTCCTGTTGGATTTCTATTTTCCACATAAGAGGTGTGGGAACTCACGGAAACATCCCTTGAGTGTTAAAGACAGACAAGGTAAAATAATGTGCTAGCCAGGGTTTTCTAGAAAAATAGAACCAATAGGATATATATTTGTATAGATATATTTTATAAATAACACATAAATTATATATAATATTATATATATTACATATGTGGTTTAAAAAGTTGGCTCACATTATTATGGAGGCTATCATGTCTACATCTTCCAGGTGGACAAGCAGGCGGAGATCCAGGAAAGGCACTGGTCCAGTGTGAGTCCAAAGGCCCTCTGCTGTAGAACCAGGAACAGCTGATGTTGCAGATGAAGTCTGAAAGCTGTCTGCTGGAGAATTCTCTCTTATTCTGGGAAGGCCAGTCTTTTTATCTTCAACTGATTGGATGAGGCCCACCCACATAATGGAGGACAATCTACTTTACTTAAAATTCACTGATTTAGATGTTAATCTCATCCAAAACACCTTCACAGAAACACCAAGAATAATGTTTGATCAAATATCTGGGCACCTTGTGGCCCAGCCAAACTGACACATAAAATTAACCATTAGGTATAAAGCCCTATAGTAACACAAATTTTTGATTCCTTGTAACATCTTTCCCTATAAGTGTATTTATAAATACCCCTCTCCATTTTATCTCCATTTCATAAAGTTATGAAAAAAATACAGACATGTGACTGGTTAACAACATAAATATTCTAGGTTCAGCCTTGTTTTATCAGCTATCATTCTTGATGTATTGTCATTTCATTTAAATATATTTTGAAATGCAAAGATGTTAACTCTAAAACTGTTTCCAAAATTTATAACTTTAGTGCTGCAATTTTTTAAAAGTAGCTAAATCACTTAAATACCTGAAAAATAACAGGTTCCCCACAAGTCCCACCCAATCTCCTATTTTGAAATCAAGAAAATGCCAGTGGCTCGAGGAGCCATTGACCTACTTCATTACTTGATACTCTACAATCTACATAAATCATGGGTACTCCCTACTTTCAAAAAAGCAACCTGGCTTTGAGGAAAAACAGCATACCACGGCAAGAAAGTTGCACTACATACATTTAATTTGCAAGTGTATTTGACCTTTTATAAATGAGGGAGCAAATAATCATGCTTTTTACTTTATAGTTACTGATGGTCTTATGACGTTGACTTCAGATGAAATTGCACTCCATGATCACTAACTGCAAGATATAGATTTTTAGCAATGTCATAAATATATTAACTCTCCAATAATTATTTGTTAAAGTTATACTTTGTTTTTCAACAGAATTAAAAATGAATAATTATAATACAGATATGTGTAGGGTAATTCATTTAACCACGGAATGCCTGAGTACTTATGTAAGAGGCTCCACTGAGAACACAAAAATGACTAAGTAATCATTCCTAGCCAAAGAAGTCCAGAGCCTCGTACACAAGAGAGACAAGCCAATAATGAATTAAAATTAAAACGTGAGAGATGCCATACTAACGTATATACTAAGAGCTATCAAAGCAAAGAGGATTGGCTTTCCCTCAACAGCCTTACTTGGACCATCATCCTATAGATCATACCTAAAATATTGTCACCAAGGATATCTAGCAGTTGTATTCCAAAGTCAATACAATAACAGACTGACAAATAGACATGAAGGAACTGAAAGATATCAAGTGCTAATACTAAAGTAATCAATGATTCGACAATTGAACACCACTAAATCATTTTTTCATCTCAACAACTTTGAAATAATATCAGATTTGGCAATCACACACTCTTTCACTGATAAGTACACTGTAACCTACTTAAGAGCTACATTGCATTGCTCTGTAATTAATAATTTCATATTCTGTGTGTAACAATAAATTCCTCCTCTGCCATACATGGTGCTAACTTTCACATGATCCAATTCCAGTTAAAGGGGTGTAAGACCCAGCAGAAAACTCTTCTCATTTGAGATGAGAGGTGCCATAACAAATCACCAGAGACCATTGTTGGTAACAGGTTGATGTTTGTAACAGGAGACATTGTATATACCCTATTCGTTGACTATTCAAGTTTTATTCAGTCCAATACTATGAATTTTTTTTTCAGATATGAGACCTAGAAATATAAACTCTTGAGCTAGAAATGTTCCTTAAAACAACCTCATTATACAGATGAGGACTCAGAAGCCAAGGTAACTTTCCCTGAATTACACAGTTAAGAAATTATGAAGCCAGAACTATATTCTAGATTCCCTTACTCTTTCATTCTCTTTACTGGACCATAGATAAGGATGTTAACATCCTGGGGGCAAGTATTAATAACTACCACTTGAATTGTTCAAAATACAGAATGAATTTACAATTAAATTGTTCTCTTATTTTAAAATATGTTTTTATAAATTTTTTTTTTTTAGAGAAGGAGAAAGGGAGAGAGAGAGAAACATCAATGTGAGAAACATCGATCGGCTGCCTCCTGCATGCCCCCCACTGGGGATCGAGCCCCAAACCCAGGTATGTGATCTAACCGGGAATCGAACCGGGACCTCTCAGTCAATGGGACAACGCTCAATCTACTGAGCCACACCAACCGGGCCTGAATGGTTTTTATATCAACAAATACATTGCAAGTGAAACCACAGTCTCCTGAAAGAAATTGGGAATATTGGAACTGATCTGTGGACATCATGCAATGGTTAGACCATATGAAATGTGCAAGAAACATAAACTCCTGAATATCTTGGACTCCATGAAGACAAAAATAATGTGTGATTCATTTTTATCCACAGTGAGCAGCAAGGCCTGGCAATAGACAAAGGTGCTTAGTAAAGCCTTGTATGTGGAATGGATAGCTCTACGTAGATCTTGAAAACAACACTGAATAGTAGTAACAATCATATGAATGTGTCATAGATTTGGAGCACCTCCCTGAGGTTGCAGTATCTATAAAAAAGGGCAGTTACTGGCATTCACTCTGTTGAGCGATAACAGACCACGCCCCATTGATTTGACAGTTGATGGCCTTATTAAAGAAAAAATAGTGTCTCAAACTAGGCAAAGTAATTTCTCTCTTTCTTTTAGATCTGCTTTAAAATTCACATTTGCCTACCTCTGACATAACCCTTATTTCTTACTATGAGTTTCATGAGTGTGTGGGACTTTTCCCCTTTTAGCTCAAAATGAATCTTTTCTTAAATGACCACTGGAGAGAGGGTGAGAGAGAGAGAGAGAGATTACCTCCAAATAAAACATCAGGGCTGATTTACATTTCTAGGAATAAAGCACCACTGCTCAAAGAACCATGGGAATTTAGTCATATTTAAAGTAAAACAAGTAGAAGTCAACCAGCTCCCAGAGCAGGCTGCCCACCCTACAGTGTACACAACTGTCCAGGCCTTCGGGGGGTCCATGAAGCAGATAAGGAGAAATGTGCTGCCATCGTGGATTACATTAAGACTCTGAGTTTTGCCTGACATTACTTCATAAGTACTTATTAGATATTTAAAAACACAAGCTAATGTCAATAAAAAAAAACAACAACAACAAAACTAACATGATTTAAAATCAAGATTTGAAAAACATTTGTCATGGAAAAACCTTTAAAATATGGGAAAGAGCTGTACCCAAGATCCCAGTTGTATATAAAAGTGTGTGTGTGCTGTATTCCAGTTATCTACTGCTGTGTAACAAAGTTCTCTAAAATTTTTGCTTAATACAACACCTTTCTATTGCTCATGTATCCGCAGTTTGGTCAGGGCTCAGTGGGAAAAGCTCCTCTCTCTTCCATAAGGTGTTGACTAGAGCAGCGTGAAGGCTGGTCCTGGAATCATCTGAAGATGCGCTCAGTCACATGTCTGGCATTTGATGCTGGTTGTTGATGGCAGTCTTGGTTCCTCTCCATGTGGATCTCTCCATTTAGTCCTTCTATAACAGTTCATTTGGGCTTCCTCGAAGGGCAAGCATCTCAAAAGAGAAAAGGCCAAGAAGCAAGCAATTTTCATTCTCTAACCTGACCTTGTAAATCATGCAGCATCATTCCCACTATAGCGCTAGGCCCACTCACATTCAGAGGAAGGAGCAAAAATTTCGCAGTGGAAGAGTTAACATCACCTTGCAAAAAGAGCACATAGGATGGGATATGTATAGATGTGACTATGTTTGGAATATACTCTGCTACACATAGGAAAATAAAACACTAAATACACCAAAATGTTGTCTGGCTGGTGTGGCTCAGTGGTTGAGCATCAACCCATACAAGAGGTCGCTGGTTTGATTCCCAGTCAGGACACATGCCCAGGTTGTGGGCCCGATCCCCAGCCTGGGGCATGCAGGAGGCGGTCAATCAATGTTCTCTCTCATCAATGTTTCTATCTCTCTCTTCCTCTCACTTCCTTACTCTCTAAAATCAATAAAGGAAAAAAATTTTTTTAATGTTAATAGTGATTATTCTTGAGTGATTTGATAATGACTCACCTATTTTTTCCATCCATTTTATTAAATTTCAACAATTGGCGAACTTTAATCTCATCATGATTTCTCTGTTGTACGTATGGTGGGGGGTAGGAGATGGGAATCTGATAGTTTTTACTACAGGACTTTCACATTTGGATGCTCAAGATCCCCTGCCCAGGACTACAATTGCTTCTCAAAGAAGGTCTGATTTAAGGACAAGTTGGTGCACAAAATACCACAGGAGAAAAAGGCTCCGTGACCCAACACGTCTGAGATCTGTGCTTCCTGGATCTTATTCCTGAAGGAGACAATACCTGTGTGAATATTTCAAAGGCTCGGAAACATTTGCTGTAAAGACATGATTAGCCCAACTTCTTTGACATTTGAGCCCCCCTTTGTAGGACCTATCCATTAAACACGCTTTGGGGGGACACTTCTCTCATCCAGGGCTCCTCGACCTCGGTCTCATTGACGCTTTGGGCTGGAGAGTTTTGTCACAGAGAACTGCTCTGCGCATCCTGGCCTCCACCCACTGGACGCCGGTTGCTCTCCCCTTTCCCATCCCAGTTGTGACAACCAAAAATGTCTCCAGACATTGCCCAATGCCCCCAGGGGGATAAAAATCACCCCTACTTGAGAACTACTCTTTAAATTAAAAAGCAAAATTGGTTATTAGCTTTTCAATAATGTAAAAACAAAACAAAACAAAAACAACCCTTCCCAGATTGTTTGAGAAATTATAAATAGACGGAGAGCTGGCATATAATGACCATAAATGTGGCCTCGGGTTCAGCTTCGAAACCGAGCACAGGCTTGGCCTCTGGATCATGTCTACCAAGCAGAAAGCCAGAGCAAACACAAGGATATGTGCTTCTTTGGTTCTTATTTTTAAAAATCTATAGTCAAACCATGGAAATCTAGCCTGACAAAAAGTTCCATCTAAATTAGTAATTGAGTTATGCAACTTTTTTAATGAAAAAAATTTTTTAACTTTAAAAACATACTGGGATTACTGCAAGATCAAGCAGGTTTTGCCAACTAGAGTGAGAACTAAGCTTTCATCAGTACATGTGATTAGCAAATACATTGTTTATATGAAAATATGGCTTTCTCTTAAGAGTAGTTGATGTAGAGAATAACTCTACGTACAGAGAGATTTAAATGTTAAATTTCATTCAAATTCATGTCAAAATTGGTGAGAGCCACAAATCCATCATTGCTTCAGTCTTCAGAACTTCCCAAAATTTTTCTCTTTTCCTTGGGCTCTTTAGAAATTATGAATCCAGTAAAGTTCTCTACACTTAAAATAGCCCAAAAAGACCAATAAAGAGAAAAGTAAGATAACACAGGACTGGAAAGAACTTGAAAAAGGAATAACATTTTAGAATCTTAAGACGGGGTTGGAGGGAAGGCATTAGAGACCAGATGTCTGGCTTCCTCTGGAAGGCAGCTGCTAGGATGTCCCCAATGATCCCTGATGTGAGTCACACCCGTCGTGATCCCTTCGTGTTGAGCGAGAACCAGATTTGTAGCTGCTTCTAACAAACAGAATATAGCAACAATGATGGAATGTCACTCCTGAAATTAGGTTCTGTCTCCTGTCTCGCTCACCCTGAGGGAAGCAGCTGCCAGTTCTGAGCTGCTCTTACAGGTCTTGGTGGCCAGGGACTGAGGGAGGCCTCTCTGCCGTCAACCAGGGAGGAACAGAGATCCTCAGTCCAACGTCCCACAGAGAACAGAATCCTCGCCAGAACCACGTGAGTCAACATACATCCTCCCCACCTGAGCCTCTAAGTAAGACCCAGGCCTACTTGTCAGTTTCACTGTAAATGTTGGCGAGAAAAGCACTCAATCATGCCTGTTCTGGATTCATGACCCACAGAAACTGTGACGTAATACGTGTGTATCTTTTATATATGTTTTTATTGGTTGTTTAGAGAGAGAGGAAGGAAAAGGGGAAGAGAGAGAGAAACATTGATGTGAGAAACATCGACCAGATGCCTCCTGACCACACCCTGACCAGGGACCAAACCTGTAACCTGGGCACATGCCCTGACTGGGAATCAAACCAGTGACCTTTCAGTTCTCAGGGTGACACCTAACCAACTGAGCCTCACCAGCCAAGGTACATGTGTATTGCTTTTGTTTTTTTGTTTTTTTGATCCTCACCTGAGGATATATTTTCATTGCTTTTTTCGATAGAGTGGGAGGGAGGAAGGGAGAGAGAGAGAGAAAAAAAAACATCGATGTGAGAGAAACACATCGATTTTTTGTCTTCCACATGACCCAGACAGGGGCCGGGGATCAAACCTGCAACCTAGGTATGTGCCCTTGACTGGGAATTAAAACTGCAACTCTTCAGTCTGCAGACAGACACTCTAACCCTGAGCCAGACCAGCCAGAACCATGTGTATTGTTTTATGCCATGAAGTTTTGGAGTAATTTATTATATAGCAGTAGACAATGTTTGGACTGACTCGTGTCCCTCACTCATATGTTGAAGCCCTAACTCCTGCGATTTCCAAATGTGGCTGTATTTAGAGTCAGGGTCTATAAATAGGTGATTAAGTTCAAATGAGGCCATTAAGATGGGACCTAATTCAATCTGACTGATGTCCTTATGAGGGACCCGAGATGCAAATGCACAGAGAAAGCTGGCCATCTGTACGCCAGGGAGAGCGATCTCGAGGGAAACCGGAAGAGCTGACACCTTGATCTCAGACTCCCAGCTTCCAGACTGTGAGAAATAAATTTCTGTTGTGGAAGCCACCCAGTCTGTGGCACTTCGCTCTAGGAGCTCCAGCAAACTAATACAAATAATTAGCACACTTCCCTTTTCTGTAGGTGGCATGGTAAAGCATCTTACCTCAAGTCAATTTAGCAGTTGAACATTGGACCACGTGTGTGGTTGTCATTGTGTTACTAAATCCCCAATCTCTGGTGGCTTTTGTTTTCAGATCTGTCTTGCCCATCTTTACTGGCCCAAAGAAATGCAAGAGCAGGAGTTTGCAGTATAGAAAAAAAATAAAATTGAATTGGCTAATACAGAGATGGGGAGTTTATGTTCTAAAAACCCAACTCCCCAGTGGCGTGCAGGTTATAGATTCTATGGGGCAAAATCACAAGATACTGTGGGTTAGGGGGTTCGGTGTTTCACTGGGAGCTGATTGGTCGGAGGTGAGGTAAAGGCAATGAATCATTTCTTCAGGTCTCAAGGACAGCCCTGGGGTCTGTTCCTGTGGCCTTCTGAATGGTCTCGTGGGAAAGTAGCCAGGGGCTTCTCCCACCTTAGGACTCAGAAGTTGAAACATAACTTAGGTCACGATGTTATCTTTAGTCTGCCTGAGGTCCAGACCTTGTGACCATTAGTCAGGTCCAGGTTTCTGCCTTCTGCTGCCTCAGGGGTTGTTGACAATCCAGGGGAAAGGCTGGGTCTCTGAAGGCCGGCGGGTGGGTAGAGAGAAAGAGATGACTTTCAGAGCTAGAATTTAAAACTAAATTTAACCAAAGTCATAGAAACCCTTGGTTTCCATTGCCAGCTAGTCTCTCTGGGCTTCATTCTCCTCATCTATAAAAATGAAAGCTTAGACTAGATCAAGGGTGGCAAACTACACAGGCCAAATCTGGCTTGGTGCCTGTCTGTGTAAATAAAGTTTTATTGGAACACTACCATGCTCATCTGTTGACTTGTGTCTTTTGCTGCTTTCCCATTATAACAGTGGAGTTGAGCAGTTGTGTCATAGACCATACAGCGGGCAAAGTTTACTCTCTGGCTCTTTCATGATAACGATTGCTTGCTGACTCCTGGACTCAGCAAACTCCAAGAAATCAAGTGTTAAAATTTCACAACCGTAGGACTCTAGAACCTAGAACCCCTGCTACCCAGTACGATTGTCTTGACATTAGACTAGTGACTCTCAAAGGATGGTCCCTAGACCAGCAGTATCAGCATCACCTGGAAACTTGCTAGAAATGCACATTATCAGGCCTATTGAATCAGCAATGATTGGGGTGGGGTCCGGCGATCTGCGTTTTAAGAAACCATCTACACACTGATAAAAACCACAGAATTCGAATCCTCTCCCAGCTCACATTCTCACATTAAAAACTAGGAAAGAATTGTTGTACTCTTTAAAAAAAAAATGAAGAGACAGACCAAAATAGTGCCTTCCAAAAAAGAGAGCAATTTTTAAAGGCCAGAATCCACTGTTTCTTGAGTAGAATGAAAAATGAAGGTGATATTAAATAATAATGATGATAACATGATGGTTGGATCTCTCTCACTTATCTCTCGGCGTGGACTTAGTGAAAGGCCGCAGCTGTTAGCTGGTGGCTACGCTAGCAGCCCGCTAGGGCCGTCCCCCCACAGCCTGACGCTGCTCCTGTCCTGCAGGGAAAACAACTTGTGTTGCATACTTGACGAGCTAAACCACAGCACCTTCAAAATGGTCTTCCCAAGACCCAGAAAATAAAGTCTAATTGTGATTTATATATTAGAATTTAACACACACACACACACCCAAATTTAGGGCATTAAATACATTTTCTAAATGTAAAAGCTTACAGGAAAAAAAAAAAAGAAAGAAAAGAAAAAAGAAACAGGAAATGGTGACGCCCACACACTCAGAAGAGGAATCCCAGGACCAAACCCCATTTCCTGCCCCACAAGGTAACAGAAACGTCTCTTCTTTATCTAAAATCCGGTTCCTCTGCCACTCAGAGTCAAGAGCTGAGCCTACATGTCGGTTCAGGGTTGGCAGAAGGATTTTATTTCTTCTTTTCCTGAAACACACAGACCTAGAGCAAAATCTCCTACCTTCTCGGTGCACAGGAAAAAGGAGGAAGGCCCGTTCCATTCCTGTCTTTGAAGCCCTGGCCCTCCTCCAGCCTCGCTCGCCCACCCAAATGATCCCGCTTGGCCCCCGGCGTCCCCTGGAATCTCTGCTACACATCTGACCAGGGAGGGCTGCGCCCGTGCTTCGCATTCAGACCCGGCCCTGCCGCGCAGCCATTCCTGGCAGACACAGCTAGCAATCAACCAGGCACAACCAGCACCATCTCACCACTTTGCTGTTAGGCCTGATGTATCCAATTTAGGCAAATCATGCTTTTGTAATTATCTGCTCACTTGGGAATGTGAATACTGCCATGCTGCATCACTGGGGAAAACAGCCCACTGTTTTAGTTGTGATTTGACTTTTCCGCCCAGCATCAGGGTTCTAAGGCTCTATGCAGAATACAGTGTTTTCACCAACACACTGACAGGGGCCTGAATAATCCAGGGAGGTCAGCTTCCGAGTCCCAAGTAAGAAAAAAAGTGTCAAATGATTTGTTTTCCTCTTTCACATCTGCCTCTCTAGAAGGGATGGTTTGCTCTAGAGAAGGTTTAGGGGTATTTACTAATTATGTGGCCATTTCTTCGTGCAAATACAGGTACCAAGAGATGCAGTCTCTCCTAAAAGAGAAACTAGCAGGAAGTTTGGCTAGTGACCGGGTTGCCACAACAGTGGTCACCTGGGAACTCTTGGCAGACGCTGGGGTGTACTTGCCCTCTGGTTCCACGGAGGTGTTGATGACCTTGTGTAGTGTCAACAGTGTCAGGCTCTCTGCTATTCTCCTCCCCCCAAAAAATGATCATGCAGTCCCTGAATGTAAGAGGGTGCAATCACTGTAGAAAAGTTTGGCAGCTTCTTACAAAATTAAACGTGCTCCACATTTTGATCCATCTACTCCACTCCTAGGCATTTACCCACACGAAAGCATATGTCCGCACAAAGGCTTGTTTGTGAATGTCCACAGCGACTTCATGAGAGCCAAAAGCTAGAAACAACTCTTATGTCCATCAGTAGCTGAATGGATAAACAAACTCTGCTTAATCCATACAATGGAACACCCATGACAATAACAAGGAATGAACTATCAATACCCTCCACCCAGGTGCAGGGATGAATCTCAAAATCATTGTGCTGAGTTAAAGAAGTCAGGGAAAAAAAAGTGCAACACTGTATAATTCCATTTACATGAAACTCCAGAAACTGCAAAGTAAGCTCTAGTGACAGGAAGCAGGTCACTGGTTGCCTGGGGTGGGGTGGGGGGAGGGCAGAAGGAGAGAGAGATTCTGAAGGGACCGAAGGGGGACTGAAGGAGCTGGTCACGTTCACTATCTTGATTGTGGTCCCGGTTCATGAGTGTACACATAAGTCAAAACTTGCCAAACTGTCCATTTCACACATGCAGTTTGCACGTGAGGTACCTCTTCAGAGCACTGTTGAGGAGGTGTGATTCCTGCCTTATTTTCACTGCAGAGACATCTGCCACAAGCTGGAAGTGTGTGACAGGCTCCGAGAAGGCAGATGGGGACACACGTGTAGTACTATGAACCTCTTCAGGTGAGAAATCAGGTCCCTCTCACTCTGCGTTTCCCGTCCCCACCCCCAGGCCCAGACGTCCACCAGAAGGACGCACGCTCCAGGTTCAATTCTCTCCGGGGAGGAGGAGAGCCGACGAGGGCAGGCCGGCCTTTCCTTTCTGTGAAGTCACAGGACAAACCCAAGGTGAGGGGTCACGAGCAGAAATGCCCAAGATCCCTGCACACCACAGAAACCAGTCTTGGAAAGGGATTTACCTTGAACTGAGTAATGGGGCCTTCTGAGTGGGTTTAGTCTAGACCTGATCTCGGAAGAGGCCACAGGGTGAGAGGAGGGAAAAACACCTGGGAAGAAACAGGCCCCTGGGGCCTGTCCTGGGGCAGACTCGTGTCCTTCCTGACCTCACAGGAAAGCCCCCTGCTTCTCACAGCTGTCTCAGCCGCAAACAGGCCCTCCGCAGGAAAACACTCAGTGTGCACACTCAACCAGGGCTGGCCGGGGACTACAAGCTCTGTGCCTTCTGACAACCTCTGAACAAACACTCCCAGTTCCAGCCCATCTGTTGCCCCAGCAATAACTTCCTGTCTCTCACCTCTTCCTACTCTGTGGCTCCTATCCCCGGAGAGCCCCAGACAAGCCCAGGTTGCCTATATCTGAATCTTGGATATCATGAGATGATAAGTTTTTGGTACAGGTTCTATCTGAGATGAAGGGAACAAGATTGCGCGTGCCCTTCCAAGGTGCTCAGCCTCCAGGGGACATTTGCCCACATCACAACTCAAGATGGGAGGGGCTATTGGCATCTAGTGGGTAGAGGTCAGAGATGCTGCTAAACATCCTGTAATGCACAGGACAGTTCCCCACCTACACACACACACACACACACACACACCCCAAAAACTATCTGGGCCAAATGTCAGTGGTACAGAGATTGAGGAATCCTTTCATTTAACAAAAAGTTGTGTCTTTCTGGGGACTTACCAAATTTGGGGAAAGAAAGCCACCATGCCCTTTTTAAATTTAGTTTTCAGAATGTGGTGCTGGACCAAGGCATTCAAATGTTCTGCCTTGATTTCCCATGTCTGCAAAATGGGAACAATCCTGCGGCATTTATTCCTCTCCTCTCAGTCTTCCTCCCGGAGAGTGGCTAATGAATGTTTGCCAAGTGCTTTGAAGATTCTAATTACTGTTATCCCAGGTCTATCAGCTCAAGGCTGCAGAGCACCTGGGAGCCCTGCCGACGGGAGATACCGGCCGACGGGGCCAGTCCTGTCACTGTGGTTACCGTTTATCCCTCTCGGAGGGCAGTATCAAGCCCTTAGGCTTGAATTACTCAAATCAACTTGAGGATCTGCTGAAGGGAACCAAGGGTTCTCACAATTAAATCACAGCTTTTCCCAAAGTCAGGGACTTCAGCTGAGGGCTTCCAGTTGGCAGCTAGCAAGATCCCATCGATCCTTGCCCATTGCCTGCTTAGCGAATAATTCCGGTAAAACGTGTAACAAAATTGGGGATATTAATGCCTACATTTCAAAGTTGCCATAGGGATGACATATATTTAAAAAAAAAAATTCCAGGGCCTCACATATAGTAAGCACTGCCCTTAAAAAAATAAGTTTAAAATGTAGTCTGTTGGATGACAGACAAATTATGTTAGTCCCTCAGAAAATTCTTGCCAAGCCCGGCTGGTGTGGCTCAGTGGTTGAGCGTCGACCCATGTACCAAGAGGTCGCTGGTTCAATTCCCAGTCAGGGCACATGACCAGGTTGTGGGCCCCATCCCCAGAGGGGGGCATGCAGGAGGCGGCCAGTCAATGTTCTCTCTCATCGACGTTTCTCTCTCTCTCTTCCTTTCCCTTTCTCTCTCTCTAAAAATCAATAACAAAAAATTTTTTAAAGTTCTTGCCAAGCAGACAATAATCTGATGTTCAACACCCAAATATATCTGCCTAAAGCAGAGATGTCCTCTGCAGCTCTTTACCCCTTGTCACCGCTTCCTGATTCCGCGTGTGTTTCTGAGAAACCATGGCAGCCTCAAGTTCACAGGTCTGGAAGAGTCAACCTATACAACCGCACTGAGCACATGCTGCACAACCCAGCAGAGTGCGACACCGAGCATGTGAAGGCATGGCATCTGCCACCACGCGATGTCCAACTGACCCTGAGAAGTCAGGGCTAGCGTCAGACGACAGTGAACTCACGGTGCGGGGCATGCGGAGCTGCGCGTGTCAGGGGCACGGCTGACACGTGCTCGGGAAATTCAGAGGCAGGACCAGAATGGGTTGGGCAGGCTTCCTGGGTGTGGTGGGATGTCGTGGGGTCTGGAAGCACAGGAAGGAGTTCTAGAAGGCAATGCTAAAAAGCAGCATAGGCCCTGGCCAGTTTGGCTCAGCGGTTAGAGCGTTGGCCTGCGGTCCGGAGAGAACCGGGTTCGGTTCCCGCTAAGGGCACGTACTTCGGTTGCAGTTTGTCCCCAGCCCTGGTTGGTCGTGTGGGTGGCAGCCACTCGATGTGTCCCTTCACGTCGATGTTTCTCTCTCTCTCTCTCTCTTCCTCTCTCTCCCTCCCGCTCTATCTGTACAAAAAATGGAAAAATATCCTTGGGTGAGGATAAAAAAAAACAAAAACAAAAACAAAAAAACAAATAAAAAGCAGCATAGGCCTTTCTCCTCACTTCCCTACCGACAGCAAGGTGATCTTGCTGATTTTCTAAGCAAAATCATACCTCAGAGATGAAGGCCCTGAGGTCCAGCATGGGTTTTCTGTCTCCCTGCTGCGTTGTGTGGCTAGAGACTGCACCCCGGGACCCCTGGAGCTGGGCACCAGTCAAGAGGACGTTGAAGCAGACTGGCTCTCACACTTGAGCCGGCACAGAGGCTGCTGGAGGGCCTGGAAACACAGATTACTGGGCCCGCAATGGGAGTTTTTGATTCCAGGCTGGGGCTTGGGACTCTACTTTTCTAACCGCTTCCCAGGGGATGCGGATGTTGCTGGTGTGAGGACTTGATCCGGAGAACCGCTGGGTGAGAGGAGGGCTGCCTTAGAGCAAACGCCTCCTGCGGGACGCTCCGCCAACACCCAGCCACGGGCTGCGCAGCAGCATCAGCTCCGGGGGGAAGCTGCACCTCATGACCTATGCAGTTATGACACCGTTTTACTAGGTGTTCAACATCAGGCACTCAGGACGTCTCAAATTCCTGGCTCCATTAAACAAATAATTCTTGAACCTCTGCCATGTACCAGAGGCTCTGCAGTGACGTCATCTCACTGACATTTTCATCTCTATTCGGGGGGGAGCGGGGTCAGAGTTCAACGATGCTGAAATGCTTCTCTGAGCTGACATAAAGGAAAGGAGGTAGACAGGGATCTACCAAGAGATTTTAAAGACACGCACACCCCACACACGCCAACAACCCTGAAGTGACCTAGCACAGGAAGGGGTGGAGGCCAGAAAGAGGGACCGGAGAGAAAAACAAAGCAAGGCAGACAACAGATAAACTGCCTTGTGGTTAGGTCCAAAGCATAGGAATTGAATCGATTCTGGGAAGTGGTAACCTCCCAGGTACACTTGGTTCTCATCTTACACTTTTTTTTTTTTTACCAGCATTTTCTTCATTTTTAAAGTGGCTTAGCCGTCATAGCACCTTCCATCACATGTGATATTTTCCAGAACCTTCCGCTGAGTTCCTGTGGAAGAAAGACTTTTTCACCCAGGGCAGATACGTGTTCATCTTTGCAACGAACACCAGAGCTATTTCTGCCAGCAGCGCTGTTTTTCATTTCTTTTTAATGAGCGAAGCTGAAAAATAAGTTCGCCAGCTGAAACTGTCAGGGAAATTGGAGATGGCAAATGCCATTATTAACTCCGTTGAAATGTATTATTAATAATAATGCGTAACTCTGTTGTAGCATTTTCTGGCTTCAAAGCCGTTTACAAACATCAACTAATTAATCCTTACCTCAGCACGATGAAGTAATTAAGTATTATTATCCCATTTTACAGAAGGGGAAACTGAGGCACCCAGCGGTTAAGCACCTTGCCCAAGGCCACAGAAAGGCTCGGATAGGCTCTCAGAGTCTCAAGCCTTCTGTGATTTTCCACGGTGCATTACAAAGGTCTCGCTCCTGGGCTGCAATGAAGGTTTTAGCAGGAACAACTCGTCCGAAAGAAGGGATGGAGAGAGAAGCCGGCCCCCTGCTTTCAATAGCACCTTACTACAAATAATCAGAATTTAATTTTTCTTCAGTGTGTTCCTTCCTCATTAACTTTTAAAAAGCAGGGGCTGACTTGGGGGAAATGCCAACACATTTTAATGATGTCTGAAATAAAAAAAATAAAGAATAAAAGCTCCTGCCCACACAGAGAGAATACCAGCCTGCTGTTTGGACGCGTGCTGTTCTCTCCCCTCTCCCCCTGGCAGCCGTTCTGTGCCCTGTGGCTCCACTGCGGCCAGAAACGTGTTTGTTTCGTTTCGTGGTTTTTTGGGTTTTTTTTTTAGGAAAAAAATGAATATCGAAACTTAGCAGGCTCGGCCAGAAGAGGGGAACTCGGTCCTAATTGCCTTTTTACAAATCCTGTTCTCATTTCCATTTCCCTGAGCTTTTTTCAGAGCCGCCGGTTCCGCCACAAACGTGCATCTAGTCGTTCCTTGTATTTTGCCTAATTTTCTCTCTTTTTCCCCTTCGTGTTCAAAGCCTTTCTTCCACGGGAAAGGCGGCTGGTCGGGCGTGCGTGCGGGCCTTGCCTCGTCTCCCTCACCTTTGGCCTGCAGGCCCGTGGAGGTGCACTGAAGGCCTGAGACAGACTGAAAGCACCAGGCTGTCATAACGTGACAGAGGTCCCAGGTCCCTTCCGAGCTGGTCGCAGATGTCGTCACAGCCTGCAGGGGCCTCTTCCTGCACCTGGCCTCTTCCCTCCTGTGGACCGCCCGCTGGTGGCAGATGGAGGGAGCAGGAGCTGGGGGTGAAGCCTGGCGGGAGACTCCCATCCCGGATCCTGGCTTGAGTGTCCACCCCAGCTTCACCTCGTCGTGCTGTATGAACCACGCCAGCCCCATTTGAAGATCTGTTCACTACTGTTCTGTTCTCGGCGGGTTCGTGTGCAAGTTCCCCCAGTGAGCTTTGAAAGCCATCACACAGTTTAAAAGACATATAAAATTTTAAAGAACAGCAAAGTTAAACGTTCATGATTAAGGATGCCCATTTGGGTGATGAAACTATCAAAGAAAAGTGCAGAAATGATTACCACACAAGACAGAGTAACGGGATAATGCTTTGGGAGGTACAGACGGGCCGTATGGAGGGTTGTGGGACAACTGGCAAAGTTATCTTTCTTAACCCAGGCGTGGTTACAAGAGTGTTCACATTATAATTCATTTATTGTTCAGATATATATATATATATATATATGTATTTTTTTTTATCCTCACCAAGGATATTTTTGCTTTTATCTTTAGATAGAGCGAGAGGGAGGAAGAGAGAGGAAAAAAATGAATGAGAGAGACACATTGAGTGGCTGCCACCCACACGACCCCAACCAGGGCCAGGGACAAACTGCAACCGAGGTACGTGCCCTTAGCGGGAACCAAACCCAAGTCTCTCTGGACCATGGGCCAATGCTCTAACCGCTGAGCCAAACTGGCCAGGGTGCTCAGTTATATATTTTTATACAGTTTTCTGTATCACTGCTTTAATTTAAAAAATTTTTAAGTTTGTAAAGTATTTATAGGACTCTATGAACTTCATTCACTATATATGAGGTTATGGTAGTGCCTTATGAAAACTGATGGTTTTTCTTTTCCTTTGGTTTATTTTTTTAATGTGGTTTTATTGATTTTTCTTTTTTAGAGAGAGAGGGAGGGAGAGGAAAAAACATCAATGTGAGAGAGAAACATTGATCAGCGGCCTGCACACCCCCTACTGGAGATGGGGCTCGAAACCCAGGCATGTGCCCTGACCGGGGATCGAACCAGGACCTCTCAGTCCATGGGACTGACACTCAATCCACCAAGCCACATGGGCCGGACTGCTTTGGTTTTAATATGACTGTTTCTATTTCCTCTCATTAAATCTGAAAGTATCTCTTCAAGTTTCCAATGAAAAGGTAACAAGTTTTGAAGTTTTCTAGAGGGTGAATTGTACTTTGGAACATGCTGCATAGTAGATGCATGAAGTTCTAGTAATTTTTTTTTTTTTTTGTCTTTGTCAGAGAATGCTAGGTTTGGATGAGTTTACAGTAGGAGAAAAGGAGAGAAAGATTTGCTCCAGGGAGAGGCTAATCTTTTCTGAACTTCAGGAGATCTCCTTCCTACCCTTCCAGAAACACCTTAGTTTCCTTGTCTACAAAATGGAGTCACTAGTGAGACCCTAGCTAAGATTTCTTGCAGCTCTAACAGTGTATGATTCGACCCAAACCTCCACGGTTGAGCACGGCTTCCCCCTTCTCCTTCTAAACCTTCACACTGATCTTTGATCTCAGGCCACGGCCTTGCCCTGGAGTGACAGTCTTCCTCGTCACTGAGTATTTTCTAGTGATGGTATTACTAATCATCAAGGCAAGACCTGATTTAGTGTGATAATCATGGGGTACAAATGCCCCTCGTGCCTGGCCCCGGCCAACCTCCCCTACGGTTGTTCCCAGCTGCCTCTCACACCACACTTGCTCCAACTCCCCGTTCACCCTCTCCCACTGACCCAGGTTCCTCTCAGGTGTCTTCTTCAGGAAGCTCCCCTTGCCCCCTGGGCTCACCCGAGTTTCTCCCGTTGCACACACAGCATAGCTCGTCTTATACAGCCCCAGGATGTGAAAAGTGTCTACATGTCCATCGCCTTCACTGGGCAACCAGCTCATCTACGGTAGAACTAAATCTTATCCATTTCATCATCCTAACACCTGGCGTTGTGCCCACACAGAATAAGTAGGTTTCGCTAATCTAAATCAGTAAATGTGTATTTAATCTAAGCACAACTGAACAATGGATCGATTAGATTCCACTTTGGACTGAGAGTGGTATCACCAAGGCCCCTCGTCCCGCCCCATCTGTCTTCCTTCATTCACACGTCTCTCTACATTGACCCTCCCCGAACCAGCTGATCACCAGGATCACCTGATGAGCTTTACAATACAGATGTCCAGCCCCATGCACAGAAATCTTCAAATTTGTCTCTGACTTAATTTGGGAGCGTCAGCCAGGTGTTGGAATCATCGCTCAAGTTTGGTCAGAGAATTCCGGCCCGCTGCGAAGGTGATGCTGCAGGAGGCATGGAAACAAAACAGTAACATTCACATAAAGTGCCGGACAAGCCATGGCCAGAGGGAAGGGGACTGGGAGAGAAAATCTGGTGTTGGGGGCTGGAATTTTAGCTTTATAGCACAAACAACCTCCAGCAAAATAAATCGAGTCAAAGACTTACTGCAAAAATCCAGAGCACCTGTCAAGTAAACTATTTCTTTTCTTTCAAGAAAGAAGAATTGGGGCGGGGGGGGGACAGCAGGTCTCTTTAACTGAAGCTACAAACTTGAGTCTTTGGTAAATGCCAAAATATCTTCGATAACACATTTACACACCTATAAAAACAGAAAGTTCGGTCTGAAATGCCAGTAAATGATTCGAAGCCTGTGTGAAAGCCATACAGCTGCAATAACATAAAATGTAATCTCGGATTTTTAGAGCAACTGCTTCAGAAAAAAAAAAAGCCTGTTTTGGAATCTAAATAAAATGACTTCTTGAAAAGTTAATGGTCCTCTTCGACTTTTTATTGTACGTCTTTTATTTACGGGTGCAAAAATTGAGTGAAGACGGAGATGAGTCCTATGACTCTGCCATAGGAGGGGAGAAAAAGTTCGTGATTGGGGTGGGGATGAGTAAGGATTGGGGTTGAAAGTCAGCTGAACTTTTTTTTTTTTTTGGCTGAGCCCCCAGCCTGACACCAGGCAGAACGTTTGCCATCAGCACAGATGCGGCTGAGGGAGAAAATAAAAGAGAAAGTGACAATTCTGGAGCCGGTTGCATTGCCAAGACTGTCCCATGCCATCCTGACAAACCCTGTCAGGGCTGAGTGGAGATTCGGCAGGAGGTAGACGGACACGCTAACACTGGCCGTCCTGCCCACCGGCCACTCTCAGGTCTGGCTTTCCATGAAGCCACCCCCACCTGTCATGGTGTCGTTCCTCCCCACTTCTGACCCTGCTGGAAGTGCCTGTTTGTTCAGCTTTTCCCCTTGGGCACAGCAAGAAGGAGCTCTGTTGTAATTCCAGTTCCAGCGAGCTGGGTACATCTTTTACAGTTCTTGTGTTATTAACTTAGTGACTAACTGAGAGGTGTTTGGCTTTTGAAACGGTGCCACGGCTTTGCTCTCATCTCTGGGTGACGTCAGCCCCATAAACGGGGGAGCTGGAAGGAACAATAGAGAGTTCAGTGGTAACATTTAATGAGGTAGACCCTTATTTTCCCCAGATTTGAAATGACCTCCATTTTCTGCACCGAGAGAATTTAGGATGTGGGCTCAGCTTAAAGAGTAACTTTGGTGCTTTGACTTTGAAATTCCCTGGGGTGGAGGGGGGGACAAAAACAAACAAACAAAATTCATACAGTCTTTTTCCGTTCCCCTCAAGCCCATGGTTTCAAGCGACTTCTAAGAACCTTGTGAAGAGACATTGATGATTTCCCAAACACTTGACACAGATGATCAAAACAGTCCTCACAAGTAGGAGACAGTGAGTTTGGCACCAGAAACTAAAGGACACGCTCCTTGGAGAACCTCCGTGAAGCGCCCAGCAAGTTGGCAGCTTAAGGAAACCCTGGACTCTTCCAGAGAGGGACTTAGATTTTTCTTCAAGTTAGAGAAACAACCTAGACATCAATCCTCTAAAGGACTATGTGTCCCCAAAGGAAAGACACCCACAGTAACGACCTTCATTAGGAACACGACTTTAAACCAGTGGTGTACATTTTAGAGCAATTGTGAAATGGAGCACCCATGCTGACCTGCCGACAGCTAACGCATGATATTAATTAATGGTTCGCAGGACCCTTGCCAAACCCTACCCTGAAACACACAATGCTGTGCTGACACAGCCCGATCGCTTCAACCAGTACAATTAACTTTTCACTTTTTTTTTATGGGATCCTTCAACCAAGGCAGTGAAGAGGTGTTTACATCAGCAACCCGCAGCAGCTTCCCAGTGGCTCCTGGGCCTTACGTGCAGTAGAAAAACAAGCCACCCGCCGCTGAGTGTTGCAAGGTTTGGCTCCGAGGAGAGCTCAGAGCTTCAGCCAAAAGCACGGGGCTGGTTTTTCTACACTCGGAGTCTGTGTTGGTGGTGTTGTTGTTGAATTCTTCTTCTGATGCTTTAATCACTCTCTCCATGGTGATTAGACTCCTAAGAGAGTTTGTCTTGAAGCTCAATCCCAAATAATCAAGGTAAATGTAAGAGTCTTGAGAAAGGTTTCTTCATTTATTCTGCCTTTGAGGCATTCTTTGCCCGTGCTGATTAAGTGACCCCCACGACAGAGTGCACCACTATCCACAATGAAACAATCCCCGTGAGGTGGATGACTGACTTACTCAAAATCATGCTACAGGTTTAGACTTCATTCCACAAAGGAGCCCAGCACCTTTGCTATGCTGGGGAAAGCATGCTCTTTTTTTTTTTCTCTTAGCCTTCTTTTCTTTTTTGTTTTGTCCCCCATTTCTGTCTTAGGAGTTAGGACTCCATGTGATGGTCAACCAGTTTCCAAATAGCAATTTGGGACTTGAATTTTGGAGCCATGCAAGGGACTTTTATACCTACATCATCCTATCTCTGCAGATCAAATAGAACCCACATTAGAGCAGAGTGAGCATCACCTTGCATTTAGAAAAATCTTTCACTAAATAAATGCATATCCATCATTGATCAATAGGTACCCCCAACATACAAATGATGTATTTTTTTTTTAAATATTTTTTCTTTATTGATTTTAGAGAAAGAGGAAGGGAGAGGGAGAGAGATAGAAATACTGATGAGAGAGAACATTGATTGGCCACCTCTTGCATGCCCCCCCCACTGGGGATGGGGCCCACAACCTGGGCATGTGCTCTGACCAGGAATCGAACTGGTGACCTCTTGGTGCATGGGTCGATGCTCAACCACTGAGCCACACTGGCCAGGCTGATGCCTCCATCTTCATACAGAGATAACATAGCTCTAGAAAGCCCTCCGATTTTGAATACTTACAGGAAGAAAACGTTTTGCAGCCACATCTGAAACAACTTTCCATGGGTAACTCGCAATCCACAGAGATGATCTCCAGAAGCAAGACTGGTGTCAGGGAACTGGCCGGGATATGAGTACAGAATGTGATCGGAACTCTGTGAGCGTTACAGGCCCTTCAGTCATTGTCCTGCTTCCTGTCCTGCTCCCTCTTATATAAATTGGGGGCAATGGCTATGGATAGACAAACTGTGGCCACAAAAATGCTAATCAATGCATCTACCTGGGTTTGCTTGTTTGTTTTTTTCTGAAGGTTCCCACCCACTGGTTTAAGATCCTATGAGTAGGAAGCAGCAGAGCCATCACCACCAGCTTACTAAGGACTTCAAACAAAATGGGTTCACAGTTCAGCCCTGGCTGGTTTGGCTCAGCGGTTGGAGTGTCGACCTGCGGACCAGAGAGTCCCGGGTTTGGTTCCCGCTAGGGGCACATACCAAAAAAAAAATTTTTTAAAGACAGGTTCACAGTTCAGACTGAGGGCTGCCAGATGGGAGGGGGGTTGGGGTGCTGAGTAAAAGGTGAAAGGGTTAAGAAGTACAAATTGGTAGCCACAGAATAGTCATGAGGATGTAAAGTACAGCATAAGGAATATAGTCAATAATATTGTGATAACTGTGCATGGTGCCAGGTGGGTACTTGAAAGAGATCACTTTTTAAAGTATGTTATTGTCTAACCACAATGCTGAAATGAATATAATATACTCTTGAATGTAAACTGTAATTGAAAAAAAAATTTAAAAACCACTAATTCAAAGTTTAGCAGTCCATCTTTCCCTTATTCCTCGGTCAGGGTTCTCTACATCGCTCTGCATTGTACCTGCTAAGTACTCAAACAGGAACGCTGTGAATTATGTCCTAAGGCAGGCTAGCTTCACAGATATGAAAAATTAGGCAGGAAGATATGAAACAATTTATTCAGTACAGGCAAGCATAAAGAACTGCCAAGTCCATCTCTCTTCATCCACTGCTAAATAAGCCCACTAATTTTCTCAATCTGATAAATTACTGATAAAATCAAAGGGAACATGAAGCACAGTGTTCTTGTCTCTCAAAGGAGGCCTAAAATCTGTGCTTGTTTGCATATGCATTTCCAAAATGAGTAATTTAGAATTCCAGGGCTATGTCATTTTCTACAGTCTGCCTTCGGGCATGAAGAACACAGGCATCTTAGTGACAGATGTGGCTCATGTCACCCGCTCTGACCAACACCTCCAAAGGAAAGCCAGAGGGAATCTTGGTGGAGAAGTTGGGAGTGTTGGCATGACACACGACAGCGTGGGCAAAGTCCTCCCTGTGTTGTTGATTCAGGAAAGATGGTGGGCATGGGGATGGTTCAGCAGACCTGTGGGTAAGCGGAAATTACAACCTCTGTACATGGTAGACATCATTAGAGAAGGGAATTACTTTAATTTCCGTTGTTTTTATTTGTGCTTAGTGAGTACATTAACACTGATAGAACAATATCTTTTTAAAATATCAAGTATGATTTCTTTACACCAAGACATAAAACTTAAAGAGTTTAAGCATCATCTTATGGATTGACAGAGACTTCAGTTTCTCTACCAGGCTACAGAAGTGTGGCTCTCCTCCTTCATTACTCCATGTGTGTCCCTCACAAGGTTTTGCCGTTTGTCCAAGAACTTTTCCAATTTGGACAGAATCATCCTTTTGTCAAATGCATACAAGCCCCTGTGCTTTCCAGAACAGCCAAAGGAACGACTAGGTAATGACTGGTCACCCACTGGTCCAAGTTAAGTTGAGGTGTTCTGTGCACCCATGGCCCATGCCCCCAAATGCATTACTGCGTTCTTTAGACTTTAGAGTGACTGCTCAAACAACGCTCTGTTGACAGGTAGATCCCTCTGTCCTGATGACCTTAAGGCAGAGAGAGGGGGCAAGAATTCCTCTCTCTGACTTCGTGATGAAATTATTTGAATGACAATTTCATTTCCATCATGGTTGCCTCCTTATTCCAGAGTAGCAACATCTGGCCTTCCATGATACCACAGTTCCCCTCAAGCCCATACAACCTTGCTTCATTCCCATTGCCGTGTTCAATTTCACTTTAAAATGGATCGGGTTCTCTAAATCCAATCAAAGACTAACTTCTCAATGAATGGAACAGGAGAGAAGGGGCTGGTTTTTGTATTTTTAAATATTAAAATGGAAGGAGCAGGGGTTTAGCCCTCTGTCCGCAGGAACATCAGCCTAGTGCTGTGATTTTTAGTTTCTCTAAGACTGTGGTGGTCCCATCTTTCAGGGAACAGATAAGACTCACCACACCAAGCAAGGTATGAAAGCTCATGCTGCTAACTTTCTCCTGCTGGAATTCCACCTGCAACTAAATCCATTCCCCAGAACCAGGGCAGCTGACTACTGACCTATGGAATAGTTAACTACCTATCATTTAATTCTATTGTCTGGTACCCATACTTGAGTAAAATGTGATTACTAAGACAATTAATTCTTGGTCTTTGTTGAACATTCAAAGCAAAGGGGGAGGATTAAATGTTTTCTGAATATGTAAAGTTTCAAAAGAGAATAAAATTACCATATTCAGTTGTTCCTATGTTTGGGGAGGGGATGGCCTTTATCATGAAGAGAAAGGAATATTTCTTAATTTCTCTTGGCAAGGGAAGAATGATGAGGAGAATTTTGATTACCTTCGCATTTTTGGAAGCTTCATTCTGGTACCCTGAAGGGTGTTAAAATTGACGTGTGCATGCTCTCAAAAGTCAAGGGGGTAAACATTGGCTGGGTTCTTTTTGGTGCTGACGTTATGGTTTTAAACCCTCCTGTGGCTCACAGAGGTCTTAGAGAGGGAGGACAGGGTCAGAAGACTGTGGTTTGGATGTGTGGTTCTCTTGGCATCCATCTACTTAGGATGCCACTGAATCACTGACTTCCCAGGCTGCCTCTCGGCGTTTCCATCTACCCAGCTATGAAAGATCTGAAGTAATACATCCATTACCTTTCTCCAAGAGATGTGGCTACCCAGCGTATTTAAATAAGAATGTTAAGGTCCTTGTATTAAAACAAAGTATTGCTAAAAACTCCCCAAGATGGAAAACAGAAAATAGGGTTTCATTGCTACATTTGTGCACTGAGTAAAAATACAATATAGCTCTTAATGGCTACAGGAAAGACGAGACCAGGACCAGTGCCACAGGCTTCGCTGTTCAATCCATCCTCTGCCCTGCTTTGCTGGGAGCCGTTAAGCAATTTCTTGCAGCACCTCATCGTTCAGCATGTTCATCTATAAAATGGGTATAATCATACTTACTGCCTCACCCGTGTAGCATGGAGTAGTTAATTAACAACCTGTAAAGCTTTTGAACACATAAAGCGCAATGCATGTGCTAATTATTATAAATTTTTTTAAAAAGCACCACAGTTCAATTTTTAATTACCTATATATTTTATTGAAAACACATAAAGCACATAATAAAATTAACCTCTGTGTCAACAATCACTGCATGCCTGTGCTGTCTTGTTTATTCCTCCACCAGAACTACAGTAGCAATTTCCTAAACCAAAGTAATAATTTTATTTCTTTGGTGGTAGAAGTTTAACCAATATGACCAGGCCTAACCGGTGATTTAATGTATCATAAAATAACGTCTCCCATTCTTGCCTCAATTTCTCTCGGTTATTATAACTCAATTAACGTACCACTAAGCCCTATGATCAAAGTGTTATAAGATAACAGGGCTTTATGCCGATTTTATGTCAAAGGGTTTAAACACTGAAGTACGAGTGTTTACTTAGGTCTTTGAAGAATAACCTAAAATATTTCACAAAAGTGAAAAGAGATTTTTGCAGGGATTTTAATGTCTGATTTAAAATGAGAAAATCTAAAGTAGAAGCAGAAAGAGATGTACAAGTGCTGGTCCCTGGCTTCTAATCCTCGGCTACCAGCAACAGCACCGCAAACACAGATGTCATTGTCTGGGGCCCCCCCTTTCCCACAGCAGCTTCCGACAATGATGACTGTTTCTCCTTTCCATCAGACTCGGGGCTCATCCTTATTCAAAAAGTAGTGGCTCATTGATGCTCAGAATTCCAAGGCGAGGACAAGAGCTAAAGAAATGAAATTGTGGTAATCACCAGCCTTTACAAAATGAGAATAAAATTACACTCAGTCACATAATTTGTCCCTGTGGGAATGAAACTTATGATCAGGGCATGAAAACCAGGAACATGTGATCCCTGCCTCAAATTTGTTTACCAGGCAGTAAGAAGACAAGACCCAAGATTTTATGAACCAACTTGAGACTGTTCTGAAGGCCCTATGTAAGAATGTGTGATTGGATGAATGGAAAAATGGACACATGAGTGAATAGGTACATGTTACCAGTGAGGAAATTCAGCACAAGGAAAAGATCCGTGCAACGGCCTTGGAAAGTGTGCATCCTTAGTGGGGCCATAAAGAAAGGATGGGGTTGAGCAGGACAAAGAGGCAGTGATGCATAAAGCCATGTGAGTGTCTGGGTGGCCCACAATGGGGACTGGGGACAGACGCAAGGAGGAGGGTGCAGGATGCTTTTCTTCCCTAGAAACCAAGCAAGGCCAACCTGGGACATTTCCAGTTGTATTTTAAGCAGCAGATAAGCCTCCAAATATCAGGGAGCCAGCTCTTCCAAGTGGGCCACTCTGGATGGTGTTGCCTCATTTGACAATGAGTATTCTCCCGGAGAACTTAGCAGAGGCAACAATGAGTGAAATTCATGTATTTGCTTTTAGCACCAAGCATGCTCCATCCTGCTGAGGAAAGAAAGTTGGCCCCTGCTGTTTTGTTTGTTCTATCCCAGACTCCCTTTCACGCCCATTCCCTTTGCTGCCGCTCGCTAGCTTCAGCAGACATGAGAAACACAGTGTGTGGAACTGGACTGGCCCCAGAAAACACTTGTTGCTACTGTATTGTTTCTGTGGCTTAAAAATCACACCACCCATCCACTGGGCACACACCCATGCTGTTTGGCAAAAAGAGTGGAGGTTTAAAGGGGACAGTGGTACGTATACCGTTAGGTGAAGGATGTAATTTTCCTAGGAAAAAAGTGTCTCCCCTACTTCAGATATGGGGAGGCTGAGAAAAGGAGAGATTTAGTCAGCTTCCTCCGGAGTTTTTTGTTTGTTTTTGTTTGTTTTTAAGAGCTTGATTACAATGCATATGAAACATTTTAAAGTTTGAGTACTCCCTATAAACCTGTTCCTTGTATGCTAATTGCTCTCAATAAATGTGGATCAAGAATGAATCTCTCAGCCCAGGACAAGTCCCCGCATGCCTGTTGGGCACAAGTTCTGAGTACGTTGGTTCTATCTGACAGGCCCTTTGGAAATAGATAGCTGGATAGATAAATGATAAATAGACAGATACATCACATTAATAGGTAAATGATCTTACAAGGAACTCAAGGTGATGGGAGATAGGATATGGTAAACAGTTTGTCATGGCAGACATTGCACCGGACAAAACCCTTTGAAAGGAACAGACGCTCTTGCAGCCTCGTGATTCATCAGCACCAGCGGGGACCCACGCAACCGTCGGATCCCTTTGAATTGGGATGGGAACCGCCAAGTGAACAGCAAACCGGGAAGCCCGGTGAACCGGCTCCTAGTGAACCCTGAAAGGTCACCTGCCTCAGAGAACGTCCTGCCCTTTAACTGCGGTTTGTAAACAAGGTGAACCTGGGCCACACTTGCCCCAAGTATTTCACCGAGGATTTCGAGAGAAGGGCTTGGGGTAGCTCCTCTGTGTGGCCAGCGGCTCTGCCCTCCACCCCGGTTGAGGACACGATCCCTCGGTGTCCACTTTGCTCCCCGCCCTCCCTCGGCCAGCAGCAGCTCCTACACCCCAGCCAAGGGGAGAGTAGGACCAGGTGTGAGGGCCAGAAGGAGCAGCACCTTGAAGCTTTCCACTTGCATTTGAAACTGCAGCCGAGCTGGCCTCAAAGATGTGTGCTTGTCAGGGTGTCTACCACACAGTGAGGGGCTCCAGACCCTCCTGCCTCCCTGTCGGGTGACCGGCACAGCGGAGGACGCGTCGTGCCCTCGTCTCCCTTGGCCAGCTCCGTGCTGAGCCTGCGCCCTCCGCCCACCTTCACTCTCCCTGCCGAGATCCCGTTAGGGACCCACCGTCGGGATATCTGCCAGCTCCTTTACAACCCTGCACCATTTTCTATGTGGATGGCAATTAGTGAGGATGATAAAAAACCAATTCCTCTGGTTTAAGCCACCAACACTTGTGAGGCGGCATGATTTGTGGACTAGATACCATTGATTCTATCCAGGCCATTCACAAACTATCACAACAAGCAGGGTCAAAGCTCTTACAGAGGCCTTTGAGGAATTTGGCCCTAAAACACTGATTTATTAAAGGTCCTCTCTGTGCTGTTTGGAAGATTAGAAGAAAGGAGAGGAATGTGTGTGTGTGTGTGTGTATGAGTGTGTGTATGAGTGTGTGTGTGTGCGCGTGTGTGTCTTCCAGTAGGTTTAGTGAAACTGTCAGCATCAACCACTTTTCCTGCGGGCAAATTCTCCACGAACAGCTTTGGAGCAGAGGTAACGTTCTCAGTGATTCTCCTGCCAGGATCCCTAATTTCACACACAGAAGGAATGGGGCAATGTACCTACACAAATTAAACAATCATGAATTTTAAGATCATGAGAGAAAAGGAACTGATTATATCTCTCAGCAGTTCCATCGGAGTTTTGCAAACATTTTAAAAGATGACCTTTGCACAACCTTGAGGATATATTCCACAAGAATTAATCGTACCAGAAAAGAGTTCCCTAGTCCTGGCTCCCGAACCCCTGGAAGGTAGCCTACCTGGACAGATCGAGGGCGTCTCTGTAGTGCCTTATTGCCAAAGATTAAAAGGGCATCAAAATAATATCTCTCCTTCATTGGGAGGAGCCAGATGTGCGGCAGCTTGTAAAAGGTAATGACGATTTTCTTAATTTCACTACCTGACTCGTATTTCTCGGCAGGCCATGGCAAAATTAGTCAGGACTAGGCTTTTTCTGTTTATTTGTAAAGCTACTTTCTGGTTTTTGTGGGATTCTTTTCTCTAACTTAAATACTATTGCATTGTTGAGAAACGATCTCCATTTCTCACATTTGCAAGTCAAATAGGTCAAGACCTTTTTTTTTAATTGAGAAGGTATAGCTTTAGAGGAAACATTTGAGGATGTGAGGATTGGGGTGGGGGTGGGGCTGATGAAAAGCAGGAAATATTAGTTCTTCTCAAGCAGAAAAGAGTACAATTCTGACCACAACCTGCTTCATCACATGGTTCTGCAGCCATCTCCCTCCACTTCACCCACCCGCCACCCTTCCTAAAAGAAATTATAATCTGGCCCAGCCCGTGTGGCTCAGTGGTTGAGCGTCGACCCATGCACCAAGAGGTAGCCAGTTCGATTCCCGGTCAGGGTACATGCCCGGGTTGTGGGCCTGATTCCCAGTGCGGGGCATGCAGGAGGCAGCCGATCGATGTTCTTTCTCATTGATGTTTCTATCTCTCTCTTTCCTTCTCCCTTCCTCTCTCTCTCTAAAAAGCAATAAAGAAAAATAAGAAATTATAATCTGGGTGATAACAGAATTCTGAATGTGTTTTGACTTTAAATTGCTTACCTTTTTTTATTGAGGAAACAAAACTACTTACATCATCAAATAAAATGTGATATCCCCAAACGAGTTCTCATACAGGTTTGATTCCTGACAGGTGAAGTGTGGAAAGGACCATGTCATCTGTACTAATCAGATGAGAGTGGAAGGGGTCATGCTCAGCAACTACATTCAACATAAAAGGTCTATCCAGACAACAGCTGTCATCGAGGAAGTCCTCAATGTTCTTCTTAATGGATTCAGTGCTATTTTTAGCTTCCAAAATAAACTATTTCACCTGCATTCAGCTCAGCTGATTAATCTGGAGAATCAGGAATATAAAGGAAAACACTTACCCATTTTCAGCAGAAGGATGGTCTCAGACTTGTGCATTCTTTAGTTGTCTTACACACCAAAAGCTAAATGAGCACTGTAGGGAAGTAAATATGTTTTCAGAATGACAATTTAAGACCAACTGAACCTAAACTAATAGGACTAAGAATAATATTTTCATAGCTATGCAAACTAATTCTGAATCCCACGGGAAATTGTAGATAATTCCTATCACATATCACAGCAATCTCAGCTTCTTAATGATGAGAGGAAATTAACATTTATTCAGAATCTTCTATGTGCTGGACACTGTACAGGCATTTTTTTACTTGCATGTAATCCCCACATCCATAGCTGACTTTCAGCTGGTCCACTCCAGTACAACCTACTGGCTGGCATCAAGTTTCATTGGCCAGAAATCATTTCTGATTGGTCTGTTCCCTGAATAACCTTTCAAGAGTGTTGTTGTTAGTATCACAGTGTTTACAAACAAAGAAACTGGAGTTTGTGTGAATACGTAACTCACTGAGAGTCACATAGACTTTCAGGGAAAATAAGGATTCGAACATGACCAATCTCTTCTTCTTATGTTTCATTTATTTCTATTTAATCTATTTCATGTTTTTACTTTGCTTAGAAAGTTGGGGTGGGGTTTTGGTATAATTTTTCTCCAATATATTCTCAAGAATGCAAGTAGCGTCTCACTTGAGGTATAACCATAAGTATTCACCGAGGGCCCTGTTTACAAGCAGTTGAGTATGGTTTATGACATGTACATGAAAGGGGTTTTTATTTTTTAGGTATTTTCAACAGTATTGAGTATTTATTGAAGGATCCTAGAACATGCCCGGTGGAGAGCACTTACCAAGTGCTCACTGTGTGAGGAACATCCATCTATCCATTCAACATCGACAAAGTAGTCAAAGAGCACTTCCTGTCTGGAATGAAAAAACTAAACCTGAGGCAAGATGAACTTCGATGTTTCCCCAGTCCCATCACTCATCTGATACTTCAATGTTTTATACGTTATTCCAAACAAATGACTTTTCAGCCCATGTCCCAATACTTGCAAAGCCAGAGAGCTCATCTTAAGACAACTGCCGTGTCTGTTAGAAAGTTCTTTCATTTGGTTTCACATCATTGATTTTAATTAG
Source organism: Molossus molossus (assembly GCF_014108415.1). Taxonomy (NCBI): domain Eukaryota; kingdom Metazoa; phylum Chordata; class Mammalia; order Chiroptera; family Molossidae; genus Molossus; species Molossus molossus. The sequence continues at coordinate 97,283,735 of NW_023425344.1, read as the reverse complement.
GGAAAACTTTAATACCTCTTCTACATGGTAAATCTTCAACTGTTTATAGACAAAGACAGCTTCTCTTACCTTGCTATCAATGTCTTCTCCAGGATCGATGGTCCAAGTTTCTCACCATTTCTTATATAAAATCATTTCAAGCTCCTTCATGATCCTAGCTGGTCTTCTTTTAATGCATTCTAATGTATATTTTCCTCTCCATTAGCGTGTCCTGAACTCATTCAACAGAGCCTTTTCTTGCAAAGTAGTCAGGAACACAGAGCGCACATAGGTAAAAAGTATTTTGAAAGAATTGCAAAGTGAAGCATAATGAAATGCCAATAAATATGGTAAGAGCTACAAATATTAGGCCAAATGGATACCAAGGGATTAGAACCAGAGAAGTCTTCCCAGAAAAGACGAGTTGTGATCAAATATACTTTGTAAGACTCGTAGATACAGAGAATTCTTTGTTGCTTGCCAGATGGGCAGGGGCAGGGGGGTGGGTGAAAAAGATGAAGGAATTAAGAAATACTAATTGGTTGTTAGACTGACAAACCTCAAAAGGAAGGGGGGAGGGAGGGCAGGAAGAGATAAACCAAAGAACTTCTATGCATATGTGCATAACCAATGGACACCGACAATAGTGCGGGGAAGGCAGGAGGGGGGCGGGATTGGGGAGGAGGGGGTCAATGGGGAAAAAAGGGGGGGACATCTCTAGTACATTCAATGATATATATATGCACACACACACACACACACACACCCTGTAAGAATCACAGAAAATAACATGAAGAGCATTTGGTGAGTGGGGAGGGCATATTATGTGATATCCAGAGGTCATAAAATAGATTTTTTCAATCAGAAAAAAAGGCTCTTTAACAAAAATGTATGAAGACTGGGAGATTGTGAAAGGAAGAGTTCTTGGGAAAGAGATGGAGGCTAGAACTAAAATATGTTCACCTTCTTCTATTTGACAGGTTATTTACATACACTATTTCACTTAATCTTCGTACTTAACCTGTTGGGCATCCATATGCATATTTTAGATGAGAAAAAAAGAACAAAGTTAGTAATAGGCAGAGTCAGGAATCAAACATAAGTTCTGATCTGGCTATAAGGCCTCGGACATTTCTCAGAAAGAGGAACCGTTGGTGGGACTCTCCAAATGCCAGGATAAATATAAAAAGCTATGATCTTGCTTCTGTCCCATGATGACAGAATATTTTATTGTTAGCAGTGAAGGTGGTCAATATATGATATGTTGGTCTTATCAAATTCATATACATGTATAATGCTAACTGAAGTAAAATTCCTAATCATTAAAAATTCTAGGTGAAAATACATACCTAAAGCTATGTTTCCTTGAATGAACAAATGGTTCCGTCTCACATCACAGTCCTACAAGTGAAAATATATAAACAAAAGTAGTCCCAGAGGAGGTCATTTAGATAACATTGTAGCTTCACTATCTCCATTTTTCACTGGTGAATCACTTCATTTCATTAACCCCGTGTATCCTATCCAGTTTTTAGTTTCTTTCATGAAAGAGCAGCAATCCAAAGTCGCCACGTGTTAGAAGCTGGAAGCAGCCCTGGAGTTCCTCCAATCCACTGTGCTCTACAAATGAGGAAACTGCTATTAAAGAGATTGAGTGACATATTCAAGTTCACAAAGCCATTCAGTGATATACACAATTAAAGTCCAAATCTAGTCTTTTGGGCTCAACAACTCTCTGCTATCTCTTAGGACAAACATCAGCTAAGAAAAATCCAAAGTGGTGTCTTCAAAATGCCAGCACTCCAACTGAGATATGGGGGAAACAATCCAGCCTTGATCAGTTCTGTTGATCTTTCACAGAATTGAGTAGTTGCTTAACTAAATTCATTAAACGGGCCAGCTTCTGAAGTATTCAGACAAGATCAGACATCCCTATCCCGAATCTCCGCCTATTTCTCCATGAATATACAGAATATGCATCTGACACAGACTGAACAAAACTAAGAAGATTTGTGCGCAGACATACACATGGTCCAGAAACGTTGGACTATGTGTTTGGCTTCCCAACAGTTATAAGGTCATTGGATTGTTAACCCAGCTCTTCCTAATGAATCCAAAACTCCGATTTTCATTCCTCAGAGAAAAAACCATGAAATTAGAAATCCTAGAAGCCTCAGTGTGCTCATAGTGAAATTATAACTGTGCCTCTGTGGGGTGTCTCTTCCTAATTTTAAAATCCTTCTGAAGACAAGCAAGTTGACAGGTCAAAATGACAAAGTCAGCCTCATACTGTGGGTTTGCTGGATCTTCCTGTTCTGTTTAGTCCTTTAGGTGAAAATCAGACCTAAGAAATTTTCTAATAGCTCAAAACTCTCATAAGCTTCGTTGTCCCTAGTTATTCAGGCATAGATGACAAGAAGTAAAGGTGCTAACTGGATTTTGGTTGTTTTCTTTTTTCTTTTTAATTTTCTTTTCTCTTCTTTCTTTCTTTCTTTCTTTTTTTTTTTTTTTTTTTTATGTTTTGCATCTAAAGTAAGTTTTTTTTTTCCATGAGTGCTTAACAGGTTTTAATTTTATGAAACATTATGCAACCAGATCCCTTGGGGAACAGTAATTAACTGGGATTATGTTTTCATTTCGGTGAATTCTAAATGAGAAGCCTAAATACTGATTTTGTCTATCACCAAATGGGAAAACACACAGCCATGCTCATTTCTTAAGTATATTCCTTTGCTTACTATAAACACTTTCCTAATGATATTTGCAATTTGCCCCTTGCTTAAGCAGGCCTTCCTCAGGAAATGCAATGGATTGTTTAGAATAATGAAAAAAGTTTACTTTTACTTTTGATACTTTCTGGTACTCTCCAACCCAGATTCTTCTCACCAGGGGCTGACCACCACCCAAAAGAGGGCAGAACATTCATTAACAAATAATTCCTATGCATCTGTTATGGGTCAGGTGTTGTTTAAGCTACTGTTTATAATCGTAAATGTAGCATCATTTTCAAGTGGAACTCAAGGTCATTTCAAAAAGAGAATGAAGAGAAGAAGAACTGTAGCTATACCTAAATTCTATACTAAGTACGAGTTCAGGGAAAGAATGATCCTTACCTTGTGAGTTCTAGCGTGACATCCCTGCATTGTAGCAGCTAGCCTTAGAATTAACCTTGATTCAAATTCCAGTTCTACCATTTACTAGATTTTGATCTTGGGCAGTGAATTATTCTTTAAGCCCCTCTCCTCTATTATTCTGTAAAATGGGAATAATAGTTTCTACCTTAAGTGGCTCTTGCAGTATTGAGTGAGATACTGATACTTGGAATCTACTCCATAAACGGCAACCATCGCCGTCATTATCATCACACACGTGAAGTACCAAGGAAACTGTCCAACCAAAAATAGCCACTACCCAGCAGCTGTTGCTCTTCTGCCCACACGTTGAGAAGCCTGCGCTGGCAGTCCTGGAGAGCGGACCTATTCGCACAGACAGGCTCTTTATAAGATGGGCTCTTTATTTCTGGCCCGTACTTCTGGTATCTTGACACTAAAAATTGCAACAAAGCCTTTGTTAATATTTCTATTCACAAAGAAATATTCATCAATTATGTAGATTTCTCCTATGGATAATTTTCTTTTGAAGGGTAGTTTTATTAATTTAAGGTTCACAAGGCAATCAAACTAAGCTGGGATGATTTCTGTTACAAGTCCATTGGGAACACGCTTGAAGCAATAAATGGAAGAGATTTGCAGTTAATCTGTCCATTGTGTCTCTCTATATGAGTTCACGTTCACAATGCTTTAGGTACTCGAAACAAGCGGTCCTCTCCTGTACACTGTTGATTTGCATTATCTACGCAGAGTTTGCTACACGGAGACACAGTTCAGCCTGATGCCTGTCTGAATTTTAACACATTTCTCTGAATAAAGCTCCCGTCTGATCTCTGTACTAATAAGAAGGCAAGCAAATTCCAAGGTGATTTTAACCAATCGGGATAATTATCTCATGACGACATGAAATTTTTTTGTTTATGGCCTCCAGAAAGGAAGCACATGTGTGACTGTTAGTCTTGGTTTGGGGGAATCTGCACTGAGAAAGGGAATAAATACCCTTCCATTGAGCGGTCATTGACTCTCATGACGGAGTTGGGTGGCTAGACTTTCAGGAAGTTCACAGGTTCAGATAATTCAAGTGGGTCTTTGAAAAATGGGCCAAATGACTGATGGAAACAATGAATGCGCTAACAACAAATCACTCTTATCTAATCATTATTGTAGATCCCCCAAGGACTTCGAATGGTCCATATTGCCAACATAGATTGGATTACAAATTTGGTTGTTACATGATCATTATGAAAAGGCATTTATTCCACTAGGTCTCTTTTTCATGTAGTTTTTAAACCAAAGCACACATATACCAAAAAGAAAACCATTTCTTCCCTTGCTATGAAACCTGACTATAAACCGTATTCCTTACTCCAAATTTTTCTCCACGCGGTTGCTATTTAGAGGCTTTGGTGATAAGGTGACACCAACTTCAAAATCACTTTATTTTACTTTATGTTTCTCCCTCAAAGTTTTGTTCTTTCTTAGGAGCAAAACGTTCTCTTTTTGTAGTTTTCAACTTGCAGCATGGGAGGAACCTTCACAAGAACCAGAAAAAGAACATTTTATAGTATGAAGTTTACAAGTAATATTACATAAATCATTTCACTTGTTATAGTCGTTCAAAAAGTACCTACTTGACTACTGCATTTCAAGGATGGGTGTGGGGCGCTGGAGAGCCTTTAAAGAAAGGTGGTATCTGACCTCGAAGTGTTTACAGTTCATTCTGGTGGCAGATAGTGTATTATTATGCTACCCATCTTATAAGTGAAGGAGGTTAAGGGCCTTGGTTAAAGTCACTCAGCTAGAAAGTACAGAATGGAAGTTGAAACCGAGGTCTTTCTTCACTCAGTACTGTGTCTGTTCTCGTCTATAACACTGCTCTGCCCACTCTCCAAGTGGAGGGACTGTCTCTGCCTCTCACTGACGGAGAACTTTTGCATCTAGGAATTCGACGGGTACTTAATAAGGATTCACCATAATGATAGTTTCTTCTGCAAATGGCATATGCAATGTTTATGCTCTGAATTTATGCTGTATATAAAGGGCTTTGCGTTTCTTTCAAGTTTTTTACATGGTGCAAACTAGAGGAAAAGCTTTGAAAATCATGTTTTCACCTTAGCTATGTGGATTTTTTTAATGTTTTTTATTAATTATTTTTTTATTAATTCATTTATTTATTTTTGTTACAGATGTTTCTCCTTTTTCCCCCACTGATTCCCCCCTCCTCCTCCCTCCCCGCCCTGTCCCCAGCTTTGTTGTCCATGTCCATTGTTCATGCATACATGCATATAAGTTCTGTGGTTTATCTCTCTCCCACCACCCCTTCTTCTGGGGATTGTCAGTCTGTACCCCACTTCCACGTCTCTGGGACTACCCCATTCCTCAGACTGTTATGTTCATTATATTCCACGAATAAGTGAGATCATATGATACTTGTCTTTCCCTGTTTGGCTTCTTTCGCTTAGGATAATACTTTCCAGGTCCCTCCATGTCATCTAAAGGATAAGAGATCTTTCTTTCTTACAGCTGCATAGTACTCCATTGTGTATATGTACCACAGCTTTTTTATCCATTCGTCTACTGATGGACATTTGGGCTGTTTCCAGATCTTTTAGCTATGTGGATTTTAACCAGTAGTAGGTATTATCTGACTTTCAAATATCTACTCTTTTATCTGACTCAAATATTTACTCTCACAAAAGTGTGATAGCCATTGTCTTATGCTCAAAAATTAATTTTTTTAAAATTTTAAAGGTAGGGAAGGGACGTGCTCTTTCATCTGCACACAAAATGATTTTCCAAGGAAAGATCTCTATCTAATCCACAGAGTAAAGGGAGCATCTCATTAATTTGAGGATGCCTAATAGGCACAATCTTAATTGTACTGCAAAGAAAACAAAGAAAGTGCCACAGAAACATGAAAAAAACTGCCATGTTCCATAAGCCACCTGTCACAGGAGCATGCTAAGCAACAGGACCTTTGAAGGTAGAAGAATTCGTTTCATGAGCCAGGAACTCCCAAGCATACTCAGCCTCCCCTGTGGCTTTCACTGGAATTCCTTTGTGGAAAAATGACATGCTCACGAACTGTGTGGTTGTCACTTTCAAGGCATCCTTTTTGCCTTGATTTCCTCTCTGCAGTGTGCAAGGTATTCTTCATGCCTTGTACCCTTTCTGATTCTTGCCACTGGGACTTTATAGCCACTGGTTAGTAGCATCTCCCATTTTCCCTGTAATTTCTCTGCTACAGATGAAAACAAAGGAATGGGAGCAGTTGGGAAAAAGGGTCGTCTAAACGGACCTTCAGAACATGTTGATACTGTATTGGAATCTCCTGCCACCGGAGCGAGGTTGGGATGCACGGAAAGGAGACAGTTACTAAGAGCACGTGGTTCTCTTGAGGATCGCTGCAGGGTTGGAGTGGGTGCGGAGAGCAGAAACAGCCAGGCTAAAAGCAGAATGCCGACTGCCCTTGTGGAGAACAGGCAGGCCCGAAAAGCTGTGCACTGTCCAATGTGGCGGCCACCAGCCACCTGTGTTGGAGTATTTGAAATGTGGTTAGTCCAAAGTGAGATGTGTTGTCACCGTAAAATACTCACAGGGTTGAGTATCCAAAAAATCCAAATAGCAATGATTTTTATATGGATTACATTCCATGTTTAAATAATATCGTCATCATGTTGCGTTAAAGAAAATGCATTCTTAAAATTAAGTCCACCTGTTTCATTTTGCTTTTTCATTGTGACTATTAGGAAATCTAAATTATATGCATGGTGCACATCAGAATTCCATTGGACATCACTGCCATAGGCTGTCTACCTTGGCTTATCCTTCACCCATCTAAAAAACAAATGCATCTGAGGAGTAGAAAATAGACATATTTCTCTACAAAATTATTTTTTGACTGAGAGGTCCCAAAGGAAAAATGGCAGAAACAAAGGTTTGATGAAGGATCCTTACACTCGTGCTCATCCAATTTTTTCCTTCCTTCCAACCAGAAACAGCCTCTTAAATGCTCTAAGGAAAACTGTTGTCAAAATGGTTTCCCTTATCCTGAATAAAATCAGAAAGAATCTGAAAATCTTGGGAGAAGATCAACTCGTACAATTTCTAGCCTACCTTTTCAGATCCCAGACAGTCCAACAACTATCTGAACTTAATGGTTAAGAATCAATCTAGAATGAAGCATTAAAGATTGAGCCTGGTAGGTGTTGCTCAGTGGTTGAGTGTTGACCCATGCACCAAGAGGTCGCCAGTTTGATTCCTGGTCATGGCACATGCCCAGGTTGTGGGCCTGATCCCCAGTGGGGGGCATGCAGGAGGCGGCCACTCGATGTTCCCTCTCATTGATGTTTCTATCTCTCTCACCCTCTCCCTTTCTCTCTCTCTAAAAATCAATAAAGAAAAAAAGAAGATTGAAAATGCCATTTTTAGATCAGGAAATTACTTCGTTTTCACTATGCGGCCATTTCTATTTAATCCTTGAACTAGGTGGGAGAAATGATAAAATAATAATCCTCAAAGAATTTGAACCCTGTTGGGATAGTTTGGGAAAGGAGCATCTCTCACTTGGGTGTCATGTAGAAGGACATCAGTGCACCTTCATTAGTAATTATTCTGTGAAAAAGCTTTGGCTCTAACTAGTGACATTTAAACGGTCATCCTAGTAATTGTAGTTATCAAATTTCCATCAAAGAATAAGGTAGATGCAAAAATCTAAAAATTGAAAGGGGATCAGCTATGTATTTGTTTGATAGCAGGTCACAGAAAAATATGAAATAAAAAGTTAGGGGGGTTAAGGCAGTAAAACTACTCCGTGTGACACTGTAATGGTGGGTGTATGCCATCACCAAGTTGTTCAGACCCATAGCATGTACAAGAGCAAGAGTGACCCTAGTGGGAACTATGGGTGATGATGTGTCAGTGTAGGGTCTTCATTTGTAACAAAGGTACCATCTGGAAGTGATACTAATAATGATGGAGGCTGTGCATGTGTTGGCACGGAGAGTATATGGATAATCACTGTGAACTTCAAACTGCTCTATAAAATAAAGTAAAAAAAAATATATATATATATATATAAATAAAACATGCATAAACATATATTACATATATAATATATATTAAAAGTTAGGGACTTAATGTTTTCCTCACATAACCAATATCTGCAAGTAGACTATCCATAGCTGGTGCCACTGCTCTGTGCTGCCATTAGGTATCCAGGCTCTTTCCGTACACCTGTTGATGGTACTCAGCTTGTAGATTCTCACCTCCACGTCTGATACCTTATGATTGCAAGATGGCTGCTAAATGCCCAGGTATTTCCCTGTCCTGGGCAGGAGGGGCAGGAAGTAGCAGTTCCTTTTTTAAGAAAGCAAAATACTTCCCAGAAACCCTCAGTTCATATCTCGCTGGCCAGAAATATGTCACATGACCAACCCAGAAGCAAGGGAGGCAGAAGAAGCCAGTGTTTTTAGCTGGACTCGTGACTCTGAACAGAATCAGGATTCTTTTACTCAGGAGTAAGGAGATGCACTTTGGGTGGGCATTAGCAGGACCTGCCACAGAAGGATCTGGAGAGTTTCTGTAATCACCATAGACACAATGAAACTCAAACAACTGATAACATTGACCTTTCCCAAGTTTGAAAAAGCTGAGGAAGAAAAGCAAGCAAACTTTCAAGAAGCTATCACTTTTATAGATCTGACTAGAGGCAACTAGGATTGAGAGCTGCTTGTTGACTAACCACTTGAAATAAATTTTTGTTAATAATGTTTTTGTAAACAATTGATATAACTATACTTAAATAATAATATGTCCTAATGATTACCAGAATAATATTGAGCAAATAGCATTTGACTATAAAAGATCACCTGTGAGTTCAATGGCGAGTAAAACAATTTGGAAAAGACTAAAGAGAAAGAATCCATTTGAGTCCTGTCCCTGTGAATTCTGTCTTCCAGTGGCATCTCTAACTAATTTAACCATCTTTCCCCAAAGAATATATAAATAATCCCTTCCAGTCTGGTGGTTAGAAAGGAGTCACTGAAAGACCACAGCACAGATATTGTCAGCCTACCAAGAGGAAATGACATCATCCAGCTAGTCATTCATCTTAGGGATTTATGAGATGTGTCCTTAGAAATGGAATAAAATAAAGTAGAATACAGAAGAAGAATAGAATGGAATGGAATGTAGAATAGAATAGAATAGAATAGAATAGAATAGAATAGAATAGAATAGAATAGAATAGAATAGAATAGAATTAGAAAATCATCATTTGCTGTAAGGTTGGCATTGCTCTAAGACCCTTCTGTCTTGGTTATATATGTTTGTGCACACTGGGCACAATGTAAAACAAATTTCTTTCTGTGGGTTGTGGTCAGACGGTTTAAAAACCCACTGTCTTGACAGTCTCTGAACACCTAAGAGCAGCCATTAGCATAAGTCACCAGAAAGAAAATACAGCCTTAAAAACACGAGAATTCAAAACAAAAAACAAGCCCAAGAAAATTCAAGTCAAATAGATAGTGTCATGCAACCTCCAGACCTGTGGAGCACATAGAAAACCACAGGAGGAGCAATTAACAGAGGACTATTTGTAAAAAGGGTGGTAAATCCTTATTCTGTCATAATCATGTTAATTCATGGTGAGTTGGAAAAGATATGACACTTGAGAACAAGGAAAAAAGACCAACTGGCACCCAAAAAGGGAACAATACCAATCTGAAGGGACTTTGACAAAGCAGGAAGACTGAATCTGACCAGCCCCCTACGAGGGATGCCATCTTGGAGAGAAAGGCTCAGCAGTTAAACAAGATCATTCTTGCTGCAGCCACATGTAATTAGTTGTGTTTATACGCCTAAATTAACAGTTGCAACCGTGCGTTGTTTTTATTATGTGCAGGTAATTACTTTTGTTGTTTTCTAAAGTCACAAGTTAAAGAACATTGTAACTTTTATTTTTTTAATTTTTAATTTTATGTATGTATGCATGTATTTGTTTATTTATTTATTTTAGAGAGAGGAAGGGAGAAGGAAAGAGAAACATTGATCAGTTGCTTCTTGTAAGCACCTCAACTGGGGATCAAACCCACAACCTGGGTGTGTGCCCTGACAGGGAATAGAGCCACTGACCCTTTGGTGCACAGGAGCATGCTCCAACCAACTGAGCCACACCAGCCAGGGCTTGTCAGCAACTTTTAATGAAAATGCCTGATAATGGTACACTCGGTTTGTTTCCCAGAATTCACCATGAGAGTGAATGCTCCACAAGCAAGGGTTCCATAAGCAGCCTGGTACTGAAAACTTTGCAGAGGGCACTGAAACGGGAAGTGGCCCTAAACCAGAAGGATACATGGTTTGCACAAAACATGTGAGTCCTTCAGAAAGGTTAAAGATCTGGTGCCCCAAACATTCTATAAACATTTTTCGATATTTATTTAGGTGAGGAGCTGAGCACCATGGAAACTTCCACCTCCAAACTCACATACCCACTCAGCAAGCGTAAAGCTGCACTGTTAACCCGACCCACTGACGGCAGCTCAGCCGCCACCTAAGTCTTGTCCCTTGCCTCAGTCAGCTTGTGACCAGTAAGTGTTCTCCCTGGGAGGGAGGCTATAAGATACATTCATCTCCAACTCGTTACATTTCCAGTGATTTTTAACTTAGTTGGACCCTCGGTGCCCAGCCCAGGCTACTCCTTGGTCTCTCTCTGAACATTCCCAATGCTTTGGGAAATGCCCACATGCTGGGTTTTGCATGAGACATCATAGTTATTCATGAGAGAAGTAATTCCAACATCTGGTCACCTAAGATCCACATTAACCCTTCTTGCCATTATCACCGAGGGAAAGACATTGCACCACTCTCTCTCCCCTTTGCATCTTCTGCCCTGCTGGGATTTTGTTATCTCTGGATGTTTGCTTGACCAAATCTTCGTTGCATGAAAGTATTTAAGAGTTAGAAAGGGCGAGCCATGATTTTTACAAGTCCCAAAGAGAACCTTTAGTTATTACCTTCCTGATATAAGTCAAAAGCCTCTCAAAAGTCTGGAAAAGTATAAAACTGTGTAGTAAAATCCTAAATGAACTCTGGGGAAAATCAATCCTAACGCTAAGAAAGAGTCTTGTCAAATTTACAGATATGAGTCAGATGTGTCTGGTGCTCTAGACAATGATTCTTTCTGTGTGTTTGGCCATTAGCCCCCTTCTCCACCACGTGCGCCCTAACACTTCTTCAGGAAACTTCAGCTCCTCCCCCACTGTCATTTAACTTTAGTCTAGATGCTAATCAAATACTCAAGGCCCCCATCGGGAAGAGACCAATGGCGTAGGGGTCCACCACTGAGCTTGTTTGAACTGAGTCTCTTAAGTCAGTAGGTGGATAAATGTGAATTGGAGACTGTTGGTGGCTATCTTCTCTAGTATCAGCAAAAAAACCTATGTATAGTAGAAGAGAGTAAGGACAACTTGGAGTTACAAGCAGAGCCAAAAGGAAAAAGAAAGAGCAAGCCGATGACCTTATATGAGTCTCTGAATAAAGTCGTTCCTGAAACCAAACTTTCCATTATGTGAGCTAACACCGTCTTTTGGCTTCGACTACAGAGTGCTGAGTTTCTGTCACTCACAATCAAATGAGTTCTGATCGATGCTCCAAATTAATTTCTTTACTCAGAGCCTATGGTTTACTTTGACAGATACATCCATACTGCCTTGCCTAACTCCTCTTGGCCAAGATTTACTTACAATGTTTCCTCCTCTAGAAAGCCTTCCTTGACCTTCCAGGAAAGACAAGCATGGTGTCCTCTATTTTCCAGAGTGCTCTATGCCTGCCCCTTGTTGGCCTGTCCCATTAAACCATGAGTCCCTGGAGTCTAGAGAACAAGACTGGACTTTCCTTCATCTTCACCTTGCTGGGCCCAGAGCAGGGCCTGGCACACGAAAGACACGACGCAGGTTTGGTAGAAGTCTGCCAAAGCACGTGTGTTCAGTGAAAGCCAAAGAACCTGCCATTATGAAATATTCAGAGACAGCAATCACTCCCTACAGAACCACCCCTAACTATCTTCTGATTTGAAAATGATGAGTGAAACATAAACATCTCCCTGGTGAACTATACAAGTTATGGAGCAGTTTTATGTCTACCTTTGTGAGCTCTACAGAACAAGGAAACCCCACTGTATAGCTAATTAATTTATTAATGTATGTATTCCTTTGTTCAACAAATATATACTCAGAACCTAAGATTAAAATCCATAAACTCAAAAGGCAGGTTGTTACCGTTCATGTTGGCCATTCAATATTGGGCTTTGCTCAAAACGCCACTGGAGAAAGGAAATTAGGTTTAGAAAACGTGATATATGCTGACTAATACAGTTCTCTTTCTTTTATGCTTTTAGGTTTCCTAAATCCTTTTAGAATTTCCCATACTGTGAAAATTGTCTTATGTATAATTTCTAGTCTTTTCTAATGAGAAGCTGAGAAGTAGGCAAATTAAAGAAGATATTTTGTTTCGGCTGACAAAATTATTATAACATTTGCAACCTGTGCAATCTATGGTAAACCCCTCACTTCTTAATCCACAAGCACAACTGGCATTTTTTGATGTTTGCACTTCAGGGCAATAGCAGAAGTCTGAAAAGTGTCTTCTAAAAACTGTCTATAAACCAGAGAGCGATCTCAGGATTTCACTGTGCTGATCCCATGTAATCAGAGTCATCATGTTCTAGCACACATCCAGGTGAAGAATGAAACAAATCTGGACCATTTCATCAGGGCAGAGGTGTCATCTGAGTGAGGAGGAGAACCCTAGGAAGCCAACAGAGTTGTGTCATTTTTTTAAATGACAGACCAACAGACATTTCTGGAGATTACAGAGTGATAATTAATGCAGTGTTAAGTACAGATAGTAGTATCTTCTAAAGATCATTCGGTATCTTTAGCTGGAGGACAAATGATTAGCAAAAATTAACCTAAGTTTTATGCATACAGTTGGAGGTAAAGAAAACCTTTTCATGAGCTATAGGGAAGAGTCCTAATCATGTACCTGTATAAAAGTCTATTTTCCTGTGAAGGCAATAACAACCCTCTGGACCTGTGTATCAAGTTTTGAATGATTTCTCAACAGAGTGTTCATCGTTGTAATTCTGCTGTTATGTGAGCCAGCAGTTCTCAAAGTGAGGTCTGATGGCTCTGGGGTCCCGAGATCCTGTCAGAGGTGTCACAGGTGTGAGGTCACATAGACTGAACTCAGAAGCAGACATGAGAACCCAGCTGTTTCTTTTAAAGAGATGTGTAAAAGAAGTAGAATAAGACCATGCCTCTTACTAATTTTGTTCTGTCTTGGAAAATATTCTTTTTTATAAAACAGGATTTGTTAACATGTAATGGGTTTGTTGTGGTTATTCTTAATGAATTTAAAAATAAATATTTCTAATGTTCCATTTGAAATTTCTAATAGAGTAAATGTCACAGATATAACACACAAACAAAAGCACTTTGGGGTCCTTCATAATTTTTAAGAGGGCCAAGGAGTCCTGAAACTAAAAAGTTTGAGAACCACTGATACATACTTTCTAGTAAAGTTGTTCAGTATTGCTCCTCATACTCTGATATTTTTCCAGCCTATTTTCTTTCCTCTTGATTTTATGTTTATCAGTTCACTGAGTAGTAAACCTATATAGGAATCTTACTAATGCATCAGATGAAGTTACAGCAAATGAGTTCTGACTGAGAACCTACTGAGTCCAAAGTGTTATGGAGGCACACAAAGACCAAGGCAAATGTCCCTTGTTACCACCCTCCCCTGGGGGATTGGGCTATAATAAATCCACAGTATGTAATTCATGAAATACTTTCATGGGTTTGGATTATCAAGGTGGAAGTCTTTGTCTCTGAATACAGCCAAGAAAAGATACCAAATTTTTTTTTGAATAATTGACTTTTACATTGAAAAGAGAATTATTTCTTTCCAGGGTTTTGTGAAGTGTGTGACTATTTGTATTCAACCATGGTTATCAATGTTCATTTTTATCATAACAGGACAAGTTAAAACACTGATACCTAATTTCAAATAATATTAACACACTTCATACAGACTTGGCCATCGCAAATGGCTTGTGACATAACCTCCTATTGCACATTAGGCGCAAAGATAGGAGTAACCAGTTCTCTTACTTCAAGGGTATTTGGAAGATCATAAAGTAACTATGCAAACTGGAAATACAAGGAATAAAATGTCATCATTGGGTCTTTAAACCATGTTGTCAAATGTCTATGGAACTATGTCCCACTCAGGTCTTGTTTAGGGGATTTTAACTAGTCTAACTAAAATACTGTTTATAAATGCCTATTTGTTACCATGACAGCAAAAACATTGTGTTAAGGTAATGCCTTAACCAGATAGACTTTTTACTGGTATACCTGACAAGTGTCTGTCATAAGCAAATAAGGGGCAGTTAGTAAGTTCTAACCAGTTAGTTATAATTGTCTTTTGTTTTATATTATTGGAAAAATAAGTTCTGCGCATGCTTCTTTATAGATTTGTGTATTTCATTTTATTAAAGGAATGGTCTATCAATCTTTTCTGGTGAGTGCATAGAGTTCTAGAATAATTACCCCATTTGAAATCACTTCAGTAGTTTGTTTTGAATGAAATTAAGGAAAAAGCGGAACTTGTGCATCTTGAATTTTATGTAAAAATAAATAATTGTTCATTAAATGTAACTGTTTAATAAACATATTTTATTAGGTGCTAAACACTTTCAACATATTGGATACAATATTTGGCTTGGTAGTGGACATTTATTGTCACTACTTTATTTCTCTGTAGGTGAAAAGAAAGCACAGTCAGACAATAAGCCCTGTTCGTATCTTCTGGACAAGGTGATCCTTGTTATTTAAGGTGGTTTTCTCACAGAACTTATATGCATGTATGCATGACCAATGGACATGGACAACTAAGCCGGGGATGGGGCGGAGGTGGGGAGGGGTGGGGGGTGCCAATGGGGTAAAAAGGTAAAATATCTGTAACAAAAAAATAAATAAAAATTCATATAAAAAAATAATAAATAAGGTGGTTTTCTGAAAAAAAAAAATACTATATATGTACTATTCAATCTCAGGAGTATGGGAGAAACTTCAATTGAATTCTTTTCTTCCTCCTCTTCTATTTTTTTTTATCTTCCTTTTCTTCTTTCTTTATTGCTTTGTATCATTTTTGTCTAATTTCCTTCTTCCTTATGTTCACCATTAAATAATATTGATAAGTTCCCCGTACCTCATCATAAAACCTACGGGCTGTTCCATGTGCTCACCTGGTTGGAATTGACCCCTGGGTCACATTTACAGTGGGAAGATAAACCCTTAGAGTTTGATTAGGATTAATCATGGCCAAAGATTAGCATGTAAACAAAAATCACTTACTGTGTTCAGCCAAAACACTCCGTGCCACCCTTGGAAGTTTGTGTGATATCACAGATGTCTCATGTCACTGGTGGCTGATGCCATGAAAGGCTGATGGTAAGATGACTTTCAGCTCCAGAGCACCAGCAAAGAAAGCAGGATGGTGCCTGGCCCAGCCAACCAGGACAGCACAAAACTTTCCCTTGTTGGAGAGCTTTGCCTCAGATCTCAAAATGCTGAGATTTCTCGCTCACATTCCTAAAACCTCGCTGATGCACATTCAGAGGCAAAATTAGAAGAATTCTTTGAACTTTCTGTATGGAGGCAAGTGTCCTGATTCCTCTGTGGGATGGAATCTAAAAATAGAAAAAAGTCACATCAAAAGTCAGTAGAATGGCCTCCCTTTCGCTTCCTCACCATGTTGTAACAGACCTGATAAGTGTGGCGCTTCAATCACTTCTGGAAGGAAGCTTTGCTATAACGTATAGCCCTGGCTTATTTATCTGAAGCTTTTTTATAAAAAGGAGAAAGGAAGCAATTTTATAAAGAGTTCAGAAAGAAAATCATTTTAGGGCCTGAACTATCTGTATATAAGGTGACAAACAGCTTACTTTCCCAATGATTTGAATGAGGGATATTCAATTCTTTGTTCATATAGGAATGTCTCTGAAATGATTATTTTTAAAGTCATCAGAAACATCAACAGCATAAGTAAGCTATGAAGAAAAATTAAGCCCTGTATTGATCAACCAAGCATTAAATATTTACTTAAGCACATACTATGTGCCCTCCATGGTATTTAACAGGATGGTGAATATTATATAACACACTTAGCTCTTGCCCACAGGAGTTCATAGCTTCTTTGTTAAAATCACTGTTTATTTTTTCTTTAACAAATAAATCTTTAAATTAAAAATGATTTATTAGCCATAAAATTATTAAAATCTTAGAGTTGAAATGGACCTTAAATATCAGGTAGTCTATACTCTTTTTTTTTTTTTTTGTTCAGGTAGAGTGAGGAACAGAGAGAGAGAGAGAAACATCGATGTGAAAGGAACACATCGAGTGGCTGCCACCCGCACGACCCATCAGGGCCGGGGACAAACTGCAACAGAGGTACGTGCCCTTAGCGGGAACTGAACCCCGGTCTCTCAGGACCGCAGGCCAACGCTCTAACCGCTGAGCCAAACTGGCCAGGGCATCTATACTCTTTTAACAAGGTAAAGTTACCTAATTATTTTCGCAGATAACCATACCAGACATTTATAAATGCCATTTTGCCATTATAAAATTAATTACAACTGACCCGTGGAAGTGTCTCACAAGTGAGTTTCTTAGAGTATTCAGAACAGAGTACACAGTCCTTCAATCTCATATTTTAAAATGTGTACATAAACTCATTAGCGAGGAAGCGCGCATCGAATTACACACGTTGGATTTTCTTGGCAGCCACCCTCACCCTTTCCAACCAGCATCTTGCCAAAACCTCCAGCTCCCACCTGGTGCTGCTCCTCTGAAAGCCATCATATCTTTGTATCAGTGGACTAAACAAGAAACCAACTAAAATCAGTTTTTTAAATCATGTATGGTACTTGGAACACTTAAGAGATAGGTTGCTGCATATTTAATTATTATAAATTAAACTAAAATATGAATGTAATATCTATAGAAAGTAACAGAAATCGGTTACATAACGAATATTTGCTTGTGAGCATTGCTTTGAAGTTCATATCGCAACAATTATTTTACCTGTAGGCCGTATTTATTCTAAAAACCTCAGTGCTTTTTGGAAGTTGAAAAAAAATTAATGGCACTGTTTTTGTCTCATTTTGACTAATTTCGTCTCGTTTTAAAAAAGAGAATTTTAAAAATTATAGACTCTTTTTTTCAATTATGTGGTGCCAAATGACCGTATTTGCTGAACTTTTTAATTCTTTATTTGGGTAACATTTAGACATATGCTAGTTTCACAAGGAATGTGTAGTGTACATTAAAGATTATACTTAATCATTCTATGTTTGAGATCAAGGCCATTTATGTCCACAACTTTCCTTCTGCCTTCCAGGAAGAACAAGTTAAGATTAAAATACTGTGGAAAATGATGAGAATGTTCTGTGGAGAGAGAAGCACATCAACAGTCTTGGGTAAATTTGGTTGCTGAAAATAAGCCGTCAATATCGAATACTGAACAGACTGTGGATTTTCGAATTCAGTGCTTTGCTTGTCCTGTTTCCTCTACATGGAAAACTCTTTTCCACCTGGTGAGCTCCTTACTCACCTTTTAAATGCAACTCAGATATTTTTTCTGTAGTCTTAGCCAATATTAATTGCAAACTCCCTTAGCACACAGATGCACTACAGCCCTTATCACATTATTCCATAGTCACATCTGTGCATAGTCCCCCCTCATTCCACATATGATCACTTATTCGTCTTTGCCTCCATAGTGCCCAACACTCCTCCTGTGTAAGAGCAATAGCTCCTGAAACACCTACGACACTGGCTGCAAAGTGTGGTTCTGAGATCAGCAGCATCACCTGGTTCATCTGGGATCCCGTTGGAACCTCTTAGAAAAGCACATTTTCAGACTCCACCCTGAACCTGCATGGGCTGGGGACGGGTGGGTGAGTGAGGAGGGGACAGAGAGTTTAACAAGCCCTCCAGGAGATTCCAGTGCATGCCAAAACTTGGACTCAATCTCTGCCGGGAAAATCCCGAGGTACGGAAGTAGCTGATGAAAGGACACTCTGCCCTTTTCCCTGACTTGAAACTTGTCCTTGAGATTCTATTGCTCGGACCCCACCTACTGTCACACTTACTTCCCTTTTAAACTCTAACTTTGGCATAGGAGGAGGCTGGGTATTTCTTCATTTCCATTAGTTTAGCTGACAAAAGCTATGGTTTTCAGAGACATCTATAAATTCAAAGAACCAAGGTTGAAAATGGAGAAAAACTAGGATACACAGAGCAGCTGATTATCCTGTAGCCAACTTGAATCCCAGACAAGGACGGGCCTACTGCATCTCCTGTCTGGAGAAAGGACTGATTCTGATATCCTAGAAATCCATATGGCATGATGTATGGCAACACAGATATCCTGCGGGCTACCTCATGTTCCCCAACACAACGTGATAGAGCAATCCACCTGGGCAACATGGAAGTATCCCTAAGGGTTCAGAAGTCAGGGGCCTTGCAGACCAGCTCAGACACTTGGAGCAGGTTATCAAAACTGTCCAGCCTCTTTTTCAGTTCCCATAAGATGGAGAGAGTGCCTTTTAACACGTGGTCATCTAGGAGCAAGATATGATCATCTCTGGAAAGGCACTTTATAAGCTATAAAACATTAAAGCACATATACACAATGTCATCTATATGTAATTTTAGTAACTATATGTGTAATCATACAAATAGTAAGGCTTGTTTACTGTTAACACATATCACAAGTGTTCATTGTATTTTGAATAATTAACATAATCAACAAAGGTTATAAAATAGCAAAAGATTACATTTCAGAGAAATTTTCACTTTTATAATTTTCAAAATTTTAGTGGGTAAATTTTGGAAAATAGGGGAAAACAAGAAAAGGAAAATTGCTTAAATACCCTAACCAGAAATAAATAGTTCAGATTTTCCATTTCACTATAAATTTCTGGTATAAAGTTATAATCATATAGTAAATAGTATACTGTAACCTGCTCTATTCACTCAGCAGCATGCCATGAATGTTTTCTCTATTTGGCAACATCCTCCCATAAAATTAATTCTACTGGCTGCATAGTCATCCATCGTATGGCTACACCAGGATTAATTTCTTCAGTAATCTTTGTTAGACATTTAGATTGTTTCTAGGGCTTCACAATTCTAAATATATATTTTGTACCTTTATTCCTGTACCATATCAGTTTCCTAAAGATAAATTCTTAGAAGCAGAATTGCTAGGTTTGTGTTCGTGAGCATTTTTAAGACTTAAATCTTAGTGCCAAACTGCTTTAGCAAAAAAAGGTGCATCGATTTACATCCCCACCAGCAGCAAATGAAACTGCCCAATTTCCTGCACTGTCGTCAAGAAAGTGTTCATATTTCTTTAAACTTTGCCAGTTTTATAGTGGTCCAGTACTGCCACATTTTTGTTTCAAGTTACATTCATTTGATTACTAAATTGACATAGCTAAATTGTTGAACTGTTTTTGAGTTAATAAGCCTCCAAAGATTTAAAGCTTGAAATGGAAAGATTGTGGGACAATTGCAATTGCACTTATCAAAAAGATGCCTAGAAATCATGTATATTTCCAGTAAGAATAGAAAGTAATTTAGATCTTAGAACTACAGGTTGTAAATAATTACATTTATATTACAGGTAATGTAATTCATATGAAAACATGAATATAGATTATATAGATGAAGCTAGGGAGAGACCGTATCAGTCAAATACAAATGGGTTGGGTCTAACCCTAGTCTTTTATAACCTTCATACAAGTCCAAATTCACCCTTAAAATCAAGTAGTGTTTTTACCTTTTTTCCCCATGTTCTTTTTAAAGTCCTACTATAGGTCATTTTATGAGGGTTGTGCTGCCCCTTTAAGTATCTTTTATGCTAGTCTCATAAATACCCCTCAAGTATGATAATATCAGAAGATGAACACTACTGACATAAGAATTTAATAATAAACAGTAATGGTATTTTCTATACAATTCATGTGCAAATCTGAGGGTTTCTAGCATTTCCAGTCCTCCACTCAATGGCCTGACATCAAAAGGACTTCTTAGTCTCCCGTCATATAACTGCCCACCACATTGGCGTTCTCAATACAGCTTATCATCGCCAACACTAACTGCCCAGAGCTACTGTCTCTATTCTCTCTCTAATGTACAAAATAAACCGACCAACAAAATAGATTCAGAGACAGGGAAGCATGGAACAGACTAATGAATCTCAGAGGGAAGGGGCGGGGAGCAGGGTGGAGAGTGGTCAATGGGGGTGGAGGAGAGGAGGGGGATATCTGTAATACTTGCAACAATAAAGATAAATTTTTTAAGAATAAAATAAAAGTCGACTCCTTTCTCTTGACTCATTTACTCCTTATATTGGCTACTACTGCCTCCTCCCCACCCAACCACATCCCTCTCTTTCTTTCTTCAACTGCTTTTATGCTCTCCTCTTCTTGTCTTCAACTCTTTCCTTCCTTATGCGTTTTGAAAGTCAAGGGGACCCCACAATTGCCCTTGCTATGTAACATTTCTCCTTCTCACCAAACCTGAGGAGTGACGCGTGCGCAGTGGAGACCTGCAGGAGCTGTTGACTTAGTGCCCTTCTCCTTCACCCAAAGGGGTGCCCGCTTCCCTCTGGCCCGCTCTGACTGACCAAAAGGCAGGCGACTTGGGACAAATCCAGATTTATTGACTAATGTAACCCCAATAAATTCAATAATTTTTTTTTTTTAAGAGCCAATTAAAGTCACTCCTTGGAGCCAAGAAACTTCAGCTCTGGAGAGTACTGTGTGAATTAAAATAATTCATTCAGTAAAGGTTTCTAGAGGTTTCGGGAAAGTGTCTTATTTTATTTCTACTGTGCTGGAAACCTAAAGGTCAGCATTTCAGCAAGTGCCAGGGAAAAGAAATTGAGTTGGAAAAGTTCTGCTCTATAAACATTATAACTCATATCATTTTAATACTATAGATGCAAAATTTTAGTAACAGTAAAGCCCACTCCCCCAAATAGATGTGAAGGACAGAAATATCTGAAATCTTGGTTCTACTAATACAAGGTCAGGATCCAAATTTCACCAAGGCTACATGACAATATTTGAAGCACTTCATTTAAATTTGTTAAAATTTTCACAGGTGAGTCTTTTCCAGCCCGTGGCGCTCCTGTGTGGGTGGATACATACGCTGATACATGCAGAAAGGAGGTACACTTAAGGACACAGCCTGTCAAATCACATCAACTAATAGGTGGGTCTCTTAGCTGATGAATTCACATGAGAACATGATTGCTCAACCACTACCCTTGCATGTCTTTAAACCAGGCTTGGCTTTAATTGGATTGTATCTTGTAGAAGAGGTGTATCAACCCTTAACATTCACATGGAGTTTCCAAAAGGCTGTTATGATTAATTCAGTTGAGATTGGACCCCTGTAGGGGCCTTCAAAGGGTAACCTACAATATCCATTGACCGTTTCACTGTTTTGAAGGAAGGGCTTTTATTTCATTATATTCTGGTTTCATTCTGTTTGTCTCTCAGGAAGTAGGAGCCTTCTACAAGATAAATAA
This sequence comes from Molossus molossus, assembly GCF_014108415.1. Classification (NCBI taxonomy): domain Eukaryota; kingdom Metazoa; phylum Chordata; class Mammalia; order Chiroptera; family Molossidae; genus Molossus; species Molossus molossus. The sequence continues at coordinate 97,261,974 of NW_023425344.1, read as the reverse complement.
TTCTTCGTGTGTTAAACCAGGTGAAAAGCCTTGGCAGCCTCCTAGAGCAGCTAGTGTTCTGGAGAAGTACTGAGGAATGTACTAGGCTCCAAGGAGTTTTAAATTTAGAGATCTTACTTCCTGAATTCAGGGTGTGGCAGGATTCTTATGCTGTTTTTGTCCATGAGTCTGGGTGCTAACGATTAAATAGCAAAGTAATGATGCCTATAGTATTTCACTGGTTAGTCAGAATTCTAGAATTCTGTAAATGAAAAGAATTTCAGAAAATGTCCAGACTGATTCTCTCTCTTTCATTAGAGAAACCTACATACAAAGATTCAGAGTGACCGAGGTTCACACAATAAATGAAGGAAATCAATCTTAGGTCTGTATTAAGAAAGTGAATGTTTAAAAGCAAAATGATATAGAAAATGCCTTCCCTCTAAGTAGCCCTAATAGAGGAATATGTTTTGTAATTGGTTTGGTAGAAACTAGGAAATTATCATTACAAAAAAATAAAACTAGAGTAGACTTCCTTGCAATGGACTTATACTCCCTTTTTGTTCTACTGAAATCTATTCAGTTTTTAACTTTTTATTATGGCAAATTTTAAGCATACACAAAAATGAGAGAAAATAATAAAATGAACCCCTATGTACACATCAAGTGTCATCACTTACCATCAATCCGTGGTGTTATTGTTGCAGTGGAGATCAGCTAGTGTGTCATTTCATCTGTAAACATCACAGAGTGCATTTCCAAAAGATAAGGACTCTTTTTTTAAAGCATAACCACAATACCATTATCACTCATCAAAATTTAATAGTAATTCCTTAATATAAATAGATTTGTAAACTTTACATACATTATCCTTTGCCTTGGGGTGATTCCATGCTACTACAATTTGATAAGTACTGTTTTATTGATCTGGTCAGATGAACAAATACTTACTGGGCATTCATATAAACATCCACAAATATTTTGTTTGCATGAAGGGCTGGAGAGGAGGCCCAGATTCTTACTTTTTAAGAAGCAGCACAGAATAGAAGGAGAAAGAATTTTGGAATCAGACATTGTTGGCTCTGTAGCTCAGCCTCAGTTCTTTATTGAACATGCAAATGTCTTAATCTCACAAAGCCACAGTTTGGTTATCTGTAAAGTGGGGACAATGATGCCTATTTATTTATTTATAAAGTCAGGTTTGCCCTGGCTGGGTGGCTCAGTTGCTTGGAGCATCATCCCATACACCAAAAGGTTTCGGGTTCAATTCCCAGTCAGAGTACATACCCAGGTTGCGAGTTCAATCCTGAGTCACAGTGTTTCCCTCTCTCTCCCTTCCTCTCTCTTAAAAAAAAAATTAATTAATAAATATATCCTCAGGTGAGAATTTAAAAATAAATAAATAAATAAGTAAAAGTCAGTGTTTTTGTTTGTTTTTTAAAATATTCTTATCTTTATTGATTTCAGAGACAGAGGAAGGGAAAGGGAGAGAGAATTAGAAACATCAATGAGATTGGCCACCTCCTGCATGGCCCCCACTGGGGATTAAGCCCACAACCTGGGCATGTGCCCTGACCAGGAATCAAACAGGCAGCCTCTTGATGCATGGGCTGGGCCAGTTTTTTGTTTTTTGATTTTTGTTTTTTCATGTAATACATTCTAACCAAATAGTAACAGCAATAAATAAACACTTTGGAAAAACAAGCAGGCATCTCCCTGTATCTGGAAGAAAATTAAGTCAACGTTTTCTACATGGTAGAATGGAGACAACTGCTGATGCTCATGGCTAGACAATTCAAGGACAACATGGAAATTTTTAAAGCCATTTGCAGAAACTCCAGGGCAACAGGTTGGGACAGGGCTACTTCAAAGGGTAAAATGCCTTTATCTCCATGGTTTTATTAACCGGGATTGGGCTGCACCCGTATAGCATGACATCGTTGTCTTTAGCCTTGAAGGAAAAGATGGAGTCTTTGCCATTTGTACCAGTTTGACATATTTCTGAACTAAGGCTTCCTTCAAATGGATTACTACAGTACTCACTCACATGGGAGAGTTCATACATGTAGCAAAAAGACAAATGCAGGGTTTCATGGTCAATTTTTGGGGTTGATTGGGTAAATTGCATAAAATGAAAGCTAAATGCTCACATGCATATCTGATCAATAAAACCCCTAGGTACATCAGAATACAAAATAGAACATGTCCAAAATACACTCAGCTCACCGGGCATATAAAATGGACGTTAAGCCTGTCTCGGGTTTCTTCCCCTTCTTCAGTACTCCTCCATGGAGCTCCTTCTCTACCACTGGTGCTTGGACCTTCAACAAAAGGGAAGGAAGGAAGGAAGGAAGAAGGAAGGAAGGAAGGAAGGAAGGAAGGAAGGAAGGAAGGAAGGAAGGGAGGGAGGGAGGGAGGGAGGGAGGGAGGAGGGAGGGAGGGAGGGAGGGAGGGAGGAAGAGAGGGAGAAAGGGAGGAAGGGAGGAAGGAAGAAAGAGAGAGAGAGAAAGAAAGAAAGAAAGAAAGAAAGAAAGAAAGAAAGAAAGAAAGAAAGAAAGAAAGAGGAGGAAAGAAAAGAAACCTCACAGAAACGCAAGGCATTCTGATAAAAAATGTTACTTTAGCTTTTACTTGGGACATTTACGTTTTAACTTAAAAGGATCAGCTGGTCTTAGCCTTAGGAAGGGGAGCATTACTCAGGTGAACAAATGTGAGAGGACTTGACCTAGCTACCTGGTCACACGTGTAAGTCGGATTGGTTCCGCTATTCTCAGAATGCCAGTGTGGTTATCCAGAGCGTCACTCAAGTGTGGGCTCTCTTTTATGTAGTAGCTGCATTCGGAAATACTCTATAAGAGGCATGTTCAGAAAAAGAGAAAAACTTATACTTGGAATTTACACTCTTCCAAATAACAACCGTTTAGTCTAGTTGGTAAAGGCAGTGCCCAGATGGCACTGGAGTATTTGGGTGATGCGTCTGCAGAGATGCTGCGGCGGTTTGGTGAGCTCCAGGTGAACAGGGCGGTTCCCGGGCCTTCTGGGCCCGTGGCGTAGCCTTCCTTGCTGTTTTAACAGATATTGTTAGTAGTTGGTCTGAATGCGAACTATCTCTAATTAAGAAAGTTCCTTCTGGTGCCTCTTTTAATTTCTCTTTGGCTCCATAACAGTCATACCTCCCCAGTACCAGCTTATTTGAGCTCCTGCAAGGCCTTCGCCAGATGCCAGCTGCCTCCAGGCGGCTCCTGCGCGCACCCCACGGTCCTCCACTGGCCCGCGTCCCTTCTGCGCTATTGGGGGGTGGGGGGACGTAGGGTCATGGTCAAAGGGTCACCGTAGCAAACACAAGTGGCCGCCCGGGCTGAGGTCAGAGAAGGGCACGTGTCCCTCCTGGAAGTCAGTGGGAACCCCAGAACACCTCCCTGCTGAATATCCAAAATTGTGGGGGAGGGGGAGGGGGCGGGAGCTACTGGTGCTTCCTCCCCAGGTCCCTGATGGCAAAGTCCCCGCAGGCGAGGTCACCCAGGAGACTGCAGGTCCACAGAAATGCCCCTCCCGCTCCAATGATGCCAATTTAAAAGAGTTACTAGGAGGGCTCAATGAGATTACATACATCAAGTCACAGAGCCTGAGGCTGGTCGGCAGTCAACAAATAGCTCTGTTTCTCTCAGATTTGTTTAATAACGGAAAAGTACTGAGTTACTCGTATTTGTTTGACCAAACAGATTTGTTAGCCTTAATTAACTGATGGGATATGTAAACCTACTTTAAGGCTCATTACTCTCCTTCTGAGTTGTACAAACAATGTTTTAAAATAAATAAATAAAATCTATTTGTCACATGAAAACTGAAAGCTGAAGTGACAATGGTCATAAATTCCTAAGAACTATCAAAGAATTGTTAAGCATTGTCAATTCAACAAATAATATTTGATGAATTAATGAGTGAATAAATAAATGAAGAACATTGGAGACTCCCTTCCCTTTCCTCAATATCGTTAAGAAACAGAAAAATGTTTACCCACATTTAAGTATAGTAACACCAAAGAATTAGATAACTTTTTCTTATGGCTTTTTACAATTCTCCTTTCAAAGACATGTTCCTATTATTCAGGGGGAAAGTTTTTAGCTGAGGTAAGCTATTGTTCCGTGATTAAAGACTAGCCCATTACCTAATTTGCTTTCGCCTTTGCTGAGATGTAATTCTAGCTCATAATTCAATATTCCTGTAGCACTAATTGTTAATAAACCTTTTAATATTTACCGTTCAGTCATTTTACTAGACTTTTCTCACTATACCCCTCTGAGGTAAGCCACTATTATTCCTTACTTTATGGATGAAGAAACTGACGCACAGAAAGTTTAATTCATTTCAGGTAAGGAGATGCATCCCAGAGAAGAAGGGCCTAGAACCCATGAATCTCAGCAGATCCTCTAAGCTAAGCGCTGAAACACAGTAGTATCCCGTCTCAGTTCTCAGCCTGGCCAGTCACCACTACCTCTGGGTATTCCTCTCCCACTGGCTTTGGGGGACTTCAATCATATTCATCTTTGCAGGCCCATTGCTAACACACTAGGTACATAATAAGTGCTTAATCGCTGTGCATGAAATGTTGGTTGGACAATGAAGACAAGACGCCAACTGACTTGCAAAGAACAGATTGTGCCCCAAACTCATAGGTGATCTGCTATTTTGAGAGTGCAGGCACAGGTCCCTCAGCCCAGGATCCGCCTGCACGTGGATCCCTACCTCTCCTGCCTTCTCAGGAAATGCTCATTATTCTTTATCTCTTCCGTCTCCTATAGAGTCCTCCTCTCTCCCTCCTCTCCATCCTTCCCTGGCATCTCCACGCATCCATGTCTCCCCCTCATCTCCGTAAGATTCAGCCTCAGATCTAGAAAAGGAGCTGGGCTTCCCCCGCTCTCTCTTCTGCATGTTGCTACAGTTTCTCTCTCAGTCCCCTTCTCTCCACCTCCATCTCCTTACCTCCCACATCCTTCCACTCATTCCAATTCAGCTTTCGTTCTCATTCCCCTCCTAAAATGCCTCTGAAAAGTTACCAGCGTGAATCTGCATTACACAATCCCTCGGATGTTGTTTGATCCTCGCCTGGTCTCTCAGCAGCATTCGACAGAGTGACTCCACCCTCCCCGGTGTTTCTCCTCGCTGCTGGCGTCTTGCCACCCTCTCCGGCCAGGTTGTCCCACCCACCAGCTGATTAAATGGCAGAAGTTCTGGAAGGCCAGCTGAAGGCCCTTTCCTTCTCATCCTCGGCTCTTTCCCTGAGCAAGTTCACCCCTACTGTGGTGGGTTGTTTCTCAGCTGATATCAATAAGTCAGTGACTCTCAAAATCACATCTCCAGCCCTGGCCGGTTTGGCTCAGCGGTTAGAGCGTCAGCCTGCGGTCCTGAGAGACACGGGTTCGGTTCCCGCTAAGGGCATGTACCTCGGTTGCAGTTTTTCCCCGGCCCTGGTCGGTTGTGCGGGTGGCAACCACTCGATGTGTCCCTTCACATCGATGTTTCTCTCTCTCTCTGTTCCTCTCTCTCCCTCTCACTCTACCTGAACAAAAAATGGAAAAATGTCCTCATGTGAGGATAAAAAAAAAAAAAAAAAAAAAAAATCACATCTCCAGCCCAGCCCTCTTCTGTCAATTCTAGACCCATACAACAAAGTGCCTATGACGCCTCAACCTTAATGTCTCCGAGATTTGTCACCCAAAACAATGCCAAAGTATCCTCCTCCAGGTTTTCTTCCCTGTCTCAGAGAAAGCAAAACACTCTGTCCAGTTGCTGAGGCTGGAATCCTAGGCGTCATCTTCAGTCCCTCTCCTCACCTCCGCCCATATCTCATCCTTCACCCAGCCCGTCAGTAGGACTGCCTGCAGACCCTTCAGGTGTGTCCCCTTCCCTCCATACCCATCCTCTGGTCCAGCTCTCCCCACTCCAATTCGTGCTCCCCCTTGAACACCACAACCCTGATCTTGTAACACATATATCCTCTTAAACCACCAACTTTTCCCATTCCTCCAAACATGAAGACCAAGGCTCAGGGATCAGCTTCTCTGCACACTCTTCTCTCCATGCCATGTTCCATCACCTGACCTTCAGGTCCCCGCCTGTATGATGTTTCCTTAAGCTCAGAACCTTGCCTGTGCTATCCCCTTTCCAAAGACCTTTCCTAAGCACCACCTACCTTCAGCAAATAAACAACCACTTCCAATCAAACCACAGCATAAATATCATTTCCTGGAGGGAGCTTAGACCCGATGATCTCCCAGAAAAAATCAGGTGCCCTTTTATGACCTATAGCACCCTGGTGACGGAATTGACTTTCAGTATCTACCTATGATGATTGGATTAAGGTCTAATTTCCTCACCACACCACAAGTTCCTCGAAAGCAGGGATTGTGTCTGTTTTGCTTGTTTCCAGGTGCCCAGGGCCTAGCACAGTGCCGGGAACTCACGAATTGGTCCGCAGTGATTTGATACATGCCCATATGTGTGATCTCTGCAGTCCTGGAAAGCTGTGCAATTCAGCCCAGGTCAATAAAGAAAGCTTTCACACAGTGGGGGCACGTTAAGGGAAACCAAGAAAGGGGGCGAATCCCATATCTAGCAACAGCAGGGAGCCCCTTGTACTCTTGGGCCCTGGGGAAAGAGAAGGGAGAGGTACCAGGCTCTCTAATAGACACTGGGCCCATGGTAGGCAGTAGGGGAGCCAGAGAATAAACAGTCCAATCTCACCCAATGTCCTCCTAACACGTCCTGCTCACCAAATCCGATGCAAAGATAGAGGTCAAAGGAGTCCTTGATTCCACCCATCAAAGCCCGCCTACCGGAGCAGAGGGTGCAGGGCAGACAGGATGCCAAGTGGACAATACCCAGCATTTCGTTCAACACCCTACCAGAGCCTGTTTTATGCCACAGCCACTTAATCCACTGACGCAAGCAGGAGACCGAATATTGTGCGAGGAACTGAGGAAGATACGATGCAATTTCAGTTAAGCTTTTCCAGAAGTTATTACTAGGATCCACGGTGGAGAGCCGTGGCCTAGTGCTGCTCATGACCCTGGAGGAACATATGTGATTAGAGTGACCAAATGGACATTGGGTTTAAGGGAGCTAATAAATCCACACCCCTTCCCCCCTTCCAGCACCAAACCAAATAAAGAACATACACCTGCATCAAATGGATAAAGGTCAAAATATTCTCTATATTATTGATCCAGCTAGCCTGCGGGATGCTACATCGTCTTCAGATATCAGAAAGAGCAAGCATGATGCAAGTGTCCCACAATTAAGTATCAAAATGACAGGCACGAATAGTAACCGCAATAGGCAGTCATTGCCAGGCAACCGGCCCTCCCTCCACCACTTCCAACCCTTGGGCCCTTTGAATAAAGCTGAGAATAATGAGGCCTACAGTGCTCTTTTAAGAAATACAAACAAAAATGCAACTTTAGCCCTGGCCGGTTTGGCTCAGCAGTTGGAGCGTCGGCCTGCGGTACAGAGAGACCCGGGTTCGGTTTCCGCCAGGGGCAGGTGCCTCGGTTGCAGTTTGTCCCCGGCCCTGGTTGGTCGTGCAGGTGGCAGCCACTCGATGTGTCCCTTCACATGGATGTTTCTCTCTCTCTCTCTTCCTCTCTCTCCCTCCCGCTCTGTCTGAACAAAGAGTGGAAAAATGTCTTCGGGTGAGGATAAAAAAAAAAAAATAAAACTTTAACATTGTATTAATTAGAAAGAGGTTGTGCTTATTCTAAATATGACTGCTAAGAACTCAACACCAAAAATGTTATGTCTTTAGGCTTGGCAAGTGTACAAGAATATGACAGACATCTTTATGTGAAGCTTTTGTTAGATAAGTGTGCATGACACAGACACTTGTGACATACACGTAGGTGTAGACACAGGAAACTCACTTGAATATGAGATTTAAGTTGGTCTTTTTACTAGTGGTTTGAAAATTATAATAGGCAAGTATAGCAATTATGTACCATTTGACCTTTTGCCTTTATTATACATAAGTGAGAGATTCCTCAAACATACATGTCTTGTGTTTTCTAAGAAACAATTGATTCACGCTCCGGGTTGCACAGAAATTCAGATCTACCCGCCACTACTGATTAGAGGTGATCCCCAAGGAAATGAAATAAGACTGAATCTTGTCCTTAAACCCAGTCATCCTGCATGCCATTGGCCAGACAGTTTACCTGTGACGTGGATTTTTTTTTTTTTTTTAATGGAACCTACATGGCATTTCATTTCAAAGGCATGCCACGATGCCGGGCCTGGTGCGGTTTCGATATTGTTTTTTCTCTCTGCACAGAATTCAAATAACCAAATGTCATCTCTGGAGGAGACGTTACAGGTCTTTCCATTCAACCTTATTCGGCCTGGTTTCTCTAGCAATTTAAGTTACCAGGACGAGGCCCGTCAGCAGGACGGTGGGTTCCTTAACCCCTGCCTCACCTGTGTCTTCATCAGAAACTCTGCTTTTATACATTGTGATTCCATAGAAAGCTCTGCAGGAGGAAATGGTTTAGCTGCCAAAGGGGGTTTGAAATACATCAGGCTAGTTCAGCTATTTCATGATCAAAACTGGGAGACTGAGGCATGGAAACACACAATGACTTCTACCAAGTTCCAAAAGCTAACTAATTGCAAAGCGAGGGGACACCTCCTCTCCAGGGTCGCGCTCCGGAGAACCTGCGCGGGACGGTCGGCTTGCAGCCCGCAGGACAGAAGCCGGCAGTGCTCTTTGCCAGGAGTATAAAACGAGTGAGTTGTTCATTAGGAAAAATAGCAAGTAGGTTGAGATACAGGGCGTGTAGCGCATTGTGAAATAAAAGTCAGATATAAACAATTCCGGTGATGATATATGAATCTTATTTTGCTGGCTGCCATTTTCAAGATTACAAAACTCCAAACTAATTTTCTCTTCAACCTCTGTTTATACAAAGATGTGCCTATCTCAACTATCTAGCTTGATCTCAATAACTACAATAAATATTATGACAAACAACTTAACAACTTAACAAAATGTCTTGGTGTCGCTATCAATGTTTCCTGGATCCGGGAAAGGCAGAAGACTTGAAAATCCAGAGTGATTAGGTGTTAGCACTTGTTAGTCCAGATGTCCAGAGTACAGTGTGAAGAAGACACAATACCTGTCAGAGTCTGTCAACACCTCTCTTTTCCATAGCTAACTGTTCCCCAGTCCTTGGCCAAGAGACACTCCATTGGGCCATTGAAACCAGGTGCTACCTACCTGTCCTTCAAAGGATCACCTCCTGCTCTTTTCTCTCCACTCCGACTTCTCACAGGTTTCAGTAGCTAGGCTATTCACTCAGCATAGATCTTAGGACACTTGTCACTGTGATTTAATGTATTAGTATATGTGGTCCTACCCATTAAATTATAAACCTCTGCTGCAAAAGCTTCCTTGTCTCACCAGGGTCTGACTCCCTGCCCTACTAGGAATAAGTACTCAATAACCGTTGATAATAATGATGAGGATGACAATGACTGGAGACGAACAAGGAACCCCCAACCCCTTATCTTCTACTGGGAATAAAAAAACAAAACTACTTGAAATGAACACGCTGCTGCCCGAAGCATGTGCTTCTCGTTATAAGGGTGGAATAAATACGAACAATAAGAACATGCGTTAGTGGTTGCTTTACAGTTTATATGCATTCTCGTAGGTGACAGCTGCTGCTCTGTTGTCCATTTCCGCTCCATGGAGAAGGAAATCGAGGCACAGAGAATTAGGTGGTTTTCTCGTGGTTTCAAAGAGGTCCTAAATATTAGAACAAACCTGTAGGAAAAGAAAAACCATCACTAAGGGCAACTCTTTTAAAAACGTCAAATTATTGTGGAGAAATAAGTAACAAGTTGGGACACTCATGCAGAATGAAGCATGTCACTATATTGCAATTAAACAAATTTTAAGTAGAATATGCATGGAGACACATCACGTATTTCCATACCTAAGATCCACATTAAATTCGTATTTGAAAAAATAAATTTAAGTGCTGAAATGAAACACCATAGTGAGGACCTTTTTTTTGTTGTTTTGTTTTTTTTGTTTTTTAATCCTCACCCGAGGTCATTTTTCCATATTTTGTTGAGATAGAGTGGGAGGGAAAGAGAGAGAGAGAGAAACATCGACGTGAAAGGGACACATCAAGTGGTTGCCACCCGCACGACCCAACCAGGGCCGGGGCCAAACTGCAACCGAGGTACGTGCCCTTAGCAGGAACTGAACCCGGGTCTCTCTGGAACGCAGGCCGACGCTCTAACTGCTGAGCCAAACTGGCCAGGGCTTGAGGACCTTCTTTAAAAAACCACCGCTTAAGGATTGTTTTTTCTTGCAAATGACAAAAAACCCTGAGATTGCATTTCCCTGATTACATAAACATCCCATCTGAAGCCATCTTGAAAGATCTATGAGGGAGGTGGTGGAAGTGAGCAGGGAGGGAGAGATCATTGGTCAGGAGTCTAATCTCTTTGAGGAATTTTTCTATATGAGCGCAGTAGTCTTTGAGTGGTGGAGAATTAATTTATCCCAAAGGCTGCTGATCTTTTTTCACACACTTTATTTATTTATTTGGTTAATCCTCACCCGAGGATATTTTTCTATTGTTTTGTTGTTGTTTTAGAGTGGAAAGAAAGGGGAGGGGGAGAGAGAGAGAGAGAGAGAGAGAGAGAAAGAGAAACATCAAGGTGAGAGAGGCACATTGATTGGTTGCCTCCCACATGACCAAGATGTGGGCCAGGGATCGAATCTGCAACCCGGGTACGTATCTTTGACCTGGAATCCAATTAGACACCCTTGGGTCCACAGGCCAACACTAACTGCTGAGCCAAACCGGCCAGGGCTTCACACACTTTATTACTGTCCCAGTTCTTTTTCCCCTGGCTATACAGCCTCACCTTGACTAGTTTTTCTATATTGGCAACAACCTAGCCTCTAGCTTGCAGCTCCAATTCGCCCCATGAAACTACATGGGGCAGGTTCTCATTGGCCAGTGGGTGCCATATCTTTACTTCTGACCTTTTGTTGTGTTCTAGATCCTCTTGCAAACATCTGGGTTTCTTGATATGATCCACAGATGATTTGTACATGAACCATTTGACACCTTTTTTTCTAAGAGCACAGAATACAAATTAAGACATCATGCTATCATTCATGCATGCATGCATTCAATGAATATCTTTTAAGTGCCAGCATTGAATGGAAATCGCACTTGACTTCTAGACAAAGGCCTGGATTTAGGTCTGGTTTTATTATTTAGTAGCTGTGTAGCCTCTCTTTGCCTTAGTTTCTTTGCCTATACAGAAGCAATAATAAAAAAAAAACTGACCTCATGAATTATTGTAGATACAAAAAGATGAGTAAATCATGGCCCCCAATGTGGAGGAAGTCAAGAGTCCCCGTGGCTTCAAACACAGATTTACCAACAAGGCTTCTGAGTATTTGCTGCACCGGCACAAACGCTCGCTGTCGCCGTCATGGCTGTGTGGTTGGGGAACTGAGGCGGAGCAGCAAGGCAGATTGCAGAGACGGTGGCAACCGTAGAAGTGACCCAGTCCAAGGGTGCCCACCACTTTTGTGAGGACACAGCACAGGTTTTGGAGACAAAGAGCCTTGAGTTCAAATTCTGACATTTTCTAATTGTGTGACTTCATGTAAAGGTCATAACCTTATAGAATGGGAATAATAAGGACTCCAATACAATCGTAAGCTGAAATAAAATAGGGTATGAAAATGACTTGGAATAGAGTAATGTCTTAACAAATGATTATATTTATTATTTATCTTTATTATTTTATTATTACTTTTATCTTTTTATTACCTGAGATCTCTCTATGTCAGTTTTGTGGACATATATTTGACATAAAGCATTGTATTCATTTAAGGTGTACAACATGATTTGGTATATGTATATATTATGAAACAATCAGCACAAGTTTAGTTGACATCCATCACTTCACATAGTTACAAGTTTTTTTCTTGTGATGAGAAATTTTAAGATCTACTCTCTAGCAATTTTCTTTCTTTTTTTAAATTAAATTTATTGGGGTGACAGTGGTTAATAGGATCATATAGATTTCAGGTGTTTTTCAATATATGATACAGTATTGGTAACTATAGTTACCAATACTGTATATTATATCCCCAAGACTTAATTTATCTTGTAACTGGAAGCTGAGTTCTTTTTATAGCTGGTGAGGGATATGGTTGCCAAAGAGAGAAGGGGTTAAGAGAAAGGCTCTGTTTGGAATAGAAAGAAGGTCTCAAATTGAGTTTCATTCCCCTTCCTGCTGGAAATTCTGACAAATTCAAGGAAAGGAATGGGGAGGGACAGCATCAACCTGACTCGTACCTCTGCTGGAAGACTCCAGTGTGTTCTAGTAGAAACAGAAGTGACTGGACGGGGTCAGGGGCCCTTATCTAAGTCCGTCAGAAAACCACGGCCGAGGAAGGCTGTGCTCCCTGGGATCGGGCAGCTGGTTGGTGCCGGAGCCAGAATTCACATGCACATCTTTTCACTACCAAATAAAATTTGTATAATTCGTATTATTCATTCATTCAGAACTAAGGATTGGGAACCACCTTTGTTCCCAGAACTGTGATCATGGGATAAGGCAAAACTGTACTGATCAGAAATGTGATGGCCTCAGTGAAAATTATCCTCGTCTGGAAACCCAAGGAAAGCAAAGAACAGGAACACCTTTCTGCACTCATTATTCGCTTTGTTTTCCACACCCGTCAGAAGAGATGCAGGTGGCGGGCCGACGATGAGGAGCAGGGAGCTGCAATCTCGGCCGGCCACCTTCGACTTCCTGCTCTGCTGTCTCCTATACTTCAGAGAGGGACTTTCCTCGCTGGTAAATAACCTACATTTTTCAAACAAGTACGTTCTTTTCAAGCTGAAACTTACAAGAACAGAAGAAAGCTCTTCCCACAATTCACTTAAGGTAGCATATACTTTATTTTAACAATGTGAACTTTTTTAGTGAGGTTGAATACTACACTACTCCATCTCGCGCATAATTATGTTGCCTAAGAAATGTCGCTGGCTCCACAACAAGAACACCACATCCTAATGAGTAATGAAGATTACATAACAGTCGAGATAAGCAACACCACCCACAGATTTCATGTCAATGCTAATATTGAGTTCTTGGCCACAGTGTGAAATAAAAGGCAAAGAATGCCACACAACTGATCTTCAAAATATTGCTCCAATTTGTTGCATAAAACTGTCATTGATACACAAGAGTTTATTTCACTCTTTCTAATCATTGGCTCCTCATTTTACTTTTTTTTTTTTTTTTTATTTATTAATTTGTTTTTGTTACAGATGTTTCTCATTTATCCCCCACTGACATCCTCCTCCCCTTCCTCCTGCCCCATCCCCAGCTTTGTTGTCTATGTTCATTGGTCATGCACACATGCACGTAAGTTCTGTGGTTTATCTCTTCCCCCACAAAGCCCCCTCCTCTGAGGCTTGTCAGTCTGTACCCCACCTCTATGTCTCTGGGTTAATTTTGTTCAGCAGTTTGTTTAGTTCATTATTTTCCACAAATAAATGAGATCATGTGATATTTGTCTTTATCTGCTTGGCTTGTTTCGCCTAGCATAATACTCTCCAGGTCCTTCCATGCCACCTCAAAGGATAAGAGATCTTTCTTTCTCACCGCTGCATAGTATTCCATTTTGTACATGTACCACAGCTTTTTTATCCACTTATCTACTGATGGACACTTGGGTTGTTTCCAGATCTTAGCTATTGTAAATAGTGCTGCTATAAACATAGGGGTACATATATTCTTTCTGATCAGTGTTTCAGGTTTCTTAGGGTATATTCCTAAAAGTGGGATCACTGGGTCAAATGGCAGTTCAATTTTTAACTTTTTGAGTTAACACCATAGTGTTTTCCACAGTGGCTGCAATAGTCTGCATTCCCACCAGCAGTGTACTAGAGTCCCCTTTTCTCCACACCCTTGCCAACACTTGTTGTTTGCGGCCATTCTGACAGGTGTGAGGTGATACCTCATAGTTGTTTTAATCGTCTCTCTAACGATTAGTGATGTTGAGCATTTCTTCATATGTCTCTTGGCCATTTGCATGTCCTTTTTGTAGAGGTGTCTATTTAGGTCCTCTGCCCATTTTTTAAATTGGGTTCTTTGTCTTCCTTTTGTTGAGTTGTATGAGCACTCTATATATTTTGAAAATTAACCCTTTATCTGATGCATCATTGGCGATTATGGTCTCCCATTTAGTGGAATCCCTTTCTGTTTTGATGGTTATTTCTTTTGCTGTGCAGAAGCTTTTTAGTTTGATGTAGTGCCATGTGTTCATTTTTTTTCCTTTGTTTCTCTTGTCTTAGGTGTTGTATCAGTGAAAATTCTGCTGTGTATGATGTCTGAGATTTTGTTGCCTACATTTTCTTCTAGAATTTTTATGGATTCAAGAGTTACATTTAAATCTTTTATCCATTTTGAGTTTATTCTCATGTAGGGTGTAAGTTGGTGGTCTAGCTTCTTTTTTTTGCATGTAGCTGTCCAATTTTCCCAACACCATTTATTGAAGAGACTGTCTTGACTCCAATGTATGCTCTTGCCACTTTTGTTAAATATTAATTGAGCATATTGTCTTGGGTCAATTTCTGGGTTCTCTATTCTGTTCCATTGATCTATCTGCCTGTTCTTGTGCCAGAACCAGGCTGTTTTGATTACAGTGGCTTTGTAGTATAACCTGAAAAATACCAACGTTTTTCTATTCGTTGTAAATTGCTGATCAGTTCCCCCTTTTCAGGGAGGAAGTCCCTTGTTACATGGACCTGTTCCTAAAATACAGGCTCTGCTTAAAAATAGTTTACCTATGCTGGATGTGTATATTCCCAGCAATTTAGGGGTGCCTAGTTGGCTGAACTCATATTGATGCCACCACTTAAACGCACTGAGGAGGAGGCAGAGGAGTTCATAAAGAGTCGTGTCAGAGCCAGAAGACATTTAGTGATCATCTCATCTAATCCTTTTATTTTGCAGCCACAGGAACTGTGTCCTAAAGAGGGAAGTTAGCATCCCCTAAGAGACAGCTAGACAGTGACGAAACCAAAAATTCACTGTCTCTCCCACTGCCTCTCTTCCCTCTATCTTTCCATTCACCTTCCCTAGGGTTACACATGCCTGTTCCCTGACCTTCAGACTAGAAAATTGGGCTCAGTGGCAGAAGCACCTGCTTACCAAAGAGTATGCAGAAGCCAACTTATTGTTAATACTGGGTTGTTTTATTCTAAGTGCAAAGGTGAAAAGATTTCCACTTCTAACAGTTTGGGAACAACCATGGGATCGTGGAGAAATGCTGGTTTCCTCACTGGTGTCCCAACTCGGTCTTCTCTTCTACACAGATCTACCAGGTTCCATGTGGTGTGCAGAAGGTTAGGAGTTTGACTGGAGATCACTAGAAGGAAAATATAATTGAATAAACCAAGCTATGAAGACTCACTATAAATGCCCTAAAAGCTACAACTCTCTCTATAGAGAGAGAATTTAGAGTTAAAAATATATGTATTTTTTTTCACTTTGGATTTTTATTTATATCCATTGCTTGATTTTTTTTTTTAAAGTTCCTTCACTTCATTCACCCCTCGGGGCATTTTAATTATATGTTATTCTTGAAAATGAGCATTTTTACTTTTAGCTATTGATTTCAGATCACTCTGAGCTTTCCCTAGAAGTCATTTCCTTCAACCTTCTACATCCCGAGGAACTCTCACCCCTGCTCCAAACAGGGTCACATTTCAACAGATCTTGTGCCCTCCTGGTCCCCCTGGTGCCTGACCCCCAGGAAATAAAGGAGCATGTTGCATTGAGGTGGCCATTATGTATCTCCACTCATCAGAATCACAGTCGCCAGGTGGCAAGGGTACAGGATGACAAGAAAACAATCCCATCTTTCATTTCCAAGCTTCTGTCACACACGCCCCTTCAACCTGAAAACAGACCAGAAAAATCCAGTGAGAAAAGGTTTGAAAGCCTCTGCACCAAGGTGACAAGGAATCACAGAGTCCAACGGTTCTTTGTCTGGAGAAAAAGCGTTCGTGGAGAACCACAAAGAACTCAAATGTTTCCTTTGCTTATCGAGCAAAATAAAATAAATCGTACCCACCAAGCCAACGATTCCTCTTGATTGTTTAGGGCAGTTTCCCTTTAATATTTTAAGTTGTCTCTAAGCTTGGCCTAGCCCTTTAAAAAAAAGAAGAAGAAGAACTGTCATTTCTATTCAATTAACTGCTTCCCCCTCTGACTTTAAATCAAGGGCAGTGTCTATTCAATTTAATTACTTTCCAAGTAGCCTGCATGGCAAAGCAGCAGCCACTAAAGCAAAGAGCCAGGTGGTGCTTTATAGGGGCAAGAATTCAATATAATTTAAGGATGTTCTCCTAACAGAAAATGCAAGAAGGCTGATCGCCGCCCCCGCTGCTATGTTTCTAGCCACTTGATATATAATATGTTCACAGGTCAAGTTTTTAGCTCAACAGTTTGAAGCAAGTAAATTGAGGAGAATGTCATTTACCCTCTGGAAAGTCTATGGGAAGACATTTCTGAAGGGTGAGTCCCACCTCTTCTGATTACATGTGAAGAGTGACCTTCTTCAAAAAAGGTGCTTATTTTAGTTATCCACGTGCACAAGATTTTCCATTAATAATTGTATCAGCATCAATGTAGTCACCATCAGAAAGCAGGATTAAGTAAAAATTGTGAGGTTATAGGGCAAAAGTTGCCGAAAAACAGTGCAGCCAGAACGCCAAAACCCTGATTCCACGCTTGACTCAGCCCCCGATGAGCTGTGGAGCATGGAGCAAAAGGCTTGACTTCTCTGTATCTATTCCACTATCCATAAATGAAAGTGTTCCGTACAATCCACAGTAGGACTCTGTCACCAACATTCATTGAAACTATCAAATGACAGTAAGGTACCTACCAATGGCCAGTTATAAACTCAAGTGTCACAACGCCATTCTCCTCAAGTGGAAGAACCAACACAAGGACAATTTTGAAACCTAAATTATCCACAGAGGTAAAACTTAGGGTGTAGCCATCTGAGATGGAGTTGCTATTTTTAATTAATGGCCTCAGATGGTCCAGAAAATTTTCAGTCAAAAGAAGAAATGAAATATTAAAGTATGCAGAATTGTACATTTGACATGGTAATTTGCAGAGTGTAATCAGATGTTCTAGCATTCAGTGGCTTTTGTGGTGGGATAAATGTTTTCCTTCATGTACAATGTACACTTTGCCCACAGAGTCTACAGTCAAACTCCTCAGTTTGTTCCGTGTACACTAGATGAATACTTAATAGTATAAAGGGCAAGTGAGAATCAAAGAAATGTACACACTTGTTCAGTAGAAAGCTCTTTTGCACTCTAAGAGCCAAAGACAATGGATTCTCCAATGAATCACAAATGAATGGAAAGACCTACAGTTTTCAAATCACACTGTAGGTCTTTCAAATACCATCATACCTATTCACTCAAAAACAGATTAGAATGTCATTTTTCTATTCCAATGAGAATGATGTGTCTCGTGAGTTTGACACTGAAATGATCCACCACCCAGGCATAAGCTCCTATGAGATTATGCTATTCAAACCAACATTAAGTTTAGATGATCAAGGAATTGTGGCACACTCTGTGTAATGAGTGTATATATTCAGAGTAAATGACTCAAGGATACCTTAATCTACAAAGTCTTAGTCTTTCCAGGACTCAGATTCTGTGTGTCATAGACCTTTTCTTTATGTTGTTATATATTATTGGGTTTAATTTAATTAAAGTTCATTCAAAAGTCAAGTAAATCATGCTAAAGCCAGTTCCCTACTGCATGTGGCTTTGTTCTCAGCTCTTCTTAACCTTTGTATAATTTGATTAAATGCAGAAGGGTGGGAGGTAGAAAAAACTCTTTGTAGGTTGAATCAGTCAATTCCATTGCCTTCCAATAGAAACATTAACTAATTCAAGACACACAAACATTTCCCCTGCATCTAAACAACCTGTGGGAAAGGGGTTCTACTAATTTCTCATCCAATTTTAAACAATTTTGATACTATAAAACAAACGAGCAAACTTCTTTTATCTTTTATATAATTATTTTCCATGAATTGTGGACAATTATAATTTTTGTGTATTTTTTTGCTTTAAATTCACTACCTATGTTCTAGGCTTTGCAAACCCAATGTGGTTTTTCTCTCTGTCTAAATGATTTAGTCATGTGCCAGCGGAAAATATCAACCAATCAACTAATTAAAACAGTATCTGCTTAGCACTGTTCTGGGTAATATCAGATTTGTTCATGTCCACCAGAAGATTCATCTACGAAGCTAATTCTTACCATCAGAGAGTATAGTTCAATTGACTGTGGTTCTAGGTAAAATGTAGTAGAAAGTAACAGAACACTGCTCTGGCTAAAACATCTTTTAAAGCCAGCTAGATTGCTAAAATTGTATTAGCAAGACGGCTGAAAACTATGGAAGCAAAGAGGACTACATAAACTCAACCAAAGACAGGAGAGCCCTTCCAGGATGAGTAGGCGGCCACTGGCTGCTTTCTACCCTGGGAATGTTTGCCAACGCTAAGTGCAAGATGAGGCTCGAGCTTGGCCTGAGTACAAGGACATTACTGTGAGAAAGAAAAACTACCAAAGGTTTTGGAGGTTGTATGGGGCGAGAAGGACAATTTGGAAACCTCATGATCCCTACATGCACAAAGGCCATTGTCCCCTGTGGTTCATTTGCTGAGTCAAGGAGCCCTTGGAAGGTGAAAAAGCTTCTTTAGAATTACAGATCGAAATATACTATAGTCTAAAAGTAGTGGGGAGACAAAGTCCATCTCAAGAAGAGCATCTGCCTCAAACACACAGCCAGTCTCCTCCTTAAGACATTTGCCAAATTTGGAAGAAGCATTGTGCTGGAGACTAAAGAACAAAGTTCAAAACTGCCAAAAGGCAGCCCGGCTGCCCCGTAGTCTTTGCAGATGGAAATGGGGTAGGAAGGGACCTGCTAGGCTAGCACTCAAAAACCACAGTAGGGTCTTACCCACTCTGAAACATTCGAAACCAGAGATAGATTCAGTTGGACTAAATCCCCATGTCTGATTAAATCAGTTATAGGGAAAATACTGTCTGAGTAAAAGTAATATAAGCGTTATTTTCCACTGTTCTCTTTCACACAGTGTCCAACTTAAAATAAAAATTTACGAGACATGCAAAGAAGCAGAAAAAAACAAAAACAAAACAGCCATTGGGAGCAAATAGAGAGATGATCTGCGTGTTGGAATTAGCAGACAAGGTCTTTAAATGACTGTTATTAACATGTTAAAGAAAATAAAGGGAAAGGTGGACAAACAATTAAAATATGAGCAAATTTTTAACCGAGTATTGAAATCTATGAAAAAGAATCAAAAGTCACTCTGACACTGAAAATTAAAATATCTGAAAGTAAGAACGCATTGGATGGGTTTAACATCAGACTGACAAGTCAGAAGCCAGGGTTAACTAACTCAAAGACGGGTAAACTTTAAAATCTTAAAAATAAAACACACAGAGGGGGAAAGACAGAATATAAAAGACATGTAAACACAACTCAACACCCAAAAAACAAACAATCCAATTTAAAAATGGGCAAAGAACCGAAATAGACACTTCTCCAAAGAGAATATACAGATGGCCAATAGACATGAAAAGATGCTCAATGTCACTAATCATCAGAGTTAAGCAAATTAAAACCACAGTGAGATATCACCTCACACCTGTCAGAATAGCTACCATCAATAAATCAACAAACAACAAATATTGGCAAGGATATAGGGAAAAGGGAACCCTCATGCACTGTTTGTAGGAATGCAGATTGGTGCAGCCACTGTAGAAAACAGTATGGAGTTTCCTCAAAAAATTAAAAATGGAACTGCCTTATGACCCAGTGATTCTACTTCTGGGAGCATATCCAAAGAAATCTGAAACACTAATACGAAAGAATATATGCACCCCTATGTTTATTACAGTGTTATTTATAATAGCCAACACTTGGAAGCAGCCCAAGTGCCCATCAGTAGATGAATCAATAAAAAAAAAAAAAAAGTTGTGCCCTGGCCGGTTTGGCTCAGCGGTTAGAGCGTCCGCCTGCGGTCCCAAGAGACCCGGGTTCGGTTCCCGCTAAGGGCATGTACCTCAGTTGCAGTTTGTCCCCGGCCCTGGTTGGTCATGTGGGTGGCAGCCACTCGATGTGTCCCTTTCACATCGATGTTTCCCTCTCTCTCTCTTCCTCTCTCTCCCTCCCACTCTGTCTGTACAAAAAATGGAAAAATGTCCTCAAATGAGGAAAAAAAAAAAGTTGTGATACATGTGATACATTTACACAATGGAATACTACTCAGCTGTAAAAAAGAAAGAAATCTTACCCTCTGTGATAGCATGGATGAACCTGGAGAGTATTATACTAAGTAAAATAAGCCAGTCAGAAAAAGATAAATACTGTTTGATTTCACTCATATGTGGAATCTAATGAACAAAATAAACTAACACACAAAAGAGAGGCAGACTCATAGATACAGAGAATAGACTGACAACTGTCCGAGGGGAGGGGATTTGGGGGGGCTGGGTGAAAACAGTGAAGGGATTAAGCAAAAACAAAGAATACCTCATAGACACAGGCAACAGTGTGATCATCACCAGGGGGAGGGGGATGGGTGGAGGTAGAAGAAGGAAAAGGGGATAAATGATGACGGAAGGAGACTTGACTGGGGTGGTGTCCACACAATACAATTTACATATGATGTATTACGGAATTGGAGAATTGTACATTTGGAACCTATATACTTTTATTAACCAATGTGACCCCGATAAATTCAATAAAAATTGTTTTAAAAAGAAAAGTCATGAGACGCAGTCAAACGATCTAACGAATGTATAAACTGAAATCCCAGGAAAAAAGAAGAGAATAGGGAAGAAACACTATTTGAACAAATCATGGCTGAGAATTTTCTAAAACGGATGAAAGATGTCAATCCATAGATTCAGAAAGCCCAATGAATTTTAAGAAGGATAAATATAAAGAAAGCCACACCTGATTTAACTGATCTGGCCTAAGGCCTGAGCATCAATATTTGTAAAAGTGTCCCAGATAAATACTACTGTACAGTCAGTGCTAAGACCTGCTAGTCTAGAGAATGCCATGTAAAAAAAAAAATGTGCCCTGGCTTGTTTGGCTCAGCGTTAGAGCATTGGCCCATGGACCAAGGAGTCATGGCTTCTATTCCTGCCAAGGGCGTGTACCTCAGTTGTGGTTTGGTGCCTGGCCCTAGTCGGGGTCTTGCGGGAGGCAATCAGTCGATGTGTCTCTCTCACATCAATGTTTCTCACTCTCTCCCTCTCTCTTCCACTCTGTCTGGGGATAGATGAAGAGTATCCTTGGGTGAGGATTTTAAAAATAATAATAATGTACAGTTTGTTTAATTTTTTGTTTTCAAGGGATCATAAAAAGAAGCAACTTGTCTCTTTTTCCTCAAAATGTCTCCTAATGAAGAATCAGGGAGCACCATTATATTTCAATATCATCTCCATAACTCAATTCCACAGTTGTTTATGTGTGTGTGTTTTTCCTTTATTGATTTTAGAGAGAGAGGAAGTCAGAGGGGGAGAGAGAGAGAAACATCAATGAGAGAGAATATTGAATGGCCGCCTCCTGCATGCCCCACACTGAGAACTTGGCCCACAACTTGGGCATGTGCCCTGACTGGGAATTGAACTGGCGACCTCTTGATGCATGGGTCCACACTCAACCACTGAGCCACACAGGCCGGACTTTTTTTTTAACTTTTTAATTCCACAGTTTTTAAACGATGCATTGATACCTGCTTTATTCATAAGTCAATGAGTATCATGGAAAGAAAAATGAAATGGTATAGATTCAATCTGGCCATGAAACATTCTGATCAGAGAGACATTAGTCAGGAGAAAGTTAGAGGAAGGAATGCATAACTAACTTTATACAACACTCCACCTTGGTACTTTAGATCAGCGATTTTCAACCTTTTTCATCTCATGGCACACCAACTAATTTTATTAAAATTCTGTAGCACACCAAAAAAATACATATTTTGTCGATCTGACAAAACAAAACAAAAAAATAGGTATAATTTTGATTCATTTACACCAAATGGCTATTGTATTGGCTGTTGTCATTTCTTTATTTGACAGTCTAAGGGAAAAGAGGTCAGTGCCTCTGACTAAATAGTCAGGTATTGCGTGTTTTAAAAATTCTTGCAGCACAGCGGTTGAAAATTACTGCTTTGATGCATTAAGAGAGAAGACACTTGGAGGTCAAAAGGTAGACTTTTATCCCTGGTGAAGATACTCAAAAGTCAAACTAACTATGACTCATTAGTAAATTAGGTGAAATAGTCAAAACAAAGGAGAGTCTGAGATTGAGGCAGATGAACGCTAGAAAGTAGGCAACAACTTCCCATGGTGCTTTGGACCTCAGGTTTGTTCACTGGCATCCATTTGCAGAACAAGAATTCAGAGTAAAGAAAGAAAGAGTTGTTCTTGTCAGTTCTGAAGATGAGATTAAACCGTAACTGATAACACTTTCTGGTTGATGAGAAAAATGACACATTTTGGTGTCTTTCAAAGCTTATTTTACAGAATAGTTAGTATGTGTATATGTATTTTTAAAAGAAGAAAATAGAATTGTAGCATTAAATGTAAAATATCCCAGACCTCAGAGCCACCGAGTAAATGTCCACCAAGCAGGAGCATGTGACCGAAAGCATGCCTGCACTCTGGTGGCTGCCTAACCTTGTCATAGGCAAAAGTTCCCCCAAACACCAAATTTACCTGAATTTACGGAAGTGGTCAAAATAAAGGTCAGAATTGGTGCCCTGGAGATTATAGACCTTTAACATGCAATTAATTAATCAGCACAAGAGAAACAGAGCATTTTCTCAGTATAACATGGTATACTCGTGGTAGACCAGAGAGCTCCTCACCACCGGGCCTGTCCCTACCCACTGCATGTGCTCCCAGCATGTCCCGCCCAGACCGCTCCATCCTCCGGGAAACAGCTCTGCTTTTGAGCTGCCCCCATGTTCTGCTCAGTTTCAACAGGAGCTACCACGTCTCTCATCCATTTTTCATGGTGCATCACATCCATACATCTGACAGCAGAATTTGCTGCCGACTTGAGGTTTTGTTACATTTCCCTTCCCAAGACTTGTCAACCATTTTTCCCTGCTTCTGACTGTTACTTCAGCTGACGTGCACACAACAGGAAATCAGTGGATCCTGCGAGGTTCTGTTTCTGCTATTTACCCCTCCACAAACGTTGGGGTTATTACATTTGATCCTGTCCTTGGGACCACAACTTTGCATTTCCCTGCAACGTTCTCCAAGTGACTCGGGGTGTGCTGGTGCTCCTGATATGTGGAAGGCCTTAAAGCTCCCTTGTCCTCAGCACCAAGTTTCGTATTCCACTGTCACCCAGTCCCTTTTTACATACTGGTTCACATCAGTTATCTGTAGATTCATTCAAAAGACTCTAAAAATAGGGTTTGCGTTCCAAGCCTTTTGATGCTATTTATAATCTTTTTTCTGTTACCACTCACTGCAAAGTGAAATCTGCATGAATTTCTTGTACCACGTTTCCTTTGGTTCTCATCTTCCATGTAGTAACTGCCCTCAAGCCGGATCCAAGCTGCCTAATGATTGCAAACATACAAGAAGTATATCCTGTGAAATACTTTTTTTTGCACCCATCATGTTTTTCTAATGGCTAAGACATGGTAGAAAATGTCTCTTTAATAGGACTTTCTCTGAGAAATATCTATTTATATGTCCGTCTTCCCAGTAGGCAGGGCACACGATGGGGGTGAGTCCACACTGCATGATAAATGCAGGACCCTTAAGTAACACTACTGCTGCAGCCGCTGGGTGTTATGTGACCACGAACCGGACCCTTGACCTTTGAGTGGCTCAAGGTTGTCTTAGGGCTGATCTTTGTTTCTTACATTTATGGGTTGGTTGGTTTTCTTTTAAACTATAAAGTCATGAAGAGCTTGATATAAAACCTTAGTCAAAGCATGATATAAAACCGAGGAATTTTAAGAGAGTTAAGAGCAGAAAGTTGGCTTTTTTATAAAAAAAAAAAAAAAAAAAAAAAACAGCCCAGCCCGTGTGGGTCAGTGGTTGAGCATGAACCCATGCACCAAGAGGTCACCGGTTGGATTTCCAGTGGGGACACATGCCCAGGTTGCGGGCCCGATCCCCAGGGGGGAGCATGCGGGAGGCGGCCCATCGATGTTCTCTCTCATCAGTGTTTCTATCTCTCTCCCTCTCCATTTCCCCTTCCTCTCTCTCTAAAATCAATAAAGAAAAAATGTAAAGAAAGAAAGATAGGAATCTTGGATTTCTCCATGGAAAGGAACGGCACTGGAGTGAATATCTAGCTACTAAATACATGTCCCCAGGTGGCAGGCCTCTCTGAGGTGTCTCACTTTCTATCCTTTGGGGAGGGGAAACCAAGGGCTATTTCAGGTGAGCAGTCACCGGTGTGTCGATGCTCCTCACAGCCTGGCGTCCATGACAAGCCCCCGATCCACGAAAGGAAGTTACCCCTTTTCTCGTGGATCTTGCGTACGTCTAGCTCTCCTGCCTCCCCTGCACCAAATTCATGTCACTGTTTAAGCAGCTTTTGCTAGAAGGGTTCAGCTCATTGCTAGCACCAGGACAGTTGTGAGGCTTGTACACTGCACAAGGCAGCTGACCCAGAGGAAGATGCGGGCTGAGATCCAGCTCGTGGCTCACTTGCCAAGCCCGGAGCCCTGGCACTGGCCTGTGTCCATGTGGAAGAAGAGGTGCCTTTCCCTTCACACAAAGGCACAGTCTACTTGCCAAATCATGTGCCTGTAGGCCTGAGGATGTCCAGA
Organism: Molossus molossus; assembly: GCF_014108415.1. Classification (NCBI taxonomy): domain Eukaryota; kingdom Metazoa; phylum Chordata; class Mammalia; order Chiroptera; family Molossidae; genus Molossus; species Molossus molossus. The sequence continues at coordinate 97,237,003 of NW_023425344.1, read as the reverse complement.
GATGGCACACACACAGAGGCTTGCACAGAGTTCAGTCCCAGCCAGTGGGAGCCCTGGATGATTGTCCAAAAGAGTGTGCGTGTGAGTGCATGCATGTGTGTTCAGTCCTGGGGAAATATGGGGTGAGGGGGCACAGGGCACTGTGCTCCTGGTCCAGCTGCTTTATTTTTGCACCACGTGAAAGGTGCAGCCTCGCTCTCTTAGCTTTTTCGTGGGCACCTCACTGAAACATTTTCTGGGTCATCAGAGAATATTCATTCTCTAACACAACCCTTCTCTTTCTCTTCTCTGAAGCTCCACCTTTCCGGGTTACCTCCTTTTCCCTCCTCCCACCCCAGATGTGCCAATCCTCCTTAGAGAGTAATCAAGTGCTAACACCCTGTCCCCTCCTTACATTTTGAATATTCCAAAATCACAGGCATCTGCTGAATGCCAAGGTGTGTGTTAGTCACTCGCTGGTAATGCAGTACTCGAAACATGGCAATTTAAAACCACAAACATTTTCTCTCCACAAACATTTTCTCTGTAGGTGCAGAATCTAGAAATGGCTTAGCTGGATCACGCAAGAGTGGCAGACACTGCCCCGCTCACCAGGCCTCTGGTCTCAGTCCCTCCCTGGCTGCGGGTCCGAGGCCTCTGACAGCACAGCAGTGGATTTCCTCGGAAGCCAGTGGTCCTGGAGAGCCAGCGAGTGCGAGAACGTCCAAGACAGAAGCTGCAGTCTTTCATAAGCTGATCTCCGAAGTGACATAGCACTTCTACCAAACACCGCTGGTCACACAGACCCACCCTGGGACATGTGGGTGGGGAGGGGACTACACAGGGTGTGACTGCCCCGCAGCAGGGACCACCGGGAGTGTCGGGAAGGCTGGCTCCTCCAGGGGCCGCCCACCGGTCAGTGCCCCCAGCTCTCCAGAGATGGTAGGAAACGCATTATCCAGTGAGAGGTCACAACACCATAAAGCAGTTCCTATGTTTGTTCTCCTTCTGAAGGTGAGGAAACTGAGCTTTAGAGTGGTTTCCTTGCAGTCACAAAACTAATAGCAAACAGGCTGCATGCCACCCTTCCCCTGGTGTAATTCCGACTGTGTACAGTTCTCTTCCCTGCCCTCCAGTCCAGCCTTTTCACATTTACCAGAGAACCTTCCTTCTCAAATGGCTCTTGACTCAAGAGAGAATAGACTCCCATCTTCTCACAAATGGCATTTAAACTCTTCCTCAGTTTTGCCCACAACCTACTGGTGACGATCAATTTTATATGACAACTTGGCTGGACCATGGTGCCCAGATATTTGCTTAAACACTATTCTGCATGTTTCTGTGAGGGTGTTTTTGGATGAGAGTAAGATTTAAATCGGTGGCTTTCAGCCTGGCTGGTATGGCTCACTGGTTGAGCATCGACCCATTCACCAAGAGGTCACCGGTTCAATTCCCAGTCAATGCACATGCCCAGGTTATGGGCTCAGTCCCCAGTGGGGGGCATGCAGGAGCAGGCCAATCAATGTTCTCTCTCATCAATGTTTCTGTCTCTCTCCTTCTCCCTTCCTCTGTCTCTAACATATTTTTTGAAATAAATCAATGGCCTTCAAGTAATGTAGATTGTCCTCCCTCATATTGGGGGGACCCCATTCAATCAGTTGAAGTCCTGAATAGACCCAAAGGTTGGCCTCTCTGAACAACAGCAAATTCTCCAACAGACAACCTCTGGACTCAGACTACAATCTCAAGCCTTCAAGCCTCCCCATCAGATTTTGGACTCACCAAGACTCGACACATACATAAGCCAATTCCTTAAAACAAATCTCTTCACAGCCCTGGCCGGTTTGTCTCAGTGGTTAGAGCGTCAACCTGTGGTCCAGAGAGACCCAGGTTCAGTTCCTGCTGAGGGCATGTACCTCGGTTGCAGTTTGTCCCCAGCCCTGGTTGGTCGTGCGGGAGGCAGCCACTTGATGTTTCACATCGATGTTTCTCTCTCTCTCTGTTTCTCTCTCTCCCTCCCACTCTATCTGAACAAATAATGGAAAAATGTCCTCGAGTGAGGATAAAATAAAACAACATAAAAAAGTAATGTCCATCTCCAACACTAGACAAAGAGCTTCTGGGGGGCAAGGATTCTGCCACTAATTTCTCCTCCTGTCACCAGTCCAGTGCTTTGCTCATTGGGACTTCATGAGTTGAACTGAATTCCTCATCTGTTTTCAGATGTTCATATCTTATCACACCTCACTATATCCAGGGCAAAGGGGAAAAAAAAAAATTTAGATATGCTACTAAATATTTTTTAAATAATAGAATAATGAAATGAAATCTCCTTAAAAGCATTAATGACCTGGCAAAAATTTGAATAATAACCAGGTCAGAGACTGAGTGAAGTAGGGACCCACGAAAGGAAGTAGAGAGGCAAGTGGAACAATGAGCCTGGCTTCTGCCCTAAGGGGTTATGCCAAACTGAGTACAGTCAAACTTCAGTTTGGTTTGGTTTGGTTTCTTTAAGTGATGTAATAGTTTTATTGAAAACTCAAAATTCACGATATCTCAGAAAATATATTCTTTGCAACCCTGTAAAATAGCAATGTGACATATTGAATATTAAAATATGTGAAGGTGCCCAGCTGGTGTGGCTCAGTGGTTGAGCATCAGCCCGTCCAAGAGGTTTCTGGTTCAATTCCTGGTCAGGGCACATGCCCAAGTTGTGGGCCTGATCCCCAGTTGGGAGCATGCAGGAAGCAGCCGATCAATATTTCTCTCTCATTTATGTTTCTATCTATCTCTCCTTCTCCCTTCCTTTCTCTCTAAAAATCAACTTTAAAACATTTTAAAAAATAAAATAAAATGTGTGAAGGAGTGCATAGTTTGTCCAAATCCTTTTGGGGGTTATGCAAACAAAAATAAGAAGCCTAGGTAAGACCTATTATGGCAGCAGAGGTAACAAGGAAGAGTGATCATTTATTACTTTTTTTGCCTGAAAAACTGGTATTTCCAGTTAAAATACCTGGAAATGTGATCTCATTGAATATGTTTAAGCTTCTCAACAATATTTCAACAACAAAAAAAGATATTGCCAAACTTCCATATGATGTCCAAAAATACCAGTGCTTTTTTCCCCTAAGACCACTTAACTTTTACATGCACGTTCTTCTTGTTGGAGCCTCTGTGGGTGCCAGCTTTCATTTCCTACGTTGTGGTGTGCTCTCGTTTACAGTTCAGGCTGCACATCTGATATCACTTTCCTTCTTCCTGCAGTATGTCCTCCAGAACCCTCCTTAGCAGGGTCTGCTGGTGGCCAGCTCTGTTTGTGCCTTCCTCCTGTTGAGTCTGTTCTCACCAGAGTGGAGGGAAGAGAAATCAAAGGCCGAGGCAAAAGCAGAGGAAGTCTGAACTGCAAGGGGGAACACATTACAATGTAAGAAATCAAAGCTAAGCTGCATAAAACAACTATTATATTGTCCTAAGGTGTTTTGTTAAAAAGATAGAAAATCTGACTTACATTTGGAATCTAAAAACAAAAACAAAAAACAACTTCATAGACACAGAGAACAGATCAGTGGTTGCTAGAGGAATGGGGAATGGGGATTCTTGTACTTTTGAGAGGAAAATAAAGATATCAATGAACTTAAGCATCATTAAATTAACAAGCATACTTCAATTTCTAAACTAGTGATTAAATAGAAATGAAGTATACAAACTTCAAACTAGTAGAGAAAAATTAGAACGGGAAGATATTTACCAATTCAACAAAAGGCAATAAAGAAGAAAAAACGTGAAAGTTCAAACCCAAATACATCAGTAATTCCATTCATAGTAAACAGAATAAATGTTTCCAGTTAAAGGCCAAGACTGATATAGTGAAATAAACAAAGTGAAATTCACCCATAAGCTGTGTTCAAGCAACACATCCAAAGCAAGAGAAAGATTGAATGTGAAAGAATGAAAAAGACTATAAATTTAAATCTTGACCAGAAGCAAAAGCAGTATAAGCTATATTAATAACAAAAAAAGTTTAAAGAATATCACTTCATAAAATGATATGACAAAGTCACAAGGAAGATATAACAATTACATATCTACTTGTACCTCTAACACAGGCTTAAAATACATAATGCAAAAACTGACAAAACTATAAGAAAAAAATAAACTAATCTATAATCAAAGTGGAAGATTCCACACAACCCATTCAATAACTGATATAGCAAGCCAATAAAAAATGAGAAAGAATATTCAAACTTTGAACAACATGTATAATACACTTTACCTAACAGACATATCTATACAGGACACTTCACCCAATTTGTGTAGACTACAAGTTCTTTGCAAGCTTTTATAATATTTGACCATTCACTGAGTTATAAAGCAAGTTTTAACCAACTGCAAAAATTATCATATTATCACACCAGAATGTAATTAAACTACAAATTAAAAACAAAAAGATAACTAGAAAACCCCTAGGTGTTTGAAAATTAAGAAATGTACCAAACACAAAAGCCAATTTCAGGTTAATTAAATATCTAAGTATAAAACACTTTAATGACCTCAAGGTAGAAAATATTTTTTAAAACAAGACATATAAGGACAAACCGTAAAGGAAATTATTAAATTCAACCACAGTAAAATCAAGACTCTGGTATATCAGCAGACACCATAAAGAGTAAAAAGGCAAGGGTAAAGTTCTTTGAAATGTTAATAATGAGCTAATATCCAGAGTATGTAAAGAACACCCATGACTCCATAAGCAAAGATAAACAATTCATTTGAAAAATGGGCAAAAGACTTCACAAAAGGGGCATCTGAATACCCAGTTAACATTGAAAAAGAAACTCAGTCTTATTAGTAATTAAAGAAAGGCATATTAAAACCAGACTGGCAAAATTGGTTTGATTCTGAAAATATCAATGACCCAGAGCAACAGAAAATCTAGCAATGTAAATAGGTACAACCCCTTTAGAAACAATTGTTTGGCAGAATCTTGCAAAAGTAGAATCCATATATCAGACAACTCAGGAATTCTACTTCTAAGTATATCTACCCTAAAGAAACCTGTGGGTGTCTTCTAGAGGCATCTATAAGGATGTTCACAGCAGCATTGTTTATATAGCAAAACCTGGAAATAATCCAAATGTACAAAAGAATAGATAAATAAATGATGGTATATTCACAGAATGGAATACCCTAAAGCACATATTTTGTCTGGCCATAGATTTAACGTCAATATTCATATTCAACTCATCAGTCCTTCAGCTGACAGGCATATTTGATTTGAATATCAAAAAGAGACAAATGACATGTGATTCTTAAGTGACGTTGGGCAGTTTCAAACCCGTCCTGAAACAAATTGTTGAAAGTTTTCATGTCCAATACATATGGCAATATGACTCTTCATACAACAAACCCTGAAGATGAAGTGGCAAAGTCTCCCATTTTTCCTTCATTCAATAACCAGACACAAAGAATGTTTCAAAGACATATTGTAAGGTAGAAAACAGTTGGTGTAAATTCATCTGGATCACTGAGATGTGATGCCTATAAACCAAATCAGGGAGTCAGCAAACATTCCATGTGAAGGGCCAGACAGTAAAAATTGTGGCCGTGTGAGCCATAAGGTCTATGTGCTAACTACTCAATTATGAAAATAATGGGCATGGCTGTGTCTCAATAAAACATTTTTTATAGATACTGAAAGTTTAACTTCATATAGTTTTCTGATGTGTCATGAAATTGTATCGATCCTTTTAATTTTTTTCAACCATTTCAAAATATAAAACCATTAGCTCACAGGCTGCACAAAAACAGGTAGCAGAACAGATTTACCCACAAGTCTTCATATCCTGATGAACCATTATATAAGCTTTATATTGCCTTCAATATCAAGGCAAAATTAATCCAGTTGTTCCACAGCTGAATACACTAGAAGAGAGTATATCCCCCCCTAAATCATCTTTCTTAGCTAACATGTGAGGCCTGTACCCCTTTAAGCAGTGGAAACAAGATATATAAATATTGAGAGATAATATAGACCATGAACAGAGAAGAAAGACCTGGATTGGAATCTTAGCTCTGTCTCTAATAGGCTATGTGACCTTGTGCATAATAACTCAAACCTCTTTCATTTCCTCATCTATAAAAATGGAAATAATAATGCATACACCGTCATTTGTTATTTACAGTTATGGATTCTTCTATCCTTGAACTTCAAAACCCATTCTTTTAAAATTAACTACATCCTGCTTTACTTTCCTGTCGCCAATTTATGTTTCTCCCATGTTCCACTCAGCTATTCTTTCATGCAAAAACTTGTGAGCATTCACTGGGGTACTTATGTTCATATTCCTCAATGCCTTGGCTTTGGGTTATGAGACTTGAAAAGTCACCTCCTATTTTTGGCGTAACTTTGTAGCTCTACAGTCCTCCGTTTGCTCTAAATCACAGCTGTTGAGAGAATGCAAACTGGGGCACGATTTAGCAAAATGCATCAAGTACCTCATAATGCTCCGAAAAGTATTTTGACCTTGTATTTTCACTTCAATGAATCTATCCTAAAGTAACAATCTGAAATACAAACCACGATTTATGCACAAAGATGACCACCAAGGCATAACACAGAAAATAATAACAACAATAATTATAATAAAAGGGACTTTATAAATTCTCCATTTATATTGAAAGACATATATATATTTCTAACTCTTTATATGAATCTCATGGGATTATGTATTATGAATTATATATATTATATTGTATATATGACTCCATGAATATGAGGCCACCTAATACTAAAGCAGGAACCTTTTTGTAATGCTAATATTGGAGGTGTCTAGAACCCCAATATCAATAGGCGAAGCTGTGGAGAACCGGGAAAATTTATGAAGTTACTAGAAATAAAAATACATTGATTTAATATTTCAAAAATATTATATGTACTGCCAAGTGGAAATCTTTTCATACAGTCATTGTGAGGATTATATGAACTGATGCCACATTCCGAGCAGGGATCCAGTCTCACAGGATGTGTTGCATATATTCAGTAAACTTGAGCAAAGAAGTGACAGAGGCAAGGGAGCCAGCACAGCCCAGCATCAGAGTAAAGTGCTGGAGGCAGAAAGAACACGTTGCCAATGCCCCAAGGTGAGAGCTCATGGGTGCACGTCTAAGAAACAGCAAAGAGACAAAAGTGAGTCATTGGCGAGTTCAAAACAATAAGAGTGGGTAAGGACCCTTTAGACAAATGTGAGGATTCTTGTGAGAAACCATTGGAAGGTTTTGAGTCGAAGAGATTTGAAAAGGGTCACACTTGACTTCTGAATTGATAATAGAGCAAAGGTAGAAGCAGGAGAACCCGTTGGGAGTCAGTGGGCAATAATCCAAGTGAGAAGCGATAGTGGTTTGAAGCAGGCTGGAAGAGTGAGAAGTGATGCAGTTCTAGATGCATCCTGAAAGCAGGGTCAGTGGTATTTGCTGATAGATTGAATGTGGGTGTGAGAGAAAGAGAGGAGTCAAGAAAGACTCCAAGATTTTTGACCCAAGCAACTAGAAGGATGTAATTGCCGTCGACCGAGGTGGGGAGACTGCAGGTGGAGAAGGTCTGGATGTGTTTCTTTGGATATGTTCAGATTGTGGTGTCCATTAGACAGTCAGGTGGAGATGTCAAGTTGGCAGCTGAATATGTTAGTCTAGAGCTCTGTGTTGGGGAATAAACGATTTTTGCCCTAAGAAACAAAACTAATAGAGTTACTATGAATTGAGATGGGGAAGGCTGTGGTGAGAACAGGTTTGGAGAGGTGACAATTTGGAATTTAGTTTTAGGCATGTTACATTTGAGAAACCAAGTGAAAAATCTTGAGTAGGCAAGAAACGTGCGGCGGAGTTCAGAAGAGAGGCCCAGGGGAAGCACTTGTCCACTTGGAAGTTGTCAGTGTGTAGATGGTGTTTAAATTCATAAGATGAGATGACATCACAAAGGCACAGACAGACATAAGAGGTCCAAGGAGGGAGCCTCAGGGCACCTTGACATTAAGAAGATGTAGAAGCAGCAGCAAAGGAGAATGGGAGTGAGCAGCCCGTGATAGGAGGAAACCAAAGGAGTCCGCCATGCAAGAAGTGAAGTATTTCAAGGAGCAATCTGCTGTGTCAAAAGCTGTGGATAGCTCAAAAGTGATGAAAGTATCTTCACAATTGCAGAGTAGTTGCTACACATGACTGAACCCAATCATCAAGTATAAAATCATAAATATAGGCTATTTTATTCTTGATTTGAACTTTATTTTTTCCATTCTCATTCTTGATGATTCAATGAAGGGCACTCCCTGTAAAAGTTTGGTTCAATTTTTAAATACGTTCAATATCAACCCAAATACCCACAGTGATTGGTAGAAAATAAAATAAACTACTTCAATAGAACAATAGAGGTATTGCTAAGTAAATGATGAAATAATTGTATGATGAAATTGGGTGCAACCATTAAAAAGATCATATTGTAAAACAGTATTTAACAAGGGGAATGTTCATTTTATTATTTTGTTATGTAAAAAAGATTACGAAAGAATGAATGGTTATATTTAAAAATCTATCTAATTTTATCTATTTACATAAAGAGGGAGAATAAAACCTAGTTATTACAATGGGTTATCAATGGTTTTATTTTTCTTCTTTATAGTTTTCACTATTTTTGTTTTTTATAATAAGCAGATATTACTTTTATGTTTATAAAAAATTAAAGCCATTTCACTTTTTTTTTTTAAGTCCAGATTATTAAATGATTTTGTAGAAAGCGATCTGAATGTGTGTGAACATCTGTGGGTATATCATATAAAGAATATAGATCGTGAAGATATACAGCAAGATGTATACATTTTCTATGTGTGATAAAATTTCAAAAAGCTAAAATATGTTTTGATATCTTGCACATTTTCCACAATAAACATGTATCATTTTTGAAATCAGAAAGCAATGTACAATAGAAATGAGTCCATGGGAATCAATGAAAAAGATATGTATTTAAATTATGTCACAAGATTTTTTTCTCCTCGTATGTTTTCATGAGCTGCAGGTGGAAAGTGATCTCTGTGGAGTCCGCTGGGTACACTGGGCCTGTGGTCTGAGACTGTACTTGCAGCACTTTGAAGGGGCAATTTGGGGACTGTTCTTGGCTGGATAGCTTTTGAGCCCAATTCTCTGGTCTTCCAGGAGATTCTGTGAGCTACCTATCGGCCTTTAATGAACTTTCTGCTCAGGCCATTAGATTGGACTGGTGGCCTGCAACAAAAACCCTATCAGTTGCAGACCTCTCTCCTGGGAGTACCGGTAGCCTGGGCCTTCCAATCCATGCTGCATTTAATAGGCATAACTGCACAGAGGTGACTTCAACTAGCCTCAGATCCTGCCAGGGATGTCTTTCTATTGGGAATTAGAGTTCTTCAAGCCCCGAAGGGCATCGCTGCAGTAAGAAGGATAACTTTTACATTGGGTTAAATCTACATTTTTATGTATGCAGTTATGCCAGAAGTCAGGTCAACCTCTAGGCTTGGTTGGCTCATATTCCATGATACATAAGAAGGAAAAAACCCCTTCTGAGCTGCCCTTGTGGCATTTTCCCCCTGTACTTTGAAATGTTGTTCAATTGTTTGTACTCTTCTATTTAACTGCAAATTACTCTCTTCTTCCACATATCATCATGTTTTACCTGCTTGAAAAATAAATACCCCAAATGACCAGGAGCAAAGGGCTATAATTAAATTCTGGGATGTTGTAATGGACACTTTGAGAGTGGTAAAAAAGTGGTATCCAGAATAAACTCAAAGGTTCAAACAATTAAAAAGTTTCAGGTGGCAAATGTGTGCACCATGCCTCAAAATCATCTGACAAGGTCATATCCACATCCTCGAAAAAAACAGTGACTTTCATATTTTTGTTGGTTTCGTTTTCAATGTTGAAAACTTCTCTGCCTATCACCTCTCTTTTTCCAGTGATTCTAGGGCTATCTAAGATATGGGACGGGTTGGTTAATTCAATTCTCTGGTTAGTTGCTTTGTCAGAATTTGGGGTTGAGGGGGTTAAGGAATGTAAAATTAATATAAAGTCAGGAAATGGCACAAGTCAAAATTCCCTCTGCCAGTCAAGTTCTCCTTTTTCACTGGTTTTCTCGTTCATGGAGGATGAAGATACAGGAAGTTCATTGGTTTAGCTTTTCTGCTGTCCGGTTTTTCATGACATGGTCTTCCTTTCCTCAGAGTCCCTCTTTCTAGTCAATCAAAGGTCCTCCCCCAGATGGTACTTCCTGTGTCGTCCAGAATCCCTGGCCAAGGGTAAATCGTGGCAAACTGTCAATTTGTTAATTATAGCAGAGCTTAGTGACGACTGGATTACCTTAGTCATAAAGGGCTCCAGGGTCAGAGGTGGTTTGTATAAATTTTCTGAGGGTACACTCTACACGTTGTCTTTCAAGGAATAAATAAAAATGTTCCCACATGAGCTTTAAGAAAGGGTACCTGAGGCACTGACTTCTCAACTTGTTCTTCTCACCTGCTCATCTGTTTAAGGGCATGAGGCAACTCAGAATCCTCCACCTTGGTAAGGGACATCCTTGAGCATGGGAATGAGTGAGCACTATAGGATAGTAGGGTCCACTGAGTAAAAGTTCAGAGAAGGACATGAGGACACGCAGGAGGTTTCTCAAATACTTGATGAATGAATTTTGTTGAATGACTGAGGAGGCTTTCCTGCGAGGTGAACCAGGTCATCTCTGCATTATGCAAGCAACTTTCCAGACCAGAAGATGGGCTTCTTCAAGTCCTTGAGGATGCAGACTTCTCTGATATCAAGTGTGAATATGTCCCTACTTCATTTTGCACAAACTATATACTTTAAATGCATGGGGATGGTCAGAATTTTTTAATTTTAAGATTTTATTTTCTTGGAGCAGTTTTAGGTTCACAGCAAAATTGAGTGGAAGATGCAGATTTTCCTTATATTCCTGCCCCCACATATACTCAGCCTCCCCATTGTCAAATCTCGCACCACAGTGGTGCATTGGTTTTAATTGATGAACCTACATTGAACATCATCATCATCAAGAATCCATAGTGTACATCAGGTCACTCTTGGTGGTGTATATTCTGAGCATTTAGACAAATGTGTAATGACATATTTTCATAATTATTGTATTATACAGAATATTTTCACTGCCCTAAAAATCCTCTGTGCTCCATTTATTCATCCCTTCCTCCCACTGACCCTAGGAGACCACTGATATTTCTACTGTCTCCATAGTTTGCCTTTTCCAGAATGTCATATAGTTGGAATTACACAGTATGTAACCTTTTCAGATTGACTTCTGTTACTTAGTATTATGCATTTAAGGTTCTTCGTGTCCTTTCATGACTTGAAAGCTCATTTCTTTTTCGTACTGAATAATGTTCCATTGTCTGATATACCACATGTTGTCTATTCACCTCCTGAAGGACATCTTGGTTGCTTCCAAGTCTTGGCAATTATGAATAAAGCTGCCATAAACCTATGTGCAGGTTTTTGTGTGGACATAACTTTTCAGTTCATTTGGATAAACACCAAGGAGCGCAATTGCTAGATCATGTGGTAAGAGTATGTTAAGTTTTGTAAGAACACACCAACTGTCTTCCAAAATGACCAGACCATTTTGGGTTCCTACCAGCAATGACTGGGAGCTCCTGCTGTTTCACAGCTTTGCCAGCATTTGGTGGTGTTCATGGTCCAGATTTTGAGCATTTTAAAGGTGTACAGTGGTATCGTGTTGTTTTCATTTGTATTTCCCTGATGATATATGATGTGGAGCCTCTTTTCATATGTTTATCTGCTGTCTTTATATCTTCTTTAGGGAGGTGTCTGCCCATTTTTGAATCAGGTTGTTTGCTGTCTAACAGCTGAGGTTTTCTTTTAATTTTTATTTATTGATTTTTAGAGAGAGAGAGAGATTGATTTATTGTTCCACTCATTATGCATTCATTGGTTGGTTCTTGTATGTACCCTGACCAGGGATCGTTCCTGCCACCTTGGCATATCGCAATGACGCTCTAACCAACTGAGCTACCTGACCAGGGCAAGAGTTTTAAGAAATCTTTATATACTTTAGATAACAGTATATTATCAGACATGTCTTTTGCAAGTATTTTTCTTCCAGTCTGTGGCTTGTCTTCTCATTCTCTTATTTAAAAAAAAGCTTTTTAAGAGAAAGATATTGTGGTTTTGGTATATTTTATCTCTAGGCTCTGTTGGTCTAGGCATTGTAAGTACTCACTTCGAAGAGGTAAAATTACGTTTGACATAAACTATAAGACTTTGGTCTCTTTTCCTGGGAGTACTCTCAAACCAAACAAGCCATTAACAAACCCAGCCAATGAGAAAACAGAGGCGCATTGGTTGTCAGCGGCACTGAAGAAGGTTGTTTACACATCCGTCAGAACGCAATAAACAAATTGTGGAGCTTTGATGTGGCACTCTGTCAACAGCACATATCAGGGCCCGACTGGTGCCCCCAGTGTCTGCCACTCTCTTAGCGTGTTATTAGTTACTCATCCTTTTCCACCTCTATTACTATTCCATAGCCTTGATTTATTTTTTGTTACATTTTTTAAATTTCTTTTTATCCTCACCCAAGGATATGTTTATATTTTTAATTAATTTTTTGAGAGAGACAGAGAAACATCAATGTGAGAGGGAAACATCGATTGGTTGCGTCCCACAGGCGCGCCAACCAAGCTTGAACCTGCAGCCTTTTGGTGTATGGGATGATGCTTCAACCAACTGAGCCTCCTGGCCAGGGCTGCTCCATTTTCTAAACTTCAGGATATAGTGTATAAGCCAAAGGGGTGATCCAAATGATGAAAGTGAATTATCAATGAATAATAGTAATAACCCTGGTGGGTTTTACTAAATGCTTAGAGCGTCAGCCTGCCCATCGAAGGGTCTCGGGTTCAATTCCCAGTCAAGGGCACATACTTGGGTTGCGGGTTTGATCCCTGGCCCCAGTCAGGGTGCATGCAGAAGGCAAACGATAGATGTGTCTCTCTCACATTGATGTTTCTCTCTCTTCCTCTCTCTCCCTCCTGCTGGATCTGAACAAGAAAATGAAAAAAATGTCCTTGGGTGAAAATAATAATAATAATTTAAATATATATATATATATATATATATATATATATATATATTATTTCCCATGCACTTCACCACCAAAGGAGCCTGGGTTAAAGGGGGTATTGAGGCAGTTCTGCGTTGCTTCTGGTTTTATTTACATGAATTCCACTCTTCGCCAAATCCTGCTTGGTAGTTTTCCTCCTGAGTCCAAGGTTAGCAGTCAGGAGGCTCCTGCGTGGATAACCTTCGTATTGCTCTAACGAACAGCGTTTCTGTTTTTGACATTTTCTTTGAAGCAGTGGGGTTGCCAGTGTGGAAAACACAAATATCCATCAACAACAGCTGGCATTTGCCTATTGTTTTTTCATTATTACCTATCAAGAATTTTTTTGTAAAATTATGGAGTTAAGTGTTTCTCGGGGGTCTTTATATGAGTTTTTCTCTTTACACTTTCACCAACTAGGGCTTGTGTCCTCAAATATCTCAAACTCTCTCTTAACAGTTTATTAGTAGCCCATCTATTTCCCACCTCGTTACAATTTCACAGTCTCAACTTTTTCTCCACCTTCAAAACTTTAGTATGGCCAAAGGACCGATCTGGACAGGTCTGAGTTTACTACCTTTTGTTTGTTTATTTTTTTTAATGACTGTCCTTGCAATAAACTAACAAACAATTGCCTGACCCCACGGGCGTTAGGTGCCAAGTGGCACAAAAAGAGAGCTGAGCGTTCCAAAGGCTGCTGTGTTCTGGTGGCCAGATACGGAGAGACGAGTCGGTGCCTCTTTGTTTGCTAGCCTGCACCAGAGGGCTGTCCTCACGCCGCCATTGGGAGCGTACTTGAGAGGATTGTAAGTAAATACCACCGTGAGGCCAGTGTGTGCGAACTGTCAATGTGTATTTATATGATGTGTGGCTATGCTGAAGCAGGCACCATGAATCACTCCAGATCGCCTACGGAGAGCCTCTTATTCTGCCTGAAGGATTAGGGAAACAGGGTTCAAATGCTATTCATCAGCCTTGTCTTTCAGGGAGCACCAGTAAAGTCATAAGTGCCTGACCTATCGCTGAAACACTCCATTCCCAAGTCTCAGAAAAAGGTCACCTAGAGGTAATGGAATGTTTTGGTCATAGCTGCGCTCCCTAAGCTGGTCTGGGAAAGAACTGTCTGAGGACAGGAGGAGGAACTTGAGCATGAGAGAAATGAGATGACTCGGTGCCCTGCACGTTTCTTAAAAACATCTTCCTGAATGATGGATATTGTCACTTTCAGAAATAATCCTATGAAAACGCAGTGTTAAAGTCTTCCCAGAGGAGAGGAAGTTCACCGCCAAGTGGTTGCTAAACAGGTAAGGAGAGAGGACATTTTTCAACATTGAAAACCAGTAAAGAGCATTAACTGTGTTTTACATTTTATTTTTTAATTACAATTTACACTCAATATTATTTTGTATTAATTTCAGGTACACAGCATAGTGGTTAGATAATTCTGTAATTTACGAAGTGGTCCCCTCGATAATCTAGTACGCATTTGGCACATTATAGTTATCACAATATTATTGACTAGATTCCCTGTGCTGTACTTTACACCCCATGACTGTTTAGTAACTGCCAATTTGTACTTTTTAATCCCTTCACCTTTTTCATTCAGCCCACTAACCCCCCTCCCACCTGTATCTAAAAGTCTGTTTCTGTTCTGTTTGTTAGTTTATTTTGTTCATTAAATTCCACATGTAAGTGAAATCATATGGTATTTGTCTTTCTCTGTCTGACTTATTTTATTCTCCAGGTTCATACACGCTGTTGCCAAGGATAAAATTTCCTCCTTTTTTATGGCTGAATAGTATCCCATTGTGTATATGTACTGCAGTTTTTTGATCCACTCATCTACTGATGGGCACTTGGGCTGCTTCCAAATTTTGGCCATTGTAAATAATGCAAATAACACTGTGATAAACATTGTAATGCATATATTCTTTTGAAATAGTATTTTGGGTTTCTTCATATATAGTCCCAGAAGAGGAGTTGCTGGATCATAAGGCAGTTTCATTTTTAATTTTTTAAGGAAACTCTATACTGTTTGCCATAGTGGCTGCACCAATTTGCAGTCCCACCAACAGTGCACAAGGGTTCCCTTTTCTCCACATCCTTGTCAACACTTATTGTTTGTTGAGTTATTGACAATAACCATTCTGACCCATGTGAGGTGATTGTGGTTTTAATTTGTATTTCCCTGATGATTAGTGAACAAATATCATTATAAATAGTCAATAAGATGATATTAAAATTCAATAGTCATCAGTCCTGCCCCCATGCATCTAAGGCCAAAAGTCTCCCCAAGCTTCCTCAGGAAGCTGCTGCCATTGGACACAGACAGAGTCTTCTCCTCATGCTAAAGCAAAGAAAGAGACAATGACTTTCTTCATTGCCTTGAGAGAAGAAAGTCAGGACCAAAAGGTATCTGCCTGGACAGAGGCAAAGGTAAGAAACTTCACTCATATTAAAACTGATGAGGGAAGACCACAGGCTTCTTTGAATCTATATGAAAATAGAAATCAATTAAGTCAAATTTTAAAAACTCACATTTTAATTCTAAAGGAAGAATTTTGACATTGTTCTTAGTGAGACCACAAACTTACATTAAACATTCCTGCCACTCACCACCTTGAGTGCAATAATTTAAGGGTGCAAAAAGATTCTGTAATCAAGATACAGGATATTTTAACACAATATTTGAAAAGTAAAAATTAGTACCAAAATAATTACATTCATGACAAAAATATGATCATTATAATATTTATGATGAAAATTATAAATAAAGACAAGGACATATTTTTATTTTTATTGTTTTAAATACCGCATCAAAGTATTCTTTATCTCAGTTACTGGTTTTGTGCCTGAGCAAGGGTTTCACTCTCCTCACCCTGGTCCCAGCCCTTGGAAATCAAGTCTCAGGTTCGAGTTACAATACAGTCTATCCCAGGCACAGAGGAAGAGTGTAGGAAAAGCAACCTTTCTTACAGCCCTGGGAAACTCTAGTGCTACCCAAATTTAGCAAATAAAAATGCAGGGTGTTCCTCTGGCTGGTTTGGCTCAGTGATTTAAGCATCGGCCCATGGACCAATGAGTCACGGGTTCGATTCCAGTCAAGGGCACATACATACCTCAGTTGCAATTCCGTCCCGGGCCCTGGTCACAACCAATCAATGTGTCTCTCTTACATTGATGTTTCTCTCTCTCTCTCTCTCTCTCTCTCTCTCTCTCTCTCTCTCCCCCACTCTATCTGAAAATAAAAATACAGGAAGCTTTGAGCAATGTCAATGTCAGGTAAGCAAGGAATACTTGTTTTAGTATAAGTATATCCCATGCAATATTTGGGACATACTTATACATTTTTTAAAAATTATTCATTGTCTGTCTAAAATTCAAATTCAACTGGGCATTATCTGGCAACCCTACCTCCCCTGCACCCCCACCCCTCCCCCGGAAGCCTACCCTAATGAGAGAGATGGTCGCTCTAAGGGCCCATAGCAAGAACAAAAGAAATAAAAATAACAAAGGAACTGAAAGCCAGCCCAACACGGAAAGAATGTTATTGCCCTTTTGCTGACAGAGACCTAGGGAGATTTCCAACATAAACAAAGAAATTTAATCTCTCATTTGCAAAAGTTTCCCCTGTGCTAATTTGTTAACTGCTCATGTAGAGACCCAGAACCCAGTGCATCTCATTGAGCTTCTTGTTTCTTACAGTATGCAAATTGAAGCCATCTCCACTGGTAATTGAGCAAGAGCTACCAGAACCTGGGCTGGGGCTGGACTCCGCAGGCTCAAAGCTGGTTCACGAACTGGTCAAGTCAGTCCAATGAGCTGCTTTTTCCCCACCGCATGGATCATTTGGTCAATTGACGTCCTGAGCAAATTCAGACAAAAGTTGCACATTTCACCATTGTCGTGAGATTACAGGATGACTTCAGAGCCAAACGCAATGTGAGTTTGCCTGTTGATGCTCATTTCTGTCCTTCAGCCTATCCTCTGGCTCCCAGGGAGGAGGCAAGAGTATCACAAGCCCTCAAAAAGCAGCTGCCTTCTAACAGTTTCCTCTGCTGCTTGAGAAGGAGGACAAAGAGGGTCTTCTCCACGCCTTAACACCAGAGAGCACGCTGTCATCTAGCTAAATCCGAATGAGGCTAGGAATGGTTTTCATTTAGAAATAATGGTTTTCAACCAGTTCTTCTGGGAATCCCCCAGCTTCCTTCTGCTGCCTCTGAACCTCCGTCCCAGGTGCGGGTCCTTGTGAGCACTGCCTGAAGATGACCGTGTGTGGCCATCTGCCCCCAGGGGCGCCCTCCCAGGATGGTGAGGCCGGTCTTCTGGCCCTGAACTGTCAGGGTCAGCTCAAGGAGCAGTACCCTAGGTTCCCCCTCACTTGTCAGCACGGGTAGAGAGCATTTACTAGTTGCACCAGAAGATTCAACAGGGTCTACAGGAACATCACAGGCAGGATTTTCCTACAAATCATGGAGACCTGCAGCCAACCCCTGGGCTTCCAGCCAGGGGAAACAACCAGGACTCAGGGGACCAGCCAGCCCTCCTGTCTTCCTGGCACCCAGGGGCCAAGCCCCCACAGCCCTCAGTCCTCAGGGGCCAAACTTCAAAGATGTCATGGCCACAAGGTCGTCTGACTGGGTCCAGCAGCCCTCTGGAGTGGACGGCTCCCCAGTCTACCAGCTAGACATTCAGCCATCCTAGGGCTCCGAGCCTGTTTTGGCAGAATGTTCTGACCCAGCAACTCTGGCAGATTATTGCTGGGACCCACGATAAGGTGGACCTACCAAGACTGATAGAACAAGTGCCAGGCCTGGAAAGCACGGGCCCAGGACCGTGCTGCTTTGGAGCAGAATCTTGTACCGATGATGCTTTGGGTTCCCAAGAAGGGAGCACAGGGCCAGGCTGCTTCCCTGCATTGGCCCAAGATCTGCTGGGAGAACTTATCCCTTTCTGAAGCCCGTATACTGGGACCCCAAGGGCTGCGAAGACACATGGAAGAGGCCAGATACCTTGCCCTGGCAATCCAAGAAGGTGGCCATCCTGTACAGAATGGAGAACATGCAGATGCTAAAGCACAGGGGGCCCGAGCCGGCCACAGTAGTCAGCAGCTTCACGGGGCACATGTTCACCTGGTGCAGGGGTGGAGTCAACGTACGGAGCTGGTGGGCCAGATGGTAGAGGACAGGTTCCCCAACAGCCACCTGCGTGCACAGACCCACGGGACCCACCAGCACACCTGCCTACTGTTCCCTAACAGCACTACCCTGCCGACAGCTGGCCATAGTTTATCTGGTGCAAGTGCGTGGGATCTGATGGCACCTTCCCTGCACATAAGAGATGGGCTACCCTCTGCGGGTCTCCCCTGCCAGGCCTCGGCTGCCAACCTGGAAGGACAACCGGGCCTTTGCTTGCTTCACTGATGGCACCATCAGGATCTGGGACCTAAGGACCAGAGGATAGTCAGGGACCTGCCAGGTCCCCCAAATGGAGCCAAGAACATTGTTGTCAAAGACCAGAGCATCTAGATAGGAGGTCTGGATGCCTGCTTACGGTGCTGGGACCTGAGGAACACCAGGAGCCCCAGGAATACCAATTTGAGTCTTAGATAGTAAGTCTGACCCCCAATACTCAGAAAACTGGATTCTGGTGGTCACAGCCAATGGCCATCTGTGGCTGCAGCCCACCTTCAGGCGATCCAGAAACACATGGAGGGCTGGAAGGACAGCACCATCCTCGGTCTAAAGTTCTCCCCTCCCGGCCAGTGGTGGGTGCGCATTGGGATGGACAGCCCGGTCAGCATCTGCAGCATGCCCACAGGAAGCATGGTGTTCCAGATGCCCAAGACCGCCTCCATCATGTGATGTGACGTGTCCCTTAACAATGCCTGATCATCACGGGGCCCAGGGACCACGCCCCAGTGTACCAGATCCCATACTAAGGGGGTCTCCACTGTCATCTCAACTCAGGGTCCTTTTTACCCCCGCAATGAGGGGGGCAGTAGTAGCGGGGCATGATGGGTGGGCTGGTGAACTTTGACATGTGTAATAAAACAATTGGAAGAAACCGTTAAAAAAATGTTTAGCCCTGGCCAGGTAGCTCAATTGGTTAGAGCGTCATCCTGCTATGCCAAGGTTGCAGGTTCAATCTCCAGACAGGGCACATACAAGAAGCAACCCAAGAATGCATAGATGGGTGGGGACAGCAAATTGATGCATATCTCTCTCTCTCTCTCTCTCTTTCTCTCTCTCTCTCTCTAACTATCTTTCAAATCAAACAATTGAAAAATTAAAAATAAATTTTTAATTTTCAAGCAAGGCTCTTCTTTCTGCTCACAGAATCTGGGCTACTGCCACACGTGGTGTTGAGACCATGACCACCCTCTGAACTTGACCTGCTTCCCAAAGAACTGGCCTCGCTGATACAGGCTTAAGCTGAAGATCAGCTGGAAAACAACCCCTCTCTCTCTCTCTTTCTCTTTCATTCTCATAATGTTTATTACTCTTGACATTTTTCTATGTATTTTTCCTTTATTACAAAATTGAATTTCTTTTTTTTTTTTGTACATGCCCCTAGCGGGAGCCAAACCCAGGACTCTCTGGTCCACAGGCCGATGCTCCAACTGCTGAGCCAAACCAGCTAGGGCTGGATTTCATTTTTATATCCTGTTCATATCTTTGCCCTTTTTCATTGAAAAAAATAAACGGTTCTCCACCTCGACAGCATAGGAAGAGACGAACAAGAACCTACTCACTTTTCTCATAAAGATCTTGAACAATCAGTACTCACCCAGACTCTCCTTAAAAATCAGTAAAACTGTTTCACTTCTATTTGAGTCTACATCTTGGGTTCCAGTATATGAATTTGAGCAAGTAAATCAAGGTTTGGCCTCTGTATGTTCATCTATAAATGTGACTTGAACCATCTTAAAATAAGTCCTGGGGATGTAATGTACATAGTTAACCATACCATATAAAAGAAAAATTGTAACTATGTGAGGTAATGAATAGTGATATATAAATACATACATCAAATCATTATGTTGTACACCTTAAACTCACATCATGTTATATCTCAGTACAACTGGGGGGAGGGAGAAAAACCTGTGCTTATGAACACAATTTGGTGTTGATATTAGGAGACCGTGCACTATTTCAATGATAGCCTTGCTCAAAATACGGCAGTCAAAACTTCATTTTCAAGCAATTAAGAAATCGTCTCCACTCTATACATTTTATACTACTCTCAAGAAATTAGTTTCTGACTTTCTGTCTATTACAGAATCAGCAAGATTTTTTTAAATGAAAGCCAAGATTTATCACTGGCCTTTTTTACAAGCCTGCTTTCCATGTGGCATTTTGGTGCTTCTAAAAATCAGATCTATTAAAATATAAAATTCTTACCTTTGCATAAGTTCAAAAGGACTATGTTGTGGGCTATGAAAACAATTACAAAAGAGGATTCAAAAAGCTCTGCTAGCTAGTAGCAGTTCAGTTAAAATAAACATGTAGTCCGCTGATGCAACCACTTGAAACAACACCATACTCATTCGTGTGTCGATGTTCCAGATTTTATTTCCCAAAAAATCCTCCATCATGGTGTTCACTTATAAACAGGTTGAAACATGCAGCTGTCTGCAATCTCTCTTGAAACCTCAATAAAAATAACAGTGAAGACATTTATTTTAAGGAGTAAATCCACAAGGACAAAATAGTGGAAGAAGAGACCACATTTTGGAAGCTGGAATGAAAAGGAAGAAGGGTGTGGGCTGAGGAGGTACAAGGCAGCTGCATCGTGGGCACTACCATCGTGCAGAAAGTGCAGCCGCCTCCATCCTAAACCCCAGCAGGGAAATCCAAGACACAGATGTTACCACCCGTATCCCCAGAAGCCTCAGATGTTACCATTAGGTATCTCTGGCAGTGAGGTAGGGCTGTAAGCAGAACAGCAGGTTAAAATCACCTAAGAAGAAGAAACTCACAGTCTCTTCAGTGAGGCAACTGCCTTTCCTACCCTCACAGAAATCTGAAGTTTATTCTCTACAGAAGCTAAAATAGAGGATCACTAGAATGGGGTACCTAAGGCACAGTTTGAAGTGAGAGACGCCACAAGAAAACAAATAGAGTAAAATTAAATTTTGCGTCCTGCAGGTTGCGACCCCTCGCCCTCTCTCCCACGCACCTAGAACACTGGCATCCACACTTTTCCAGGTGGGGTGGGGAGTGGAACAGTGTCCTCTAGATAAATTGACCAGCCTATGGGGAAAAAATCTTTACAAATCATTGTGGGGGTTCCCCCCAGAATGGCCCAGCCAGACTACCCGACAGAGATAGCTATGGTCCACACCCCTCCTCATGAGCACTGAGAATCCAATTAGCCTTTTTAGCTACCACCCTTAAAGTATCAGCAGACACTCAAGGAAAAAGCCTTTCACAGAAAAAGCAGAGGCCAAAACAAACAGAGAAAGGCAACTGGGCAGGAAGACACACTATGCAGGAAAAGAAACACTTTAGAAAAAAATCATCAATATGTAAGAGAAGAGCATTTCTTTAAAAAAGAAAAAGAAAAAGGAAAGAAAAGAAAAAGTAGGAATAATCAAGGAAGAGCTTTTGAAGTTGAAAATATGATATCGACATGATGTCCATTTTACCTCCATAAAAATATATCAGAAATTAAAATCTCAATGAAAGTGTTATAAGTTAAGGTCAGAAAATGCCCCAGGATATTGCACATGAAGGTGAAAAAGAGAAAATACAATAAAAGAAAAGTAGAGACCAGTCATGGAATTTCAGAAAGAAAGGAAAGAGTAAAGGGAAGTAAGGGTGAAATTACAAATAAATTGTTCAAGAAAGTTTCTCAGGATTGAGGAATGTGAATGTCCAGATTAAAAGAGCCTGAATGGCCCTGGCCGGTTTGGCTCAGCGGTTAGAGCGTCGGCCTGCGGTACAGAGAGACCCGGGTTCAGTTCCCGCTAAGGGCACGTACCTCGGTTGCAGTTTGTCCCCGGCCCTGGTTGGTCGTGCGGGTGGCAGCCACTCGATGTGTCCCTTCACGTCGATGTTTCCCTCTCTCTCTCTCTTCCTCTCTCTCCCTCCCACTCTGTCTGTACAAAAAATGGAAAAATGTCCTCGGATGAGGATTAAAAAAAAAGAGCCTGAATGCCCAGCAGGGCAGGTGCGGAGACTCACACTGTGGTACGTGGTTGTGAAGTTGTCGTCACTGGAGACAAAGGCGAGATTCTCAGCACTGAGGAGAGAGAAAGGAAACTCCATGCACCGGACCAAGAATCAGAGTGGACTTGGCATCTCAGTGTCGACCTTGAAAGTAGAAGACAGTGGGGGTAAGGCCTTGAAAATGCCTAGGAAAATTATCTACAATGGACAGTTTCACACTAACATCATGCAGTGTGAGGATAGTCTAAAGACATTTCGAGGTGTGCACGGTCTCACACATTCGTCTCCTATGCACACTTTCTGAGGAGGCTACTGGAGAAGTTCCTCCAACACAGGAAGTGAGGAAAGAAGGGAAGACATGGAGACACAGACCAGAAAACAGGGTCCTGTGCACAGAGAGGCTAGGGGAGTCCTAGGATGAGGTGAAGGGAGATTTTAAGGATAGAGAACAATCATTAGATTGGTGATAAGAAAGAGAGAACTTTTCAAAAAATGAATTAAGAGTGTAATAGGTGAATGTGAATATATTGAGAGGAAAGTAAAACAAGTGAAGGAAGTGTGGGGATTAGTGATGAGTAAAAACAAAAACCAAGCCCTGGCCAGTTTTGCTCAGCAGTTAGAGCGTTGGCCCTCGGACCAGAGAGACCTGGGTTCGGTTCCCGCTAAGGGCATGTACCTTGGTTGCGGTTTGTCCCTACCCCCACTTGGGGTTGCGTGGGAGGCAACCACTCGATGTGTCCCTTTCACGTTGATGTTTCTCTCTCTCTCTCTCACTTCCTCTCTCTCCCTCCCACTCTATCTGAACAAGAAATGGAGAAATGTCCTCGGGTGAGGATTAAAATAAATAAATAAATAAAAATAAAAACAAAAACCAAGTGACAACAAAACCAGGAAAATCCAAACGTTTTGTAGGACATCAAGGTAATCATAGTATAACAAATTCTAGTTGCAAGGAACATGTACATAGTTAACATAACTATATTTACCACGTAGTTGCATTGGCAGAACACAAAGATGGGCAGTATGTTGAAAGAGGTATTGGAAAGTAGGTGAGGTACAGGTTTGGTGAAAGAGAAAGAAAGTTTTATCTCCAAAAGAAAACAGAAAATGCCTGATAGTGAAATTTTAAAAAGGACACTAAAAAACACATTATTTTGAGATCATGGAGATTAATATCAAAAGGACCAGTTAAAACAGGTGAAAGTGATTTCCTCTAGGAATCAAGAAATGGTGATGGTGGGGGGGCAGGTATCCTAGCCTGAATGTCCAGATTAAAGAGCCTGAATGCCCAGCCGGTGTGGCCCAGTGGCTTGAGTGTCATCCCACGGACCGAGAGGGCCCTGTTTGATTCCCCAATCAGAGCACATGCCCAAGGTTTCGAGCTCAGTTCTCCATAAGGGGCGTGCAGGAGGCAGCCCATTGATGTCTCTCTCACATCGCTATTTCTCTCCCCCTTCCTCTCTCTCTAAAATAATCGATAAGAATATTTTTAAAAAGCCTAAATGCCCGGCAGAGTGGATGCAACTACATCGACTGTTACGGATTGGGTGGCTTATAAACGATAGAAACTTTTTTCTCACAGTTCTGGATGCTGGAAGTCGGAAGTCAGAGTCCAGCAGAGCTAGTAAGAGTCCTCTGCAGGGTCTCTGGCTTCTCCTCACATGGGGAAGGAGTCGAAGGCTTTGTGGGGTCTCTTGCATAAAGCACTAACCCCACCGTGAGGGCTCCACCGTCATGACCTAAGCCAGTGATTTTCAGCAGGGGTGCTGAGGACGCAGGCAGGTGTGCCTCAGAAGTTTTAAAACACGCAATACCTGACCACCTGGTCAGGGGCGCTGATCCTTTCTCTTAGGCTGTCAAATGAAAAAGTGACAACAGCCAACACAACAAGAAGAGCCGTCCAGTGGGAATGAATCAAATTTTACCTATTTTTTGGTCAGATCAGCAAAAATTATAATACATTTTTTCGGTGTGCCGCAGAATTTAGTAATTAGCTTATGTGTGCCATGAGATGAAAAAGGTTGAAAATCACCGACCTAGGCACCTACCAATGGTCTCACCTCGTAATACAGTCACATTGGGGGTGAAGGCTTCCACATATGAATTTGAGGGGACATAACCATTTAGACCTAGCAGGGGTATTGGGCAAGGGATTGACATTTATCATAATAAGTCTTGTAATCTGACTCTTTAAACAATATGCATGTGTAACTTTTATACGAATAAAATATGAAAACTCAGATATGTTATTTTATATCTCCATCATTTAGAAACCCAGGGTAGGCTGTGTAGGGTGGGGAAAAGGGAGAAAACACTGGTAGTCACGGGCAGAATGCCACAAAGTATTTGGTGGCAGCTCTTAGAACATTAGCTGGAATTCCTCAGGTCCACAATTGAATGAAAGCTGGTTTTAGATCATCTGTCTTTAAAACCAATATGGCCCCTTTCCAAGCATGTTTGATTGCCCATGTGCAGTGCATTAAAAGCAATAATAAAGCTAATCAGAGGGGCCTCCCGCAAATATTTTTTCCCTACATAGACCAGACCACAACATTTTCCTACACCTACTAAAATGTCAGCAATGATGTGTCAACGGCGGGAAGCTGTAATGATATGAAGATGTCTGCTGCAGTAGCAGGGCTTGTATCTTATTAAAATTTGTGAGAACCAAGGGCCAGAGGAGTAGGAAAGAAACTGCCTTCCTCTGGGAAGTCCAGCTGTAATTCCACTGTAATGTGTTAAGTGAGTTGTATAATGTACTAAAATAGTCGACGTTTATTGAGCATTTACTGTGTGCCAGGAACTATTCATTGCTTTGTGTATATTGAGTCCTTTTATCCTCATAGCAACCTGATGAAGTAGATACAATTTTTCTCCTCGTTTAGAGGTGAGAAGACTGGGGCACAGAGAGGGGAGATAACTGGCTCAAGATGGCACAACTTGTGCGTGATGGATCTAAGGCAGACTAACACTCTGGGGCCCCTAATGCACGCCAGTCTTGCCCCAACTTTGTGCAGATGGGAAAAGATGCCGCCACCTCTCTTCATCATAGCACACCTTCCATGTGAATCCCTTAAAGGGGAACGAGGTCCTTCCCCCGGAGTCCTTACCATATGCCAGAGTTCTGCTAAGCATCTCACAAGCGGGATCTTTAATCTTCCAGGAATCCAAAGAAGTAGGCATTATCACTGCCATGTCCAGCTGGGGACAGTGAGGTTCCCCGAGGATAAGAAACACGCCTAGGTCCATGCAGTTAAGCAACAGAGCCAGGATACACATCCAGCATTCTCATTCCAAAGCTCTCCGCTTTTTACAAACAGAAACGATGGATGAAAAAATGTTGGTTCGCCCTGGCCAGTTTGGTTCAGCGGTGAGAGCGTTGGCCTGCAGACCAGAGAGTCCCGGGTTCAGTTCCCTGGAGGGGCACGTACCTCAGTTGCAGTTTGTCCCCGCCCGGGTTGGGGTTGTGTGGGTGGCAACCAGTCAATGAGTCCCTCTCACATCGATGTTTCTCTCTGTCTCTTCCCTCCACCCTTCCTCCCACTCTATCTGATTATAAATTTAAATTTATATATATATATATATATATATATATCCTCAGATTAGGATAAAAAAAAAAAGGTTGGTTCAAGGCTGAGAACCCTACAGGAAAGAATCCAGAAGTTCTTCTTTGAGGATAACGAACGCGGTACGTCTAATCCCTATGACAATCCTCAGGTCTTCTTTTACTGTCTTTCATGATTGTTGCATTTGTTATTGTTATAATTGTTAAGAGATTATTTTTTTGCTTAATTTTAATTTAAGTGATTAAATTAATTATTAAAATTTAATCATTTAAATTTGAGTCCCGTGGTTTAATGTGCTAAGAATCAAACGGTGGGTGACGGAGACAGAAGAGGAAGTCTGTGGGCTCTATGGGCTATCCTCCTGACCCCAGCTGACTTCCACACAAGAACATCGACTGTCCACGTGCAATTTCAGACTCCTCCTTAGCAATCCTTAGACAAAGACCTGTTTTGTAGTTAAGACTACATTAACACAGGAGTGATCAGGGTAAATAATTACGTGTTCCACAAGCACTGCAAGTTAAGGCAGGGTTCCAGGCAAAATGGCCATCTCTACTTGTAAACTCAAAACAGGGAAAGTGGAGGAGAGAAGGGGAGTGCAGAGAGGGAAGATTATGCCGTTAGCCATAATGAGCTACATGGTGAACTTTTCTCCCCAACAAGGCTCCTGGGGCCATCCATCCTGGAGGACTGCAATTTTTGTCTTTGCTGAACTTGGTTGGACAGCAGTTTCTGTCTGTTCAGGACCAGTAGTGCCTCTGCCTGCTTCTCTTCTTGTGTGAGAACCTGACTTTTCTCCAGGCTCTTGTAGGCCTGGGATCTCTCTCCATTCTTCCCTGTGTCCTGCTGCCATGTCTTGGCACGACCCACGGCTCCATGCAGTCTGGATCCTGACATATATCTGCTGGATTTACTTGCTCTTGTGGAAGGAGAGAAGAGAACTGAATGACAAAGTGGGCACACGTAAGAGCAAACCCAGTTCCAGCTCTGAGAAAACGGCTCAGGGTAGCACATTCTGCTGATCTGTTCTCTGGTAATGAGAACACCTGAGAGGTAGGAAAAGTGACTCTGTGATCTTGTGGCTGAGAATCAAGCATCAGAGACATACCTATTTCTGCCCATGTTCCTAATATTTTCCCCATCTCTTGCCCACCAGTGTGTGTGCAAATGTGAGCAAGCACTTTGAGGGTGGAAGGAAGCACACCACGTGATCATGGCATTTACTCAAGAACTGACATGAATAGAAACAATAATAATAATAACAACTAGTGATTTGCCATCAAAAAAAAAAAAAAAAATTGGGTTGCTTTGTTTCTCCTGGGTTTTAAGCAGGATAGAATTAATGGAGCAGCTGCCAGTCAATGAAAGTAATTTTCCAAAACACAGAACTAGGATCTCAGCAGCAGGACGCCCTTCACAGAAAACGCTGGTAGAGGCTACAATTTGCTGCACTCAGAACCTCTATGTAACCTCAAGTAACTTCTAAATGTCATAATTCCTTTGTCTGAAGCAGAATCAAGGCAGATTTAATGATCTTTCAAGAATCTCCATTGCTTTAGGATTTTAGAATATTTGGTATTTCTCCAAATCAATTCATCCCCCTCAAATAATGTATTGTTACACTAGAAATTGAAGGAGAATTGTCTTTCAGCTCTTTATTTACCACCCAACCATCCCCTCCAGACCAACCTCCTCTACCAAAACAAACAAACAAACAGACGTATTATTGGAGGCTATGGCCCAGGGTTGAGGCATTTACATGCCTGGCAGCACCAGCTCAGATCCCAGAAGCCAAAAGCACCTCTGGGTTTGGAAGCTAATCTGAACGCTTTGTCCCCAGTCAATGGCGCGTGCTCGTCTGGGACCTGCGTGCTGAAATCCAGGCCTCTCGGGGCCCCCAAGCTGATGAATGCCATTGTGAAAGGGCGTACAGAGTAGTCTATTTACTTGTTTAAAAATCAAGACCTAGACCTGGAGTGCATTCTTGAATTTGGACCCTGGTGAGAGACTACCATCGAGCTCAAAAACGGTTCGTTTCCATTGGTCAGATTCTAATTCCTCTTCCTGAAAAGAAATATGAAAATATTCCTTGCTGGTTTCATGGCTCACAAATATCAGATGAACAAGGATGGAGAGGAGATGTTGACAGATCAAACTTCCCTCGGAGCCCAAGATTTCAAACCTATCATGCCAATCAGCAGATTCTCTGGCACATCTCATGGGAACATGCCTCAACGGTGACCGTGCCATCAGCCAAATAAAGTGCCATACTGGCTTCCTGTGAGCACAGTCCCTCCGTGCCACATATGCAAGAGCCTTCAGTAGGTAGGGGGTAGGGGCAAATTTTTGGTGAATCAATACCTGTGTTCTCTTAGATCAGAATCATGAAACTCATCTTCATACTGGCATAGTCTGAAGGGTCACCTATCAGCATGGCCTTTGGCAACATTCCCTCCAAAGGAAAAATCTCTCATTCATTGATGTATTTTTTTTTATTATTATATTTTCTATGCAATAAGATTTGAAAGAAGTTAAATGACAACGATAGAGAAACCAACCTGTGTCCATCACTGGTGCATGCCGAGGGAGTTGGTGAGGAGACACAAGCGTGAGTCACAAAGGATGACCTTTGCCACTGTGGGAACCATCATGAACCCCACAATCACATTTTGAGTACCTACTAAGCTCAAGGCCTTGATGAACCACACACAGTTCAGGCCTTCAGAGCTCTTCAAGTCCAGGTCAGGGAATACAGTGCATTAAATGAACAACTAAGCATAAGAGAGGCCATTGCAGAAACAGGTCACGTGCCCTGACCAGGAATCAAACCGGTGACCTTTTGGTGCATGGGTCAGCGCTCAGCCACTGAGCCACACCAGCCGGGCTAGCCTTCCTTTAGATAGATTTCTCAGACCCCTCCTCCCTGGTTGAAAAGGTGGCAGATCTCCTACGACTTGTATTAGAACAACATACCCCCTTATCCAGATCCCTGTTCAGCAAACAAATTAATTTAATTAAATATGATGAAAAAGAACCGCTTCCTGAACCTCAGAAATGGTGACAATGAAGGATGTTGCCCAAAAAAATGAGGAACTCTGTTTCTCCAGATGTTTTTCAGAAGCTGTCTGCAGTCATTTTTCTGAAATGGCTCAAGAGAGAGGCCGAGACCTCGTTCCCAGACCGTGGGCAAACCTGTCTCCACTTCCCCATCAGTTAAGAGTGATCTCAGGCCCTGGCCAGTTTGGCTCAGCGATTGGAGCCTTGGCCTGCGGACCAGCGAGTCCCGGGTTCAGTTCCCACTAGGGGCACGTACCAAAAAAAAAAAATTAAAAATAAATAAATAAATAAATATAGAAAGGCTTATTAAATTTAAAAAAAAAAAAAAAAAAGAGTGATCTCGGAGGTTTCTTTCAGATGAACCGTTTCAGAGCATAGGAACATTTCTGTTCATTTTCCTCCAAGCCACATGGGAAAGGCCGTGCAGGCCGAAGGCCCCGCAGGCCCCGAGAGCGCGGCTGCTGCAGTCCAAGCTCCTCCTGGAAACCAGTGCAGAGAGGTGCGTGGGGAAACAGTTCTCACTTACAAAAAAGCAACTAGAAAAAAATTGTTTTGAACCATCATTTAGCCCTGACATGAAACAAGAGAAAGTTTGGGAGAGTGGGGGTGGAGACGGGGGGCATTTTTTCAGAACTTGTTTGCCCATCCCTAGTTGCAACACCCATTTGCTTCTCCCTAAAAGCATTACAATACTCCACCCCTGAAACTGACCTAGTTTGTGTCTGTTTCTTTAAGAGGTGTCTCTGGTGCCAAAGGGGGCCCTCGCTTAGTCCCGGTCCATGGAGAAGGGGGCTGTGTTGAGAAGGGTGGGCAGACTTTTCCCAACATTCAGACCAGGCTCCAGGGGAGATGGATGCTGGCACCGCTCCGCAAAGCCCACAGGAACCCCGGGAGAGGCTGGGCTCCTCCCCAGTCAAGCTGGCTCATGACTCCAGGAGTGACTTGCCTGCCTCGCCTGCTCTAGAAACACTGGAACCTCCACCGCGCTGTGGCCCAGCCCAGGCCCTGCTGCAGCAGGGATCGCATCACATGAAGCTTACACCTGCCCGGCCTCGTCGCCCCTCAGCTGGGGCGCAGGAGACAACCAGCCTCCTCTGTGGGTAGAACTTGCAACTTGGTTTGAAGTCTCAAGAAACAGAAATTAGCTCAACTTTTCACACTCTCAGCCTCCCCTTCTCCCCGGGCCCTCATCACCCAAGAAGCTTTCTGAAGCAGGACAGTTCTTGGTTCTTCCCATCTGTCATCCTTGCCCGGGTCCTTCCCCTTCTCCCCCAGGGGTTTCTCCACCACAAAATGGCCTGGAGAGCACCGTGGCCTCGCCTCTCTGTGAACGTGCTCTCCCAGCATCCAGTCCTCTGGGAGGGACACGCCCGGCCGCCCACACCTCCTGCCAGCGGTGACCTGCTTTCCCGCCACCCCAGCTGCAAAGGGAGAGCTTGGCCTTGGTCATCCTCCAGCGGCTTCTCCCACTCACAGCTTCGCTCCCCTTCCCAGGCTGCCTGCTGCTCCACTCCATGCCCTCACCTGGGTTCACGCTTAACCCAAGACTTCAGCGTCGGCTTCGCGGTAGCAACTGGCAAAGCCCCGGCGCCCACACGAGGACGCGTTTGCCTGAACTGATTTCCTCTGCTGGTGCCAAAGGGATTGAGTCCCAGGCCCTGCCCTGTGCCTCCAACATTTCCCCAGGGGAGTCCTACAGTGAAACACCAGCCCAGAAATTCCCCTTCTTACTAAGGAGCCTGTGGTATTCTCACCTTAGGATGTGATAAGGCTCTCTAGACAGCTAATGAGTCACCCAATATTATTTCATTATTCACCAGATAAATGGTATCAAGCAAGTCAGAGCTTAGTCATCATTGAATTCAACTCCAGATCTCAGGAGGTTGGGATCAATGAACATTCTCATTGTCTTCAAGCATTCCCCTCCCCAACTTGAAAAACTCCTCCCTCCCACTCCTGCATCCCCTGCCTCCCCGCGCAGGCTGCACAGACCCTCCGGGAGCACAAAGGCTAGAGTTCATGTCCTCTGCCTTTCTCTCACCAAGACAGCAGATGGCACATGCTTGGAGCTGGTGGCATAGCGTATTCGCTGACTTTCTAAGGGAAGCTTTAGGGAAATGCGGGCTCTGGGCGCTAATCCTCTCCCCAGTGTTTCCCAGAATGAGGTCTGGCGTCTACCTACACCAGAATCTCTTTCAGTTCTGGGTGAAAATGCAGATTCACAGCCCCACCCAAGACCTGCCGACTCGTACCGTTCCCATGTCACCTGCGCATCGGAGTGACTGGGCCCCGAGTTCCCCACTCCATCCTAACTTCTTTAAGACCTTCCCGGATGGGAAGAAGGGTGGCTTTGGTTGAAGGAGGAGTATGAGTGGGAAGGTGGAAGTCCCTTCGCAACGACAGACAGCTGTGCATCCGCAGCTGCTGCTATGAGCTGGACTCCGGCACTGCTCACGCTGCCGGGCCTGGAGGCCTCCCGGATCCGCAGGCCAGCCTTGGCGCTAAAAGAACATCTCCTATCATGTCTCCCATCGGTTACTTACCTGTGGCCCCAGCAAGAGAAGCATGGAGGCCCCGACTCTGACTCAGCTGAGGCAAGCTCCACGGGTACGTGGAGAATGGAGAGTACTGGACCACAGGGCTCCAGGTGTCTGTATCAGGCTAAAGGTAGAAGAACGGGGGCTGTAGGACAGACTAGTTCATTCAGTGTTAGCAACCTGCTAACCTGGATGCTTTCTGTGGGACAATCCATTTGGTTCGTTTTTACGAAACCCAAGAGTGGTTGATTAGTCAATTCAGTCGAATCAGTCAAAGTGGTAATGCACACAGACCCCACCCAGGGCAAATGGCTGGCAATGAGGCATCAAGATAAAAGAGATGGAGACCACGCAGAGTGGTCTTTGCTACTCATAACTTAAAACTGGCATCATTATGTATCTACCTGCAAAAGAGCAGCATTTGCCTGAAAACAGTATGTGATACAAATGAAAGGACGTGCTACAGGGGACACAACACATATCCAAAAGGGAATTGGGTTTATACTGCAGCTCTGCCCAGTGGGACAAATATATGAAAATATGTGAAAAGAGATGGATGTAAGCCTCAGGATCTAATTCATACATTTCGACATTACAGTAGAATACATGCATTTCTCTCTTTTATAATAACCAGTTCTGTAGCATAAATTTCTGAGTCTTTGTCCCTGATGCAGTAGCCAACAAGCCCAAATACCTCCAGTCAGAAATGCTCTGTTACTGCTAAAACATGTAAAAGGCTGAATTGTGAAAGAATAGGCTTCGGAGAAGAAGGGGAGGGGCTGGCTGTAAGACGAGGAGGACAACAACGAAGACGACGACGATGATGATGATGAGTTCTTTTAAAAGATAAGTGCTATTCAGACTCTCTCACATAGAAATATAACAGAAGTCCAAAGCTCGGAGCCACGGCATGCCTATCTGTGGACAGGCTATTCAATTAACCTATTGTTACCAGTGAAACACCAGCTCAGTGTGTCTGGAGAAAGAGGAAGTCCCATGTGCTAAAGTGACAGCCATTAAGCTGTTGGCAATGCTGAGAAAGCAAGCTAATTCAGGGCATGTTGACTCTTCCTTCCTCTGGCTCTGTTCTGTCCCTCTCTTTCTCACTTCCTCATTTTTTTTATCCTCCTCCTGGTTCATGCTTCTTTCCCTTTCTTCTCTCTTTATTCCTTCCCTCATCGAGGTATAGCTGCTGGGAAAGAGAGAAGGCCCCTTCTCGATTCCAATTAAGCGTTTGTTCTTGAACGAGAAATGCTGATGGGAGAGAAGTGGGCTTAATTCTCAGAATTGGCTGAAGCCAATTCTACTTATTTAAACAGAGCCAGGGAAGGGGAGAGGAGGAAGACTGTTTTTGCCACCTCAAATCAACTTCAAACTACTCCGCACCCTTCCCTCACATGCGTTAGGTCTTATTTTCCATTCTCCACCCTCTCGCTGATGACTCTCCCACTCTGTCAGTCATTTCTTGGTTTCACTCTCAAGGGGCAAGGAAGCCAAAGAGGTGGGGCCACTGAGCTAGAAAGGATCCCTCCTCCAAACTACACAGGTGCACATGTCCTAGAGGCTCATGGGTGTCAAGCTGCCACAGGGACACAGCTGCAACCCCTTGAATCGCAGCCATGGCAATTGCAAAGTTAAGGTTGCCTGGGAGATAGCTGCACGCATCATCATGTTTTCCTGATCTGCGTCCACTGGCAACTGCTCAGAGGGGAAATAATAGCCATCAAAGGAGAAACCTTACTGTGATATGCATGGCTATATTCTAAGCATTGTAGCTAATTATAGGGAGTGAGCCAGAGATTTAAGCATCTTAAATATAGGCATAAAAAGAAATAATTAACACTCAAACAGGAAGTTGCTGAGCTGTTGGACTGCATCGTTTGAGAACCAAGAAAAGCAAGTCAGCACACTGTAAGCCTGAGAAGATGGAGGACTCCTCTGGTGGGGTTTCAACCCTCTGTTCATTTCTGTAGCCGTGTTGAGGATAGTCCTTCCATACGCAGAAGTCTATGCATGAGGCCGGGAAGCTGCCAACGTGGAAACAGCCTCTTTTAGGAAGTGACATTCTTTGTTTCTTTATCAGATATATCCAGTCTGAATCTCCCGCATTAGGGTCTGGTTGATGAGGTATTCAGCACTCATCATTATAGAGGAAGTTTCAACCTAAAAACAAAATTGCATTCATGCTTTAGTGTTCCTCTGTACAATGTAAAAAGCTGTCTAACACCCGGCCAGTGTGGCTCAGTGGATTGAACATCGTCCTACGAACTGAGAGGTCTCGGTTCCATTCCCAGTCAGGGCACATGCCCAAGTTGCAGGCTTGATCCCCAGTAGGGGACGTGCAGGCAACGCTGATTAATGTTTCTCTATCACATTGATGTCTCTATCTCTCTCTCCCTTCCTCTCTCTCTAAAAAAATCAATAAAAAACATTTTTTTAAAAAATACACAAGATTCTTTAAAAATAATAAAATAAAATAAAAAGCTGTCTAAGAATCCCTCACTGGTTATTCTTGACATAATCACATTTCCTAGTCTCAGATTCAGAAGCTCCTAGAAATAAGAGGTTGTGGTCTCATCCAACGAAGTCCCATCAGTGGGCCAATCTGTTGTTTAGACCCACCCACCTGATGTTCACAGATCGCGGTGAAATGTGTCTGACGGTGCCACGTGGGAAAGAGCACAGCAGGACTAGAAGCCGTGCATTCTGGGCACAGTGACTTGATCGGCATCCGATTACCCAGCAAGTGGCATCTATTGCCCGTCACCAGGAAAAGGAGTCCAAGCCCTTCTCCCCACTGCATCTGTGTGTCAGAGGCACCAAGGAAATACAAAGCAGCCAAGCTCCAGACAGAACCAGCTTTGCTGACACAAAAGAGACCCAGCGAGATCAGCCTCAATGGTGGGCATCGTTCCCCGTGGCCAGCCGACAAGGGCAGTCAGCCGGCACACGGCCCGCGTGCTGCTGCAGAAGAACCCGTCCCCGCCTCACAGGGGACAGACATGGCAGCGGGGCTGGCCCGGTGCCACATGACACACGCCTCAGCAGAACAAAGGAACCCACAGTGAGTAGGAAACAGAGGAAGATGTCCCCACACAAGGTGACAAGCCCAGCGCAGGCTGTGTGGCTCTTCATCTCTTGAGAAGAAAGTGTTCCTTGTCTATAAAATACAGATCACGAGGGTGACCCTACTTCTCCATTCAGGGCCACCATGAGGTCCGAACAAGACCATTTATTGCAAAGAGCTTTGAAGAATTGTAAACCCCTGTGGGCCACGTATGTGTGATAACCTAATAAAGTTATCAAAAAACAGAACGCATTTTTACCCCAGTTGAAGTACATTATTGACATTCTATAGTCCACTTTGTGTCCAGCCTAAATGGAAATAAATGTCTTAGCGCATCCTGGCATCTATGGGTCCCGTGTGACTGGCGTGAAAGCGAGAACCTCTGAATCTTCCTCCCAGTGTATTTTCCTCTCACGTAGAGCACCCAGAACATGGCTCATCTTCCTCTTTATCCTCTTGTCATTTTGCTTTAAAAAGCACTTAAATGGAATGCAATTTTGCCATTTTAAATGGTATTTCAGAAAACAGTTAATATAATATTATGTGGTTATTTGAAAAGAGTAGGTTATAAAATTATATGTAGTAACAATCCCATTTAACACAAACACACAATCTAAAGATTGAAAATACACATACATCAAAATATTGAGCGGTTATCTCTAGGTAATAAGAACAAATTTTAATTTATTTTTCTTTGTGCTTATCTACATTCTCTATGGTGTCTAAAATTAGCTGCATTTCTTTTGGAAAAATGAAAAAAGTTAATTTAAAATGCTCCCTTTTTTTCCTTCTGTAGAAAGGAACATATTGTACTAAATAAATCAAGGACAAAGTATCCTCCTCTAGCTGGAATTATCTTAATCGTGGCTCTGATGTAAGAATAAAGCAATCTTCTACTGCGGTGGCTGCAATCTTGTTCCATAGAAAGAAACTTTACGTCAACCCAGGACACGCATATAGTATATGTGTGACTGAATGAAAAATTTCAAGAAAGAGTGCACTCCTCTGTGACGTGATGTGTTCTGATATTTTATATCCTATGCTTTTCCGGTACTTCAATGCTGGTTGCATCCAGCTGAACTCAGCAGCCACAGTTGGAAACAACCTGATCTGTTGCAAACTCCCTGTTTTACAAAATCAGGAGCCTGACCATCAAGCTCAAGATTGCCTTCCAGAATGAAAAGGAAGTCATCCCAAAGAACATCTCTCGGTGACAATGTTTCTCCATCTGTCACCCGAGTCGTCCCCAGGAATGAATTACACTTCAGTTCTCTGATCCAAGGCTACCCATTTTCAATGCCCAAATCAGCCAATACCAAAAAGAACTGTCTAACAGTTGAACTTCTGTGAGAAAGTATATGAGACCAAGTTCTTGATTTTAGGCCTGGTAACATTGGCGGCACGTCTCCCTCTTGGAAATGAGCGTGAACTGCCCTGAGCTTGGACAGGAGTATAAATGTCCATGGATCAAAAGAGGTGAAACTGGACCCGGATTCCATTATGATCTAATCTATTATGTGGGTTCACCTCACGGCTTTCTATACTTGTCATCTTCTTGTCTTTTCATTAATGAGAAATTTGGATGTAATTACATTAATAATTGTATCCTTCAAGCTTATAGGATTTAAGATATCACCCAAATTATGAGAAAGCTGGGAAATATCCACTGTTTGTAAGACCAATACTTTTTTTTTTTTTTATCCTCACCCAAGGACATTTTTCCATTTTGTTGTTCAGATACAGTGGAAGGGAAAGAGAGAGAAAAACATCGACGTGAAAGGGACACATCGAGTGGCTGCCACCCGCATGACCCAACCAGGGCCGGGGACAAACTGCAACCAAGGTACGTGCCCTTGGTGGGAACCGAACCAGGGTCTCTCAGGAGCGCAGGCCGATGCTCTAACCGCTGAGCCAAACCGGCCAGGGCGTAAGACCAATACTTTTTCCAGAAGATGGTTTCCCTCCGGGATGCATCACGCAGTCCACGGTGCTCAGTGGAGGACAGGCGTGAAGGACAGCAGCCGTGACCGCACAGCACGCTAAGGTTCCTGAGGACTCTCCAATCAGATGATGGTCTGTGCACACACGGACGTGACCCACAAACACCAACGAGTTCTCGTGGTGCCTTCTTCGTCGCCGTTAGATGAATGTCGAACCAGTGCATGGTCCAAATGCTTTCTAGAATAATTCTGCCACTGAGAGCATAGTTGTGGCCTCATGTCCCAGGACTGCGGTTTCTGGAGTTTCCATTCGTGGTCTGGGCTGCGATGATCTGATTAAGCTTCACATCTGCTGAGGGTTTGAGGTGGAGGAAAACGGGAACCGAAATGGTTCTCGCCTCATTAATTCTGACCACATCCTCCCTCTCCAATTACCCCCAAGAGAAGGGAAAAGAAGAGAGAGCAGGAGTAGAATGAGAAGGTAAGAAATACAATGGACAGAAAAAGGAAGACAGGGGAAAGGAGAGAGAAAAAGAAGGCTGAAGCCAACCTCTAGAGTGGTTTATTCTCCGAAACGGACACTCAGAGCACAAATCTCCAAAGAATCAGAGTTCTCTTTAATCTTAATCTTTGCTTCCCTTCCTTCCTTTGTTCCCCATTTTAGCTACTAACCATGAAATGTTAAATGACAGTCTTCTATGAACATTGTTTCATTAAATAATTATCTGCTCATCCAAAACGGGGTCTTCCTCAATCAGCAATACCATCAAGTGCACTTGTGATAATGGTGGCATATCTGACGAGCAGAGCTTTCGAATACGGTGGGGAGGATCACCAAAGAATTGAAAATAGAACTTCCATAGGATTCAGCAAATCCACTTCTAGGAATATATCCAAAAAGTAAAAACACTAACTTGAAAAGATATCTGCACCCACCCATGTTCATAGCAGCATTCTTGACAATAGCCAAGATATGAAAACAACCTGAGTATTTATTGGCGGCTGAATACGTATAAAAAAACGAAGAAATTCTACTATTTGTGACAACATAGAAGGATCTTAAAGGCATTATGCCAAGTGAAATAAGTCAGACAGAGAAAGACAAAAACCTGCATGGTCTCACTTATGTGTGGAATCTAAAAATGAAAGAAAGAAAGAGGAAAGAAAGAAAGAGGAAAGAAAGAGAGAAAGAAAGAGAGAAAGAAAGAAAGAAAGAAAAAAGAAAGAAGTGGGAGATGATTCATGGGAACAAGAAGATCAGACTTGTGGTAACCACAGGCGAGGGAATCGGAGGAAGGTGGTCAAAAGGTACAAAGTTCTAGATATAAGGCAAATAAATACGAGGAATGAATGCACAGCATGGTGACTATGGTTAACACTGCTGTAGGATATAGAAAAATTGTTAAGAGAGTAAATCCTAAGAGTTCTCAGCACAAGAAAAAATGTTTTCCTCTTTTCTTTTTATTGTA
Organism: Molossus molossus; assembly: GCF_014108415.1. Lineage (NCBI taxonomy): Eukaryota > Metazoa > Chordata > Mammalia > Chiroptera > Molossidae > Molossus > Molossus molossus. Next base: position 97,199,053 of record NW_023425344.1, on the reverse strand, counting down.
TCTACATGTTAGATGAACCTATTGTGGTAACCATTTTAAAATATATGTAAATCAAACCATCATGCAGTACACCTTAAACGTATACAGTGATGTATGTCAATTATTTCTCAATAAAACTGGTGGGGGTGAGGGGGAAGCTTTCAGATAAACATGACATGCTATGCTCTTAGCTTACACCTCAACTGCATTTTGTGCTGTTTTTTATTTTCATGCTTTGCAAATAACCTGCATAGATTGTGTATTAAATTCCAAATAAAGCCCTGGCCGGTTTGGCTCAGCAGTTAGAGCTTCGGCCTGCGGTCTGGAGAGACCCGGGTTTGGTTCCCGCTAAGGGCACAAACCTCGGTTGCGGTTTGTCCCCGGCTCTGGTTGGGTCGTGTGGGTGGCAACCACTCGATGTGTCCCTTTCACGTTGATGTTTCTCCCTCTCTCTCTCTCCCTCCCACTCTATCTGAACAAAATATGAAAAAAATGTCCTCGGGTGAGGATAAAAAAAAAAATTCCAAATAAAAATGTTTAATGCTAATTTTTAAATAACAATGATTTTTCTTTACTTTTCTACATAAAGGCACGATACCACTCTATTGCATATATTGCCTTTCCAATACACTTCATTCCTCAGTGCATCACATAGCCCAGTGGCTGGGAACGCAGTGGGAATGATGGTGGAGAGGAGGAGGCCGTGCAAACCCCAGAGAAAAGGAATAATGAACAGAACCCAGTTCACTCCCACGGCACTCAAGCATTTCAAAGTATTTGATCATATCCCTGAGCAACAGGCACACGTTATACCCAAACCGGGGCACAGATTCTCAGAATTACCACTGTTATCCCATCCACTACTTCCCTTTTTTTATTTCAGGAAATACCAGACAGGGAAATTTACGTAACTTGCCTAAGGCCACAGAGCGCTGAGGCAAATGTGCAAGTCAAGCGTCCTGATTGCTCCGTTCTAATCCCGCCTTCTGCACACCAGGCAGCGAGCCTTCCCGGTGCCCCTCCGTGTCACACAGTCTGCCTCTGCGGCGATGCGAGCCACCAGCTGACAAACGAAAAACTCAATCAACCAGTTTGCTTGATCTGCCTACATCCAAAGGAGTTGACTCACCTGCGTCGGTCGGATAGGCTCGTTTTTGTTTTTTTTTAAATTAATGAAACTAAATTGACTAACCTTTTTGGCATCGTAGAGACAATGGCACATGAAGTAGCAATGAGTAGTACTTGGAACAGAAGTGAAAGGACAATATTCAAAATGGCAGGTGAGCAGAATATGACTCTTTCAGGAGGTCGTTGTAATTGGACCAATAGACGACATGACTGAAAAACACAGAATCTATAACTGATTTTAGCAGAATGTACTAGAAAGTGATATCTCTAAGCCACTGCAGGGAGGTAGTTGATGCTCATTCATTTCATTCACTCTTGCATTTTACTCATTATTCGCTTTATGTGCCAGAAACAGACCGGAATGGTGTATGGAATTTGAAAATAAATTAATATGGTCCCTGCCATCGTGGATTTTACTATATAAAATGAGAGATGAATATAAATTAGGAAGAATAAAGAAGGGCTGCGTGCTGGTGCTTAGAAGCCTCTGCACGTGCGTGGGATGGTAGCCAAGTGGTGGATCCCAACAGTCTGTGCTGGGGAGCCTGCGGGAGGGGCCGGCGTCTGACCGGGAAACTCTGGGGTGGAAGGTTCAGGACCGCGGGATCATGAAGATCCTTCTAAGCGAGCCAAGGCCTAAACCAACATGGGCAACCCAAGGAAAGGCACCCACATAGGGAACAACCCAAGACAGAGCACTAACTGCAAACTGGAACTTCTTCAAGAGGTTGGGGGGATGAGGGTGAGAAAGATCCCATCAGAGTCCCGGGTAGAAAATAGTGGGGGAGAGGGCCAGGAAACTGCACTTTGTTTCTTTGCATGTGCAGAGCAGTGTGCTAGGAGCCTGCGTGCGCCATCTCAGCCGGTCTTTGCGAGAACCCTGCAGATGGTGTGTTTCTATCTTCGTGCTACAGATCTCTTCGGTGATTTCCATGGCGCGCTACCAGCGACGAAGGGTTTTCACATGCACTGTGTCATCCGAATCCTCACCCTCCTGCTCAATAAGTCAGACAGACACCCCCAGTTTATGAAAGAAGAAATGGAGGCCTTGGAACCTAAGCAGCTTCCAGGGGCACAGCCACTACGATTTTTCCATTTTGTTGGTAGCCTTCCATGGCCAACTGCACAGCAAGCCGAAAACGCTCAATTCCTCTCCAGCTTGACCTCACCTTCTATTTATGTTACTAGAGAATCAACTGGTTATCTGAAATCCAGCTGACAGAAGCCCAAATTTATAACAGCTCGTGCAAAGTTTGGAAAATTTAGCTCTCCGTTCTAGGAGGGGCGAACGGAGAGTGCCATCTCTGCAGACCTTTCGGGGTGGATTACTACCCTGTTAACTTGGAAGGGAAGGCTCAGTCTAAACATCTTGTCAGGTCTACACAGTCCCAGAGAAGTGACAGAGCCCCAAGTGACAGAGCCCCAAGAGCCTACAAAATTATTTAGGGAGCACATTGAAGATCAGCCTGGAAAAAACCCAAATCGTGATTGCCCAAGTCTCAACAAAACTTACAAAAAAAGAAAGCAAGTCTCACTTGGCAACTGTATGAGCACCACACCTTACGCTGCACATACCTAGGCTTCATCATTCTTGCATAAGGGAGTTTCAGAACGGCTAATCAAACTTTTCAAGATAAAGCTCCTTCGACTTCGAGCACGATTTTAAAAGTCCCCAGGCAAAGCAGGCCCTAGGTTTCTCCAGAAACATAATTTAGCAGCCATGGAGAACAAGCTAGTCTGATAAGCAGCTGACTATTGCCAACAGAAATCCCAGGAACAGTTTTCTAATAAATATATCAGCCACATGGGAAGTCACCCATTGAAATCCACCCCAAAGAGCTACTACCAGTCCAAGAAGCATCAAGCCGCAAGGAACCATGGGACACTACTTCATTCATCCCTGTCTCTCCATTCAATCACTTCCTGAGTAAGGATCCCTCTTTTTCTCAGAGATCTCCCAAAACCCAAAGGAAGCTTTTAGCCATTTACTCTCTTTTGACAGGCAACTTGCTCAAGTCTCAACAGTCTTCAAGTCCAAGGTCATACTATAAACAACTCCACTGAAAAATAAACACCACCTAAGGCAATAGGCCAAATACTACAAAACATTCAGCATAAATCTAATGGGGAGAAAAAGGCAAACAAACTCCAACGTTTCTGCCTCTACATAGATTTAACAAAAAAAAACTGTTCACCTAGAACATCTACAGAACCTAACAATTGAAGCAAGAATGTTCATGGCTCCTCTCCGAGCCCGCTGTGTACTTGTAAAATGAAGTCAATCATTTCATCTCTTTGCTCTCCCATTTCCTCATGTGTCAGAGAGGGATAATAATAGCTGTGTCCCATTTATTCTACAGCCATGGATGGAAGATTAGCAAGATGCTGTCTGGAAAAGTACTTGATCTCCTCTGAGATAGGGTACTATGTAAATTTCAAGTGTGGTTATTACCACGTTAGTACACATGAAATCTGAATGACGACTGATCGATACAGAACTGGTCCTTCTAAGGTCAAAACAGAGAACAGGACACCGTAGAGAGTGGACATTCCACATACATGTTAGAGTGAAAACAGAGGATGTACGTCTCTGATCAAGAGAAGAGCCAGTGAGAGAGAAGAAATGTGTATAGCCAAGGAGAAAAGTCAATGGCAGGACAACCTGACCCAATTCTTGTAAATCAGTCACCAGATCAGAAATTAAAACAATGGGAACTGGATGTTTATGTAAGAAGCTCCTAAAAGTCCAATTCCTCTAGAAAGGAGTTGGGGGAAAGCTAGCAATTTGCCCCCACTTGCACCCTGTCTATTCTGAGGATTCATCCAGAACTCACCATCATGCAATTCGCACTTTCTCTGGACTTAGACTTAACATGAATGCTTTTAAAAAATAATAATAATAATTTCTAAATTTGATATATACTTTACATATATTTGGGCTATTTTCTTTTATATAGCTCTATTCCAGTTTTATGTTTTCCAGTATTGTCAGGCAAAGATCATGTGCAAGAAAGATCATTTTTACCAAACCAGCTCATGCATCAATTTACTCGACCAGCATATATTGAGCACCTACTATGTACCTGAAAGAAGCTGGCAGAATGAGTTTGATGAACAGATACGTGCTTAATGATTTGATCCTAATAATGATCTCAATAGTTCCATATTTTTCCAAAAAGCAAAATATTTCTCCATTCGTCTCTAAAAGATAAAATGCAATATATCTGCACAATCTTACCCCAAACACAACCCAAATCCTCTAGTGTTGAAGTCTCAAACTACAGAAATATATTCCCATGACTAGTGGGGCAAACAGAACCAAAATTATACCTCAATATTTACATTTGGCCACCCCTGGACCTTCTCAAATTTTAGGATAACTTGAATCGCACAAAACATTCAAAGAAAACACTTTTTTGGGTGGAGGGGCAAAGTATGGATAATAGGCAAAGTTTTGTTCTCAAGACTCTTCTGATGGAACCTGAAAAGTCTCAACACCTGAACGTCTACCAGTTACTCAATAGATACCTTGTGGATCGATTACGTGATGATTCATGACTCCAGCAACAGTCCTAGGTCCCCTTCCAGGCTGGTAAGTGAGAGCTCGGGGTCAAGGTGGCTGTCAGATGCCCTGGTTCCCGGGTTCGCTCACTTCCTCTTGCCCACACAGAAGCCCGCTGCTTCTCTGCCCACGTACACTGTCCTGGGCTCTCCCTGCTCTGTATTCCCGTAGTATTTTGCTATCCAAAGGAGCCAACTGTCATAAACAGACTTGGAGATTTTCTCATGTGATTGTGCTGACCGATGGACTCTGAAGAGGTTGAAGACCAGGGTCAGTTGGAGAGCGAGAGAGGCTTTTCAATTGCGGGTCCTTGTAGTGACAGGCGTGCGGACCCTTACACTGTTTGAATAAAAAGTCTAAGTCAGAGAAGTCATCAAAAGCAGGATTTGAGCTCTGGCCGGTTGCTTAGTGGTTAGAGCGTTAGCTCGCTGACCAGAGAGTCTAGGATTCAGTTCCCACTAAGGGCACGTACCTCGGTTGCAGTTTGTCCCCGGCCCCAGTTGGGGTCATGTGGGTGGCAGCCAGTCTATGTGTCTCTCTCACATCAATGTTTCTCTCTCTCTTCCTCCCCTGTATCTGAAGTTAAATGCAAAAAAATGTCCTCGGGTGAGGACAAAAAAAAAAAAAAAAGAGCAGGATTCGAAAACAATCATTTTATTCCCTAAAAAGGACACAATCGACTTACCACACACTTATTGTAGTGTCCATCATGAGCCCTTTGAGTCCCGAGCACGTTGCAAACGTTAACTCATTGATTCTTTTTGGCATCTCTATTATTGTCTGTGTTTTTCAAATAGGGAAACTGAGACACGGAATAGTTAAACAACTTAACCAAAGTCATCCAGCTTGAAAGTAGCAGAGGTGAAATTCAAACCAGACCATCTGCTTCAAGACTAGGACTGTCTGATAGATGTAATTGGAGCCAAACACATAGTTTAAACTTTTCTGAGAGCTACATTTAAGGGGTGCGGGTGGGGGGAGCAAAAGTAGCAGGTGAAATTATCTTTATTTTGTTAACAGCAATAAAATATATTTTTATTTACTTTGTTGAGACAGAGGGGCATAAAAACAATTATTGCTGAAGTAGACATCAAGCAAACAGACAGGTGCTTTAGAAATCCAGTTAGCTTGGAGTTTATTTCAACTAAGAGGAAAGGGCCATAATGTTTTCATGCAATACGTACCTGGTTCTTTAAATACCAATTGTGACAAATAACAGAAAGAACTGAGGAATGCTGCACTTCTGATCCATACAAATTTAAAGTTTCAAACATTTTTTAAAATTCTTTAGTAGCCAATGCATAGAGGCATGCCTTGGGTGGGCACAGAAGACAGTTTAGAAAAGAAAGAAAGAAAAAATCACATTAGGACTACTCAGCTTCTTCAAAATCACGAGTAAGAAAAGCAGTGTTTGACCACAGTACTGATTTCACACAACTGCTTCACAGTACTTTAACTTAAATCCAAGAGCAAAAGTTAAGACTCTCCTCGTTATGTTCAGTGAGAAACTGCATGGTAAACTTAGATGACTTCTCCCCCTGGATTTTACCTGGGAGTGGCCTTTTAAATTGATGTATTTAAAAGAGCAGGTTTGCAATTGCTAAGATCTGGAAACAGCCCAAGTGTCCATCAGTAGATGAGTGGATAAAAAAAGCTGTGGTACACATACACAATGGAATACTATGCAGCTGTAAGAAAGAAAAATCTCTTACCCGTTGAGATGACATGGAGGGACCTGGAGAGTATTATACTAAGCAAAATAAGCCAGTCAGAGAAAGACAAGTATCACATGATCTAACTTATTTGTGGACTATAATGAACAAAATAAGCTGATGAACAAAATAGACCCCGAGACATAGAAGTAGGGTGCAGATTGACAAACCTCAGAGGAGGAGGGAAGGCGAGGGAAGAGATAAACCAAAGAACTTATGCATATAAGCATAACCAATGGACATAAACAACAATGCTGGGGGCCGGGCGGGAACGGGAGGAGGGTGTCAATGGGAGAAAAAAGAGAAACATCTGTAACAAAAATAAATTAATTAAATAAAAATAAATGAAAGAACAGATTTGGCTTTTTTTTTTTATCCTCACCCGAGGACATTTTTCGATATTTTGTTCAGAGAGAGTGGGAGGGAGAGAGAGAGAGAGAGAGAGAAAATTGATGTTAAAGGGACACATCGAGTGGCTGCCACCCACATGACCCAACTAGGGCCGGGGACAAACTGCAACTGAGGTACGTGCCCTTAGCGGGAACCGAACCCGGGTCTCTCCAGACCACAAGCCGACGCTCTAACTGCTGAGCCAAACTGGCCAGGGCCAGATTTGGCATTTTTATACTGATGTCACCAATGTTACTATCTCTTGGGAATCTCAGGAAGATTCATATTCTTTACAGCTGGGACCACACAGGCTGGAGCTCCCGCTAAAGCCAGCCTCAGATTTCTCCAGTTTAATTTTTTGCATCAGTTCATGGAACAATCTCATTCATGTGGGTCTCCAGTACCATTCCCCCATCACCATTTTTGCAAGAATATTATGAAACTTGTCTCCATGGAAAATTAAATCCAGTTCACAGACCTTTTCAAAACACTTGCCTAATGTTTCCACAAATACTTGAAAGTAGATCTAAAATGCCAAGTTCACTTCCTGAAGAATCCACACGGAGGACACACTGTAATGTCTATATATCAGCTTGTTGTCAGATCCCCCGCTTAACAATCTTCCTTCTAGGAGGTTACAGACATGTCCCTTCTCTGAGACACCGAGCAGAACGTCTCCCTGGCCGTTTGCTGTCGTGAACCTTCACTGGAAGGCTGGTGGAATTCCCGTGCTTGTTGAAGCTGAAGCTCAGCTTTGAAATTACTCTTAATATATATATATTATTATGTATCTCAATGTGGACTAAACGTTATCATTTCGACTGGTAGTCAATGCAAAAGGGAGCTATTCTACATTCTTTTCATTGTTGTGCTAAGTCTGAAATTTGGCGTGTATTTTCCAGCTCGCTTCAGACTGGGCACGTTTCAAGTTCTGGGTAGTGACAGGCAGACACTGACCACCATGGAGGACAGTAGAGCCGAGAGATTTAGGAGCATGTCATGATGCTAACTGTGTGACAGTCTTGGTAGAAAACTCCAAGCACAAGCTCAGAAGCCCCCGTGAGCGCAGCTCCTGCTCACTCTGCCCGTCAGGTACACACGCTTTCCACGGGAGGCCCAGCGTGTGCCCTGCGGCTCTGAGAGGCACAGTGGCACACTGATGAAAGAACGTCAGCGGTAGGAAAAGGGGTGAGACTTTTGTACCGAAACCAGGAGCAGAGAAGCCTGGGATCCGGCGGCAACGCTGGAAGACGAACGAGCTGGTCATCTCACAGAGCCACTCATTTCTCTAAGCCTCCACGTTTTCACTGGCACACAAGACAGGACTAGGTGATTATGCAGATTCCTTTTGGTTCCCAAATCAGCCTGGTGGTAAAGATCATATGCATTAGAGTAAAGTAGGCTTGGGACTGAGTCCTGACTCCTTCATTTAGAAACTGGGGTATGTGGGCAAACCCCAAGTTTGCAATGGTATTGGGAGGCTTTAATAAGCTGATGCATGGAAATCACTTAGCCCAGAGAAACGGCGAGCATGCGGTAAATGGACCCAGTTATTGATCCTATTATTCAAGGGTCACCTAGATTTGTTGGGTTTTTTGGTTTGTTTGTTTGTTTGTTTTTGTTTTTTCCTGTACCTATAAGCTAAAGAAATTGAGGCAAGTAGCTGAAACTTTAAAAATAAAATAAAGCTTGTCTGAAATATTAAAATAGTTAGGAAACTGAAGCTGGGAGATCTCTTTGATTTCCTGGAGAGTTTCTTTCTTTTTATATGTGTAGAATCAGCTCTGTTGCAAGAAAGCATAATAAATGGCAAGTGTTAGCAAGACTACTAGATAAAATGCCTAAATTAAATAGAATAAGCTCTAATAATTTCAATTAGATAAAGATACAAACTCTTACATGTGTGTCTTCTTTGGTTCCATGGAAAACCTCGTAGCCTGTCTCTTGTTTAATTAGAAGACAGTTTGCATTTTAAACAAATAAATGTCTGTGTTTGGTTCTGTTCCATTTTCATGCAGTTTTTTAAAAAATTACTATAAAAATGTTTTAATAATTTTAAAAAGTTACCATATAACATCCTTTGATAGATCTTTTTAAAAAATTATGTTGCAATATCCAAACTCCCTATTTGAAACATTACATCTATTTTGTTTGCCTCTTAGCACAGTTCCTTAATGCACTACAGAATTGACAATTTCCAGACTGACCAGCAATCAAACAATCCTATTACATGAGATCACTTGATTCAATTACTAAAACAACTAAAATAACTAAGACACTGATTGAAACACAATAGAGCCTCTTCTTGGATATTAATCTGAATTAACTTCCAGTGCTCACTCTGGTGGTCAGTATAACTGGAGGTGGAATCCTGGGATTTACTTTAGAGTAAAATTCACCTTTATCCACTTACATATACGTTAGACAGCTCCTACAGAAAAAAATGAGATGAGATTTTGGTCTTCACAAAGATTTTGCCTTTCTTGGCAAATCATAGTTCTACCTTGATCCAAGTATTTGTTCACAGGCAAGAACTTGGGAGGCAAACCCATTAGCTGTCCCACAGCATTGTTTTAAAGACTTGAGTTGAGCCCTGGCCGGTTTGGCTCAGCGATTAGAGCATTGGCCGGCAGTCCTGAGAGACCCGGGTTCGGTTCCTGCTAAAGGCATGTACCTTAGTTGCCGTTTGTCCCGGACCCTGGTTGGGTCATGTGGGTGGCAGCCACTCGATGTGTCCCTTTCACGTCGATGTTTCTCTCTCTCTCTCTTCCTCTCTCTCCCTCCCACTCTACCTGAACAAAAAAATAGAAAAAATGTCCTCAGGTGAGGATAAAAAAACAAAAAATAAAATAAAGACTTGAGTTGAATGCTATACCATAGAAAAGACATATTTTCTGTATTTGCAACCTAGTTGGTCTCATGCAGAGGGAAACATGAGCAAGCAATGCTCGAACTACCTTCTTAGCTCATGTTCATGCAAAGCACTGCAAAGAAAAGCAATCTGTTTGAGGACAGTGAGGGCTGACCTAGGGGCCAGAAAACAGGGAGGTGATGGGTGATGTGGAATGGGGAGCCAGTCACTACACACTGCACCCCCTCAAAAAAAAAAAAAAAAAAGCCTACCTAGCATGCAAATACCATCAAAACACATTGTTTTCATTTTTTAAAAATCACGCCTTTCATGTGCCTTTAATAACTTTCACTGGCTCCCTAACAGTGTTTGCCTCTGGAGACCAGTTTACCATTTAGGAATCTCAGTAAGTGACCACAGAAATATTTCCAAGAGCATGGACTAGCAGTAAGGCACCCGCTAAAAGGAGCGTTTTCATCCCTTTCAGTCCAAGGGAAGCAGAAAAGGCCACGTGCCTGACAATTAACCAGGGGAAAGAGTCAAGCGGAGATGGATTTGAAGGGCTTCTTGCTGCGATGCTGGCGATGGCCAGCAGGCACGCTGGGGAGCACCCAAAGGGGACTGCAGAGAACCCCGTCCGAAGAATAGAAAGGAGCCAATTCAAATAGTGCTGCTCCCAAACGCAAAACAGGATTCCTTTTTTTTTTTTTTTCTTTTTTGAGAATTATGCATCCTGTGTGAAGCGTTTTTCTCTTCTACAACTTCTGCGGATACCGATTCACAACGACATGAAACTTTGCTCGCTCAGAGCGCCACAGCCAGACGTTGTGCCACCTGAACGCGGAACTTGTTACAGAAACATGTGTTGACGTGACACTCACCAAGATGCGGCATTGGGAGAGATTCTGAAGGTTTTTCTACGAATAATAAATATCATTCCAAATTCTGAATTCACTAATTTCACAAATCGTATTCGGCACCATTGCAGGCCTTGCTCTCCATGGAGAAAAGCCATTCCTTGCCCCCCGGGAGCTCACGGTGCAACGGTGGAGGCAAGAAAACAATGGCCGTGGCTGACGGCTGCTTCAGTGCAGGGAACACGGGGTGCTTCTGCCATCAACGGCGCTTCCCTCCAGATCTGAGTGGAGGGGGCAGTTTTAAAGGAGGCTTTTTGGAGGAGGTGACAACGAATCCATGTTGGGGGGGAGGGTTGTCAGCAAAGCCACAGGATGATGAGCTAGAGCTTGGAGGGCTGCCACGTGGCCCACAGTCTGAGTGGTGAGAGTTGGGCCGCAGACGGGGCCCCAGGTCAGATGATGTCCTGCACATCATCTGGGATGCTATCGTGAAGACCACGGGAAGCTAGTGCAAGTTTCCCCGGGGAGGGGCGTGGTCAGATTTGCACTGTAGAAAGCTCAGTCTGGCCACAGTTTGGAGATCATTGAAGTGGACTGAGATGAGACAAGGAGACCTGTCAGGGCACTGTTGGAAAAATCCAAAGTAAAAAAAAAAAATGATGAAGGCTTGAACAAATGCCATTAGGATGGTTCTTCGGGTAATATCAACAGGGTTTTATGACCAATTAGAGGTAAATGAAGAACAATTACAGACAACTGCCAGGTTTCTAGTCAGGGTAACAGGGCAGTTCAGGGTACCATTTGCCAAAATAAGGAAGCACAGTTCCTTCGGTCTGCCTGGGCTCTCTCTGACCCCCCGACCACCCCATTCCTCACGGCCTCAGCGAACCCAGGGTAATTCTACACAGTCTGCTCCTTTGAGGCAATTTGCATCTGTGCCTCATTTCCCTAAAAGGCAGGATTCAGAAAAAACTTCTAACTGGGCCCTGGCCAGTTTGGCTCAGCGGTTGGAGCATCGGCCTGCGGACCAGAGAGTCCCGGGTTTGGTTCCCAGTAGAGGCACGTACCAAAAAAAAAAAAAGTTCTAACTGGGAGAGGCAGAAACCAAGACATAAATTAATCAACCCACCCAACTGTCATCAAGATACATTAGCTGGTTTCTAAACCGAAGCTCTGTGAGACACTGGGACCAAAGGCAGGGGTTGACCATGGAGATATTTGCCCCCATTCTGAGGGTGCAAATGTTTACAGAGGTGGCATTCCAAATTCACTAATGGCTTTGCAGAAATGAAGCCAAAGAGAGGCCTCTCCATGAGGTGTGCAGGCAGGGTATAGATCATTAGGAGAAAACAGGCCATGAAATAAATATATTCAACAAAAAATTGTACACACCTTGGAAAACACGGCTTCTTACCCTTAGAGTGGTTTGTGTTATTTGAAAGTACAAACTCTTTTAAGGTTCTCACTCATCAGTTTTTATTAGGCTAAGGATTCTGGTTCCATCTGTGTTCATTCTGTTTCAACGTCCAGCCCCTCCTCCTATATTCTGGTCTGGGAATTGTACGTTGGAGATGATGACCGCACCCCACACACAGGTGAACCGTTTCCTGACACCGTCACTTCCTTCTAGTGGGAAGGAAGATACTGGTACCTGGCGGGCAGCAGCTTTGGGGAGGATTAATGAGTGTTTGTAGAGCACTCCCAGGTCTAAAGATGAAGGACATGAGCACAACATCTAATTGATGTTTGTCATTTTGAATGTTTCACTGAAGGACTTTTCTTTTTTTTTTTTGGTACGTGCCCTTAGCTGGAACTGAACCCAGGACTCTCTGGTCCACAGGCCAACGCTCCAACCGCTGAACCAAACCAGCCAGGGCTGAAGGACTTTTCTTATACAAACAAACTCATCCAGAAGCTTTGAAGACATAGAACTGAAGAGTCCCAAGTGTAGTCTTCTAATCAAACTTTTTCTCTTCGTCAGTAATTTTAAACACGGCAATTTCCCTTTCAATCGTGATTATCCTGTGAAGGTAGAGTATTGCCGCCGTCCTTAGACTGAGTCTATTTACAGCCTAAACAACTATTGAATGCCACTTCTTTGGAAGTAAATTAAATCCATAGATAAGTAAATAAATAAGCTCAGGCCTTCAAAGGGTGAAATGGATTTCTGTCCGATCTATGTTTAAACAGTGCCGAACTAGTTTTGTTTTTCTGGTACATTGGAAATAAATAGGGGATCAGACACTTGGAACTCAAACTGTGTATTCTGGTTGGCTTGGCTTTACTGTCCAATTGGTTGTTTTCAAAAACCAAAGGCTCAAGAAAGAATCAAGTTGGTTCATTTGAGTCCCATTTCACTTAACAACTTAGCAATAAGTTATCATCCAGTGCCCAGCTCACTGTCCCTTTTGGTTCAATGTCTCTGCATCCCAGGTTAGAAAGAGAATTCAGTGCTATGACAGACCTGGACACTAAGGCAGTATGCCCCAAATATAAGAGGAAGAAAAATAACTCCTCTGATGATTTGCTTGTCCCAGCCCCACACAACCTAACAAACTTCCTTCTCCACCCCCCTTGTCTCCATAACAGTTCACGTGACTTAGGACAGAACAAGGTTATAAACTCTGACCCACCACATCTTCAGCTGAGCCACAGTGTTAAGTTCCTAAATCAGCAGATAAAAATGAAAGGCAAGTCGTAGTCGCAGAGTAAATGTTACATCTGTCCAGATCTTCTTGATGGTGCCAATAACTACAGAAGTGGAGACGCTCGGCAGCGAAGGGAACTCTGCCACCATGACCCAGCTCTTTCCAAACCTAATCTCGCCAAGCAGGCCCTCGGCTGGCTCTCCGAGAGCTGACCACTTGTAAAGAGACTGTACTTCAGGAAATGTCTCTGGGAAATGCATGACTTTATCTCTCCTGTCTCTATGGGTCTGAAAAGAAAACATTGGAGGTTTAGTTTGGGCTCCTGGTGGACACATCGCTAAGTTTAAACAAAAGGGCCAGTCACCTTGTTTCCCATCTGGGTGGACCTGGGCTTTTATGAAGCCCATGGTGCTTTACTTGCTGATGAAGTTTCAAGAAGGATAGAGGAAATAGGGTCAAAAGTTCACCTATTGCTAAAAACCCTCCAAGGCCCTTTCATAAACACAGCCTCCCCTCCGCCCCTAGCCCTCATTCCTGCCATCGGAACACCCCTCGGGCTTTGCCTCTGTTCCGTTTATCTCCTGCATAGCTCCCTCAGGCTTTCTTTTAACAAGAGTTTACCTTTAAAAAATATTTGGTGGGGGGAGTCCAGCCCAACCTGCCTTTTGCACTCCCTCTAAAGATGACCCTGAATCTTGAGCCAGAACTGAGCTCAGGACAGAGTCTTATCCCGAACTGGAGATGAACCGGGGGCTATCTGAAGCGGTATAAAGAACTGTCTATGCCCAGACTAGGCTCAGAAACACACAAGAGGCAGCATGCGGCTGTTTGAGAAGTCCAAGCAAATAAGGCTTCGTCCTGAAATCAAATTTTTTTTAAATAAAATTAAACTGAGCATCAGAGCAATGATCATCTGTTATAAACTGTGCCAATGACAGTAAAAGCTTGTTATCAGACTCGTTTGGATGAGTGGCTGCTGGTCAGCTAAAAATTCTGGTTAGCTCAGGCTGTATTCATATGGCCCCAGGAGTTTGGCTCTTATCTCTGCGTTAGCTCTCCTTTTTATAAAGGAAAGAAAGTGTGTCTTCTTTGTGTGCACGTTGCCATTTAAAGTCAATGGAGATGGAGAAATACATTTTGTTTGACCCAAAGCAGCAAGACTAGTAGATGCCACTCCCTAGTCACCCCGCCCTGTGATTCTTCCTATTCTAGCCTACTTTAGCAGGTTACCAAGGGGAAGATGTTGTTTTCGGTTAAGGGGGAGAAGTTGACTGTATCCATGGCTTTGAGGTTGATTTTGCTAACAATTTATTGAATAATCTTAAAGCTGTAGGCTGTCAACGGAACAGAAATGCACCCCAGGCAGCAGCACAGACTGACAGAATATCCAGTCTCTTGGTGTCTCCTTGGTTCTCTTGTCTTTACCAACTTTTGGCCTTGAAAGCCCCTTCAATCTAGTATTCTCAATGCATCTTCAAGGCAGAAAACGTCTTACTCTAGCTCATCCTCTAAAAGCCTCCAACTAAGTGTTGTCCTGATAACCCAGACCATCTGAAGACCGTAAAGAAGTTCCCACAGCTAAATTCTCTCAAAAAATAAAGTTGGTTTTAGGCTAATCTAGGGAAAAAGTCTTTGAAAAACCCTTGACATTCAAACTGGTACATCCAAGCTCATGCGTACCCATGAGTTCTCTCCTTTTTGAATGTAGAGGGATGGCCCCATCAAGACTTGGCCTTGGCTTCTTTGTTTGAAACCAAGACGTGGCATGTTGGAGTCAGAACAAATAGAACTGGCGTTGTAAACAAGTCAGTGCTTCATTCCACCCCTCGGAGATCCAGATGTGGAGCCCTGCTCACCAAAATAAGGACCTCCTCACACATTCAGAACAGGGTAGGGATCCCCGTCCACCCAGTCACTGGCTGCCATGGCTGCATGACCTAATGGGAAAGGTATTGATTCTGAAGCCAGAAGCCTTCGTTTCAAGGCCTAGTTTCCCGCTCTTAGTGTAACTCTGGGAAAACGACTTACTCTTTCTGCATCTGAGCTTCTTTTGTGGATCATGATCACTGCCTTTCAGAATGATGATGAAGATTAGATAAAACAATATTTACAATACAATGTACCGTGCTATGTATGTACTAGACCATTAATAAATTGTAACCGTTAATATTTCAGTGAGTGATTGGGACTATGGGGAGAACTTTATGCAAATCCTTGGAGAATGCTGGCGGGAAACCACCCCACACTGGCCAGGGGGATGGGTGCAAATCATCCCCTTTCTATGAGTGTAGGAAGGAACTTCTGTTCCTCCGGAAACACAGAGGAGCAGAAGGAGGCAAGGTGCTCTTCATCAAGGGCCTGAACTGGTTCCTTCCTTCTGGCTAAAGGGACGAAGGGCAGGACCGAGAAGACCTTTAGGAATGAAGGAAATTATGAAGTGATGGGGCAGTTATCCACGTGCTAATAATGATACAGAGGTGGGGAGAAGCCTGTCTGTAAGGTTCAAAAATCCAAGCGTCACCATCTGTACCAGAAGAGGCAGGCCAGCTGAGGGACACGCCAACCCATACTTCCCTTCAAAGTCAGTTATTTGCCGCCCTGGCCAGTTTGGCTCAGCGGCTAGATCATCGGCCTGCGGTCCAGAGAGACCTGGGTTCGGTTCCCGCTAAGGGCACGTACCTCAGTTGCAGTTTGTCCCCGTCCCTGGTTGGGTTGTGTGGGTGGCAACCACTCGATGTGTCCCTTTCACGTCAATATTTCTCTCTCTCTCTCTGCCTCCCAATTCTATCTAAACAAAAAATGGAAAAATGTCCTCGGGTGAGGATAAAAAAAAAAAAAAAAAGTCAGTTATTTGCGTTTCTCCATAAAAGGAAGCAGAACAGAAAGAACACGCTGGAGACTGACCAGTGACAGTCAGTCTTACACTGGCTGATGTCTAAACTGCCACCTCCCAACCTGTAAACCGGAAAGGTACTGCCTATAAGGGGCTTCTCATGAATAGTGTCAACCTTCGTAAACAACATGTTCCATCTCAGGTCAAGCAGCACCCGAAGGAGAGGAGGAAAAGCCAGAAAGGAAGGTCCATGTCAGCCGCCCTCCCAGGGAGTCTTTGGACTTCCAGACAAGGTCCCTCAGAAGATTCAGCCCTGGGCTCCCAGGGGCCTCCTCTCCTCGGGTAACCCAAAGGAGAACCTCGAGAGCAAGCGTTCTCTAGACTTTGGTGCTGCCTTGTCTCTGTGAGACTGTCTATCATTAAAGATGATAGATTAAAGGATCATATCATTAAGTTGAAAAGAGAGGTCATTATTTGTTACATCATCTTACTTTAAAGGGAATACTTGGAACAAAGAGCAATGACTAAAAGTAATTAGGCTGGGGACTCGACTTCAGTAGACATATTATTGGTGACTTTATGCTATATTGTACACTGTAAGACAGACCTGGGGCCAGTTCCCAGAAGGGGCAAATAAAATTAATTATTCTATCATCAAAAGCACTGGAGTAGGAGTAAAGAGGACTGGGCTCCCAGCGACGTGGAAAACGTACTGTGAAACTTGAAAACACCACCCATTTCTTGGGGCCTTGGTGGCCTCATCTGAACTAAAATGACTCTGCAGATTCCAAAGTTAGTGGTGGCCAAGGGGATGAGCTGTAGGGTCCTGGACTGGACCTGGCTCAAGTTCTGGGTCTCTCCCTTAAATGCTGTATGACCTTGGCAATCTTCCAAACAACGCGATAACAAAAGTATCTATCTCATAGGATTTGAGGGAAATGAAATAAGTTCATGCATGCAGCACTATGTGTAAGGAGCAAGGTGATGAAAAGGAGAGAGTGTCCCGTCTTCAGTGGGTTTTCAGTCTGTAAGTGGAAGTGGAACCCATCTTCATTAAAGGAATAAGATAGGTTTGGGGGTGCGTGTGACTTGTGTCCACACAGTTTTTTATAAGAACTCAGTCTTAACCAGTAGTAGCTGTAATGCCCTTAGAAATCACCCGTCATGGTCATACAAAGGCACATAGCTGAGCATCTGACATATAAGGGGCCCCGGAGTAAGTAGGTCAGAATTTGTGCGGAGCTTAACGTATCAGAGCTAAGTGTTTAAGAGGCAAAGATTAGAGAGAGAGTGTCAGCTTGGGAAGACAGGAAGGAGGAGAAATAGAAGGGAGGAAAGAACCCGACCAAGACACGTGGAATTTGGAGCAGTGAGTGGCAGTGGGAGACGAGGGGGTGGGAGTGTGTCCTGCTGGGTGCTGGAAGCAGAGGCCAGCAGAACGGAGGGCAGGGAGGCTTCATTTCCAGCATCAGCTCCGAGGATGGGCAGGGGCTGCCTGGCCGCCCTTCCCAGGAGCCCCTGAGGCCGTCTCTGGGTCCGGGAAAGAAGCAGGGGCGGACTAGCATGCTGGCTGTGAGCAGCTGCACAGGAGGGCCACGCTTTCCACATCCGGGCACCCTCCTGGGCCTGGTTACAGCTGTAGGTGACGGTTCTCTAGGCAAATGAAAAGATAGAGAAAGATACCCACCCACCAGTGGGCAGAGGGGTGTACTGACAAAGATGAGGTCAAAACCACTCCCTGGGGGAGGGAGAGGGGAGTCATGTTTAATGGGTATAGAGTTTCAGTTTCACAAAATGAAAAGAGTTCTGAAGATGGATGGTGGTGACGGTAGCACAACATCATGAATAGATTTAATGTCACTGATGTACCCTTAAAAATGGTTAAGACGGTACATTTCTTATCATGTGTATTTTGCCACAATAAAAATTAAAAAAAAAATTGAAGAAGGGACACACTCCTCAGGGCTGGAGAGAAAGGTACCAGCGGGGTATTTGAAATCTCTTCCCCGCCAGCCCCTGTGGCCCCACAGGCCGAGGGACACGCATCTCTGCTCAAGAAGACACCCACTGAGGTCGAGAGATTGGGACAACAGATCTCCATGGCAGTGGAGGGGGGGAGAAAGAGAGAAAGAGAGAAGGAAGGAAGGAAGGAAGGAAGGAAGGAAGGAAGGAAGGAAGGAAGGAAGGAAGGAAGGAAAGCAATATATCAAAATCTTAACAATAATTGTGGATATATTCATTTTTTCTCTGTACTTTTTAAATTTCTAAAATAAACCTTTATTATTCTTGTAATACAAAACAAACTTATTAAAAAGATTTTTTTAAAACCTTTGGCCACAAAACCCAAAGTTGATTATTCAGATTCAGAGTCACCCTACCCATGACGCAGAGAATGTCAGTGCGAGAAAAGCAAGAGGGATCCATGGTGGCATTCCTTGTTTTTCTGATGGTCAGTGTGTCACCTTGCCCTTGGCTTATTGAGAGACATCCAGAGTTTGGTGCATTTGCGAAACAATCACAGGGTGTTTTTGTTTTTTAAACACCCTCAGGAATTTCCTGCCTCCAATACTTACCTAACTTACCTTTTCCCTTCTTTTTTTTTTGTACCTGTTTGTGCCTATGACATCAAACCAGGCTGGAAATTTCTTGAGGGCAGAAACTATGTCTTGTTCCTCTTTCAAACCCCCCTTGATATTTTGTTCATACAAAAGGATTTCATAAACATCTGTTGAAGGATGCCTGTTGGATCTCATCAGCTCGGCCTCTCCCGGTCTGTCCCTTGCCAGCTGCCTGGCTTTCCTTCCCCCTCGTGTCCTTCACACCTGCAAGGACACAACACCATTTCTCATTCGAGAGAGACCAAGCTTCATTTTGCTGATCTCTGTCTAACCAGGACCTGTCACGTGTCACTCACCTGGGGCCCTGGTGTTTCAGACACAACTTCTGCCAACATCAAGAGATGAGTCCAAACCTATGGTTAGTCTCCCCAGGGCTGGCTGCCCGATGGTGTGGTCCATGTAATAATAATACTTAACACTTAAACTGCCGCTTCTAGGAGCCTCTTCAAAGCCTTTTACGATCATTAGCTAATTAAGGCACAGCCCTGCCCTGGTGACTACAGTTATAATTCCCACTTTATAGATGGGGAAACTGAGGCGGATTTTAAGCGAGCTGCCACGGGCCAGAGTCAACTTCCGAATCAGAGTCAGAAGTTGTAGATACTGAATTCTGTGTTGAAGCCTCTCTTAGCTGCCCTCGCCTTATTCTAAATATCTCCTGAGTGAGTGGGTGCACAGGCCTCTCCACCAGAACCCCAAGGTGTTACAGGCTTTGAGAACTGAGTGTAATTCATTCATTCAATCCTTTTGTAACCCTCTGGCCTCCGGTTGAGTCCAGTGTCCAACGGGGATAACAAACAAACAGAAAGAAGAGAAAATGGGCTTGCCATGGGCTTTGCTTTCTGAAGAACACTTTTCTGTGAGCCACGCTGTCGATGCCTCTATAAAATGCACAGGGTGGCTTAGAGTCACTTCGGGCCCACTCGCCGGATTCCCCCCAGAATGAGATTTAAGAGAGAAAGGAAATGGAATGATATTCAAAGCTATGGGAATCCTCGGTTGATGACAGAAATAATAACTAGCCACAGTGGAGAGACATAACGTAGCCTATGATTGGGAAGATGAATACTTCCGGCCGTAGAGAGTAAGGTGCTAAATAGGAAACTTTTATTAATTTGCTTGGCAGAAAAGCTCCATGACTCAAACTACGTGCAAGAAAATCCAAGACTTTCAATGACCAACTGCACCTTCCAACTGTTCTCACAGAATAAAACCACGCACCTCATTCAATGTACTGGGGTTTCTTTTAATTCCAGGACTGAAAACAAATATCTGAGATTCTTATAAAAGCAAGTTACCTGTCCCCAGGCCCTCTGGTCTTGGGAAATAGACCAAATACCATGCTGAGGGCATCCAGAGAGCAGAGAGGCTGCGGTGCGGGCTGCTGAAGGACATCTCTTGGAAGGTCTGCCCGCCCAGGGTCTGCAGGGACCTGAGGGCTTGGTCACTGTGAGGGTGTGGTGAGGACATTCCACACTTAACACGCATGAAGACACAGAGATAAGAAGGAGGAAGCAGTCAGGAGACCTGACCTAAAGAAAGGACAGAGTTGAAGGAAAGGACATTTGTGACTTATAAATCAGATAATTTTCTGTTGTTCTGAATCGCAGTAACCTTCACTCAAGGTTTCTTGGAGGAAAGGGGATTCGAAGATCATAGCAGGCAACCCAACCTAAACCCGGTGAAGTATGTACTCTTCGTGTTCCAAAAAAGAATTGTTTCTGCAGCAAGAAACTCTTCTAAATGAACACTGAGCACTTAACACTTGCAGCGTATAAATACTTCCATTGCTAAGTCCCCGGGAAGTGAAGCCAAACGCAACCCATACTCATTAGCAGTGTGGCTGGAAACTCAGAGCCGAGAGCATATTCCAGGACGAAGTTAAGATCTTTCTATTAGGAGACAGCAAGAGTTGGTTCCCAAAGCGAATGCCAGGAAAAAATAAAATCATAAATATTTAAGTCACAAATTCTCTCCTTAGGCATGAAGGAGAGATATTCTTGCAGAATAAGGAGTGGAAGGGTTTTTTTTGTTTGTTTGTTTTTATGGATTTAACTATTGGAATTAAAGTAATTAAATGCTATTAGCTTAACAGTTCTTGATTATTATAATAGCCCAGGTTTGAACCAGGTAGACTCAAGGCAGAGGGTATATCCCACATGTATTTGGCCTTAAACTCTGTTTCACTTCTTGCAGAAGTGAGAATAGCTACGAAATAAATACTAGGCGACTTGGAAAAGAAAGATTCAGCCTTTCCCCAGCCGAAAGAGCTGGACACAAATGTGTGCTTCTAGCACCTGCTTGGCCTTTCTCATCCCAAAGCCCCTGAATAGAAATAAAAGGCTAAGATCAAAGGTCGGAGAGGATGAGACAGAAGAGTAATATATAAGAAGCACATGTTCCTAAGATTCTCCCTTCAAGAAAGCGGCTGTAAAGTAGAGCATAAGAGATGAAAGAGTTAATATTTTATCCATCCTATCTAGGGTTGCCTGGTGAAATACAGAACACCCAGTTAAACTTGAATTTCAGAGAGGTATTGAATAATCATTTAGGATAAGTGTGTCCCGAATATTGCATGAGATGTACTAATCCTCACAGAGTACTCCCCATTTATTTGAAATTCAGATGTAAGTGGGCACTCTGGATTTGTTTACTAAATCTGGCAATCCTAATCACAACTAAAAGTTCAAAATGTATAAAGGTGCCCAGCCGGTGTAGCTCAATGGTTGAGTGCTGACCCATGCACCAAGAGGTCGCTGGTTTGATGCCCAGTCAGGTTGTGGGCCCGATCTCCAGTGGGGATGCCAATCAATGTTCTCTCGCATTGATGTTTCTCTCTCTCTCTCCCTCTCCCTTCCTCTCTCTCTCTCTCTCAAAGCAATAAAGAAATAAAATTATTTTTAAATGTATAAAAGTGAAAAATCAGGGAGGAAGAGACATAGGCACATTGTTTGGAGATATGAACGGAACATAGACAAGAACAGCTCTACGAGGGAATTCGGTGCGGGCCAGTTCAGACCAGGGGACTGCGTTTTTCTTACAGCCCTAGCAGTGGTGTTTTTATTCTTCTTCAATGTATATGTAACTTTGACAAAAACGTAAGTGTCACTTTTTAAAGGAAATGTCCATCAATGGTTTTATTTTAACCCCCTTTTTCCTTTCCAAAAAAAAAATGGGGTGTGCCAAGTTGGCGAGTTTCAAGGACATGCAAGAAAAAGGGCAAAAAAGTGAAATAAGAAGACAGACCGAGAAAGTCACCTGGTCTCCCTCTCCAATCAATCCCACTCGGACTTCAGGGCTCACCCTTCTGCGAGTAAGTGAACGCAGACTCCAGCCCAGAGGCCCCTCTTTGGTGGCGCTCAGGGCTGGCAGGCCCGGGAAGCAGGAACTCGGTGCTTTTTGCTCCAGGGAGACTGAGGTATAAGAATTTAGCTACTAACTATTAGCGCTTCCTAAACGCTGAGCCCTGCGTTAAGAACTGGACCACATCGCCTCTCATCCCCCCACCACCCTGTGAGAGAGTGTTATCCTCACTTTCAGATGAGGAATTGGGGCTGACTGCAGCCAAGTGACTTGCCAGGGATCACCCACTGGTGGAGTTGGGATCGGAACCCAAACCTGACTGCCCGCCGAACCCTGGCACCCCACCAAACGGTACCTCATTTCCCAGGTGTGATGCTGGGCATGAGATTCTGGTACCAGCCCCGGCGGGAAGTCAGGGAGGTGAAGCTGTTGTGACTGCGTAGATCAGGTGCCTAGAGACAGACGGGCACCCTCCTGGCAGCACCTAATGGCTTCCCCACCTCCCTCTGTCGTGGTGGGAGAGGAGCCCGTCAGGGTTCCGATGGCCTGGGGTCCCGGTACTTCGCCTCACGGTCTTCACAACGAGCCCCCCAGGAAGAGAGCACCCGCCTGTACCTTTCCAGGGGCTTTCCCTCCGCACCCCGGCTTCCACACTGAGCGCCTCCTGCATTGGGTAAGGAATCTGCGTGTTCTCCAGAGTCGCCTCTTGAAGGCTTGGGATTTGGGAAAACAGCTTCAAGAAGGCACCTCCCCTCACCCTAATGTGCTTGTTTGTGCCCAGTGGAGGGGGTGGGGGCTAAGAAAGAAGTTGTGACCATTACCAGGAGGTGTTTGCCCTTTCAAACCATTCCTTTGCCTCGGAGCCCAGGGTGCAGCTCAAAGCCGGGAGAGAAGGCTGGGGCTTGTTCTGCGACTGGCTGTTTTCAGGCTCTGGAGCAGATCGGCCTGGGGCAGACCAAGCTATGGAGACCACGTGGGCATTTCAAAGCTGCCATTCAAATAAACACCTTTCCGCGAAGCTTTGATTCCCTTCACGCTACACCTGAAGACGATAACTGATGCAACTATCTCCTCAGATCTGAGTTTGGGGGAATCATCAAGGTCCTCGTGTGGGTACAGAACCAGGGTTGGAGAGCGAAAGAGCTTTATGACGGGTTGGTAGCAGCTGCCACTGTTCATGGCTATGATTATTATTTGCAAGAAGTCCAGATGCATATTCAGCAGGGTTAGAAATGCCCAGGACATCATAGGGAATGGCCCCTGGTCATTCTCAGGGAAGTAAGCTGGCTCCCCTCTGCCAGCATCAGATAATGGCTAAGATGATAAGTTTCAGCTACCTGGCTGGAGCCTCCTCCAGTATTTGATCCCAGTTAGGGATCTGATCCCCTCCTCCTGGCAGTGCTCTTTGATGTCTGAGATTCTCCTGCGGATAAGGGAGGTGAGGTGACTGTCTGCTCTTGGCCTGAGTCAGTGGTGTCCCTTCAGACTCTGTCCTGGACTCCCCCACCATGCAACCTGTCTCCCAGGGTCAGCGTGGAAGTTCATTACACCATTTTTAAAAACAAACTTCAAGCGAAGGCTATTCTATGCTAAAGATATGAGTCTTTTGACATCAAGTAAGAGACCCTACGTTTAAGCCAACAGTGAAAGATGGTTAAGAATCTGACTTGTAGAAGCTCTGTGGGTCCTCACTCTCCCTTGCCATTGAACAGAATGTGGGCACTGTGTGGCCTGGAGGGTAAACTCAATACCCTGTTTAATATTTGATCACAGATTATTTATGAGTTGGCCGGCTCTGGCAGTTGAGAGCTGGTAACCCTTCTGGGAGGATGCGGCTCGCTCAGGGAGCTGTGCCTACTGGCCTGCCGTCTTGCTGGTTGAGTCACTGAAAATCCCCAAGCCTTCAGGGTGAATTGGAAACTAGTATAAGAAGAAACTAGACTTGAGGGAGTGAGGCCGCTCCCTCTTCGTTGACCGGCATTGGAGGCTGGCCGGACGCACAATCCTGTTGTGGGTGGAAAGGGGTCGGTTCCAAGTTCTCAACGTCTGAACCAAAGAAAATTCCGTTTTCATCAAATTCACACACACTCCCACATGCACATCCCCGAGTGCAATTGGTAGCGTGCCTATGAAAAGAAGACCAGGTCCCAGGGGCTGATAAGCCAAGATGGGGTAAATCGCAGAGATGGATCATCAAACCCCAGACAGAATCCATCGGGCAGCACTGGCTGTCCTCCGCATAGCAGAACCTGGGACTCCATCCGTCTAGTGACCTGTTTCTCCCAAGCAGGTAGGTTGCTGCCCTTGGAAAGGTCAGGACGGGTAAACAGGCCAAGCTGGACAAATCCTCTGGCTCCTGCTGCTCCCTCCCTGACTTAGCATGAGGTGGGGGTGGGGAGAGAGAACAAGCTAGACCAGGAGGCAAATTCCAACAGGTTTGAATCCAACCCCGAGGATGATAGGATTCTGCCCTAGCTCCTCCTTCCAGAACAGCATTCTTCTAGGTTCTGAACCTTCTAAATTAGGGGCAACTCCAATGGCATAGAAACTTCCGGACAGGGCTCTCCGAAGAAACATCTGCCACTCTGAGATCTGCTCCCTCCTTCTGTGAACCCTGTAAGCATCTCTCTGCTCCTATCTGCCTCCTTGGGGGGATGGGCAGCAGCTCCCCTCCCTCTCCCAAGAGAAGCAGGGCAGCAGGTGTCTCGGCCTCACCTTTTCTCCTGGGGCAAGAGGCAAATGCAGGTGCCTCCTGCCGCTCCCTTTCCTCCTAATGGGAGTGGGCCACAAGGGAAGAGTCCCAGCCACTCCCTCGGCTCCCTCCACCCCCAGGGCTGGTGGCTTAAGGAAGGACCCCTGCTACCAACTCCTTCTCAGAGCCCATAATCCAAACTCCACCGTCCCTCACTCCTTCCCACCAACCGTCACCCGCTCCACATAGCTGTTTGGGCGCCTCATGCATTCTGCCTCCTACAGGACCTGAGCCTCTGACTCAAATCGTCTATCATTCATTGGTACAGCCCCAGCCTTGAGCAAGCAAATGGGCTGGGGTAACTGAGAAAAAAAGCAGGTGGCATCTGGACCTCAAGGGGTTTGTAGTCACCCCCGGGAACTTGCAATTTGGTCCTGTAGATTTACAACCCTCCCATAAGCTCTGGTTTCATAAACTCGGAGTCTCTGCTTCTGGCTCTTATCTGACCCCTGCCAGAACAGGACTCGCGGAGGTCATGTGTCTCTCTCCCATATCTGGTTCTTACACTGGGAAGGAGAGAGAAGACAGAATTTTTGAGGGATATGAAAGTCGAGGCTGGAGGATGGCATTCAGATCCTTTCTCAATGTTCTCCACAGAGATCTTCAGGCCTAGAATCCACATGTATGGCTATGTCCGAAAGGATACTGGCAGGAGCTTGAATGAAAAGTGGGGAACCCTTCTGGGACATGGTCACCATGCATGTACAAGGGCCCCCACCTCATCAATGCATGCAGTCATGGCAGACCAATATTAACCCATCACAGGACGCTCTACCACCCCCAACTCATGCCAGCCCCTCCGCAGAAGGTACAGTGAGTGGTGACACAATAAGTCCTCTCACCTGGGAAAAGTTGGGACCCCCTGGAGAGGAAAGGCAAAAGGGAAGGAGGACCTGCTCCAAGGAAACCCACCCCGAGGGGACCAGAAGGAGCCAAGTGGTCGGCAGCGATGATAGAAGTAGCCTAGCTGAGGAAATCGACCCCAAAGAGGTCCTGAGGTTTAAAAATAATTATCATGTTTGACCAAGACAGTTCATTGTTTTAATCCAGGGATCGGTGAGTTTTTCTACCTTAATGGCTACAGCAGAGCGAAGCCAGCACCTCAACCTGGCTGACCAGACACACTGTGGCGAAAGAAAAGGAAAGACTGAGAAGCAGAAAGGAAGGTAATAAATGGAGACAGAGTGAGGTTGGTGCAGACAGTGTGACAGAGAAGAAAAACTGAAAAATAGACAACACGCAGGAGATAGGGCAAAAGGCGGGCATTTTCCCTTTGCTCAGTGTCCAATGGGCCCCTCAAAGGGTCTATGTCTATTCCATTCTGGACAAGGACTAGCACAGACCTTGGTCAGCTAGCTCGAACCTGAGCTGAAATTCCAGAAGGCCTCCAACCCCTTTCTGCTGAAAATCCAGTCACTGGGTGCTTGGGTAAAGGGGATGTTTTCCCAGAAGCAGTCAACCAGGATTTGGGGATGACTGCTCCTAATGACAGCCGATCATAATCTAGCCCCTGGCTGCATTCATTCTTCCAAGATTGTGAGGCAGTGGGAATGTCTGCACCGTGAATGTGCGGTGACCTTGGTCTTGTCTTTTCCTCTGGCGCATCTTTCTTAACCCAGGACCCTTGATAATCAGTTTCTCGCAAATGTTGCGCAAGTCAAGCTGAGAACCAGCAAACACACCGTTTTTTTCTGGCAGAGAAGCCGAGACACTGCAAAGGGCAGTGCTGCCCCTTGGGGAAGGTGGTGCCCCGTCTCCAGCAGCCTGCGTGTTCCCCGGAGTCTTTCGAGCCTCGTGCCTGGGAGACAAACACCTCAGTTTCCTGGTCGTTTCTGCAGGGAGAATGGGAATGTCTAAGGTTGGGTCCATCCAAACTGAGCTTTGAAGGTCCTTCCTAAGGGTGTGCAACCATGAAACACCACCATCTCCTAGAAATGCTGTTTCTTGTCTCTATACTTCCCATTGAATTCCTTAAAGGCAATAGAACTACACCCAGTTAAAACAGAATTCCAAAAGCACTTGTGTGACTCCCAAGAGATTCCTAGCCGCCCATCCACACAGCTAAATGTGATGAAAAAAAATAAGTAAATGAGAGGGACAAGGGCCTATAGGGACATCTGTGAGCACGTTGCTTATCATTTTACCTCACTCACAAACACAGTTTGAGGTCAGCAATATCACCTTCGAGGTAAAAAGGCAGTGGTCCCAGACTCTCAAAGAAAAAGAAAGAGAGAAACATGACATTGGGGTTTATAACAATACAGAAAAGTGCAAGTCTGCCTGACTTCCTGCGAATTCTACGCGGTCGTGTTTACATTGAATTTGGTAGTGATCGCCTTTGAATGCCCTGGGAGTTGGCGATATAAAGTAATCCTATGGTTAATCCTTTATATTAGCAAAGCATCTTTTTGCAAAGCAAATAATTCCTCCCGAGGTCTATACATCAGTTTTACTTGAACTGAAGTGTGTCTCTGCACTGAAAGCTAATCCCCGTTACTCCAAGTGCAGCTCTGATTCCAGGAAGGACATGCGTTGGGGAGCAGCCTGGGAAGAACGCCTTCAAGTAGGAGTGAATCAAGGAGATAAATCAGATAGATTTACTTCTTTCCTAATTTCTCCCATCTTCTTCAACAAAGACTCAACCTTAATGCTCCCAAATAAAGGTTAGCATGGAATTTTATAAAAGGAAAAGAATTATTAAAAGTGTAGACAAGAGCCCTGGCCGGTTTGGCTCAGTGGTTGGAGCGTCGGCCAGCGGTCCAGAGAGACCCGGGTTCAGTTCCCGCTAAGGGCACGTACCTCGGTTGCAGTTTGTCCCCGGCCCTGGCTGGGGTCGTGTGGGTGGCGACCAGTCGATGTGTCTCTCTCACATCGATGTTTCTCTCTCTCTTCCTCTCTCTCTCCCTCTCGCTCTATGTAAAAATGTCCTCGAGTAAGGATTAAAAAAAAAAAAAAAGTGTAGACAAGGCAGCCTGTCTTGTGAAGAATCAATGGTATCAAAAGGCAAATATTCACTAACTCAGCAGCACGATTCCAATAGGAGGACATGAGCGGTAGGGTCATGGATAGATGCAGAAAAGATGGGGGGGGGGAGTCAGAAATTAATTAAGAGATTAAACCCATCATAGGAGAATAATGCATATTTTAAGATCTATTACTTGTTGTTGTTGTTGTTGTTTATCCTCACCCGAGGACATTTTTCCATTTTTTGTTCAGGTAGAGCAGGAGGGAGAGAGAGGAACAGAGAGAGAGAGAGAGAAACATCGATGTGAAAGGGACACATTGAGTGGCTGCCACCTGCACGACCGACCAAGGCCAGGGACAAACTGTAACCGAGGCACGTGCCCTTAGCGGGAACCGAACCCGGGTCTCTCAGGACCGCAGGCCGACGCTCTAACCGCTGAGCCAAACCGGCCAGGGCTGTTGTTGTTTTTTAAATGGAAGCAATAAAAAAAGTAAAGGGCCAGGAATTGTTTCAAGGGTAAACTGAGGTAGATCCACTCAGAGGAAGGGGATGGCCGGTTTCTCTGTCTCCCCAAAAGAGGTGCAATGGGGAACCAGGTGAGCTCAAAGGAAGGCTGACACGTGGGAGTTTCCTCGCGTGCTCTGACTATTGCAGCGACGCCTGCTCATTGTGGGAACCCTGGAAAGTAAAGAACAAAGTGGGAGCACCCGCCACCCCACCACACAGCTAACCACTGTTAATTTGGGGGCATATTTCTGAAGCTCTTTAAATACAGATAGGTCATCTTTGCTTTTTGAAATGGTGGAAATGAAGGCTACTCAAGAGCAGGACGTTTGACTTTCACAGCATGGAACCAACGCCATAGGAGACCTTGCATTCCATCGAGCGAGAAGCTTAGGTACCTGGAAAAGAACAACTCCACATGCCCAGGGCCCCTTCCCCCAGAGCAAATGAGCCTGGGGAGATGCTGCCTGGCCCAATCCTCACCTGGTCCAATCCTCACCTGGTCCAATCCTCACCTGGCCCATCTGCAACTCGAGATACCTATCCAGGTGAGGGTGGAGCACTCCACGTCCTGACAAATGGGAAAGCATCACCCTGGGGCACTTGCTGCTCCTAAATCGAGTTCTCAGTTCAGGGAAAAAAATAAACTAAGAGAGGAATTTTCCACTGCTCCATTAATCATGAGAGCAGCAGCCCGGGAGCAGGAAACACCGGCAGGCATTCCAGGTCTTAGCGCCCACCCAGCCCACCGAGACGCCCCATTCCCCAGCTCGGTTGCCCTCCGTTGTGTTCACCCTCATGGCTGCTTGTTTGTGGGAACAGTACGTGGATGTGTTTTACTGACATGTGACGTGGGCACCAGGCCAGTAGCCTGCTCTCTTTGCACAGTTCCAACAGGAGACACAACTGGAAGACTCTTACAGCTTCTGATCAGACAGCTTTCAATCTGGGTTCACAGTTGGTGATACACCCTGAGATTCCTTCACTTAAGCATTTTCCTTCCCCCGTGTTTCTCTCTTGTGACAGCTGAGAATAATGGCGAAGAGGTCACTCCACCACTAACTGGCTGTGTGAACCTAGGTAGGTCACTTAACCGCTCTAAGCCTCTGCACCCTCATCTGTAAAATAATAACAGTATTTCCCTCATAATGTTGTTGTGAAGAGTCAACAAGATAATGTGTGTACAGAACTTGGTACCGAAATACTTAGGGAATGCTAACTCATTCACCACAACTATTTATTGATAATGGGTGTGCCTCTGAGAACATGTGGTTTCTGCCTTCAAGGGAGTCTTTGTCCAATGGGGGAGACAGACATTAAAGACAAACAACTATAACATTACATGATAACACTGTAAGGTGCGTGTTATTCACAGGCTATCTCATATATCTCCCCCATAATGCTACAAGGTAGGTATTAGTGTGCCATTTTACACACGATGAGGCTGAGGTCCAGAGGTCACCTGGTTATTTAGTGGACGCTGGTGGACTTGAACCCAGGTCTTCTGAGTCCAGCCCTAGTGCTCTTGATCCACATTAACCAGCCCCTTTCTTCCCGGGTCTCTCAAAGCTGCAGGTGGACTTCTGAAGGGTAGCTCGGAAGACCACCTGACGCTGAACACAGCTTTAAATCTGAACTTGAGTGCATGCACCCATGAGGCGACCAGCTTTGCCAGGTCGGTGCAAAATGACCTGCAGATTTCCATCAGTCGTGGTTCATGCTGTTGTTGCTGCCCTGTACTTCGTCCGTACAGAATTGCAACCCTGAATGTCACTCTGGAACATATGGTCCCGGGACTATAAACTGCCACCAGGCCATTGATGCTGAAGGCTGCCCTTCAATGCCTGACAGTGATGATTAAACATTGCCTATTAAAGGAGCCGTAAAGAAGCCAGACATCCTGCACAGATGAGTAGAGTGGCGTACAAACAATGGGCCAGATTTTCCTGTCTCTCGGGGGAGCCACTCTCTCATCTTTCATAGAAGAAAAAAATCACGCAATGAGAATCTGGCAGAATCACCTAAAGGAGGCCCGGGAAGGGCAGGGCCGGGAAAGGCAGCCTGACACAGAGGCCCCCCCACCTTCCCACCTCGAGCTAAGAAGTGGAAAGCAATCGTATTTCTTCTGAATTCTTAGTGTCTGCCCTGCTCATTTGTATTATTTACTGTGGAAATTAGTCTCCAAAAAGACAGCTGGCCTGGCATGCCATAACATCTGATCTCCGTCCAACTTCCCACTCAGGTCCCTAGGCTGCTGAGCATTGCTGGAGAAAGTCCCTAACTTCACTGGGGACTGCGCTGCTGCTTGGCATCCTGCTGGCTCTACACCAATTCCCTGCCAAATTCCCAAGGAACCCCAAAAGGGATCCCTCGGAATCTACACGCTCCCTGGCCCCCCTGCCCTTCCTGTGCACAGCCTGGCCTCCCGCCTGACTGAAAGCAGGGTCCTGGTCATGACATCTCTCCAGTTCCCGCATCCGCCTCAAACAACTGGAGGTGTGACGCCCGCGTCAGGACACCCTTTCCTTGCCTCCCCCCACTTCCGAATCTTTGTCCACCTCTTCTCTTTTCTCAGAAGACTGACTCGACCTCCTTTTTCTGAGGCCTTCGCTCCTGATCCCTTTCTCTCCCCCTTCCTGCAGGCTCCTCTCCATTTGGCCCCATCCATCTTCCATCTTGACTCTTGATAAGAACAC
The DNA here is from genome assembly GCF_014108415.1 of Molossus molossus. NCBI lineage: Eukaryota > Metazoa > Chordata > Mammalia > Chiroptera > Molossidae > Molossus > Molossus molossus. Next base: position 97,168,255 of record NW_023425344.1, on the reverse strand, counting down.
TTAACGCGAGCTCTACCCTCTTGACAAATGTTTACGTGGACGCACATCGCTGACTGCAGGGACGATGTACAGCAGGGCGCCAGAGCTTAGTCACCTCGCTCCACCGAAACTGCGCTCGTTGGTCAGGAACGCCCACTTCCCTAACTTCTCCCAGCTCCTGCAAACCATTTCACGATCTAACTCTGTGAACTTAACTCTTTTAGATACTTCATATAAATGGAGTCATGCCACATTTGCCCTGCTGTAACGGCTTTCGTCACTTAGTGTAACACCGGGCCCGTCCACGTTGTCCCATACTGCAGTTTTCTTGTGTTTTAGGTCTCAGTGGCATTGTTTATCCATTCATCTGTCAATTGTTCCCACAATGTGGCTATTGTGAATAATGCTGCAATGAACACAGGAGTGCTAACAGCTCTTTAAGATCCTGACTTCAGTTATTTTGGATAAATACCCAGAAGCGAGTCAAATGGTATTGCTGGATCAGATGGTAGTTCTAGTTGTCATTTTTTGATGCCCTAAGGTTTCAATTTCTCACATCCTTACCAACACGTTATTTTCAGCATCATTTTTGGAGACCTTACACATACTGATGGTTCTAATAATATTAATAATAGCCACCATCTGTTGAATATTTACTCTATGCCATGCACTTGGCTAAATGTTCTACCTATGTTATCTCATCTAATCACCACAGAAACCCCCATTTTACAGATGAACAAATACATTTTCTACAACCTAAACATGTGTGATTGAGTCCCCGTGACCTCTCCTTAAGCTCTGGGAGCTGGGGGGATCAACCGGGACTTAGCCCTTTTGCCTAATTTTAAGAACATCTGAGTTTATGCAGTCACTACTTCTCTTTATGAAGAGCCATTCATGGAATCTGCCGCCGCTATTAATCAGCTCCAGCCACGAGTCAACAGGACACCAGAGGCAGGAGAAGCCGTCAAACCTGTTTGTCTTAAAGTGTCTGAATCACTTCTTTTTCAGTTTTGAAATTTTATGCATTTTTTGCACCACTGGATCACCACAGAAGGTATAGCCTTAAGTCTGAGACTTAGTGGGCACTTAATACTTTTACTGGAAAATGTGTCCCTTCTTCAGGGTGTAATTGAATCCTTGTGTGCGCACAGCCGTGACACGCAATCACCCGAGCTTGCCTTGCTCACGTGGAAACACATCTTCCCAAAGTTCCGAGGAGAGAAAACGCCCTTCCTCGACCCTCTCGGGTTCTAAGGCTCTTCCAGATTTGGGAAGAGTCAGAGGCCTAAGTCCTATGTGATGGCCGATTGCAGTCCTTGCCTGAATGTTTTAAAAAACTGGTTTAGATAAAAGTTCAGATAGTTGAGCGACCCTTAAATGAAGTCCCAAGAACTCTTCCCAGCCTCTCTGTGCTCCATGAGAAGCACAAGGCAGCAACTGCACACAGAGCACACTCCCTGTGCCTGCCTCCCCGAAGAAAGACAGGGCCTCTGAGTTCTTGTCAAGTTGGTCCCCAATCCAAACATGAGATAATCACAGTGGACCTCACTGACCTTTTCCTCCAGTGAATTTTGCCCTACATAAAGAGAAGTCAACCTTAAAAAACATCCTCTTTCCTACCCAAATATTAAGCTTCTGATATCTGTTCTGATGGGAGAGGGAAAATATACAAGCATTTTAAGACCATGAATAAACCCAAACTAACATATATTTGGATTGGGGCTATCAAGATAAACACAAAGCATGTAAATGCTTGAACATTCATGGACAAAAGTATAAGCACACGTACCTTCAGATATAAACACCTCTTTTGTGACCCTCCTCAATATAACTTGAATCGGATCCTATTCTTAGCCAATGTCTCAATAGTGTTAAATTTTATTAACTTTTTTTCCTTTTTCTGAGGATCCTCCTGAATACGTGTGGGGTTGATATCCAATATTTTACTCTGGACACCGAGAGTATTTTCCATGTTGGGTTAAATGGCACATTGCATTAGAATAGATTTCAATATTGTCCATGTACTTGACCTCAGTCTTGGCTATACTACCAACCCTTGGGGGTAACAAAATAGGCCACAATGGAGCTGACAACACTTTCTGATTGATACACCCTTCACCCAAGGAACCGTACACTATAATCACCATGATATTCCATGGTCTTGAAATGAGGAAATTCTAGCCCAAGGAAAGTAAACCCCTTGCCCAGGGTCAGGTAACAGGAGGAAGTTAGGACAAAATCTGAAAATCTCTAGCAATCTGGATATTTTTCATCACTCTCAGTCATAAACCTCATGATTCCAACAGGCAGGGGGAAAAAATCAAATCCAAGCCCTTGGCAGACATCCATTTCTCATACTGATGATTTGAATTCTTGCCTTTTTACAACAGAGAAAAGTACAAATACCTGACTCAAACTCTCCATCGCTATACCAGTCCTTAGAATTCTATGGAGTCTTTCTTTCTTTCTTTCTTTCTTTCTTTCTTTCTTTCTTTCTTTCTTTCTTTCTTTCTTTCTTTCTTTCCTTCTTTCTTTCTCTCTCTCTCTCTCTCTCTCTCTCCTCTCTCTCTCTTTCTTTCTTTCTTTCTTTCTTTTGTTACTCCTCACCTGAGGATATTTTTCAATTGATTTTATTTTTTTTTAAGATAGAGTGGAAGAAAGGGATGGAGAAAGAGAGAGAGCAAAACATCAATGTGATACAGACACATCGATTGGCTGCCTTCTGCATGACCCCGACCTGGGCTGAGGATAAAACCTGCAACCCAGGTACGTGCCATTGACCAGGAATCAAACCCAAGACCCTTCGGTCCACAGGCTGACGCTCTAACCCCTGAACCAAATCTGCCAGGGCTCCATGGATTTTTTTCAAATGGAATTTCAGACAGACATTTAGAAATTTGACTTTGTTGACCAATTCCTGGTGAGGTACCACCTCCATATCCCTGTTTAGTGCCTTTGTAAAGCAGAGTCTCTCATTGTCCAATAACTGTTTAAAGTTTAGTAGCTACCTCTTGAGAGGTAGGTCATTTTGGTTTTCATTTACTTTGGGTTCGTCCATTGCTTCCATTTGTTCCGCCATCCCCTGGTGGATATGATTTGTGCTGCGCCAGCGTGGAGCCTCCTAGTCACACAGCATGGCCTCCTCTCGTTTCAGGGGTGCGCTGGGCTCAGGAGTAAGGCACAAGAATGAATCATAACACCCATCTTTGTCTTGGATGTCACAGATGGTAAGTAGTCACCTTTCACAATCCTTACAAAGTGCAATGGTTGGCCTTCCTGAGATGCAGGGCCAGTCTCCATGTAAGGTTTCCTATGCAACTCTCATGCTCTTAAACATGCCTAGAAACAGAAATGCCCTGACCTGGCCTTTCCTGTAGCTCCATCCCAAGTCCGCCACCTCCTGTAGTTTCCCCTCGAGCATCACAGCCACTCATCCTCCATAGTTCTGTCTTCCATGCAGACTTCAGAAGACTCTCCCAATCTGGGATGCTTATCCTGAATAAATTATTCAGGATCATTTTCCAAAGCATTGGGTTTGGGGTCACTTAGCATCTCACCCACCCACTCCCACCTTTGCCCAGAAGTACTTTCAAGTCCACTGTTCGAGGACCCCTGGAGGGCACGGCAGCGATGGAGCAAGGTAAACGCATCCTTTAGCCCGCCTGCTCTCCCACCCAATGGTCCTTGACTATCCAGGTACTCTCCTTACTAATTAATGCTAATTAACTAATGCTTGCCAGCCCTGGCCATTTTCGCTCAGTGGTTAGAGCATTGGCCCTCGGACCAAAGGGTCATGAGTTTGATTCCTGGTCAAGGGCACATACCTGGGTTGCAGATTCAATCTCCAGCCTCCATCAGGGTCGTGCAGAAGGCAGCCAATTAATGTGTCTCTCTCTCATCGATGTTTCTTTTTCTTCCTCCCTCCCTCCCTTCCACTCAATCTAGAATATCAATGAAAAAGTATCCTTGGGTGAGGATTAAAAGAAAAAAAGAAACGTACACCGGCCACCCCACCTTTGGAAAGTTTGCTGCACATGCTTGGTCCTCCCCTCACCTTCTCTCCTTCTTCCAAAGCAACAGCATCCGTGTTCTGGGTCCCCAGGAGCCCGTTCTAAACACTAACCAAACCTGCTTCTTGGCCAAGCCCAGCGAGACTAGGGATAGAAACCAAACACACCCAGAGGTGAAGTACACAACACCAGAAGTTGAAAACGGAGTCTAAAACTCTGTCCTCATAGAATTTCTGTTCAAACCCCGAAGGTGTTTGACCACCATCTCCTGCCCCCCCGTACCACCTCCCTGACAGAGAAAGCAAGATTGCACCCGAATGTCACAGGAGTCAGCGACAGGGAGACCTAACTATTTCAGGGAGTCTGGAACCCCAGGCTTACCACTTCCATTCCATACACGACTTTGGAATGCCCTTTGGGTCCGTGGACAAAGGCTCCAGGATTGCAGCTCCATCTTTAGTCTGACCAAGCCAAGGGGCACCATTCATTTTCTTTTTTTTTTTTAATTCCCGCTTTCTTTTCTGGACTTGTCCGTAGTTCTGACAGGGCAAGCTATATTAATTAGCATCAGCCAGCCACTCTCAGATCTGGGATGAAAGGCAGAAGGCCATGTCTAGTGTACCACTATTAATATTATTATTATAATAATAATTATATTTTATGGCAGTTTCCCTAACCTCTACTGCTCAACACTGGCTAATTTCTCTATTATAAAACATGGGTTCTTTTATTGGACTGAGTGCTTTGTGATGAGTTTGGTTGAGTTTTACCAGTTGAGACGTAATTAAGAGCGGCAAGTCTCCAAGCAGTACCCGTTACGTACTCCGGCGTGCAGGCGCGGTTTGAAAGAAAGTGACCGCTCTTTGCAAGTGTCCAGTAGGCAACCTCAGCCTCCTTCAGTCTTGAAAGGGGCTTTGAAGACCAGAGCGTCCACACTGCAGATTATGCTGGGCTCCAGAGGCTGCCAGGGACCACCAAGCAATGAAGTCTGAACACAGGCTGCCTCCGCTGAGACATTGCCGGGGGACGCCGGCCCTGAGCACTGTGGCTGTGAGCCTCACCCTGTCTGCTGGGAGACTCTGGGAGTCACCCCCGTGGCCGAGAAGGGTAAATGGTCAGGCTGCCTTATAAGGGAGAACCTGCAAGACAATAGCTCTACCTGAAGAGAACATGGAAAGGATGCTCAGAAAAACAATCCGAGAGCCCGCAGACGAGGGCCACGGCATCCTTCCTTCGGCTCCTGGTTCGATGAGAAGGGCGGGCCACGTAGAACAGAGACACAATCATAACGCAGCTCCAGAGCCTCACGGCTGGGAGTTTATTACCCACCTTAGCTTCTCTAACGAAGCCTCTTCATCCTGTGATGGAAAACGGGGATGACGCATAATAGCACCCACGTGCTAGGGCTGCTGGGACGATGAAGTGAGGAAACACCTGTGAAGCACATAGTACGTGCTCAGCGTTCAGGGTGGCCACCACGTCCAGAAACAGAAAACTGCATCTGATAGATACTCGTTTCCGTACACGATCAAATAATTGCCACATTGCCAGACCTGGTGGCCACCTTACGCCCTAGCTGACATCATTATTGAACAAAGTGCGCTGTGCTTGGTGTTGAAAGACACAGAAAGGCCCCTTTGCCCCCAAATATTGCACCATCCCTGCTGCCTAGACGCCCCAGGAGTGCTCAGCTCCCATTGTAAGGTGTTAAAGAAAGGCCCCTTTCACGGGCAAAGCTCAACAGAGAAGCCTCCTCTTCCCCCCTTCACACAGCCTAGCACGAGTGTTGAGTATTCCATTTTGTTTTATTACTTAAGCCTTCTTTAAACAACCTCGAGAGATGCCAGCCTGTGACTTCAGTGAGGCCTTGCCTACGCGAGAGCTAGCAGCAGGGTGGTACCCACCAGGAAGCTGAAGCCATGTTAATTACAGGGCCAAAGGTTGGGCTGAGGGGGCACAGGGCTTCTGTAGGAGACATTCCATATTTCACGTGGACCAGCTTGATCCTTTAAGCTTTGAAAACACCCAGAGGGCAAACTGTCAGCACCATGCACAAGAATTTTGCCCTGAACAAAATGACCTTTGAGTTCTTAACTGGTTTCATATTCTTCTGGCCTCTGCGTACATATTCCTCTCCGGTCACTCTCGAACATCTTAAAGGCATTTATTTGCTGGTAGGGTTGGCCCTCTCTGGCCAACAGCCACTGATTAACATCTAGTCTGCAAACCATGTAGAAATGTAATCCTTAACAAAATGGGGACATTCTGAGCCAGCCAACACATTGGATTGATTTGCAAATTTCAGCCGGTCGTGGGCATCCTTTGCACTAAAGTAATGCTCTGTCTTCAGTGAAAAGCCACTGAGACTCTAGAATGAAGCTGGGCCTCTTGTCGCATCATCACAAACATGAAGTTCAATAGCTGATGGGTGCAAAGCACAGTTCTAAAACCTAAAACGGGCTAAAACGTCCATTGACAAGAATGGGACTTTTTTTTTTTTTAATAATTTTTTCTTTATTGATTTTGGAGAGAGAGGGAGGGAGAAGGAGAGATAGAAACATCAATGAGAGAGAACATCGACTGGCCACCTCCTGCATGCCCCCCGCTGGGGATCAGGCCCACAACCTGGTCATGTGTCCTGACCAGGAATCGAACCAACGACCTCTTGGTGCATGGGTCGATGCTCCACCACTGAGCCACACCGGCTAAGCGAGAATGGGACTTTTTTAAAGTTACAAAATCAAGGTGAGATATCCCGTTTGGGACATCTTTATGTAGAAGGCAAACCTCTTGTTCTCAGCAGTACGCCGAAGCAGCATTTCCCTTAAGACATATGCTGTGGGCTTTTCTATCGCTTACTGCTCACCGACAACAGACACGCCGGCACTCCCCGTCTAGGACAGGCCCTTGGGGACAGGCCTCTCCGTGTCTTTGGGTAACTCAGATATGTCCCTAGAGCTTCAGTTTCCCAGGCTGTGGCAGAGAGAAGACGCAGGCCAGCAGGGCGCCTTAGAGAACCGTGGGGATGGAAAAAGTGGATCGATACATAACTCTTTCTTCCCTCCTCTCCTTTCACCTTTGTCCAGCCAGCTGGCTACGGGGACGGACATTCCGCCAGCTCTTCTATCTGTGGTAATGGAAAGCAGAGACACCTAATCCCCAAACTTCATCTTAGACATGCTGTAGTTGGAAACCTCTACCTGCCTCGGAGCTGCTGGCGATGAATAATGCGGGCGATGTACACGCTCCTGCCTTCCGTTCGATCGGATGTGCTAAGGGCGCAGGAGGTGGCAGGGTCTAGACTCTACGTGGAGAAGTGGCACACAGAGCCTGTCTCATCCACACTGGACAGTCCGCCTCTGTGGTACACCCGCCAGAGCAGAAGCCGGTGACTTCAGCTTCGAGGTCCCTCCGTTCCTGCCACCACCAATCACAGTCAGGGAGGCCCAGTGGTAGCGCCAGGCAGATCCAGTTGGGAAGGCATGGCCCTCCTGTCTTCCCTGTTATAAACACAGGGCTGTGGCCCTGGCCGGTTTGGCTCAGCGGTTGGAGCATCAGCTGGCAGACCAGAGAGTCCCGGGTTCAGTTCCCGCTAAGAGCATGTGCCTCCGTTGCAGTTTGTCCCCACCCCGGTTGGGGTTGTGTGGGTGGCAACCAGATGATGTGTCTCTCTCCCGTCGACATTTCTCTCTCTCTCTTCCTCCCTATCTAAAGATAAATGCAAAAATGTTCTTGGGTGAGGATTTAAAAAAAAACAAAAAAACAAAACCATAAGGCTGTGCACCAGACCCCCAGTGAGCCAGACTTACGATTTAATTTAATTGTTGCCAGGCACATCATGTCACCCAAGACGGTAAGCCTCTTCCGGGGAGGGCTGACTTTACACATAGTTGGATTAGATGCTCATTTACTGGGAGCTGAGAGAAGGCCAGTTCCCACCCACATGGGTCCTGCTACTCACCCACGAGAGATTCTGAAATTTCATTCTATCAGACTTTCTTGCAGGTGAAATGCTGTCATGGAAACGCCCTTTTTTCTCCATAATTATTAAGGGCAGAATAACAGGGGTCTCTATCATTTTATTACACCCCATCATTACAGATGCAAAAAGATTCCCCATAGCAAAAAGACTCAGAAAGAGCCTCCTCCCTGCCCAGCTCGTCAATATATCTCAATAAATGCATCGTAAAGTGAACAAGATCACACTCCCACCTCACCTCGGGGTCCAAAGACCCTGAGCCGCCCTGTGAGATTAGGAATCACGTATAAAACTGCCCCAGGTTCAAGAAAGGAATGTCTCCATTTCCTTATTTCTGTACCCAACACCTTGGTGTCAGAGGCTGATTTCAGTTGATTAATGTCCGATGCAAATAAGGGCAAGAAAGACCACAGGCCCATCTCTGATTGGGGCTCATAAACTTTGCAGAGTAGAAAAACTTCCCAGCTTCCCGTCACACACCTCACCACAGAGAGGGAGGGAAGAGGATCCTTTCATCAACTGTCACCTCTAAATCATATATTTCTCTGGAAGAGGGACGACGACTATTTTTTGACCAAAGAGGTGATGGAGGTGTGAGGATGGAAACGAGAGGCTGGAGTGATATGAGGAAAAGATCTTGAGCCAAGGAATGCAGAGACCTCTGGAAGCCAGAAAAGGCAGAAAATATTCTCCTCCAGAGCCTCCAGACGGAACCACACCTACCACATCTTGACCTTAGCCCAGTGAAACTGACTTCAGACTTCGGGCCTCCCGCCGTGTCAGAGAATAAACGTGGGTTGTGATTGCGCTCCCGCACGTGTGGTCATTTGTTACAGCAGCAGTAGGAAACTAATACAGAGTTTGGCTTCATCAAGGCAGTAGACTCGACATTCGTGAAGAGTTTTTCTGGGAGCCACAGATTTCAGTGTTCCGGGGACCTGCTACCAGGCCTGTGAGGAATCTCGAACACGTCCTGTCCGCCTCACACCCCCTCCACTGCTACCCAACCAGAGCTCAGTTAGACGAGAGGCCTCTGTGTCTAATGAGCCATTCGTGTATGCAACGAAAGGTATGGGGTTGTCTTATGTGTCACAGGGCTGCTGTGCTGAGCACAATAGAGCTGGTTGCTGTTCATGGGCCAACCTCCAGCAAGGTCCAGGCTCTGCACCCCACCGGGTCCGAGTCCCACTCACCAGTGGGATACTCACCAGTGTGTGACTTTGGGCAAACGACTTGTCTTCTCTACCTCATAATTTCCTTATCCATAAAACAAGGATAATAAACTTGACAGGGCTTTGCTGGGAATCAAGTGAGAAAGTCAATTTGCCTGCCACAGAGGACATGCTCACCGGGAACCTCAGCTATCATCTCTCGGTGGTTTGATAGGTCGTGAGATCTGACAGCGTTTGTGTACCGAGTGACAGCCTCCTAGCCCGTTTTTTCAGTCTGATTCCTCTCATCGTCCAGCCTAAATGAGGCCTGAGGGTTGGGCTGAACACATGACCAGTCCCCCTGTCCTTGTAGGAGGCCAGGGTTCCAGGCTGTGTCTAGGAGGCCAGGGTTCCGGGCTGTGTCTAGGAGGCCAGGGTTCCAGGCTGTGTCTAGGAGGCCAGGGATCCAGGCTGTGTCTAGGAGGCCAGGGTTCCAGGCTGTGTCTAGGAGGCCAGGGTTCCAGGTGTGTCTTGGAGGCCAGGGTTCCAGGCTGTGTCTAGGAGGCCAGGGTTCCAGGCTGTGTCTAGGAGGCCAGGGTTCCAGGCTGTGTCTTGGAGGCCAGGGTTCCAGGCTGTGTCTAGGAGGCCAGGGTTCCAGGCTGTGTCTTGGAGGCCAGGGTTCCAGGCTGTGTCTAGGAGGCCAGGGTTCCAGGCTGTGTCTAGGAGGCCAGGGTTCCAGGCTGTGTCTAGGAGGCCAGGGTTCCAGGCTGTGTCTTGGAGGCCAGGGTTCCAGGCTGTGTCTAGGAGGCCAGGGTTCCAGGCTGTGTCTAGGAGGCCAGGGTTCCAGGCTGTGTCTAGGAGGCCAGGGTTCCAGGCTGTGTCTGGAGGCAGGGTCCCGGCTGTGTCTAGGAGGCCAGGGTTCCAGGCTGTGTCTAGGAGGCCAGGGTTCCAGGCTGTGTCTAGGAGGCCAGGGTTCCAGGCTGTGTCTAGGAGGCCAGGGTTCCAGGCTGTGTCTAGGAGGCCAGGGTTCCAGGCTGTGTCTTGGAGGCCAGGGTTCCAGGCTGTGTCTAGGAGGCCAGGGTTCCAGGCTGTGTCTAGGAGGCCAGGGTTCCAGGCTGTGTCTAGGAGGCCAGGGTTCCAGGCTGTGTCTTGGAGGCCAGGGTTCCAGGCTGTGTCTAGGAGGCCAGGGTTCCAGGCTGTGTCTAGGAGGCCAGGGATCCAGGCTGTGTCTAGGAGGCCAGGGTTCTTGAGAAGGGTGAACCCACTCAGTTGGCCGTTAAGGAACGTGGAATTCTCTGAAGGAGGCCCAGCTTGCTAAAAGACACCTCAGGTGACTCTGCCCCACCAAGGGAGCCCTGAAGACGATCAAAGCGAACAGGATGGCTTCGTGCAGAGCCTTGGTTTATGTAAGACAGGTCCGCGTATGGGTAGACCACAGGCATGGCTGCCTGCAGCAGAGGAGAGCGTAGAAGAGAATTTCTGACTCAGTAGCGTGGGATGTCAATAGAGGGAAACCCAGGCAGCTTCGGCTCCGAGTTGGCAGTTACCGTGGGTGGGGCTGTGGCTGGATCGGTGGTGTGAGCTGTGGGGTGTCTGTGCTCAGGGAGAACCAGCCACCTTTGCAGTGGCCGGGGGAGGCAGTCCCAACACGGGGCGTGAGCCCCCCCACTCCCTGCGGAGGGAGAGAGCGACCACCTTTCACCAGATGCATTTTACTTATGACCCTCCCAGTTCACGAAATGGTTTTAATGACCCTCAGAAAGCACCCTGCCAAGCCCTCCCTCCAGGACTTACTGGGTATTCCAGGTCAGCGGCCAAGTCCAACGCCAGCAGTCTTGTTTCTCCTGCCTCTTTAAAAAAATGTGTTTACGAGTTTGGTCAATAAGTATTAAGTAATTTTATAATCAGAAAAGAAAAAAAGGAAACTTCCATTTTCTAGAAGTTTCTTATGCCCACTGGCAAAAATTTTAAAAATGCCCCGTTGGGGTGATTTCTTAGTTGACCGCCGGGTGGTAGTTAGGCATCAGGCAGACGCTAACCCATCTTTCTGCAGTGGGATCCCATTCAGACCAAGGCACCAAATTCGGACCCGGTTCCGGAAGCAGACTGCCTCGCCTGTCTCCACACTACATCCCTAAGTTGCACCAGCTGGGCCCCAAATGGCTTCCTTAGGAAGAGAAACTCCTCCAGGGGTGTGCACATCTGGCTTTCACCGGGACCACAGCACAGAGCAGCGCTTTGCAACGCCTTCTGTTCAGTGGGGGCCGGTGGGAGGGCAGGGCAGGGATGGGCACGGGGAGTGGGCCTGTGCTCCAAATCCCCGGGCCCGTGCCAGCCTGCCAGACCGTGCACACAGACATGACAGGGGATTGTAAAAACGCACCACAAACAATGTGGCTAATGTACCAAGGTCCCCTGCAAAGAAGCTCGAGAGCATGTGAGGAAGAGCCTGGAGATATCCACGTCCACATGGAGCCCCAGAAAGGAACAGCTTTGGGGACGCTTGTGCTGCCTTTGCCGGTCCCCTTCTCCAGAGAGATCAGAGACAGAGGGCACAAGGAAAAGCAAAGACTGGACTCTGGCTCTCCCCTAGAATAGCCTGTAAGCAATTCAGGAAGAATTTCTTTACACAATGGATGAGTGAAATATGAACCATGCTGCCAACATCAGCAGGACAAGCAGGTCCTGTGTATTCCCCGCGAGAGGGGCCTGGACACATTTCAGAAAGAGCAGGGAATCTGCAGACTGGGACACTAACTCCTGTCCCGGGTTGACAGTCACAAAATACAAGTTAATTGGCTTCAGGAATCATATGAGCTGGTCAAAATTGTGGCAGGGGTGTGAGGACGCCTTTCCTGATAAAGGATACTCTCAAAAAACAAACAAAATGATCTAATGAAATCGTGGTCTTTTTCTTCTCAAATGGGTCTTGAGGTCATCTCATCTAAGCACACAGATAAAGAGCTGACTTCCAGAGAAATCAAACCACAGCTTCAGGTCCTTCTGTCCATCAGTGGCACAGACAGAACCAAAACCAAGTTCCCAGACTCCTGGGACCATCGTCATCGTATGTTCAAATGATCCATGAGTATCTCTGAATTCTGGAGTTTCCCCTTTCCTGGCCTTTTGCAAAGGGTGTGGACAAGTCCAATCTGAGGACGTATTCACACCATTTGAGCAAGATGGAATAAACAGAAACAAAAATGTTTTTCGGGAGTTTGTTTCAGGTGAAGGCACAGGAAAGGGGTTGGTGTATTACTCCGCTGTTTCGGAGAACGGTTAAAATGTGTGTTCTGTGGATAAACCTGCAACATAATGTGCAAGCATTCAAAAGTTTGCTTTTGACCATTTGTTTTGTGGTTGTTGTTTTTTTTAATTTAAAAAATATTTTTAAATCTCTCCTTAGCTTAGAAATTGAAGAGAACTGATCGACAGAGGAGTCGATAATGACCACTGTCCGCGAGATATCAGAGGAATGGTTCTAGATTTGGAGGTGGATTTAGGGCTGAGGATAAGGAGATGTAACAAAAGAGTACATGGAGCAATAATGCTTCTACGTCTTTGAAATGTAGCTAAGAGTTCACCACTGTGAGGGTGTCAGAGGTGGTGCGGATGGCATTTGAGTTCAGGCATTTTAAGTTTATGGCCAGGCGATGTCCCAAACTCTGACCAGGCATGCTGTACCTGGGAAGAATTCGCTTCCTCCCCACAGCCCTAGACTCAGGAAACACTCAAATGAAGTCCTGTGACGAGGAGTCAGCTTTCTAAATAATTTCTTTTTTTAACTTAGAATAGCGAATAGACATTGGTCTCGGAAGGCAGGCCCTGGTACTTCTGTCGCCCACTGTCTGCCTGGCAACTAACCCAGAGGCCCAACTGGGAACCTCACCGTGGCACACGTCGTTTTTTTTGTTTTTTTTTTTTGAGAGGGGAATAACATGTAAATGTCACAAAGTAAGAATGAGACACTGCAACCTTGGTTTCTCTATTTCTTGATCTGCTTAAAAAACAAAAGGTGGTTTTAAATGGACTTTGACCTAGACGCTCACTCGGCACTTGCTGAAGACAAAGATCGCTGAAATTAAAAAATTCTTACTCTGAACTTTCAGTTAGATGCGCAGATAGCAACGCTGTGCAATAACCGCACGGTCTCTCTTCCTATCATGTTGGCTTTTTACATGTTTTAGAGAAATCATCCAAAGTCGCTCCTCTATTTCTCAAGTAATCTATGAATAAGTTAATGCAGCTGTTTCAAAACAGATGGAAAATTAATTAGGGGGCACGATGTACTCAAAAAATATTTAAACAATATTTTAGCTCTACAGTCTTGTTCTGTGTTTCCAGGTGACATGCTCTCTGGTACCGCTCTCCCGGTGTGTCTTGTATTTTAAATGAAGGAGAGAGAACCAAACCATTGAAACCATGAAAACCATAACCCTCTAAAAAAAAATAAGAAATGGGATCATTGCTATCATCTATATTTTTCAGATCTCTCATATCTCCTGGAAATACCTTAGAATGTTGAATCAATATACAGAATGATAAAGTGACATTTCCCTGACGAAGGAATAAAATCAAATATGCCGCTACAGTATCTAAAACAAATGTAGCCGGAGTACTGAGTTTGGGATTTTTCTATGTGCCCCCCACCCTCACCCACTCCCCCCAACCCCGCCTTTTCCCACCCTAAGAATGTCAAGAATTTGAACTCCCTGTTCTTAAGGTGAAAGGGCATTAATTAACTCCGATCTGTTCATGAAGAAGCGAGGTGTCAAATCCTGCGACGCTGGAACCATACCATAAAAATCTCCCAAGTTTAAGATGGCCATAGATGCTGATTTCCTTCGGTGCCTCGCGGGCAACTGGAAACCTTGGAATTGTAGATCATTAATTAGGACCCAGTAAGATCTCCATTTGCATCTCAGTGATTCTTGACGCCTTTATTTCAACATTTAGCTTCAGGTTTAAAATATTGGCTAAGAAAGCAGAGTGGTGATTAACAGAGACTTTTCAATGTGTGCCATAGTTACACATTCGGTCAACAGAGGAAAAGGAAACTATACAGCGTAAGTTACAAAATGGTTATTTCGTGTTTTGCGAACATTCCAATAAACTCTCCATGGTGGTGTTATTCACTTTGACAGCAGAAAAGCAAAACAGAAATGAACTCAAGAGCCAGCCCAGCTCCTTTGCGTCTCGCAGAGAACCTCGAGGGATCCCTGGGCTGCAGTCCCCCCGGGATCTCAGAGCGGACGTCTTCCCATTTCTCCTGCGAGAAGACCGTCTCCCCGAGGTGCCCGAGGAAGAGGACGCTACAGCCCATGAGGGACCACCCAAGTCACTTCCACCCCAGGAGAAATCCCTCTGGGCTGCATGGAGGGCTCCGAAGAGGCCCAGTTCCCCAAAGAAACAAGTGTGGACGATCTGGGGTTTGTATGATCTCCCAGTGGATAACTTAACACGTTGGGGTGTTGTTTCTTTTTAAACTTCTTTTTCTTAAATTAGCTAGAGCTACCAGGTTCTAGAAGAGCGTGACCACCACTTTGATAACGATGTTATTGGGTTGTTTTAAAGTATTTTCACTTTATTATTATTTTATATTATTATTCCAACAGATTAAAGGCAGTGATCACTAACACAGAATACAACAGGGCTAACAATCAGCCAGGCTGCTCCCAGGACCAAGTCCGTCTGGCCTAAGGCGCTGACATGCACGTCGGTAGCTCATACACTGCTACCCTCATAGCACAGGCTGCGGGGGGAGTGAGTGGGACGACAGATGCTGCTGTACCCTTAAGAAGCTATTTAATAAATATCATCAAAAAACAAAATGGAAAAGAAGCCCTCTGGAGCACAATCACCTTAGGTCAACTGAATGTCATCTAGTTTATTCAAACAAAAATGGAGAGAGAAGGAAAATATTAAACAAACCAAAAAAAAAAAAAAAAAGCAGATCTTAACACTAGCAGTAAATAAATTTGTACAACGATTCAGTCTGTATAATATGATGAAATAAATCTACATCTTTTCTTATTTTGGTGCTTTGAATTATACATACAAACAACAATGACAGGGACTTGATCACGCAGCATGTAGGCCTGGGAAAAGGCTGTATCTGAAACCCTCGACGGCAAAATGTGAGTGTTAACACGGATTGCCCGAACTGATACAATTTCCTAAGCAGAGGCCCACAGCTCTGAACAAATGATTCGCCTACGACTTTTTTTGTTCTTTTTTTGTTTTTTTTTTTTTTTTTTTTTTTTTTTTTTTTTTAATGCATCAAACACCTGTGGCCAGTGAAAGGAAACAAAACTGGCAGTTTGTCCATTTGGACATCAGACCTAGTTTCTTCTCAGTGTCCATACCTGATTCCCCACCTTCCTTAAAATTCCTGGTGTCCTTCATGCCTTCCCTTACAGCTACCCAGATGCAATAGTCTTCTTCAAATGTACAGTATTTCTTACATTATAAGTTATATGCAATGTTCAGCATTTTTTTTTTTCACAGCACTAGAGAGACCCTGTTAAATAGGGAATATGAGTCTGAATGGCTTATTCACAAATGGGATCCAGATTCAGTGATTGAGAATGCAGACACCACAGTGAGCTCCTCAGCAAAAGTAGCAAACATTTTGCCTTCTGCCTTCAAAAAAAAACCAGATATCCATTGTTTCTCGATTTCATGATATGCTCCTGCAAAAATGCACGTAGAAGGGGCTGGAGGGACTCTCGCCTGGAGACCTTTAAGCATCGAGCAGAGACTCTAACCCATGGCGGTGACCATACTGGAAGGGTGGTGAGGTCCAAAGGAGAGGCTGGATGGCGGGTGCATCGGCGTTGGAGTGGTCAGCATGTGACTGGAGTGGCTGAAGGGTGAAATGTGGCTGAGGGAGGACATGTGTCTGGAGAGGGCAGCCGGGTTGAAGGAGCTGCTCTTGGGGAAGTCCTCCAGCGTGTCGTGTACCTTTTTGCACTTTTTGGATTTGCTAGACATTTTTCTGTTTCTGGTCTGGATGCCTTCCTTCTTCATAGTCAGGGGTCTGTTAATCTAAACAAAGATCAATTTTTTTTTTTTTTTACTTTGTTGCTGGCTCTGAAATGGTGCAGGCTTTCACACCCCAACACAGATTCCTCTGCCTGCCCCTGCTCAGGGTCTGCTTTCCGGGGGCCCCTTCCTCCCACCTCTTCCTGCCTCCTTCCCGGGGACCCAGAGTCCCGTCTGTGGCGGAGTTCTGACTGTCAGCCTCTCAGTTTCAGAAATTAAGCAACCATAGGAAAGGTGTTCCACGCAGAGGTTATTAATCACGATCATCCAAATGAGCCATTTGAGAGGAAATTCGCCTCAGGGAACTCTGCGTACCCGAGGACCATATTCTAGAGACCTACCCAATATGATTGTGCTTCCCCAAAATAGAATAACCTGTCTTACGTCATTAGAATTTCCTTGGACTATGAGAATGGAGGCAGTGGAGGGGTCTTCCAGGGGAAATAAAATTTTGTCTATTCACCTGAAATCTGTGTTAGGACCTTACCAACACTGCCGAGACCATCGGCCAGCAGTGCTGAAGTCCGCCTGCCTGGGGAGACCAGGATCGCACCCTGGTTCGAAGTAAATGTGGGCGTCCTCTCTTCTATCTGGCCTCCTCGCAAGGACAGGTGCTGTCAAATCTGCCCCAGGAATTTGTATGTTCCGGGTTCATACTTTAATCAGTGTCTTTGAATCTTTCCAAAAGGTCATCTCTTGCTCATGTCACAGCAACCGCAATGATTGAAAATTGCAATTTCTATCTAGTTCTGACTCTTGCCCCTAACTAGAAAAACAGCTAAGCCACCACCGACAAGTATGGAATAACCACGTATGGTATGCAAAGCACTGTGGCAGCATGAAAGTCTCCCATCCTAAAAATCAAGGACTAGGACTGAACTAGAGACAGAGGCAGGCACAAGCCTTCAGCCTCCGAGACAGCATGCCACCTCTCTCTTCTCCATGAGACTCATTTGTTTTCTCTTGTAAATACACTTGTTTTGGGGGGTGGGGTGAATCAAGAGGGCACATCACAAAGCCACAGAGACCTCTCCACAAGGAGTCAGAATCAGATTAACCACAATGGCAGTCATCTGTCCCATGTAGCAAACCACATCTGGCTGTGTTTCCAGGGAAATGTGGCAAAGCAACTCAAGGAGGGAATGTCAGGGTCTCCGTCATTCCTGACTCCTTGGGGGGAAAAGCACCCTCTTCCTCCAGGGGCCCCACGGGTGGCGTAAAAAAGAAGGTTTTCGTGGTGCCAGGATCTACCTGTCTGCTCCAAAAGCGAGCAAATGGCAGTTAAGGAAGCAAGGATTCAAACAGCCAGGAGGGACCGGCTGCTGACCACGTTTCTGGGAGCAGCAAACACAGCTTCCTGGAGCTGAGCGGGGCAGTCTCTGCGGGGGCAGAGGGGCGCTTACAGAGCCTTGCACAGGAGCTGAGACCTGATTTCCCCCTTGTGCCAGGAAGGCAGCGTGAGCAATGGCAGAAAGCTCAAAGGTCGTTGCCAAAAGAACGTCTCTGGGGTTCTTCTTCAAAGTTATGATCAAGGTAAAGGTGCTGCCTACAGAGGTGATAGGAATCTACTGTCACATCAAATCTTCCCCCAGATAGTGTCTAGACACACAGCTCTTTACCCGGATATCGAGATACACATAGCCAGATATCGAAATATAATATCTAGTTACACCGATAGCCACACAAACCCAGATAACTAGTCCCAACGCCACCTAGATTCACTGATACTGAGATAGGTAGTTATCTAAACACCTAGATAAGCAGAAAGGAACTAACTTATGGCATATATATACAGGTATCTCGATGGGCAGAACAAAGCACAACACGGAGAGAATGTTAATAGATCATTATCTCTTATTGTTCAATAGACATAAATAGACTCCTTTTGTCAATTCTTACTAAACCAGAGAAGACAGAAAAACCACTCTTGCTGATGAGCAAGTTTCTCTCCAGCCACGAAGTCAGAGGCTAATTAAGAATAGGGGGAGAATGAGCGTGAAGAGGGTTTCTGGACTTTTCTTTGATTTGATGAGAAATGCATACTCTTCAGAAACATTTTTCTTAGATTGGACACAACTGAGATCATATCTCCTCATGGTGAAGGAGTCAAAGAAATGTATAGCTGGTTAATTTCCCATAATTCCCAAACGTCTATGGAAATAGGAAAGAAATAGATAAACACGCACAATCCATTGCTTTGGATTGAGCTCGGGTGTACTCTACAAGGGCAGTTCGTTAAGTTTCCACTGGTCCCTGTCGGTCCGGTCGCTTCCCTGGAAAAGCCTCCGCTGCTCTGAAACTGGTCCGGCCTCTTCCCCCTCCCCGGCCATGTCCCTGCACACCGTCCTCGCTTCTCTGAGTCATCATTTCTTTAAGCAAACCGGAAATAAAATAATTTCTGCCCTGTCTACCTCATTTGAGGCTCCACTGTAACCAAGTAACATGAAAGTTCTCTGAAAACCATAAATTTCAACCCCAAAATAAATGTATAGGGTCAGCTAATAAATGCCAAGGCCCCCAATCTTCCAGATTTTAATCACATATCTGTTTCTCTCCAGGGCAGTGAGGAAGTAAATTCCCTCAAATGAAAATGGGACTTGGGTTTCAAGGCTGAGAAATGTATACCGACCCCCAGTCCAGGGATCTGAGAGAGGACCGACAGTGGGAAGACCCTGGTCCCATCAGCGCTGGCCCTGCTCGGGCACCATGTCAAAAGAGGGGTGACACTGAAGACAGGGGACGTGAGTTTTGCAGGCTCCCTGGGAATCTCAGCAAATTGTTCCCAAGAGGTAAAAAAGGGCAAGGGTGCTGGGGTCACCCTGAGAAGTTTTATGACTCAAAAATTTAACCAGAAACGCTTCCTCTCCAATTCCCAGGTGTTCCTGGCCATGGAGGGGTGCCTACCAGAATGGCCGTGAGCAAACAGCTCTGCCTTTTCCCCGTTCAGCCCCAGACTTTGCCAAAGTCAGACTGGCCAAGAGATTTTAGGAAAATCAGACAGAGCCAAAGAAGAGAACGAGAGGGAAATGACAATTCTGTTTCTGGGACTAAGGCAAACTTCAAGCCTCATCAGGTCTTGGCCTATTAGCCCGAGTCGTTTGGGGAAAAACATTTTTAAGGTAAAGACACTGCAACATGGGTGCTCCCCAAATTAAAAGGTCAGAAATGACAGCTAAGCCCAGGTGACTGGCAGTTTTCATTCCGCTAACACGACATATAGGAGTAGAGGCCATTTGTCCTCCCTGGGCGGGCGAGCTCGCCGGGGCTCTTCCCTCAGTTCTCTGCTGAGCAGGGCAAAGCCAGCAGACGAAATCTCTCGGATATTTCATCTCATGTCTCTGTACAGAGAATCTATTCGAAATTCACAGCACGGGGCAAGCCAAGACTTCTGCCCTCAGTAACTGAATCTCGGCCTCTTCGCTTCAGGAACTCGTGTACCACGCGTTACAATTCTAGTTACTTTTCTCTCACTGTCTTTCTTTTTTGCCAGAAGTATAAACCACGAGGAAACACCAAAATATAAATGTTGACTTGTTTTGGTTTTCCAAAGGGGAGACTTTTCCCCCCTTAAAAACCCAGCCCCAAAGCCGGCACCGACTTGGACGCTGCGGCACCAGGTTTCCGTGCCCTCCGCGCCGGCTGGGCTGTCCTGTCTGCAAACCCTTCGCTCGGCGCGGTGCCCTACAGAGCGGCTCCCTGTGCGGGGTCCTGCTGCGCTGTGACCTGAGGCCTGTCGTCTGGCCCAACGAACAGCAGCACAGACCCAGAAGGGGGCCTGAGAAGGGTGACACTGTGCCCTGGGTATCGTCAGCAAGGGAGACCGCTGGGGCTGGCCCCTGACACTTACATTGTGCAGCTTGTAGTAGAGCCCGCAGGCGTTGCACACAGGGTCCCCGTTGGCATTCCTTCTCCAGAGAGTGGTAGTGGTGGTTTGACAGTTTGCACAGGACGTTCCTGCCCTTCTTGCTGCCGACTGGGGAGGGGGGAGAGAGGAAAGGGGGGGGGGGATCAAAACAAATGTTAAATGTGTTTTCAGAACTACAGAGACAGACTTAAAAAAATTATCATTGAAATCAAAACTAGCAAGTGGCCCACATGAAAGTAAGGAGGATCCCCAAAAGCAGCCTCAAGAAGAGAAATAGAGTCCATCCTCTGGCAGACAAGCGTGTCAGCCCATAGCCAAGTGGTCAGAATTTAACCCGCTGTGCTCCTGTGCAGGATTCAGGAGGATCAGTAAGCCAACACCACCCTCCTAGTCCATCTTCCCCCGCCCCCCCCCCCAACAAAATCCACCAGATGTTTCGTTTTCATGGGTGGTAACGGAATTAACCAGACCAGTGTGGGGACGGGGCTTTCAGTAGCCTCATCCTCCAGGCCCACGAGAGGTCTGCTTCAAGAGCAGCGGCTCAGGCATCACTCCTCCACGAGCTCCTGGCCATCAGCTACTAACAGCAAAGCGAGCGCTATCCCACAAGCATCGAAAGCGCTCCACAGAACCCCGAATAAAAAAAAAATGCTGGCTTATAAAGAGAGCAGAGTGCTAACAGAATGAGCACGCCTGTGCAGGGGGGAGCTGCATTCATGGGGGTGCAGAGCGAGCGCGCCGAGCAGGCCGTGTGACCGAGCCAGACCCCGGCAAATCCGCAGCAGTCCCGAACTGACGCAGCCCACGCTTTCGGACCTGGTCCCCTGCAGACTGTCACTCCCGGTGACAGCCGTCCTCATTCTGTTTAGGAGGCTTTTAGTGAATGAGACAAACTGTAAAGAAGGGGCCTGGGGCTTCCACGGGAGGATGGCCCTCCTCCTGCCCTCAGCTCCTTCCACCCCTGGAAAGGAGGTGTTTCCTATTTGCTGCTCACGGAGCACAATAGTTGCAGGTCAAATGTCAGCCTCAACTTGAATTTTAATTATTTGATTGTGTCACTGAGTCCATTGCTTTTAAAAGGGAAATTTATCTTTCACTTTTTTGGACACACATTTCTAAGGGGACTATTCTCTCTGTCCGTACTGTCAAAAAAATTAAACTCACGCACTTTTGAAAAAAAATGGAGCTGAGTCACTTGTAACATTCGCCTCTCAACTCTTCACCCCCCCCAACATAAGAAAATTTTCACTACAAAATTATTCCTGCCCCTGAACTCATAAATATTACCAAAGGCAAGAGGAACAGAAAGAATTCAGCTAGCTTGATTAAAAAAAAAAAAAAAATCTGGCATGGTTATAAAAGCGTGAGACAAACAGGACAGAAATTATAGTGCACTTTTGCATCAATATTTTATCAAGCAAAAAGTTGGGCCAGAGATCTGAAGCTGCCAGGTCTGGAAAGCCCAGTGGCAATCCTGAATAAACCAGACTGATTCCTCTCTTTTCAAAGCCACTAAATTGTTCCACAGACACGCTCCTCTGTCCCACAGGCTTAAATAGTGGAGCCTCCTTTTTGGAGGAGTAGTCATTATTTTCTGCATTCTAAGGAAATGGAAATTAAAAACAGCCCTTATCTATCATAATCGAAAAGGTTCTACTTTTTGGCTGTCCGTTTGGAAAATAATTCAGCGCAGCCCAGGAGGGCTGCCTCTCACCCCACCTGCTTTTACGAAATGTGATAATTTAACACAAATAACTGTTTCTTCTGCACTCCTGGGAAGAAAATAATACATTAAGTCGGTGCTTAATGATTTTGACAATTATGTGATTATGAGATTATTATTATCTTCCTGTATTTTTTTTTTCTTCTTTAGAAGAAATACTCGGATATAGTAGACTAATATCTACTCAGCCACCGGATTTCCCAGCCCAACAACTTGAAATGTATCACACAAGCACATCAGGCCAACCGGTAAAATCAGAGCTCCAAAGGACGAGGTTCACAGTGCGTCCCTTGCAGTACACTGGCAGTTTCATAAACAGGAGCAGACTCAGAATGCGTCTCCGGTCTACAGACTTTGTGCGAATTTATACAGAACCTCCAAAGCCAAGCTGTTTGATTCACTAACAGGAGACAGAGTACAGTAATAAAGCAAGCTGCTCAGCTGGTTGTTAGCCCTATGAAAACCCTGGCAACACTGAGGAAAGAATTCTAGGGCTCTTCCCTTCAGTCACTTCTCCTATTTCCTGCTTGAGTTTATTCAGTGTTAGATACGCATTGCATCTGATGGGGGTGCTAGCTACATGTTGGGCTGGGTGGTCCCCAGTGAAGCTACAAATGTGCAAACACAAACATAACAAACTGGAGAGATGGAGCTAGGATGCAGGGACAGGGAATGTAGGAAAGAAGGAAAAGAAAGGCTCTAGGTACTCAGAAGTCAAATGCTTCTAAGGGCTAAAAAAAAAAAAGTCCTGAATGTGTTCCGAGGGTCTCTCAGGACAGCGCATATGAATTCTATGGAACTGAAAATATGAAACCACCCAGAACAGATGAGTAAGACAGAAAAGACAGCTGAAAATGTGACAGCCAATGAACTCTAGAGTTAGAAGTAATTATTACTCAGAGTCTAGAGTTTGCTTCTGAAAGGTGAATGAAGACAAAATTATATAAAATGCAAGTAGAACCTCCTATGCAATCTGCCCAGACAGAAGAAAATGTCAAATGTTCTCTTGCCAGTCAATCAGCCCATCGTTTGAGACTTTACTTCCTCTTTCCCTTCTTTACTTTTACCTTTTATTAAAAAAAAAAAAAAAAAAAGCCCAATTATAATAGTACCATGACTTATTTTTAACAAGAAGGTTTTTGTTGTTAGATTTTTCTTTTTGACTTTTTTTTTTTTTTAACGAAGGCCAGGTTTTGAGTGATTCAGAACATTCTTTTGTGGTGTGATCATATTCATTCTGTGCTAACACCTCCAGCCATTTTTTTTTTCAAACGCGTCTTGTTCTGATCCGTTCAAACATCTTGACGTTTAGGTTAGGGAAGCTGAGTTGTTGTTTATGAGTTATCTCCAGTGCTCAGATATCCGGCAGCTTTTTCCTAGGAAGTTAGCTTTGCACATGAGAGAAAGGAAAAAAAATACCAAAGTGCATGGGGACCAGGAGGTTGAGAAAGTTGGAGAAAGGGGCAAAGATCAGAAAGAATAAAGCCTAGAGACCAAGGATTGCCAAAAATTAGTCATGTGGGCACTTCCATCCCTAGAAAGTTTTTCCTTCCTCTGAAGAGGATGTGAAAGGTATTTAGTTGCACTAAAATCTGATGGGGAAAACATATAATTCTTTTTTTAAAAAAATAGAAAGGATTTGGATCCCCCCCCACCCTTAGAATTTGATGAATGCTTCTTCATCCACTAATCTCCGTGGGGAAAACCCCCTCCCTGATCTACACGGTGAATGTCATCACCACAAAAAGCATTTTGATCTCCTGACTGTGGTTATAAAGTTACATTTGCCAAGCCTGCTTTTATTTGTCTGTTACATGCACTGGCTATTCGAGCTGGCCTGAGGTTCCGAAGACAAGTTGACAAATGAACTTCTGCTACTTTTCCTAATAAATGCTTGACAGTGCCAGATTTTCTCAAGTATTTTTAAGGGTCCAGAAGTTTAAGAAAAAAAAGGGGGGGGGGCTTAGTACCCTAGCCATAGTAGTTCAAAGGGGGTCTAAGACCAAATGCTGGGTAACACCAAGTGGCAAGTCAGAAATCATACAACTTTTCCCACAGGAATTACCTGTGGAAAGTCTTCACTTCCTAAGATGAAAAATTCCACTGGGTTCAATGTCTGCAGCTTGTGAAATCCTGTTAACTGGCCCCATCAATCTTAAATGACTGGCACACGAGATTCATCCAGCAATGAACCTGTGATCGCTTCCCAGGAGCCTACTTCTACCACTTCAGGACCAAGTTATTGGGTGGGGTGGGGGGGGCGGTTTGCCTGGGACACTCTATTATCATACTAAGTTTCTCTGTCTGTCAAACAGTTATTATCCAGGCATCTTAAATCAGTGGTCCTGGTCCTGTTACACTACCCCTGTTAGTGAATACATTTCTGATTTGATAACCAAGAAATTAGTATTCTTGAAAATTTGGTAAGTGACTTAAGAAATGTGGAAGGGAAAATAAAGAGAGAAAAAATTTTTCTGTATACCTTCTTTGAAAAAAGAAAATGGAAGGGAAAATACTATCCCAAGCGAGCTGACAAGATTCTGAGCTGTCCTGTCAATTTCCCACAGAAAGCTCTCCTCCCAGGAGAGAGGAAATGAAAAACACCCAATGGTTAGTACTGCATCAAAGACAACTTCCCAAAGACAACTCACCAGCCTTCGCTTGGGCTTAATAAGGGGTCGGTTCTGTCCATTCATCTTGTGGTAGAGCCCACAGGCATTGCACAGGTAGTGGCCAGTGCCATCTCGTCGCCACAGTGGGGTAGAGGTCGCCCCGCAGTTCACACACTCCCTGCCTTCTAGAAACAAGATCATACATAAGTCACTTATGGAAGGAAAAAATGCAGAGAAAGCCGAGAGTACACGGAATTAGAGAATTACAGTCAAATGGAGAACTTTCTCTCTCCTCCCTCTTTTGGGCAACTTCCCCCCTACCCCATCTCTTTTGAAGGTGGCTACCAAGCTGAACAGAGGTCTTAGATGGCCAGCTCATGGCCTAACCGAAACATATAGAAGTGGCCCATCAATAAACTGTAGCAGAACCTTGTTCTGAGCTTGCCCGATGCCGAGGACCAAGGCAAATTTCAACCTGAGAGAGTTCCCTGAGAAAAGTCTGAGCCCGACATGCAAAGGCAAACATTCCATTCATTTCCCTCAAAGGAAAACAAAGGTGACCCATTCTCATCACTAGGTCTGTCTATATAAATTGATTAAATAATAAAGATTAGGATGGGGAGAAGGGAAAGATGAATCAATGACAAGATAGAAAAGGAGATACTAAATAGATGAATAGATTGATCAATTGGCTGATTGATTTTAGCGGTGAGCGCTTTTGATTTTACTTCCAATAAAACTGTAATGCCCCTGGTTGCCAAGTAATAGACGAAGACCCAGCAGGGTCCACTCACTTCCTCATCTTTCTTTTTCCCTCTAGAAAAGGCCCAGGTTTTCCATAGTTTCCCAGCCATTGTGACTGGGACTGAAGCGCTATCTTTAGGCCAAGAACCTGGAGGTGGTGGGGGAGGGAGAGGGACAGAGTGTGGGCTGAGAGGGGCAGAGTGAGGGGCAGAAGATCAGAACAGGACAGTTGGGGAGGGGGAGGGGGAGTTCTTGGTCAGCTCATTAACCAAGGCCCGCCTGCAGTTGGTCTTTCTCCAGAAAACAAACAAACAAAATAAACAAAAACCGGCCAGGCGAGGTTTGGGCAGCATTCACTCAGGGGCAGGAGAGTGAGCCAGACCCACCTCTGGAGTGAAAACTCCGGGAGAGAATCCCTCAAAATACCATCGTAGGACACAGAGGGTGGTTGGGGGACCATTTACTGATTGCTTTTCAACTTCTGCAGAAGGAGGACTGTTTCTGGGTGAACCTGTCCCACTGTTAGGGGCTGTTCTCCCCACCTGGCTGCCCTGACAAGAGGCCCTCCCCGACAAAGAGCCCCCCTCCATCCTGGGAGGCCAGGTCCCAACACTGCAGGAGCCAGTGGCTTCCATAGCTGGACCTCCCCAGAGGAGGCCAGAGTAAGGGCAGGCAGGGTTTTGCTCTTTTGGGGGTGCTGGGAGGGAGTTTTGGGGGAATGATAGGAGAGAAAGATGAACCTGTAAAGGTTGTTTGAAGAGATTAATCAGCTAACTCAAAACTACCAGGAAGATGGGCTGGGCTGGGCTGGGCTGGGCTAGGGAAACCCAGTAGGGCGCTGGGGAATCTTGACTCCTCGTAGGCAGGGCCAGACTGGCCTGGGGCTGGGGCCTGTTAGGCCTTTGGAGACCACCAGACCAAGTATGAGGGTATCACAGAGCTACACCTGTGACCTATGCTTTGTCCCAGGGGCAAATTTGGAGAAGGAAAATAACTTTTAGAAAGGAAGAGGGTTTTGCCTCCTTTCACTTTGGAATCCACGCTGGTAGTGAGTTGTTTTTGTTCACTTTCCTTTTCCAAAAATAAAAAATTAAGGAGTTAAGAGAGATTTTATTATTACTTCTCTTGCTCCACATTCAAAAAAAGGTTCCTAACCCAGGTTCTACTCAAGAGCCCCTTCCAAGAGATCCTTCCAAGAGCCCCTGTAATTATCTACAAAAATGTGGTCCTGGCTTTGGACTAAACTGCATCCAGACGCCTTTCACTGGGGTCCAAGCCTTGGGATTGTAGCGGTGGGTGTGGGGGAGGCATGGAGGAAGGAGAAAGGAGGAAGGGTGCATGGGCGAGGAGGTGCCAGGGGCTGCCAGAGCCAGGAGCCCCACAAGCCCTGCATGTTCCGTGCCCCAAGTGGGCGCTGGGTCAGCCCCTTCTGGGGACAGGGATGCTAGCCTGGCCTGGCTGGGGCTGCCTACTCCCCATCCTGCCCAGACACGGGCCTCTCAGGTGCCCAGCCATCTTTTCTCTTTCCTACTTGAGCGCAGGCAGAGCTGACGTGAGGTTTCTCTGGCTCCTGCTCCAAGCACCCTGGGTTGGGGGATCTCCCAGCCTGATGAGATCAATCTGATTTCCTTTCCTTTGTCAGGCAGTGGGGAGGATGACAGCTTCCTTTTCAGAGGGACCTAAAGAGCTAGCAACCGTTGCTTCTTCAGCAAGGCTCTGCTCAGTAATTTTCTGTCTTGATTCACTCCGCAAGTTTGCGATTGCTTTGCGTGGGTTTCACTTTTTTTTTTCCCTTTTCTTCTTGTTGCCTCTAGTCTGTGACTTCAGCAAACAAGCAGTTTTCCTAATGGAGGCCCTGTCTGTCTCCTGCTTTCTTTCCCTCTCCTCGCTCACTGCCTGGTTGTGAGCAGCTCACACAGACACCGCACTCTTAGGTGACAAGAACCACAAAGCTGCGCTGCCTCCTGACACTCAACAGCCATTTTCAAACCCCTTCGCCTCCGACTGCAGCCCTGAGACTGGGCTGATCGGCAGGGGTAGGGAGCAGGGCTGGGAGGTTGTGAAGAGGAAGGTAGAGGAAGATGCCCACAGGAGGTGGGGAGCTCAGAAGTGGCCATTTGCAGAAAGGCTTTGTCTTTTGTTTGCAAAGATATATTCCAGCCGCCAGCACTCGTCAGAAGAGCAATAGGTGCCCTAACCACAGCTCAACCGTTTCTCCAAAATGCGACAACCCTGACAACCCTCTCTTCTCTCGTCTCCTCCTCCTCCGTTGGCAAGTGCAAAGAAGAGGTTTGAAAAAAAAAAGAAAAGGCAACCACTAAAACCAAGAGAATCCCCTCCTCAAGAATTCCCACCATTCCACTGCCTTTACACAGGAAATGTCTAGAAACTTCCTCTCTCCATCCCACACTCCCAAAAGTCCCAGCTCCCTCGCTGCCCAGGTGTGTTGGCCTTGGGGTTTTTTGACTGTGAGAAAGGAATAAGAGGAAGAAGTAAAAGCTAAATTTAAATTGTCCCCTCATCTCTGCCCTCACCTCCCCAAAAAATAGGTATATAGGTACCCCTGATTCTGGTTTAGAGAAACCGCAAATGCCTCCCAAATGCTCAGGTTCACGGTCTTAAGGAAAGAGAAGAGAGAAAGGAAAAAAACGAACCTAGGGCCAAAGGCGTGCACAACACAGGGGGCAGAAATCAAACATGGAAATGGAGACAGAGAAACCAGAAGCTTTTGGAAAAGGCACTCTGTCCCCTCCCCCCCACACACAAACCACCAAACCAGCCTCAGATACCACGATCTTCCCCCAAAACTTTTAGCCCTACCAGAAAAGAGAACTTAAAATACAAAATCCCATCACTACCTCAAATTGCACAAGTCTGGCTTTCTTTGCCATCAGCCCTCGGCCTTTGATCTAATCCCAGGTTATCTGCAGAAAGCTGCACCCCATTTCTCTCGAACCCTCCACCTTCCGCCAAGCCCGGCCCCTGACCAAGCAGCCAGGCCACTCTCCTGGCCCACTCTCCCTCTTGCTTCCTCTCAGACTCCACCAGCAGCCTACCTCCCTCTCCCTCTGCCGACTTTCATGTACTGAACATGCAGGTCTGAGTTTTTCTGTCAGCCTAACCGCATCCGGACTCTATTAAAGTTCCTGGCTCGGGATAAACAATGCAACTGTCGCGTGCAGCAGTCTGAAAATAATTGGATTAGCTAAAACATATCAACTAAATAGAGACAGTCCTGCCCAGGCAGTCAGAGTGAATGTCACCCTGGAAAAAACCCTGAAAACTGATCTCATGGTCAATGGGTGCCCAGAGCCCTCCCTCCCAAGTTTTCTGACCAGGGTTATGCCAGCTCTGCTTGAAGACTACGCATCTCGCCCATAGAAAACAAGTGGTTTTCACCACTTCTTTGTACATAGAAATTCCAAAGGTAGAGGACAGAGGCAAGATCGTTGGAATGGACCAGGACTGAGTCACCCACCCTGAAATGGACAGACCCAACCAAAATCATCTCTCAAAACGTAACTAAATCTCATCTCAGCAAATCCCCAAATTTCTGATTCAACTGCTTTGGTTAGAAACAAAATTGGTGGTGGTTAGAAACAAAAGTATTTTGTGTGGGTTGGGGGGAGGCATTAATACAAGTGTCTACACCAAGAGAATAAATAAGTAGTGTGCTATTAAGACAGGGTGTGCTTTTTGGAGAGAGGATGAGCAGAGGAAACAGACACACACCTGAGGTCTTTTGCAGTCCTTCCCACCTCCTCTGGCTTCAGCTCAGTCTCAGTGGAGGACTGCGTCCTGAGACACCTTCCTGCCCCTGCCTAGGCTGCAGGTAACTGGCCTGGTTTACTTTTGATTTACATGCAGCCTTTCCCCGAGGCAGAGTCTGCCTAGCTGTCCCAGAAGTTACCATGAGAGCCCGCTTTTCCACGCAAAGAATATGGAGGCTGCTTTTACAGGGTCACATCCAGTGCAAAAAATATATACACACTTTATTTATACATGTCTGTATAAAGGGCTGTCCTCTGCTGACTGAATGACCCTGGTTGAGCTGGGCGGAGAGGAACAGTCAAAGGGACTCAGAGGCCAGGAAGGGTCAGAGGAGGGACCTGTGTTTGTTTAGGTTTCAGGAGGTTTCGTTTTAGCATTAAACACTAAAGAGTTATTCCCTTGCGTTCCATTTGGTCTTGGAAACTGACTGAAGGTTACTGGCAGAACCCAGAAGCCCCCCCCCCCCGGCAGGCAGGAGAGGGTTTGTGTTTGTGTTTGTTTCTTTCTTTCCTCAGTTCATTGGGGGTTTAATTAGATCCCACTGCCCCTCTGCTCTCAAGACTGGAATAAGACGGGACACACCTCATTCTTGCCTCTGTTGGAACGGGAAGAAATCAGGTCTCAGAGGGGTCTGCAGCAGCACCCAGAGGAGCCACACTGGGCTCTCCTTTCCCTATCCTGAATTTGGGAGAAGGAAGAGGGGGGGGGAGGAAAGACCCCAGGGGCGAGCAGGCGCCTACCTGTGCTGGATCTTGCCTTGGGCCTCGACTTGCACCCAAAGCCGGTGGGCGAGCCCCCCAGCAGGCTGCTAGGGGGGAAGAGTCCGGGGCTGTATTCCGGGACGTAGGGTGGGTAGGTGGTAATGGGGTGGTGCGCTGACGATGCTGCCCCTCCCAGAGTGGTCATGCTGCCCCTCGAGTGCGAAGACTCGAGCTTCATGCTGTCGGGCAGCGGCACCTGGTACTTGATACACTCCTTCTCGTCCTGCCGGCCGGAGCCGGCTGAGCCCGGCGTGGACAGGGACGGGTCCGGGGAGACGTCCTTTGGCGGGGTGGGCGGGAAGGTGAAGAGGTGCGGGCTGGAGTGGCCCGCCGACAGGGAGGAGGATGAGGCCGGGGGATAGACTGAGAGGGGCCCCGGGGAGCCGTGGTGGATGGACGTCTTGGAGAAGGGGCTGAGGTTCCAGGGCGAAGCGGTGTGGTGGCTGCCCAGGGCTTTGCCACCGTCCAGCCAAGGCAGAGATCCGTGCAGCAAAGGCGGGCGACACACCTGGCTCCCTGCGCGAGAGGGCAGGAGACAGAGAGGTTGGTGAGAACAGCCCTGAGGCCCGCAGACAACTTGGGGATTTTCCCTTCCACCCCAGCCTGCCTGTCAGGAAAATCCCAAACACAGACCGAACCTGGGCACAGGTCCACTCTCTCTAATCCAGGTGGTCACAAATACCTGGGCCAGTACACACTTCACCCCTCCTTCCCACACAAATGCCCCATCAAAGCCCAAAGAATGAAGGGCCTGTGTCTGACACCCAAGAGGTGCTGCAATAGAGTGAAGAAGGGCCCCTTGGCTTATTGGCCTCCCCAGATACACTTTCTAAATCACATCCCCTGAGGTCTCTTTCTAGAATCTGACTTGATTTATTGGCTTCCTTCAATGGCCTGGGGTCCCCCATCCTAGGCTTAATCCCAGCCAACCTGGTAAGAGTCGCTGTGAGTGATGAGGCCTGAAGGGGTGAGCCTGGCCTCACAGCACTCAACACCAGGAAAATCCACTGGCCTGGAGAGAGGCCAGCGGGGTGCCCAGCTCTGGGTGCCCAGAGCAGGAAGCAAAGGGCTGGGAAGAGAGGAGAGGGGAGCTGCTTAGGGTTATATCCAAGTAACCCAACTTCAGGGCTTGCTCATAATTTGCAAGGCCTGAAATGGAATTTGTGAGGAAATTGTGTTCTCTCAGACTGCGGGAGAAAGTTTCCAAGGCTGTACCCTGGGATGCCTTTCTCACCCTCCCAAATCCTATAGAAGAAAATAAATTAAGCCTAGATACCCTCAAAGTTGTCATTCCACCAATATAATATGTGAATTTTCACCTGAGCTCTTGACACCAAAATTCCAGTTCATGTGTATATTTCACTCATACACAGGTTGAAATTAGCCATAACCCAGACAAGTCCATACACTCTGAGAGGAGGAAATTTAAACTGCAAATTCAAATCTACACACACATTGATCTTTTAATCCAGTACCTGCCTCAACGTTTGACGTTCTACTTTAACCATCAAGAACAATACTGAAACTAAAATCTTAAGAGAGAGGAAGGGGAGGAGAGAGGAGGGGAAGGAGAGTTCTCTGAACACCAAGGGTCAAGATTCAGATTATGCAGGAAGTAGTATAGTAAATAATATTAAGTCTGCATCCACGCATTTCCACTTAACTGCTGATCTGCACAGAACAAGGGCAAAGAGCGCCTCATCCGCAGGAACAATTGTTTAAACCTGGTGACAGCAGGGCGGAGGACGCCTGCTGCCGGAGGGGCTCTGTCAACCGAGCCAACCCAGGCTCAAAGTAGGGGACCAGGACAGACCTCGGTCCGGGGTGACTCGTGAAACTTTTCTATTTCTTCTTTAAAAACACCGGTGCAGCTAGGAAGCCTTAGTCCCCACCCACCCTCTCCTACTACACAGGGCTGGGTTTCTTTTTAGCATTTCAGGGCTCCCAAACTTCTCAGGGTGAAAGAGAAAGAAAAATAGGTTAAGGCCACTGTAATCGCTCCTCCATAAAAAAGAAACCTGGTGGATCCTCAACCTTCTCTGGAAACCTAAAGGACTGTTGTAGGCAGGAGGAGACAGTGAGGCCGGAGTTGCGGGGAGCAGCAATGAGGCAACCTAAAAGCACAGCCGCAGGAAAATTCCGTGCAGACGGGAATCTAGGAAACTGCAAATGTCTCGACCTTAGGACAGTAGTCTTCCCACGGAAACCCCTTCAAGCACCAGAATTCCATTCCTCTGAGCCCAGACGTAGCAAACCTGCCTACAAACCTAATGCACTAGCTTTGGGGAAAGGTCAAAATCGGGGGTGTGAAGAAAGACGTCTCTCGGGTTTTTCTCGGAAATGTGTTCGCTGGAAGAAGATAACTACGAGATAACTTGGGGAGAGAAGCCCTTTGGAAGAACCAAGTCTGGACCGGGTTGGGCCGGCGCCTGCTGCCGGCCGGGGAGCCGTGGCCGCGGAGGCAGAGCCTCGCTCCTGGCGCCTGGGCCCTTAGAGGCCCCGGACTTGCGGCCGCGCAGGGAGACAGGACTGCAGCCCCGCGCCCGCCAGGTGAGCGCCAGGCCCCAGGGACTCCAGCCGCGGAGAGGCGCCTCTACGACTGTTGTGAAAAACACACTCTCATGACGATCGAGACGGCTTCCTCGCCCATTTCCGGGCCCCAGTTTTTAAAAAACGAAGCACTAACGGCGTTTAGGATCTTTGGTTGCGTCTGTTCACGCCTGGTCCCTCCCTGCCTCCCCGGCCTGGGGCAGCGGAGGTGGCCGCGAGGGGTCTCCGCACCCGGGGTGGACTCACCGTGGTGGGTCGGAGGGTACCTCTGCACCGTGGCCCTCACCGAGTTTCCGTAGTAGGACGGGACGTGGTTGCCTTGACCGTCGATGTTAAAAAGTACATCCACCTCCTCGGGCAGGGGGTACTGTGCTGGGTCCATGTAGGAGTGGCCGAGGCCCGGGTGGTGCGTGTCCGGGTGCTGCCCGTTGAGGACCGCGGGGTGGTGGTGGCTCACCCAGCGCGGCTGGTCTGCCGTCACCTCCATGGCCCCGGCTGCGCTCGCGCCCTCTCGCCGGGCCCGGAACCCGCGCGTGGAGAGGGAGGGCGGTCGGTCTGGGAGGTCAGGGGGTGGGGGCTCCGAGGCTCTGCAGGTGAGCTTGCCGTCGAAAAAGCGGGGTTCTAATGATTTGCTTTCAGTATGGGAATGGGAAAGGTGGGAAGGAAAGGTGAACAAATAAGATTTTCAAAAAAAAAAATCTTTGATAGTTTAGCAAAGAGAAGAGGAAGAAAAAGAAATTCTCAAAAAAAAAAAAAAAAATCAGGTACGGAAGGATGAAGGGGGACCAAATTGCAAAGGGGAGCGAGGAAGGCTGAATTCTGCAAGTGAGGCTCCTCTGTAGCGGCTCCGAGGCTGGGTCCCTCCTCAAGTCACCTGCGAAGGAGAGAAGGGGAGAGCTCCTAAGTTCCTTGGCACCTGAGTTTAAGAAGTGGCACCACCTGCCCTGGAGTCACCGGCCCGCGCCCCGGGACACGCACACACACGCGCACACGCGCACACCTCCTACAGAGCTCGGAAAACCCAGTCGCAGTAGGAGAGGGAAAGACTCCCAAGGACATCCCGGGAGCCCAGGACTGACTGAGCCCTTCTAACTCGGACGACAGCTCCCTCCCTCCAGGGGACACCAGTCCCAGGACTTTTCTTCCAGCCTCTAAAAACTCTCCAAAAGAGGAGGGT
Source organism: Molossus molossus (assembly GCF_014108415.1). Lineage (NCBI taxonomy): Eukaryota > Metazoa > Chordata > Mammalia > Chiroptera > Molossidae > Molossus > Molossus molossus. Next base: position 97,134,886 of record NW_023425344.1, on the reverse strand, counting down.
TGAGTTTTAAATGTTTTACAGTTTTCCCAAATGCAGAAGAAAAATAATCAAACTAAAAAAAAAAAAAGTCGCCGGTACCAACCTGTGTAGAGAGGAGCAGAGAGGAGGAGGAGGAGGAGGCGTGTGACCTGAAGAGCAGAAAGTGCAGATTGCGTGGCTTGCTCTGTCTTGCGCGCTCTCTGTCCCTCTCTCTCTCTCTCTCCCTCTCTCTCTCTTTTCCTCTCTCTCTCCCTCTCTCAGTATTTTTTTTTTTTTTTTTTTACAGGGAATGCATTCTTTCTGAAAGTATCAAGACGGCGCCAGGCAGCTCAGTGTTCGCAGACAGCTGTGGCGCGACGCAACTTAAGGAGGTTCTAGTGTCATCCGCGAGAGAGGGAGGAGCCTGGCGCTGGCAGGAGGGGACAGCCTCCCCAGCGCAAGGAAACTGCAACCCAAACCCGCTCCAGGGCTTCACCCCCAGCCCCTCCTCCCGCCCCTCCACTGACCGGAAAGGGGCGCCGCGCAGGGCGGTCGGGGCGGGGGCCCGGGGCGGCGGGTGGGCGAAGCCGCCAGGGGCGGGGGCGGAGGGGGCGGAGGGGGCGGGCAAGAGGGAATTCGTGCTCTGGCCCTTTAAATGTGGCTCTAGCTCCTGCCAATTCTTTCCGGCTGGGTGGATTATTCCTTGTCGGGGAAACCGGCCTGCTCCATTCATAAACTTAATTTCTACAGGCAGGCTTGCTTTTTCAGACTTTAAGTGAGAAATTGGTTTTTGTTCATTTTGGGGAGTATTGGGAAGTTTATTGACTTGAGGCTATGAGAATGTAAAACTGATCGGAAGAAAGTCTTTAACGTCCGGGTAGTTTGCGATTTGCCTCTGGAGAGACATGCCTAAATTGAAAGAAGAATCCGACAAGAGGAATATGCCTTTGATTTAAATGTCCGCGTCACTTTGGGGGTCGTTGTCAATACGTTCCCCAGCCTTCTGCGTTAACAAGCCTCTGAAATGAATGCTTCAGCTGGTGCAGCTGTCCTCGTCAGACCTAATATTTGTAATCGAAGTGTGCTTTTGACTTGAGTGACAAAAGTGATGGATGAAAAAGAGAAAGGGAGAAAGACTCCAACTAGTTCCAACTGCAGTGAGGGGTTGGAAAGATGGTACTCGGGTCTTCACTCCAGTCACCCAACTTTTCCCTACTTACTACGGCTCTCGGCGTGTTTCCCCAGTCCCCGTCGCCGACCGCCGGGCAGAACCGCGGCGACCTTCCCCCGGCCCGGGACTCGCGCTGCTGGGTCCGAAGCCTCCGGCGGAGAGAGAGCAGCTAGGAGACGCCCCGCGAAGGGCGGGGCGGGGGCGGGGCCGGAGAGGGGGCCAATCAGCGGGCGAGGCTGTGGCCGGGCCGCGATTGGCCGGCCCCGCGGCCTCCAACCTCCGCGGCCTGTCCTGGTCCTTTGAGCCACTGCATCCCCTAGCGGCGCACAGTCTCCTAAAGCCACACGGCCCGAAAAGGTGGCCGGGGCGCGCAGGGGTCAGGCGGAAAAAGACTCAGGTTCCACCCTCTGCTCACCCAGCACAAAATGTGAGATGAGAAAGTGAGGGTTCTCCCACAGGCTTTCCCATCTACAGTACTGAGAGTTTGATGTGAGTTCTATTGGAAGACATTATTTCCTTTTCAATCTACAACCCCATAAAATTCTCCACAAATACAAAAACTGGAGCTAGAAAAAACCGTACCTAAAAATAGAATCTGGAGGATTCATTTCATGCCATAAAGCAAAAACGTTAATATTCAGCCTTAACTTGGTGAGGGGGAGATGTTTTGTTTTAATACACAATCCTCGGAGAAAGATGAATAAAATTTAATTTGAATAAGTAGTGAAAACGTGGATCCTCCGGATCTTGGATTTGGAGCTTCTCTTGAGTCTCCGTCTTCTTAAATCTGATGTTTGTTAGAAATTATAATCGAGTTCCTAGATGTGGAACAGGGAGAGAATCCCTAAATTTAACAACACCAACACCTCCTGTTTCTCCTGAGCCCGTTTAGTCCCCAGTTATCAGGACGGCCCAGTAAAGGAGCATCGATTTTCCTTTCTCTTTGACCACTTCTCTCTAGGGCCAGTCGAACTGCCAGCCTCCCCTGCTCACGGCGCTCTCCAAACCTTTTAATTATTTAGTTTCTAACATTCACCGGAAACCGCTCCACAAACGAGGACAGACGATCGTGGACACATTTTTTGTAAAAGTCCCGACATTAAGATTAAGAATGGAAGCAGAGTAAAAATGAAAAGCGCTTCTTAGAGCGACAGTCCAGGACGAGGATATGCTCGCCTGACCCTTGTCTAAAGCCAAGCCGAACACGCCCAGCGCGGTTCTGTGGTCCTTCGCGCCAAGACGTGGAAGCCAGGAAGGATAAAGGGACCCTTTCTGCAAAAAGTGCTGCCCACGCCCGAACTTGAAAATATTAACTTAATATTAACTTCTGGGGCTGAGAACGCTTTTAAAATACACAGAGAAAAGATTTGTGAAAAGGAGGCCTTCCGGTGTAGCGGTGCCTCTCTGACAATCTACAAAACGGGGAGTGGGAGAGCATTATTCGTTTTAATTAAATCACAAGCACCAAGTCGGCCTGCACAGGGATGGAGAGCCCCCACCCCCGACCACCCTGAAAAAATAAAAGATCTTTAAGGCCCCTCTAGGTCTGGGTGGTTTGGGGCTGGCAGGGAGGCGCGGGGGCTGCGGCTGGATGCCCGGTGTAATGGAGCCAGCCTGTAGGGGGTATTTAACATTTAATTCCCAGCCGGTCCGCCCCTGTTCCCGGACTGACAGTGGGTAATTGGGAAAGAGGACGTTGCTCTTTTGATGGCCCGCGCCGGCCAGTCTCGCCGACGCCACACTGTGTTTGACGTCACGGGCCCAGCCCCAGAGCCGGGAGCACAGAGCAGGGGGTGGGGGAGAGGAGAGAAAAGAAGAGGAGAGGCATACCGGGGAGGGAGGGCCGAGGTCGGCCCCGGGACCCACGGGGAAAGAAGGGGGGAGGGAGCGCGGCCGGAGAGAGGCTTCGGCGCGTGGCCTGAGGCGGAGAGCAGGGCTGCGGGGGTCTAGGCTAGGCCAGGCGCCGGCTAGACCCGCCTTGCCGGCAAATGCAGGCCGGGCTTCCTCCTCCGGGGGAGGGCGGGAGGGGGAAGAGGAGGGGGCTCGAGGCCGGGCAAAGGGGGGAAAGGTGGTCCTGATTTCCCCCTCTGCCATAGCTCATAGAGCGGATCCTGGCCTCCTGCGGAGGCGCTCAGTGCCCATCTACAGGCCTGATAGCCCCCCTCCCACGGCATCCCGTCTCGGGTCTGGTCTACGAGCTCCCCCTTTTCCCCGGGAGCAATCGGGGAGGAGGAGAAAGCTAGGAGGAGACCGAGGAGGATGCTGTCACCCCGGGCTCCTGTAGGGCGCGAGGCCTCCCTCACCCGGGTAAGGGGCAGGCGAATGACTTGGATGCCTGGGACCACGGGGGCAAGCATCCCGGAGCCTAGCAGACTGCGGCGCAGCCACCTCCCTCCTACCCCCACCCCCCACCCCCAGGAGCCGAGTCCGTGTGTGGGGCGGCAGGAGCCCGTTTGGCCTATATGCGACGCAGGGCCTCGAGGCGGCTGCTTTAGGCGTCAAGTTGAGCGAGGTGTGTGTGCCCTCTTGGGGAAAGGGTAAGAAATGGAGCCTTACTTTCTCTCTTTGGTTGGGCTAAACTGGGACCCACACCCCTCCCCCCAAACACATGCCCATCTACGCCTCCCACCCACCCGCCCTCCGGAGAGCGTAAGAACTCTGTCCGGCTGGGAAGTGGGGAACCCAGTCCCACCAAGGAACCGGAGCCCGCGGCGCAGAGGGGAGGAGCGTGCCCCCCAGGCTCACCCCTAGGGTCTCAGGACTCGGAGATCGGAGATCCACGTCACCCACCCGAGCCTGGCGACGGGCGCGTCCAGGCGAGCTCCGCGGGGCCGAGGTCCTGGGAGCAACAGCCCCGGGCGCCCGCGCGCTGCACGCGGAGGGCAACCAGAAAAGCCGAGCCTTGGGGTCGAAGTCATAAAGTTACTAATCCCGAGCAGGGGGAGTGAGCGTGCCTCGGGCCGCCTGGGGCGGTCATTTGAGCGTGTTTACTTAAGGACTTTGCAAGCGGAGCGCGCGCGAAATAGTAGGATTTCCAGCGAGGCAGCAAATATTTGCAGGCAGGAGAAAGAAGCGGAGCCGGGCCGCGCCGCCGCGTCCCTCCCCCCCGGAGCCGCGGCGCCGGCCTGGGCGGACCCGGCCTCACAGTTAAAGACAGAAATGAAGCCGGGAACCTGCGGGACTGGGGGCGGGGAGGACGCAGAGCGACAGCAAAGGCCAAACTGGAGCGCGGCCCCGAGGCCCTGGCGAGCCGGTTCTGGGGGAGGAGAAATCACTTCCCATTTCAGCTCGATCAATCTTCTTTGCCTGCACTCGGTCAATAAAATGGTGTGAACGGGCCGCGGTCGCTGTGCGTCTGGGAAGGAAGTGGAGGCCAGAGGTGCCGAGGCCGGCGCCGGCGCCCCGCACCAGCCAGGTTCGCACCCGGGCGGTCAGCAAGCCCCAGGCCGGCGGCCAGTTCGTAGCGGGGAGCCCAGCGTAGCCTCACGGGACATTTAATTGGGCATCTCCACTTTAATAGTGGCCATTGTTGGAGCAATTAGCAAGAGACAATAACCGCCAAGAGGCGTTTAATTCGATTCCCTTTGCCGGCTGCAGCCGAGACCGGGGCGCTCTGGCAGAAGAGCCTGGCCTGGGAGGAAAGATCTGCTTAAGTGTCGGCTCCCTTCCTTGGGGGTTTTGCTTTGGTGTGGGAATTCTAAGGGGCAAGTTAAAGCAGAGAGAGACAGAGAGAGAGAGAGAGAGAGAGAGAGAGAGAGACCCGGTCCTGGACCGGAGAAACCTTTGCTGGGCCCTGCTATCCCCGCGGGGCGCCCCCGAGACCGCCGTGCCTGCTGGCAATAAGCGTCTCAGCTGCGGCCACGCGCGGGTCCTGGATGCCTGTTAGAGGGTGAAAAGCAGACAAGACAGGGACATGGAAGCCGGCCTCCTTCCTCCTTAGCCCTAGGTCCCCCACCTCGATCACGCGAACCGCGTCCCAATTTCCTTCCCCTTTGGGGAGGAGGGACAAAGCAGAGAACCCCCTTCTGGCGCTTCCACACCTCCCTCTCCACTGAGCCAACCCCATTATCCCCTCCTCTGCCTCGGCCCTAGTATTAGGTTACCGTGGCCGGGCGAAGATTTTTACTGGATACGAGAATAGCACAGGTAAAGCTGTATAAACAGCTCGCCGGCTGCCGGACCGGAGGGTTACGCCGGGGACACGGCCCAAGGCGCCACTGCAGGGCCTGGGCTGCGCGGGCGACAAGACGGGGGAGCCCGGTCTGGCGCAGGTTAAACACACAGCAGTTCCCACCCAAGCCCTTTTCTCTTTCCCGCGTGAACTGAAATTCAGAGTAGCCAAATCACAAGGCGATGAGAAAGAAGCAGGCAGTGTGGTCTGTGCTGGCTGCTCTCTTCAAATGAAGTGAAACACAGTGAGCAGGAGACATGGGGGGACGCAGAGAAAAGGAGGACCCCAAAACTCACTGGCGATGGGAAGATGCTGGAGGTGGAAACCGGTGGGCACTTAGGCGAAAAGAGGTCCGCGCGCGCAACCCTCCTCCGGGCTCCCACGCCTACTCGCGCCAGGCCTAGGGTCCACCTGCCCTGGGAAATGAGCCATTGCTTTGGGGGTGGTGTGTGGTTTTATTTACTTTTTTTTTTCTTTTTTTTTTTTTTTGCTTATTCATCTGTCACCGGTTAAAATTAGGAAGGAAACCCGCCCAGGCCAGGAGGAGCAGCGAGAGATGTGGAGCGTCAAAGAGAGAGGAGAGGCGCTCTGAGATTACCCCCTCCCGCTCCGCCCCCACCGCCTGGCGGGGCCCTCCAGCTTTGAGGGATCCTGGCCCTCCCTCAGCCGTTACCCACTTCTCCAGAGTTGAGAAAAACCCTGATTGTAGCGAGATAAAAATGGGGCAGGTAGGGGTGTAGCGGAAAGGGGTAGGAGGGAGGGAGAAAGCAGGGGATTTCTGTTTTTTAGTTTGACAATGCACAGGTCAGAGGGGATGGCAATACGGGGAGCCCCGCGGTTACGTAGGAGAGAAAGATTTCCCCTTGAGGGTGAGTGGAAAGGAATGCGAGTCACCCCGGAGGACTGGCGCAGCTTCCAGCTCTCCCTTCTTCCTGGCCTGGGCGGTTTGGGGGACAGGTGGGAACCGCAGAGAAAAGAAAAGAATGGAAGTGCTCCAGCTGGTCCGCGTGGTGCCTCCGGGGCCACAGGTCTCTGATCTGGACCCCTGATAGCTCTTGGGAAGGGATCGCACGTCAAGACCTAGGCTCTCGTCCTAGGGGGTCCTCAGGCCGCCCCGCTGAAGCAGCCAAAACTCCCAGGGAAGTGGTCAGCATGAGGCATTCACCCCTGCGAACTCCAGGCCCCAGAATTTTTCAGGCGATGAGGGGTGCAGGTGGGTACCTGATACATTGCCCCTGGCCTTCCGGCCTCGGGGTTAGGTGCCCACCGCCTCACCGTCACCAAGTACAGAGCCCACTGGCCTGCCCTAGCCCGGGACCCGGACCCGGACCCAGACCGGAGTCCCGAGCGCTTGCCTGAGGCCAGCTCTCCTCCCGCCACTTCCATTTGGCATTTCGGGACTAGACGGGCTTTATCTTGGGGCTATTGTGTTTTTACTTCTCCAGATTAGCCAGAAAACTGGGTTGTGATTTTTGCTGGGCAGTCGACAGTGGGCTGCAAGGGAAGGGGGAGTTCACAACCGGGAAGATGGGGAGAGTAATTTCCTTCCGATCAGGAGACAGGTGAGGCGAGCTTCTCAAAGCATTAATTGTTTAGGTCTTCCTTTGGACATGCTGGAGACCCCATGGTAACATCTGTGAATCCGCCGGCTCAGGTGGAACCACGCCGTCCTGCGTGCAACCGTTCATCTTTCCCTCCCTTGAAGGATGCGCCCTGCCGGCCGCCTCTACCCGCCAGGCCCCTGGCTGGCGCTCGGCTCTCCGCCGCCTGCCACCTTGTGGACCCCAAGCAATTTGTTATATAAAACAAAACAGCAGCCACACACGTGTGACTGCAGACCCGCAGCGAGGGACACCTAGGGAGACTCGCTCAAGTGCCTGGACAAGGTTTTTCTTCCTTGTCCTTCCACAGCCGCACCTACCGCCACCACCTCTAGCCCTTTCTGTCCAGCGACCAGAAGCAAAAGGGGGTTCCGACTCCAGCTACGGGGTTGTCTTGGCCCAGTCACCCCGGTTACTGAACCTCTCTCTGGTTACTCCTACAGTTAAGAAAAATAGGTGATCAGGAATATTTGATCCCCACACAAAGACACCTCGAAAGGAATGCACATTTATGTATGAGAGGGCTCAGATGCAGAGAATGAGACAACACCTCAGTGCAAACCAGAAATGGTTAGAATAACCTGGGTTAGAAAACACTGGGTTTTGGGGACTCTGCCCTCACACACCTTATTAGGGTCCCTACTACCCTGCCACCTCCCAGAGTTCCCATCCACAAATTGTCCTCCAGAAGATGAGTTCTCAGCCACCCGGCTCCCAGGTACCTGCCCCTCCCCCAGGCTCTCTGTGTGGCCCTGGGCAGCTGGGCATCCCAACAAAGAAGCTCCACCGGAGTGCTCGGGGGCACCCACTCCCATACCTTCACTGTACTCCCAACTTACCCCCACCTCATATGTTATCTGGGAAAAGGCAGGATGCAATGATCAAATCAAGGAAAATGCAGCTTCCACTGTCTCTGGGCTTTTGGCTGGACAGACCAACCTAACCCTGAGTCCCCAGGGCTAGCAAAGAGCTCTTGCGTAGAATAGAGGGTGGGCCTGCGGGTGTAGGTGTGTGGGTTTGTGTACCCAGTGCCACTCACCGGTATCCTCAGAATCCAGCTGGCTCCTCAAGCCAGGAACCTTAGGCCTTGAAGGGCAACTGGCTGGAAGCTGGAAGCTGAGCCTGCTGCCTGGTTCCATGCCGGGATCAATAATAGGACCCCAAACCCACCTGGATCTGTTCAGTCTGACCTGGACACCATACCCTGCCCAGGATTCAAATGGGCAGAAAACAATTTCTTTCCTCAGAAGCATATAAACATTTAAAAGGTTTAATGGTAAGCCCCCACCCACAAACAGCCATGTGGGCCCTGTAAGCATCAGACACCTGGGTCTACTCTACCAAGCCTGTCAGAGGACCAACAACCCCCCCCCCAACACACACACACACTTTTTTTTTGCCAGAGCCACTAAAGGAATAGAAGTGCTGCAAATGCTACTTTATTATTTGTCCCTTTAAATTTTGTAACCTCCCATCCATAACCCAGGTGTCCCTGGTGAATGTGGCTGACAGAGAAGGAGAAAATAACTAGGAAACATGGGAACCAAACTGAAGGGAGATCCTGCCAGTTGGAGTCCTTTCTAGCCCCTGCCCTGGACAGAATCACCCCAGTTTCCTCAGCATCCTGCAGTATCTGAAAGGAGGCAAAGGTATATACATGCAATTCTCCTGCCTAGATTCACTCAACCTCCCTCGCATTTTAACATAATCTGTCTTGGCTGGGAGCCTTTGAAGGAGTGACTTTTGAGTGGTCTGTTGGTCCAATGTCCCAGGAGAAAGTAAAATTCTTGTCTTCTCTGCCCCGGTCTTCTCCCCCTAACCCTGGGCACCCTCTCTCAGAGGAAGCGGTTTTCTTATTCGCCTCAGGGTGCTCCTGGAAGTGAAGGTGCCTCCAACCCATCAGCTCCCCCCCGGGATGTCAGATGCCCACACATCTGGGCTCCAACATGTATCTCACAGCACACAGCAGCTTTAATTATATGCAGAGACAATGAGCCTAAATACACACTTGTAAGCAGGGGGAAATAAACATCAAATTGACACTGGAAACCTGCAGCCACCTTGAAAGAAGACTGAGCTGCTCCACTGTAAATGGGTTCTTTTCCCCAATCCTCTGCCCTCCCGAAGTGGAAAATGTGTGTCCAGCCCTTCCCAAGCATTTCTGTCCTCTCTTATTTTTCTGTTTCGTTTTTCTTCATATGCCTCATCCTACTAGCTCTTTTCTCCAAACAAGGACATGCAGAACATATATGCACACACCATGCTCGCCCAAGGTCATTGCAGAAAGCCCAAGATTTCCAGTGACCAGAAAGAACAATAGGACTGAGGTCTAGTTCACTTTTTTCCAGAGGCAGCTGTCCTTTTGGAGTGGAGACCTCCTTTTAATTCTCTCCACGTGGAGCAGGGGAAGCAACTGCAGAGTTAGAGAGAAAAGATAGGAATATTCACTGACCTGGTGGCTCGCTCCTGCTGGCCAGCTGTTTTTTATTTTTTCCTGACTTGCGGGAGATCTGAAAGCAGAAATGACAGGCAGACTTGGCCACTGTTGTCGCTGCTGCGGTCCTCACTGCCCCAGCTGCTTACGGCATCTCACGCAGTCTTCCAGCAAGAAGTAAAACCTGGGTGGTGTGCATCCTTCGTAGGAACCCCTCCCTCCCTCCGCCTTCTCCTGCTCACTGTACAGAGCGAGCTCTTCCGGGTTGCAAAGGGGGAAAGGGAGGGAGGGAGGGCAGAAGACTGAGCGAGGAATGAATCCCCCCCCCCTTTTGCAAACATGCAAACTGCACACGAGGGGTGGACGAAGCTGGCAGAGTTGGGGGAATGGGGGAACATAGCCCTAAATGTGACCAGCCCCTGGCGCCAACAAAGCCCACTGTCTTTGGCAGGGTTGGAATTAACATTGTAAATGTCATCAATAGTGTTGACTGGGTTATTACCTACCCTAGATATAAAAGCTTTTGTGGTGTTTGCCTCCCATTTTGGAGACGTGGGAACCCAGTGGGTGTTTCTAGAGATACAACTGGTAGCCAGCTTTAGCAGAGCCTGTACCTCACAGGGCTTTCCCTCTCCTTTCTGACTGTTCCTGCTTCTGTTTATGCTAACACCTCAAAAATGCCTGCACTCTCCAGCCAAATCTATCTTCAGCCACCACTGGCCAGTAAAAGTTAGGAAAAGCAGGATGCTGGGTGACTGAGCTCTGGACCTCCTGCTACTATTTGATCCTCCTTATGGTGGGCAGGAAACACTTAGAGGCAGAGGTATCCGTGCACATACTAAGTAGAGGTTTGGGAAGGAGGCTCTACAGGGGTCCCAACTCTTTTCATAAATACTTCTAGTAGAAACCTACCTTTTAGGAGAATGAGATACGGGAGAAAGAAGCAGAGGTCACTCTGAAGATGAAATGTCTAGGGAAATGGTCCTATTTGTCTACCCACCAGACCCAGCAAACTCCAGGCCTCCCCTTCGAAGCCACCCCCTCCCCTGTACCATGCCTACTTTTGCTGGTGGGAGATCAAAATAACCCATGGAAGGGGTCTGTCCTGAATAAATTTCTGCAAGGGTAAAATGAAACTCCATAAACATTGGGGTAGAAAGGTCAGGGTCCATTTGTTTTGACAGGTAGAGTTTTGCCTTCACAATATTTATACAATAAGAATATGGAGACTGACTTTAAAAATAAATAAATCTTTGGGGAGAAATAAAACAAAAAATGTCTAATGACAGTCCAGGAAGTCAAGACGTTTCTTGTGCTGGAGCCAGTTCGGTAGGAAGGAATTGCCCAGCTTAGTGGTGCAAAAAGTGTTCAGCGGTGGCTGTTCGGTTGCAAAGAGACCGAGGCCATTGGTCAGCAAGGTCAGGACGAGTAGGGCAGGGGTGGGGCGGCGACCCAAGGAGGGACAGTTGGGGAGCGTCAAGGAGCGCGGCGTGAAAGTAAGACTTCCCGTGGAGCGAGGTGTCTGAAGAGCAGGTACAGAGCGATGCCCAGGCCAGGGGGCATCACGTTTGGGATGGGAGGGAGATCCGGGGATGCGGCCGCGGCCTCCAGCTGCCTAAAGCCCCTGCAGTCAGACACACCACCACCTGTTTGTGTCCTCCGTTCCGACCCACCGACCCTCGAGGCTCCGGGTTTAAGCCCAGAGTGAGGTTAAAGGGGCTTCTCTTTTGCTAACCTGCCTAGGAGAGGAGAAGGGGTTCCCTGCTATTGAAGGAGCCCCGAAGCCCACCTCCGTCACGAGTTCGGCCCCTCCTCCGCCCTCCTGCCCTCTCGCGCCCTCCTTCCGCCACCAAGTGGCAGAGCCAAGTTCTCTGGCGCCAGGGCGCGGAGTCGGCAGGGCTGCGCGATTCGAGGACTCAGGGAGGGAAGGGCACTCAATTGATAGCTTTCACCCAACTTGTTGCCTTGGGGCACGGCATTGGGCTGCGTGGGCTGTGCCAGGGAGGCCGCGAAGGGTCGGACCGCGGCCGGGAGCGAAAAGAAGGTGGAGGGGACTCCGGAGCCCTTTAGGGTCCGGAGACCCTCTTGCTCCTACTCGCTCACTGCCTCTTGGGGAACAGGACGGCTGGCCCCGGGAGGGGTCGTCCGTCACCGAGACTGCGACAGTTGTCTCTCCAGCCTGGGTGTTAGCTGCACCCCACCCAACTCGCCGTCCACCAAGCCCGTGGGGCCCTTTGTGTCTTTCTCCAACGTCCCCTCCCCGCTTCTAGCCCGGATTGAGGGTCCCAATCTCCCAAACCCTCCTCTTTTTCTCCCCTCCCCACCACAGATTCGCCTGCACGTGGAAAGCCCCGGTCCCGTCCCTTAGACTCAGGATCCTGCCCTGCACCTCCTGGAACCCACGGCTGGCTCGAGATCCCGCTTCTCCAGTCCCTCTCGGCCACGCCACACACCCACCGCCTCGCCACCCTGTCCACGCGCGCGCCCGCGGCCTCCGGGGGTTCCGGCGGCTCTGGGGGCCCCTCTCCGCGTTCCTTTTCTGCTGATGCGGGCACTTGCATGTCTCCAGGTCTAAAGTGACTTTGGTGAGGGAAGGAGAAATGCGATTGCAAACACGCGCTCCCTGCATTCTACCTCTAGCAAGGGAAGGCTTCATTTGAGGAAATCCGGCTGCCAAAGACACCCGGCCTTAAAAAAAGAAAGAAAGAAAAGAAAAAGAAAGAAAGAAAGAAAAGGACCTAATTAAAATATAACTGGTGTTCATTTTAATGGTCACTGAGGGGTAAGACTTCGAGAAGAAAGGCCCGCTGAGCATTTCTTGTCTTGATGGACTTAGAGATGCACAGGGCAGGTAATTAGGGATACAAGAGCGAATTCTTCCAAGAGGGTTGGAAGAGATTTGATGGTGAGGAGGAAGTGGGGTGCAGAAAGGAGAGAATTTATCCTGAGAAATAAACAAAGTAAAGGCTCTGGTCGCTTAGTCAGACCTCTGAAGATTTACTCGCTATTCGTAGGCACCGTCCCCCTCCCCCTTCCGCACACCGTAAAGATGTTGCTTTAATGAAGCTACAAGTCGCTTTCTGAATTTTAAAAGCTCCCACTCTGGCTCGATGATTCGTGGTTCATGTCTCTGTGCGTGTGTGTATACTTGTGCGTGAAAGAGAGCAAAACGGCCTTCAGTTATTCTGGGGCGACTGTCTGTGTTCAACGCTAAGGGGCAACGGATCCTAGGGTGCTCAGAGCCTGCCCTATCCTACCTAACAAGCCAGAAGGGACAGGGTGGCTGCACTCCCAAGATTTCAGGACTCCCACGCTCTTGTTTTGGTGCAGGAAAGAAAGCAGGGACCCAGCTCTCTGCCACAGACAGACGGACACACTCCGGTGGTGCTCCTCGCTTATAGTTGGCACCCCTGTCCACACGACCTGCTGCTGGCCTCCCAGGTTCTTTATCCTTTCCTTCGCTGGAGAACCTACTACTGGCCTTTTAACCCCTTAACCCTGGGCAGGCTATCATCCTTTCTGGGCTTGGGTTCAGAGGCTGAACCAGGTAGAGGAAGGTTTTGAGGCTCCTGGGCCTCAGTACAGAGCTTGTTTTGGGTTCTTCCTGGGGGCAAGTGTGCGGCCTGATTGGCACCGGCATCCATTGCTTTAAATCCTGTGGTGCGTTGGGTCCCAGTCCTACAAGCTAAGGCATTTGGTTGGAGTTTAAATATAAAGGGAAGTCACTGGGCATGTGGAGGTAGAAGACAGATCAGTAAATGACTAATAGATAATAGAAACACTGTGTCCCGGATCTCTGTGATGGCCACATAGATATGAAGTTCACCTGTTGGATAAAGAAAAAGGAGACCCTGTAGGAAGGAATAATCACTGACAGAATCTCCAATCTTTCTAAGAATGTGTGGCCACTTAGAGTTGTTCTCTTCAGGGTTGGAAGAACCATATATTTATTTTTCCAGGTTTTCAACATCCCGTTTCTTTTCCCTAAAACACAGGTAATATTTTTCTTTCTGCCTACTGGTATCATCCCCCTTGTAAATTGTCTACCTTTCTATACATACCCTCAGATTGGTTTAGTTATTTCAAGTGCACTCTCTGCCAGATGAAAACACACACTCAATATTAACCTTGGTTTAAAAGTTCTAATCTTTCAGTGCCATTCATTGAGATTTAATTTATTACAAAAGTGTAGGGGGGTGTTGGGAGGGCATAACTGGTGTCTGGGGTGGGGACAACCAGTTCTTTAATTTTTCTTCTTTTTGTCCTAACAGAACATTTTTATTAAACTCAACCTTCAGGTTTGTGACTTTGCCTGTTTCCCCACAGAGAACGGCAGGCTGGTTGGGGGTGGGTGAGTGGCGCAGAACTGGGCAGTGGGGGCCGGGATGGTATAGAATCATGGACGTCTCAAATGAAAGTTTCACAAAGCAGTGACTGGAAATAAAAAAAAAAAAAAAAAAAATCAGACCTATTCCACCCAGGCGCCCTAAATAAATAGCCCCGTTTGCAAATTCCTATCAATTATTACGTGATGGGAAAAAATCCTATCTGAAAATAAAGCACGTGGACGTAGAGAATTTTAATTAAATCTTACTGTGGATATAATAACATGGAAGTGATTTTTCATTCGGCGCTTGCCTGCTCACCAGTGTTTTATGGCGTTTTCTTGCCTCTGACTTTATTTTAAAATATTAGACGAGGTGGAGAATTATAAACGACTCTTTCCTTATCTGTACTGCTCACATATCCAGGATCAGAGGAGCTGATTAAGAAAGAAGTCAGAGGCAACGTTGGATTCATAATGATTTGGAATAATGAATCCTTATCTCTGCTTTCCAGATTATCTGCCTTTCAGCTCCCAATGTTTTGTTACATGGGATAATTTATTGCATCTAATACATCACAATGAATCTGATGGTAGAAAGTGATGGCCAACGTTGTGAAAAGGGGGCCCTTATTTTTTATCCTGGGGCAATGAAACTGCTTTTTGCAGTTTTTAATTGGGAAAATATAAGGTAGATCTGATTTTTTTTTTTTTTTTTTTAAAGAGCTGGGTACAATCTTGCCTGCTCCTGCTTTACCACGCTGCTCTTTAATTAGTGTGTCAATTTCAGGCTGAAATTAACAAGATCGACCTGAAACCAGTGCTTAGTTTCTTCCCAGCACCAAGATCCTAATTTTTAACATGATTTATTTTTATGAAAAAGGAGATAATTAATCATAAACACTGACTAAAGCACAGAGCCAAGTTAAGATAAAATGCCATTTGCATCTTTATATAGAAAGATACCAATAATGTTAATTTTTCTGAGATTTCCTCTCCCCTCACCATCTCCTGGCCACATAGCTCCCACCCTGAGGGCTGCCCACTCCAGCCCCATTCCAAGTAAACAAACAAACAAACAAAAATCAATTCCCGTTTCCTCTCTTCGTCCATTGCGTGTGTGTGTGTGTGTTCAGTTCTTTTGGCTTTGTCTGTTAACACATGCAGCATGTGCATAGGTTCTCTTCTCCCAGAGCAGGAAGATAGGTGGATCCTCTGGTTCTTACAGACCACCCCCCTCCACCTACACTCATCATCTTCCCTCGGTTTTGGAGAGAAGAGGACATACATCTCATTTAATGGTTAATTAGTTACAATAATTGGCATTTTTGTTTCTTTTGTCTTTTGCCCTAACACCAAAGGAACAAAAGCCATCTAAACGCAACAGGCTTTACTCTCTGCCTCTTTTAGGACGGATTTCAGAATCCAAGGCTATACTCGGAGTACTCCGCCCCCACCCCCACCCCCCACTGACAACAGTAGCAACCTCCGGGCTTCAGGAAGTAGAAGGGGCAGGAGTCACTGGTAATTTGCTCTTCAAGCTTTTTGTGCCTGTTGATTACTTTCTGGTTGCTTGGATTAAACAATCTTTGCAAATATGCAAACCAGTGAGAGGAGATTCATACATATTCGCTCTCCAATTGTTCCTCCTGACGTCAGATGATCATAATTTCTTCGTAATTGGATGACTTGCACCTGAATAATCATCATCTGAAATTCTCCACGTTTCTCTAGGTTGCAGAAGATTTTGCACTGGGAAGTGGGAGGAGGACTTGATTTTTTTTTTTTTTTAATAATTATTTTCTGTTCCTTGTATTTTCTATTGTCTTTCTTCCTCCCCTACACTAAGAACATTTACTTCAGAAATGTAAAGATTTGGGGCTTGTTTCCCGGGAATATAATTTTTCAGACAGTTTCAGAGTAGACTGAGGAATGGTGAACGCGGGCTGGTAAAGATACAGGAAATGGGGATACCTTTGGGGCAGAAGCAGAGGTGAGGTTCTATGGAGACAAGTCTACTTCCCTCCCTCTGCTGAAATCTACTAGAATCCTGGTCACTACCCCTCCCCACCATTCAGATTTTCTCTCCTGAGATTACCCTAGGTCCCTATCTAGCTGGAGTTCAAGTCTCAATTCTTGGTTCTGTCCCACGCCCTCAAGCAATAATCATAGATTTAGAAAGCTTGAATCTTGATGATAAAGATATTTCAAGTTTTATGTGGGTGGGAGAGAGAGAGAAAAAGAGAGAGAGAGAGAGAGAGAGAGAGAGACAGAGACAGAGAGAGAGACAGAGACAGAGACCTGATTTTCTGGGATATTTTCTCTTTATTTTTCAGTTCACTTTGGCCTTAGTGGACTTCAGATTTTCCAACTTTGTATTAAATCTTTTGTGATTTCCCCTTCTTTCTCTCTCCTTCTCTCTTCTTTACCCTCTACCCCTCTCCCTTCTCCTGTCTTCCTTCTCTAGGACACATCACTCCAAGAATTTCAAGTATCAATTATAAGTAATATTAATTTCTCAGTCCCAACCAATGAAGTGCAGATGATCTGATAGGAGTATAAAACCGGTGCTTCCCTAGATGAAACAGACCAGTGGAGCCTACTGGGCCATTTCCCATGCCCAGATGAACATTCAATTTTCCAGCATTATCTCCGCACTTAAACTCGCTTTCTCCATTTCTGTGCCAAGATAAATTTGCATAATATTTGCAGCTGTAATTAGCTGATGAGCATCTCCCAGCCTCCCCCTTTTGTTTCTCTCTGCATTTGGTCTTCCATTGATGCCACGTTTGATCTTTAATATTACAGGATTCCCGATAGAGGATTGCATATCTTATCTTCTTGGCTCCAAAATCTCTTAAGGAGGGAGGAAGGGAGAGAGGGGGTTTGGGAGAAGAGTGAGTGAGGAGAATGAAGCTTCACTAATCAGAGTTTGAAAAGGTTAGGTTAGAATAAGGTATAAGTAGTGACAGAACAAACAAAATAAAAGGAGAATTATGGTGGGGTGGGATGGGGAGATGCGGGGCAAGCCTCCCAGAATGGGAGAGTCTGAAATAAAAGGGTGATTGCTTAGAGAATACAGGAGTGGGGTTGGGGAGCTTTGGCTGAACATGGGTGGGTTGCAGAGAGTGTGATTAGCAGGCAGCCCCAACTGTGTGGCCCTTCCTCTTTTTCTGGGGAAACTTAATTTCTGGGGCTTGGAGTAAGATATTTTTTTGAGGGCTCCCCTCAAGCAAGGAACTGGAACTTTTGAAACCAGGCAATTTGCTTATTATCTGCTCATCAGTTTTATCTCTCGTTAATAGAGAACACAGCAGTCCTGAATTTCTCATATGCTACTGACACTTCTCATTCTTTCCAGCGCTGTTTAAAATAAATAAAAGCCCCCCCCCCCAAAAAAGAAAGAAAAATCAGAAAAAGAAAAAGGAGATAAGGGACTAGGAAAAAAAGGAGACGGGAGTTGGTTGCAGCGAATAGAGTTGCATCCAGAAGTGGAGCAGAACCAGCCAAGGGTCCCCCTTGTCTCGTCCTGGTTGTCATTGTTCTGTTAGTTTTCTGACTTGGGTGGCAGCTGGGTGGGAGGGAAGGCAGATGAGAGGAGCCACTGGTTGAATCAGTATTTGTGGGAATCCGGAGGGGCAGAGAGAGAAAGGAAAGGGAAGAGGGAGAAGGAGGAAAAAAAGAAGACAAGAAAGAGTCGACTTTCATGCCAATCATTGGAACAAATAGCTAACATTTAACGTTTACACCCGCACTGGCGGCGCCCTGGCGCTCCGCGGACCTGGAGCCGGGCTAAAATGTCCCGAAAGCCTTTGGAGAAACGAGTTTCCAGCTATCAGGTTCTCCCCATCTCCCCCTTTCATACGGCTTTGGTTTCAGGCTGGACTTGTCCAATGTCTGCGTCGCTGCTGCGAGCTCCTAAATGAGTGTCAAGGAGGCAAATATCAAATAGCGCCAGGGTCAAGGCGATTTAGTTAACCGTGCGGGGAGCTCAGGACTTGAAACTTGTGTGGGACTTGCGGAGGGCGGAGGGAGGGCGAATGAATGAATGAATGAATGAATGAATGAATGAATGAACGAACGCACGAAGGAAGGAAGGAAGGAAGGAAGGAAGGAAGGAAGGAAGGAAGGAAGGAATGAATAGGAGACTCAGACAGAGGTGGGCTGAGAGGCCTTTACACTCCTCCTCGCTCTCCCAGAGCAAAGTAAGGCACTCTTTGAGAATAGTTCCTGAAAACTTTTTTTTTTTTTTAATGAGGCCACTTTTCTTAAAGTGAAGTCAAGAAATCGGGTTCCTGTTCAGGCCCTGTCAATGTGTACCATTAGTAATTGTAGTATGTCAAGGCTTCAGTTTCCTCATCTGTTAATTGAGGAGGTCGAACAAAATGATGGCCAAAGTCCCTTCCTGCTGGGAAACGGAGCAGTCTGTTTGTTAATAGGTAGTCTGCGGAGGCGACCTGGGGACCTTGGGATCGCTCCCCCACCTCATCTGGCCCGCAGGTGCTGGAGAGAGCCATACTTCCTCAACTGGAGCTCTAAGGGTCCCCAGAGCTCTGCGGGCAGAAGCAATAGCCACTACTCTGGGGTCACTGTCTGGGGAAGCCCAGCTTCCCTTCCCCCAGCCCACCAAGTTCCTCCGGCGCTCTCTCCTCTGTCTTGTGCCTCTTAAGTGTATCCAAAAGAGAACTTTTTTTTTGGAAGAGAGGAAAGGATTGAGGTTTCTTCCAAAATTCCTAACTCTAGCACCAGAGCGGAAGTCCCCGCAGACGCAGCTTTGGGACCCAGAGCGGTAGTTCCGCCGCTCCGCGCGCCAGATGAGTTAGGAATCGATTAACGAATTCTCTGTTCTTTATTTTTCAGACCCGGGTTTCTGTGGTGGAGGTGATGGGAGGTGGGGGAAGGTGGGGACGTCCGCGAGTGCGTGGGCATTTCGGCGGTGTTCCTAGGTTGGGGGTCTCAAAGGCGGGGGGAGGGGGAGGGGGAGGGGCGGTGTGCACAAGACTCAACGATTTATCTCCGCGGACCTTGAGTTGAAAACTGAGTCGAGGCAGTAGGCAGCAGGCAAGAGACTGCGTCAAAGGCTGCTGCTCAGGCTGCAGGGCTGGGATCCAGGTCCCCTCTCCCCCCGGTCATCCCCTCTCCCCTCTTGGTCCTCTCCCCTCATCATCCCCTCCCCTCCATCACCCCCTCTCCATCGCAGCTCTGGGTCCCGCCAAGGCCAATACCCGCGAGCCTGCTGCGTCGGGGGCTGTGAGGGAGGCAGGAGGGGCAGCGGGCCTGGGGGACAGAGGCGGGACACAACAGCGAGGTCCCCGGGGCAGGGGCCCTGTCTTCTTCAATAACCCTCCTTCTAGCGAGTCTTTCCCTCCCTTCCGTGTAACTTCTCAGTGATAGTTATGAAGACGAATCACGATGCTACTCTCCCCCTTCTTTCTCAAATTTGAAAGAGAGAGAGAGAGAGAGAGAGAGAGAGAGAGAGAGAGAGAGAGAATATACGCACCCAACTCCACTAGCGTTCGGGTTCCGGAGAAATTCTCAAATAGAGCAGTGTAATTTCTCAGTTGATTTTGATTGACATACTGTCCCTGGGATCATGTGTTAATCCCTTCTTCACTCAAGCCTTTTCATAACTCATTTCTCTCTTGCTAGATGGGGACTCTGATGGTTACCGAGGCAACGATGATAGCACTAAGCTATTTCCCTCTCTGCAAGGAGACCATTATTCCGCATGCATAGGCCATTTGCAGCAGAGGTCGTCACAAAGTCATTCACAACACAGCACACGTTTATTAAACTTTTATTCTCCTTTTTTCCCCAACACAGAAACTAGTTTGCACTTGTACCAGGGGGTGCCATTGTCCTGCTCTGTGTGGCAGTAACTGCACCGGATTGAGTGGGCCCCACCGCACACTCCTTTACACACCAACACACAGTCCTCGCGCCGGGGCCAGAGGTCTCTCCGCTTCCCCATCTGTGACCTTGAGGATAAGAAGAGGTGGTGACAGTATCTAAGTGTAGACGGGAACCGGCTTCTCGGCCATACCACCCCCTCCAGAGGACTCGGTTAACGGAGGCTCCTTCTCTGCGTACCTTCTTATAAACAGCCACCTTTTGTCCCCTTTCTCGGCGTCCTCTCTCGGTAACGTCCCTTTTCTCTTCTCCTCCTTGGGTTCTACACTCCCCATCCCCACCGCACCCCCACGGCCGGGGCCCCTCCCGGCTCCAGCGGGCGCCGCCTGGCCGCGGTGGCGGTCCTGGCTCCAGAGAAGCCACCTGCCGGGAGCGCAAGGTCTTAGGTTTCTTTTCCCAGTTTGCCCAGTAAAACGGCCTGCTGGGTGCTGGGGCGCGGGTTCCTGCCTCGGCCTCTCGACTCCAGGGCGCTCGGAATCTGGTGGGTTTGGTTCCCAGTCTTCCTCTGCGGCGGCCTGGGCCGGGGCTAAGGAGTGGGACTCCTGGGGCAGCCCGTCAAGGTCAGACTGACCGGCCCACAGTACAGCCATCGTGGCAAACATTTGTGTTTCCGATCTGCAAGGCCGCCAGAACCAAAGGGCGTTCGCGAAGGCTTTGATGGCCACAGCCTCTATTTCCCTCCATGTTCTCCCAGTTCCTCCCTCCCTGCCTCCTTCCGGAGGCTCCTTCTTTTCCTTCCCTTTCACCCCTCCCAGTCTTTGTTTGTTATGGGAGTGGTGGACTCACTGGGGCCCTCGGGCCTGAGTCTCCGGTTCCAGGGCGGCCTCTGTGAACTTGACCCGGGAAGACCCGGCTCCCACCTGCCCCGGCTCCCACCACGGCTCCGGCGGTCCCCGCAGCCGGCGCGCCCCGCTCGAGTATCATCCGCGGCGACGCGCCTGCCGCACTCACAGCCAGGGGCGCGTCCCAGAGGGGCGCTCTCCCGGCCACCCCATCGCGGCCCGTCGCAAGCACCCGCCGTCCAGGGCCAGGCCGCGGAGCTGGCTCCTGCTCCGCAGACACCGGCGGGGACCGGAGCCGGGCAGGGACAGACGTGCGGTGGGGTGAAAGTTGGGAGCCGGGCTCCTGGATCGGCAGGTGGAATGTGCTCCAAAGGGCTCCGAGGGTCAACCTCCCTTCCCAAGTCTGGACTTAGGCGATTGCCTATCCCGACCCCGCAGGCGGCATTGTCGTCCAGAAAGGATGCTGTTTGCATGGGGGCCCCTCCTCCCACTCCCGTCCTATCCCTAGAGCGCAGAGATGCTCCGCTCAACCGTGGGGGTGATAGCGCCTGCCCCGTGGGGAACGTGCCTGGCTTGGGGTGGAGTGCAGGCGCCAGAAGAGCTGGCGTGGTGGGTCCCCACACCTCCCTAAGGGGGTCCACACCTGAGGGGCAGTGGGAACCCTAGTGCAATGGAGATCCTGGGGAGAAAGGGAGGGAACCCTGCCCCAGAAAGTCAGCGGCCATTTCCTGGGTCTCTCCTTCCCACATCTACAAATGTCCCCGAAGAAATAATCTTGAGAAAGGGACCTCAGACCAGCTCACCGTTCTGGAAGGCCTCCCAAAGGGGTGGCGGGATGCTGGCATCTAGAGCACCTGGCTGGGGGAGCGGAGAGGGGCCATGGGTGTGGGGTGGGGTGGGCTACCACGGCCTGAGCAGAGGTTACCAGAAGTGGAGTGTGTGGGGGAAGCTGACCTGGCTTTTGAAAAGGAGACTCCAAGTGCCTGAGGGTGCAGGCTGAGGGCTGGAAGAGGAGCCAGGAGGAAGCTCACCGAGTCCTGTGTGGCCTCTGCCCTGCCAAGGTTCAGAGGGTCACAGCAAGGTCCTATTTGACTGTGCCTGGGTGCTGGTGGGCAGGGGGTGGAGACCTGGGTCTCTGAGTGTTGGAGCCTGGCGTTGGAGGGGGTGTAAAGGAAAGGCCACGTATCTGGGAGGTGTCAGGGGTGTGCCCACGGGGGCTGTCAGGCTGCAGAGCAGCTTACAGGTGAGTGGGGTGAGCATGGTTAAGGGTGGTGCTCTGGGGGCCGCAGGTTTACGTCCCTGAGGTCAGCTTTAGGTCTGACTAATCTGTGATTCATGTGTTTGAAGGTACCACATGTCACAAGACTCATCACCCCACTGAGTTTTTTGAAGTGAAATCAAACTGAGGGAAGTTCTGTCCTAGGAAAATGTCTGTCCAGACAGACGACTGAAAGTTTAGGCACTTGTACCAAAGGCCATAATATTATTATATAACAACAATAACCACATCCATTGTTAACACATAGGTTACAAGATAATGCTCATTAAATACTTAGAACATCCTATAAGATAGGTTTATCCTTTTTTAACAGGTGACCCACTCTGTCTGACAGGAACCCCGGCTCTCATCTCTGCTCCTTGGACCTCCTTCTTTCCTTCCAGGAGATCTCGGGATATGCTGAGGAGTAGCAACAGAGGGATGAGCATTTACATTCATTCATCATTCCCTTCTTCCTGTGACACTAGGTCCCCCAATGGGCACCCTGCTAAGCTCTAAGACTGCAAAGTAGGAAAATTTATCAGCCCACAGGTGGAGTGGGGAGAGAGACAGCAAATAAATCACCATAGATGCAATAAATATATTTAGTCAAAAGCATGACAATGATGGTGTGTGAGCCCAGAGGACAGAGTGTTTGGGAGGGCCTCCAAGGTGTACCAACATGGCTCTCCGGGGCCGTTCAGGACCCGATGGAGCAGAGCAGGAGCAAAGGGTGTTCCAGCAGGGGACAGGCAAGTTCAGGGGCACAGGGTTGGAGAAAGGGCACAGTGAGTCCAATGAACCGTGAGCAATGTGTTGTGCCCTGAGTGGGGAGAAGGGAGTGAGACTGGGCCACACAATGGTGTGGAGCCTTGGAAATCAAGCTACGTGGTTTTATCTTGTGGGCACTGGGGAGCCAGGATGGCCTGTAAGGAGAGGAGCAGAGGGGTCAGAAAGCATTGTTATAGAAGCAAGGTGCCATTCTGGTAACTAGCTTCCCCCTTCCCTCAGCCACACACCCAAAACTAAAGTGTCTGCCTCGGTATTTCCAGTTGTATGAAGTAAGTGGGTAATCACATCGTATTTTTTGTTGTATTCGCTTTTGATTTTTGCAAAATGCTTAGGCAAAGGCAGCATTTATACCAAGGCTCATGTTTCTCTACGTGTTTTTCCGATACTGCTGTGTGGGACCTTGGCCTGTGCAATTGTGTGTTAAGAATAGCAGCCCTGGTCCTTGGCGTTGTTTCCGAGTCCCCGCTTTGCCTGGACCAAAGGCACTCTGACAGTTTAACTGCTGCAACAGATGAACCACAGCCCAGGAGGTGAGCAGTGACACCACCCAGAAAACCACACTGCGTGTGATGGAGAGAGACGAGAGAGGAGCGCTCTCATGAATATATGGCAGGTATCTACAAACCCTCACACTAATTGATGGCCTCTCTATATATCATCCCAGATAAAGGGCCCCTGTGCAGTAAATGCTGATGGTTAGAACATCCTGATATGGCTTTGTTAACAAGGAGATAACAGAAGAGCGAGATATGTTTGTTTAGCTGCCTATAGATAAACCCAATAGGTCTTTGTTAACTTTTCATGACTGATGGCAACCACTAACCATGATAAATAATCTTGGAAGAGGGAACTTTATTTAAAGTGCCAGAAATGGGGCCTAAATTTTTAGCTCTTTTGAATGAGGAGGAAGTATTCTCTGCATGTGAATACACATATATCATAGTGTGTCAGCACCCAAGTTTCTCTAGATAATTTTAAACCATCAGCTGAACCCCTGAACCAAGTTGACCTGTGATTCTGTTCCAGGGCATGCTGTGTTTTAATCACATGAACGCTGAGCAAGTCTAAGGAATTGGAATTCACAGACAAGTCTTCAAAAACAGTGGCAGAACCTTGAAAAAATGATGCAAACATCTTTGTAGTAGCTACAATCAGGTAAAAGTAAG
Source organism: Molossus molossus (assembly GCF_014108415.1). Taxonomy (NCBI): domain Eukaryota; kingdom Metazoa; phylum Chordata; class Mammalia; order Chiroptera; family Molossidae; genus Molossus; species Molossus molossus. The sequence goes on along the minus strand of NW_023425344.1, from coordinate 97,111,319 downwards.
CTTTTCAATACTTGTAAGGGATATGGTGGCCAGAGACATACATCCCTGCAAAACGCTGGAAGTGCAAAGTCTTTTCCAAAACTCGTGGACTAATAAGAATTTATTTATTTTTGTTTTTAATCCTCACTTGAGGATATTTTCCCATTGCTTTTTAGATAGAGTGGGAAAGAGGGGGTGGGGGAGGGGGGAGAGAGAGAGAGAGAGAGAAACATTGATGTGAGAGAGACACACCGATTTTGCCTCCTGTACAGTGGAGATTGGGGATCAAAACTACTGAATCTGCAATCCAGGTACATGCCCTTGACCGGGAATCAAACCCGAACTCTTCAGTCTGCGGGCCGACCATCTAACCGCTGAGCCAAACCGGCCAGGGCTAATAATTTATTTTTAAAAGCTGAGGAGTTCAGTTTTTCCACTGTTTTAAATAATGTCTTGCCTACTACAGGAGGTACATCATTCCTAGAACTAGATGAACCCACAAGTGATGCTACGCCCAGAATTCACCCAAAATGAAAGTCCCAAAGCATGTTAAATCCAGGTACAAAGAGACCAAACTTTTGTGGTGTTACCTTTACACTGTCATCTTTAATGCAATCTCTTACAAGAAGGTAATACTTTTTCTTAAAAACATCATTTGAATTTTATCTTTGCTAGAAAACTAGGGAGGGAGGGGAGCAGCTGACCTGACCATATAATCTCCCCTAACCTGCAGATCAATCCATTTTGATGGAAGAGGTGATATTGGGTCTCTGAAGTTAACCAGATTTGCCACCAGTAAATGGAGGTCCCAGGCGCAATGATGTTTCAGTTAATAAAAAATACCTTAAAAGGAATATTAATGTAGAAAAGTCACTATTTGCAAAGGCCATTGGTTAAATATATCCTACAGGACTGGGGAAAGCTTTCTTTTCTTCCCCCCCATAGGCCACAAGTAAGAAAGGGCTATTGTGAGTCAGGTCCCTTTTTGGTCCTAAGAGAAAACTGTTGGATTCACTCTATGGGGCAGCTCAGTCCTGAAAGCATCAGATTTGATTCCCTAGACTCCTTGGAACCGCAAGTTCACATCCCAGAGGGGCTGGGCTCAACCCTTCCTCCTTCCTAGGCAATAAATAGCATGGAAACCAGGTTATCTATGTGGCCAACTTTCAGGAAAGACCTTGAAAACAGAGCCGGGGTGGACCTGGGCAATCACGTGGTGCTTTCCATTACAGTGGGGGTGGGGGGGCTGCAGGGTGGCTGAACCCACTGGGGCCAGCCGGCAACTAAACGCCACGCTGATCCCAGGAGATACTTCAACTGGGTTTTTAATAGAAGTCCATTTAAAAGCCTGCGATAGACAGCTGAGGGAGCCGGCTCCACTTACCCCTGTGTAAAGCATTGGGTGGCTCCATCAGATTAGGTGGGAGAGGGGTAGGGAGTTTGGAATGTTTACTTTCATGTTCACTCTTCGGCGGCATTTCTATAGCGCCTCAATATCTTAGCACCATATTTTGTATTCCTGATTAGTGGGTTGGCTTAGGTACAACACGATTAATGTTTCTTTCTTTCTTTCTTTGGCTCGGAGAGCTGGTGCCCTCACCTGAGTCTAAACAATCAAGTTACTGAAATTCTAGCACGCTTTTTAAACCTCGTGCCGCTTCTTTATATAAGATGTACTGTTTCCACTCACCTTCACACATACTATTTGTCCAATTTCTGACACTACTCCATTTAATATGAAAAAAAAAAAATACAGGTTTTCTAGTGAAAGAAGAAAAAAATCAGACAGTGTCAGCGAAGACCAGTGAATGGCCGTGTTTGTTTGTTTCGGTGGCACGGGCTGTCATCATACCTGAGCAGAGCCTGGGGGACAGACAGCTCACCTGGACCTCTCCTTGCTGTTGTTCCTAAACTGTTGATTTTCTTCTGATCTTTGAGCACTAATGAAACATGATTAACAACTTAATGAAAAATAGGAGCCTGGAAACTCTTATGAACTGTACTCTTGTTTCCAAGGGCATTATACATATTTAAAATGATAGCCATTTAATGTGACTTTAATGTTTATTAACAGCAGAATTGCAAAAAATTTATACATGGATATATGTAAATACAAAGTGCTGTGAACTGTATAGTAATTACATGGTATATTTTTGTACAGACATCCTTCAGATGGGTCTATCTACACAAACTTTAATGTGCTTTTCAGAGACAAAGTGGGCAACAGTCCGACATCAACATTAGCCAGTTGCTTGGGAAAGGAGGTGAATAACCTCTTACGGCAGAAATACCGTCTTTTGAGTTTGGTCAGGATTTCCACTGCATTAAATTGCTGTATTGTCTGTGACTACAAACTGAAACAGGGTGAGCTTGGTTTTGGTACGCCGGTAATTTGAAGCCCACAAATAGGGCTTGGTATTTTGTAATCAATAGTTGACCTTCTCTATTGTTTTTAGTGATTTGAAACAAAGTTCAGTAACAATGATTTGTCCATAAAAACACTTGAAAAAATAACTAGTCATCCAAGAAATGAAGTAGGTGTAGAAAGGGCGTATATTACCTCTTAGATGCTAGCAATCTCATGAAAGCAGTTCCAATGTCCATAGAATCAGTGCCTGTATATCCTATGTTTATATTAATGGCGTAAAAAGAAATATGGAAACTGAAATCTTATAGAAACCACCGGCAACCGATACTTTGTACACGGGCACAGACTCCTGGATGCATAAAATATGTACTTAAATGAGAAACTGTTCGTTTACATTGAAAATGTCAAACTCTGTCCACTTGCCTTCTTCCATTTGATTGACAGTGAAGCAATAGAAGTGCCTCTATGTGGTTGTAGCCTCCTGTAATTAAAGCTGCACCCTGAGCAGGGAATGGCGGTGAAAACACCCTCTCCAGCAGCGGTGTCCACACTGCCACGGCCGATACGCCTGCTGGAGAAAGTCCACCTGTGGGCCTTGTGGAGATTCACTTTTTTTTTTTTTTAAAGGTTAGTTTTATTATTATTTTTTTAATCCTCATCCGAGGACATTTTTCCATTTTTTTGTACAGACAGAGTGGGAGGGAGAGAGAGGAAGAGAGAGAGAGGGAAACATCGACGTGAAAGGGACACATCGAGTGGCTGCCACCCGCACGACCAACCAGGGCCGGGGACAAACTGCAACCGAGGTACGTGCCCTTAGCGGGAACCGAACCCGGGCCTCTCCGGACCGCATGCGGACGCTCTAACCGCTGAGCCAAACCGGCCAGGGCTGGAAATTCACTTTTGCAAGAGGTACCCAATCAGAAATGGATGGCTCCTCTGTCAGCTTTTTGTATCCTAGTGTTGTTTCTTTTTTTACGTTAAGCCTATTCCTTATGCTATTTTAAACCAAACAGAATTTAAACATGTCGAGGAAAAGTCCTTTTTGATTGGGTTCCATTCACACAGCACGCATATCCCTTCACCTATGGATGTGATGTCATAATAGGCATCGGAGAGATGTCATCTTTTAAACAGAGCTTCTTTATTTTTTAAATAGTGATTTAAATTTTTTACTGATTTTTTTTAAAAGATTTTTTAATTGAATTGAATTATTAGAGAGAGAGAGGAAGGGAGAGGGAGAGAGAGAGAACCATCTGATGTGAGAGTAGAACATCAGTGGGCTGCCTCCTGCACACCCCCTACCGGGGATTGAAACCACAGCCCAGCCGGTGTTCTGACCAGGAATAGAACCAGCAACCTTTCAGTGCACAAGATGACCCCCAACCAAGCGAGCCAAACCAGCCGTGGCAGAATTTATTTATTTTTGTTTTGTTTTTGTAATCTTTACCCAAAGCTATTTTCCCATTGATTTTTAAATAGAATGGGATGGAGGGAGGGAGAGAGGGAGAGAGAGAGAAACATCGATGTGAGAGAGACATATTGATTGGTTGCCTCTAAAATGACCCCAATTGGGCTGAGGATCAAACCTGCAACTGAAGTACGTGCCCTTAACCAGGAATGGAGTCCTTGACTCTTTGGTCTGAGGTCCAATGCTCTAACACTGAGCCAAACTGGCCAGGGCTATTCTTAATTTTTCAAATCTCAAACACAGACTGTTAGAGCCAAAGGAGCATAGAGATCTCACGCAACCTCTTTGTTTCAGAACGAAAGGGCCAAAGTCCTTGGAAGTGTCAGGGAAGTGTGCTTCTCCTACAACCTTCTTATACAGTCCTTCCTGGCCACGTGGAAGAATAGGATTGCAGTGAAGTAGCAAGGAAGGTCTACATACGTGGATATTCTAGAACCGCACTGTGCAATGTGGTAGCTACTAGCCACCTGTGGTTATTTACATTTCAGTTACTTAAAATTACAAGACATTTAAAATTTAATTTCTTAGCCCAGCTGATGTGGCTCGAACATTGTCCCATGGACTGAGAGGTCCAGGTTCGATTCCCAGCCAGGGCACATACCTGGGTTGCAGGCTAGGTCCCCAGTAGGGGGCGTGCAGGAGGCAGCCATTTCATATGTCTATCTTACATGGATGTTTCTCTTACTTTCTCCCTCTCTATAAAAATCAATGAAAAAAAAAAACATTAAAAAGAAATTTCAATTTCTTAGTTGCAGTAGCCACATTTTAAGTGCTCTATTGCCCATGTGGCTGCCACGTGGCTACTATATTGGATGGTGAAGAATTTCTAGAGCTTTTCCATCATGGCAGAAAAGTTTATTGAACAGCCTGAGACAAGAGATTGAGTGCGTTGATTAATGAACACAAATATTTGTGTACTGAACAGATTCCCAAACGCACAGAGAACAGGTACAGAGGCACCTCCTCCACTAGGGGGTGCTCTAACAATTAGTGCATCCCTGCAGCTGGACTGAATTTAGAACTCGTGGAGAAACCGCTCCTAGCAGAAGTGCAAGTTGGGCTTCCTTACTTTATCAGATACATTTACTGCACTAGAACCTGCAGCTGTTCAAGAATGGATGTACAACCATGGACCTGATGAATGTAGGTGAAGCTGAACTATGGCATGTCCTCCGTGATTTACTATTCTGTTTTGTTCTCTAAGATTGTTTAGCGTAATAATTAGAAAATGCCAATGCCAGTGCCAGCCAAATCTATTGCGTTTTGAGTTGCTGCATGTTAACATTGATTATACAGTCCTACTAATGGATGCACTTAGGTCTGGGATAGTAGAATATTTCTCCTTCTACTCTCCACCTCTGTTTACCATATAGATTTGTATAAAACTGAACTGGATGCCCACATTGGAGAAAAGGGCACTGGGAGGAAGCCTCTCTCTCCTGGTGACCTTCTATGTCTAATATCAAATAAAATTTCCCAGTTCAGCCAGGCCAGTGTGGCTCAGTCGTTGAACGTTGACCCATGCACCAAGAAGCTGCCAGTTCAATTCCTGGTCAGGGCACATGCCCAGGTTGTGGGCCTGATCCCCAGTGGGGGGCATGCAGGAGGCGGCCAGTCGATGTTTCCATCTTCTTCCCCTTTCCTCTCTCTCTAAAATCAATAAAAAATAAAAATAAAAAAAATTTTTTTCAGTTCATGTATTGTCCAACTTTTCAAGCCTTGATTGTATTATCAAGAGAACTCTTTTACCCTGCAGGTGCGGCTCAGTGGATTGAGTGTCCTCCCAAGGGTTGAGAGGTCCCGGTTCGATTTCTGGTTTTGGGCTCAGTACCCACTGGAAGATATGCAGGAGGGAGCTGATAAATGTCTTTCTCACGTTGAGAGTCTATCTATCTCTCCAAAAAATCTATCTATACCTATACCTATACCTATACCTATACCTATACCTATACCTATACCTATACCTATACCTATACCTATACCTATACCTATAGCTATAGCTATACCTATACCTATACCTATAGCTATACCTATATCTAATCTATCTATATAAAAGATTACTCTTTTGATGAGGTATTGACACCCAGAATCTGAGGTTTATAGAAAATGGAAAAATTATTGAAAGAGCAAGTTAACATATATTAATGGATTAAACTAAAACTAAAACTAAAAAAAGAAGCCACAGTAGATACTGTAGCTACAATTCTTTGAGCTCTTACCATGTGTTAAATACTTTATATACAATTTCATTTAGTTTTCACAACTATCCAAGCAGATGTTCTCATTCTTCTTTTATAAATAAGGAAATTGAAATTTAGAGACATTAAATGATTTATTCAAGTTCATTCAGAAACTGAGCAACAGATCCAGGATTCAAATTCAGGTTCTGACTTAAAAAAAGGAAAAAGAGAAAATTGTGCTCTTGGCTACTATGATGCTACTTAGATTCCTTAAAATTCCAGTAAAGATCTGAATACAATTTGAAAAGAAGACATGTAAAGCAGAAAGTATCAATTTAATGCATGGAGCTCATCAAAACCACTGTAAGCACCTTAATGGGGGCATAGGTCTTGCCAATTCAACTTGATTTCTTAAATTTGGTAAAAATATGGTAAGCCATATATGTATATTTTTCTTTTCTTTATTGATTTTAGAGAGAGGAAGGGAGAGGGAGAGAGAGATAGAAACTTCGATGAGAGAGAACATCAATTGGCTTCCTCCTGCATGCCCCCCACTGGGGATTGGGCCCACAGCCTGGGCATGTGCCCTGACCGGGAATTGAACCAGGGACCTCTTGGTGCATGGGTGGATGCTCAATTGCTGAGCCATACCGGCTGGGCCAAAAATATATATATATATATATTTTTTTATCCTCACCCAAGGACATTTTTCGATATTTTGTTCAGATAGAGTGAGAGGGAGAGAGAGAGAGAGAAACATCGATGTGAAAGCGACACATCGAGTGGTTGCCACCCACATGACCCAACCAGGGCCGGGGACAAACTGCAACCAAGGTATGTGCCCTTAGCGGGAACCGAACCCGGGTCTCTCCGGACCGCAGGCCGACGCTCTAACCGCTGAGCCAAACCGGCCAGGGCCAAAAATATTTTTTTACTGAACCTCAAACAATATTTGAAGCCTACTTACTAGAAATGTGCTTGAAGGTACAGTGTCCCTATGAATTAGGCAGATAAATGGACCATATTACAATGAAGGTGGTATGCACACCTAAAGGTGTTCCAAGTTCAAATTTTTATAGCTCTGTGCTACACTTTCCCCAAAGCAAAACAAACAAAATCAATCCACCTCACCTGTGAACCTAATTCCATTTGGGGCTTTGGGGGAAGAACGACATTTGAGAGGATGTCTGTTGAGCTTCCAGAAGGTAGCATCCTGAGCAATCTCGCTAGGGAGCTCCGGTTGCAGCTGGCCTCACTAAACCCCCAAAGTTAAAAAGAAATGTTTTTCACCCTGGCCGGTTTGGCTCAGCGGTTAGAGCGTTGGCCTGCTGTCTTGAGAGACCCGGGTTCAGTTCCCGCTAAGGGCACGTACCTTGGTTGCAGTTTGTCCCCGGCCCTGGTTGGTTGTGCGGGTGGCAGCCACTTGATGTGAAAGGGACACATCGATATTTCTCTTTCTCTTTCTGTTCCTCTCTCTCCCTCCCACTCTACCTGAACAAAAAATGGAAAAATGTCCTTGAGTGAGGATAAAAAAAAAAAAAGTTTTTCTTCATATATATTTTAAACTATGCAGGTGTTTGTTAATGTTTTTCCGTCTCTTATTCACTGGTGAAAACTTACCTTATTGTTCCTTTAAGCGAACTCTCCTTTGCATTTGGCATGACAGGATTTACAAAGTTAAAAAAGAAAAAAAATTTTTTTTCAGCATCCAAAATCTTTTTAATAACAAGGTGGGATCTGGGTTAGTTTTTATAGTCACAGCTGGCCCATCGGCCTCCTGTGCGCTTGAACTTCCTGCCCTTGGAGCGTAACCAGGGTTCGCTGCACTGGGAAGGGGTCCTGGGGCACCTCTCAGGCCCTTATGAGGTCCAGAGAGCAGGATGGTGCCACACCCTTGGGGCTGTCCAGGGCCAGCTGGTCCCAGGTGAGGATCTTGCTGGGCCTTGAGGATGCGGCTCCCGCGTGGCTCACCGGGTGCAGGCCCCTCGTCTGGGCACCTCCCGCCCCACCTCTTCGGTTGCAGCCCCACAGCCACAGCGGGGTCCCCTCCTGGGCCATCAGGAAAGGGACCCAGGCGGCCAGTTGGTGCGGCTCAGGAGCAACCTCTTCAGCAGCAGCTGGTTGACGGTGCAGGTGGTTCGTCTGGCCAGAAACCTGCACAGCTGGACCCGCAGCCTTAGGCCGATGTCCCGGGCACCTTGCTGAGCCTTCCCTGCTCAGCTGTGGCGGCTGTCGGCTCCGTGCTGGCACCTCCTGCTCCACCAGGTCCCGGCAGGATTTACAAACATTTGATCAGGAATACATTTAATTAAGTAGATTGATTTTATCTCTCTGGAGAGGGCCGATCTTTTGTTTTTTATTCCATTTCAGATCCCATCATTCTTCCTGGGAAGGTTATAATGTTGTCAACTTCCGTTTTTCTTCAATCATGATTTCTTAAATTGTAGGGGATAACAAGCACAAGAATAGGTGTAACGTACATATCTAGCTTTAACAGAGAGTTACGGAGTGGTGTCTGTAGAAGCACTGTCCAGGTGGAGAAATGCGACATCACCTGTCCCGGAAGCAGCCGGCCTTGGTCCCCCTTCACCAGAACCAGCCTCTCTCCCTGGCTTCCCACCCTTGGACGCCTCCCTGAACGGACAGCATGTTCTCCTCTTTTTGGACTTTATATACAAGTCTTATGTCTATATTGGTTTACAACATTTTCTGGTAAGATGTTCCTTGGTCTCATTGACCTAAAATTGAAAATTTGTCAGAAATGACCATCTTTCTCCACGAATGTCTCACTTGGGTCCATGTTTGAGGCGTGACCCACGTTGCTCAGTGAGTACCCGTTACAGCGCTCTACAACCCTGGGGCCATCTCATGTCACCTTGTGCCCCACAGTAGGTCATGTGCCTTCCCAGAGTGATGACTACGAGGATTTTTTTGGAGAAATATATGGATATGGCTCCATGATATTCTGGGCCTATTGTTTGTTTCTGGGAATGTTGTAAATAGCCATGTCCAAATAATAGAATGAAGAAAAGATGGAGAATTGGTTATTTAGAAATCCACTTCCAGAGAATTCACTTCTAAAATCTAGCACAAAATGTGTGTTTTTAAAAAATATGTCTTTATTGATTTTTTTAGAGAGAGAAGGAGAGAGAGGGAGAGATGGAAACATAGATGAGAGAGACACATTAATTGGCTGCCTCTTGCACACCCCCACTGGGGACCAAGCCTGAAACCTAGGCATGTGCCCTGACCAGGAATTGAACTGATGAATTCTTGATCCGTGGGTCAGTGTTCAACCACTGAGCCACACCAGCTGGGCCTGCACAAAAAGTTTAATTAAGCCCTGGCTGGTTTGGCTCAGTTGGTTGGAATGTCATCTGGGACATCGAAAGGTTGTGAGTTCAATTCCTGATCAGGGCACACACCTAGGTTTCAGGTTCGATCCCCATTTGGGGTGCACATGTGACACAACTGATCAATGTTTTTCTCACCTATCAATGTTTCTCTCCCTCTCTTCCTCTTCCTTCCTCTCTCTCTCTAAAATCAATGGAAAACATATCCTCTGGTGAGGATTAAAAAAAAAAGTTTACTCAACATTCCAAACAGTATATAAGAAGAAATCATTAGAATATAACCTGATAATATTTTTGGAAGATTTGAACTCTCTCTGATAAGTACATCTGTAGTTTAAATGAGTTAACTAGAAGCAGTGCATTTTCTTCAAACCATTCAACTTGATAATAGTTAACTCATTAAGGGCAGTAGCACTCACATTCTTCAGGTTTGTGCTGTTTTGCTTGAGACAATCTCATGCTAAACATATCATTAAGTCAAAAACAAGACCCCTCCCCCAATAAAAACCCATAAAACTTCAAAAGGTTAACAAAATACTGACTAGGTTATAAGGATATAGTACAAGATTATTGCTTCCGGCAAAGTGCCTAAAATATGCTTCTGTTCTGAAAACCCAACACGGTTAGATCTTGTGGAATGTACATATGTGTGTGAATGTATGTACATATACTTCCCCTCCAATGTCAACTCTGCTAGTTCCTAAAGTGACCACTTGCTAAGCTTTTAAATATTTTGTTGTAAATATAAACATTTCAAAGCATGAAGCTGTATCAACATTAAAACCATTTGCAGTCTGAGGTGGGCAGAAAGATGATCTATGGATGCCCTGGCTGGTGTGGCTCAGTTGGTTGAGCGTCATCCTGTGCACCAAAGTGTTGCCAGTTCGATTCCCGGTCAGGGCACATACATGAGTTTCGGGTTCAGTCTCAGGTTAGGGTGTATACGGAAGGCAACCAATTGATGTTTCTCTTTCATGTCGATGTTTTTGGTCCCCCCCCCCTTCCTCTTTCTAAGCATGTCCTCAGGTGAGGATTAAAAAATAATAATAAAAAGAAAGATTAGCTATGGGCAAATGGGAAAAGAACAGGTATGAAAAACACGTATACTGCAGAAGCAACAATAAAGCCATGGAGAGAGAAGCGACTAGAAGCCAGATTACTAGAAAAGCTGCACGTGAGGCTGGTACACCCTGCCACGTCCATGAAGTGTGCCCAGCAAATGTTGGATGAACAAACCATAGTGGTTTTTTTGTTTTGTAAATCCTCACCTGAGGATATATTTCCATTTATCTTCAGATAGAGTGGGAGAGAGAGGGAAATATCAGTATGAGATACACCGACTGGTTGCCTCCCACATCACTCTGACCAGGGCCGGGGACCCAACTGCAACTGAGGTATGTGCCCTTGACCGGAATCGAACCCGAGACTCTTTGGTCCACAGTCTGATACTGCCGAGCCAAACTGGCCAGGGCCATACCAGTGTTTAAAACTGTTTTACAAACTAAAAACTGAGTTACCCAGGATAAAAAAGGTAACTAGCAGTTATTTTCATATTGCACATGTAAACTAAATGTCCTGATATTAAGAATAAATTGTTCAGTTGTCCACCTAAATATCTAATTTCCAGTGCCATCCTGGTCTGCACACATGGATTAATAAGTACTTCATATTTTCTAGGCTACAACGAAGGCAGCCTTCTCAAAGAAATCATCTCCTAACAGAAGGACTGGTGCTATCATGGAAAGAAACAGTATTCAGAACATTATCTACTTCATTCCTCAGTCCGGGCAACTCATCTACTTCAGGCCTGAACTTCTAAAGAAGACTGCTGTGATCTACAGAGACTGGTCACGGAGCTACTTGTTGGAAAGTTAGCCAGCATGCCTTCAGTGAACGCCATTCCTCAGCAGTTGTCCGGGCAAAGTTTCCATGGCTCAGGGTTCATTTTATACTTTAATTTGGTCAGTAGGTCTTTGTTTAACCGTCCTATTGAAAGAAGAACAAAGGCGGTTTAGGTGATCCAGGAGAGTACGGCACTATATTTTATCTCTAAAAAAAAAGCCAGACAGCCCTGGCCGGTTGGACCAGAGTCCTGTCCCGGGTTCGGTTCCCGCTAGGGGCATGTACCACACACACACACACAAAAAAGCCAGACAAAGCCAGAATGCTCTGATATCTTCTGACTTTCTTCAGGATATTTGGAACCACAAATCGGCTGGAGGATAAAGATCCTCACTGCACTTAGCTGCAGACACCTTCAGAAAAGAAACACCATGTCAGTCATAGAAATTACGTTTTGCCAGCTACACAGGGCTCTGAAGGCGGATTATCTCACCAGAAGAGTTTCTGTTTCCTGGGAGGGAGGGCATCTTTTTCTTAAATGCCACCTCCTCCAATAAAATCACTAGCCAGGCCAGTTTGTTTTTTTTTTCCTGTCTCTTTATGAAGTATCGATGCTGAGGTCAGGCAATAGTGCTGGTGTAAGTGAAAACAGTCTGTGAGTTTCCTGACAACTGGGCGACGTCGACTGCTCCGAAGGGAAATGCTTTCCATTCCTTCGCATCGAATCTTCTCAGTCACAGTAGCGCCTCAAATTCCTGCTGCTCTGTGATTTCCTTCTCCCTCAAAAGTCGAAACCCATTTCCTTCTTATTGCTTGGGTCCCCTAAACTTTTTCTCCTGATGAGTCAGTCATCTTTCTCAATGTATACCTCTCCCCTCATCCAATACAGGCCCTTTCCTCTTTTGTTTGACTTCATATGGAAAGTGAATCATGTCCGTTTTCTGTCATGTCTGTGGCATTGGTAAGCTATTCTGTTTTGCTTCAGTATTAAAACTGGAGAATGACTATGCCCAACTTTCTCACTTTGCTTTGTAACACAGGTGTTTTATTTTGGAATCCTCGTTTCTTTTTGCAGTTTCTTGAACTTTCTTCGGTTGGTGCACGGACAGCCATCCAGTAGAGACTGAGACCACCAGTCCATTTTACACAGGCCACTGAGCAGCAGAAGATGGTAACAACTCTGGGTCTCTAGTGACCTGGACTGGATTCAACTCACTGACCTAGAGGTGAAAGGCTCTGTATTCCATTACTAATCCCTTGAGCTATCCAGCCCCCTGAAAATGATTCTTTGGTTTTATTATTGCAAAGGCCATTTATAAAATCATGAACTGGATTTAGGAAAGCAACCATGAAATAGCAAGGGACAAACTGATTGAAATTCCTTCAATGTAGTGAGGGCTGAAGCCTCTCAGTAGGATTGGGAGAAAAGTTAAATATAGGCACCTCCATTCTTATTTCAGTAGCATGACCGGCTCACTTAAACGTGGCAACTTTAGATCCACTGACCATGCCTCAAGGAACTAAATCCTAAATAAAGAAAATGGAAAAGCAAACTATGAAATAGCCAATAATCTTTATTTTGCACTTCCCCACCCTCCTTCGCTTTCCAAAAAGCACTAATGGGTATATTTGTGCATGTGAAAATATTGTATAAAGTATTTAGAATGATCTCAAATTAATAAAACAAAAAACACGTATCTTAACATAGATGCTTTGTTTTTTGTAGGGATAGAAAAATTTGGCTTCTAGAACAAGGATGGCAATGAAACACTGTACTCTTAAAAGGGCTACTCCATTTCCACTGATTTGCAATTTAACATTCATGGCAAAAAACCTCATTTTTCTAACCACATAATAGGTCTTAAAATATGACTAACTCATACACTAACATCAATTTACTTGGCATTAAAAAGAAATCACAATTTCTATTAATATATTTGTATTAGGCTCAATGCCCATATTCTAGCATTTAAGATATCCATTACACTGGCCCAAATTGGGATTATTTCAAAATCAAGTAAAAGTTCATATTTATTCCAAAGTTGCTAAAATATGCTAATAAAATTAAATTTGATGTTTTACATTAAAAATAAAATATTTGGTTTATCTCTCAGACATCTATAACATATAATAAATAGTGGGCAGTATAGTAATATAATAAAGTTTTGTGATACCCTGAAATTTGATGAGTTTTCTTTAAAAATTCATAATATTCTTCATTTCAGCCTTAAACCACAATATTAATGAACAGATTTGCAGAAATAAAACAATATAAACACAAAATGCTACAGTATAGGTTTTTGTTTTTTTACTTTTGGGGAATCTACATGTCCTTTAATAAAAGCAAGTCAAAGAAATGTATAGTTAACAAAATAGAAACAAACCAATTTCAAATCATGAACACGAGTTAAATCGCCGTGTTTCCTTCTAACTGCTGGGGCCCCTTCCCCACCTGCGGGCACTGTGTGGGTTCAGCTCTGGGAGGTAACTTGCAACTATGGCTCTGTTTTCTAGCCTTCTTTGCTCATGTACAGCAGTAATTACAGACATGGCTGAAATCACAGTGGATTTCGGAGAAAGCCAGAATTAGACACGATAAAAATTTAAAAAATAACTACTTCATAAATATTTATTATTTACATGAGGGGAGATCTTCTGGTCCGAAGAGTTTTTATACAAGTTGATGAAATGTATACGCAGTGAGAAGAACGCCAGCAGGTTAAAGAAGGGCAACGTTAGAATGCAACAAGGAAATGTGAGTTAACAAAAATAATTTGCATGAAAGCAAACAGGACATGATAGAAACCCTTTTCTTAAAAAATATAAGGTATTTCACAAAAGCCTGAACATTTTACATGTTAATACTAAAAATGGGAGGGGGGGAAGCTTCATATATTTTTATCACAAAAATATTTACCAATACTCCAACGGGAGTTTTCATTTATGTTATTACGATTATCTTACTATAGAGGGAAAGAGGTTGAAAACTGTATACAGCCTAATGACATCATCCTTCAATTACAGTCAAGGTGGTTTACACATCGTCTTCTCATCTAATACCTTCATGAAAAGGCCCTGGGAAGAATAAAGAATCAGAAGGGAAGATCATGGTCTTTTTATTAATACTTGTCACTGGCATAGGAAAACGAGGCCTGGCAGTCCTCATGCCACACCTGCACTGAGTTTCCTCCATCACACCACCGTGTGCCGCGAGCCAGCTGTTCCAGAGGGAAGTACTCAGAGTGGACGGTGTCGTTCTCTCGTCCTCCGTCGTCTGAGATTCCTCATCCGTGGGAACGTGGTGGTAGACGGGACAGCAGAACCGCATGGATTCCTCTCTGAGCTGTGGGAAAAGAGCCCTGGGGCCACGCCACTGGTCCGCGCTGCAGGACGTCAATGTGCCCGGTGCTTCCTCTTTTTGTGCTTCTTATCCTTCTTCTTGTTGATGCACTTGGGACAGAACCACTGCATTTCTTCTGGCGGTGCGGCCATTATCCCCACACAGGGCCTACATGGTAAGAAAAAGACTTCAGGTAAAGAAGACACACACACACTCTCTCTCTCTCTCTCTCTTTCATTCTGTTCTTAAATACTTTTAAATAATTAAATGAAATTTTAAGTCTACAGTATATTCACCAGAAATCCAAACCAAACAGTTCTAATTTATGTAGCACTATTGTTGGGCAAGTGGATGATTATATTACATAATGCCCCTTTTATAGGCCTTAGTGGAGAAATTAATTAGCCCATTTATCCTTTCAGCCAAGACTAGTCTAATTCTTCTGAGCAACGGCTTTGTTTTTATCTTATAGCTATCGTATATCATGTGACTGCATGGATTTCTATCTTTTTATATCTGATATTTTAAAGATAAAATGAGATTATTTGCATAAATTTTGGTAGCATTTCTTCAGTAGTGGAGAGCAGTTGAAGAGATGTGAAAAACAGATAAGCTGTCTCTTTATTTCTGCAGTTTATGATATGTTTACCAAGGGGTTACCTCAATGTTACTGTCAAGCTTGGCAGCTCTTACAGAAAATTACTAGAAAGGAAAGGGGGGGACCCCTGTATCTCCATTCTTTTCCATTAGAAGGATATAAGTTAAGCAAAATATTCAGAATTTAGGTTGAACAACAGTCCAAAGACTTTTGTTTTCTTAAATTAACACTAATTACATTTTATTGGCTCCGTGATTTTGTCCCACACATGGTTGTCAGGACAGCAGCTGACTGGGAGACCACCCCCGATGGACCCAGTCACCAGTCTGCTGGAGAAGTGCCCTCGCCGGGGGGGCAGCGCCGTGGAGGCTGAGCCCGAGCACTCACCAGTGGTACCAGTCGTCGCAGTCGTCACAGCCAATCATGGGGCTCCCGTCGTCAGGCTTGTTGCATCCAGGACAGATCCAGATCTGGTTCCCCCACTCGTCTCGGATCTGAGGTTGTCAGACGGGCACGGAGGGGAGGCCGGAACAGAGACGGAGTGGGGAAAAAGAACCCAAAAGAGGGCAGGATAAGAATGATTACTTTATATTGTGAACCTAATAAACCGACAAATTAAACAAACAAAAAAAAGTGGTTAACAATTTATTAAAGCCATGATCATGGTCCTCACTATTCTGGGATCATGTAAAAAAAAAAGAATAGTTACTAAGTGTCTCGTGATAAAATATTTCTAATGAATATTTTAAACTCTTTTGTGTAGATCATAAAAACAAAGCATCTTATAATAATTTCTGTGAACAATCTGACCTACAGCCACCTTTATCTAAAAAAAAAAAAATACTGTAAACACATAAGTTCTTGATAATTAGGGCCTCTGTGGCAGTAACAATCGATACTCTGAGCACCAGAGAGCTCAAGCGCATGTCCGACCTGCCACCGCATTCACAGGCATGGAATTCATACGACAGCCAGATGTGCGTGTATCACCTCGTTACTTATTAGCCAAACCCTTCTGCTGAACTAGCTGATAAGATCAAGGATATAAAAGAGTTGTTACTAAGTAACTTTCCATTCCCTTTATGACATTTTCAGCAAAGTACAATCACTAAAGGGCAAATGAAATAAGGAATTCATGAGGCCAAAGAGCTCCACATTTTAATATTATTTTTCTACAAAGATGGTATTAACTTAGCAATTCTAAATAAGAAGCATCTCTAATTGCTCCACTTCCTCAAATTCCACATTAAACAAACCAATTTGGAAGAAACAACTCTATGATGGGCATTTCAAAAACAGCAACAACTAAAAGATGATTTCCAACAGTTTTCACAAAAACACAGCATATAATTTCATTCAATTTATTCTGCGAGGTATAGTCTCTTCCCTCACTTTCAAATACAACACTGACTAGATATGCAAAAAAGAAAAGGCTTTCTTTGTGTGTAATGGGTGTACTGGGGGCACACATGTTTCATCCTACTGACGTGCTATTTTAAGGCCTGCTGTGTTTTTAAAAGTCTCTACAGAGACAATCGTGTTCATACAAAAGCTTCCCAAAGAAAGCTGTGGGCAGCTACTTCTCTGACTCAGTCCTCTCTAATCTCAAGGGGAGAGGACCATTAGTTACCACATGCCCGCTGTCTAGGGGTAAGACCTGTTCAGAATCCTATGCCCTGAAGCTGCTATGCATGGCCAGTCCTCCTGCTGGCTGACCTTTCTTGAAATTAGGAGGCCATGACTCTGTTGTTACAAGAGAAATTTGCCATAGCATCCCTAATAACTAAAAATGAACACTTGACAGTTTACAAAGTTCTTTCAAACATCTATTTCGTTTAATCATCTTAAAACAATCCCTGGATAAGTTAGAAATGGTAAACTGATGCTAAGGAAATGTAAGCAACAGTTCCAAAGTCAAACTGTGTATTGATTTTAATATGTTTTTATTGATTTTTTTTTTTTACCAGAAAGAGGAAGGGAGAGATAGAAACATCGATATGAGAGAGATAAATGAATTGGCTGCCTCCTGCACACCCCCTACTGGGTATCCAGCCTGCAACCTGGGCATGTGCCCTGCCCAGGAATGGAACCTGGACTTCAGTCCATGGGAGGATGCTCAACCCACTGAGCCACACCAGCCAGGAAAAGTCACACTATAGCGCAGTGACAAAACCAGCTTTTCTGTTCTATAGCCTATCTTTACTCCAAACTATTTTTATTTACAAACTGTTCTCAGTTTGTAAAATGTCTCTTAGGAGAGAGAAGGCTTTTCATTCACATTGTCTATGTAAATCTGATCCATCCCCAAGGAGTTATGGCTTGAAAATCAACTGGTGAATCAGAAATTTTAGGGTTAGAACTAGAGTAATCCTCTAGTCTAACATAAACCCCTTAATTACAGAAGAAGAAATGGAGGTTGAGGAGGTTAAACATAAAATCTTTCCTGATCAACCCATCTTGGGATGATGTGGCCTCAATGATTAAACACCTGTAGCAACCGGTCCTTGAACGGACCAATTTGATGGTAACAAATTTTTGTATCACATCTTCTATTTTTATCTTGCATGGCCAATTTAATGCTTTTCTCTTAATTTTTCATGTCTTTGTATCCTTTCTCAATACTCTCGAGATTTTCTTCTTATCCTTTGTAGCATTATAGTACCTCCAATATGTAATGATTTGTTGAAACTTCCTTCCAAAATCCCTTAAATAGATGTAATATTTGTATGATTTGTAACAACTCTCATGAATCCTACTCCACCACTTTTCAGTCACATCTACTCAGAAAGATCCGAGCCATCACCAGGCTGACAGGTCACAGTCTATATAGCACTTGGTGGTCAAGGCAATGTCAGTGCTGAACTCACTCAACAAGGTAAGTTTTGCCACCTGAAGACATGCTTGGGTACTCAGGGAGCTCCGTGGTCTGGAAGTTCATTTTCACTTACCGTGTAAGCCTGGTATATTCTGGACCTTAGCCAACGAAGTACTATAATTAGTGCTGTTACTTAGAAACAGCACTTGGCCCATAAGATCTGTATATATTACATAAATTATACTTTTAACTGAATAATTTATTGCTCGATCAAGAAGTTCAATGTGAGATTTAAATATCACTATTCCTCTCTATATTTATACATTGATATTGTTGTATATAATCATATTCTAAAACAATATAAAGAAAACAATGCTTTGACATTATTTATGGAGACTAAATATGCAAACACTGAAATATAATTCGTTTCCGCCAAAAGCTTGAAAATGCAATGAAAATACCTTTCTAGTCATAAAGAATTGCCTCTGAAATTCAATAATGATACACATGATTCTGCTTTTTAATTGAAAACATTTTCATGATAAAAGCATAAGCTCTTAAATGACTTTTAAAAACACTACAAAAGTAAATGTGGCGTACCACGTAAGTGCTCACTGTCTCCGTTACCACACTCCGGACAGGGGCTTTTGAACTTCCGGCTCCAGAGATGGTGGCAGATGGAGATGGCATCAAAGCAGGGGACACGGTGGGCTGTGTGAGGAGTGGCAAAGGCACCGGAGCAGGGGTGACATGCACAGGTACAGTAGCTGGGGCTGGCACTGGTGGTGGGGTCTTGGGTCTATTCAGAGAAGGAGCTGGCTTAGCCTCGGGGGCTGGAACCACTTTGCTGATGACACTGTCAACAAAAGGGAGAAAAGGAAAAGTCAAAACAGAACACTTCAAACTAAATATTGTAAAATGTTATCACAAAGTAACTTTCTTCTTTTAGTAGGAAAATACTTTTTGGAAGAGTCCAGAGACAGCTACAGACCTGAGTTCGAGGCCTTTCACCCATTTGCCTCTTGACTCTGTCAGAGTCACGTGTGGTTCTCTGGGCGGGAAAGAGCAGCTCTAGCCCCTTTCCTGGGGATGTTACCACTAACAATTAGAGCTGTGCAATGACGCTCTGCCTCTTCAGTAACAATATCCTATCCACAGAACGCACACAATGGAGGAGCACTGGACTCAGAGCCAGTGTATCTGAGTTCAAATTCTAGAGCTGCCACAGGATAGCTACATGATCTTGGGTAAGCTATTTAAAAATACAATTATTGGCCCTGGCCGGTTTGGCTCAGCAGTTAGAGCGTCCGCCTGCGGTCCGGAGAGACCCGGGTTTGGTTCCCGCTAAGGGCATGTACCTCGGTTGCAGTTTGTCCCCGGCCCTGGTTGGTCGTGCGGGTGGCAGCCACTCGATGTGTCCCTTTCACATCGATATTTCCCTCTCTCTCTCTTCCTCTCTCTCCCTCGTACTCTGTCTGTACAAAAAATGGAAAAATGTCCTCGGATGAGGATTAAAAAAAAAAAAAAATACAATTATTGAATGCTTATAAGAAGTTAGATATTATACTAGGCACTTTATATATATGTCATCTCATCTAGTCTTCACAACAACTTCAAAGAAGTTACACTGATCTCATTTTATAGATGAGGAAGCAGGATTAAAAAGAGAAAGGAACTGGATAATTCAGTGGCAGGCTTTTAACTATATATATATATATCTATATATCTATCTATCTATCTATCTATATATATATAGTTAATTCCACAACTCTTCTTCTTGTTGTTGTACAAGTTTCTTTATTTGAAAAAAAATATATATATATATCATTTCAAACACAGAAAAAACAGACAGCGTAGGGAACAGAGACGACAGACAGCAGCCCTGTTTGCTTCAGGTCTCTTTCCTCCAGAAACGACCACTCTCCTCCAGCGGGCAGGTCTGTTTCGGCACATCTGTTCTTTGTACCTTTTCTGCCTTTGTAGGTACCCATAAGCAATACATACTGTACTAATGTTTTATGTGTTTCAATTATACAAACTATCATATAATATTTATTCCTTGCAACTAGCTTTCCGCCCTTAGTTTTTCTGAGTTATAACTGACATGTAAATGTGAGGTGTACAATGTGCTGGTCTGATACATTTGTATACTGTAGTATGATTACTATGGTAGCGTTAGCTAACACCTTTATCATGTCACATAATTATCATTTCTTTTTTTGTTCACAATTAAGATCTAGTCTTAGCAACTCTGATGTTTATAATACAGCAATGTTGAATATAATCTCAATGCTGTGTATTAGATCTCCAGAGTTTATTTATCTACTAGTTGCCCACTTAGTTTTAGGTCTCTTGATTTAGCCATGTGGATACATATATGATCTATATTACTTATTATGCTTGTTAAATTGTATTCCATGATATGGGTAAGTCTAGGGGTTTTTGCCCATTTCCCTACCTGAGTATGGGACATATTGCCTCGTAAATGTTACATATTAACTGTAAATACGTCCTAGAAATAAAGTCACTGGGTCACAGAGTATGTATATTTTTACCTTTACTAGGAATCCCAAACTGCTCTCTAAACTTATCTTTCTACTGTTCCACACTTATCTAGGCCTTGCTTTTCTGATCAACAAAGTGAAAATAAATATAGTTGCCTCTGAGGGCTCTAGTTAGAACCTGAATATAGAAAAAAACAAACAAAAAAACATCAAAAATTATGTACAAATCTAAAGTGTTGGCACCAGCATTATGCTCATGGCTCTTGCTCAAGCCAACCCCTGGCACCATCATTACCAGCTTGCATAGTTCCATTTTCTCATACCAGCTCCACTAAAAAGCATTAAATTATTTTTTAAAATGCCATCATTATGTAAGGAAATACCCAATGCTGTCTAATTGCTCTTCCACGTGTTTCATGCAAGTGTGTGATCACCTTCCTAACTTGAATATAGCCAAAGACCAGAAAATTTAACGTACACTGTTTGTGCAGGAGACACTCGATAGATGTGTAACATAAATAATAGTGAATATTTATTGAACACTCACTAAGTACCCAACTGTTCTAAGCAATTGAAAGCCAACTGCATACCAGGCACTATGCTAAATGTTTACTTGCCTTATCTCACTTGATCCTTATAACAACCAAATGAGGTAAGCACTGTCATTACTTTCCTTTTGTAGATGAAGAAATCCAGGCACAGAGAGACTGAGTATAGACTTCTGTGTGGCAGAGCCAAGATTTAAACCCAGGCAGTCTGATTTCTTAACAAGTACATCACTGACTCTTGATGCTTACTGAATGAGTTTTGCCTCACACAGAAGATGGGAGTTCAGTTATTACTATGGCATTTATATCCATAGGGCAAGTACTCTCTATTTTTATGGTCAGGCTAAAAATTTAAAATATACTAACTGTGGATGTAGTTTTCCATAATAGTTTAAAACATGGGTACCAGAAACAAAACTAAAGAAAAAGCAGGAATCTAGAGAAGTAAGTGCTTCACAGATGTTTTGCCTGAGGGCATTTGCACATAAGGCGAATCTGATCTTTGGTTTTGATCAAGAGGACAGGTTCCAAAGCCCAGACTGCCAAAGTGTAGAGTCTAATAGCACTCCTCCCCATATTAAGGACTCCCAATAGGCTATACCAATTAGGTAAGGATGAATCAGAATCTCATGAATTCTCAGCTCTGGTGGTCCAGGACACTCTATTTAAAGTCATTTAGACTAGTAATATGCTCAGGTACCCAACACAAATCATCCCGAGAGGAAGTAACTTAAAATCCGGATGCATATTATCAATACAGATAATTATTTAAGAAAAAAAAGCAACAGATAATCAAAGATAACCAGCCATACAAGGAGGCAAGTCAGCCTCAGGGAGAAACAGAAAAAATAA
Source organism: Molossus molossus (assembly GCF_014108415.1). Taxonomy (NCBI): domain Eukaryota; kingdom Metazoa; phylum Chordata; class Mammalia; order Chiroptera; family Molossidae; genus Molossus; species Molossus molossus. Next base: position 97,089,469 of record NW_023425344.1, on the reverse strand, counting down.
CAGACAGTATAAAGAGACCATAAAGACCATAGACAGGGAACAGACTGATAAACCTCAGAGGGAAGGGAGCTAGGAGGGGACAGGAAGTGATAAACCAAAGAACTTATATGAATAACCAACAGACACAGACAACGGTACAGTGAAGGGGGGTGGGTGGGAGGGAGGTGGCAGGAGTAGGGAGGAGGGTGTCAAAAGGGGAAAAAGGAGGGACATTTGTAATTAAAAAATTAATAAATTAAGTATTGAGAAAAAAGACCATAGATGTTAGAATTATCAACTACAAAACCACTCTACTTACGTTTAAAAAATAAAAGGCAAAGACTAAAATTATCAGCAGGTAATAGGAGGTTATAAAGAATGACCTAGTAAATTTGAAAGAACAGACCTTGTAGAAATGAAAGCTGCAGTAAATGAAATGTAAACCTCAATGGATGGAAAAACTGGAAACTGAATATTAAGAAATTATTTAGAAATTAGCCTTCAGAGGCAAAGAGAATACAATTAAAAAGTCTAATTAGTACATGTCTAATCATAATTCTAGACAGAAAGGGGCAAAGGCAAAATGTTAAGACTTCTACAGAACTGATGATGCAAGGTACCAATCCACAGATGTAAGATGCCTATCAAATCCTGGGCAATATAAAGTAATCTATACCTAGACATATCAGAGTGAAATTGCACATCAAAGACATAGAGAAAAGTCTAAAAAGCAGGCAGAGGGAGGAAAAAACAATTACTTTACAAGAAGAAACAGATTACAGCTGACTTCTCAACAGCAATGATGAATTTAGAAAACAGTGGAATAACATTCTTCAATGTACTAAAGAAAAATAAATTTTGTCTCTGAAAACATCTTTCAAGAATAAGGATGAAATAACAACATTTTCAGGCAAGCAAAACCCGAGGATTTGTCATCAATGCAGTCTTACTAAATGAAATTCTAAAGTAGCAATCTCAATATCTTTTTACATTCTTAAAAATTACCAAGAGCCCTGGCTGGTGATGCTCAGTGGTTAGAGCTCTGGCCCTTGCACCAAAGGGTTGTGGGTTCAATTCCCTGTCAAGGGCACATTTTCAGGTTTGATCCCTAGCCCTGGTCGGGGCGCATGTGGGAGGCAACCAATCAATGTGTCTCTCTCACATTGATGTCCCTCTCTCCCTCCCACTCTCTCTAAAAATCAACAAAAAAACTATCCTTGGATGGGGATTAACAACAACAATAAAAAATTACTGAGAAACCCAAAGAATTTTTTTTTTTTTTTATCCTCACCCGAGGACATTTTTCCATTTTTTGTTCAGATAGAGTGGGAGGGAGAGAGAGGAAGAGAGAGAGAGAGAGAGAGAGAGAGAGAGAGAGAGAGAGAGAGAGAGAGAGAAACATCGACGTGAAAGGGACACATGGAGTGGCTGCCACCCGCATGACCAACCAGGGCCGGGGACAAACTGCAACCGAGGTACATGCCCTTAGTGGGAACTGAACCTGGGTATCTCTGGACCACAGGCCGACGCTCTAACCACTGAGCCAAACCGGCTAGGGCCAAAGAACTTTTATGTACATTTTATCTGGGAATATTTACCACAATAAAACTGAAAGAGAAATTAAAAAGTAATTATCTAGTAATTAATTTAAAACTAGCAATAATAGTGGGGTACAGACTGACAATCCCCAGAAGACGGGGTGGTGGGGGAGAGATAAACCACAGAACTTACATGCACATATGCATGACAAATGGACATGGACAACAAAGCTGGGGACAGGGCGGGGAGGGAGGGAGTGGGGAATCAGTGGGGGAAAAAGGAGAAACATCTGTAACAAAAATAATTTAAAAAATAAAACTAGCAATAATAAACCCATTATATGTTGACAGATAACATTATTATTTTTTCTTTATTGATTTTAGAGAGAGGAAGAGAAAGAGACAGAGATATAGAAACATCAATGAGAGAGAACATCAACTGGCTGCCTCCTGCATGTCCCCCACTGGGAATTTGGCCTACAACCTGGGCATGTGCCCTGACCGGGAATTGAACCAGTGACCTCTTGGTGGATGGGTTGATACTCAACTACTGAGCCACACTGGCCAGGCCAATAACATTATTTTTTAATAAAAAATAAGTATGTTCTTCAAGACAAAACTACTTTGTGAGAAAACTGGCCATTGTTTAATATTTTTGCAAATCTCTTTAACGTATGCATATATAGCTAGACAAGGGAGGAGTATGTTAATGGCCTTTTCAGGTAATTGTGTAAATTCTTCTTTGATACTGCACCAAAATGCAACAGGTGGCAGTTTCTTAAAAGGTAGTTGCAATGTACAATCTGAAACCATATCAATAAGCTTTTCATATTCTGTTACATTAAAATCCATTGATGTCTAGCACTTTAAATAGATTTTTACCCATGCATGATTTTTTAATATCATGCATTGGTCATTTGGAATGTTGGTTGACTGAATTATGCAGATTTCCCAAATATTCACACATTTTATTATACAATATTTTAAAATCACATTTTTGGTGTTACCATCCATCTCATCAAATTTTCTTAATGTATTGAGGAGCTGTCAACTTGTAATAATATGTTTTCTAAAATTCTAATTTTTACTTAAAAGATTAAATTTTATAATTTATAACAAATACTCTCAGTATTTTCTTTCAAATAACAGGCTTACTATGTTCATTTTTTGAGAAAATGTTGGCCAAATATCCAAGTCTAAATAACTATTGTTTGTCAGTTGCTCTTTCAAGTAGAAAAGATATTATGTGCTTGGCCGGTGTGGCTCAGTGGTTGAGCATCGACCCATGCACCAAGAGGTCTCCGATTTGATTTCCGGTCAGGGCACATGCCCAGGTTGTGGGCCAAACCCCCAGTTGGGGGACATGCAGAAGGCGGCCGATAGATGTTTTCTCTCTACGATATTTCTATCTCTCTCTCCCTCTCCCTTCCTCTCTCTCTAAAAATCAATAAAAAGTAGAAAAAAAGAAAAAACAAAACAAAAAGACTAAAACATTTTTATTAAAACATGAGTAAAGGACACAAACAGGTGATAAAGAATAAAAGAAAAAACAAGCATCCGATAGGAAAAAACTGTTCACTGTTCATGGTAATCAAAGACATGAACATGAAAACAGTGAGACAACACCTTTTTTGGTAAAGATTAAAAAGACTGACAACACCTAGTGTTGTCAAGATGCAGGAATGGGAGGGGTGGCTGGCCCAGAATTTCTGAACGATTACCAAGACCTTAAAAATGTCCAAGTCCTGACCAGCAATTCCATGTCTAGAAATCTATTCTGAGAAAATAATTAGACAGCTATACAAAGATATGGGGTAAAAAAGATTGTTCATTTATTAATCCTCACCCTAGGATTTTTTAAAATTGATTTTCTTAGAGAGAGAAGGAAAGGGAAAGAGAGAGAGAAACATTGATGTGAGAAAAAAACATTGCTCGGTTGCCTCCCGCACATACTCATCAAACCCGCACTGGTTAGGGCAGCCTGGGTATGTGCCCTAACCAGAACTAGGAACCTTTCGGTGCACAGGATGATGCTCCAACCAACTGAGCCACACCAGTCAGGGCTCATTATTTGTAGTATTGTTTATAATTGCAAAAAAACCCAAAAAGTTCAAATGACTATAATTTAAAATACCTCAAAACAGGAGAGTTAATTAAATAAATTATAATGAACAAAACACTATGCTGTCATTTGAAGAGATTACACACACATACACACTATCTCTGTCTCTCTCTCTGTCTCTCTCTCTCTCTGTGTGTCTCTAGATAGATAGATAGATATAGACATATTTGCCCAAAAAGGTTATGGATAACATGTATAATAGGATCCAATTTTTGTAAGAAAAACGCTAAAGCAAACGAGAATGTATGCCTGTGTACTTAGAAAAGTTAAATTGGCTCTATATGGTGGGACTATTAGTGTCTTTTCCTTTTGGCTTGTCTATAACATAAAAAAGAATAAACTAAAAACACTTGTCAATATACACATCTAAAATGTTGCTGGGAATTTTTAAAAAATTTCGAGTTGTACATTTATAATTTGTTCACTTTTTTGTACGTACGTATGTTATACTTTAATAAATCACTGCAAAAATACGATGGCTTGGCTAAAGCCTTCCAGATAAAATGTTGACCACAGTGTAGCTGTAAATTTGTGGAATAAAAGTCCCAAGCTTAAAAAAAAAAAAAAATCTGCTCAATTAGTGCATTGAAATTGAGTGTATCATCATTAACAGAGATCAATAAGAAAAGGATCAAGTGAGGAGAACCAAATAAAATTACGTTAGTTTTGTACATAATTAAAATGATAAATGTGAACAGCCTTGAGATATTTAGGTTGGTTCAGAGTCTCGGGTCTTTTAGAAGAAATATAATGTCCACAGTTGCACTGTACCCTAAGCATGTGCATATCTATCTTTATCATCCACATAAGGTAGAAAGTACATTTCTTAGAAGTAAGGTGTGTATCTTATTGGTCTTTGAATTATTTGTAGTATTAAACACAGTGTTTGAACATAAATTGATCAACTTTAATAAGCTTAATGCCTAATATTATAGAGAATGCTTCTATAAAAATATTTTACTTTTAAGTATTTTTGTCTGGTTTAAAATGTTTCAAAATAGGCAAATTCCCCCTATACTTTCCTTCCTGCCTACCTTCCTTCCACACTACTTACTTAATGAGTTCCAAGACCACTGAGCTTTCTGTTCACCAGCATGGATTCCAATTCCTCATCTATCTATGGATTCTCAGACCAAGAACAATCTCCACACCAATGCAAGATACAAGCACATCGTGAAGGTTTCATTCTAACTGTTGTCTGAAAATGCTTTTAAATTGTCTTAAGCTATATTGGACACATAATAAATATTATTTGCTTCATCTGACTCTTTTCCAATCCCCTTTCATTTTCTTTCTATTTTTCTTAGATTGCTCCCTCACTTAAAAGCCTGTGAATGTTGCCCATGAGAATGGCTTAGCATTAGCAATATAGCCAATGAATATACACAGATTGTTGACTCATTTTATGGGCAGAACCTGAAATCTGAGAAATATCTACTTGTATATATCTTATTTTTCAATTTAGAGAAATGGCATTTGGATGAAAATAACATAATAAAAATAATCCTTCCAAAATGCCGAATATTCTCCAATTCCATTAAATTACTCCTTTAAAAGTATATATTTGTTATTCGAATTTTCTGAGTAGCAAAAGGACAAACATCAAGGTGGGTACTCAGTGTTGATGAGATGAAACATGCTCTAATTTTCTGTTTCCCAGAGATTAGACTGGTATTATCTAGGTACTAAAGTGACCAACTCTAGAATTTCATGAGAAAATTCACTAGAGTTTGCAAGTTATTGATTTTGGGTGCTTAGTTACTTTTGCGGTAAGTGGATACAGTTTTATGAACAATCCTTTTATTACCTCTTCAATTTTGAATATTACACAAAAAATATATAAACAGTATAACATGACATGATTCCTCATTACTTATGAGAGAAACTAAAAGTAATTTTGGATTTCTATTGGCCTTCTTTGCCAAGTTTTATTGTTGCATACTTCTAAACGGTGTCTTGCTTGTCCATCTTTTCCTACCTGAAGTATCACTTTTTCCCTCCTATTTTATTGCACAGTAAGTTCTCCTCCAGCGCTTTCTGTTGAAGAAGCAAAGCTCGCAGAGTAACCAACACCACCCACAGCTGTGTCCCACAATGGCTCCGTGCTGCTAACATTACATCTTTTGGAGGATTTGATCAGAGTTCCCTAGCCGCTATAAACACTGGTGTTATTCATAAAACGTGCAGAAGGAAGGATTTTCAGCAGGATTTCTTTACCTGTTTCCCCACCACAAAACAGTGAAATAAACAGAATGGGTCATGAGCTGCGTGGCCTGTAATGCAAACTCACAGAGTGACAAGTCAATAAAGAGCCAATCTTCACCTCTCCAGCCACACAGAACTTCCGAGGTTAGAGGCAAACACAATGTGGATATGTCTGCAGAGGGAGTTTAATGCTCCTCATTATCCAGCTATTGTGAGCAAACACTATGAAGTCAGTAATCTAAATTATCAAAGTCTGCATAACTGGCTACTAAACTGCACACAAAGTTCAAAAGTTCCCTCACAATGGCTTACTTATTTACCCTTAAAGATGAACAGCCATTTTTTTCCAATGGTAACAAAATGATGCCATAGGTAAAAACTACTGTAATCACCTCCATGAATTTTACATAAACTTCTGATAAAGGAAGCTCTTCAGTGTTCAGGAGGAAAACACACACACACACACACACACACACACACAAAAACACTTATAAGAAAATAGGTACCTTAATCCACAACTCACTTTTTTTCTTCTGATTTAAAATTTTAGTCCATCTATGCAATAGTATGCACCTTTGAAATACCATATGAAACAGATTTCCATGATGTATTTTAAACTAACTCTTCCTTACTACAAGCAAAACAAGATCCCTGAGACTTCACTATAGAATATTACCATACAATCACATAGTTGGGTGAGTGGGTAAATGAAACATCAGAGCTTTGCTTTCTTTTACTTTAAAAGTCTCAGAAATACTAAGCCCAAGAGTAGCAGTTAGCCTCCTAGTCTTCCCACATTGGTGCAGTCCCCCTGAAACAATGAGCAGGCTAACTTACATGACTGCCAGGATACCATGAAAACTGTAGTGGCATGAGATCCAAGCCAGGTCATAAGAGACTCTGCAGCTTTTGCCTTGCTGTGTTTTGGATCACTCGCTTTTGGGAAGCCAACTGCTATGTCATGAGGACACTGAAGATGCCTTAGAAAGAGGCCCATATGACCACCAGCAATTGGGGCCTCCTGTCAACAGTGAGTGAGTAACTGAGGCCTTCTGCCAACAGCCATGTGTGTGAGCTCACAGCACATTCTCCAGCTTTGATGAGGACTTCCATTGACTAGCCCTGGGCAGAAGCTTGACTAGGGATCTGAGACAGAATCAACCAAATTCCTAAACCACAGGAAGTGAGAAGTAATAAAAGTTTATTGCTTTAAAAAGCTAAATTTTTACTTCTGGTCAAGATGGCGGCATAAGCACTATTTACAATAGCTAAGATCTGGAAACAGCCCCAGTGTCCACCAGTAGACGAATGGATAAAAAAGCTGTGGTACATGTACACAATGGAGTACTATGCAGCGGTAAGAAAGAAAGATCTCTTATCCTTTGAGACGACATGGAGGGACCTGGAAAGTATTATCCTAAGTGAAAGAAGCCAAGCAGAAAAAGACAAATACCACATGATCTCACTTATATACGGAATATAATGAACATAACAGTCTGAGGAATACAGTAGACCCAGAGACGTGGAAGTAGGGCACAGACTGACATCCCTCAGAAGAGGGGATGGGGGGTGGGGGGGGTGGGAAGAGATAAACCACAGAACTTATATGCATGTATGCATGACCAATGGACATGGACAACTAAGCCGGGGACAGGGCGGAGGTGGGGTGGGGTGGGGGGTGCCAATGGGGTAAAAAGGTAAAATATCTGTAACAAAAAAATAAATAAAAATTCATAAAAAAAAAAAAAAGATGGCGGCATAGGTAAACACGGTATCACGTCCTCCCACAACCATATCAAAGTTACAACTAAACTACAGAACAACCATCATTCAAAACCGCCCAAAATCAAGCTGAATGGAAGTCCTACAACTGTGCAATTAAAGCAGAAACTGGTAGGAGGGGCGGAGGGGCGGAGGTGCGACCGGCTGGTCCCACACCCACATGTGGCGGATAAAAATAAGGAGGGATACCTCGGCTGGGAAGGTCCTTCCTGAGGACTGAGGGGTCCCCGTCCCACACCAGGCACCCAGCTTAGGGTTCCAGTGCCAGGAAGAGAAGTCCCCATAACTTCTGGCTGGAAAAACCAGTGGGAACTGAGGCTCAGGGAGGCTGAAGCAGCTGGAGCCCCAGGCAGCTCCTCTTAAAGGGCCCGCGCACGGACTTACTTGGACTCACACCCTCCAGGCTCCAGCATGAGGGAGGCAGCTTGAAAGGCACCAGAGACATATGGGGAGGAACTGAGTTGTTTGGCACTGGAGCAAGCGCTGGAGAGGCGGCTTTCTGGTGGAGAGATGTGCTGTCAGAGGCCTTTGTTCCTTTGGTGAGCCCTTCCCTGGGGCAGCAGACAGCCGCCATATCTGGGACTCCAGCAAACTGGCTCACATTGTTTGCCTCACCCTGGTGATTCCCTGAGGCCCTGTCCCACGCAACTTTCAGGCCCATCCAAGCTGTTGCCAGTTGCTTTACCATAGGATTGGTCTGTCTTGGCTCCTGCTTCAGGTTTTCCTAAATTCTTTCAAACAAGCAGCTTCTGGTCTCAGCTAGCCACATACCTCTCGTTAAGTAACACATAGAAACAAACACAGGGAGGCAGCCAAAATGAGGAGACAAAGAAACAGGTCCCAAATGAAAGAACAGAACAAAACTCCAGGAAAAGAACTAAGCAAAATAGCAATAAGCAACCTAGCAGATGCAGAGTTCAAAACACTGCTTATAAGGATGCTCAATGAACTTAGTGAGAACCTCAATGAACTTAGTGAGGGCCTCAAGAGCATAAAAAAGGAGCAGCCAGAAATGAAGGATGCACAGTCAGAAATGAAGGAGGTACTAACTGAAATAAAGAATAAATTACAGATTCAATAATAGAGTAGGTAAAGCCAAGAAGCAAACCATAGAGTTGAAATAAAGGGAAGCAAAAAACAGCCAATCAGAACAGCAAAAAGAAAAAAGAATCCAAAAAATTGAGGATAGTGTAAGGAGCCTCTGGGACAACTTAAAGTGTACCAACATTTGCATCTTGGGGGTGCCAGAAGGAGAAGAAAGAGAACAAGAAATCGAAAACCTATTTGAAACAATAATGGCAGAAAACTTCCCTAACTTGGTGAAGGAAACAGACATATAAGTCCAGGAAGCACAGAGAGTCCCAAACAAGATGAACCCCAAGAGGCCCACACCAAGACACATCATCATCAAAATGCAAAAGGTTCAAGACAAAGAGAGAATCTTAAAAGCAGCAAGAGAAAGGCAGCTCGTGACCTACAAGGGAGTTCCCATAAGACTGTCAGCTGATTTCTCAAAAGAAACCATGCAGGCCAGAAGAAAGTGGCAAGAAATATTCAGAGTGATTAAAAGCAACAACCTACAACCAAGATTACTCTATCCTGCAAAGCTGTCATTTAGAATCAATGGCCATATAGAGTTTCCTAGACAAGAAAAAGCTAAAGGAGTTCATCACCACCAAACCATTATTATATGAAATGTTGAAGGGTCTTCTTTTTTTATTTTTTAAATCCTCACCTGAGGACATTTTTCCATTTTTTTTTTGTTCAGATAGAGTGGGAAGGAGAGAGAGAGAGAGAGAGAAAGAGAGAGAGAGAAACATCAACGTGAAAGGGACACATTGAGTGGCTGCCTCCCGCATGACCCAACCAGGGCCGGTGACAAACTGCAACAGAGGTACGTGCCCTTAGTGGGAACCAAACTCGGGTCTCTCTGGACCACAAGCCAACGCTCCACTGAGCCAAACTGGCCAGGGCTTGAAGAAAAAGATAAAAAAATATGAACAAACAAAACGGCAATGAATACATATCTATCAACAATTGAATCTACAAAAAAAATAAATAGGCAGAACAGAAGCATTCTCATAGATACAGAGAACATTTTGTTGGTTGCCAGATGGGAGGGGAGTTGGGGGAATGGGTGAAAAAGGTAAAAGTATTAAGAAGTACAAATTGGTTTTTAGGCTGACAAACCTCAAAGGGAAGGGGGGTGGGAGATGGGAAGAGATAAACCAAAGAACTTAAATGTATATATGCATAACCAATGGATACAGACAACAGTGTGGGAAAAGCAGGAGGGGGGGGGGGCGGGAGTGGGGAGGAGGAGGTCAATAGGGGAAAAATGAGGAACATCTGTAATACATTCAACAACAAAGATAAATTTTTTTTAAAAAAGCTAAATTTTAGGGTCATTTGTTATGTGGAAACAGAAGATATACCAAGTATTTAATTTATCTCATTTTGGTATAAAAATAAATTTTCTGAGTTTAGGAGAAATCATAATTTAGAGTATCCGTACTTAAAATGCCAAATTTGAACAGTCATCTGCATATTTCACATTTGATTAAAAGGAACAGATACCCAAGGACAATTAGGAGAATCAGTTGTATGTTGATTCTTCAAATCAATTAGTACTTCTTATTCTTGATCCTTTCAGCTCAACTTCTTGCATTCATTACAACACAGCTCTAAGTGGATTTAATTCCTCAAGCTCACATGGCTTGCCTCTTGAATATTTACATCATCTCACAAAGTGGATATTTTATCTTGTCATAACTCATATCAAGTACAAACACTCTATCTTTTGATTCAGGCAGGACCTATCTGAAAAATGGAACAAATTGAATGTAGTAATTAGAGGAAAATGTAGCCTTTGTAGAATCTTTATTTCCAAAGGAGTCCTACCCAAATCACTATACTTCTATTGTCAAATGTTCAAAATCTATTCAATATCCTAAAAAAGCATTATTACTCAGATAAATAATAAATAATGCATATTTCCTTCTATTTACAAGAAGATATACTAAAAGAATCATAAAGAAGAAACAAGAATGGTAACCTACAGGGCAAGGAGTATAAAGGCAGAGGGAAAGGGGTGGAAATAAGACCTTCTTATACTGTTTCAACTTTGGAGTCAAGTGAGTTTTACATATTCAGAAAATTAAATGTATAAAATTGCCACCAGGTTGTAAATAAATGGGAATGAATGAAACTCAAGGTATAGCATGTTGGTGACATAGCCACACAGAAAAAAACCATTTCAGGTGACATTGGGAAGACAGCATTTTGGTCATACATCCCCAGTGGGTTTATTTTATGAATAAATAGATTGAAAAAAATCTAATCTTTAACTTCAACAGTTCTATCAATTGGAAATAACAGTATAAACTCATAATTTGTTTCTTTTCAAAAATAACTATTTCCTAATTCTGGCCATTGTAAAGGCCTAAAGCGATGACTTCTCAGTAGCAATGGGCACCTTCAGTACCAGACTGACTCCTAAAAATCATTCTCCACAAAAAGGAAACAAGGTTCCTTAAAGAAATGATTAATTCCAGGTCTGTGGCAGGAAGTAAATAAGACCAACCCGGAACATGTACAGCAGAAAGTAAGGAAGCTAGCAAAGATGAATGGGAATATGTTAAAATCCAGAAGACAATAGGAAGGAGTTCCCATTGACCAAGACAGAACAAAATGAACATTAAAAAGAATAAGGGAGGAGGTGGGGAAGGGGAAGGGGAGAGAGATCTTTTTAAAACCAAACTCAACAATCACCACAGGAAGTAACTATGGCATCAACTCCACCAACACTGTCCACTGAAGTTTGGCAAGGAGAAAGAATTAAACATTTATCCTGCTTCCTCTGTGTGAATTGTATTTCAGGGTAGCCAAAATGCCCTAGTAGATGAAGAAATATTTACATTTAGCCCTGGCTGGTTTGGTTCAGCGGTTAGAGCGTTGGCCCATGGACCAAAGAGACCTGGGTTTGATTCCAGCCAAGGGCACGTACCTTGGTTGCAGTTCGTCCCCGGCCCTGGTTGGGGTTCATCCCTGGCCCTGGTTGGGGTTGTGAGGGTGGCAACCAGTCGATGTGTCTCTCTTACATCGATATCTCTCTCTCTCTCTCTCCCTCCCACTCTGTCTGAAGATAAAATGTAAAAATATCTTCCTCGGGTGAGGATTTAAAAAAAAAAGAAATATTTACATTTATTGAATGATTTCAGCTAATAAATGTGAAAGGAATGACTGAATCAAAAAAACCAACAAAAAACCTACCATTTCACAACTCCTACTGAAATGACTGACCCAGCATCACCAAGATGTGACAACCACACATTACATGCCTGTTGATATACAATTAGAAGTATATAGGTGTAAAATACCCTTGTTTTTCCTTTAAAAAAAGGCAAACTTGGTCTAATCAAACCTTTAGAGCCATGTCTTTAGATCTAAATGCCCATTTACAAGCATAGAACAACAACTGAAATGACACCACAAGGAAGTAAACAAAAAGTGAAACATTCTATTGGACAAATGATCCGGTTTCTTTCTTTCTTTCTCTTTATTGATTTTAGAGAGAAAGGAAAAGAGAGGAGAGAGGGAGAGAGAGATAAAAACATCGATGAGAGAGAACACTGACTGGCCACCTCCTGCATGCCCCCTACTGGGAATTGGGCCTACAACTTGGGTATGTGCCCTGACCAGAATCCAACTAGCAACCTCTTGGTGTATGGGTCAACACTCAACCACTGAGCCAAACTGGCTGGGCTGATCTGTTTAATGAGTGAACCGTTTGGTAAAAAGGAAGAGAGAGGGTGGGAGTGTGGAACTCTCGATTAAAAGGCACTAATAGCCCTATCTGGTGTGGCTCAGTAGAGTGTCATCCTGTGCACTGAAAAGTCACTGGTTCGATTCCCACTCAGGGCACCTATCCAGGTTGCGGGTTCGATCCCAGTCAGGGTATGTACAGGAGGCAACCAATCGAAGTTTTTTTTTTCTCTCTCTCTTTCCCTTCTCTAAAAAAAGGCACTAAGAGGCATAAGTGTGGTTTGGACCCTGACTGAAACAAACCAACTGTCAAAAGATATTTTTGAGCCCTGGCCAGTTTGGCTCAGCGGTTAGAGCGTCGGCCTGCAGTCCGGAGAGACCCGGGTTCGGTTCCGGCTAAGGGCACGTACTTCGGTTGCGGTTTGTCCCCGGCCCTGGTTGGTCACGCGGGTGGCAGCCACTCGATGTGTCCCTTCATGTCGATGTTTCTCTCTCTCTCTCCCTCCCACTCTATCTGTACAAAAAATGGAAAAATATCCTCGGGTGAGGATTAAAAAAAAAAAAAAAAGATATTTTTGAGACAAATGGAGAAATCTGAATCTAGACTGGGTATGAGATAATAGCAAGAAAAACGTTCACATATTTGATGTAGATAATGGTATTGGGATTACACAAGAAAATAACCGTACTTTTAGAGCTGCACATTAAAGTGTGTAGAGGTAAAATGACATTAGGCCTGAATTTGCTTGGAAGTGCCCTACACAGAAAAACAGAAGAAAAAGATTATGTCAAGCAAGTATGGCAAAATTACATCTTCAGGTATTAAATATATTATGTAGTGGGTATATGAAAGTTTATTAATTTATTATTTTATGTTTTGAACTTTCATAATCAAACATTCAAAAAATGTTTGCAATATGCATTTTATCCAGAATGATTCAGGATGAAAAAGCAGTACAAAGTAGTAGTACAGATGTACTACTATGTCAATAGAATATTATTGAAATTTAGAAAAAAATGTGTTTTGGTTATTTGCCTTAAATCATCTTTTCTTTAAATTTTCCTCTTCACATTTTCTCCATTTCCAAATTTTACTGATCCTTTAGGACTCACTCAACTGCTACTCCTCACAAAACTTTTCTAACCCTTCCTAGTGGGAAGTCATCATCTTGAACTTCTATATAATTTTAGATGTATTTCCTATAGCCTTTAACACTTTCTACCTTCTATGATTATTTATATCTACGTTCCTGAGAGGAGAACCAACATCTGATTCAAATCTTATTATGTGCACAAGTATATCTCCTTCGACATAGCTGTCCTATGCATACAATCAAAATTAATATTTGTTAAATGCAGTTCAATTTTTAAGAAAATGTAAACTCATGAGGGTGTTGTCTAGGAGGAAAATGTCAGGGTTCTTTGCAAAAAACAAATTCTCTGGAGTTAGAACTTCTAAAAGATTTTGCTTTCACTCTGAACCGCAGGCCGATGCTCCAACTGCTGAGCCAAAACGACCAGGGCAAAGATTTTGATTTCAGAAAGGCTTCTGCTTCTTCTCTTCAGCAAATAAGAGGGTGCTTGTAGTAGAAAAGCTAAGCCAAATGAAACTGAACATTTAACATGGATAAGACTTTCTTTTACTACTACTCTGAGCCCACAGAGTCTACAGAGGAGGATGAGTAAAAGATGCTTTACATGAAAATATACTAAAGTTGGAAGTTTACCATAAAAGATAAACATTCATTCATTCACTCTTTCTTTCATTCATTCTAGGATTAAATAACATCCTGAGTTATTTGAAAACATTAAAAGCAATATAATGCTATTCAGTGAATTTGAAAAATAAATACAATTGTGATTAAGCTTTGTGTTTTTATTGGAGTGTTACAAAATTTAGTTACTACTGGAGACATGCTTGGAAAATCCAACACTACTACTTTAAAATATATTAAAATCTGATAAGAGCTGCTGTGTCTTCAAAAGTTACCATAGAATTAACATAAATTCTTATCTTCCTCTGTAAATAGCATGGGAAAAAATACATATTTATAGCATGTAATATATAGAGATATGCATATATATATATATATATGTATTTTCATCTTTGTGGGCTCAAATAAGTAAATAAGTGAATATATATTTTATATATACACATTCTATACTCCTGACAATTTATGTATATATAAGTACACAGACACACACACACATATAGTATGATGTATTATCTATCATCTCCTGACAATTGCAGTTTTAGTCTCCTCTTAGATAATCTGTTTGATCTCATATCTTTGATAATAAAAATGATTTTCAAAAATGAGAGTTAAGGAAATTTTAACAATTTATCTGGAAAAGAACATGTCCAATTGTTAAACTGTAAAATACAAGATGAGATAAAAGGATATGTATGCCATGGCTAGTGTGGCTCACTAGGTCATCCCATGCACTGGAAGGTTGCTGGTTTGATTCCCAGTCTGGGCACATGACTGGTTGCGGGTTCAATCCCCAATTGGGGTACATTATGTCAGAGGCAACCTATCGATGCCTTCTCTCCCTCTCCCTTCTTCTCTCAAATCAATACATATTTGAAAAAATAAAAAAGGAACGCTTATCCATACTCCAAAGAAATAAATTAGTTACAATAAACATTAATAAAATATGTAATAGACAATCATTTTGGTTGCTCTTGGATATATCTTGCCTTGGCTGATGTGACTCAGTTCACTGAGCATTGTCACATACACTGAAAGGTGGTTGGTTCGATTCTTGGTCAGGGCACATGCCTGGGTTTTGGGCTCAATCCCCAGTAGGGGGTCGGCAGGAGGCAGCCCATTGATGTTTCACTCTTACATTGATGCTTCTCTCCCTCTCCCTCTCCAAAAACACACCCCCCCCCCCAAGCCCACAACCAGGGCATGTGCCTTGCCTGGGAACGGAACCAGCAACCTTTCAGTGCACAGGACGATGTTCCAACCAACTAAGCCACAACAGCCAGGGCTCTGAGTTGCTTTAACTTAGATATTTATGTTAGGGAGCACAAATGAGCAGAACAGCCAAATGCCAGAAAATCTGAAACTTCTTATTTAAAAGCTATTCATCTTTTAGTTTCTTTTCTTAAAGTTAAATAATGATAATACTTTAAAGCACATGTACTGATTTACAGATGTATTTATGCATCCAGAAAAATAATTCATACAAGGAAGGCCAGTAAAAAGTACAGGTAACTCAAAATTTCCCATCAACATACTTTGAAAGTAGCTTAAATATAAGGTATATGTAAATTTCCTTGTATTTATTATGAGCCCAATAAAAACAATTAAAGAGAAGGAAGGCAATCTGCCTCACTTGGCTTTGAAAGGTGTGATGAGGAAAAATTAGAATATGGCCATTTATCACTTAAAATTGTGACTTATTCACACTGTTCATCTTATTTCAGAACCAGTGAGCCCAACACCATTAATGAATACCTGTTCTTATGTGTTTTAGCTCATATGCCTTTATATAAATAGATCAGCATTTTTCCCTGGCCAGTTTGGCTCAGCAGTTGGAGCATTGGCCTGCGGTCCAGAGAGACCTGGGTTTGGTTCCCTAAGGGCGTGTACCACGGTTGCAGTTTGTCTTTCACATCGATGTTTCTCTCTCTCTCTCTCTGTTCCTCTCTCTTCCTCCCACTCTACCTGAACAAAAAATAGAAAAATGTCCTCGGGTGAGGATAAAAAAAAAATCAATAAATCAGCATTTCTTTAATTGGGTCATAACATACATTAAAGCTATATTCAAAAACAGGTTAATATCCAACATTAGCCAAAAGTGCTCTAACAGTTAATCTCAAATAAAAACAAAAACAATATCTTAAAAATATATACTGTCAATTTCAACTGGGTCTGTTAGAAAAAATATAATTCTAAAAGGAATTTTGAAGATATTTTAATTATAATACATTTTAGAATAATTCTATACTTATGATGCAACACACAGGATGTAGAGCACAGCACAGGGAATATAGCCAATAACATTGTAATAACTACGTATGGTGCCAGGCGGGGACTATATTGGGGTGATCACTCTGTATGTCCATTGTAATTGAAAAATAAAGTATTTTAAAAAAGATGCAAAGAGACGTGGCTTTGGGCGATGGGTACATGATGCAGTGTGCAAAGGATGTTTCTTTGAGTTGTACACTTGAAACCTGTATGGTTTTGTGAACCAAAGTCACTCCAATAAATTCAATAAAAAATTAAAATAAAATGAAAGATACAACATGCATTTTGACAAATAAAACCAAATAAGTATATGGTTATCAAAGATGCAAGTTTATATACTGAGAGCATTATTTTTCAAACTCTGGATCATGAACCAGTATCAGTTACTGTCTCATTTTTGCTCAGTTAATATTATCTGCATCTGGAGTCAAAGGGTTTTGTAACTGATGATGCTAAGATAATGTAAAAGAAATGGCTAGAGAACAGAATTCATAATAGCAGGATTAATTTTACTGGTATACAATAATCTCCAGAAACGAGGATTTCTGCTTTCAAATATGTCCATATAGTAATGTAACATAAATGCTGTCGTTTCTATCAAAAACATTTTAATTTAGTATCTACAGTGTACACAGTACTATGTGGGGACACTCCAAACTCTTCCTTCAAAAAGGTTACAAATGTTACCAACAAATCATATAGACTAAAATTTTAAACCAAATAATATTTAATTGGGCTAAGCAATTTCATGATGCCTAATAACATATTTCATAGAAAATTTAAAACAGCAAAAGGATATTTATAGAAAGATTTACAAATTATGCAAATAGATGTTTCACAACACTATGAATATACATAAATGTGTGTGTGTGTGTGTGTTTATATATATTTAGTGGCTTTTAACCTTCAGCATACTAGTCTACTTAAGCAAGCTAGAAGTAGGAAACTTAGAAATTAGACATTTATACTGCAGAATGGATATCTGTCACGTTTGTCTATTCCTGTGCAGCAACCATATCCCCTTCTGCCTTCAGACTGCTCTCCCCTCCCACTTTCAGTCCATATGGTTTGGATAGCCTTTATCTTACCCCTCTTTCCAGCAAAGGACACATGAGCCAGGCCAAGTACAGCACCACAACTCCATGGCTACAGTGACTGTTTGGGGATGGACAAAGGATCCCAGCTGGGCTATTTATAATTAGACCCTTCTCTGGGACTTCTGGGCCTATTTCCTCTGGGTTGATAAACTGGCAGAAAATGTACCTGAATTCACAATAGGCCATCTCTGCCATAACTGGGGACAAGGCTAAGCTGATAAATCATAGTCTACAAAATGCCTGGGAAAAAATCTATACAATGACTAAAAACAGGCAACAAATATAACACTGACTTTTTTCACAGACCACATTTTTATTCTGGCATCCATCCAAAAGTAAACTTTTACTACCTTCAAGATTCACAAGGGATTTACGAAGACACTTGTTTTTTAAAAAGGAGGAACTATCCAAAGGACTAAAGAAAAATGCCTACTTGATTACCTCGAATAAACAGCAGCAGCAACATCCAATATATTAGCCATAATAACTTTTTTCCATTGAATACTTACAAACATTAGAATAAATTCACAATATTTACCGTGTCCCTTTCTCAGATTAATCTGGTTTATGAACTCCAAGGTACAAACACTATCACAAAAATATAATTATTTGTAGTATTACATTTTATATAAATAATGCAACTGCCCCCAAAATTCACCTGAGATGGAGACAGCCCTAAGGACCTTGTTTCAGAAGATACCTGGGAACAGCCTCAGTAAACTCGGTAACTATTCTTAAATCAAAAGCTCTCCCTCAAGAAGAAAGGATTTCTATAAAATGAACTCAGCGGTTCATGAGGGAAAAGAATGAACCTACCTATACATATAAAATAACTTATTAGTTGTCCCAGAGGCTCTTAGAACTTCAGAACTATCAGATTTAACTAATCCTTCTTACATATAGTCATTTCATTCTTATTTACTGTAAGTGGGAATTTTAATTAGTATGACATTTGGATGATAATTTGGTATAATAATCTCTTAAAAATCTTAAGATTTTTCCTTATTTGTTATAGCAAAGTCTGGAACAATCCAAACGTCCAAAAATTGGTACTGAAAAGACAAATTATGGTACAACAGTAAAAGAAAATACTATATCATAGAGACCTGGGAAAATGTCTATGATGTATTGTTAAGGGGAGGGGGACAAGTTGTAGAAATGTGCAAGATAACCCTACCTTATTTTTTTAAATTGCTGAAATATACATTAAACAACTAGCAATGATTACTGTGGGAAGACTGGGATTTAAGGAAACTTTCCCTTTCTAAGCTACACATTTCTAAACAGTTTATCTTTTTTTTTTTTTTTTTTAAATCTGACCATATATTATTTTTATAATCAGAAGAAAAAGATTAAAAAACAAAGCCAAGTACTTCCATATTTAGTAGCACTTGTTCAAAATATATTTTGAAAAGACCTTTTACTTTTTACCCTGATTTTATCCAAAGGATACAAAAGAATATAGGTAACATCTTGGTGAAAAGTATATTTCTTTAAAATAATTGTCCACAATCATCATTAAAATGAAGAAAACGTGTAACTCTAACATTTACTGAAAATGGGAGGCTCTGGTGTCACCATTAAGAGATAAAGAACAAGGTTGGAGAAATAATGGCATGCTCAATTTTGGAAATGCTGTTTGAGGTGCTCCTGGTCCTCTAGTCAGAACTTTCTAGCAGGTAACTGGGCAGACTAGTCTGAATCTTGGGGGAGAACAGTGAGTTGGAAATAAAGATCTGGGAATTATCATTGCATAATCTTGAAATCTGAAGAGTGAATGAGAAAATTTATGAAGAAAAAACAGAGTAGTGGGCAGAGGGCAAGAAGAGAAAGAAAAAGAAGTCCATAAAAGAAAAACAGAAGGAATGATAAGAGAGAATCCAACAAGTGTGGTATTAAGAAAAACAGAATAGCCCTGGCCAGTTTGGCTCAGCGGTTAGAGCGTCGGCCTGCGGTCCGGAGAGACTCGGGTTTGGTTCCCGCTAAGGGCACGTACTTAGGTTGCAGTTTGTCCCCGGCCCTGGTTGGTCGTGTGGGTGGCGGCCACTCGATGTGTCCCTTTCACGTCGATGTTTCTCTCTCTCTCTCCCTCCCACTCTATCTGTACAAAAAATGGAAAAATATCCTCGGGTGAGGATTAAAAAAAAGAAAAACAGAATAGAAAGTTTCACAAAGGGCCTGGGGTAAACAACACGTCCAGTACAGCAGAAAGGATGACCCTCAAAAAGGCCGCAGTGTGGTCTCTAGGCACATTTCAGGATCTTAGTGAGAAGCTTCAGAAGAGTGACTAGGGCAGATGCCAGAATACAGTGGGTTTAAGAATAAAAACTGGCCTGGTCGGTGTGGCTCAGTGGTTGAGCTTAGACCCCATGTACCAAGAGGTCGCCAGTTTGATTCCTGGTCAGGGCACAGGCCCAGGTTGTGGGCCCAATCCCCAATGTGGGGCATGCAGGAGGCGGCAAATCGATGCTTTTTCTCATCGATGTTTCTCTCTCTCTCTCCCTCTTCCTTCCTCTCTCTCTCAAATCAATAAAGAAAAAAAATTAAAAAAAAAAAAAAAGAATAAAAACTGGAAGAAAGTACATACAAACAGTTTAAGTTTTGAGAAGTCAGAACAAGAAGAGGAAGTTATATAACCTTTCTCTCATGAGGCCAAAGGGAAGAATGAGAAAAAGAAAGAATATACAGAGGACAGGAAATAACAAAGTGAAAAAACTTCCTGAGGCGGGGGTGGGAGTGGGGGCAGGAAAGGTGGAAATGAAGGAAGGCACGAGAGGAGGAGCTGATCCTGAAAATAAAGAGGAATGCTGTGCTTCTTCATGGAGCCTGGAGGACAAGCTGTGAGGATAGATACAGTTTTGGAACCCAAAAGAGTAAATCCAAACAGAAAGGGGTCACACCGGCTAGTCAGCAGCTCACAGTGACACATCCTTCAACCCATGTGCAGAGCCTTTGGCAACCACATTTTAAAAAGCTGCAATATTCTAAATCACAAAGGTTTTACAGTAACATGAATAAAAGCTACAAAGGCAGGAATGGGAATAGGGATGAAGAAACATTACTATGCCTCCAAAGTCTTTATGTAAGTATTTTAATATTACTATAACTCCATAAAATGACAGAAAAAAATAGAAGGCAAATAATTTAAATATGCCACGTGGTTGTCAGTAATAATAAGAGTGCCTAAGTGTTTTAGTAGATACATATTCTTTTTAAATACCAGAAGCGTGAGTAGTTTGATCTTTAGGGGAAATTACAGTCAGATAATATCCAAAAGTTTACCATGATATAGCTAAATTATCTCTGCCTATCACAGGTTAAAGAATATTTAAATTGTGGAAGTTCACGGTCAGCTTTTTCTAGATAACAAATCTTAAGTACCTTCCTATATTCACTCAATTAGTGATCTTGGGCCTTGATAACACTGCAGAGAGAAACTTTCCAACTATCATTCAAATCATATCTAAAAAGGTGGTCATAAATATTTTAAAACCTAAGTGAACTAATAAGACCTAGACCCATTAAGGATAAGATCTTTTACAACAAATTAAATAAAACAATTTATTGAAGTCTGGACTCAAGATAAGCTAGATTTACTAGCCGACCTTTTATTCATTTAAAGAACAAAATTAGCTCTAATTGCATTAGAATGGAATCCAGTAAATTTTCCCAAGTCTTCTAATGTGGCATCCGTGTAAGAACTGCTGTAATTGTTTACAAGTAAGATGGAAATGCTTTGATTATAATCTTTCCACTTGTTTTACTGTGTAGTAAAAGCATTTCCCCAAACCTAAAGCCAGTTTTTCTGACAGTACACTATTTTTTCTCTTAAACACACCGTCTCTTTTGTGTTAACAAGCAAACTACAATATGCCAAGAAAAAAAATTAAACTCGGAGATTTCATAATTTTAGGTCTTAATAAAAATGAGAGCATAATATAAGGTCAAGACTTCCTTGTCTGTAATCAGAAAAGGGCTGAAGAACTGAATAAGAACATTTTAAATATCTGCTTCCTCTCAGAATTATAACTGAGACATAGGTTTGATTCTGATGAATCTATAAGTGCCATAAAGTGGCAAAATAGTGGATACAATCCACAACTCATGTTCTAGTTGTTCAGTGGCTAGGAAATTTCATTTGTAATGTTACCATCTTTCACTAGCATTACAGATAGCTATAAATTTTAAATATAGTCATTCTTAAGATTTTTTTGGGTCATGTTTTTGTTATTTAGCTTCTAACATAGACAAAATACCTATGAAGTGTTTCAGTATCAGTGGCAAGTCAACCAGGACAAAACAAAGCTATCAACACTTTTTAATCTCTTTTTTTCTTAAATCAAAAGCAGACAGCTTTATTGGAAGGGAAACAAACTATAAATAGAAAAGCGAAAGGCCTTCCTTTTGTGACAGGTATGATGCTCTGAAATGTTCCTTAACTTTACATCTAAAGGATTTTTTTAAACAGCAAGTTTCTTTGTTCTGTTTCCCTAGCACACTTTTATAAAAAATACAAAATATGCCTTTTTCAAAAATAACATAAAATAAAATAAAAATCAGTTGTTTTTGCCTGCCTCTCATCCCTTAATCTGGTGAGAATCTCCCTTTCCTCCTGGAACCTCCCATCTCTTCTTCTGATGGGACTGTCTGCCCTACCACAGGGGCTGATGAACCAGGCTGGCCAGGTGGAGTCTTTGATGGGGACTGAGAATGGATTCTGTGAAAGGGAGGGGGGCTCACTGTGGATATTGAGCACCAAGAACCATATTGGCCTCCAGCAACTTGAACCCTCTTTGCCACCACACAGAGGCAGGATAGAGAAAAGAAAGCGAGTAGAGTCCTAATGACACTTTTTGAACCCCATGTACTGCCTCACCTAAAGTCAAATATACTCCTTACTTTATTCCTTTTGGCTAGTTTGCTTTGGGTTTCTGTTACTTGCATCCAAGAGTCTTGACAAGCCCGGCCAGTGTGGCTCAGTGGTTGAGTATCGACCCATGCACCAAGAGGTTGCCAGTTTGATTCCTGGTCAGGGCACATGCCCAGGTTGTGGGCCCAATCCCCAGTGGGGGGCATGCAGGAGACAGCCAATCGATGTTCTCTCTCATCAATGTTTCCATCTCTCTCTCCCTCTCCCTTCTTCTCTCTCTAATATCAATAAAGAAAAAATAAATAAATAAAAATGTTTAAAAAAAAAAAAGAGTCTTGACTAATACAAAAAGAAAATAAGAGTGTTTTTTTTTTTTTTTTTTTTTTATCCTCACCCGAGGACATTTTTCCATTTTTCATTCAGGTAGAGTGGGAGGGAGAGAGAGGAACAGAGAGAGAGAGAGAGAAACATCGATGTGAAAGGAACACATCGAGTGGCTGCCACCCGCACGACCGACCAGGGCCGGGGACAAACTGCAACCGAGGTATGTGCCCTTAGCGGGAACCGAACCCGGGTCTCTCTAGACTGCAGGTCAATGCTCCAACCGCTGAGCCAAACCGGCCAGGGCAAAATAAGAGTGTTTTAATCAGAGATGAGAAGACTCTTGAGAGTACTCTTCACTGAGAGCTTCTATGCTACAGCCTTGGGATTAGAGGTTGGTGCAAGAAATAGTAAAAAACAAAAATGCCTTTGTGTTTGCTCTAAAAACTGCTATTGAATCTTGTTCCTGCTATCTGGTTCCATACAGAAACAGAGTTTTAAATTTAGTGCCCTGGAAAATTCTGTCTCTCCTGAGAAACTAAGAGGTGCCTTCCTTTTTCAAAACATACTTTACTTCTGGCCCTCATTGCATGGAAGCCACAATCATATCTGACCAGCAATCGATCACTTGCTTCTTTCCCTCCTTGGTCCTGGTTTCCTATTTCTATTTTCTAGTAATTTTATTATATGTTCTCTCTTTGAGTTACCCTAAACTTGTTCATACTAAAAATAAATTATATTTGAATAAGCAACATTTCAAGTCTAGAGGGAAAATTCAGAAAGTGGGTTAAAAACCATTTGCTATTACTCCTCAAACTAACTTATCACTAAAATACCACTACACATATTTCACCTTGTTTAAATGCCTTTTAGATAACTCTGGCTACATTTTAACATATAACATGCTTATTTTATTTAGAAATATTTTAAATGATTATCTTTGTAATTGCCTGTGATTATTCTCTACTTCTAGCTGTACTGTCAAAAAGTGTTCACCCGAAAAGTTTGAATCTCAAAAAGAGAATGTCATTTTATGTTTTAAAGATTAAACCTTTCTGTTTCTCAAGATTAATAAACAAAGTTTTCATTCCTATTTTCATAGCATATATAAAAATTTAGAAATTCCGCCCTGGACGGTTTGGCTCAGCGGTTAGAGCGTCGGCCTGCGGTCCAGAGAGACCCGGGTTCGGTTCCCGCTAAGGGCACGTACGTCAGTTGCAGTTTGTCCCCGGCCCTGTTCGGTCGTGCGGGTGGCAGCCACTCGATGTGTTCCTTTCACGTCGATGTTTCTCTCTCTCTGTTCCTCTCTCTCCCTCCCACTCTACCTGAGCAAAAAATGGAAAAATGTCCTCGGGTGAGGATAAAAAAAAAAAAAAAAAAAAAAAATTTAGAAATTCCAACCATCAAATAGCCCTCCCCCCGCCAGGCATAAGCTACACTCTGTAAACTGCAGCAAAACACTGAATTTCTTACATAAAAGGGAAAGCATCATGTTTTCAGCATCTCTGCTGAGAGGTCTGATTAATGAATTTCCTAAATTGTAAGAAATCAGATAATACTCATGGCTGTGTTAACACTGGAAATCAAAATTTTAGCAGAAAGAAAACTAACTGCCAGCAGTAAAGTGGCCACTGAAAAAATATCTCAGCATAATCTGCATAGTTTAGAAAAAAGTTAAATTTGTAAAAAAGACTACCTATTGTGACTGAAAAAGCAGTCAAATAAAAATTTAAAATTTTCATTGATAACAATATTATTCTCAAAAAGGCATCATTAATGATTATGTGTCATTTGATCAAATACTCTATTAGATATTAATTGGAAAAACGACTGAGTATTATCTTATGTTTGGAGGGTCCCAATTAATCACCTTTCTCTGGTGCGGCCATGGAACAAGGGCAGTAGCGTGCTGAGAGCAGAAGGACCAGCTCACCAGTCTAACACTCCCGGCGGAAGAGCCACTCAACCAGGAGGAAGGGGAGGAGTACACGGAGTACAGCATCAGCAAGAGGAGAGGATTAAAGAGACACTTGAGAAATGAGAGGGGAAGCATGTTGAATGCCCTAAATGCCACTATTCACCCCAAAATATTTATACACATTTTCATTTTTTCTTAATGCTTGACCAATATTTAAATTTACCTTTTTTAAATGAAAAGTTCCTTTTAACAGAATTTTGAGTTTTATAAATATAACCCCACATTTAGAAGAATTGTAGGTCCTGTTCTGCCCTGTCTTGACAGTTCTATCTGAACAGTTCCTGCCCCTAAGATACTCCATCACCTTACCTTGCTCTATTTTCTTCACAGAAATGAACAGATGAATGCTGTAAGTTAGCCCACTCTTCCTACACTTGCTCAGAATAACCTAACTCACTCAATAAAATGAGAAGATTGGGATGACAAGTAATATGGCAACTGTGTTGCCAGTGGATAGTACACTCACCGTATTCTGTCACCAAGTCCAACTGGAACCTCAGAATTCTGATCAATATAATCCCAGGCAGCTCTTCATTAGCAAACTGAAACCTACTTGATTGTAAGACTAGACTCAGATATTTTAGCAATTTACTTGAATGTGTTGTTCCTTCCCATTCATACTAATCTACCAAACTTTACAGGTGTTGAGATTGTAATTTCAGGGTTAGTATTTTAGTTTTATCTTCAATACGGACTAAGGGAAATTTTGGATACCCTTTACTGGGGGGCATGTTAAAGGAAATTGAGGTCCGCACAAAGTCATCTTGAATTTTAACACTATCAGGAGGAGGTACCGGACTTACCACAGACCCTTTAGAATACAGTTTCCAGGCACATTAACTCAAGGCAAAAACAAGGCTCCCCGGTCTTGCTTCAAGGAACAATAATAGAGAATACAGGAAATAATCTAACCTCAAAGTACTTTCCTGGATCAAGGGCAGAAGACGTAACTTCTTTATTTAAGAAGATTTAGAAACTAAATATTGTC
Organism: Molossus molossus; assembly: GCF_014108415.1. Taxonomy (NCBI): domain Eukaryota; kingdom Metazoa; phylum Chordata; class Mammalia; order Chiroptera; family Molossidae; genus Molossus; species Molossus molossus. The sequence continues at coordinate 97,063,842 of NW_023425344.1, read as the reverse complement.
TTAAAGATCTTTCAATGAGAGGGTATAATTTGAACCCTGTAAAACTTTTTCTTTTTCCTATAATTTCAAAAGCCTCTATTCCCTGCCTGTTTTTCAGCAATAAACATCTGCCTCCCCTGGACTATTCAAACCCCTCTTTTGAATCCCAGTCTGCTCATTAATTTCACTTCAAAAGAGTATCTCAAGTACGTACAAACTGAGTAAGTAAAGGCACATTTATATGAATCTACTGCTTCTTTTCCATTACTACTGCCATGGAATTTGCCATGTAGCCTTATGCTACCACAATAAGAGATTACTTTTAACTTCATATAATTTTCATGTGTCATAAAATATTATTCTTTTTCTTCAACTATTCTTAGCTTGGGAGCTATACATAAACAGGCAGTGAAATGAATTTGGCCCATCAGCCATAGTTTGCTGACCCATAATTTAGATTAAAAAACAATAACAACAAAAAACTTTACTGATTAAGTTACATAACATCCTATGACTGTGTGACTTGGGCCTCTTTTTCCTCTAATTATCATTTAAAATATAATATAGTTCACTTAATTTATTCTTTTGTTCATTATAAGTATTTCTTTGAGTCTGATTTTGGTTAAATGATATTATTCATATAACACAGGGGTATATTTACCTAAATATCTAAAAGTTCATGTTATGTAATGTTATACTTTCATGGACAATTTGTCGAGAATGTCTGGGTATTATTATAATTTCCCTAACACTGGACAGAGGTTCTATTTCTCATGTCTTTCAATATCTTAGATATATTTGTGATTCACTGAGAAGAGAAAAATAATCAATTAGATGCTTAAGGATGGATGAGACAATTTTATTATCAATGTGTTTTTTTTTTACAAACTTTCTTTCTCTAAAGGGAATGCACAAGCCAAACTTTGTGTGGAACTAAAGATTAAGTAATGGTGAGTTACTGAGAAAATCGGCATCAATATGAACTGGTAGGAGAGAAATAATAACAACATCTTCCCCTAAGAGAAATGAATCCAAATACAGAATCTCCAAAAAGACAGTATGAGCAAGTTCCTGTGGTTGGGTCTCCTTGCTAATGAACCTTCTGTTTTCTACTGGTTGAGGGATAAGAATAAATTTATTTAAATTTTTGTAGGTAATATTGAGGGCACCAGGATACCAGTATTTGGTTAAAAAGAGTGGAATCTACATTATTTTTCTTAAACCGTCTAAGCTTATCAGCAATAGTACAATCCGCTATCTAGGTTTCTACTAACACAACCACAAAGAGGATCTTGGAAATTACATAGATAATTTAGGTAAGAAAAGAACGAACCATCTGGATTTTCTTCTTTGAATCTTCAGAAGAGCATACACTCCCCTAGAACACCATGTTTACTTCTGTACTACTATTCATCAACATGATTTTGAACTTTTTTCAATGCATTATAAAATAAACACAAACTTTAAGATGGAATGAACCACTGAGAGCACAAAGCTTATTTTCTATTGACTACTCTACCTACTAAGTAAATTCATGGATTCTACTTTCATTTTTATGGCTAAATACTGAGTGAAAATTAAATGTCTCATAAGCCTGTTTTCTACACAATATCTGATTGCTTGCAAAGTAAATAAATCCATTTTCAGGCTTACTGGTAAAAAATAAGGTTGTAAACTCATACATTTAGCTTGTGAAATTCATTTAAATGATACATAGTATGATTTTAAAGTAAAAAAATGATTTTAACATGATTTACCAAATAAAAAAAAATTAATATAGAATCACATTATCATGTAAAAGCACCATAGGACTTAATTCATACCTAAAAAGTGAATAAAAGAAACATAGACAACTAATTTACTTTAAAGAAGGGTGGGCTGATATTGATGATTCTATGAAAATTAAGACAAATAAACAGCACACATTGGGTTTACATTTCTAGTTCCCTTTCTTAAAAGCAGGCAAGACTTCAGTTGTCACTATTATATACTGTTTCACTAGGCCTTGGGCAGTATCTGCTTCATAGGTACAGCATAAAGCCACAAGCCATCTGAGTAAGCAGAGAAATCTCATTCTTTGTTATGGTGACAGAGAATACATACTTGAGAAGGTGTAACATTACATCCTCCTGGGTGTAATATGGCAATTAGTCTATTCAATACATAGTTACTTATTTTTCAGATAACCAGAACCTTAAAAACTAGTAAGAATCAATGTCAAAAAAAGACTAAAAGAACAAAGAAAAAAAAAGAATCCTCTGCTAAATAAAGCAATATACATTTACTCTGGGAAAGAAAGCAATAAAAATTTGAAAATGAAGAATTCTCAAAATAAAGATCGACCCCACACGTTCATATCTGGAAAAGGTTGGTAAAGTTCTAAACCCATTAGGAAAGAGTAGAGAAGGTTCAGCCGAAATTATTTCACTCCAATTCAAAAGGTTCATACTCACATCTTGTCTTGGCCAGCACCAACTCGGAGAGTCAATCTGGGGATGACTGGACTTGGGGCTGGAACAACTGGCTCCACTTTTATCTGTTGATGTTAGGACATTAAGTGTTAAATATATATTTTTTTCAACAAGAGCACCTCCTACCTCTTCTCCTACTTCCCCATCTCTACAAACTTGACAGGCAGGTTTAAGCCTCAAAAGTGGCTAACACCTAGATGCAGAGATAATCTGGGCTATTCATGTTTTAGTTTCTCAACAACTGAAGGCTACCTGGCACCATGAGAAATTCTACAAACTTTAATCACTTTATGTTAAATGTGGTAGTTATCTCTGTATTTTCTCAGTTTAATTAATTTATTGAATTTTACTGTTAGCATTATTTTAAAACAAAATTGTTATACAAACAATTTGGTGGAACATTTAAGTAGTTGCCAGGTCTACCATGAATAGGAAAAAACACAATGATCTTTCCACTATTAAGATAAAAGGCATCTATTTATGGGACTTAAAAAACATTAAACTCATCTTAATTTTGCATTACCATACTGGAAAGCTGAGTGTAATTTATAGCATTAAACTGTTCAATTTTCTGGCTAGTAGTACAAAGGCCTGAAATACTGTAAAATAAAAAACATATTTTTAGAAAGGATTTTTGGTATGAAGTCAACTGCCTAAGAAGTTAAAGATCTCACAAATATCTGAAATTATTCTTTCTCACTAACAGTCAGAAAGGTAATATACAAATTAAGTATGATGTTAAAGGGGTTCTTCACAATTTTTGGTTTGAAGGTCCTACGGTGTGATAAATATTTTGAATGAACAAACTGAACAAAGCTCTGCCGTTCCAAATTACTGTCTATATCAAAGTCTTTCAATAGGGGCTTTACTATCATTTTTTGGCTGGACAGTTGTTTGACTGAAACTGTTCTAGGCACTGCAAGGTGTTTATACCCCTTTTCTCGAGGTACTACTATGTACACACTGCTAGTCACTGTGACAACTATGTAGTTGCAAACCATTGATTATATATTTCAAGCTCAAGAATTAAATCATAATGAAATAGTTTGGTGGTTTTGAAGGAGAATGACTATGTAACAATAATCAATATGCTATGATCATTTGACTAATATATATATATATATTGCACATTGATCAAATTTACTATTTTTTCATGTTTTTAACTGTTCCCTTAATCCATTTTTACGTCAAGATCTATGACTTTGACCACTAGGCAGGGAATTCCTTCAACTGCCTCCAAATTTCTCCATATCCACAAGCACACTAGAGTGCATCTCCTTTTGTGTTCTAAACAACCCCCTCCCCCTCCATCAATTAGCTTCTTTATTTATACCACTTTCAACTTCTCGGTTCCATTCATCACTTTCATCTAGCTTTTAAAGGTGCCTGCCTTTTTTTTTTTTTTAAATTACCTTCTCTTCAATCTCTACCTAATAACCTCTCACATTTCTGTTTCCAATTCATTGATTCCTCAGCCCACTCCAATCTACTTTCAGCCCCAGTAATGCCAATAAAACCACTATTTCTAGATACAAATTATTTCCTAATGTCCCAGTATGTTTTTCCATTGTAGATCTTATCACTCTACTCCTTTCTTTACAAAGTCCTCTACTTGTGCCTGATATTACTTGGTCCTTTCCTGTCATTCTACAATTTGTTCAGTGATCTCATCCATGGCCATAGTTTTAATCATAAGCTTTAAATAAGCCATGTCTTCAAACTTTCCCTCTAGAATAGCACTGGTGAACCTAAGACCAAAATATAATGTTGCCTATTGAACATTTTCAACTAAATGTCCTATGAGTATTTCCTCTCATCATATCTAAACTTTAACTTATCAACTTCCCTACAAAAACCTGCTCCTTTTGATGGCCTCACTTTTGGGAGATGGCTCCTTCATGTGCCCAGTTCTTTGGACAGTCCAGTCCAGTGGTTTTCCTCAAGGCCCTCAAGGATCAAGGGTCACGGGGATCGGGGCAGAGCAATATCCATGTATAACTAGCTAGGGTGTGCATTCACCTTCTCCCTCCCACCCCCAAAATGTTCCATATCTAACCAATAAAAAAACCAATGGTCCAGTATACTTTGTAAACTATTAAGGTTTCTGTATTTTTCTCACCTTCCTGTGTGATCTGTGGAAGAATAAACAAATATACTGAAAACAAACATTTATAAACCACTTATTATTTGCCAGGCATTGTGCTTGGTTATTTTTCAGACGTTCTCATTAGGCTTTTAAACAAACAAGTGGGATACATATTATGGTTTCCACTTTACAGGAAAACAGACCATGTATGAAGCAACATTTTCCCATTCTTTTCCATTTTAAGGTCACACAAATAGCAAAACTAGGATTGAGTAGTTGTTCTAAATACAAAGAATGAAAAATCATATAAAGTTTCTAGATTTCTTCAATTCTAACAAACTTTAGGGTCACATACTCATAAATGATGAGGTATTGAGGGCCATATTCCTTATTCCTTCAACCTACAATACTAATATTATATAACACTTCCTTAAGGTTTAATGAAATAAAAAGCTGTTTGCTGCTCTACCCTTAAAAAATCTTCTTCACTATTACTCTGCTTCACATTGTAAGCCTGGCCTGTTTCTATTACCATACTACACTATAACTCTAACCCACACTTGTACAGCACTTCACAAAGTGCGGCCCATCCACACGGTCCAATTTAATCTTCACAGCTCTACAAGGTAGATGTGGAAGGTATTATCCCCACGCATAGAGGGCTCAAGACGATTAAGTGGTTTGGCCAGAGCTACAAAGTTAGTAACTAAATGATCTAAATCCAGGTTTCCTGACACCAAGTTCATTCCCTGCTCTACCATGTAGCTCCTTGACTCTTTGACCTTCACTTTGAGTCCTTTTTCCTGGTAATGCGGACATCTTGCATGGAGCTGTTCATATTCTCTGTCAATGTCCTTTTTGATGAATGACATATACTTGTGAGATGGCTAGGTTTTGGTTGTAAAATCTTTTGTTTCTATGGAAGGCTAACTAGTTTATATGGAAATTGAGATGAACTTTGACCTCACTTCTACTCAACTAAATTGCTGAATTTTTAATGTTATCTTAAATGGCTTGGCAGGGCAAAAGAATCCAGACATGGTCTACTTATGACCTACTATAACAAAAACATGACACCATATGTGAAAGAATAAGCAAACAAAAATGAAGATACATTTTATAAGTCAAATTAAAAATGGTATAAATGTGCCCTGAAGATGAAATATTTAGTAAACTTGTTGAGTTGATGAATGATTTAGAATCTGTTATCTCAACTCAGTTTTACCCATAATGAGGAAGAACACATCATCCAAACACAGGCAACTTTGAGAGTGAAAGTGGGCATTATTATTTATATCACACAACAGATGTAAACTAGACTGTCCCGAGCAAACCAGAACATCTGGTCACCCTACTTAAAAATACATACCTTAATTTCATACTTAAAGAAGCTAAATCAGTTTTAACTTAAAGATAAAATTCAAGCAAGTGTCGAAAAAGATTAATAAAGATTCTAATTAGATATAGAAAGTACAATTTCTAAATAAAAAGTTCTTACCAGACTTTTATTTACATTAACTCAATTCAAATGTCTACTAAAGTAAAAAGAGAAGTTTCCTACAATTGTAAAATAATTTCGCATGTGTCCTTCCCAGAATCAACAACCTAAATGACAAGTATTTCAATTACTTAAACAATATGACTAATGCTATCATGTAAAGGCTTGATGCCAAAATGTGGGAACAACATGGGCTTCTAAGGGTTAAAATAAAAGAACAGTGCTTTAGAGTGATGCTGAGAATTGGGGCGCGCAGAAGAGCATTTACAGTGGATTACTAAGCTTCCCAATTCACCAAAGAGGCAAAGTCCAGTAATATAAGACTCCTTTGTAGCTAACTAAAAATACATTGTCAGTGGATTTGTCCAGTTTTATGTATAAGCAATACTTCTTTCACCTGAACTAATACTAGTAGTCATATAAGCCCCTTATTGCCATGTGCTGCATTTTTTTTTGCTAATCTTCAAGGATTTAGCTTCTTTGCCACATACCTCAGGGCACCAACTGATAAAGCTCTAACTCTCCATTTTTCCAGGACACCAGCAGTGCGGCCTTGCAAAAAATGAAAATCGCTCAAGAGATTTAAAGGGGAAATTTATTTTTAAAATCCTGACTTGAAGCAAAGAGGTGGATTTTAAAAAAGCTTATCTATAAAGAATCAGTTTAAATTTAAATTCTATCTTGGAACTCTTTCATGCATTCCAGCTTTAAAGTTTATCTTCTGACAGGGACTTTCTGCAAAGGTAATGGGTAGCTTTGTCAATATAATCTGGCTAAGTTTTTATTTTCTGTTTTTTTAATATTAAACTTCTTTCATTAAAAAAACAAACAAACACCATATATGTGTGCTAGGTAGGGTGGCAGCAAGTTCAGCCAGCGCTACAGCATACAGATTCCCATCTACGCCAGTATGTCAGAAAAATACCCAGAAATAGTAGTGATGAAAGCCAAATTTAATAACCTAACATTCTGGATGCTGAACTATGACACTGGTAACCATCTTCTTGTCTTTCTTAACAATTAATGTCTTTCTTTACATTATTTCCATTTGGAAACATAGTCTAACAAAATATTGATACCCTGTTTAAAATATTAAAAGGACAGTCAAAAGGAGATCTACTGGTGGGGTCACGTATAACAAGTGGAATCCAGCAAGGACAAATGAACAGAAATCAGGCTTTCATTAAGCACTCAGAGTTCATTCATATGAAGACTTGGGAATGGCCTTTTGTAAATTTCTATAAATTCAAATATACTTTTTAAAACATTAGTTACTGGTTTTCTTGTGGAATAGACAGCTGTAAGCAACAGGAAGGGAATATTTCCCCCTTTTTACTGGGTTATTTCATTTACCAAAACCCTTTATTTCACCAGTGAATTATAACAGCTGATGAGAAAACACTGAAAATGATGTGTTACTTTACAAAGAAGGGAAATGATGACAACCTTTGTTAAAGGCACAAGCCACTAAGATGTAAGACTATCATTCGCTAAAGAACAAACCAAATCCAAGAAAAGATCATTTTGGGAAAAATGCTAAGGGATTTGGGGATAGAGTAAAGAAAGTCAACATTTTAATAGTTTGATTGATTATTGCAGTCATTAAAGCTTTGAGGATCTCTACTGTCCCTAAAATATGTCAGTTGAACAAGAGGTCTCTAAGATCTCTTCAGAAACTAAAATTTTCTAAAATCATAATGTCAGCATACTGTAGAGTATGAAATCATGCTTATCCATCTCATCAGCTTCCATCAGAGGTGAATGGCTGGAGAAAGCTATTTTCGGGTAAGGCTTTGCTCAGACATACCTGGGTCAAGTCACAGTTCTTCCACTCATGAGATGCACAACGTTACTCAACCTTTCTGTTTTTCTCAACTATAAAACAAACCCTCAGAGCTGTTGGAAGAATTAATTAATTACATTTTGTCAAGGACTGGCAAAGTACCAAGTGTATGCACTCAGTAAGTGTAGCTGCTAACATCATTTACTATCTGGGTTAGTTCATTCAATAGCTGATGTTAGCTCAAATAAAACAATTCATTAATCGACACAAATCTAGGGAATCCTTCATAGAACTGATGAGATTTCCATTATAAACAAATTCAATCACTTGTGGATTGATTATCAACATTATTGGTGAGTTATAAGAAAATTCTGCATTGTCACAGTCATCTACTCATCTTAAATGACACAAATTAATCTCCTTTTCTATGAGAAGGCACAGGAGGCCCTTTAAGCCAAAATATTCTTAAAGAAGGTATGAAACTAATGTTTTTAAGCAGAGGAAAACCATATTTTATGATGATGCTGTCTTTTCCCAGTATTGAATAGGAGGAAGGAGGGAGACGGGAGGAATCAGAGGCTCAGGAGGGAAGGAGAGATTGGTGACTGATCCAAATCAGCCCGATTGCCAAAGCCCATGCTCTTTGTGGGCCAGCACTGGGCCTATTTACCTACAGATTGTGATATCATTTGGGGGGAAGGGGGATGAAACTCTACCATGACTTCCTAGATCATACTCATATAAGAGCATAAAAACATTCCAAGTTTGACAGATAAATTTTGGCTATCTTCCTTATAAGGTTATATGTACAACTGTTCAATTCCACTAATATAAAAAATGAAACATTTTATTGTTTTTAAAGTGATCCTCCTGCCCTGGCCGGTTTGGCTCAGCGGTTAGAGCGTCGGCCTGCGGTCCTGAGAGACCCGGGTTCGGTTCCTGCTAAGGGCGCGTACCTCGGTTGCAGTTTGTCCCCGGCCCTGGTCGGTTGTGCGGGTGGCAGCCACTCGATGTGTTCCTTTCACATCGATGTTTCTCTCTCTCTCTGTTCCTCTCTCTCCCTCCCACTCTACCTGAACAAAAAATGGAAAAATGTCCTCGGGTGAGGATAAAAAATAAATAAATAAATAAATAAATAAAGTGATCCTCCTTCAAAAAAACTTAAAATACTAAGAGTAAATTTTAAAGCAGTCCTGTACCCTTCACCTAAACATCAAAAATCCATGGTTAATAAATTGTCATGTAATACACCGACACAAACAGAAACAACATTTTAAAACTGCTCTGAAATGTACAGTTAGGTTTATCACTGCTAAAGCCACTATGGCTACGTTTGTGATGGCTCAACATAATTGCTCTTAATATGTTTTCCACAAAAAGTTAGTTTGATTCTATTGTAAAAAGGTGAAAGACCAGACTCCTAACCTTGATGCATATTATTGCCTCTAAAGGGGAATTAAAAGATTGTGCACAAATCACCACACTTTGTATTATTACTACTACTAGAAAAAATATTTTCTTTGCATATATTGTTTCACTTAATCCATTTTTATTTTTTATCCTCACCTGAGGACATTTTTTGTTCAGTTAGAGTGGGAGGGAGAGAGAGAGGAAGAGAGAGAGAAACATCGACGTGAAAGGGACACATCGAGTGGCTGCCACCTGCATGACACAACCAGAGCCAGGGACAAACTGCAACCGAGGTACGTGCCCTTAGTGGAAACCAAACTCACGTCTCTCTGGACCGCAGGCCGACGCTCTAACAGTTGAGCCAAACTGGCCAGGGCTAAACATTTTTTTAAAATTTATTGATTAAGGAGAAGAGAGAGGGGGGGAGAGAGAGAGAGAGAGAGAGAGAGACATGGATTGTTCTACTTATTTATGCTTTTCACTGGTTGTTTCTTGTATGTGCCCTGACCAGAGTTCGAACCCACAACCTTGGTGTATGGGGATGATGCTCTAACCAATTGAACTATCCGGCCAAGGCTCCGGTCTCTTATTGTGAAGTGGTAATAATTATAGTAACTACCTTACAGAGCTGTGATAAGGAACTAAACTCATACATAGTTTTTAGTATATAATAATTACTCATAAATGTTAACTAATGCTGTATTTTAAAAAGTGTGGTTATCATATCCCTACTTTAAAGATGAAGTACTAAGGATTATAGAAACTAAAAAACTTGTCTTTGCTCTTCTCTCAGATGTGCTGAATCCCAAAGTCCATGGCTCCTTTTACCTACCGTGCAGATCCCCATTTAATTAATGGTGTCTTTATTGTTCTTATGTTGATAAATGTGGGTGTGGCTGGTAAAAACTTTACAGGTAGGTAAAATAACTCTATAAAAGATTATTTTCTTTTATCAAACAATGCCCTTGCTTGCTGCTCTGGGTCAATGTCCATGAGAGCTGCTCCTGTGAGTTGGCTGGGATTAAAAGGAAGAATGAGATTGTTGGCCCACATTCTGTTGCAAGAAGACATTTTCTTGGGGCAGCTTAGGTAGCCTTCGTTTTGATTTACCCTTGTTGTCTTTCTTCTGTGGATATGTAAGAGATTTCTTAGATCATATGTAACCCAATTTCAGGTCTACTTTCATTAACTCATATGGCTTGAGGGGTAGGGATTAAGTGAGGTTAAAAAAGAAATCAATGTTTAAGTTAACATCTCAATTTGTATTCCTTTTCAGTGGCATTTCCATCAGTTGCCCTAGCTTTTATCCTTTCCTATCTGCATAAAGAGCTAAAGTTTAAAAGAATGCCTAGGAAGCAGAAGTAATTTTTAAACACTATAACCATGGCTGACTCACTCTATCATACATAAGTTAGCTAGTAGAATCCAATATAGTAGCAAACTCTATATTCCTTCCTTTTAGGGACCGATTCAGAATGGAATAATAATACTGGCAACTACCATTGCCAACATCTCCCATTTACTGAGCATTTACTTATGTGCCAGACACAGTACTAAGCACATCTCAGATGTTACTCATTTAATCCTCACACAGCTAAAAAAGTAAAAATTCAAAGTCAGGTTTAACTCTAGAGATAACACTATTTATTATTTTTAAAGACCTTATAAGACAGCTGACTTTATAATTTCTTATCTTTTGTCACTTATCTGAACCATAACCCATCAAAATTAATATAAGGACTTGTAGGCTTCTGTTATGTGAAATCTCTGCAACTTGTAACTGAGCGTATGCCTCCAACCAAGGCAGTCCGAGGGACTTTTCTTTCCCAAAGTCAGGTAGATGCCGAGGAAAGGCATAGACTGCTGTTACAAAGCTAATCTGATGGGCTTTACTCAAAATACATAATGGCCATTGAAATAACTCCATTTCAATGGAGTTAAGACGGTGAGGATTGCAACCGTATCCTATTTGATTTGCTGAGGGCTCAGCTGCCAAGTTCCTAGGTACATGATGGTAAGTGACTAACTGCTGCCAGGCAAGGTTTCTAGTATAAACATCCTGAAATGTGAGGTGTATCTGCATGTACATGACCTGGCTGTGGCTGGTTGTGTGAATTTGACTTAGACAAGTCACTTTCTCAGGCTCAGTTCCTCATTGGTAAATGTTGATAACAAACCTGCCGGACCTATGTCACAGGTGTGTTAGGAGAAGAAAACAGGTATGTGGAAGTGCCAGGTACTACAGAAAAATAATATGATTAAATCATTTTTAAAATGGAACTAAAAGTTGACTTTCTGTCTTGTTAACTTGCCAATGTTCAATTACTAATATCAGAACTTCCATTCTATTTCTTCATATTTTAGAATAGCCAAGCGCTATTTATTAGAGAAAGAATAAAGTGGGCAGGAAAATGTGAGAGTTGCCATCACTTCTTGTTAGCTGAACTAATTTTTCTAGGTAAGTTTTAAATGAAAAATATTGCAAGAATATTGGTAATAGATCTGTTATAGGCAAAATACATATATTCTATTACATTGAAAATATGACTGTATTATTTTGTAGTCAACCTAGAGGAAGGAGTACTTCGATGGGTAGGGAAAGGATCTCCAAGGATCTGTGTATATGGCACCATGAATACTTGGACCCTTCTTAAGAAAGTTTAAAGAAAAATTTCAAATCAACATGTAAACTACTGTAATCCAAAGAACCACGAGCCGAAGAGCAAAACCACTAAAGCAGAGGTCACATATGAGCCAGAAATATTGAGGTCTTAATTTCTATAAAACTACAGGATGTATATCAGTTTCTTTGGTTGTACTCTATGGAAGCCTGATTTATTTACATTGTAAGATACTTGGAATTATTTTCTGCCCACCATCCAGGCTGCTATATCAGCCTTGATACTAAGAAACATGTCCTAATCTTATTGAAGCAGAAAAAAGAAGGATAACAGATACTACAGAAAGTAGTGGACAGCTATAACCTTAAATACTTACAAAAATAACTCATCAAAAAGAAAATCAGTGAGTAAGGAAGGACTCCTCGGGCCTTGCTATCCTCTTAAAATGGTGCCATAGTTTTTGCATGCTCTTAGAAATATGGATGCTGTCTTTTTGGGGTATCTAATATTTGGGTAAAAAACAAGTATGTAGTAGACGATAATTACAAAAATATTATTCACAGTTTAAGATTACAGATTTAAAAAAAACTGCCAGAGATTAGTACAGTTAACAGAGTTTATAGTCTGTCATTACAGTCCTTTTAGGCTATAAATTTTTAAATGTTCCAGTGCACAGGGGGCTTGATTACAAGTTTATGGGTTTTAGAATTAAAATTAAAATTTGTAACCCCATTACAAACATATTTCCAGTGAAGTTATGGGTGCAAATTACAGATAAAATGGCTGGCTTTGTTTACCTGTATTTTTCAATAGGACTTTGTTCAGATAGAGCCGAAAATGAGAAACAGCTTACTTTTTCATGCTTGTGTTTCTCCTTTTCTTTTTCTTTCTTTTCTCTCTCTCTCTTCTCTTTTTCCCTTTCCTTCTCTTTCTTCTCCTTTTCCTTCTCTTTCTCTTTCTTTTTCTTCTTCTCCTTTTTGTCTTTTTTCCTTTCTTTCTCCTTAGGTTTCTCTTTTTCTTCAAATAATTTTTCAGGAAGCATGGGTGACAAAGAGTGCATGGGTGGGATCCTCACGGCTGCAGAGGGGCTGAACAAGGGCAGAGCCATGTCCTTGGGGGGCAGGACCAGGGGGGCTGGTGCCACTTTCACCTTGTCCTCACGACCCTTATCTTTACCTTTGTCTTTATCTCGCTTATCTTTATCTTTTTTGCCTTTTTCTCTATCTTTCTTCTTATCTTTATGCTTCTCTTTCTCCTTTCTCACAAGCCCATCTTTCAATCTCACTTTGGAATCAACCTCTTCAAAGTCTTTTATTTTAAACTTATAGGGATCTGACTCTTCATCTTTCAGGAGATCCTTCCATGGATACTTGGCTTCTTTGTTGGCCTCCTTTTCTTTTTCTTTCTCTTTAACTTTATCCTTCTCTTTACTCTTGTCCTTGCTTTTGTCTCTTTCCCTCTCCCTATCTCTCTGCTTCTCTTTCTTTTTCATTTTTGTCCTCAGTTCCTTTTTCAACTTCTTTTTGACATCCACTGAGGAAGGTAGTTTTGTTTTCTCCTCGTACAGCTTGTGCAGAGGCTCAGGCGTGGGAGGAGAGACTGAGGGAGAGGAGAGGTAAGGAAAGCTGGGGGGCACATTGGAAGCTGTTCCCAGTTTTGCTTTCCGTACAACCTCATCAATGGAGGCGTCCATTGTCCATGAATTATCAGAACTTGACGTTCCGCCAGAAAGAGGCAGAGGAGTGGATCCTGACTTAGTGAAATTGTTCAAGGAAGTGGAAGCTTTCGGAGCCGTACATTCCGAACTTGAAATCCGCTTAGGACTGGTAAAAATGTCTCCTTCTGACTCTGATCCAGAAGAAAACTCAAAAGGATCTGGTTCTCTCTCGGCACAAGCTCGAGCAATCACAGCATCGATAGAGTCATCAATCGTCTTGTCGGTCACAACAGCCTTTCTTGGCTGATTCTCATTGTTCAGCTTCCCAGCCTCTGGGGGTGTTTGTATTTGTTTTACCTGAAGGGTGTCTTTGCTAGTTTTTTCACTTACTATAGCTGAAGGAGTCCTATTTGGTGTTTCAGGTCTGACCGGTGCTTGGGGAATATGGGTTATAACCTTGGGACTCTTGGGGCTTTTGGGACTCTTTGAACGTCCAGGAGATTTCTTTTCTTTGGATATAGTTTTTGGTGACCGAATAGGACTTCCAACCATTGCTGGTGACTGAGTCATTTTAGGTGATTTAGTTTTCTGTCCTGGAGAGCTGGTTTTCGTCTTTGTTTTGGGTGTAAACGACTTTGTTTCTAAGGGTTTTGCAGTTGGCATTTGTGATTTTGCAACTGGGGCTAACATTGGTGGCTCTGGCGATGGAGGTGCAAGCTCTGTGCTGTCCTGTACATGGACTGGAGAAAGCATCGGTGGAATCTTTTGGGTATTGATTGAGCTGAGTGGTTCTCGAGCTTCCAATAATACTACATCCAGGGTGTCTCCTTTAGCGCTTATTAGTCGTGGTCGCTTCATGGCAGGCATTTCTTCAGCTTCAGGACTGTCTAATGGTCTCTTACCCAAGAAGTTCTCATCATTAATAATTTCCTCCTCCTCCAGTTCATCGTCTTCTTCCAAGGGAACTTGCATGGCTTCTGCTGATGTCCCCCCATCAGTGGGCACCTGCTCTTCTTCTTCTTCTGGTAAAGGAAGAGAAAAGAAGCGTTATTGGAATATTAAAAAAAAAAAAATTAGCAAAAGTAATGATTTCTAGAAAAAAACCAAACAAATGTTATTTCTAGGGAAAAAAAAGAACATTTTGACAGTGTTTAGAGAGTAAAGAGATTAAATTTCAAGGATCTTCCAAACATGTATGCCATCATTCTTTGAGGAGTGGCAATCAGGAATAGTAGATATAAACAGTTGTTTTCCTCTAAGTGGTTTGGCCCTACACTCAGAATCTGGAGTTTGCTAAGCATTTCCTGTTTGTCATCTGCTCCCTTTTATTATTTTCCTAACCTGAGTAAATGCCATCTTTTTTCCCCCTCCTCCTCTTGTGTACACGTACACATACACACAAACTTCTAAAATTCAAGATATTGGTTATTATGTGACTATTATCCTCAGAAATGACAAAAAGGGCATACTTTCTTAGAACTTTTACAATTTTTATCTTTATTGTTTAAAGTATTACAGATACTTTTTTCCACCCACTGACCCCCTCCTCCCCACTTTCACCTCCTGTGTTATATATTATTTATGTCTTCTATTTTGTTTGCTTGATGCCAGACACTTTGAGAGGCAGTGGAATACATATTGGCTGTGGTATTAGAAAGACGGTGTTTCCGCTGGTGGTCTGGCATGACGGAGCAACAGGCCTTAGGCAGTCTCTTAACCTCTTTGAGCCTGTTTCCTGACCTTTCAAAATGGGCTAATGTTACTTGCCCTGCCTACTTGACTGAATTGCTGTAAATTGGATTATTTCTTTCTACACTTATTAACTAAGCATATACCATGCGTAAAACACAAAGATAAAGGCTGAAAGAGCTACTGAAATAAGTCAGAAATAAATCATGACCTAAGAGAGCTTATAGTTTAGCAAGGGACACAGTATATATGCATAGCACATAGGATGTGAGTAGTACCTTAAGACAATAAAGTGCTATAGCAGTTCAAAGGAGAAAAAGGTAATGGCAATGCAAAAATCTGGGGAAGACTTTACTAATTATGCAGCATTTTGGATTTCTGGCGATTGGGAATGATGAAGTACAGGAATAGATAACAAAGAGATGAAGGTGGAACATAAAGAGTGTGTAGGGAATAATTTGTCTGGAAAGCAGGGTGCAAGATGAGGAATAATAGAAAGTAAGTTTACTGAGGCTACACCTAGATCCCAGAAGTTTTGGCCGTGGCTGTTTGGTTCAGCAGTTGGAGCATCGGCGCGTGGACTAAAGGGTCATAGGTTTGCTGGTTAAGGGTGCATTCCTGGGTTGCAGGTTCAATCCCCGACCTCAGTCAGGTTGGGTGGGAGGCAACCAATTGATGTGTCTCTCACACTTCAATGTTCTCTCTCTCCCCCCACCCCCCTTCTCTCGCTCCCATTCTATCAAAAAATCAATGGAAAAATATCCTCAGGTGAGGATTAGCAAAAAAAATTAGGTCCCAGAAGTTTTGAATTCCACAGAAATGAACATAAGCTTTATTCACTAAGTTTGGACTTAGGGACAATTTTTAGACAAGGGAGAAAATAACCAGGGTACACGTTAACAAAATTATTCTGGCAGGAACATATATGATGGATGGGAATTAACAGATATTAATGGAGAGGTGACAAGTTAGAAATTACTGAAATGATGTAGGTAAGTGACAAAAAGGGTCTGAAATAAAATAGTGGCAATGAACAGCAAGCAACAGAGGCAGATGATATTCTCAAGATGGAATGAACAGAATCTGATAAATTATTAGGTATAAGAGTGGAGGAAGAATTCAAACACAACTTCAAGGTATGAGTCCTGGTGAGTGAGAAATGCATCCTTAATAGAAGTAGGAAATAAACAGAGAAGGAAGATGATTATAATTAGTTCAATCTCTACACAGAATTTGATGAACAGTTAATGATGTCTAACGAGGAGCTGAAAATATACTAAAGTTCAGAAAACAGGACTGGGCGTGTGTCAGAGGTCTTTGCTGAGATAAATGAAAAATAATAGGTAATATTAGCAAGGGAGAAATAAGAGGTGGTCAAGTCCAGGTACTCTGAGGAATACCTATGTGTAAAGACAAGAGGAAGAAGAACTAAAGAAATGCCTGGGTGATCAGGAGATGTCAAACAGATCAAAGGTAAGAGTTTTCAAGTGGAAGACCAGTGAGCAAAGTCAGATGCTTAAGTCAATGAGAACGAAGGCTCAGCAGAAGCCATGCCAAAGGGCACTAAGGGGTGACTAGGGAATAAATGGCGTAAAGTATGTGAAAGTACCTTGTGAGCTACAAAGAACAAGATAAATTTGAGCCACAATTACTGCTACATGATACTACCAGCCGTCCAGTTACCAAAGTCAGAAACACCTTTCCACACTACTTTCCCTTTTTTCTCCCCATTTGATTGTGAACAAAATTTTCTACTATATTTTTTGTTTTTTTGGCATTGATTATTTTTTAAGTTTTTAATTACAAAGTACTTTCATCTTAACCTACTACATTCCTTTAATGTGCTTTCTCCACTTCTATTAGTTCAAATCCTCAGCACCTCTTATAACTGGTCTTCCTGCTTGCAGTCCCATCTGCCTCAGAACCATCTTTCCCAGTGTCTTACAGTGACCTTCCTAAAACACAAATCTGAGTACAGGACTCCCCATCTTGAAACACTGCATTGGTCCCTGGCAAAAGGTTGGAGCCTGCAGGTTTTGTGGAACCACTCTGTGGTTCCCACAGTAGAGACTGGGTCCCTAATCTCCATTAAATGGAATAGTTACACCTAAGGTTATCTATTTTACATGCTGAACTTTCCAAAAAGCTTTTGTTGTGAGGCTAAAACATGTTGAAAGCTACTATTCTAAAATATAAAAACCCAATTCCCCCGGCATGACCCACAGGAGCCCCATCCTGCACCTCAGTAATTAGCCTCCCCTTTCACCCTACCCACTCCTGCCCTGTGAACTGATTGCAGTCTCACCCCTGCGCCTCAATATGGGCAACCAACTCCCGTTGCCTGGAATCCTCTGCCCTCCTACACTTGGTGACTCTCTTCTTAGCCTCCAATCAACTATTCCCTCTTCTGTGACACTTTTTGTTAGTAACTAGAAATGCCCCTCCCACTTTGGTTCAAATCCCAGTTATACAAGCAACAAAGAAAGCCTAGATAATTTATTCTCTGGTCCTTGACCCACTCTATTCAGATAATTTGAACATTTCCTTCCATCCCTATCCTTAGCAGAAAACAAAGATACACTTCAAATCTACTCAATTGCTAAAAGGTAAACACATAAAAAAAATTAGGGCATTCTTTAAGTGAATGAAAAATTTTAGAATACCTACTACTGTTATATTTCTAAATTCCAAAGAACTTCCTCCTACCCCATTTACCCAGAGGTTCGTAAATCTTGGTGATGCCAAAGCAGAAGGAGGAAGGATTCCACAGGCAGCACAGCAGACCTTCAGAATACGTTAACACACCTGGTTCTTCTCACTCTGGAGGCTAATCTGAATAATGACCCGCTCTGAGCCTGAGTCTCCAGAGCAGGCCCTGCTGGATGCCCTGGGAGAACAGAGGGAAACTGCTCTAATATAAGCAGTCCCTAGAAAGGGAACTCCCCGAACTACGAATAAGACAGTGAATGCTAGATCTTCCAGATGGAAGGTCTGTTTCACAGGTAGGACAACTTGAAATTTTGAGTTTTCTACACAGTGTATTATTTTACTAGTGTAAAATTCTTTCATATGGAACTGGCAAGATAGGCATTTGAACTAAAGGAGGTATGTAGGCTGGGCTAGGGAAAACTGTACGGCATTCCTGCAAATACTTCAGAAAACAGATTGGTTCACTTGGAATTTGGAGTTAATGTACCTCACAAAAATGAATGGTGGTTGTTCTCATTTAAGTGAAAAAAATTAACATAAAGCTTGATTTAAGATGGGTCTCCACAAGCTAGGCGGACGTGTTCTGTTTTTGTTATTTTTATTGTTTATTTTCATTTTTTGTTTATTTCAAGTCCCTGGATGCTAACTTGTATGCATCTAGAAACTTTACATGGTTTAGAAGAATATAAATGAATTACAAAACTAAACCATTACAAGTGCTTATTTTAGGGATGCATAAAAATACATGTTTCTTGCCTGGCCAGTGTGGCTCAGTGGATTAAGCACTGTCCCATGGACTGAGAAGTCCTGGTTCGATTCTCAGTCAGGGCACATGCTTGAGTTGTGGGTTCAATCCCCAGTAGGGGTGCGTGTAGGAGGCAGCTGATCAGTGTTTCTCTTCTCACATTGATGTTTCTATCTCCCTTCCTCCCTCTCCGAAAAAATCAATAAAAACCTTGAAACAAACCTTTAAAAAAAAACATGTTTCTTATTTTGATTAGTTTAATTTATAATTACTTTTTTAATCCTCACCTGAGGACATTTTTTTTCCATTTTTTGTTCAGATAGAGTGGGAGGGAGAGAGAAAGAGAGAGAGAGAGAAACATCAATGTGAAAGGGACACATAGAGTGGCTGCCACCGGCACGACTAACCAGGGCCGGGGACAAACTGCAACCGAGGTATACACCATTAGCGGGAACTGAACCCAGGTCTCTCTGGACCGCCGGTCGACGCTCTAACAGCTGAGCCAAACCGGCCAGGGCTACAATTACTTTTTATGTTTAAAGATTTTAAGAAAGCTTCAATTGTAGCATCAAAATTCATCAAAATGAAAAAAGAATTTTGCTGAAAAATAGTCTTAAATTTTAATAAGAACAGGAAAAGTGTGGAGATATTTACAACGAATTTCTGAATTAGAAATCACTTGACACATACTGGATAGTATAAGCAATGTACATGGAAGGAATAAATAATGACAAATGAGCACCTGTGACAATGCCACCTACCTTTGTAAACAGAACACTAGCAATGTCATTGGAACTCCCTTATTTCCTCTCTGATTCATCTTTTGCTTTCTCCATTCTCACCCCCAAATAACTACTGTCTTGATTTGTATACTCATCATTCCTTGTTCCTTTATAGTTTTACCACATCTGTATCTAGTTTGCTTCTTTTTGAACATTTTATAAGTGGTATCATATTATAATTTCTTTAGTTTTTTTTCACCTAACACATTTTTAAGATTTACCCATGTTCATGCAGGTAGCTGTACTTCAGTCATTTTCACTGTTGTACAACTGTTCTATGCTTATTAATCCATTCTCCTAGTATGAAAGTTTTCCACTTGAGTCAATCTATTTTAATTTTTTAAATATTATAAAATTCCAACAAATGAATACAATTGATCTAACTTATGCCTGCTCAAAAACAAACTTAACTGATGATTATGCAAATGAGTTTCTGGCTTTTCATTACACGCATATTTTAATTCTATGTTCTAAGTGTTTGGAATAAGATAAATATGTGATGGCTATTGAATGGCCATCCAAACCTCAACTTGAAGGTTAGTTTCAGTTTGATAACAGTTGAATGGCAATAAAGTATTCTTTGTGTGTGTGTGTGTGTGTGTGTATTATAATAAGCACCATTTACCAATAATCTGTAAAATATCCTAAAAATGTTTTAACATTCTCCTACGCTCAGTTTTACTATAAAATAGCATATAAGTTGGTTAACAGAAGTTTAATATTACAAGATATTTGATCTTGATATATTACTACATAAAAGTGGCGTGGCTGGTTGGAACGCCAGGGTTGCAGTTTGATCCCTCCGTTGGGGCATATACAAGAATCACCCAATGAATGCATTAGAAAGTGGAATAGCAAATCTCTCTCTCTCTCAAATCAATAAAAATAAAGAAAATATGAGTCATGAGCTCTTTCTAATTTAACACAAATATAGACATAAAAATAAAAGCTGTGTTCCAAAGACAAAAATGTGACATTCTGACTTGAGTATTTTAAAGATGTTTATTTCCACAGAACTAACTCATTTTCTACTATTTCAATATTTGGATGCTGGAGGAAAGGACTCTTGTGTATATATGCAATAAACAAACATTGGGAGAAACCGTTCAAGAAAAACTACTAGTTGTGAGATTTATTTTTGTTTTTGTTCTTATCCTCACCTGAGGACATTTTTCCATTTATTGTTCAGATAGAGTGGGAGGGAGAGAGAGGAAGAGAGAGAGAGAGAAACATCGACGTGAAAGGGACACATCGAGTGGCTGCCACCTGCACAACCAACCAGGGCCGGGGACAAACTGCAACCGAGGTACGTGCCCTTAGCGGGAACCAAACCCGGGTCTCTCTGGAACGCAGGCTGACGCTCTAACTGCTGGGCCAACTGCCAGGGCAGTTGTGAGATTTTTAACAAGTTTCTCAATTTCTTCCTTAATCCAGAAGATGAGCACATTCACATCATTTACCTTGAAAGTACAGTGAAAATGAACTGCTAATTAGAGTTCAGTAAGTATTCAAAGTATTAACTAATAGTGGTCAATAATAGAGATATACATTGCAAAATAAAGTTAACCTTGAAATCCTTTTTGAGAAGTTAAAATAAAACACAACACAACACCTCCCCACACTCGAATCTCTCTCAAACCAAATACAAGAGCACAGGTCCAGAGTTAGCATCTGCAGGTCAAGTGGCTATCACCTCAGCCATCTGCCCTAATAATTCTCCCCTGCGATAAGCAGTCTGGAGCTGTTGGGGAGACTTTTTAGGATAAAAGATATTTAATAAGGGAAGCCACACCTGGATAAGTGTCAAAGCTTGTGCTAGTAAAGGTACATAGCTAGGAATTATTTACAAAACCAGTGTTCCCTTTTCTGCTTGCTTAAAATTTGGCCAAAATAATAGTAATAAGACTTTTGATTTGATTATCCTTTGTGTGAGAATTCATTCAAAGTTATGATATTTGCTATAAATGATTATTAGCACTGCCATTCACCAAGAAATACCATAAATTAGAACTCCTTTATTTCTAGGAGAAAAAAGAAGACACTTAAAACGACAACAACAAAACATATGAAAAACCACACTTAAAGCAGTGTAGGAACACTACATACACACACACACACGTTAATTTCCTGCTTCCTGGTAGAAGTTCATGTCCGTTACCGACACCCTTATTTGTCATATAAATTCAGTAAAATACGAACGCTATAATCCAATCAAAGGAAAATGCAGCTACATTAAGAAGTAACTTCATTCTAATTTTTGTTGTTGCTAATCCTCACCTGAGGATATTTTTCCATTGATTTTTAAAGTTGAAAGGAGGGAAGGAGAGAGAAACATTGATGTGAGAGAGAATATTGGTTGCCTCCTACACGACCTCGACCAGGGCTAGGAATCAAACCTGCAACCCAGGTACGTGTCCTTAACTGGTAATCAAACCTGGTAACCTTCAGTCCAGAGGCTGATGCTCTAACCACTGAGAAAAACAGGTCAGGGATCATTCCAATTTTTTTTTTATAAAGTAACTTCATTCTGTCAAATGATTTGCATATATGGTATGCTTTCTCATTTGTCAAAAAAGGGAAATGATGTTTAATAATAGAAATGACTCAGCACAAATTTATCACCACAGTTAAAAATAAGATTTAAAATAGATATTTCATTGGTAACAGAATACCTAATCATAATATATGAAAAAGGGGGGAGATAGAGATAATCTGTAAAGTAAACAATCAATGATTCCAAGTCAACATTTGATTGTAAAATTATTTAACTTTTTAATTTGACATAATTTCAAACATATAGAAAAAGGTATAAGAATACTACAAGAACTCATGAATACCCTGTATCCAGATTCACTAAATTAACATTTTCCTTCAGTGTATGACTACAGAAAAATTTTTAAAATTCCTTTTTAATTACATATAAGACATAAAATGGATCTATATTAATGTACATCTTTAAAAAACATCATAGATGTTGATGGAGGAGGGGGAGGAGAGACACTACAAAGTCCATTCCAATTTTCCTTCATTAATGACACAAATAAATAATCCACACAGCTATATTTCCCAGAGTAATGAGAAAAATATGCTTCTTTACCAAACTTCTCGAACAAAAACAAAACAAGGCAATAAGGTCTGAACACACCAAAAGGATTTTTTAGAAGTTAATTCTAAGCTACTATAAATATTGACTTAGAACAAAATATCTTTTTAACTAGAATAGTAAATGCCTTTAAAGAAACACTATAATCTAAAAAGCTCATGGACATTAGGGGGAAAAAAAAGGAAATTGCTTGCATATGGCATGAAAGCTTTTTATCTCATTAACTGCACAGATGCATGCAACTTTAAAATTCAGTGGCATGATTTTAAACTAAGCAGAAAATATATTTGTGTTTTTGAACCTTAAATATCGGGACAATAAAATACTATCTGCATATATTTCATTCAAAATTAAGGGTATTTAAAATAAGATTTCTTCAGATTTTTTTGGTGAAATACATGTACAGAAATTTATTTCTAGCAAATGATGACACAAACTTTTCTATTTTCCTATTAGTTTATGCATCCCACTGTTATTTATAAGAGTCCTCTTATTAACAAGTATGATAGGATTAATGTAAAAATATGTATATTTTTTTCAAAAACACCATTCTACTTGTCTGGATATTAGGCATAGTTATTGTAACTAGTTCTTTGAAGTGACTCAATGCTACTAATGCTCATTCATTCATTCCTTATCCATCCATCCATCCATCCATCCATCCGTCCGTCCGTCCGTCCATCCGTCCGTCCATCCGTCTGTCCGTCCATCGTCTTCTGAATACCACTGTGACAAGCACTACATTAGATCCTAGGAAAATAAAGTCGAATAAGACATGATTTACTATCCTGAAAAATCAACCACATTTTGTGGTTATCAGTTCAAGTGCTGTGGCAGGGATAGGTACAAGGTACACATGTAGCCATATCCAGGGATATGTAAGACAGAAATCACAATGTCAATGAGAAAGGAAGCTGGACTAAAACTGCCTTTAAGATCTACTACCAGTGCCATGATGCCACCTAGCACAGCCCATTTATGCTCCCAAACTTAAGTTTTCTCATCTGCAATATATAAGTATTGATACCTGACCTCCTATTTCGGAGAACTAAAGACCTTCATTATAGGGCCATCTCTACATGCAGCTGATCATGCATGTGGGATGACCCAACGGGCATGACAGAGTTATTTCTGTCCCTAAATATCTCACTGACCATGTGCAACAATGCTTGGCATTCTGACTACTTGATTTATGTCTTAAATAAAGACAAATCTTTAAAAGTCTGCCACCAAAATATATTTAAGGCTATAAAACTAAAAAATGAATGACACTGATCCTACTTTTTGAGAAAAGAGACTAAGAAAATGGAACGGAAGTGAAGTAATTTGATGGAGTGCTGAGGATTAAAAGTGTTTGGAACACAGGGTACCACTAGGAGGGTAATGCTGTGAGAAGGGGAGGTCTGGGCAGCTGGAAGGTAGGCTGACACTGAGTAGATGCTTGGGAAAGACAGGAACAGCAGCAATATAAAAACAATCTTAATTTTTAAAATCCCATCTATGTTTCCACATAAAACATATATTTAATTGTCCTGTCTATAACAGTAATTAGACCCTTAAAACACAACTCAACGTGTAAAAGTGGAGTATTTTTTAAACAAACCTTTTACTTAAAAAAAAAAAAAAAAAAAAAAAAATTGCTAGCAAAGACACAACAATTAGGCAATGACAATCCGTACAGTACAACCAATCAATAACACAATAAATTAATAGTAGAGTGAAGATGTGTGATAATACATACACACACACTGACCTATAAAAAAAACACTACTTCACTAACATTCTGCACAATAAAAAACTAAAATGCTATATAAGCAAGCCAACCTGAAATGACACCTAGTATTATAAATGGCCTAATCTATATGTTAATACTGTTGTATCACATAACTGCAGCAAGAGTAAGATAACAATATGACTTTGGGGTTTCTATGGCTACATCCTGGGCTAACGTGCCTGAAAGGGCCGGCTGCTGACACTACACAAGCATTCTGAGTGCTTCTTTTTGGTTATTTATGATATGATTTATGATAACGACAACATCTCCTATTTTCTCTCCTCCTCAGATACAATAAATTGCTATCGTTAATCACCCTTCTCAGTTCAAATATGATTACAATAGCATAATAGGGCCAGACTATGGTAATACTGTGGATTTTTAAAAAAGAAATAAATACAAGGAGATCTCGTCAGACAATGTCAATATCTCTAATATTTTAATCATCTCTTTTAAGGCTTTCAGAATAAATTCAATTACAACTAAGATTCCACATCCAGGATATAAGCCCTTTGTGCAAATCAAATTCATAATCAAGTACCACATGCTCACAAATCACTACTACTGTGGTTTTCTTAAACATATACAACAGAAGACTTTGTATAGGACATAGTTTCTATAGACAACGGCAGTTGTTATTTTCCTATATTTGTGAAACTAATCTTACTGCTGTTTTTTTCTCCCCAGAACTAGACAAATTAGGCAAATTAACCATTCATCTATCAGAAGGCAAAATAATAAAAAATAAAACAAAAACTTTGCAATCACACAGATATGTGTGATCTGCCTTTACTGGTTATATGGTTACTTAATTTTTCTGAACTTCAATTTCCCTTTATGACAATTTGGATTAAAAGACAATACTACCTCTTTGGTTTTTGAGTAACAGTAAGGCAAACAATGTAAAGAATTCAGTAAAGTGCTTAATGTATGAGTTGGACTATACAAAAAGAAGATAAATTCTTTCCCTCTTTGCATCTATGGGCTGCTCTTAGAGGTAAGCTTACCTGCACTTGGGTGGCCCTGTAACTTGCTTTGGCTGATGGGTCAGAGATGGCAAATGTGTCATAGGCAGAGGCTTAAAAACCACTTGCATACTGGGTCTTGCCCTCTTGCTGCTTTGGGGCAACTTGCTACCACTCCCATGTGAGTGAGCCAAGTGAGCCTGATGGATGATAAGTGCATGGCTCAGAGCTCCAGCAAAATCATCAGACTTATGAGTGAGGCCACTGATCAGCAGCTGATCGCAAATGTGTAACAGCCCAGCCACATCCAGCAAAAGAACTGCACAGCTGAGCCAACCCAAAAAGCCAACTCACAGAATTGTGAGCTAATAAACAGTTGCTGTTTTCAGCTACTAAATTTTAAGGTGGCTGGCTACACAGCAACATATTAACAATCTATTCATATGTACATGCACAGCGGTATTCATGTTATTTGTGGTGATTTGCTCTTATAAAGATGCCACAAAACTAAATCAGTGAAAACTAAACCATTGCTTCTAAGGGAAATACAAGGTTAGGTTCCTATGAGGCTTTGATAAAATATTTTCGTTAGCAGATCAATACATAACCCTATTTTATGTGTGTTTCTGTTTAAAGACATCTCATTTAATATACATCGTTGATTAATTAACATAGAAACCATGACCAACAGTACTGTATCATGTCAGAATGAAAATGATCTAATGTACGTATTTTCTCTGTAAGGCACATCTCAGCCTTCCTGCACTTAGGAACACTTGTCAGCACTTCAGCATTGTGTTTGGGGTCATTTTAAACAGCACTATTACCAACAAAAAGTAAAAAATATCTCACTAAATAGACCTTGAAAATGACACATTTACAGTATGAGAGTTGAAATAACAAGGTACAGGATCGCCTTGGTCAAACTCCATAGCAAACGTGTGTGTTGGGGCAACTCAAAGTTTTGCCACTCTGTGAGCGACTGTGAAAGTGATTTTAAGGTTACACATACATTTTAGCAAGCGGGCAAAATTGCAAACACGGAATCCATGCATAATGAGGATCAACTGTATATAATTATATGGATATAACTTCATCAACATCAAATACTTTTATGGAGTACGGATTTAAAATAAAAGATTTTGCTTGAAAGTAATTCCAGTCCTCAGAAGGCATTTAATGAAAAGATTAAATATGCCTTATGAACTTTAACACTGTGACCATCCATATCTGGCAAGATAGTCTTCTAAATCCAAACTGGGAGATATTTTAGTTTAAATTCAAAGAACTAGCTATGTGCAGAATACTCTGTTCAAGCCACGTGATCACTCTTTGAATTTCTGGTATACATCAAGTTCTTTCCTTCCTCAGGGTATTTATACCCACATATTCAGCTCCTCTCAGCTAGGGACTGCTCCCTTCATGATTTCCGTGCTTGCCTCTCTCTCCCCTCTTCAAGTCTTAAGCTTAATTATTGTCTTCTCAAAGAAGTATTCTCTGGTCACTCCCTAACTCCAGACTAGTGAATGTTTGATTGTTAATGCATTTCTTATCTGTTTCCCCAACTAAGCTTCACTGAAAAAGGAACCATGCTTGCCTTTAGCTGCTAAGTGATCATCGCAGGCAGATAATAAATATTTTCTTTATCAGTATTACCATTAGAAAAATAAGAAACATTATTTTATCATATTTTGTTAATTCTAAGTTGTTAAAATATGCGACTCTGAAATTGTCATGTGTTTTATAATCAATAGCATCTTCTTGCCTCTGTCAGTTGGACAAGCGGTAGTGATATAGCAGTTATGGCCTGCCCATGGTGAACTTGACTGGATACTGCAACTCCTTAGTGTTTCAGTCAACAAACCATTTAAAAAAATTGAAGAAGAAATATTTGTTCTATGCAGTTACAAAGAAACATTGTGTATAATAAGAAAGAATTGTTTCAGCCCTGGCCAGTTTGCTCAGTGGTTAAAGCATAGGCCTGTGGACAGGAGAGTCCCGGGTTCGATTCCCACTATGGGCACGTACCTTGGTTGTGGTTCATCCCTGGCTCCAAGGTTGGGGTCGTGCGGGTGGCAACCAGCCGATGTGTCTCTCTCACATTGATGTTTCTCTCTCTCTTTCTCTCTCCCTTTCTCTATATGAAGATAGGTGTAAAAATGTCCTCAGGTAAGGATGAAAAAAAAAAAAGAAAGAATTGTTTCATAGTCTATTTGACATTGTGTGGTTTGTTTTTTTCCTTAGTGGTACATAAAGAATGGTGTTTCTTATGATTGATGGCATCTTAGGATCGATGACATATGACTGTTTTTCTAAATTATTATTAAATGCTTACTATGGTCCTTCTATCTAATATTGAGAAATTGTTTTAGTTTTTAAAACAACATTACATTGGACATCCCTTAAGTCCAAGGGTCCAAAGGGGACACTTATAAACTGACTCAGAGGGAATAGCTTGGATAAGTGGTAACGCTGTTGTCCTATGTTGTACCTTCTTGTGCCCACTTACATAAGACATCCCATTCACCAATTAACTCTTATATACATTGTTTCTACTAGATGGACTTGCCTCACGATCTCTGGGTTTTGGGATAGTGTTTATAAGCACACTCTTTATTCCAAGCCATACTTTATTATTAAGGCAGTACTTCTTTACAGTGGAAACAGTGATGGACTAGAAGATGACCCCAGTTTACAGAACCAGTCCTTTTCCATTTCTTTGTACTGATGAGCACAAAATTCTTTTTTTTTTTATCCTCACCCGAGGACATTTTCTCATTTTTTTGTTCAGGTAGAGTGGGAGGGAGAGAGAGGAACAGAGAGAGAGAGAAACATCGATGTGAAAGGAACACATCGAGTGGCTGCCACCGCACGACCGACCAGGGCCGGGGACAAACTGCAACCGAGGTACACGCCCTTAGCGGGAACCGAACCCGGGTCTCTCAGGACCGCAGGTCGACGCTCTAACCGCTGAGCCAAACCGGCCAGGGCACAAAAT
The DNA here is from genome assembly GCF_014108415.1 of Molossus molossus. Lineage (NCBI taxonomy): Eukaryota > Metazoa > Chordata > Mammalia > Chiroptera > Molossidae > Molossus > Molossus molossus. Next base: position 97,035,572 of record NW_023425344.1, on the reverse strand, counting down.
TCTTTATCTGTACATACACAAAATAATGTTGACCCTCCTTACTTCACAGGATTGTCATGTGCAGTAAGTGAAAACACAATGTGAAATCATTTTGAAACTGTTCAAATAATAGAAGCAAATGTCAGTAATGGTGGCAGTAGCACAAACCTTTTATTGCCATCATTCTCCATTCACTCCGCACCTACCAAGAGCCAGCCTGCGGAGGAGCTGCTCCTACACATTCTCTTTTTCCTCTTTCCCCCAACTATGCATGTGTGTCCAAGAGGTTTTAGCAAAACAATGAAAAAGAGAAAGCTCAGTATATTTATACAATGGCTGTTAAGAAGTAAGATTAGAAAGAAGACCACATTTGGTATGACTCTAGTTTGAGATGGTAAGAGAAACATTAGTTCAGTACCAAATGATAAATTTGATAGGCACAAAGAAAAATCACCATTTAAGCTTTTGATTTCTATGTATCTATCCTTGTCTCAGGCTATCAACTCCAAAGATCCTCATATTTAGCAGATAAAATCTGCTGCCAGTCTCTCAAAATTTGGTGACTCAAAACAAACACACAACACACTAAGAAACCATCCATATATAAGCCACAAAACAAGCAATTCACAATGGTATAAAAATTATTAGAAAAACACTATGAAATTACAATCAGGTCTTCCCTGGCATGGGCGATTAGTGGGAGAGGGGAGCACACAGGCTAATCAATCTATGCAATAGAAAGTTACTACACACATACAGATAAAATTTCTTAAAAGTCAGAATCAAAAAGTACAGTGTTTAACTCTAAAACTACTTGGAACTTCATTTAAATTTTCTCTGACGAAAAGTATGTCAGAAAGTCACAGTGTCTCAGGGATGACTGTCACTTACGATATTCTATTTGTGTGACTTAGCAAATAAACAGTTTTGACAAAGAAAAAGCTAAATATGACTGCTGTCTACTCCCTATTAAAGCTATGTGATGAATGAGACTGGAATTGACTCTTTCCAACTCCAAATGCTAAATCAAATAATTTCCTTGCTCAGAGGCCTCCTGTCATAGGATGCAATCCCAACTCCGTACTATAACCTAGGACGTCAGGGATCACCCTGCCCCACCCTCACGCTGCTCCTCTTTTCACACCACACTGGACTTTTTGGTGTTCCTCGAACCTGCCAAGCTGATTCCCAGTACTCCCAATGGCCTGAATGCTCTCCCTCAACATCTTCTCCTGGCTTCCTCTCTCATTTTATTCAGCCCTTCCATGCCGCTTCCTCAGGGAGGGCTTCTGTGATCACCACCAGCACTCTCTCTGCTTGCCTCCCTATCACCTTCATGACCTGTTCTATGTACACTTCACTCATTCCTACCTCACATTATATCATTTATATGCTTAGCTATTGTTTTTTCTCACCCACTAAAACGTAAGCTTTCTGAGGGCAGGGACTCTATTTTCCACCCTGTATTTCAGTGTCTACAACAGCAGCTAACCCAGAAGAGGCCCTTACTCTTTGTTGAGCAAAACCTCTTTTTTTTTTATCCTCACCTGAGGACATTTTTCCATTTTTGGTTGAGGTAGAATGGAAGGAAAATAGAGGAACAGAGAGAGAGAGAAACATCAACGTGAAAGGGACACATCGAGTGGCTGCCACCTGTATGACCAACCAGGGCCGGGGTCAAACTGCAACCAGGGTACGCGCCCTTAATGGGAACCAAACCCGGGTCTCTCTGGACCACAGGCCAATGCTCTAACCGCTGAGCCAAACCGGCCAGGCCTGAGCAAAAGCTCTTAACAACCATGCTCTACTGCCTGCTGTCTTGGCTGACACCATGGGTGCAAGAAGTGCCATCTGGGGAAATATGAGTGAGAAGAGCAGAGAAACAAGGGCAGACGTTTTGGGGCACACCAAAATTTAAAGTAGTGGCAGAAGAGAAGCCTGTGTGGGAGAATGAGACAGAATAGCCAATAAGTAGAAAGAAAACCAGAAGAGCAAGTAATAAGAAATAGTTTCAACCAGTACGAAATATTCAATTATGCCAACAATTAGAAAAATATCAAATAGAGAGGAAAAATGGCGGCAGAGTGAACGGAGCTACACAGACCATCTCCCAGAACCAAACTGGAATTACAACTATAACACAGACAAATCGACGGGAAAAGGCAACAGAAAAGCAGCTTGCGAGGACCATATAACGAGGGACACTGACTCCATCCCGGTAGGCTTGCGAAGGCGCGAGACGGGGCTGGGAGCCCACGGTGGGCAGCTCGGCAGCGGCCTCAGCTGGGAGCGGCGCCCTCGGGTCACACTCCCAGGCGGCTCCACAGCGCAGAGCCGGGACAGAGGCTGAAACAGCCACAGCCACTCACCTTGGGCTCCGGCAGAGGGAGGGCGGACTGGACTGGAACTGAGTCGGGACACTCGGGATCTGGAGGGTGCTCAGAGCTTTGGCTGAGTGCAGCCACTCAGGACGGTGGCCACATTGCTCCTTCCCAGGGCCCTGGGGAGAGGCAGCAGCCCCTCCCTCGGAGATCCAACCCCACCTTGTGGGCCACTGAAGTGCTAATTGAAGCTCATTAACAACCAGCATCTGCCCCACCCTCGGGAAATCCCCTTATGCTGAGCACCTGAGGGAGTTTTTCAATCAACTGACAACCCAAAACTCATCAAGTAACCTCGACTACTAGCCTCCAGGCAAAAAGCTAGAGGATAACAGTACCTTTCCTGGGTTAGCAACTTTAACCAGGAAAGTAAGACTTGACAGTGGTGTTTAACGTGGGGCCTCCCTTGCTCATCTAAATCCAGGAGAGGGAGCCACAAACAGCAGAACACCAACACCCACAGGGAAAACTTGACAGGCTCCAAAACCCACTGTGATAGCCAAAATGGTGAAACACAGAAACAGAAGCCAAATGAAAGAGCAAGAGACCTCCACTGAAGATGAGATCAATGTGGAGCAATTAGGCATGTTAACAGAGCTAGAATTCAGAGCCATGATCTTGAGGAAGCTGAACAGCATGACTAAGGACATAGAGACACTGAAAATAAGCCAATTGGAAATTAAAAAACATCAAGAAGAGATTAAAAATGACATATCAGAAATGAAAAACACATTGGAAGGTTTAAAAAGCACAGTAGAGCCCTGGCCGGTTTGGCTCAGCGGTTAGAGCATTGGCCTGCAGTCCAGAGAGACCCGGGTTCGGTTCCCGCTAAGGGCACGTACTTCGGTTGCAGTTTGTCCCCGGCCCTGGTTGGTCGTGCGGGTGGCAGCCACTCGATGTGTCCCTTCACGTTGATGTTTCTCTCTCTCTCTCCCTTCCTCTCTCTCCCTCCCATTCTATCTGTACAAAAAATGGAAAAATATCCTCGGGTGAGGATAAAAAAAACAAAACAAACAAAAAAGCAGAGTAGAGGAAGCTGAGGACCGGATCAGTGAATTAGAAGACAGGGTAGAAAAAATTTAACCAATCAGAAAAACAAAAGGAAAAAACTTAAAAAACAGGAAGACAGCTTAAGAGTACTGTGGGACAACTGGAAACGTAATAATATTCGCATCATAGGAGTCCCCGAAGAAGAAGAAAATGAGCAAGGGTAAGAGAATATATTAAAAAAAATAGTGACAGAAAACTTCCCTAATTTGGTGAAGGAAGAAGGCATTCAAGTTCAAGAAGCACAGAGAGTCCTAAGTAAGAAGAACTCAAACAGGCCCACACCAAGACACATAGTAATTAAAATGCCACAAATTAAAGACAAAGAGAGAATCCTAAAAGCAGCAAGAGATAAGCAACAGGTTACCTACAAAGGAAACCCCATAAGGCTCTCAGCTGACTTCTCACAAGAAACACTACAGGCCAGAAGAGAATGGCATGAAGTAATCAAAGTCATGAAAAACAGAATCTGAATCCAAGACTACTCTACCCAGCAAGGCTATCATTCAAAATAGAAGGTCAAATAAAGAGCTTCCCAGACAAAAAAAGGCAAAGGGAATACATTAGCACCAAACCAGCACTGCAAGAAATGTTAAAAGGACTGCTGTAATTAGCAGTAGAAATGGGAAGAAAAATAGAACCACACTAAACAAAAATGGCAATAAATAAGTACATATCAATAATCACCTTAAATGTAAATGGACTGAATGCTCCCATAAAAAGACACAGAGTAGCTGATTGGATAAGAAAGCATGACTCATCTGTATGTTGTTTACAAGAGACCCACCTCACAACAAAAGACTCACATAGGTTGAAAGTGAAGGGATGGAAAAAAATTTTCCAAGCAAATGGAAAGCAAAAAAAAAAAGCTGGGGTAACAATTCTCATATCTGATAAAATAGATTTCAAAATGAAGACCATAACTAGAGACAAAGAAGGCCACTACATAATATTGAAAGGATCTATCCAACAGGAAGATATAACCTTGATAAACATATATGCACTCAATATAGGAGCACCAAAATATATTAAAAATCTTCTGGAGGACTGCCAAGGAGAAATCGACAATACAATCATAGCAGGGGACTTCAACACCCCGTTGACAGCACTGGATAGATCCTCTAGGCAAAAAATTAGCAAGGAAACAGAGACTCTAAAGGAAGTGCTAGACCAAATGGATTTAATAGATAATTACAGAGAATTACACCCCAAAACTACAGAATACACATTCTTCTCAAGTGCACATGGGACATTCTCAAAGATAGACCACATGTTAGGGCACAAACTAAGTCTCTACAAGTTCAAGAAGATTGAAATCATATCAAGCACTTCTCAGATCACAATGGCATGAAACTAGAAATCAATTGCAACAAGAACATGCAAAGACATTTCAACACATGGAGGCTAAATAGCATGTTATTAAACAATGAATGGGTCACCGAGGAGATCAAGGAAGAAATTAAAAACTTCCTGGAAACCAATGAAAATGAACACACAACAACACAAAATCTATGGGATGCAGCGAAAGCAGTTCTGAGAGGGAAGTTCATAGCACTACAGGCCTACCTCAAAAAACAAGAAAAATTTCTAATTGCCTGTCTAACCTCACAACTTAAAGAATTAGAAAGCAAACAAAAAGAAAACCCCAGAGCAAGTAGAAGGAAGGAAATAGTGAAGATCAGAGCAGAAATAAATGACATAGAGACCAAAAAAACAATTCAAAGGATCAATGAAACAAAGAGCTGGTTTTTCGAAAAGATAAACAAGATTGATGGACCCTTAGCTTACACTCACCAAGAAACGAAGAGAGAGAACCCAAATACACAAAATCAGAAATGAAAGAGCAGAAGTAACAACCAACACCATGGAAATACAAAAGATCATTAACAACTACTATGAACAACTATATGGCAACAAATTCGACAATCTAAGTGAAATGGACAAATTTCTAGAAACACACAGTCTCCCAAAACTGGACCCGGAAGAGATAGAAAACTTGAACAGACCAATAACAACTAAGGAAATTGAAGAGGTAATCAAGACTCTCCCAGCAAAAAAACCCCAGGCCCAGATGGCTTCATGGGGGAGTTTTACCGAACATTCAAAAAAGAACTAACACCCATTCTCCTCAAACTATTCCAAAAAATTCAAGAAGAAGGAAGACTTCCAAACACGTTCTATGAGGCCAGCATAATTCTAATTCCAAAACCAGAAAAAGACACTACGAAGAAGGAAAACTACAGGCCAATATCCCTAATGAACATAGACGCCAAAATCCTGAACAAAATATTAGCAAATCGGATCCAGAAATACATCAAAAAATTATTCACCATGACCAAGTGGGATTCATTCCAGGGATGCAAGGCTGGTACAATATTCGCAAATCAATAAATGTGATACACCACATAAACAAAATGAAGAATAAAAACCACATGATCATATCAATAGATGCTGAAAAAGCATTCGACAAAATCCAGCATCCATTTCTGATAAAAACGCTCAGCAATGTGAGAACAGAGGGATCATATCTCGACATAATAAAGGCCATATATGAAAGACCTACAGCCAACATCATACTCAATGGACAGAAACTAAAAACATTCCCATTAAGAACAGGAACAAGACAGGAATGTCCACTTTCACCACTCTTATTTAACATTGGCCCTGGCCGGTTTGGCTCAGCGGTTGGGGCGTCGGCCTGCGGTCCAGAGAGACCTGGGTTCGGTTCCCGCTGAGTGCACGTGCCTTGGTTGCAGTTTGTCCCCGGCCCTGGTTGGGTCGTGTGGGTGGCAGCCACTCAATGTGTCCCTTTCACATCGATGTTTCTCTCTCTCTCTCTCTCTCCCTCCCACTCTATCTGAACAAAAATATCAAAAAAATGTCCTCGGGTGAGGATTAAAAAAAAAAACAACGAAATTATTTAACATTGTACTGGAAGTCTTAGCCACAGCAATCAAACAAGAAGAAAAAATAAAAGGGATCCAAATTGGAAAGGAGGAAGTGAAATTGTCATTATTTGCAGATGACATGATATTATACATAGAAAACCCTAAAGACTCCATCAATAATCTACTAGACTTAATAAATGGATTTGGCAAAGTAGCAGGATACAAAATTAACGTCAAGAAATTGACGGCATTCTTGTACACCAATGAACTCACAGAAAGAGAAACTGAAAAAACAATCCCATTTACCATCGCGCCAAAAAAATTAAGATACCTAGGAATAAACTTAACCAAAGAAGTAGAGGACCTATTTGCAGAAAACTACAGGTCATTGAAAAAAGAAATAGAGGAAGATATAAAAAAGTGGAAGCACATACCCTGTCCATGGATTGGAAGAATTCACATCATTAAAATGTCCATACTACCCAAAGCAATCTATAGGTTCAATGCAATCCCCATCAAAATACCAACAACATACTTCATAGAACTAGAACAAATACTTCAAAAGTTCACATGAAACCAAAAAAGACCCCGAATAGCCACAGCAATCTTGAAAAAGAAGAACAAAGTAGGTGGGATCACAATACCAGATATCAGGTTATACTACAAAGTGACTGTAACCAAAACAGCCTGGTACTGGCACAAGAACAGGCATATAGACCAGTGGAACAGAACTGAAAACCCAGAAATGGACCCAAGGCAATACGCTCAATTAATATTTGACAAAGGTGACAAGAGCATACAGTGGAGTAAAGACAGCCTCTTTAATAAATGGTGCTGGGAAAATTGGACAGCTACATGCAAAAAAATGAAACTAGGCCATCAACTTACACCATACACAAAAATAAACTCAAAATGGATAAAAGACTTAAATGTGACCCGTGAATCCATAAAAATTCTAGAAGAAAATGTAGGCAACAAAATTTCCGACATCATACGGAGCAGAATTTTCACTGATACATCACCTAAGGCAACAGAAACAAGGAAAAAATGAACACATGGGACTACATCAAACTAAAAAGCTTCTGCACAGCAAAAGAAACAATCATCAAAATGGAAAGGCAACCCACTGTATGGGAGAACATCATTGCCAATGATGTATCAGATAAGGGGTTAATTTCCAATATATATAGAGTGCTCATACAACTCAACAAAAGGAAGACAAAGAACCCAATTAAAAAATGGGCAGAGGAGCTGAATAGACACCTCTCCAAACAGGACATACAAATGGCCAAGAGACATATGAAGAAATTCTCAACATCACTAATCATCAGAGAGATGCAAATTAAAACAACAATGAGGTTATCACCTCACACCTGTCAGAATAGCCGCCATCAACAGATCATCAAACAACAAGTGTTGGCGAGGGTGTGGAGAAAAGGGGACTCTAATACACTGCTGGTGGGAATGCAGACTGGTGCAGCCACTGTGGAAAATAATATGGTGTTACCTCAAAAAATTAAAAATTGAACTTCCATTTGACCCAGTGATCCCACTTCTAGGAATATACCCTAAGAAGCCTGAAACACCAATCAGGAAGAATATATGTACCCCCATGTTCATAGCAGCACTATTTACAATAGCTAAGATCTGGAAACAGCCCAAGTGTCCATCAGTAGACGAATGGATAAAAAAGCTGTGGTACATGTAAACAATGGAGTACTATGCAGCGGTAAGAAAGAAAGATCTCTTATCCTTTGAGATGACATGGAGGGACCTGGAAAGTATTATCCTAAGTGAAATAAGCCAAGCAGAAAAAGACAAATACCACATGACCTCACTTATATATGGAATATAATGAACATAACAGTCTGAGGAATACAGTAGACCCAGAAACATGGAAGTAGGGCACAGACTGACATCCCTCAGAAGAGGGGGTGGTGGGGTGGTGGGAAGAGATAAACCACAGAACTTATATGCATGTATGCATGACCAATGGACATGGACAACCAAACCAGGGATGGGGCGGGGGTGGGGTGGGGAGGGGGTGCCAATGGGGTAAAAAAGGTAAAATATCTGTAACAAAAAAATAAATAAAAAATTAAAAAAAGAAAAAGCATCAAATATACCAAAAAAGTGTTAGGATCCATGATAAGTGCTATGAAATAAACAGATTAAATAAAAAATAACAACAGGGAGAACCAAATCAAAATTACAACTATACTACAGAACCACCATCATTCAGAACTACCTGCCACCTGCAAATTAGCTGAATTACAACTAAGGATATAAAGAAGAAACCACATCGAGACTGGCAGGAGAAAACATCCATTACAGGCTGGTCCCACACCCACATGTGGTGGATAAAAATCAGGAGGGATATCTTGGCTGCGGAGGTCACTGCCAAGAAACCTGAAGAGTGAGGGGTCCTAGCCCTACCCCAGGCCCCCCAGCCCAAGGTTCCAATGGCAGGAGGAGAGGTCCCCGTAATTTCTGGCTGTGAAAACCAGCAGGCACAATGCTGATTGTGGCTGAGTGAGACGGAGCGTTTCTGGAGTCCCAGACAGTTCCTCTTAAGGGACCTGCACATGAACTTACTCTGACTCACTCACGCTGAGCTCCAGCACTGGGATAGCAGCCCAAAAGGCACCAGAGACATACATGGAGGAACTAAATCATCTGGCATCAGGGCAAAAGCTTCTGGGACAGCCTTCTCCCAGGGAGAAATGCCAGCAGAGGCCATTGTTTCTTTTCCAAGCCCTGTCCCCACAGAGCTGGTAGGCGGATGCCTTATCTGTCTCCATCAACCTGGCTAACACTTTTCAATCAGCCCTGGTGATTCCGAGACACCACCCCACTCAACTTTCTGGCAGCCGAAGCTGTTTCTAGTGGCTTTTCCATATGAATGACCTATCTTGACTCATGCTTCAGTTTTCCTAAAAATCTTTCAAATAACCATCATCAGGCCTTGGCGTGCCCCATACCTTTTGCTCAGTGGCTCCAGGACTGGACCTAGCAGCAGCCAATCTTGGTTTGCAGCTTGGCCTCTCCTGAGCATGTTCAAGCCCAGCTCAAGTAGCAGCCATCTGCAGACTGCTCTATAGCTCATGCCAGGTGACCCTGGGCAGAGCACAGGTGGTGGCTGGCCCTGGCTTGTACCTCTCAGGAAGCCCCAGGTCTAGCTCACCCCCTGGACAGCTTCAGACCAAGTCAAAGCACCACTTAATTGCCCTGTGGACCAGAGAGACCCGGGTTCGGTGCCACTAAGGACACATACCTTGGCTGCAGTTTGTCCCCACTCTGGTTGGGGTTGTGTGGGTGGCAACCAGTCGATGTGTCTCTCTCATGTCGATGTTTCTCTCTCTCTTCCTCCCCCTCTCCCTCCTGCTCTGTCTGAAGATAAATGGAAAAATGTCCTCAGTTGAGGAAAAAAAAGCACCACTTAATCAACTCCACAAGAGACACACTCAAAAGGAAGCCTCAGTGGGCAAAAGAGTCCTGCTGAAGTGAGTCCTGCTCTGTCCAGTGGGTCCCTCCTTTGTGGTATCGGCCAGCCCTTGTAACCAAATGGCCTGGGGGCACCCATTGACATGGCAACAGCAATCAAGGCTCAACTATAAGAGAGGGTACACAGTACACACAGTGGGGTGCACCTGGAGTGCCCAACTTGGGTGACTGGAAGTTTGCGCCAGTGGACCCTATAGAACACCTACTGCATGAGGTCAATCTACCAAGCCCAGGAGATACAACAACTCTTCCTAATACATAGAAACAAACACAGGGAGGCTGACCAAATGAGGAGACAAAAAAAACCCAAAAACATGTCTCAAATAAAAGAACAGACCAAAACTCCAGAAAAAGAACTAAACGAAAGGGAGATAAGTAATCCACTAGATACAGAATCCAAAACACTGGTTAAAATGATGCCCAATGAACATAGGGGAAGAATACATGAATTCAGTGAGAACTTCAACATTTTTATAGGAAACATTAAAATGGAATTAGAGAACATAAAAAAGAATCAGTCAAATGTGAAGAATACATTATAGGGAATCAACAATGAAGAAGAAAATCAAATCAAATATTTGGAAGATAAGGAAGCAGAAGCAAAAAACACCCAATCAGAACAACAACAACAACAACAACAACAAAGAATCTAAAAAAATAAAAATAACATATTAGAGGAAAAAGGAAAAACATCTGTAACAACAACAACAACAACAAAAAGAATAGTATAAGGGGCCTCTGAGACAACTTCAAGCATACCAACATTCTCATCATAGAAATGCCAGAAGGAGACGAAAGAGAGCAAGGAATTAAAAAACTGTTTGAAAAAATAATGATAGAAAACTTCCCTAATCTGGTGAAGGAAATGGCACACAAGTTCAGGAAGCACAGAGAATCCCAAACAAGATGAACCCAAAGAGGTTCACACCAAGACACACCATAATTAAAATGCCAAAGGTTAAAGGCAAAGAATCTTAAAAGCAGCAAGAGAAAAGCAGTTAGCTACCTACAGCGGAGCTCCCATAAGGCTGTCAGATGATCTCTATATTGAAACTTTGCAGGTTAGAAGGGATTGGCACAAAATATTCAAAGTGATGAAAAGCAAAGACCTAGAGCCAAGATTACCCAGCAAAGCTATAATTTAGAATTGAAAGACATACAAAGAGGTTCTCAGACAAGAAAAAGCTAAAGAAGTTCATCACCACCAAATCAGTATTACAAGATATGTTAAAGGGTCTTGTTTAAGAAGGAAAAAAAGATAAAAAATATGAATAACAAACTGGCAATAAATATCTCTCAACAACTAAATCTGAAAAACAAAATAAAGAAGCAGAACAGAAACAGACTCATAGATACAAAGAACATTTTGATGGTTGTCAGATGGGAGGGCTTTGGGTGAGGGATGGGTGAAAAAGGTGAAGGGATCAGGAATTTCAAATTGGTAGTTACAGAATAGTCACAGGGCCCTGGCTGGTTTGACTCAGTGGTTAGAATGTTGGACCATGGACCAAAGGGTCCTGGATTCAATTCTGGTCAAGGGCACATACCTGGGTTGGTTGCAGGCTTGATCCCCGGTCCTGGTCAAGGTCATGCAGAGGCAACCAATCAATGTGTCTCTCTCACATCAATGTTTCTCTCTCTCCCTCCCTCCCTTCCACTCTGTCTTAAAAAAAAAAAATCAATGGAAAAATATCCTCAGGTGAGGATTAACAACAACAACATAAGAATAGTAACAGGGATGTGAAGTACAGCATAGCAAATATAGTCATTAGTATTGTAATAACTATGCATGTTATTACACCTGGTTGCCAGATGGGAGGGGTTTGGGTGAAGGGATCAGGAATTTCAAATTGGTAGTTACAGAATAGTCACAGGGCCCTGGCTGGTTTGACTCAGCCACTGAGTTGTACACCTGAAACTAATATAATGCTGTATGTCAACTGTAATTAAAAAATAAAAAATTATTTAAAGTAAAAAAAAAAAAGAACTACAAAGGTAATAATGAGGCAGAATAACACCTTCTTACAGTGAAGAAACTATTTGAACACCGATTAATTATGCAGAGATCTGAATAATTAGGACAGCTGGTAAGAGACAAACTAGGGGAACAGTATTCTCAGGACATGGAACAGCATGTGGAACAGCCACCTGATGTAATGAGTTTGCATGTTTAGGGTACTGAAAGAATGCCAGTGTGCTGAGAGCAGAGTAAGTGAGGGGAAGATGAAACAAGATGGGCTGGTGAGAAGTTAAAATTTTATTTAGAGGTTAATGAGAAGTCACTAAATGTTTTAAAATAATTTGATCTGTTTTTAAAAAAGATTAGCCCAGCAACTGAGTAAAGAATTGAGTTACTGGCGACCTGAGTGAACAGCTTAAGTCTAGTGGTGGAGGCAAAAGCTGGAGGACAGTAAGGGTAAGGAATGTACACAAAATAAAGACAGTCAGTCTCTGTCTCCCTCTCCCTCTCCCTCTCATTCACACAACAAATATTTATTACAATCTATGTACAGACAACAGGGATGCAAGTAAAGAAAAGACAAAGACAAAGTTTCTCTTCTCATGGACTGTATATGCTGGGATGGTACATAGGCAATAAATAAAAGATAATTCATAGCGATTAAGTGCTAGGAAGATTATAAAACAGGATGACGCATGTGGGAAGGGAAAGGGCTACTTTAGATAGAACAGTCACTGAGGAAGTGATGTTTCAGCTGAGAACAGATTCATGAGAAAACTATAGCCATAGCATAATCGTTTGAACAAGCATTCAGGGAAAAGAGAGTGAAAACCACTTCCTGCAGTGGGACCAGTCTTGCATGGTTGGTGAATGGAGGAGCAGCAGGTACAGTGAAGGTGGTGAGTGGAAGAATAGGCAGGCAGGTGTGGAAGCTGGCCTTACCTTCTGTGTTGTACCCAGAGGTCTAGAGTGTGTCTGAGCACAATAGGAAGTCACCTGTGAGTTTTAAGAAGTGAAGCTTCTTAGAAGAAAGGAAAAGATTGAGGAAGGTAGGTAAAGAAAGCTAAGAAAAGGTCTCAAAATGCTCACTGTGCACATAAAGAAGATAAACTATTAGATAAGACAAACAAAAGAACCAGAAAATAAATTGTTTATTTTACTAATGGGGAAAAAAAAGTAACAATAACATGAAGCTTAAAATGACTGGTCAGATCTAAGATAATCATACCTGATAGGAAGTCAATTACTATATAAAATGATATACAAATAAGAAATTACTAAGCATGCACGATCAGCATTATTATCCAACTTTTACACAGTGAAGCAAACAAGCCAGAGGCCACTATACTTAGAAAAGTGGACTGAGGAAGGCTGTTTATCTTTGGGATAATATCATACTCTATTTTGTGCAGTTACTACCATAAAAATGAAAATAAAGTAAAAGATTACAAGTACTTTTAAGTTGTTTGATGCTATATTCTTATACTGCACACACTCCTCAGTACAGAGTAATATACTTTTAACCAAACCTTTATTCTAATGCAAGATTGTCCCAGTGCTCCAAATGACCTTGACAAAATTCTAGAAAAAATATCTCAAGACCTGGGGCTCTAAAGCTATTTTAGAATTAGCTCTGAATAATTGTTCCACAATATGAGTTTCTTGATTAATTGCTTAAGATAAGGTCTCCTTTTCCTTGCTGGCCTCCAGTGGCTCCCTCTAGTTCCCATAATCACTTTTGTCTCATTCTTCTAAACCCTGGAAGGCTAAGAAAAAAATCAGAGATACACCAATTCCATTACTTGAGGATTAGCTAAGAGATAACCCTTTGTATTCCATTACTGACCATTATTTGAGTAATTATTCAATAACTATCCTACGTTTGAAAGATGCACTAATTGTTTTCTGTAGCTTATTCCTGCTTTGTGTCAGACAAGTTATGAATGTTATGTTCTTTAACATGGCAAATCTACATTTGGGCCACAAGAGAAATATGACTAGTAACTTTAACTGCATTTCATTTTTCTTTGATTTCTTTCCCTACATATAAAGTAAAAGCTGAAACATGAATAGTCTGTTGAAGGTCTTACTAACTAGAAAATTAGGACTCTATTTTTTACCAGATTTATGTGTTACAAGAGTCAAATTTCTGCATAATTTAGACAGAAAATTGGCAGGAGATGGCTGTTCCATCTAATTTCAGCAAAATTAGTATTCAGCCACCTGAATTTTTGGCAGTATTTCAGTATATTTATCCAAAGCAATAAGTAGAAAGAAAAGGAAATTGATAATCATGCCTAAATAAGTTAGTTTTCCTCTCTTGCTCTCTTTCTCTTACACACACACACATTTTAAAAAATGAGTGAATAATTTTTAAAGTATATTTAATGAATGGATTCATGGTTTATATTCTTGTATTCTCCCATTAATATCAATTGTAAGAACAAGAAAACTCACCCCATTTCCAAAGTACTAAGAACTCTATAATATTAAGGTGACTCAAAAATGGTTTATAAAGGAGTAATAGTTTTTACTTTTTAATTACTTATTCTCCAAATAAGGCAAATCCATTACACCACTTCTTGACTACCGCTCTTAGTAGATGGAAATGATAGAGAAGATGATTCTAAATACACCAGTAATTGTTTTGCAATGCATCCTAGCAGAAAGCTGAAAGTCCACATAACTAACTTTTGCTGACCTTTAGTTCCTCCTAGAACTCTCATTGGTCGAGAAGAAAAAAATCCAAGAGGCTCAAATCATACATTTAATATTTACTGAGCAGCTACCATCTGAAAGCCTTGAGCTCAGAGAAAATTGAAAAGTATTTCTTCTTCAAGGCCATATAAACTTTGTGTCTGGTAGTGTCCAAGTTTGGTGACTCTAAGACACTGCTGGCAGCTAGAATGGAAATGGCAGTGACAATGAGGAATGGTTTAAGGTTTGGAAGCTGTAAAAAAGGTCAGCAAAAGAAGGGCTTCCATTCATAAGTATTTGTGTATACCTACTATGTGCTTGGCACCAGTTGTTAAGAACTGAAATAAGTAAAAGACCCTCAAAATACCCACAAGAAACATACAGAGAAACAATAATAAATTTTGGCTGTTTTTACCATTCTGACCTGTTTTGTGTATGAGCTTCCCTCTCTTGCCTATTTCATCATCCTTCAAGATGCCACTTAATAAAAGAGGAGAGCCACAGACTGAGAGGAAATATTTGCAAAAGATATATCTGATAAAGACTGCAAACAAAATATACAAAGAACTCTATAAACTAAACAATAACAAAACAACCTGATTGAAAAATGGGCCAAAGACCTGAACTAACCTCACCAAGTAAGATATACAGATGATAAATAAACATATGAAAAGATGCTCAATATTACACGTAATTAGGAAAATTGAAATTAAGACAGGATATGACTACACACCTATTAGAATGGCCAAAATCTAAAACACTGGAAAAATGTGGAACAACAGGGACTCATTGTTGGAAATACAAAATGGTGCAGCCAATTTGGAATACAGTTTGGTGGTTTCTAACAAAACTAAACATACTCTTTCATGCAGTCCATCAATCATACTCCTTGGCATTTACCTAAAGAAGTTAAAAACTTATATCTTGCCCTGGCCGGTCTGGCTCAGCAGTTGGAGCGTTGGCCTGCGGACCAGAGAGTCCCGGGTTCGGTTTGGCATGTACCAAAAAATAAAATAAATAAAAACTTATATCTACACAAAACCTGAACATATAGCAGCTTTATTCATAATTGCCAAAACTTGGAGACAACCAAGAAATCCTTTGGATAAATAAGGATTTAGATAAGTAAGCTGTAGTACATCCAGGCAATGAAATATTATATAAGCTGTCAAGCCATGAAAAGACATGGAGGAAACTTAAATGCATAGTATTACTAAGTAAAAAAAGTCAATATGAAAAGGCTACATACTGTATCATTTCAACTATATACTATTCTGGAGAAGGCAAAGCTATGGAGACACCAAGGGTTAAAGGGGAGAGAAGGATGAAGAGGTGGAGCACAGAGAATTTTTAGGGCAGTGGAACTATTCTGAATGATACTATCATGGGGGATACATGTCATTACACATTTGTCAAAAACTATAGCATGTACAACACCAAGAGTGAGCCCTAATATAAACTATGGACTTGAGGTGATAATGGTGCATCACTGTACGTTCATGGATTGTAACAAACGTACCACTCTGGTGCCCCCAGATAATGGGGGAGGTTGGGGTGGGGTGGGGGTGGCGGTGTATGGCAGTCTTAGCACTTACTGCTCTATTTTGCCGTGAATCTAAAACTGCTTTAAAAAATAGTCTTTTGAAAAAAATTCAGTTCAAATCCTACCTCTTCTGTTAAGCTTGCCATGGAATTTCTATCTTTGACTCTAAAAGAACTAGCTGATATTTGCTCTTTAATCATATACTCCTTTAAACTGTTGCCCTCTTCAGGTAGCTAAGTTGGTTATAACCTTGTCCCGATATGCCAAGGTTGCAGGTTTAATCCCTGGTCAGGGCACATACAAGAATTAACCAATGAATGCTTAAGTAAGTGGAATGACAGATCGATGTTTCTCTCTCCCTCTCTCTAAAAAAAATTAATAAAATTTAAAAATAATTTAAACTGTTGCTGAAATTCTCCTATGCCTTATCTCCCCAATTAGAAGTTCCCAGAAATGACATTTTAGAGCTTTTGATAGGCCCCAAAATGCTTAGTATTATTTTTTAAAGTTAAGCTAGGATTGTTTAACTTCAAGAAAATATTTTTAGCGATAGCAGTGATTTTCAACCTTTTTCATCTTGTGGTCATGTAAACTAATTACTAAAATTCTGCAGCACAACAAAAAACGTATTATACTTTTTGCAGATCTGACAGAAAAATAGGTATAATTTTGATTCATGCACACTGGATGGCTATTGTGTTTTCTATTGTCATCTTTTTATTTGACAGTCTAAGGGAAAAGAGGTCAGTGCCCCTGACTAAATAGTCAGGTACTGCATATTTTAAAATTTCTTGTGGCATACCTGGTTGAAAAATCACTGACCTATAGTGCTTCTTTCCAATGTGTTTGAAGAAATGAGCACATAACTAATACTGCATTTACATAATCCATCAGTCTTTGTTGTCTATTGTTGAGCTTTATTTATAACTACAATACCATGATTAGAATCACATCATCTCTCTAGTGTAATATACTGGTTCAAGATGTCATTGTCTCTCCTAGATGATTCCACAGCTGTGGAGAAGGTCTTTCTGCCTCCATCCTTGAGCAGTTGATGGTTGGCAGCCAGAGGGAGAATCAAGATCATTTTACTTCTCTCCAATCCAAAGTTTCCTAAACCTTCCCATCTCCTACAAACCCTCCCTGCTAGACCTTTTTATTACTCTCTCTCCCACTTACTCAGTTCCAGTCACATTTGTATTTGGCCTGCTGTTCTTTGAAGAAACTAAATGCTTTCCAGCCTCAAAGTCTTTGATTTTGCTGTTTCTTCTGTTTGGAATGCCCCCCATCCCTCCTCCCCATGTCACTGCACTGCCTATTCCTTTTTGTTTCTTTCTAGTCCTATTTATCACTTGTCAGAGAGACCCTCCCTCAGTGCTCCATCTGAAGTAGTAAGCCCCACCCTTTCCATCCCTCCACCTAGCTTTATTTTCCTTCTTAGGATTTACCACTTGACATTAACACATACTGTTTAATGGACAGTGCCCTCTCTAGAACACATGCTTCATGATGGCAGATTTCAGTTCTGTTCACCACTGTGCTTCCAGCTCCGAGAGCAGTGCCTGCCTGGTGGTGGGGGCTCAATGACTATTTTTGAAATGAATGAATGAATGAATCACTTAACAAACTGCTTGGATTTGGTGTTGAATAGCAACCATTACTTCTCAAAAAAAAAAAAAAATCATAGTGCTTTTTAATATTAAAGAAGTAGGAGCTATGCCATCAATTATAAAACACCCTTATTTAATGTACCATAAGGGGAAAAAAACTGGCAATTAAATTATGAGAATGCATTTTTATCACTTAGAAATTTTATTTTAGACTAACTGAACAAGCTGTTATTTAGATAGATTTTAATATATCATCTGTACATTAAAAAAGAAAGTTAAATACATTTGTTAAAGTAGTCCTAAAACATTTTACTTTCAGCCCTGGCCGGTTTGGCTCAGCGGTTAGAGCGTCGGCCTGCGGTCCGGAGAGACCCGGGTTCGGTTCCCGCTAAGGGCATGTACCTTGGTTGCAGTTTGTCCCCGGCCCTGGTTGGTCGTGCGGGTGGCAGCCACTCGATGTGTCCCTTCACATCGATGTTTCTCTCTCTCTCTCTTCCTCTCTCTCCCTCCCGCTCTATCTGAACAAAAAAAAATGGAAAAGCGTCCTCGGGTGAGGATAAAAACAAAACAAAACAAAACAAAAAAAACATTTTACTTTCAGTATTTAATTCTTCTGAATTATTTTCCAACCATGAGTTGTCAAAAGCCATGCTTTACTACGTCATATCAACCTTTGTGCATTAAGAGTGTTACAACCACAGCACTCTGTACAATGAGCACTTCTGCCAAGCATGCTGCACGTGTTGGTGCAGGTGTGCAGGCAGTGAAAGCTATGTCACGACAGCTGCCTGGCAGTGACCTCGTGAGAGACATCTGGATTTCAGAAAGGCCAAATACCAAAAAAATTAGCATATTAGAATCTAGAAAACATATTTTTTTCCTAATATATAATAGCAAAGAAATATGCTTAAGATTTTTTCCATAATTTTGTAGTTTGTATGTTCATTTTATGTATGATCTTTTTCTTTCCTTTCTTCCCCCTGTTGAGGATCAGAGCAGAAAGAATAATCTCTAGAGACCTATAAAAGAGCACTAGTGTGTGTGTGTGTGTGTGTGTGTGTGCGCGCATTTGTGCACACACTTGTGCATGCTCACGCCTGTGTAAGAATGCACAGGAAGTTTTTACTATCACTTTATCCCTGTAAAGAGTGTCCTACTTTTCTTTCTATTTGAATTTAGGGAGGCAGGGGAGGAGGGAAGAGGACAAGATAAAGAAGGAGAGAAAGGGATCCCAGCACAGAAATTCCCCTTGTAGATGTTATCACTACTGGCAAAGTTATTTTCAGTAATAGATCTGCTCTCCAATGGCACAAGTGAGGTTTTCAAAGGCAGCAGCAACACTTACAGTGCGGCACTTGGCTCTGCACTGGGTATTTCCATTCCTGAGGTGGGTTCCATAAAGCCGTGGCTGAGAAAATTTATAATGTGAGCATAAATGATGAGATAAACTCTTTCCACTGTGTATCCTGACCTGGAATTTATTTCTTGTAACCACTTGTATTTTTTCAGTGAACTGAAATTTCAAAAAGCAAAATGCTATAGTGTTTGTGTTCTTAGAGTAAATGTACATTTATTTTATTTTTATTATTTTTCTTTATTGATTAGAGAGAGGGGAAGGGAGAGGGAAAGAGTGCTAGAAATATCGATTGGCTGCCTCCTGCATGCCCCCCACTGGGGATTGGGCCCACAACCTGTGCATGTGCCCTGACCAGGAATCAAACCGGCGACCTCTTGGTGCATGGGTCGACGTTCAACCACTGAGCCACACTGGCTGGGCAAAATGTACATTTTAAATAATGGTATTTTAATAACATGAAATATACAAAAGAGATGAAGGAAATCTTGACGAGAATATAATAACTACTCATTTCAGAGTAACCAGCTATTTTGAGGGTTTACTTTTATGAGGCCCCCAACATATTTTTAGCAGAAATACTGTCAAACTCAAACTATAAGGAGTTAAGCAGAACTGAGTTTCCTTCTAGTCTTGCTCAGTTAGTATTAAGTACAGCAAACCAATGCCAGTCAAACATTTGTATTTTGGGCTTAGAATGAGGTTACCACAACTGGTCTTCACATTTGGGACTACTTTAAGTTAGAGAATACAGAGATGGTTTAGTTTTATTGGTTACTCTAGTTGCTCATTCATTTTCTGGTTCCATCAGTGTCTGTCTGTCTTAACTTTTGGATATCCACTGCAGGAACCATTTCACCATCACTTCTGGGGTGTGTGTTATTTAATGGAATAATGACTAGCTGAGATGCCATTTTCTCTACTGGACTGAATGCAAGCTTGGCTGGCATACTCCTTATTCAATGAGCTTTTGTGTTTTCTAAGAGGGGAGAGACAGAGAATTATCAGCCCAGGTGAAAAGTGATACTATTCTTTAGTGCACAGCTCTGTCTCTCATACTATTTTAACCAGGACCAAGTGACACAGCAACTGATATAGGTGACTTTTCCTTTCTAAGAATGTAAAGAAATAGTGGGAAGGGGAAGGAAGGAAATGTGGGGTCAAGAGAGAATGAGATCAATAAGGAAAACAAGTAAGAACTGGCCTAACATTGCTATTAATTGCATGGTCATCTTGTTTTACTTAAAAAAAAAAAAAAAATTGACTACACCCCTAGTACTGAAGATGGCTCTAGTTAAATTTCTAAGACTCTTCCCCCCCCACCCAAGTAAGTAAACCACCAATCTATATAGAATCTTTTAATTTTTGCATCCCTACAATAGGTAATATAGTAATTTTCTTGCATAACTTTATATTATAACATATGAAAACCATATTCTGGCAGAGTGCCATATTTGTAGCACTGGGCACTCCTCAAAAACCCAGTGCATTTCTGTTATTTCACCTACCACACTGTATGAGAAACAATCCATTTATGTATTTGTTTTACTTATAAGGCCAAAGACAATATGATAACACTTTGAGAAGGCAGAAACTATGATAATCCTTTCTGTGTATCCAGTACCTGGCATACAGTCACTGCCTATAAATGTTTGTTAAACAAAGAAAATCAGCACTCAGTATCAGTACTTGTGGCCTAATTATCTAGAATCAACTTACACAATTAAACTGTAGTATGTACAATGTTATCATAATCTAAAATTTGAGTACATGGACTTTTTTCCATTTTGAAATCTTCAAGTTATAATTACCATCTTCCTGCATTTTAGAACCTTCATAAAAATTTGTGTTCTGTTAGTTATAAAATCTTACTGCATCAGAAATGTAGAATAACTGAGGGCTTGTCACTGTGGTCTACTAGAATTTAACTTGTGGGCTTAAATTCCCTGAGACCCAAGCTGACAGTTAACCACAATTTCAAGTACCCATGAAAGATCTATCCCAGGGTTAAAAAGTAGGGGATCTCTAAGTTCATCTTTAAATGAACTTGGGATCAAAAGAAATATAAACATAGTATAGTGATTAAGAACCGTTTCATGGGGTTCAAGGTCCAAGTTTGCCACTGATTAGCAGCAGCAGATGTAAGAGGTTACTTGATTTCACCACGGCCCAGTTCATCATCAGTAAAATTGGGATAATAATAAAACCAATTCTTAGTTACTGTGAGAAGTGAATTATGAGACACATGATACCTATTAAATACCCAATACATTTGAACTATTATGTAAGCACAACGATCTAAATAAGACAAAAACAAATGAAAACCAAAAACCAGCAGAAAAACTAGGCAACGCTCCTGCTAATATTAGCTGCTCTTACTGGCATTGTACAACAATAAACAGACTTAGTTGGTAGTGTATGTTCACATTAAGTTCTTCTTGTTAAATTTATAGTGTATACTACAGATCTGGTAGATATAGTTTTAGAAAGGGAAAGTCGTGGGATTTCAAAAGATAAAGACCCCCCCCCACCCAGAGAGATATTACCATATTATATGTGCTACAAAAATACAACCCCTATATTTTCCTATGCTAATTTTATAGTAGTAAGAGTGAAAAAAAGAACACCAGCATTAAGTATACCTTTAGTATTGCTGACTAAAACAATAATTATTCAAATTACTTTATCAGATGGACTCCATTTCTTAGGGAATACATGACCTTAATAACCTATTCATGCATGATCAAGAATCAATTATAAATAATTCAAGTGAGTATATATTTGTCTGTCTCTCCATTTCTACTTACCTGCCTCCTACCTCAAAATATATGTTCCCTATGTAACGATTAGCTTTTTAGGATCTCTCTCAATCTGTATCCTTTATATTTACACAGATATTTAATTTCTTACTTGGGTTTATTCATTCTGACTTATTTTCCTCTTTCCTTGTCACCTTTGCACCTTTTTTTTTCTTTCATTTCACTGGTTCAGAACCACCTTAATTCATCTTAATTTACTCAGTCATCCTTAACTCGAAAGGACTGAGTTGGTAACAATAACAGATTTTGAAAGATTGTTATAAAAAAATAGAGAAAAAATTTACTCCTCTCAATTAATACAAATGAAGACATCCTTGTAATTCTGGTTATACCTAGTAAGATCTGTTTCTGTATAATACACTTTCTTCGGAGTGGAATGAAAAGCAGAAAGAGAACAATCGAAAAAGCAAAAAAACCTCCCTTAAAACATAACTATGCAATGTAGAACAAAGATAGTTATTACATGAAATTCAAGTTTATGGGAGGGAAATGGAGTAGAAGAGGCAGAAGAAGGTAAAGGGGGATAACTGGTAATGAAAGGAGACATAACTTGGGTTGGTGAACACAATACAATATACAGATAATGTATTCTAGAATTGTACACCTGAAACCTACATAATTTTATTAACCAATGTCACCCCAATAAATTCAATTAAAAAAAAAAGAAGTTCAAGTTTAAGAGAATTTGCTGATGATAACAACTAAAGAGTAAATATTATCTTCATCAGGCTATTTCTAACAGTACAAAAAATCATTCTGGCGTCGGCCTGCGGTCCTGAGAGACCCGGGTTCGGTTCCCGCTAAGGGCACGTACCTCGGTTGCAGTTTGTCCCCGGCCCTGGTCGGTTGTGTGGGTGGCAGCCACTCGATGTGTTCCTTTCACGTCGATGTTTCTCTCTCTCTCTCTGTTCCTCTCTCTCCCTCCCACTCTACCTGAACAAAAAATGGAAAAATGTCCTCGGGTGAGGATAAAAAAAAAAAAATCATTCTGCTTTGGAAATAAAAACGTTAACAAAAGTGCAGGGCTTCAACTATATATCTATCTTATAATATGTCTACTTCTCTAGAAGTCAGGATTTTCCTCTAAGTTTTAAAACTGTTCTCCCTTCTCTGCCAAAAAACAAAATAAACAATCAAACAAACAAAACCACACACAAAAACCACAGATAGTTTTTGTTGT
Source organism: Molossus molossus (assembly GCF_014108415.1). Lineage (NCBI taxonomy): Eukaryota > Metazoa > Chordata > Mammalia > Chiroptera > Molossidae > Molossus > Molossus molossus. Next base: position 97,012,610 of record NW_023425344.1, on the reverse strand, counting down.
TTTGGGTTGATGAGGTTATGGGCGTTTTTCTTTTCTACTTTCCAACTTTTTCTGTACTGTTGTGCATATTTAAGAAGGGGGAAAAATAGGTTTTTAAAGAACATTTGATTACTTATAGGGCTAACCACCAAGATAGGGAACTCTTAACTACTACCAAAGGAAATGAGTTTAATGTTGAAAAAAGTTAAAGAGAAAATGGTAGACATATTCCTAGAAAGATGTGTAAATGACCTACATGCTTGACTTCTATGTTTGTTATTGTTTGATAGGCAGGCCATTGGACTTAACAAGCAAGGCTCACAGGGAATTTCAAACTCCTAAATGATAAATGAAACACAGATACTAAGTCAACCTAGTTCAACTAGGACAAAAAACTCAACTACTCAGATGTACTTAAAATCAAAACATGCTAGTGGAGAACTGTCATTTTCTACAATGTTTTTGTACCAATATATTTTCTCATCAGGCTAGCACAAAATGAAACAAACTTGGTATAAGCTACCAAAAAATCAACTTTGGCTTTCTGTTTCTCCTTCACCTGTCAAACACCATGGCACCAAGTACAAAACAGTAAATAATAAACACTGTCTTAAGAATGATATCTTCAAACTGAAGCATGTTAATAGTAGTAAGGAGATGAAATGCTTTCTTTTTATTGGCATAAGGGTGACCAAAACCTTTTTTTTAAACAATGAAATTATATCTTAAATATTGTCGACTGCATAGTTCAACTGTCCTAGTTTTTCGGTTTCTATTAAATTTCATAAAATTTAAGTATGAATTATAATTTATACCTTGGAACGTCCCTATATTTTTTAAATGAAAATAAATAGTTCCATTGTTACTTCACATCAAATGTTAGCTCTATACAAATTTCTTATTCAAGATATCTAACCTTGGTTTTTATATAAAAAGTCAATCATGTGTGCAAAAATTTAATTCTTTCCCCATTTATTCAAATACAATGGACTGTCAACTACAGCAGTATTTGTACAGGGGATAAAAAAAAACGAGACATGAGTCCATGTTGTTTGTATTTCAATCAGGAAAGTACTCTTTAAAACAATTATCATCATGCATCGACTTCTGTATTTAATTCAGGATGAACATCAAAATACTAGAAACTAATGTGACAACCAGAGTTGGGGGAAAAAAGGCTATTTTGCTACATAGCAAACACAGTAATACTAACTTCAAAAATAAAGTCAGAAAAAAAAATTAAGCTCCTTTTGAGCTTTTTAAACATAACGAGGTGGCAAACGCTAGAAGAATAAAAATTAGCAGTAGTTTTCATCACGCAGTATTACAGATTACAGATAATAAAGCCCCCTCAAAAGTGAATAGGAGCCCATTTTCATCACACACACACACACACACACACACACACACACACACATAGAAACTGTAACAAAAAGGTTAATAAACAGACACAAACGATATATTATTATTTAAGATGTGACAAAAAGCAATTTTCAATTACATCTGATTCCCTGCTCTTATGACTCCTTATTTTTTATCCGCATGCCACGAATCAAGGATACATAATGTCAGCCTGCAACTTAAACTGTTTTGCGATGGGAGATTTCTGTCATAATCACAACAGGATTTAAACACAGCTGCCCATTTTAATGACTTTTGTTTATTCATATAGAAAGAAAAAAGCTTTTAATGAACAGGAGATGAACTGTTTGGTAGGCAGACCAGAAATCTCATATAGTAGATTTATATACGTTAAGAGAAACTAATGTTATTAAGTGGTTTAAATGTATAAGCTGGGTGATACAAGTTTTCTAATAAACTATTTATGACAGACCAATACACCCCACCAATTATGCATTGTAATCTGCTTTTGTATTCTCTAAAGTGATATATAGCCCAGATAGAAAGGACTCCAAGTAATTTCTAAATGTTTCAAGGAGTAGCATTATTATTCTATAACACTGCTTGAAAATAGAATACCTTTTACATGTTCCAGAATCTAAAACTGGCATTAGGTAGTCAAAATATATACTGGAATGCTAATAACTAAGTAATAAAAGATGATGAAGGGATTACCAGCCACTTGCTTTAAAAACTGATTATTTAAGTGAGGAGAGAGTATAATTACTTTGAGTCAACAACAATCAAGTCTCAATTGCCAGGCAGTAATCTCAGTTATGTTATACTTTTATCTAAATAGTACTGAATATAAAAACACCATACCCCATATTATTAATCAGCACATTGTGATTTGTAATGTCTTGGGGATTTGAGTATTAGATTCTTTTAAATTAGATATTAAGGCATCTGTTGATTTAGAATTTGACTTATCATCTACATTCTACAGAAGAATGAGAGGTTTGGAGAAATTCAGGGGTGGGATTAAGATACTACAAATATCACAGTGGAAAACTCCTTCAAATTTAAAACACAAATTGGTCCTCCCTGAGTTAAAAAAAAGCAATAAAGATATCCATCATATTAGGACCCAAATACAAACCTAGTCCAAAATCTTTTAAGAATTAACATTAGGTCAATGAATAGTTTGTTTATTTAATGAGTAGAAAAAAATTCAAATAGAATGAAGTACTCAATTATAGCCTTGAGAAATCTGACAATTCCATGGACAAATATTTCTTCTAAAAACTCTTTTGAGTTTGAATATTGAGAGTAGAATTTATTAAGTAAACAGATCACTATTTAAAAAATATTTTTTTCAACATAGGCCTGACAAAATGTGTGATTTCTTGGAGGTAGAAAATTATACCTTATATAGTTAAATATGTCTATTAATTAGCACGAAATCCTTAATAAATGTTCTCTGAATGAGATTTTGGCCCTAGCCGGGTAGCATAGTTGGTTAGAGCATTGTCCCGACCGTCAAGGTTGAGGGCTCAATCCCCAGTCAGGGCACATACAAGAATCAACCAATGAATTAATAATAAGTAGAACAACAAACTGATGTTTCTCTCTCTCTCTCTCTCTTCCCCTCTTTAAAATCAATAAAAGAAAATTAAAAGAAGCATGATTTTTGCTTAGCTCTGGCATTTCAGCTTTTGATCATATGACAATTTCAGAATTAGAAGACAGAAATTACACTTTAAAAAAATTAGTCATTTGGACTTCCTTCTAAAATATTCAACTAACAATAGTATTGGCTAAATAGCTGAAAGGTCAAGATGTTAAAATGTAAGCTTGTAAAAAAGACTATAAAACCTTTACGTTAAATATTCTTTATATTAAGAGTTTTCAAATTTTGATGGTAACCCACAGTAAAAATATTTTAGATTTTTCACACTTACATATAGACACACATATATAAGTGTGTGTGTCATGAAATAATACCTACTCTTACTATGAGCAATGCATTCTATTTAATTTTTTTAAATGATTTCAACCCACTAAATTGATTTAACAACCATTAATGGGTCATGACCTGAAGTTTGAAAAACACTGCTCAGTACATCTCAGCAAAATTTTTTTTAAAGGGGCAGGGGTGTCAAAGGGACTTAATACAGTCTCAGCTTACTTTTGATATCAATAGACTTAATAAGTATTGGAATACAAAGAATTTTTAAAGATAGTAGGTCAATAACCTCAAGCCCAGTAGCCCGGACACTACATAATATTTTTTAGCAACAAAATAAAGTGAAAAGAATAGAAAAACTACCAAATGAAACTACCCTTACTTCCTACTTCAAAGTAAAGTTAATTATGTCTTTTACTAATTAGATTTCCAAGAGAAATAGTATGCACTATTAACCAGAACAAGGAAGAATTAAGAAATGTAATGTCCAAGACAGCTTCTGAAAAAAACCTCCTGTGAATTACCTAAGGATTCAAACTTCCCTCAAACAGAACACCACTAATATCCTCCAGATTGGCTGGCCCAACCCTTTGCCATTTCAAGAAAATGTTTACATTGCAGCTGGGTTCAAATGCAAGGTCAGTTAGCTTTAAGATTTGGGAAACTAGCAACAGCTAGTTTTTAGCTATGGTATAAATCACTGTTACCAGAATTATTCACTTTCTAAATGAACAAAACCAGTTTCACTCTACTTCAGTGCTACCAAATCTCCTTAAAATATTTGGTAAAAAGATAAGCTTTATTTAAAAAATGTTTTACCAAAAAGTTTTTCAGGTTTAGCCATATTATTATGTTAAAGAAGAACAACAATTAAGTGTGGTATTTATCTCTGTTTTGATGTAAAAAATGCCAGTTTATATCAAGCAAACAAGATAAGACATTTATATTGTACACATACAAACTTGTTCTTTCAAAATTGTGTCTGTGAATAATACAGAATAGATACGGTGAGATTATTTTCTATTTCATTATATGCTACACAAAAATCAATATGACTTTATTTGGGATGAGATGGTTAGAAACACATTTTATCAATTTATATCTCAGAACAAAGTGGACAGCTTGAAAAGCTCAACATTATAAATAAAGATTGTGATCACACAATTCATCCATACCATTCATCCAAGGGGGAAAACCCAACAAATGAACCAAGCATTTTATATATATACACACACACACACACACACACGTGTGTGTGTGTGTGTGTGTGTGTGTGCGTGTATTTCAAGGATAACAACAAATGAACAAACCAGTATAGACTATGAGAACTAGGAATATATAAAATAGTTTTCTATGTACATACATGGACGAAAATGTCATTAAACATCTACTATAACACCAGTCTCTCTTGGGATTCTATATACACATTAACTCTAAATCTTAAATACCTGCAACACTGGATTTATCTCCACTTTAGAAATGAAAACATGGAAGCTTGGGAAGGCATACAGCTTGCTTAATGTGCAGTTAATCTAAGGAACAACAGTACAGCACACTCTGCAAGACCGAAGCAAGGACTACTGAGCTCTTGGTAGGGCCACACCTCCCCTGGGCTCAATACTATCCACCTCACTGACACAAACTGTAGAAGAGATCAGATCCCAGAAGGGGCCTATCATAAAGCAGATTATCACCTCCTACTAAGAGAAAATCAAGACCAATGGCATACTTGATGTCCCCTATTATCTCAGTCATCCATCATCCCAGAAGCTAAATGTCCCAGTCTATCTATCCACCATCACCTGAATTCTGATTCCTGGGTGGTTTTCCAGCCCCTAGTCTGGCTCAATCTCCTGTCTTTTCTAAAACTCATGACCAGTCATTAGCAGAATCTCCTGTGTCCAGGGTCTTCTCTGTCTGATACTTCCTTTGCCTTCCTGTTAAATCTCTGATGACACTTCACCCATTACAGCCTCCTCAAATGGTGGCACTTTTTTCTCTCCACACACTATACGCCAACATTGTATATGGTATATGGAAAGGTAAATCCCTCCTTGCTCCTCATTTTGCTTCCACCCCCACCTCCAGTTCCTCTGAAGCACATGCCGTTGGGTTACACCATCTGCTACTCTTACTTTGGACTCAGGGGTTAGTGCTCTTTATTAGTGCCTGGTTTACTAGTGGGCATGCCGCCTTTATCTCCCTGCACTGCTGGCTCCTCATATGTGACAGGAGGATAATCACAGAATCTGACTCAGCTACACATTTAGTACCCATTGCTCCCCTCATGTTCTTAGCTCCTTTATTTCCTGGCTAGACACCATGACCACACTTGAATCACTCTTGCAGTCTCTCACCTCTCTTCTCTTTCCCATCATCATACCTACCTCGCCAAATCACAGTGCTGGTTGAATCCAACTTTTCACTTGCTCTAGGCCTCTACCCAGCCTAAGCATATCCACTTGTCCCCTCCAAACTGTATTCTATACAATGGCCCATCAGGCCCTCTGTGAACTGGCCCCTGCCTGCCTCTCAAATTCATCTACCTCTGCACATTGATTTACCATTCACTCTGGGCTCTGTTCTGCCACAGCCTATCTTCTTATTCCTAGAAAATGTAAAACTTGTTTCTGTATGAAAGCATGTGTACTTGCTGACCCCTCTGCTTGAACTAGTTTTACCTAAGTTATCCACGAGGTTGAGGGAGGGAAAATATCCTCATGGATTTCTGCATCAGGTTTGCTCAGATGACATCTTGACCACCGCATCAAAGTGACACCTCTCTTAACTCCCATCACTCTCTTTCCCTGCTTGCTTTATTTTTCTCACCATACTTATTACTACCTGAAATTTTATCAAATGTCTACTTAGTTACTTTTATATTGTGTCTCTGCAAATAAAATGTGGCACTACCTGGGGAAAAACTTTTGTTTTGTTCATTGATATATCTCCCACATGTAAAAAAAAGTGTCTAAATGTGCTGAGCACACAGGAGGCACTCAATAAATACCTGTTGATGGACAAACTTGGTAAGGAGGGAAGAGGCTTCAGGCTTCAAACCCAGGTCTCATCATTCCAAGCCGATTTTTTTCTAATATCAACATATTGCCTCTATTGGCAATCAACTTACTTCAAAACTAATTATTATATTTTAAGATAAAGAATATGCCTCAAACAGTTAATGAAATAGAAAAGCACCAGTACTGAGAGAAGAAAACTATATGCACTCCTGGGCTGGTTTAAGGCAACAAGATACATAACAGCTCACATTTATAAACACATACATAAAACTTAGTTTAAAAAAGATTCCTTTAGCCCTGGCTGCTTTTGCTCAGTGGTTAGAGTGTTGGCCCATGGACCAGAGCATCCTGGGTTCAGTTCCTGCTAAGGGCAAGTACCTTGATTCCAGTTTGTCCCCGGCCCTGGTTGGGGTCGTGTGGATGGCAAACACTCGATGTGTCTCTTTCACATCTATGCCCCGCCTCCTGCTCTATCTGAAGATAAATGCAAAAATGTCCTCGAGTGAGAATAAAAAATGTTTTTAAAGATTCCTTTAAATAAGAAGTTGCACTAGAGCAGCTAACCTGTGATTTGATCTAAATTAAATCCACACAGTTTAATTTTCATAATTTCACCTGTTATGAAAGACATGCCTTTTATAAGTTTAAATCTCTTAACAGTTATGTTAATTAGAAAACTGTGTAACAGATGTGGTGTTATTAAAACAAACTACTAAAACTGAGATACATGTAGGCGTATCAACAGATATACTGATACATTTTTAGAATTAATTCAGTTCTTATATTCTTAAAATTAATTGACTTCTTATATTTATCTCACTTTATAGCTAAGATCTACATCTGAAGCTGACTGGTTAAAGTTGAATAGTGGTTACATGAGGTTAATTACACCATTCTACTTTTGTATATGATTGAAATTTTCTATAACAAAAACACATTTTTTATAATTTGAATATTCTATACTTTAGTTTCTATGTGTGTAGGTAACTTAAAAACATGGTCAATATAAGAATACCTACATTAATTACCTGAAGAAAATTAAGACAAAGACACAATGTAATAATACACAAACAAAGGAAGCTATGTAGCTGACTGAAAGCAAGGTTTCTATTTTGTATAGTACCTTAACAAGTAAATATTGGGTAGCATCCAAACTAAACACTTTTGGATTAAGTGAAAGAACTACAGTGAAACAATTTACAAACCATTCACTCATTTTGACACAACAGATACAATAAACCGCTTAGACTTTTAAGGAGACTGGGGCTTTAAAAGCTACATGCATTAATAAACTTAGGGTGACATAGTTCTTTAGGAGCCTAAAAAGTCCTCATCCCAAACTCAAACAAGAATTCATGCTCCTATAGGAAAGGAAGAGCAAAAGTAAGAGTAACAGGTTTTTCAGGAAAGCACTGAGAAGCAGGAAATGTGTGTGATACTATAGGTACATGTTGTTAAGTATACGTTTATTTTATATAAGAAAAGGCCCGATAGGTCAATGATTTAACAAAAGTTTTAACAAAAAAGTACCAACTATTAAAGAAATTACTATTTAAAATGTCCACAGTATCTCAGACTTGAGTTCTCAAGTACAAAAGCTTAGGCAGCTCTTACTGTCCCTCTCCCCCTCAAAAAAAGTATGCAAAGAAGCATTAGACATATACAACAGATTATAACAATTTATAGTGCAAATCCAAATTTGGAAACACTAAAATGCAATCAGATTTTCTTTCATTTATTCTTTTGATATACACTGACTAAAAGTCTACCACATAGAGTGTGCTAGGTTCTGAGAAATAAAGTGGTGAACCAGAGATGGCCCCTGCTCTTCTGGAGTCTATAGTCTGGGAGTGAGAAAAACAGTAAATAAATAAACATAAACTTTTAATTACAGTTTATAACAAATGCTGTGAAATAAACAACATGATAGAAATTAATGGAACGGGGCAAAAACCTGCTTTGGCCAAGGATCTAAAGGAGGTAACGTAAGCTGAGACCTGAGGAACCAACCATCTGCCCCTCTTACCCTGGTGAACTTTAACACAAATCTCAGGAATCATATAGAAGACATTTCCATGTGACTAATAGAAAAGACGTTTTAAAAATATGTATAACTACACTGCCATTATCACACCTAGAAAAATTAGTAAAAATTTTAATACCCGTTTCAAATTAAAATTTCCTCAAAAATTACAAAAATGTCTTTTTATAGTTGGTTTCTTTGAATCAGCATCTAAAGTAGGATCACACATTGCAATGAGGTAATAAGTCACATAAGTCCCTTCTGAGTGATACTAGTTCCCTCTCCTCTCCTTTTTCATGCCATTTATTTTCTGGGTCATTTGTTGTGCAGAATATCACATCCTAGATTTAGTTGCTTCACTCCTCATGGTACTGTTTCATGTGGTCCTCTCGTCTATTTCCTATAAGCAAGTAACTGGATCTAAAGTCTTTTAAAAAGAATTTATCTTTATTGTTAAAAATATTACATATGTCCCCTCCTTTACCCCCGTTGGTCCCCTCCTCCCCACTCCAACCCCCCTCCTGCCTTCCCCAAACTACTGTCTGTGTCCATTGGTTATGCATATATGCATGTAAGTTCTTTGGTTTATCTCCCCCTCTCACCCTCTTTTCCCTCTGAGGTTTGTTACTCTGTTCCCTACTTCCATGGCTCTGGATCTATTTTGTTTGTCAGCTTATTTTATTCATTATATTTATTCCACAAATCAGTAAGATCATGGGATACTTCTTACTCTGGCTTATTTTGCTTAGCATAATGCTCTCCAGGTCCCTCCTTGCTGTCTCAAAGGGTAAAAACAAAAATCCTTTTTTACAGCTGCATAGTATTCCATTCGAAGTCTTGATTACACTCAAGTTCAATTTATTTGGCAAGAACACTTCACTGGTGATGCAGTGTCTTTTGTATTGTGTCACACTAGAGGTACAAATGTTTGGTTGTCCCACTTTTAATATCGTCATGATTCATTAATGGAATGATTTGCAGAGAAGGTGGAAGTGTGTCCCATCCCAGGCACAAGGGACAACAGTGTGTGTTCTGAGGCAAGAAGGACTATTTGGGAGATAGAGGACACCAGTGAAGCTGGAGAAAATGAGTTCATACAGATCAATTTGAAAATCGAGTAGTAAGTTCCTCACTTAAAGGGATTTTAAACATTAATCTTAAAATACTATCATATAACTGGGATGGCAACATTTTAGGAGTGGGGGCATGCTTCTGATTTTTCTATTTCTATTATTTATGAAATGAAGAGGTAGAAAATGGATACCAGGTTTTGCCTGGAGCAAGCAGGGACACAGTTGAAGTAGCAGCTCTGTAACATTCTCAGGGTTTATCCTACATTCCTGCATTCAAAAGAAATCTGCTATTTATTCTTATTTCATTTCCACCTAAAAACCTAACAGGTGAAAGTGACTGGCAGAGGGCATTCTGGAGTCTAATTCAGAAAGAAAAAGAAAAGCACCATGAACATAGTTCACTCCCCAAAGAGTATTTTATTTCTACGGCCACAGAAGACTCGAGCTGATAGATGAAACCACTGGGAAGTAACTACTGGACTGAATTTTGACTAGGGAAAAATTGTTTTTTCTACTACACCATCTTAGTTCTTACAACAATTACCATTTAATAATTTTTCTCCCAATTGTACTAGGCTTAGTTTTCATAGATAACATAAAATTCAGATCTTATTGCATCTACTGGCTCTTTCTTTTAACATTTCAATTCCTCAAAGACACATTTCCTGACTGATGAGATAATGACCATAATATCTTTTCTCCTACATATTAAACAAAAAGTCTCTCCCAAAACAAATGTATATAAAATAATAAATCATTAATACCAATGACTTCAAAATTCAGGACAAATTATTAAGTAACTATGACTCTTGGTGATCTCCTAGGCATTATTCAAAGTAGGGGCCTCAACCCAAATGCCTTAAGGGACCAGAAAAATGTCGTCAAGAAGTAAAGCAAGTTGACTTTATTACAGAAAGGAGTCCTGGGCCCAGTGCAGACTAGAGAGTACAGCAAGTTTCAGCTCCAGGTAACTAATGTCGTTATTCACAATTTTAAAGAAAATAATCTAAAAATGGTTATTTGATGTGTAAAAGTTATCGTTTAAAAATGTTGGCAATGAAAGAAAAATTTTAAACTACATTGTGTGACTCAAAGTAAACATATCTGTAGGACGATTAAAAATTATGCCCCCCTCCACCTCTTCTGCAACTGCTGGCAAATGCCTCGCTGCTGCCAGCCATTGAAATCTACAAAATAAAACTAAACCATATACTCTAAATAACTGTATAGAGTAATACTGCACTAGATCTGCCAGGTGACACACTACTTGCAATCAGTGTCTTCTGTGAAACTCATGAGCAAATGTTCATTTTTGTGTACAAATAATTTCAGTAAGTTAAGTATTTTATCTTAAAAATCTAAAATAATTTTCTAAAATGACAGTAAGTACTATTCTAGATCAGGCCAGGTTTAATTTACCAATGCAATATAATCAAAGTAATTCATGGTTTGAATATTCTAGCCTCCCCCCATATTTGCTCATTTACCACTTCTATTTTCTAAAAATGTGTTTTGATCATATCAACAACACATATTTTTCATCTCAAAGCACCTTTTTTATCTACATAGTAAGACCAAACTTTCAAATTTGCATCTTTCACTCAAATTCACAGCATCAAAGTCAAATAGTATATGAACCTCAAAACATGTATCACGTAGCAGTGAGTGTGTGGCAAATAACAGAAACTCAAAAATACTTAAAGCTAAGGTTAAACAGCGATTTTCTTAAGATTCGTAGCTCCACATTGTAAGTAAAATATCATTTTGGGTCAGATAGTCTTTGTTCTTATTGAACAACTTCCTGGGCATCTGTGGTTGTCCAGCTAGAGATTCCATTTGCAGCCTTCCTCAGAGCTAGGTATGGCCATGTAACTTAGTGCTCCAGCAGGTATGAAAGGTAGCATGTTACTTGTGAATCATCTCCAAGTTAAAATAGCCTCTTTGGATTTGGGTCACACAGCTGGCAGTAACTCAGCTTCCACCATGTAGACTGAGACAGTTCTAAGGGGCAGCTAAGTAACACGATGGCAAGAATCTGAGTCCCTGAAGGACTTCGTGGAAGAGAGCTGTCCTGCAAGCCCAGACCAGTCACACTGTTAATTAGGGAATTAAATTCTAGTCTTATTTAAGTCACTGTTTATTTGGTCATTTTAATCACTGTAGCTTAACCTTACCCTTAATTAATACCATTTGATTTGTGTTTTTTTCCTAATGTAGACTTTTTACCCTTTTAGAAAGCAAGCCAGTGATAAACTACAGGTCTTAAATTCTAAGAAAATTCTATGCTTCCCAAAATAACAAAAAACTAAAATAACCACCCATATACCCAAACAAACAAACTAATGAATATACTGGGTATTCTAGGGGGAAAAAAGTTGGTAGAAAGAAGATATTCGTAAGGACTTTCCTTCCCAAATACTAGGGGTAAGACCAATAGCGATTTGTTTTCTGATTTTAAAAAGTAGAGCAGCCTTGGCCAGTTTGGCTCAGCAGTTAGAGCATAGGCCCATAGACCAGGGAGTCCTGGGTTCGATTCCTGCTAAGGGCACGTACCTCAGTTGCAGTTTGTCCCAGGCCCCGGTTGGGGTTGTGCAGGTGGCAACCAATCGATGTGTCTCTCTCACTTTGATGTTTCTCTCTCCCTCAAAAAAAAAAAAAAAAAAATCCTCGCCTGAGGATTAAAAAAAAAAAGTAGAGCAAAACAGATTACAACATGTAGAAAGTATGGGGAACAGAAAACTAGTATTCCTTTTATGAACAGAAACAGAAGGAAACCTGATAGGCAGTCTGAAACAGCAGCACTCTGGGAAAAACAACAACAACAACAACAAAAACAGGCAGTACTAAGTAACTTACTGTATTTTTTTTCCTGAGGTATAAACAGTGAATGAAAGGCAATGTGATATAAGGGACGGGACAATGGATACGGTACTATAAGGCTCTACTACAAACCACCTACTTAACTTTGGGAAAGTATTTACTTTTCCTTTTTCTATCTGTGGTTCAACTAAATCAGTATTTCCCAGACACCTGGTGTTTGTGTACTGCCTTTATAATTTTTTGCAATATTGGCAATAACACCTGAATTTTCATCCCTTTATTTCTCTAAAATTCAGCTAATTTCTAATTTACATGTCCGCTTTATCCTTGTTCTAAACAATTATACTTGTGAAATCACCAGATCTTTTTGTTATTTATATATATATATTTTTAATAAACATTAAAATACAAAGAGTAAACCTAAATGCTTATCTGTTTGTCACCTAATATCATATCACTTGCCAGCAGGGACATATACTTCACACTCTGGGAAACAGTGGGTTTAAATAATCTCACTAGCATTACATGTCTGTTCTGAATCTAGTCTCCAGGAGGAACCTCTTAAAGGGCTGCTGGATCTGTTGGTGTTCTGAAACATTAATGCAACAGCACAACAACTGGAGATGTGAATACACGTAGGCTTTTAGCTCTAGAGATTCTGTGTGCAGTGGTGGCCAAACGTGACAGAACCTGGGTTTGATTCTATAAAAATCACTAAAAGTTATTCAAGCTATTCAAGTCTACACAAAGCTAAATCAGTTGACCCAATTAACACTGTTTGCCCAATGACAGTCACCTAAATTTCAGCCCAAAACACAAGCGAGAAAGTCAAGAGTCACGGAAAGGCTAGACTTCACATGCACAGTGCTGAATAAGAAACATGTTACTAGGTTAGGGGTGTCAAGAGATCACAAAATAGCCCTGGCCGGATTGGCTCAATGGTTGGAGCTTCAGCCTGTGGACCAGAGAGTCCCGGGTTCGGTTCCTGCTAAGGGCACGTACCAAAAAAAAAAGATCACAAAATCATAAAACGTCTTTGTTGATGCCACATTGGTTCCACAAAGCAGTTTATTAACAATTTAGCAGGAATCTATAATTTTTCCTAAAACAGCCACCTTTTGAAATCTTTCTAGATTTTACTATTGTTTTTTTCAAAGTTTACCTTTGAAAGGAAAAGAGAGCTTCAGAGTAATAATCTTAATCAGCAAATTGTCTCCTTTTCCCATCAAACATCAGGTTTTTCCTCTGAATAAGAACCATGTAGCTGTAGTTACCACCTGTTTCTGATAGCTTTGTCAGAATGGATATTGAATAATCTAATCCTGCTCTTTTTAAATGTAGGCATTATCAGATATCTTATTTGTTTTACTTCTTGGCTAGGATGATGTGCCAATAATTGAGAAGAATGTTACCACTCAATATTCAAATCAAAGATAAGATACTATGAAACAATAACTTCAGTAGAAAAAATTAAAGGAAAGCTAGAAGGGAAGAGGAATTAGAGAAGAGAAGAAACATCACATATATATTCTAAAGTACTCAAGTAACAAAACAAAAGTCTTTTCAGAGGATCAACTCCTATCCTAGGAGCATCTTTAATTACCCTGATGCAATTCACTAAGTCACATTCTATTAAATTTCCTTTTGCCTCATTGGTAATTTGCCAAAAAACTTTGGGACCATCACTTTCTGCTTAAAATTTTTGTATTTATCACATAGTTTTAAAAGTACAAACTACATAAGGCAGAATCTTTGACTAATTTTAAGCTCTTAAAGGAGCATTACTGCCTTGTAATAATATCTTTACCCCTTGAGTTGCAAACTTCATAAAAATACTCAAAAAATAGACACAGGTATCGCTATCTGAATTCTTTCTAATCAAACTCAAAATATGTATAAATTTGGATCACAAGGGATACTTATATTTTCATTATATATGAAAATAAACAGATTCTGTCTAAAAAGAAAGAAAATAATCAACAATTTATTGGAATTAAAGTTAGAAAAAACTCTGTCAAAATCATTGGCTTATTTCCAAACCACATGCTTCTCTCCCGACTCTCCGATTTCTCTTAGAGGCAGCACTTGTTAAGCTACTGGAACACTCAGACTCATTGTTTTCTCTTCCTGTCTACCACTTCATCTAACACTTGTCGGCTTCCCTACAGTCTACCTTGCGGGTCTCAAAGTCTAATGCTTTCAGGGGAAGACAGGGTTTGTTTTGGAAACAGCACCTTGGTGTGTATTCTTTCAATACAGACATACTTTGCTGCATATTCAGAACTCAGGATACTTTTTACATCCACAAAGAAATATGCTGTCATCTTTCTTGGAATCTTTCATTCTGTTTGTGGTTTTTTCACTTTTAAAAGAGACCTGGATACAAGAAACATTTCATTTTCCTTCTTAACTCTACCAAAAGAAAAGGAAAGCACAGGAAAAGGACAGTGTGAGAAAAATGATAAATAGCAACTGATAGCCTCATAGAGGAGTAGTGAGAAGGGGGGAAACTGGTGGACTGGAGCTTGCATGTCCAACCCAGAGTAAGGAAAGCCATGTACCACTTAGCTCCAGCCAATTATAGCATGCCCAGCACTGCCAGATCATCCAGTTATTCAAGAGAACCAGAAAAATCCCAGGTTTTAAATGCTGGCAACTATTTCAAATTTCTCAAAAATACCATGAAGGCCAAAAATATACAAAAGAAACAGATTCAGCCTACCATCTGCCAGCTGCAACCTCTGCTTGGACCTCTTATCTTTAATATTTCTATTCAAAATAAAAGTTTTCCTATTACTATTATCTGCATAATTAGTTCATTTGTCTAAGTCTTTATTTGTTCTTTTACTCACTTTCTAATTCATCTGAGTATTCAAATACGAGATACATACTTACTGTGCCAAACATTATGCCAGGGAGAAAATATTCAATTATGAAGAAAACAGACAAGGTCGTTTCTCATGGCATTTACATATAATATAATGAGGGAGATAAACAATTTAAAAAAATGTAATATGTATATATTATATCGATATCTCCAAGATGATTTAATTTCATTTGTATTAGGGCTACAAAGCATAAGTAAAATGTAGCCCACTCTTCCCTAGTAAGGGAAGACACAGCTTTATTGCATAGACCCCTATCATTTCACTCAAACTAGTCTCCATTGACAACATATCCACTACCTCTGAAAAGGGAGATAGGAGTGGGAGAGGAATAATAATTTTTATTTCTTAAACAGAAGAATTTCAATGTAGAAGAAATAAAAGCAATTGAAAATCAACATTTTGCAACCATTGTAATAATTGATTTAAGGAAGAATCAGCAATAAATGCTGAGGAACAGAATATTCAGTCTCAAAATATTCCCCCCTATTACTCATTAATTATAAGGGAGGCAATTTATTTATTTATTTTTATCCTCACCTGAGGACATTTTTGCATTTATCTTCAGACAGAGCAGGAGGGAGAGAGGGAGGAAGAGAGAGAGAGAAACATCGATGTGAGAGAGACACACTGACTGGTTGCCACCCACATGACCCCAACCAGGACCGGGGTCAAACCAGGACCAAGGACAAACCACACCCCAGGTATGTGCCCTTAGTGGAAACCGAACCCGGGACTCTTTGGTCCACAGGCCAATGCTCTAACCACTGAGCCAAACTGGCCAGGGAACAAGTTACTTTTAAATGAAAAAAATCTGGTAGACACTGCATTAACTTAATAATAACCTCTCCCTCCCCCGCAAAAAAAAAAACAGAGTAAACTGATATTATATGCCTCCCAATGTAATGCACTGAAAAGGAAATAGTATTACCTATGAAGTATCCCTGACAAATTGTTTGCACTGAATCTATCTACTCATGGGTAAACAACCAGACACAGCCATACTGACCTGGAGTTTTCAATATCACTGTAATTAAAAGATTTAGGCAAAAAAGCTAACAGATTGTTAGATGAAAAAGACATAACTTAAATGCAGTGTATGATCTTTGGCTGGATCCTAAATTGAGGGATTAAAAAATATGACTACAAATAAAATTGAGGAAACTGGAGAAAATGAAATATTAGACAATATTACATCAATGTTAAATTTCCTAAGTGCTTTGATTTGTGGGTATGCAGGAAAAATGTCCTTGTTCATAGCAAATTCATGTTGAAGCATAACAATATCTGCAATCACTCTCAGGTGATTCAGAAAACAAAGCCTGAGGTGTGTGCACACACACAGGTCTGTGTGCTCAAAGAGGAAGAAAGCCAATGTGGCAAAATGTTAAAATGATCAAATTTACAATATACCTTCCAAAATACAAAAGGTACTTATCAGCCAAAGTAGCAAAAAGAAAGGCAATGCAAGCACTTATTTTCTTTCTATTTTTTTTTTCTTTACTGATGTTAAGAGAGTAAGAAGAAGGGAGAGGGAGAGATAGAAACATCGATGAGAGAGAACATCGATTGGCCACCTCCTGTTACCCCTCACTGGGGATTTGGCCCACAACCTGGGCATGTGACCTGACTGGGAATCGAACCAACGACCTCTTGGTGCATGGGTCGGACACTCAACTAGTGAGCCACACCAGCAGGGCACAAGCACTTGTTTTCTAAAAATATAATTAAATGTAACTGTCACATGCCTTAGTGAATCAGACAGGACATTTTTAATATGAAATAATACTAATTTAACAATTTGTCTGATTATCTTCAATAGATGATAGAGGTTAATAACTCTGTTAAATACTAAACACACAAAATAACCATACTCACTGCACACCTCGCCATGAGTCTAAAATAAAAGGAGCCATTGATTTCAAAGATCATGGGAAAAAAGTTGATGATCAAATGTAACTAGCCATCTAAATAGCTACACACAACATTGTTTTCCACTCCAGCCCAATTTCAAAGGAAAGTAGTTTTCAATGGTTGGTTGGTCAAAAACAACATTAAATAGCAAACACTAAAAAGTTAATTGAATGTTTGCCAGAAAGAGTATGACTCGTTTTTATATAGGATAATTAATTTCTTTGTTTTTATAAGAATTTTAAAGAGCGACCAACATGCACCCCATGGGTAATTAACTTCATTCAAGAAAGACCTCTTACTTTTGTGGCATGAAGTATGCTTAGGTTTGGAAACACTCCAGGAATGTTTTTATTTGTTTTAAAATTTTAATTCTTCTAGTATTTTTTTCCTTCATCTTAAAGATATACATTATAGTATTAGAGTAAACTTACTAAACTCCATTACAAATAGCTTTAATACCATTAACATTGCATGCCTACATAAATCCCCATAAAGAAGCAGGTTTATAACAGAAGTCATTCTTAAGTAAATTATAACCAAACGTAATGCATCTTAGTAACTAAATATATAACTTAAAAATGTAGGTATTTTTTTTTAAAATGAATATCTGTAAAGTTTCCATAAGCATGCTGAAAGAAATTATATACAGTACTACCCCATGAAGCAGAGCTCTGAAAAATAATTTAAAAGATTAATATGGCATCCTAAGTGTAAATTATTGTGATGAATTTACTATGGAAACAATTATAATCTCTGGTAATGTAGGGTAAAATTCACATGCTTCCAATAAAAATATTTATTTATTTATTTCCTCACCCAAGAATATTTTTCTATTTATCTTCAGATAGAGTGGGTGGGAGAGAGGGAGAGAAAAAGAGAGAGGGAGAGAGAAAGAAGCATCGATGTGATAGAGCTACATTGACTGGTTGCCTCCCCCACGACCCCAACCAGGGCCAGGAGGAACCACAAGCAAGGTACATGCCCTTGACCAGAATTGAACCCAAGAGTCATTGGTCTACGGGCCAATGCTCTAACCGCTGAGCCAAACTGGCCAGGGCATCTTTATTTTCATAGTATGAATCCTAAAGAGAAAAAAGTTCTGTAAAATAGAGTAAGTTAAAAATAAATAATACTCTCTAATATGTTGGTGTACTTTCCTTATGTCATCTCCCTATAAGTTGGGAAAACTGCTACTTACATGTATTTTATGAGTGACAATTTTTATAAAATAGTTGTTCTGTTGTAGTAATTCAAAGAACATGAATCATTTTATAATTTCCTACTTTCCGTCCATGTGATAGGACACTGAGTTTTCAGTTATGCCAGCATTACAATGTCTGCTTATTTTCTTGGTTCCTTTCAGTCACCAAATAGCTGGCTCACCGGCTCTCTATTTATCTGTTCAGTCATCCACCTGGCAATAGTAGTTACAGTTGGCCCTTGCTTATTGCGGTTAATCAGTTCCAGACTCTACCGCGATAAATGAATTTCCACGAAGTAGGATTCTTTATGTACACAGTCAACCCTCGCCACTTCGCACTTTGACTTTCGTGGTTTGGCGTGGGACGGCTGTACATACAAAACAGGCACCTATCTTTTTCTTCAAAGTTCTAGCTACCAAAATCAATCATATTCACATAAAATGATATGGTTTTCTATTTATTTTTTCATCAACATGATTTTGAGATAAATGCTTCTATCAAAAGTATAATTTATTGCCCGGCTGATGTGGTTCAGTGGTTGAGGGCTGATCCATGCTGATTTGATTCCCGGTCAAGGCACATGCCTAGGTTGTGGGTCAAATCCCCAGTGGGGGGCATGCTGGAGGTGGCCAATTTATGTTCTGTCTCATCAATGTTTCTATCTCTCTCTCCCTCTCTCTCTAAAAATCAATAAAGGAAAAAAGAAATTTTAAAAAGTATAATTTATCAATAACTGCTATAAACTTTATATTCTTGATCATTTCTTCACTTTAAAAAAAACCAGAAGACTTATTTTGGTAGTAAGAAATAACACAGTAGCCCTGGCCAGTTTCGCTCAGCAGTTAGAGCGTCGGCCTGTGGTCCAGAGAGACCCGGGTTTGGTTCCCACTAGGGGCACATACCTCAGTTGCAGTTTGTCCCCAGCCCTGGTTGGGTCATGCGGGTGGCAGCCACTCTATGTGTCCCTTTCACATAGATGTTTCTCTCTCTCTCTGTTCCTTTCTCTCCCTCCCGCTCTATCTGAACAAAAAATGGAAAAATGTCCTCGGGTAAGGATAAAATAAATAATAATGTGGTAAGCAGTGGGTAGATTTATGGTATTGAGAGCCTTAGGTAAAGGCAAAGTGCTATTATAACTAGCCATACTGTTATACCAGTCAGTAGATTTGGTGTAAGCTTTATGCCATGATACAAATGTCTACTTTCTCCCACAATATTCTTATATACAGTAATGGGGAGGCAAATAAAAAAAAATACTGATATCCTTGTAGATATAAGTAGATGCTAGTTAATATGGCAGTTGAAGAAAGAAGGAAAAGGCAATCCTAATTATTGTCCAAAAGATACTATACTTTCCTTTAAAAATCACCATAATCCCACAATCTAGATTTTTTAAAAAATCACTTATTAGGGTTTACACTTTCTTTTAACATTTTCTACACATATTTCCATTTTTCCCTACATAACTGAAATTGTACTAAATAGTCTGTCCTATTTTCACTTAACATTACAAAGAGCACATATATCCCCAAGTAATCTTCAAAGACATGATTTCTTTAATGAGCACTCAATAGTCTATCATGTAAATAATTTATTCAGTAATATTTCACTGTTGAACATTTGGTTTTTTTCTGTCAATTTTTTCCCTTTGTGTTCTTAATCATCAACAGGCCAGGAAGCTTCCTGAGGACACAGGTTATGTCTTGCTTGTATGGTTCCCCAGTATTTAGCACAATGCCGTACATGGAATATACATTTAAAGTTTCTTGACTTAAAAAGGAACCATGTTGTACTCTGGTCCTCTATGTTGCAAGACTACATTTTATAGTGAAACCAAGATTAAATAATCATGATTAAACAATCAAAAAAAGGGAAAACTTACGGATTAGCATAAAAGAATAAAAGAAGAATACACATCTGTTCCCACCAATTCTTCCTGTCAAAACTTATGGATTAGCATAAAAGAATGAAAGAGGAATACACATCTGTTCCCACCAATTCTTCATGATAAAAAAAAAATTTATTAAATAAACTTAAAGTTGTGTTAAATTCACAATGATAAAGAAACAGGAGAGGAAAAAATAATGGATAGAAATGTCAATGTTTTTAGAAGATAAAGAAGGGGTGAATGAGTGAGTATATCTAACTTTGAAAGAAAAGGAAAAGTTGATATTTAATGTACCCTGCCCCCGCACCCCAAATTCAAATGATTAAATAAACTGATTCCCAGGAAAGATCATAGAAAATTGGGAATCAGAGGCACCAGGTCCCTTGGAAAGCAGAGCATGGGGCTAACAAATGGTGGGCCAGTTGTATATGTGAGAAGTCAGCCACTCAGATGGCTTTCCCAATTCTAAACAGCCAAGCAACTGTTCCTTCTTCACTCTGGCACAAGGCATGAAGTTTTTCATTACAGAAGGGAATGAAAAGAATCCATCAAGGGCCAGTAGTATAAAAGCAAACAGACCCAAACAAAGGCAAATCACAGTGAAATTTAAAAACCCAGTCATAAAGAGAAGAATCTAAATTTGCTAAAGAGAAAATACTGATAGTATATCAATGATTGGGATCCAAAATGGTATAGGATTTCTCAACTATATTATTAAATGCTAATATAATGGAGTAATTCAAAATTCTACAGGAAAATAAATATCAACCTAGAATTCAAACAATCTGTAGCAGGCAAAATACTAAAAGTGACTACCTGCTTATAATCCTCTTCAGGTAAAAGTTGTTTATTTGATAAGACATCACTCCCATGATTAAGAAAACATGAGATTAACCAAGTGGGCCTAATCAGATCACACACATCCTTTTTAAAAAGAGTGTTGTTTTGACTGACAGCAGAAAAGAAAGTTGAGGATTCAGCGCATGAGAAGGATTTGACGGGCCTTTACTGACTTCAGGATGGAGGGGAACATGTGGTAAGGAATGTAGGCAGCCTCTATGAAAGCCAGCTAGGGAACAGGGACCTCAGTCCTACAGCTACAAGGAACTGATATCTGCTGATAAACAACAAGCTTGGGCCCTGGCCGGTTTGGCTCAGCGGTTAGAGTGTCGGCCTGCGGTCCAGAGACCCGGGTTCAGTTCCCGCTAAGGGCATGTACCTGGTTGCAGTTTGTCCCCGGCCCTGGTTGGGTTGTGCGGGTGGCAACCACTCGATGTGTCCCTTTCATGTTGATGTTTCTATTTCTCTCTCTTCCTCTCTCTCCCTCCCACTCTAAATGAAAAAAATGTCCTCAGGTGAGGATAAAAAATAAAAATAAATAAATAAAAGAATAAGCTTGGAAAAGGGCCCCAAGCTCAACCTGGTTGACTTTGGCATCTTGAGACCTTAAGGAAGAACCTTCCCTGGCTGGTTTGGCTCAGTGGTTAGAGCGTCGGCCTGCGGACCGGAGAGTCCTGGGTTCAGTTCCCGCTAAGGGCACGTACCTCGATTGCAGTTTGTCACCGCCCCGGTTGGGGGTCGTGTGGGTGGCAACCACTCAATGTATCTTTCTCACAAGGATGTTTCTCTCTCTCTCTTCCCCTCTTTATCCCTCCTGCTCTATCTGAAGATGAATGCAAAAAAATGTCCTCGGGTGAGGATAAAAAATAAAACAAAGAAACCCCAGCTGAGCCATGTTGAATATCTGACCTATGAAAACTGCAAGACAATAAATCGTTGTTTTAAGCTATTAAATTTGTAGCAATTTGTTACACAGCAAAAGGAAACTAACACATTAACAAATATTTTGCTAGTCTATATACAGGGGTGGATAAAAGTAGGTTAAATTACCAGCCATCATCATATATAAGATAAAACATAAAGCCTGGCCAGTGTGGCTCAGTGGTTGAGCATCAACCCATGCACCAAGAGGTCGCCGGTCTGATTCCCGGTCAGGGAACATGCCCAAGTTGTAGGCCCGATCCCCAGTGGGGGTCATGCAGAAGGCGGCCAGTCGATGTTCTCTCTCATAAATGTTTCTATCTTTCTCTCTCTTTTCCTCTCTCTCTAAAATCAATAATAAATAAATAAATAAATAAATAAATAAATGGAAACGTTTAAAAAAATAAATTATAAGGATATAAAATAATAAGCCATACAATATAAATAAATAATACAAAAATTAATAAACCAGACAAGAATAAACTCTGTTTTGCATACTCACACTATAAACCTATTTTTACCAACCCCTATATATATATTGCTCTTTTCCTAAAAGCTCAATACTGAAAGGAAAAAAGAATATTCACTTTATGAAAGACCCGTTATTTAATTGAAATTTAGCTAACTCTGTCCAAAAATAAGATTTTAGAATGACAGGTTTATATATGCAAGAAAAGTCTCACTCACCAAGGTAATTACCTCTCATTTAGGATTTACCATTCGAAGGAAAGTAGAGGTTTGAAAGCATATTCAAGAAAAATTAAATGTTTCAAGAGCAAAATACCCTAATTTGAATACAGTTTGAAGGTTATTGGAGCAATAAAAACTTCCTATAGAGCAAAAGAAGAAGGCATCTCTGTTCAAAACATCATCAGACTTATATTTAAATAACGTCTTGGCCTATATCACTAGCCCATCAAGAAAAATACACTAAAATAGTTCCATATTTTATGTATTCAACAAATGTATATAAAATTTTTATAGATTCGAATATTTTTATAGTAAGTACTCAATAAATATTAACTGACTGGATAAATGAATAGAAAATAGGCTTCTAGGAAACGAACTCCAATCTAAAACACAGACCAATAGAAAATCATTACTCCACTTTCAACAGTTCAATGTTCAAACATCATCTGAGAATCAATGAGCTCACTTACATATCACACCACACTTGCTAGGATGAACAGATACCACCTCTCCAGGCAGAGACCTACATTCAAAACCAGACAACACTGAGATATGATACAGGCAAGTTATTGGTTGTTTCTTTTTTTCTCTTTTATCGTTTTCAACCTTATGTGGTCACTTCTTCTTATTTGCTCTTATGAACAAATATGTTCTTGAGGGCTGATCCTCCCTACTGACCAGATAGTAGAAACCGTAGTCATGTCATTGAAGAAAATGTGTTGGTTAGGAGAAGGGAAATATTATAAATGTGAAACATTCCAAAGTCAAATATTGAGAACTATAACTTTGGATTACATTCCATTGCCTCCATCAGAATAGCTAATTGTCAATTAAGAGTTTGCTCTAAAACAACATTAAAAATAGAAAGGAAAAAGGATAATTTTAGTCCTAATAAAATACGATGTGTAGTTCCTTTGGTGGGCACATTACAGAAGGGCAGATTACAGCTGGAAAAGAAATGTATTTTGAGTTTGTACCTACTCTGCTGGTGAAAGCATCCTAACTTTGAAAGGAAAGAAGAAGTCAATATTTAATGTACCCTAAGGGAAGAGAGAATAATAGAGACCGACCCTATTTCTTTTTTGTTTTTCTTAATCCTCACCCGAGGACATTTTTCTATATTTTGTTCAGATAGAGTGGGAGGGAGAGAGAGAGAGAGAAACATCGACGTGAAAGGAACACATCGAGTGGTTGCCACCCACACGACCCAACCAGGGCCGGGGACAAACTGCAACCAAGGTACATGCCCTTAGCGGGAACCGAACCCAGGTCTCTCTGGACCGCAGGCCGACACTCTAACCGCTGAGCGAAACCTGCCAGGGCTCTTTTTTGTTTTTCTTAAAGAGTTGTTTTGAGAAGGATGATTAAATAGATATGGGTTATATAAAAATATTTTAAAAAGTGGTATATAAATTATGAAGATAAATTTATATAAAGAAGCTCCTACCTAATAAGGATTGAGAATAGCCAATAAAAGGTGATATGGGCCAAACAAGAGGTCAGAAACAAACTGTAAGAGCAGAAGAAAGATAACCTTGGTAAACACACATCAGATAGGCTAGAACAGTACTGGAAGCAAGGGGATCCAAAAGAGGGTAGAGGCAACAGTCAAAGCAGAAGATGACCAGGAGATATCTGGCTGCAGGAATAAAAAAGAAGTGACAGCCCTGGCCAGTTTGGCTCAGCGGTTAGAGCGTCGGCCTGCGGTCCGGAGAGACCCGGGTTCAGTTCCCGCTAAGGGCACGTACTTCGGTTGCACTTTGTCCCCGGCCCTGGTTGGTCGTGCAGGTGGCAGCCACTCGATGTGTCCCTTCACGTCGATGTTTCTCTCTCTCTCTCCCTCCCATTCTATCTGTACAAAAAAAAAAAAAAAAAAAGAAGTGACAATACATCAGCGATATGAAGGAAAGCAAGGAGCTAAGTCACAGAAGCCAGATGAGACATACAGAACACAGAGGAAATACCTGAGAAGATGAAAGTTTGGTAAAGTCAAATGGACTCTTGGCTCAGTGGAGATTCTCACCACATAGGACCAACTTGCAGCAAATTACATACAGTGATACCTCGGTTCTCGAACGCCTCGGTTTTCGACCAAATCGGTATTCGACCAGGAGATTCGAGAAACTTTTGTCTCGGAATCCGAACAAATATTTGGAACTCGAACTTCCGAGATGAGCCGAGTTGAGCCGAATGGCGTTCATTCGGCCCAGCGCGCCTTGCTTGCATCATCAGTGTGAGTGCAGAGAGAGTGTCACGCTTTGTGGAGTCACGCTTTCCTATTGGGTTTCATTGCTTCGGTTCTCGAACAATTCGGTTCTCGACCGTCCTCCTGGAACGAATTATGTTCGAGAACCGAGGTATCACTGTACTACATAGCTCCTCCCTACTTCTTACATGTTTATCTCCTCTTAACAAGCAACATATCTTTCAAGTGATAAACTTACCAAATTCAAAACCATAGATAAAACATTTCTCCCTGTTAGGCCTACATTAAATAACAGACCTTTCTTTCAGTAATGTAGGTCTTTTTTTTTTTTTTTTTATCCTCACCCGAGGATATTTTTCCATTTTTTGTACAGATAGAGTAGGAGGGAGAGAGAGGAAGGGAGAGAGAGAGAGAAACATCGACGTGAAGGGACACATCGAGTGGCTGCCACCCGCATGACCAACCAGGGCCGGGGACAAACTGCAACCGAGGTATGTGCCCTTAGCGGGAACCGAACCCGGGTCTCTCCGGACCGCAGGCCGACGCTCTAACCACTGAGCCAAACTGGCCAGGGCAGTAATGTAGGTCTTTATACCATTCTCTTAAAAGATACTAACTTCAAGAAATAACTACCAAATTTCCCAATATACTTCTCAAATATTTAGACTGTATTTTCTTTTTTAATGCTTTTATCCCTCACCCAGGGATATTCTTTTATTTATCATCAGATAGAGTGGGAGGGAGGGGGGGAGAGAGAGAGAGAGAGAGAGAAACATCGATGTGATAGGGTTGCATCGACTGGTTGCCTCCTGCACAACCCGAACAGGGCCAGGGACAAACCGCAACCGAGGTACATGCCCTAGACCAGAGACTCATTGGTCCATGGGCCGATGCTCTAACCACTGAGCAAAATCAGCCAGGGCTAAACTGTATTTTAAAGCCTATTTAAAATGAATGTTAATGAAATATATTGAAATAACAAAAAATTATTTCCATTTCAGATTGAGATTTCAAAGTAAAGGTAGACAGAAAACTGACCAGCCTGGCCAGTGTGGCTTAGTGGTTGAGCGTTGACCCATGCACCAAGAGGTCACTGGTTCAATTCCCAGTCAGGGCACATGCCCAGGTTGTGGGCCTGCTCCCCAGTGGGGGGCATGCAGGAGACAGTCAATCTATATTCTCTCTCATCGATGTTTCTATCTCTCCCTCCCTCTCCCTTCCTCTCTCTCTAAAAATCAATAAAGAAAAAAAAAAAAGTTTAAAAGAAAAGAAAACTGATCAACTGACCAGCTAACAGACACTATTGGGTCTTTGTAAGAAACGTGTTTCAAAACCAATCTAAATTTTACAGCAGAACTGATATCTGAGATAACTAAGTATTTTCACTGTAATAGTTTTATAATATTTTACCAGGTTAAGATTTGATATTTTAATATATTAAAAGAAATTATGAAATACTATATGCTGCTTCTTAAATCATCATTTTTTATTATAACAGAAGAAAAACTAGAGCAATTGAGTTGTTTTTTATCTTTAAAAAAATATGTATTTTCAAAATCTTTGTAATCAAGTAGAACAAAGAAAAGAAAATGACAGTACTTTCTCATGAAACTGTACTTGAAAAAGGAATGAAGAGCCCCCCAAGTTGAAAGCACAGGTGCTCACACACTCTAAGCCTATGCCATAGGCCCTGACAAGAATCTCCACTAAATTTGCTTACCGATATTTTTAGTTCAGTTTAATTACTTCCTAACTCAACCCTTATAAAACTGATAAAAGTGCATAAAAAACCCAAACCCTTCCAGGAAAAAGGGGACAAAATAAGCATTTACAAAGTACATCTGAATTTTGTAATATATAGTTATATACATGGCAATTGTTCAATAAACATTTAATGCCTGAATTAATGATTAAACATTTGGGTTTGAAGTTAAAATTTTAAAAAAGGAAATCTCTTATTTGTTAGTATGAAAACTGGTTATAAGTTAACTATCAGCAAAAGTCATTCATTGTTACAATTTATAGACATATTGTAATACCACATAACACTATTGTGCTTGAGTTAACAAGCAAAGTAGATATTCCATTTATATTGGCAATGTTCCACAAACAACAAAGCTAAGTCCAGTAGATACAACATTCTCAAAATGCATGTAAACTATTTAGATGAATTCTTTCTGCTGACAATCCCAGGGGAGAAAAGAGAAAATGATGTGTTTTACCCTAAGAGCTCAAAGCCCTCCAGGGAGGTAATTCAATTGAAATTTTACATTCAGTCTAGCCAGGCAGTGATAAACAGATGCTTAAATTAGCTGCCTTATACCATAATCAAATATCTTAAGAAAAAAAAGTTTCTAACAGAAATACAGAGAAGAGGGTAAAGCGAAAAAAGAGGGGAAATACAACATTTTTAAAGAGCTAATGATATTTTTAGAAAAAAAATGTTTTTATAACTTCTTTTGTAAATAGTATACCACAGGCATCAACCATGTCTTTCAACACATTTACTAGTTAGTTTGTACCATGGGGTCAGTTAGCACACAAATAATCAACTAAAAATAATTTAATTTTTACACTGAGTTTTTGCAAATTGATATTATTAGCAGGGTTTTTAAAAAATGGTTGCAGGCAGCCCTGGCCGGTTTGGCTCAGCGGTTGGAGCATCAACCTGCGGTACAGAGAGACCTGGGTTCGGTTCCCGCTAAGGGCACGTACCTCGGTTGCAGTTTGTCCCCGGCCCTGGTTGGTCGTGCGGGTGGCAGCCACTCGATGTGTCCCTTCACATCGATGTTTCTCTCTCTCTCTTCCTCTCTCTCCCTCCCATTCAATCTGAACAAAAAATGGAAAAATGTCCTCGGGTGAGGATTAAAAAATAATAATAATAAAAAAAAATGGCCCTGGCCGGTTTGGCTCAGCGGTTAGAGCGTCGGCCTGTGGTCTGGAGAGACCCGGGTTCGGTTCCGCTAAGGGCACGTACTTCGGTTGCAGTTTGTCCCCGGCCCTGGTTGGTCGTGCGGGTGGCAGCCACTCGATGTGTCCCTTTCACATCGATGTTTCCCTCTCTCTCTCTGTTCCTCTCTCTCCTTCCCACTCTACCTGTACAAAAAATGGAAAAATGTCCTCGGGTGAGGATAAAAAAAAAAAAAAAAAAAAATGGTTGCAGGCACATTTAACTTGTATCCGGGTCTTTTTCTATAAGCATCTTTAAGTCTTTTCTGAAAGTAACTGGTAATACAAGTAATAAATCACAAAATTGCCCTGGTCAGTTTGGCTCAGCGGTTAGAGCTTTGGCCTGCGGTCTGGAGAGACCTGGGTTCAGTTCCCGCTAGGGGCACGTACCTTGGTTGCAGTTTGTCCCCGCCCCGGTTCGGGTTGTGTGGGTGGCAACCACTTGATGTGTCCCTTTCACATTGATGTTTCTCTCTCTCTCCCTCCCTCCCATTCTATCTGAACAAAAAATGAAAAAATGTCCTTGGGTGAGGATAAATAAATAAATAAATCACAAAATTACTCCCCCATATCAAAATGGATAATATTATATAAGTAGCTAAAAAAAATTTACTGCCAGCAACCGAGAGGAGATAACAATCTATATCAAAAACCTGCAACCTCTATTTAAGTGACTCACTAGATTAATCAATGCTCTGCATTTCTTCTCTAAAACATATGCACTGACACTTCCAGTCCGAAGACAGCATGCATCAATCCAGACTGGGGCAGCTCTGCAACAGTTCCATAAGTATCGCCATCGTCAATTGAGCTATAAGCTCACCAAAAATCAGCTGCGCTGTTCTCAAACTAGCTTGTGCCAGTTGTACTTGTTACTATAGCTATGTTACTTAATTAAATATTAACCAAGGAAATATGAGTGCAAAAAGAGACTTGTTTCTAAAGAAAACTAAACTGAATGTTTCAGAAAGACTCAATATAGACTAATCATTGGGGGAAAATGTCTGTTGATGTCAGTGGGGGCAAGTATTTTAAAAACTAGAAGTATTAGCAGTCCTGTGTTTGCTGTGCTTAAACACGTCTGTATAGTTTTCAACTGGAAAAAGGAAAGCTTACTACTGTGACGTCCTAAACTGAAAGTTGCCAACAGTAACAGGGAGAATAGCTGAGGAATAACAGCTAATAAATGACTGGAAGTACTGTGCCCCGTAAGACAGCACATGGCCCTTCCAAAGGGTTTTCTTTTTTTCTTTTTTTGCATTTATCTTCAGATAGAGAGAGAGAGATACATCGATGTGAGAGAGACACATTGAGTGGTTGCCACCCACACGACCCCAACCAGGGCCGGAGACAAACTGCAACTGAGGTACGTGCCCTTAGTGGGAACCAAACCAGGGCCTCTCTGGTCTGCGGGCCGATGCTCTAACGGCAGAGCCAAACGGGCCAGGGCCCACAGGACGTTCTTGAAGGGGCAGGTAAGACCTTTTAAAGATAGGCAAGATGTCAATTCTTCCTCTTTTTGCAAGTCGGTGAAAGCACACTTTTGCAGGGAATTTTAACATCTTTTCAATATTATCATATTTACTCTATCATAGGAAGCCTTGTTTTCCTGTTTTAGTGCATGCTAGGTTAATGAAACTAGTTAAAATTTGAATTTTTGTTTCAAATAAGTGTGCTTTAAAGGTAAAAGCTATGTTTTTGGTTTTGAAGGTAAGAAAGGGAAGGGGAAACTCTGTTCCTTTAATTTAATAATTACAGTCCATAATGAAGTAGTTGATTATTCGACAGCAGTGCCACTAATAAGTTTTAAGTTGTCAGAAATCAATTGTAAACATCTGTCCAGTACTCTTAGTTATGGCAAAGACCATTTTCTGATGATAAATGGCTCATATTCTGATGCTCAAAACAAAATGTTACAACAATAAACATACAGTAGATAAACCAAAAAATAAACGAAAAATAAGTTAAAATCTAGAAAGATTCTGAAAGAATTACTTACTAGAGTTTAAAGTTCTAACTTTACTTTAAAGAAACAAACTGGAGAGCACAGATGACACACTAGAGTGTTTTCTGCAAGAAAAGCAATGTTAAATTCTAAAGAACCAACACTCAAAGAGCCTTGACCTGCTTAAAAAGACAGGTTGCCTGGCCAGTGTGGCTCAGTAGCTTGAGTGTTGTCCCATGGACTGAGAGGCCCTGGTTCGATTCCTAGTTGGGGCACATGCCTGGATGGTGGGCTCAATCCCCAACGGGGAATGTGTGGAGGGCAGCCAATTGATGTTTCTCTCACACATCAATGTTTCTCTCTTTCTTTCTTCTTCTCTCTCTAAAATAAATCAATAAAAGCATATTTGACACACAAAAAAACAAAAAACAGGTTAATGTACATTTATATTTTTTAACTGAAAATAGAACATTAAGGATTTCATAATCTTTTTATTTTCTTTTAAACAGTTCACTACTTTAACTTCCCTCTGTGATTACCTGGCAAACTATGACAGAATAAGAGGCTTCTACTGTATGTTGGAACCTAGAATACAAACACAGGAGCTCACCAACTGGTGGGTGAGATAATTCAGTATGATAAAATAGCCACAACAGAAATAGGAACAGGATACTAACAGTATCCTGTGAAGCTTGGACAGCAAGGTTCAGTTAAAGAGAAGTTGAGATAAGTTCAATCTGAAAAGGGATACAGAAGTTCAGCAGGGAGAAAGGAAGAAGTAGAGAAAACAGGAGGCAGGTTAAAAGACCACGTGCATTTCTGATGGTTACAGTTTAAGTTTATGAGTAAAGGGCAAAGGAGAAGTGACCGGAAGTGAGGCTAGTCTTACCTGCCATGGCCAAGAATTTGACTTTTGTCAGGAAGGCAAAATGATTGAAAAAAAATTAAGTAGAACAGTAAAAAGACTTCTATTTCAGAAGTACTGCTCTGGAGCAGTATGGGGGCTGGAAGAGGGAGGAAACTAACCTGGAAGAGTAACTGTAAAATTGGAAATCCAAATCAAAACAGAGCCTGGGGGACTGGAAAAGAATGTGGACTTATTATTTAGGAGGTAGAACTGATAAAAATTAGAGATTTGATGAGAAAAGTACAAAAGAGAAGCATTTTAAGAAGATCACACAGACTTTTACCATGAGAAACAAGACAGATGATAGAGGCCATTTAATAAGACATAGATATGGGGGAGACCCAGAGCAATGAAAGACAGAATCAATCCCATCTTAGAAATCATGAACATAATGCGGAGTTTGTCCAGTAAGCCACTGACTATATGGGTCTGGACCTCACAAAAGAAGTCAAGGTTTGAGGTCAAGGGGTCAAAGATATATGTTGCCAATGTACAGGAATGAGGAAAGCATGGTCCTGAGAGCCAGGCTGAGTGTGGATCTGGGCACTGCTACTAACTAGCCCTGTGACCCTGGGCAAATTATTTAGCCTTCCTGTGCCTCTGCTTCCTTTTCTGTAAAAACAAGGGTTAGGCACAGTACTCACTTCACAGGGTTGTTGTGAAGACTGGATGAATGTATGTGAAGTGTTTATAAGAGTGACTGGCATGCAGTTAAGTGCTGCTGTGTATTAGTTGTTCCTGCTGTTGTTACTGTAACCAAAGCTATTTGTATGGCTGACAGCATGCCCCAAATGTGAAGAGCAAGAGAAGAGACCAAAGAGGAAATCCCAGAAACACTAAGATTTAAGAGGCAGAAAAAACAGAGGGGGACAAGGGGGAGAGGAGGTAGAAGGGGGAAGGGTGTTGTCAGAGAAGAGAAAAGGGAAAAGTCAGTAATGCTGAGGCCACGGCCATATGAACTAATAAAGTTCTTAAAATGTCGATTGAATTCAGGAATTAAGAAGTCACTAGAGATTTTACGAAAAGCAGTTCCAAGAGGATGGTTCCCAAACATTTTTATGGTTATATACCCCATACATATATAAAAATAGATTTGGCCCTGGCCGGTTTGGCTCAGCGGTTAGAGCATCCGCCTGCGGTCCGGAGAGACCCGGGTTCGGTTCCCGCTAAGGGCATGTACCTCGGTTGCAGCTTGTCCCCGGCCCTGGTTGGTCGTGCGGGTGGCAGCCACTCGATGTGTCCCTTTCACATCGATGTTTCCCTCTCTCTCTTCCTCTCTCTCCCTCCCACTCTGTCTGTACAAAAAATGGAAGAATGTCCTCGGATGAGGATAAAAAAAAAAAAAAAAAAAATAGATTTGTACCTCAATGACCCTATGTATCTTTATAAATTACATATATATACACCTTTCTTCTTTTTTTTAATCCTCACCCAAGGATACTTTTCCATTGATTTTTAGATAGAGTGGGAGGGAGGGAGGGAGGAAGAAAAATATCGATGTGAGAGAGAGACACCAACTGATTGCCTCCAACCAGCACCGGGGATCGAATTGCAACCAGGGTACGTGCCCTTGACCAGAATCAAACCCATGACCCTTTGGTCCTCAGGCCGATGCTCTAACCACTGAACCAAACCGGCCAGGGCACATATTTATACTACTTTCATTGGCTAGTCTCTCAAGGGACAATACACACTTGGGGAAGTTTCTGTACACCAATAACAGAAGACATAGAACCCTAAATCAAATAACGTTATTGAGAACTTCCAATTTGGGGGGATAATTTCTTACTAGATCAGAATATTTGGTCACTTTAAAAGCACAAGGTGGGTAACAAGCAGCATGTACCAGGAGTGGACACGTAAGCATGGTCATTTTCTTGTTGCCAATTGTGCTCGTATTGAATTAATTCAGTAATGTGAGCAAAGGCTTTTAGGCTAGTCTTTTTCATATTAGGTGAAAAATAACCAAAAATTGGCAATTTGATCTGGGCAAACCTACATAATCTATACGTGCACTTACCTGGGCCCATAGAAACTATTAACACACTGAAAGCAAACAAACAAGTGAATGACCACAGTCAAACCCTCGGCACTACAGAACCAAATAAGGGGTATTGACCAGAGATTAAATGTATCATGTGTAAATAAATTAAATATAATTAAATGTACCAAATGTTAATAAAGTTTAACTTTTTAATAAATTTAGATAAAGATAAGTAGAAGTTAAACACGTTCTCCCTATGTCCCAATGAATCTTTGGAAACCACTGTTGAAAAAAGGTTCATTAAAGAGTAGATTCAGGAAAACATGTGTGAACAGTTTTGGGAAGGTTGCTTGTACAAGAAAGATGGGGTGTAGATTTTGGCATAGAGGAAAAGAGAATTAAAGAAGGGTTTTAAATGTTTTTATTTTTAAAATACGTTTTTATTGATTTTAGAGAGAGAAGAAGGGAGAGAGAGAAACATCCATGAGAGAGAAACATCAACATCAATTGGCTGCCTCCTGCACACCTCCTAGAGGGGATCGAGTCTGCAACTCAGGCATGTGCCCTGACTGGAAATCGAACCTGAGACCTCTTCATGCATGGGTCGATGCTCAACCACTGAGCAATACTGCCCAGCTTAAATGTTTTTCTTAATATGGGAGAGATCTGCAGGCGGTGGGAAGAAACTGAAGGAGAGAAAGAGCTACAAATGAGAGAAATGATGGGATGTGGAGCAATGCACACTAAGCTGGACAAGTGGGTCAGATCACCATGATAGCAGGACCGTTTTAAAATACGAATTCACAAGCCCAGAAATCTCCATTTTACAAAAGGCCCCCAAGTTATTCTAATACTGCTGCTCTGTGGAATGAAGCTGAAATCATTGACCTCATGCTCAGAGAAAGGGTTTTTATTTAAAAGATTTAAAATGCTTCACTTTTTCAAGTCTGTAATATACTTGGGGGTTCTGTTTTAGATAGCCAATTAAAATTATAAAGAATTTTAATAACCTAAAGGTACAATCAAGTATCTTCCTCTCTAATCCTTAACTTTTCCTTTATTGCCCCAATTTTAGCTTGGATTGAAAAGCCTTTCTTGAGGTTTGTTCTCAGACTTCAGATGATTCAGCACTAAAACACTCCTGGGGCGCTTATCTGTTTCAGTCGCAGGCAGTCAATTCATCTTTCCTAACCAGTCCACACTTATCACCAGGAAAGTCTTAGGTTGCATTTTCATCTACTCTGCTCTCTGATCTTCTGCTTCCTCTCCCTATAAGCAGCAGAGTGGGGAAAGAAAAACGAGAGAGAGAGAAAGAGAGAGAGAGAGAGAGAGAGAGAGAGAGAGAGAAGAGCTACATACAGAGTCTCTTCATCGTGAGGATAAAACCTTTCTTGACTCTTTGGGATCACAGACAGTTCTCTCCACACTTGCAACAATTCTGTAAGCAAAATTTCAAGCCAGTTCATGGCTGTACTGTTTTACATGAAATGGCAAGTCTCTGTAATTTAATTTTCCACAGTGACCCCTTTAACAATGGTATTAGTTTGTAAATGGCTTTAGATTCAGTTTCCCTAATCATTTTCTAGACTAGCTTGTATCCCTTATATAAAAGAGAACATTTTAAACAAAACTTAAAGATACTTCTAAAGAAGATATTTAAAATAGTTTCAATATAAGATTATTGTCTATATTATTTTTCTATTACTGTAATCAGTATAAGTTTCACTTCCTAAATAAGACTGGCACAAGTCACTTGAAAGCAGAGATCAGGTTACAAGTGTTGAAAGTAAAATTAATATTAGTATTAAGATGGTGAAATGGAAAGAGGATTAAAATGTACTGGTATCTACTGTGTACTCTGATGTATACATTTTACCTCATTTAATTTTTACAACAACCCTATGAGATATTATTACTCTCATTTTGCTGATAAGCAAACTTTGGTTCACAGGGGTTAAGAGATTCATACAGCTATTAAATGGCAAAGACAGAATTTTACGCCAGGTCTATGAATGCAAAGCCCCAACTTTTCTATGGTTATTATATATTGTGAGTAAAGAAACAGTAGTGGTTACACATTTAGGATTAAAAATTTTTTAAAGTGAAGGGAAAGTATATGATTGTCTAACCACTAAGCTCTACATGTGAAACCAATTCAAAATAAAATTGAAATAAGATAAAATGCATATGAAAAAAAACAATGAAGGGGAATATGGAAAGATGCCAATAAAAAGGAAAGAGGTAAGATAAAGAAAGCAAAGAGAAAAAGAGGGGGTGGGGGGGATCCAGATGATGCCAACGCTTCAGAAGGAAATGAAACAATTAGTACAGGTGAGGGGCAATTTGTTATGTCCAATGCGGCTGACTCGTCTAAAAGTAGCAACACAAGGAAGATTTGGCTTAAGCAGGGTTCTTCAAACTTAAAGCTCTGATCAAAAATTATAATCTGGAGGCAAGTATCCATGAGAGTGTTCAGCTCAAAGAGCTTCCATTTACAGACAAGATGGCAATAAAGGTAGGGCATGTGCTAAAAGGAGAGAGCATATGCATGTTTGTCCCCATAGGAAGAAAGGCCGATTATTTGGGGGAGAGTGGGTACCATGTAGGAGGCAATAAGATCAAAGGTACAAAAAGAAGTATTTGAACTAGAAATGCTTATAATCAAACATAGAAACAAATGAGAAAATGACTACAAGAGACATAAAAGATAAAGCAGAACCTAATGGTTACCTACAGGGGTGGATGGCAACAAGTGGAAAGGATGAAAGGTGTGGCAATGAGACAGATAAAATGAGGGACTGACACTTCTCTGAGTGTACTTTTAATTTTTTGAAACCATGTTAATATTTTACATAACAAAAAACCCTCAATAATAGTGAAGAGGCACCTAAAAGGAATACAAATAAAAACAAATGAATCTAACTGTATTTAAAAGGAATAACATAACTAGACTGGAATGGGAGAAAGTGAACTAATCCAAGTAACTTTTTTGTATGTGGCAAAATATACATAAAATTTGCCATTTAAATTATTTCTTTGGTATTGATTTTTAAAGAGAGAAGAAAGGAGAGGGGGAGAGAGAGAAACATCGATGTGAGAGTGCAGCATGGATCGGCTGCCTCCTGCACACCTCCTACAAGGGATTGAGCCCACAATCCAGGCATGTGCTCAGACTAGGAGTCAAACCAGCAACCCCAGGTGTATAGGACAATGCCCAACCAACCGAGCCAAACCAGCCAGGGCTAAAACATTTTAAACTGTACATTTCAGCAGCATTAATTATATTCATAGTGTTGCGCAATCACTACCACTATTTCCAAAATTTTTCCATCACCTCAAACAGAAACTCTGTAGCCATTAAGAAATAATTCCTCATTCTTCTAGCCCTCCCAAAGTAACTTCTGAACACAAAATTGTGACTATATATCTTCAAACTAAAGATTAAAAAAATAACAGTGAACAAAATTAAAGTCTAACCCTCCACATTGTCATGGGTTAGCAATTCTAAAACTGCTTTCCGTATATTCTAGAATTAGGAAAATAAGAGAATAAACTCTGTGCTCTGGTTTAGATTGGAGTCATCTATATGAACCTATGCTTTTAGCACATATGAAGAGATAATTGTGGAAAGAGTTACATAAATATGTGTATATATTAATGTATTTCTTAGCTATCTGCTGAGGCCAGGGATCGAACCTACAACCCAGGTACATGCCCTTGACCAGGGAATCAAACCCACAACCCTTTGGACCAAGGGCTGATGCTCTAACTGCTGAGCCAAACTGGCCTGGGCTATTCTTTTTTAAAATTCTCACTGAGAATATGTTTTCATTGATTTTTAGACAGAGGAAGGGGAAGAGAGAGAAAAAAAGTGAGAAAGAGAAACAGACTGGTTGCCCTGACCAGAGGTCGAACCTGCAACGGAGGCATGTGCCCTGATTGGCAATCGAACCTGCAACCTTTTGGTGTATGGGATGACACTCCTACCAACCGAGCTACCCGACCAGGGCTGTGCTATTCCTGCAGCTTTTCTCTAAGTCTGAAATTATTTCAAAGTAAAAAGTAAAACAAAATAACTCATTGTATTAAAACAGGTATTGCTTAGTATATTTTGCAAGAATCTCATCAAGTGATCACTTGGGCAATATTTGAATCTCACCACTTCCACCACCTTCTGATATGAAAACCAAATCTTTAGACAATTGTGATCATTAAAGAATTCTTCCTTATATTGAGTCAAAATCTATCCCTGTGCATGTTTCATCCATCAAATCTATGTGCCCTTTCCTGTGGTTACAATGTTATCTCCCTAAATCCTCTCAAAGGCCTTCTACCATCCTTTAGGTATAATTGTAACACATTCTTTTTTTAAAGACCAAACTTCTTGCTCTCATTGTCTGCTTCTGAAGATTCCTTTTCTCATCCACTTAATATTATTTCCTTCACAATAAAATGAAGTCGATGGACTAGATGGCCTCTGAGATCCTATCATGAGACTGTAAGTTTCTTAGAAGCAAGGACTGTGGAGTATTTGTACACCCAGCACTGACACATTGTAAATGAGGAATACATATGTTGTGTTGACTAAACTTCCAAATTAACATACTAAACTCAATCTTTTTTTAAATATTCTCCAATAAGCAGATCTCTGCACAATAACACAGGTTACATATAACTTTCCAAAATGTGAATAAAAAAACACCTTTAAATTTCTTGTTTCCTTGTAGTCCAATAAAATATATAATGCCATCACTTTAGCAGTGATTTTCAACTGGTGTGCTGCAAGAATTTTTAAAAGCAATCCCTGACTACTTAGTGAGGGGCACTGACACCTTTTCCCTTAGATTGCCCCCCCCCCCTCAAGAAAAGGCCACAACACAATAGCCGCCTGGTGTGAATGGATCAAAATTATACCTACTTTTTATTAGATCAGCAAAAATTATAGTATATATTTTGGTGTTCTGCAGAATTTTAGTAATTAGTTTATGTGTGCCATGAGATGAAAAAGGTTAAAAATCGCTGACTTGAGGAAACAGCTGTGTTTGTGAAAACTTGTGGAGAAATCGAACTGGCTTGATTTAGTTTTGAACCCACCGTGGGCACCCAATCAATATCTGTTCAACTGAACTTACTCCTTTACATTATTCACTACATGACATACCTGTGAATTTACAGGAACAGCCCAAATGTAAGCCAATCAACACTTTCCATTAACAGTCTCTAGTGATATTTCTACTTAAGAATCACATAATGCAGTTCTGTAATTTTTAAAAATGAGTCAACTAGGCAGAGAAAGTCACTAATTCAAAGTTACACCGTAAACTAGATTTCCAGCTGAAACCAGTACTCAAGCCTCAAGGCTCCCGAGTCAGAGCTCTGGCTACTGCATCATTCCTACAATTCGACACTAAAATGCTTCCTTCTAGGATAATTTTGTCATCATGTCCATGCACAATTGTTACTCGATCACATTTTGAGAGGCTTTCTAGAAAATAAGAGTGTCTTGCTCTATTTGTAAAACATATAACCATATTTTGTATAAAAAACAAATCATCTGTAGAGTTCATGCTGTGTTGCTAAATTTTGTACTAAACCTGCTGTCCATTTTGTGTGTTTGAGACACAGGAGTCTTTTGTTTATCTCCTTCCTAATTTAATTAGATCACCCTATTTTATAACATATGGTTCTTTTAAAGGGAATTCTGGAATTTTGATATACTGTTGACGTGGAGGTATTGATTAAAGGCAGCTCTTGAAGGTTAGGGACCCAGGATATTAAAATATAACTGAAGATTCTTACGATATACCACAGTATTATAACACATGGTAGGAAAATAGTACATTAAAAGAGCTAACTTTTTAAGGGAACCGTTTGGTGGGATGAATAATTTCTCCTCAATTTATCTCTTTGTCACTCTGACCACTGATATGCTGAATATGCATAAATTTAGATAAGTTAATATTAATAGGTTATGTAGTTTAAATGTTTTACATTCTATAGTATTTATCATCAAAAATAATGTTCGCCAAATTACAATGTAAATAGCTTATTGATGAGTACTAAGAAGTTGATTCTGATAACCTTGGTGGTCAGAATAGAAACCCCTCAGAAAATGAACATGGCTGAGGGATAATAAAGCATGGAAAAACATACCTTGTTCTATGTTTGAGTAGCTTCTATGTTGAGTAGCTTATTTGAGGACTATGAATACATTAATAGGATATTACTCTCAAAAGGAACAATGGCAGCAAGTTGATACCTATCATACAATCTGACAGGGGACAGTGTAAAAATTCAGATATAGCTTCTGTTAGTTACTCATCCTCTGTTTCCTTAAATATTCTTAA
This sequence comes from Molossus molossus, assembly GCF_014108415.1. Taxonomy (NCBI): domain Eukaryota; kingdom Metazoa; phylum Chordata; class Mammalia; order Chiroptera; family Molossidae; genus Molossus; species Molossus molossus. Next base: position 96,973,710 of record NW_023425344.1, on the reverse strand, counting down.
GTACTGTTTTATAGTACATGGGATACTGGCCAGGATAACTGTATATAATTTATTTCTCACATCACTAACTCCCTCCAGACCATCACCTAACCTAATATATTAAATTTCATGACAGATGATCACATTAACTAGAAAATATTTTTTTTTTGTTTTCAGGTGTGCAAAAATGTTTCAAATAAGGCACTCTTCTAAATCAAGGTATTATTTTTCTCCAAAATATCCAAGGAATAAAATTTTAAAAATCCAAGCAAATATTTTCCTTTACACACATTATCTTAAATAATACAGATTTAGCCCTGGCCAGTTTTTCTCAGTGGTTAGAGCATCGGCCCGCAGACCAGAGAGGCCGGGGTCCAGTTCCTGCTAGGAGCACGTGCCTCGGTTGCAGTTTGTCCTCAGCCCCAGTTGGGGTCCTGTGGGTGGCGACCACTCGATGTGTCTCTCTCACATTGCTGTTTCTCTCTCTCTTTCTCTCTCTTCCTCTTTCTCTCCCTCCCGATAAATGCAAAAATGTCCTCGGGTGAAGATAAAAAAAAGAAATTTGATAATACAGATTTATAAGACTAAGAAACAAAAACAAAAACAAAGCAATATTTAAAAAGCCACACATGAAGCCAGAATAGTAAATAACTATAGTCTATAAGGTGGACAAGTGAGTCATCCAATAGGTGGAGGAAGAAAATGAAATATCCTACAAACATCTCCCATTATTTCTAATGCTGCTGAATTCTCTTACTAAAAGCCTATGGTTACACTTTGTAATTCTTTCTGGAGTCCACTTTGGGGCTTATTAATATAATACATTTCTATATACCATCTAAAACAGTAACTGTGCCATTTTCCAGATAAAAGTTTCTTGTTGTTCATTTTAATCTTATGACAAAGATGAGGATGAGCATTATGATTTCACTTAATATATACTGAAAGTAGTTTTGACTCCAAACTACATAAAATAAAATATATAATTGAATATGTATTAGTATGTTACTAACTGAATTTCAAAGTTGCATTTCATTAATAGTATATAATTCTAAAACTTGTCCATGGATAAGACTGCAATCACTGTAGTTATCTACCAGATTAATATTCAAAATTGGTGAAGATATTTCATACCAAAGGTATAACTTCTTAAAATAAAAATAAAAAGGATGAGAAGAGAAAACAGAAAATAAAAGTTCCTAATTATTCTACTTTTTGCAAACAACAGCTAAAGTAAATCCAAATATGGACATATTAAAGATTTTGTAAAATTATAAAATTATTTTTAGCTTCACAACATCTGTATTGGAATCAGCCTAAATGTCTAAAAACAGCAAATTGGTTGAATTTATTATAGTGTATCTTGAAGAGGGTTTACCATGACACTCAAAATGGCCTTTGGGTTCCTCTCATACAAGCCCCTTTTAAGGCTGTATGCCTGATTTTTTTTTTTTTAAATCCTCTCCCAAGGACATTTTTCCATTTTTTGTTCAGACAGAGTGGGAGGGAGAGAGAGGAAGAGAGAGAGAGAGAGAGAGAGAGAGAGAGAGAGAGAGAGAGAGAGAAACATCAACGTGAAAGAGAAACATCGAGTAGCTGCCTCCTGCACCAACGAGGGCCGGGGACAAACTGCAACTGAGGTACGTGCCCTTAGCGGGAACCGAACCCGGGTCTCTCCGGACCACTGACTGATGCTCTAACCGCTGAGCCAAACCGACCAGGGCCATATGCCTGATTTTTGAAGACTTAAAATTAAAACATAATAAACGTAAACTACATATAGGTGTATATATGAAACTTGCTTGATCAAGTTTCACAAGTAAACACACTCAGATCAAGAGAACATTACCAGCATCCCATGCTTTCATGCCCCTCCCAGTCATTCCCACCCTCCAAGGTCAGCACCACCAGTCTTCTAAGAGCATAAGCAGTGCTGTGTGGGTCTGGCTTCTTTCACTCAACTTCATAGTTTGGGAGATTTTTCTACATTGTGTGTAGTCGGAGATCTTTTTTTCATTGCTATATAGTTTTCCACACTATATTTATCCATCCAACTGTTGACAGGGCTTTGAATCTGCTTTTGTATTTGTTATTTTACCTTATTAAAAGGTGGCTCCCAAAATTATATAAGCATTATACCTAGATCTGTTCCTGGGGACATCATGTAATGAAATACCTTGCATCCTTTTTAAAGTCATGTCTTAGAATAATTAATAGCACAGGAGGTCAGGGGCACACTATCTGGGACATCATTTTGCATGCCAGTGGCACACAGTATGTACTCATAAATGTCTACTGAATAAATGCCAAATTGGAAAGTACAATCAAAGGCATTCAAAGGAAATCGTGACAGGGAAGATAACAGAAACATTAGCTCAAATGTATTTTAGATTAGAATTGCTATTACACTATAGGAACTCCCTCTCTAGTGGGTGCCTCCTCAAAACAACATGGATGGTGTATGTAAACAGGCACTGAAGAGGAGATAGGGACCTAAATTTATCATATTGTTTTTAAAAAGTGGAATAAGAACCAAGAAACCTTAATTGATCTCTTCCACTTAATTAGCTTTTAAGACCTTGGTCAAGTCACCTCATCACTATGGGCCTGAATGGCTTTATTTTGTAAATAGAAGGGTTGTGATCTCAGCAGTCACTCAACTCTAAAATTCTTAGTTTCTTAATGTAAGATAATAATGATAAATAAAAAGCATTTCTATTTTTTGTTTAATTAAAAGAATATTTGAAAATTCTAATAATACATTATGCTACAATCTCATACTCTCATATTCCAAATATTTAGCAATTAAATAAACAGGTACATTTTATAATAATTTTTTTAATGTGTCAAAGAAATGAGCAAGAAATTTAAACTTAAAAAGAAACTTTTGCTGATAATTCTGAGCTAAGAAAGGTATTTACATATTTTATTCAAAGTTTTTAAAATACAGAGAAATTAATTATGTGAAATACATTCAAATGTGAAGGAGAAAAACCTCCTAGGCATCCACAGCCTTACCACTGCTATACCTCAAATCCCTACTGATAAGTTCTAAAATTACAAATTCAGGTTATCTTTTAAAAATTTCATAAAATTCTCGGTTGCAGTTTGTCCCCAGCCCTGGTTGGGTCGTGTGGGTGGCAACCACTCGACGTGTCCCTTTCACGTCGATGTTTCTCTCTCTGTCTCTCCCTCCCACACTCTATCTGAACAACAACAACAACAACAAAATTTCATAAAATTAGTATTAATTACTCCTAAATACTCTCACAGACTGAAAATTTTCTCCCTTATTGTGTAAGATTCTCAACTAATCTAAATTTGTGGTTCCACAAAGGGAGTAACAGTAAAAGTATTTTTTAAAGTCTTAAAAAAATGATAGTAACAGAAGAAAAAATAAACCCAGATGCAGAATCTCCGTTTAAAAAAATAATAAAGTAGTGAGCAGAAAGGAAAGTGAGCAATTTGGGTAAAGAGAGTTCAAAGAGAGGTTTGAAAATCAGGATGACAGTTTTATTTAGATTTGCTAAAGATAAAGGAAGCAAATCAAAGTAAAAGTGATAGGTTTAGCATTGTCCTATTTACAGTACAAGAAAGAGGTCTGGAGGAAGAATCATGCACTTTCCAAAGTTTAAGCAATCCATTTGGGGAAGTGAAAAACAATCTTAATAGGTGGCAGAAAATTTTAAGTACAGGTGAAAATTTCAGTAAAGTAACAGATTTTAGCTATACCCCTAAGATAAAGAAAATAACCAAAGGACTTTTTTAACTTTTAGAACAATACATTTATATTTTCAAATAAACTAATTAAAAATAAATACACAAAATGTGACGTAACTAATCCCTATGACTGCACACAGCTCTCACATATATGAATGTGTAAAACTGTCATTCGCTTCTTTCTCCTATGGGAACAATAAATCCATTCCTACTAACAGCATTTCAATAGAGCTACTGTGATAATAATTAAGTTTTTCTTTCAAATTTAATTCTTGCAAAACTTTTAGTAAACAACTTGTACTTTAAAACACCTACACAGGGCCCATTTCATTCAAAATGAAATACCTCAAACAGTTCAAAATTAAATTTAAGGTGACAAGGTCCACGGTTAAAAATAAGAAGACTCCCAAACATGAAGCTTGAGTATTGTTTTCAGGTAGCAATCTGTTAAAATAATAATTTTTAAAAGCCCACTTTACATTACTTTAGGAAATTACCTTACACAATCTTTCTCTTATTAGAATTTCCTATTTAAAGACTATTCAGGAACGAAGAAAAAAATATATAAAATCACAAACTAACTTATATATGGGTAACATTTTTCTTTTGGTCATTAGGTGTCTCCCTTTATTATACAGAAAAGATAAACCATAAGTAAGAAGGAAAACAAACTTTCTTTTTATAAATATAAGCTTTAAGCTTAATAGTAATCTGATATTACTATCACTTGTTTGGAGTTTGATTATTTTCTGTCAGTAAAATCAGACCTATGAGGGGAAAAAAAATGAATATTTTAAAATGTATTTGCTTTTGAAACCAAGTTTGCTCTTTTTTGCCCCCCTGATTAAAGTAGAATTTAAATGTTCTCCACGAAAAGACGTAAAAACTTGCCACTTTTTGCAATGTACTTTTCTGTTAGTAGATAAGGATTTCTCCTTTTTCTTTTCTGTTTTGAGTAATCAGATACCAAAGATTTTGGGGGGTAAATTCACTAAACTAGATATATTTTAAAAGGACCATTGTTCTATGTTTAAAGCTCTGATTTTCCTAATATTGCATTAGTACCACCACACAAAGATAACTTTTGAAGAGACAGTCAACTTCTATTTCAAACTGCTTTTCATCTACAGGCAGCAGCACTCTTCACGCTGCTCACTCTAGAATAGAGTCTGTTTTTCAGTGGAGTTTTCTAGACTTTCCTCCACACCTTTTAATTTGCTTTTTGTTATAGCACAATTTAGCTAATTTAGCAGTAAAATAAATCAACCTAATGTCGAGGAAAATAGTCAGAGAGAGAAATGGCTAAGTAGACGGGAATGTAGACCTATACTATAAAGATTAATAAAGGTAAGACTCAAAGACAATCATTTATAGGAACTTTCAAAGAAAATGGTTACAATTTCCAGAAACGGTGCCAGATGTTTATATTACCTTCAATTTAAATGGTTAAATAAATAAACAATGTACAAAGTATGGAGAGAGAAAATAAACAAGGGGTAATTATGACAGCAATATAGTATATTATTATTTACCACCATACAAATAATACCTGATAAATAATACCTAAAATCAACATCAAAACTAGTTTCAATCGCCTTATGTTAATTAACAGGTAAGATAAGCAAACTTCATTTAAAACAAGAAAAACTGACAAACTGGTATCCAAGTCGTAGATAAGAAACCTACAAACTGGTAAAATGAGTATCGAAGGAAAACCAGTGCATTTTGGAGAATTAAGAAGCATAAGCATTAGCAAGCACAGTATAATTAAAAACTATAATCCTACAAAGTTTTTCTGTTTCATAGCAATGCTGAACAAGGAAATAAACTTGACTTCAATATATAATTTCTTAATGTATGTGTTTTGAACAGTTATATGATATTTGTAAATAACTAATCTGTGGAAAACTTTCCATGTAACTTGTACCTAGAAATATTAATTAATTCCATTATTTGAATTGACTAAATTAAGATTTCTCCTAAAGTTGTGGTTATGTTTCCCACAAAAAAATTAACTGAAAAATTTTAGAACAAAATATATCCTTTTAGAGTTTATATTTTCTAGTATATTCATAAATTACAAGCCATAAAAATATTCCTCTGAGTAAGAAGGTAAAAGAAAAATCCTTTTTGTCCTTAAACATATAGAGCTTCTCTATATGTTTAGGTTTGAAGAAAAATTTGATAAAATAATGAAATACTCACCATCATCTGTTGATAACCACTGTTCCCCAACCAAAGAAGCAGAAATCTGATTTATATAGGAAAGCCCATGGGTAAGGTATATATAACTTCATAAAAATGATTACTATAATAAACTCAAGATACACTTGAGATTATAAATGCCTTGTAATATTTGTTCTTTTGCATTTCTTTTCTTTAAACAAAATTAGCCTCTAAAACTCAGTCAGTACAGGTTTAAATATAGAGCAATTAAGGATTTCTAAAAACATTAATCTATCCCTGTCTTTTCTTTAAAATGTCTCTAAAATTAATTGCACTCCTGAGCTCCATACAAATAAATAAAAACTATAAGAGGTATATTTTACATGACAAGCTCACAGCTTTAAAAAATTCATTAAGAGCTTTGCAATAATATTTTCAGGCATTTTACTATTACCTATTGATCCTAATGCACTTGACTTATCTGGAGAGATAAAACTTATCTTGACCTTGCTGAATACAAATAGCCTAGACTAAAACCTGTGATGGCCTCTCTGGGGGAAAACACAGCAATAATCATTACCAAAATGATACATGGAACTCTAAGTATTCAATACAAATGCTTCAACAAAAATGAAAACTTGTTTAATTCTTACTTTGGTAATAAAAAATGAGAAAACAATAGTTTTATATCTATAGATTAATAGCATTAAGTTACTTTCCTCATTGACCTACCGTATTTTAGTTTCATAACAAGAAACAAGTGCAGTTTCTATAGTATTCTTCTGTTATTTCACTGCTTCTTCAAAACCCTTAGCCCCACGACATACCCTAAAGCACAGAGGAGTGTAGGACTAGAGTGAGGAAGGGGAGATACCACAATGTCTTCCTTTGGAGACAACTCTAACATCAGAGCAACTTAGGGGAAAAAAATGACAGAGGGCTTTCTAGAGGTACATTTAAATTTTCAGCCCATGCTTTATTACAATTCCGCTAAAATATTCTAAAATTACACCTACATTGACTAATACATAAAAGATGTTTCTAAATGTTTAAAAACTTTTAACATGGTAGCTTTCCTCAATAATCTTACTCCTCTCTCAAATTTTACCCCTACATTTTCATTGTAAAAGTAAGTAGTTAAATCCACACTAAATGACTTATTCTGCTTTTCAAAGTGTGATATACAAAGTAAGCCAATGTAAGCCCTTCTCCACCTTTTAAAATAAAGGCCTATTTTGAGATAAACTCAATTTCAACCCTTACCTGGGTTATTTCATAAAGTTAAAAAAGGTAGCTTTTTAAAGAACATGCTCGTTAATCCTCTAATTTCACATGGCTATCAATTAAAGATAAAAAAAATAAACCATAAAGATTCCCAATTCTCAAATATTTTTCTTTCACAAATATTAAAGCATGGAATGAAATTAACTTCAAACATGTTTAAATTTTTTAAGTTCCTAAAAATTATACAGCTAATAATCTATAATTTGATTTGAAATAAGATTTGTTTGTTTTTAAACTACTTCTAGAGACTTTGGGATTTATGGATAAATTATAAATCACACCTCTGACAACTTAAATATCAGGCGTGGATTCTCTCTAAACACCCTGCCCTCAAACACTTCCCAAGGTAGCCAGGCAATGAATGCCCATTTACTGTCGTTTTATATAGCATTTATGTTCCTTTAAGAGGTGTATAACTTTAATTGTGCTTTAATATTCACTATTTTAGCAGTTAAGATATCTATATCAATTCTGTATGATTTTAAGGAAGCACAAAAAAGAAATTATATAAAGAATCTACTAAGTAGATCAATGGGTTTTTTAAGCAGTGTACTAATGCTGATTCATTTTTAAAAACACTGCAAGAATTTGTTGTCCTCTATTATTATTCAAGGCACCTGAACACAAGTATTATTACTATGGCACATTAACTCTGCTATTTCTCAAGATAGAACCAGGAATTTTAAACGTTCCTTATTCAAATAATTTGCTCAGAGCACCTAAATGAAACATACTGTAATTTTATGTATTTCCATCTACAATATTGCTTAGTGCTGATAAACCTCAATACAACTTTATTTTAATAGTCGACAATTTTGGCATTGGCTATAGAACAGTACAGACTAAAAAAAATAACACCATCCACAAACTCAGCCACAAAGAATAAGTCTCCATTGCTAATTATACAGGGAACTGATTTTAATTACACAGAGAACATTGCTTTTAAAAACACTTTCCAAACTGCAAGACAGATGGGGGAGTTAGTGAATCAATAAAACGCTTCTATTGCGTTACAACAGTGCCCTCTACTGGTTAGTGTAGACCTTTGCAGAAAAAAAGAACCTTAGAAAAGAAAGCCAGGAAGAACTTCATAGAAATTTTGCTGCCTTTCTTTAATATAAACAATAAAATACAATTTGTACCACTTTAAACCTAAATCATCATTTAATTTTATATCTGAAAAGCTTCTTGATAAAATTTGAAGTTTAGAAATAACTAAATTCAAGAAACATAACTTCCAACTATACACTATCTGGCTAAAAGACAAAACTGTTTTTCTAAGTGATGAACAAAATTAGAAATACTTGGATAATTAATCAATAATCTTTCTTAATCTAAAATTGCCTATTGAATAGAAGAAACTAAAATTTTACTAATTAAAGATATAAGTTTTCATCTAATTCTTAATGACATCATAATATCAAAATAGCAATACGTAGTTATGTGTAATCAACTTAGATTCAGAGAAAAGTTATTTCTCCCACTTATTTCTTTTAACCAGCAAGTATTTCTTTAAACCAGTAAGTATTTCTATAAGAATATCCATGGTTTCAGCAATAATTAACAATCTACGCTTGGCACATTAATCTCAATAACAAAATAACCATAATTACTATTACAGTTCCTTTGAAGTAAAAACTCTACCTTAAGAAATCACGATACAAGACTTAGTTACACGTATGTACTTTAGTCTTTGATTCTTATTGTCAGAAAGAAAACTTTAAAAATGTGAACTAATAAAGATTAAGAACAAACATTCAACTAACTGACCTTAGTGTATTACTATCTTTAATCTCTGGCTAAAATAAATGATTCCTTATGCCTAGAACTGAAGAAAACTGCCAGTTTGTCTTTTCTTATACATAAACAGGTCATTTCTATCACAGATACATACAATCTAAGCTATGGAAATTATACTTTTAAAAGCAGTACAAGAGACTTCATGACTGTGAAAGAAACCAGTTTGTTTTACATAACATGAGACTCTGAGCTTCAAGAAAGGTGATGCCTAGAATACATTCTTTCAGCAACTTAAATATGGGGGGGGGGGGTGCAGAGGAAGGGAGGATCAAGAACAAAGCAGCCTCAAGCAGGAAACTGTCAGGCAAGAGTGTAAAGTCTTCGGTGGGGATGGGGTGGGAGAAGAGTTGTTGAGAGGTCCAAGGAACAGACAGAGAAAAAGAGAAGGAAGCAGAAATGTGTCAAGTTCTGCTTCTGGGTAAAGCCTAAAACTTGCAACAGAGAATAGTTTTGTTGATGGCTTAACCAGTTACTATCCTGACTCTTCTTCAACAAAAGAACCCCATTTCTCACTAGCAGTTAATTTCCAATTCTCTATGGAAATCAACAGACAAATGAAATATTTTTTATATTATAAAAACTGAAGTTTACAATAAACCACCAGAAAGTTCTTTTCAATTAGGCAATACCCATGTAAAGAAACTGTATTCAAACTGACCAGTAGAAAAGAGAATAAATAAATAAGTGTTAGAGTAGTAGAGAATTACGTTAGAAGTAAAAATGAAGAGAACATATGCTGATGGATCTGAAGATTCTTTTTAAAGGATATTATCTCCCTAAACAAATCAGAATTGGTTTTTGATATGCACTAGTTCCAAAGTACAAGGTCCAATAAGAATATCAGAATTGCCCTCGCTGGTGTTACTCAGTCATTAGAGCATCAGCCGGCTCACCGAAAGGTGGTTGGTTCAATTCCTGATCAAGGGCACAATCAAGGGTACAAACCTGTGTTGCACCATCAGCTGGGGGCACGCCAGAGGCAGCACCGGATATGGCCCCACCCCCTACTTCTACTCTAAAAACCAATGGTAAAATATCCTCAGGTGAGGATTAACAACAATAACAAAAAAATCAGAATTAAAGAAGGAGTTATAGATTACAAAAAGGAAGGACCCAATCACTCATTCTTAAGATCACAGTTTTCTTATTTCCTATTTATAAGAGTGAGTTCAAAGTTATGCCTCTATTCAATATGTAGTAGTAAAGAAGACAAATCCTTAGAGCAAGTTATTTTTTTCTGCTGCGTGTGATTTTTAAATGAGTCAGAAAATACTTGTTTTTGAGCTCCAATTTAAACATTAGATTTCCTGAAGCATCATCATCATAACTCTAGAAGTGAGCAACTAAGTACTAATTCCTTACTCTAAAATATAAAAGTTTGAAAAGGCATACTTGAAAAATCACATCTTCAAAAACTGCTTTCTTCAGTTTGGAAATTAAAGTGCATGTTAATCTAAAATTTACCTTTTAAATTTGGAGTTATGTTTCAGGTAGCTACCTTACATTCAAAGTACACCATAAAAACAAATTAATAAGCCTCTCTTTGGTCCTCAACCTAAGCACCCACCTAATGTATTTAACACTGCAGGGTTTCTTGAAATTCACCTCTAACTGGGCTTTCTAGGTTCCCTTTCTACCCATCTGTCAACTTCAGTCTTTTCTATAGCTCTGCTTTCTTTCTAATAACTTAAAACTTTTCAATGGTTTCCCATTGCACTTAAAATCCTCATTCTTCTCCCTGATTACCAGATAAGAACTGACCCCTGCTTCATCTCATACCACTCTCTCTCTCTCTCAGGAGGTTCTGGACATACTGGCCTTATTTCTGTTTCTTGAAAACATCAAGTTTAATCTTACTTTAGAGCTCTGGCACCAGCTCACTCCTTGCCTCACACACTCTTCTTCCCTAGGCATGATCTGCTCTTTGTTATCACTGACATCAACCTAAATGCTCCCTCTGGAGAAGGCTTCCCAGGAATCCCACGGTGGGTCACGATTGTACCTCCTTATTTTAATTCTCTGGATACTTAACACATATCATCATTTCCTATTTTCCTATTTTATTTGGCCCACTCCGGTATGCAAGTGCTATGAAGGCACAACCCTACCTATTTTATTTACTGGACATCCCAGTGCTTAGAACAGCGATGGCACAGAGTAGACATTCATTCAAAGAACTAAGTTACAGTAAACGTTTTAACTTATTAATAATGAACAGATACACACTGAAGGAACTTAAAAAGTAAAAGAAAAACATTTTACATTCCAAACAAAACTGCTAATAATATTTTGGTAAATTCATCAGTTAGACAACTCTCAAAAGTTCTTTTAAAAAAATTTTTTTTCTTTATTGATATTAGAGAGAGAGGAAAGGAGAGGGAGAGAGAGAAACACTGATGAGAGAACATTGACTGGCTGCCTCCTGCATGCCCCCTTTGGGGATCAGGCCCACAATCCGGGCATGTGCCCTGACTGGGAATTGAACCAGCGACCTCCTGGTGCATGGGTCGAAGCTCAACCAATGAGCTACGATGGCTGGGCTGACTCTCAAAAGTTCTTAACCACTAACTAATAGATTAATATCCTAAGATTAGTAGGATAAAGGAACAGACAGAAAAAGAAAAGTAGAATTTAAAAAGCAAAGTGCTGCCCAGCTGGTGTGGCTCAGTAGTTGAGCATTGACCCATGCACCAAGAGGTCGCAGGTTCAATTCCCGGTCAGGGCACATGTCCAGGTTGTGGGCCTAATCCTCAGTGGGGGGCATGCAGGAAGCAGCCAATCCATGTTCTCTCTCTTTGATGTTTCTTTCTCTCTCTCCTTTCTTCTCTCTCTAAAAATCAATAAAGAAAAATGTTTAAAAAATAAAAATAAAAAAGTGCTGAAAAGTATACACTGTGTGCTACATTTTGTGTAGAACATGAAGGTAGATAAAATACTACTGTGGTTGCTTGTATCTGCATAAGTAAACACTGCAAAAAGAAACATAAAAGTGAGCACCTACAGGGAGCAGAAGGGAATAAAATGAAGAAACTTCTAGAAGGAAACATGAGAGAAAATCTATGTGATCTGCGTTAGGTAAGGATTTCACAGGACACAAAAAGTACAAATCACTAAAAAATAAACTTCCTCAAAATTAAGAACGTCTGCTCCTAGAAAGAATTTATTAATAAAATAACACAAAACACAAGCTAAGAGAAAGTATCTGCAAAACACATACACAATAAAGGACTGGTGACCAGAATACACAAAGAACTTGCATGAACTTTCACAGCTAAAGGACAGACAGACAAAAAAGCCATATGACCCTTACATGCTACTCCTAGACACTTCCCCAACAGAGATGAAAACACATGGCTACACAGAAACCTGTACATGAATGTTCATAACAGCTCTATTCATAATCGCTAAACACTTTTTCCAAAGCGTCCATCAACTGGTAAATGGATAAGTAAAGTATGGTATTTGCAATATGGAATACAACTTGGCAACAAAAAGTAATAACTATTCATACATACAAAATCAATTAATGTTGAAATGGTGGTAAGTAGCAGCAGCATTTTTGGATTTCTCTAAATCTCTAAAGCATTAAAACAGCAGAGCAATGAGACAGCAAAATCAGAAACCCACTGATAGTATTTACAACAAATCTAAGGGGTAAGGTACCCCCAGCAAGCCCAAAATACACGCAGATGTGGACAAACAACCAAGAGACAGAAGAATTGTCTATTTATTATCAGCATCTGTTGTGGAAAAAGTAGAGGAACACAACAGAGCCTTTGACTTAACCTGAGAACAGAAAAACTCCCCTAATAACCAACAGACATTTACTACGAAGTACAGGGGCCACTTTGAGAACAGTGGCTAAAACTGCAGGGGTTCTGGCAACTCCAAACCAGACAAATCCCAGGGCTCCACAGTGAAGTTTGAAGGGGCTGGTGAGGTCTAGCCTCTGTGAACCCTCAGAACTGACCTTCCAGGGCACCCCTCTGGAACAGGGCCCCATAATGAGGAGAAAGTCCTGGGACTGGAATCCAACTTAAGCAGAACAGGAGATGAAAGTGGGCAAGGGACAGGCTGCTGCTAACTGCAGAAACCAAGCAGCCATACTTTTAACACTACATGCAAACACCAAGAGAGGGAGCTCTGGGAAATCAGAAAGGCTATCTGAACCAGAAGTTCAAGTCAACTAATGTCAACAAAAATGAGCATCAGAAAAGTATCAAGGTCAAAACCCAAACAAAATTACTATGTTAAAAAAGGAGAAGCAACAGATTAACATCCCACCAAAAATAAAAGCAAAACTGAAAAACTTTGAAAGAACAGAGAAGTTCAACACAGGAAAATAAATTATTTCAAAACAAGCTAAGGAACATTTTAAAAATTATGTAACATATGAAAAAATAAATTAGAAAAACTTAGAAATGAGATGATATAAGTAAAATAATGAGAACTTTAAAAACATTTTTGAAACAAAGACTAAACTAGAAAATACAAAATAGCAAGTAAACAATGTCTGAAGAGAAATAGGTGAAAGGAAAATTCTGAAAATCAAAATTAAAACATTAAAGAGAATTATGAACATAACTAACACTAAGGCAATACTTCAAGAAAAATTTCCTGAAGATTTTAAATTATATATTCAAAAAAGATTAATACCATCTAAGAATATCAACTGAGAACAACCAATGTCACGGTATTCTGGTAAAATCAGTAGACCTTTTAAGGAAAAAAAAGGGAAAAAAAAACTTTTGGTCACCTAAGCAAAAAAGAACAAGTGATTTGTAAGGAAAGAAAAGAACCAGAAATGACAAGCTAACCAATGACAAGGAGCAGCCCAGTGCCCAGACTGTGGTTCTGAAATAGTTTTCTCCCCCTAAAACTGGTAAATGAAGTTCAGTTTCCAGTAATGGCAGAATAGGAGACCACATGTCAGACCAGGCCTTCCCCAGAAAACAATCAGGAACTGTGAACAAACTACTAAAATACCCGTGGACAAAAGCAATTATCTGCCCAGTCGGAGTAGCTCAGTTGTTTGAGCATCATCCTGTGCACCAAAAGGTTACCTGTTTGATTCCCGGTCAGGGCATAGGTCAGGGTTGCAGGTTTGATTCCTAGTCAGGCATATAAGAAAAGCAACCAATTGATATTTCTCTCTCTCTAGGCATGTCCTCAGGTGAGGATTTAAAAAAAAAAAAAAAAAAGGGAATATAAATAAAAAACAAATTATCTGAAAGCTCTAGAGAGTAACCAAGAGCAAGTAGATTCTGAAAGGGGGTCACCAGTTGGATAAAGGGAAAGGCACTGGTGAGGTGAGTTTCCCAATTCTTTGGTTTTCTAAGGGAAGACCCTATACTGTGCTTCACTGGGTGGGTGATGAGACTCAGACAGAAATCTGCAGTCTCACTGGCTTGAGGAATCAAGAAAACAGTTTGGAATTTTAACAAGTGGAAAGTGAGGGGAAAATCCTACAAAGGAGAAAGCCACAGAAGGGGGAGCCCCAGTTTCTGCTTATAAATTCTGCCCAAATCTCTGACTCACCTCTGAACTATGCATGTACAAGGCAGATACCAAGCAGCTCAGATTATAAAAATAATTTAAAAAACTAAACAGTTACTTAAATGAGTTGAAAAGTTATGTCTCCACAAAAGCCTGAATACAGATACTTACAGTACCTTAATTTATAATTGCCAAAATTTGGAAGCAACTAAGATATCTTTTAGTAGATGAATATTATATAATGGAATATTATACAATATTAAGAAGAAATGAGCAATCAAACCTTGAAAAGACATGCCATGAAAAGACATGGAGGAATTCTAAATGCATTTTACAAAGTGAAGAACCCTATCTGAAAAGGCTACATTACTGATTTGAACTGTAAAACATTCTGGAGAAAGCAAAACTATGGAAACAAAAAAGATCAGCAATTGTCTGAGGTTAATCAGGAGGGAAGGAGGAATAGGTAGAGTCCAGAGGCAATGGAACTACTCTCAAAGATACTGTAATGGTGAATAAATGCCATTAGACATTTACTAAAATCCACAGAATATACAACAGCAAAAGTGAACCCTAAAGTAAACTACGGAATTTTGGATAATAACAATGTATCTATATAGGTTCTATTGTAACATACCACTCTGGTTTGAGATGTTGATAGGGGGGCTGTGCATATGTGGGGGCAGGGTATATGGGACTCCTCTGTTTTTTTCCTGCCCAATTTTGATGTGAACCTAAAACTGTTCAAAAAAATAAAGTCTACTATTTTTTTAAATGTATTTTATTTTATTTTTTAGAGAGAAAAGAAGGGAGAGAGAGATAGAAACACTGATGAGAGAGAACATCGACTGGCCACCTCCTGCATGCCCCCACTGGGGATCTGGCCCACAACCTGGGCATGTGCCCTGACCAGGAATCAAACCAGCGACCTCTTGGTGCATGGGTCGATGCTCACCCACTGAGCCACACTGGCCAGGCCTACTATTTTTTTTTTTTAATGCCATTTAAAACAGCATAAAAAATGTGACATACTTACGGTTAAATTTACAAAATATATATAAGAGCTGTATACTGAAAACTACAAAACACTGCTGAGAAAAATTAAAGAAGACCTAATTAGAGAGATATCCCAAGTCCAATGATTGGAAGACTTAATAGTTATAAGGTATCAATCCTCTCCAAATTGGTCTATATATTCAATGCAGTACCAATACAAATTCTAACAGTCTTTCTTGTAGAAATTGATAGGCTGGTTCTAAATTATATATGGAAATGCAAAAACCTAGTGTCAAGAACTGTACAGAGTCTGAAATGCTACCCTACTTGCAAATTAAGAAGTTAAGTCTGCCACAGTTTCATGAATTCTGGTAGAAGATACCAGACCCCTGGCTCAGAAATAAAGAACAGTTTATTAGCCACAGATATTCCACTCCTGGGTATTCATAAAAAAATAATAAATTAAAGCATAAATGTTCATAGCAACTTTATTTGAAATACCCCAAAACAGGAAACAAGTGCAGTATTAATGGGTG